>NC_135649.1:93667410-94917410 GCF_053574225.1 Canis aureus | reverse complement strand
TTATTTTGAATGTAAATGGACTAAACACTTCAGTCAATGTAGGATGTCAGAATGGATAAAAACCAAGACCTATCTGCATGCTGCCTGCAAGAAATTCATTTTAGAACTAAAGACATGGGCAGATTGAAAGTGAGGGGAGGAAGAAACATTTATCAAACAAATGGATGTCAAAAGAAAGCCAGAGTAGCAATACTTATACTGGACAAACTAAAATTAAAACAAAGACTATAACAAAAGATAAAGAAGGGCACTATATCATAATAAAGGGGACAAACCAACAAGAAGATCTAACAATTGTAAATGCTTGTGAACCCAACATAAGAGCACAGAAATATATAAAACTATCAATAAAAATCATAAAAGAACTCATTTATTTTTTAAAGATTTATTTATTTTAGAGAGATAGTGAGCAGGGGATGGGGAGAGGGAAATGGAGAAGCAGACTCCCTGGTGAGCAGGGAGTCCAACACAAGGCTCCATCCTAGGATCCCAGGAACATGACCTGAGCTGAAGACAGATGCTTAACCAACTGAGCCACCCAGGCACCCCTAAAGGAACTCATCTATAATAATACAAAAATAGTAGGGGACTTTAACACCCCCAATAATATCAATGGATAGATCATCTAAACAGAAAATCAATAAAGAAACAGTGGCTTTGAATGACACACTGGACCAGACAGACTTTAACACATATATCCAGAACATCCCATCCTAAAATGAGTAGAACACACATCGTTTTCAAGTGCACACAGGACATTCTCCAGAATAGATCACATATTATGTCACAAATAAGGCCTTGACATATACAAAACAATTAAAATCATACCATGCATCTTTTCTGACCACAATGCTATAAAACTAGATAGAAGTCAACGACACAGAGAAATTTGGAAAGACCACAAATACATGGAGGTTAAATAACATGCTACTAAACAATGAATGAATCAACCAGGAAATCATAGAAAAAAATTTAAAAATACATGGAAACAAATGAAAATGCAAACACAACAGTCCAGGGGCACCTGAGTGGCTCAGTCAATTAAGTGTCTGCCTTCAGCTCAAGTCATGAATCTGGGGTCCTGTTTCTCCCTTTACCTCTCCCATTGTATGGAAGACCCACAAAAAGTTAAAAATAAAACTACCCTGTGATCTACTAGGTTATTAGGTATTTGTACTACTAGGTATTTACCCCAAAAACACAAAATACCATTTCAAAAGGATACATGCACCCCACATTTATAGAAGCATTATCTACAATAGCCAGACTATGAAAATAACCCAAGTGTTTTTCCATTGATGAATTGATAAAGAAAATGTGACATATATATGTATATATGTGACATATATACATATATATGCATATAAATATTACAGAATATTACTCAGCCAAAACAAAGAATGAAATCTTGCCATTTGCAACTATGTGGATGGAGCTAGACAGTATTATACTAAATGAAATATGCCAGAGAAAGCCAAATACCATATAATTCCACTCCTATGTGGAATTTAAGAAACAAATGAGCAGAGGAGAAAAGAGAGAGCAAGGCAAACCACAAAAGAGACTCTTAACTATAGAGAACAAATGGATGGTTACTAGACTGAAGGTTGGGGGGAAGGAGATGGGTTAAATAGGTGGCTGGGATTAAGGAGGGCACTTGTGATAAGCAGCAAGTGTTGCATGGAAGTGTTGAATCTGGAGAAGGTGTTAGCATCTTAGAGTGGTGAGTGGCCTCTAAATTGGTTCCCAAAAATTCCTGCCTCCTGGTATTTACTCTCTTGTGTAATCCTTTCTCCTTGAGACTTGCTGGACTTACTGACTCACTTCTAATAAATAGAGTGTGGAAGAAGTGATTAAATGTGATTTCTGGGGCACCTGGGTGCTCAGTGGGTCAGGCATCTGCTTTTGGCTCAGGTCATGATCCCAGGGTCCTGGAATGGAGTCTTGCATTGGGCTTTCTGCTCAGCAGGGAGCCTGCTTCTCCCTCTCCCTCTGCCTACAACTCTGCCTACTTGTGTGCTCTCTCTCTCTCTCTCTCTCTGCCAAATAAATAAATAAATAAAATCTTTAAAAATATATTTTGTGGTTTGTTAACTAACTGGAATTAAAAAAACTTAAAATAGATGAAAATTTTAAAAATAAAATACACTAAAGTTCAATTGGGTATTTTCAAAATTTTTCATATGACTGTTCATTAAAAACAAATTTTTGTACCTTATGGCCACTTCATTTGTTTTCACTTTTCAAGAATATAATGTACAAAGGACTCATATCCAAGACACATAAAGTACTCTGAAAGAAGTCAGCAACAAGAAAACAATGTAGTGAATATATGTATTCACCAAAGAAGATACACAGATGGCAAGTAAGTAAATGAAAAGATGCTTGTCATTTGTCATCAGGAAAATACAAATGAAGCTACTATGAGCTATTACTCATAGTAATATGAGTAATATTTAGAATAGCTAAAATCCAAAACCTAACAATCCCAAATGGTGATGAAGATTCAATGTAACAGGAACTCACATTCATTGCTAGTGGGAATGTGAAATAATAAAATTACCTGGGAAAACAGTTTGGAAATTTCTTACAGAGCAAATGGTCTTGCCAGAGCAAAATGGTCTTGCTATATGATCCAACACTCATAGTCCCCAGTTATTTGAAATCTATGTTCACATAAAATCCTATACACAAATGTTTATAGCAGCTTTATTCATAATTGTCCCAAACTGGAAATAATGAAATTGTTCTCCCACAAGTGAACGGATAAGCAGATTTGGATTTGGAAACAATGGATACTAATCAGTCATAACAAGAAAGAATTCATACCATATGGATCTTAAATATTGCTAAGTCAAAGATAGCAGTTCCAAAAGCCTACATATTGTAGGATTCTGTTTTTTCAATATTCTGGGAAAAGACAAATTGTAGGGATGGATAACAAATCAGTATTTGTTAGGAGTCAGGAGGGACTGATTTTGACTACAAAGAGGACTCAGGGAAATTTTTAGGGTGATACAACTGTTCTTTATGTTACTATGTGGAAAATACATGATTCTACACATTTGTCAAAACCTACAGGACAGAATATCACAGGGTAAAGCTAAATGTATGCAATTTAAAAAAAAAATCATAGTATCCCAGGGTGAAATGTAGCCTGTGACAAATAAATCTAACTGTATTACCTCTATATGATATAACTGCACTGAAGAGGGTGGAGAAAAAGGAGCTGACATAAGTGACTTTGGAAAATGATGTTTTGATTGGGAAATGTATGACCAAACACAAAAATAACTGCACATAAACACAATTTTAGTTGGTAAATTTGTTTCTCACAGGGGTACAGTTTAAAATTTAAAAATACGAAATTACATTCATACTAAGATTGAACAAATAAGTATATAAATAGTAAATGATGTGAGTCAGGTTCCTCACTATCAGTAAAAGAGGTCATAAATAAGGGAGAAGTCTAGAATGAACTACATGATACTGGATTAGAGGGTTTTTTTATAAATTTATTTTTTATTGGTGTTCAATTTGCCAACATACAGAATAACACCCAGTGCTCATCCCATCAAGTGCCCCCCTCGGTGCCTGTCACCCATTCACCTCCACCCCCCCCTCCCCTTCCACCACCCCTAGTTCGTTTCCCAGAGTTAGGAGTCTTCCATGTTCTGTCTCCCTTTCTGATATTTCCTACCCATTTCTTCCCCCTCCCCTCTATTCCCTTTCACTATTATTTATATTCCCCAAATGAATGAGACCATAGAATGTTTGTCCTTCTCCGATGGACTTACTTCACTCAGCATAATATCCTCCAGTTCCATCCACGTCGAAGCAAATGGTGGGTATTTGTCGTTTCTAATGGCTGAGGAATATTCCATTGTATACATAAACCACAGCTTCTTTATCCATTCATCTTTCGATGGACACCAAGGCTCCTTCCACAGTTTGGCTATTGTGGCCATTGCTGCTAGAAACATCGGGGTGCAGGTGTCCCGGCGTTTCATTGCATCTGAATATTTTGGGGTAAATCCCCAGCAATGCAATTGCTGGGTCGTAGGGCAGGTCTATTTTTAACTCTTAGAGGAACCTCCACACAGTTTTCCAGAGTGGTTGCACCAGTTCACGTTCCCTCCAACAGTGCAAGAGGGTAGGGAACCGCTTTTGTAAGGAGCGTCCTCGCTGCCCTAATCTTGTAGCTGTAATCTCTATAGACAAAATGATTAACTGGAATACTCTGATGTGATCAATATATTTACCAATCTGTAATAAAGTAAGAACTGGGAACACCTGGGTGGTTCAGCTGGTTGAGTGTCTACCTTTGGCTCAGGTCATGATCTCAGGGTCCTGGGACTGAGCCCCACATAGGGCTTCCTACATGGTGGAGAGTCTGCTTCCCCTCTCCCCCTAGCCCTGCTTGTGTTCTCTCTCTCTCTCTCTCTCTCTCTCAAATAAGTAAATAAAAGCTTTTAAAAAATAACATAAGAATTTATTTTTGTAATTTGGGGAATTGTGTACCTTGATTCATTTATAAACGTTTTTTCCCCTAAAAATTAGTAATTGTTACTGTGAAAAAGAAAAAAGAATTAAAGGGGAAGGACCACATTGGGAAAATTGCATTTCTCTCCAGCATAATTAAGGAATACAGTGATTAAGGACCAAAGTAATGATTTAGGAAGGGGGAAAAAAGCATTGTTAGTTGACAGAGACATGGTAAAATAGGGAAAGAAGCATTGTAAATACATTATTTTGGACATGGAACTGATTTCCAGTTATCATTAATGTCATTTGTTTTTGGCAGTTAGTTAAGATCTAAGGAATGGTAAGCAATGTTTGAATAGCAGCAGGTACAAGAAAATAATATTCCCTGCTACTAGAAACTGCTCTTGGCCAGCTTTCCCCTTCTACTCCAGGTCAGGGATTTTACATAAACACAGTTGAAGGGAAGAGGAATTCTTTTCAATAGTTTTCTCTCTCTCAATTTCCAGTTTCAACAGCCTCTTCCCTTTCAAGAGGGCTGCCTTTGGCTTCACCTACCTTCCCAAATCCACCAGTTACTCCACAGCACATATTTAATCCACCTCCTAAAAACAAATGCTAGGTTTTGTTTTTGCATTCATCCTCTTTCAACACACACGCGTGCACACACACATGCATACACGCACATGTGTGCACACACACACGTGCTATAAAAATTCTTATCACTGCCGATGCTTTCAAAGAATCAGCACTTTCCTGGCAAGAGAAAATCAGGGGATAACATTACTAATAGACAACTGAGGGATGCCTGGGTGGCTCAGTGGTTGGGCGTCTGCCTTTGGCTCAGGGCATGATCTCAGAGACCGGGGATCAAGTCCCACATCAGGCTCCCTCCATGGAGCCTGCTACTCCCTCTGCCTGTGTCTCTGCCTATGTGTCTCTCATGAATAAAAAAAAAAAGACAACTGAGTCATAAAGGCAATATCATTTGGCAGATTATTAATGAGCCTTTCCTCATTAATTGTTTGTCATTCAAGAAATCATAACTTAAGGGCACTACCTGTATAAGCAAAAGTGAAATGTTCAATAATCTTTCTTACCTAAGGAATACATCCCAATCCATTCATTCATATTGAAATAAATGAGGTTTAGAATTCATTTTGGCAGAAAGCTACTAAGTATCAGATATTCCCTAAGAATTTGAAATTCCCTAAATAGGGACCTTAAGTATTCAGAGATGTTTTTGGAAAATGGCAAAAGTCTTCAGAAAATGAGTCAAAAGGACATTGTTTATTTTTCATGCATAAGCAAGAATTAAAGAATAAAAGCTCAAAGGGAAGATAACAAATATGAATAATACACAGGAAGCACTTTACAAAAAACTTCTGCATTTTTAAGTTGTGTTTTTCACTGAGTTTTAATATTTGCTGGTACAAGTAATTACATTTTTATGAAAGAGGAAAACATCAAATAAGCCATTTAAAATGTGGAAGAAAAGTTTAGAAAATTCAAAAATGAGAGTAAATTGGTTATTCATGTCAAATTATGAAGAATAATGATCACATTAAATATAAGCTTGTCTTATTAACACTGGGTTAATATCACAGTAAGGTATGGAATAATAGGAAAAATTTAAAAATCTGTTTTTTCCTTAACAACTTTAGAAAAACATACATAAGTGTTTAGTAAAACAAAATACCTACAACTTCAACTAAGACATTCTGGATTTTTAGGTTGTGGAAACAAATAAAGGAAATCTCATCTAAAGGGAGTTGGAGGGCAGCCCGGGTTGCTCAGCGGTTTAGCGCCGCCTTTAGCCCAGGGCCTGATCCTGGAGACCTGGGATTGAGTCCCACGTCAGGCTCCCTGCCTGGAGCCTGCTTCTCCCTCTGCCTGTGTCTCTGCCTCTGTGTGTGTCTCATGAATAAATAAATAAAATCTTTTATAAGTAAGTAAGTAAATAAATAAATAAAATGAAGTTGGAAAGACCTGAACACTTCTAAACTGCCCCTCCCAATTTCCTTCTTTTTCCTTCTAAAAGAAACAGTTTAAATACATATTCAACATCAACACCCACTCATTTTTTTAATTTGGAATTAATAATGAGACTAAGGTTTTTAATAGGCCTCTAAATCTTGTAATTCATATTTTTGAGCCCCTACTATGTGAAATTTAGCATCAAACAAGTTAAACAGTCTTTGTCTTTTAAAGGAGCTCATCGTGATGGTCCAGCCAAACTTTCCAAACTACCTAGAGAAAAAATCAGTTCAAAATGTCACTCTCTGCTTTTACAAGATAGGTACTTGAGCATATTACATACTGTCTAATTCACTTTTTCTTTACCTGTAAAATATGAATCATAAGATAAAAATTAACTCAGAGTGTATCTGTAATGAGACCATACAGAATTAATAGCCCAGAGACAGATTAATATTGACTTTGGATTAATAGATAATATTGATTCTGGATTGATACATTACTTTTCATTACTCCTCATTAAATGATTTCTTTATACATATGCATGCACACACACATACATGTACATACATATACGCATATATACACACACACATATATATATACATGTATACACAATTTATTAGCACTTCAATGCAAAAAAATGAAAATATGAGTTTGCAGAACAAGCTTTTATGTTAGCACTAAAAAAATACCCAGCATAGGGCACCTGGGTGGCTCAGTCAGTTAAGTGTCTGCCTTTGGCTCAGATCATGATCCCAGGATCCTAAGAACGAGTGCCATATTGGGCTCCCTGCTCAGCAGAGAGTCTGCTCCTCCCTCTGCCCCTCCTCCCTGCTCAGGAGCTCTCTCTCTCTCATGCTCTCTCTCAAATAAATAAAATCTTAAAAAAAATACCCAGCATATACTAGGTGCTCACTAGAAATATACTGAATGAATAAGAGTTAATCACTGACACTGTGCCAAAATTTATTGTCTAATGATTAGTTCTGTAACATTTTTAAATGATGAATGGAAGTGAAAGTCAGAGTTTTCACATCTATGGCACCGCCATAAGTTTTATGTGTTGACTCTGCACTTACTATGAATAATGCTGTGATGGCTAATTTTACACGTTAACTTGACTGGGCCAGGAAGCACCCAGATATTCAGTCAAATATTATTCTGTGTATGCCTGTGAGAATGTTTATCCATGAAATAAACATTTAAAACAGTGGACTGAGTAAAGCAGATTGCCCTTCCTAATATGGGTAAGCCTCATGCAATCGTTTGAAGGCCTGACAAAAATGGAAGGCTGACTTACCACTAAGAACCTTTCCTGCTTGATTGGCTTTGACCTGGGACACCGGTTTTTTTTCCGTACTTTGACTTGAATTTTCTGGATTTCCAGCCTGCTGGTCTTTGAGCTCTCCCAGTTCTCAACTTTGCCAACTGCAGATTTTGAGTTGTCAGCCTCCAAAATCATGTGAGCAAACTCTTTATTTTTATACACATATAATATACATGTACATATACATGTATTATAATTAATATATATACATATACACACACTTTTAGATATATATGTGCACGTGTGTGTATATATATACATACCCTATTGGTTCTGTTTCTCTGTAGAACATTAATACAATGCAAACACTCACCACAAACATTTCAAAGAAACCTTTATCTTATAGTTCTGTATAAATATTTTTAAGAAACATGATCTGATTTGAAGTCTTCACATTCTATGCTTATATTTAGTTTTATATTCCTTATTTTAGAAAACCTGAATGCAATGCTTTTGTTGATATTTATGTATATTTCCTTTGTGGAAATTTGAAGTTCCAGCCCATGCTTCTTTATTGATTTCCCTTAGAAAAGTTGTTTTTTAAGTCTTAGGTTTCTTTTATTTCTCTTCTTCCCTAGGAGGTAATGATGAGGAATGAAATATTTGAGAAACACCATTATCACCCCCTTAGAAACCATTCAATAGTATTATTATTTTAAATATTTGAGGAGTATAATTATAGGGATAAATTATTAAATAATCTTGAGACATAATGAGAAAATGTTCTACAAAATCAAGATCTCCTCTATTTAAACAGAGTCTTATAATGAATTCTACAATGGAATCTCCCAAGAAAATTTTCGAAGTCTACAATTATATTAAAACTAAACACTGTTGTTAAGCAAATAAGGATTAAAATTTTCTCATTGAGAAATTGATCATGTAGTTCTTTTCCATCTGCAGTATGTGATTCTATCATTAAGGTCAACTTATCAAATAGGTGTTAGTCTATTTACAGAATCAACAATTAAATGCCTCTAAAACTGCCTAGGTAAGTTTACATCATGACATTTGGTATTTGATTCTTTGCTTTCATCAAAAACACTGATTACAAAATAGTGTCAATTTCCAAAGAGAAATAAAGAGACAAAAAAAAAAAGGTGCATTAACTGGAGTCATGGGATTAGCCCTTTTCTGAAAATAGGCATTTTATCCTTAGTTTATCTGAGAGTACTTCTTATAATAACCCTGTCACTCTTTGACCTTGAGAACAGAGACCACATTTGATTCTTCTGCATATCTCCAGAATCAAACACAGTGTCTGACACTTATGTGGAATATCTACATGGTTGTTGCATTAATGCACAAATAAATGAATTATAAATACCTAGGTTGGTTTTATGTCTTCCATTATAATATCCTTGAGTTCTAAGAATATATTGTCTTTTAAATTAAATTAAATTAAAAGGCAAAACTATAGAGACATAAAGTAGATTAGTGGTATGCAGGTCTGGGGAGTGACTGCTTATGGGGAGCCAATTTCATTTTGGATTGATGAAATGTGAAATTTGATTGTGGTGATGGTTGCACAACACCATGAATATACTAAAAACCTTGCAAATGCTCACTTTAGAAATGTGAGTTTTATAGTACACAAACTGTATCTTAATAGAGTTGTTTTATTCTCTTTTGGGGGGGAGGGGCGGGGAGAGAGAGAATCCTAAGCCGTCTACAAGCCCAGCACAGAGTCCGACCCCACAACCCTGAGATCACGAGCTGTGCTGAAATCAAGAGTTGGGTGCTTCACTGACTGAGCCACCCAGGCACCCCTAGAGTTGTTATTTTTAAAAAGGGCCTGAAGGCAGTCTGCACCAGGACCCCTGGGTGGTGCAGTGGAATTAGCGGGGGACTCGCTTTCATCTCAGGTCCCAATCCTAGGCTGGTGAGATGGATCCCCAGGTAGAGCCGGGCACTTAGCACAGAGCCTGCTTAAGACTCTCGCTCTGCTCCTCACCCCCCCACTCCCAACACTCTCTCGGTCTCTCAAATAAACAAAAAAATCTTTAAAAAAAAAAAAAAGAGACTCAGAACTGCCCTTGGCTTCCTGCCCCGCCCAGACTCAGATGGAACGTTGAAGCGGTGCCCTGCCGCGCCCCACGCCCCGCCCGCCGGCCACGCCCTCGCCCCACCCACCGGCCTCGCCCTCCCCACGCCCCTGCCACACCCTGTGCCCCGCCCCGCAGGCCACGCCCCTGCCTCGCCCCCCGCCGAGCACGCCCCGCCCCCTCACCTCGCCCCGCCCCTGCGTCGTGACCCCGCCCCCCCGCCTAACGGATTCCACCTCCCACCTCCACAACAACGGACTTTAAGGGACTTCCCTCCTGCTGCATCGCACCGCAGGCGACGCCCATCTCCCAGGTTCGCCAGAACTACCACCCCGACTGCGAGGCCGCCGTCGACAGCCGGATCAGCCTGGAGCTGTCCGCCTCCTACGTCTACCAGTCCATGGCCTTCTCCTTGGAGCGCGACGACGGGGCCCTGAGGAACTTGGCCCGCTTCTTCCAGCGCCAGGCCCGCGAGGAGACCCAGCACGCCGAGATGCTCGTGGAGCTGCAGAACCAGCGCGGGGGCCGCATCCGTCTGCGCGACGTCAAGAAGCCCGACCGCGACGCCTGGGAGAGCGGCCCGAGGGCCACGGAGTGCGCCCTGCACCTGGAGAAGCGCGTGAACCAGAGCCTGCCTGCTCGACCTGACCTGCACCGGCTGGCCACCGACCAGAACGACGCCCAGCTCTGCGACTTCCTGGACGCCCACTCCCTCCGTGAGCGAGCGAGCGAGCGAGGCAAGGCCATCCAAGAGCTCTGGGAGGCCACGGCACCAGCCTGCGCAGCGTGGGGGCCCCGGAAGCCGGCCTGGCTGAGTACCCGTTCGACAGGCTCACCCTGCGCCACAGCCACAAAGAGAACTGACCTGGCACGGACACCTCCCCCGGGCAGGGCCCAGGGCGACTTCCCCTGGGCGCCCCGCCCAGCGTGCATGTTGCAGTATTGCCTTGGCAGAACCTTCAGGTTTTTTTCTTCCAGTTCTGCCATAAATTATAAATAAATAAATAAATAAATAAATAAATAAATAAATAAATAAATAAAGTTGTTTGGTTTCAATAAAGTTATTTGGTTCAAAACTTTAAAAAGGTCTCTGGTTGATTCCCGTGCAAACCCTTCACCTTTTAAGTTTTACAACAGGTATTCAGGAGTCTCTCCACCCACCTCTGCCCCATCTGTATGCAGCTCGGGATCTCTGAAGATGGAGAGGAAAGGTACTCCATGGAACCTGGAAAACACAAATCAATCTTCCCCTGATAAACGATGTAAGGGTGGGGGTGGGCTGGGGTGGGTCGGGGTGGGCCGAGATGGGCCCAGGTGGGCTGGAATGGGTCAAGGTGGACGGGTGGGGGGGGGAAGGGCTGGGATGAGCCATGGGACCCTGGAAAATACAATATCAATCTTCCCCTTATAAACGACGTGGTTATATGAGGATGGGGGTGGAGTGGGATGAGGTGGTCCCTGGTGAATGGAGGTGCATGTGAATAGTAAAAGTATAGAAACTATCCCCTGAAGCTCATGACTGCAGTTGCGTCTGGGGAAGAAGGAAAAGGAATGTGATTGGGCAGGGATTAAAATAAAAGGGTCTTGGCTTTATCAGAAATGTTTATCTTCATTAAATTCTGCAAATACTAATGGTTAGATCTGCATAGCAAGATGGAGGTCTTGGAGGTCAGAATGTCAGAGTATCTCTGACAAGCTCATCCTGGGCAACAGTGATAATAGGAAATGAGTCTTAGGCCAGCTTCAACATAGACACCAGCAGTAACTTCCCGTGGTCACCAATGCCTGGCATACATATTGCAATTACAAAATGATCACTTATGTATGTTTTCTTTAATATGTCTCATATGTATATCTCTCTATATAAGTGTATTTGTATTCATTCCAAATAGCAACAGAAGAGTTTATTGTGAATCTCCAGACAAGATCCTGAATGTTTGCTTAGGAAGACACTGTTGAAAAGCACTGGATTATTATAAATCAATTTAGCTGCTTCCTAGACCTTTCCTGAGTCTGGTTATATCTCTGCCATTGGGTTTCATGAGTCCAACTTTGATTTAGCTTTTGTTATTTGCTACCAAGAAAACCTAAACTAGTATGTCTTATTATCATACCTTTACCAGGCTCCACTGTAATTATTTACAGTAGAGTAAATAGCTCCTCTAGAGTAGTAAGTGGCATTTTTTCTTTATCCCTAGACGAAGTTCACTGAAATGAAAAAGGAAGGCAAAAAAATTTTTAAGTTACCTGGATGGAAATACAGAGTAGGTGAAGACTGCCACCATAGGCATCCCTTTCATCCAAAAGTATTCCCTTTATAACTTACAGGTTTTAATTCCTTAGACCAGCCTTTCCAAGACTGAACACAAAATATTAGTAGGTGTTCAGTGAAAAATGGATTCATGGATATATATAAACACACACATATGAATATATATATATATATATATATATATATATATATATAATGTAGTCCTTAAATTAGCAGGAATTTTTTGTTTTATTTTTCAGTTTTTGTTTAGGAATTTTAAGTCTTTAATGCAAATATATATATACATATATATATATATATATATAGTGAATTTATAACAAGGGGATAAAATATTCATCATTTCTCATTCTATCTCACAGAACAATATTCCAAAGAAAATAGCTTCAGAAACAACGTTAAACAATCTCATTGTCTGTTGTTTGAGAATCACATACATAGCATCTAAACCTCACTCACTTTCACTAAAAAGTCATTTAAAAAAAACTGGAATCTTTGCTATGAAGTTTCCAGCACCATAATTTTTTTAGATATTTTAAAGACTATTTATTTGAGAAAGAGAGAGCCCACAAGTGGGGGGCGGGAGGCAGAGGAAGAGGGAGAAGCAGACTCCCTGCTGAGCAGGGAGCCCAATGCAGGGATTGATCCCAAAACACTGGGATCATGACCTGAGCCAAAGACCGACACTCAACCAACTGAGCCACCCAGGCACCCCCAGCACAGTAAGTTTTAAGGCAGAAGTGTAATACCGAGCCCTCACCATGAGAGTAGATAGGTATTACACACCTTTTATTTGGTTTCCTGATAGATAACTCCCAACACTGTATTTTTTCATCATATTCTAATTTCCATTTCCAAAAGAATGGCTTCTAGAAATGATGACACTGATATTTCTCCAGTATTTAAATCAAAGTTGACAGAAGGTCCAAACCTGGTAAATAACTTATATTCTTCACCTCTTTCTACCTATGTATTCATCTCACCAGTAGTGGAATTCTTCATTTTGATTTTCCAGATTAGACTGCAGAATTTTGATCACTAATATACCTTTTGGTGAAAAGCAGTTGGTCCTTGAATTTTCTGGAAATGAGTTGCTTATTCCTCTCACCAAAGCATGCTAAAACTCCTCAAAACAGACATTTAATTCTGAGGAAAAAATACAGCATATATGCTGCAAAGCATTTTACTAGTTAAGTCCAGGATAGTTAAATACATATATAGTGAATAATGTGCTTAATGTGCAGCATCTTACACCTCCATCTTTTTCCTTCAATAGAGATCATCAACATTATCTCTATCATTATTTGATTTTGAATGAGCACCCTATTGCAGTATGTTCCTCTCTAGGTTCAATGGAGGACCTATCAAGTTTCTCTCCAGCCCTAAAGTACATGATGCAATTCTATAAATTGAGACAGCATTATTCCCAAACAATAGTGGGCATGAGGCAATATCTAAATGCGAACTCTTGCAGATTTTTTTAATGCAAATTTGTTCCCACAACTAGTCTTAGGTATCAACACTCATGATAGATCCAATGAATTTGATAAAGTGCCCATTTTTCAGGCAGATATCAACATAATACAAAAAAACTATTATCTTCTATATATGGAAAATATTCTATCATTTTAATAAATGATTATATTATGCTAGAAAATAACAAGGTGATTAAAGTAAGTTTCTCAACAAGAACAGTATCTCAGTCTGGCCCATCTTATTAATCACAACTTTCATCTCTCTACTGTTTGGCTACTTAATTTGATTCAACAAGAATTTATTCTTAATAAATGAGTTCATGCAAGGGAATAAAAGTTAAATAAGACATGAATTTGGCCTAGTTAAATCAAATGTATTAGCATTTTGCCAATTTTCTAAGAGTAAAATACAAGTCCAATGTGAGACTATTTAATAACCAATTAAATCAGGAGTATAGACAGAGAATGTTTTCATTTATCACTCTCCACTTTACAAAGAGGTATGCTACACAATCATTCAACAAAATTTCACAAATGGGAATGTAGCATTGTTCAATAATGTATGAGGAAGAATATAGGCCAGCTATTCTTCCACTCAGAACAGTGGACTAAACATTAAATCTAAAGAATCATCATAATGACAATCATCTGGGTAAATTATGCTGTCAAAATAACATGTTAAGAGATTTCCTCTTTCTGATAAGGAGGGATGTTACCTGAGGGGGACAGAAACTTTGAGGAAGAACAATAATGTAACATGAACAACAGATTAAATTTCAGCGAATAAGGTTACTCATTTGTTTACATATTTTATGCTGTTGTTGCCTGGAGAAAGAGGAGGCACTCGAACAGATATTTTACTAGTGGAGATCATATAGGAGCCTTCTTAAGGACTATAGGTAAAGATAATCTGAAAATAAAAATTTAGGGCAGCCTTAATGGAAGGTCTTTATATAAGAAAAAAATACACATACTTATTGAAGGCTTTTACAGCATCATTACTTGCATACATTAATAAACACCGCTTATACTTACTGAGTTTGCCATTTATCAGGCATCAAGTTATGACATTTACATGAATTACCTCATTTCTGCCTCATAACCACACAAGAGATAATGCTATTTTTACCCCATTTATACATGAGCATAGCAAACTTAGAGATATATTAATTTTCTGATGTCTCACAATAATGGCTAAACTTGAATTTGAACACACATAGTCTGACTTGAAGACCTAGGCACTTAACCATTTGTCTATATGTTAATAACTAAATGAGAATCTTACAAGTCCTATGAGTTGTGATAATGTGGCAAAGTTTGCTGTGAGAAATTAGTAGGTAAGAGATCCTACAAGCCTGATTGTACATATAGAAATCTCAATCCAGCAGGACACACTCATAACAGATTAATCAGTTAAGTACCAATAATAAAAAATGACACAATCTCTGGTCTAAAAAGTCAGAGACTTCTGGAATTTTTCAAAGAACAGTAAATTTGGACACAGGGCCTTACACTTTGTATTAATAGAACTGCAACGATCCAAAAAAGTGAACCCTGGCTGTGATTGGGCAGAAGTCAATTGCTGGGATCTTGTGAAGAAATTCATTGGAAATAGGAAATAAAAATAGAAAGATTAAATGCAAATAGGAAGAGATTATTTTAAATGGCTAGTAGAGTGAGCATATTTAGCCAATCAATATAATGCTTAGTGAGAAATAAAAATTACATGAATGAGCATTGATTTTTCAATCCAAAATTGTTTTTAATTTATTTTTTAGCACGAGAGCACATGTACAAGAGGGATGGGGGAGGTTAGGGGGAGAGGGGACAGAAAGAGTCACAAGCAGAGTCCGAGCACTGAGCATGTAGCCCGACATGGGACTTGATCTTACAACTATGAGATCATGACCTGAGCTGAAACCAAGAGTTGGATGCTTAACCGACTGCACAACCCAAGTGCCCCCCAATACAACATTCTCTGGTTAGTAACAGAGTATAATTACCCTATTGCTACCAATCTGAATCTCATATTTTGAAAAAAGATTTTCAATCCCTTTCCTCTCGAGGCCTCTAATAAAGTACTAGAAAATGGCACCGCTTTTTTTGCTATATTCTCCCAAAGTTTGCCTTTCTGGTTCTAAACATCATAGAAAGAGTGAGAATAGCAGGTCCCAAGAGTCATTATTAGCCAAGAAGGAGAGGATGAATTTAGGATAGGATACATCCACACGGTTAAATGCTTTCTCTAAGAATTCACCTAAACTTTTTGTTTTCTGCCAGAGAAAACAAAAGTCTGTACTTATTTAAGAGAATTGGCAAACCAGGTGAAGGGGGTGAACAAATCTAGTATATCACTGAAGAGATCACTGAAACTGTTTCAGGTTCAGACAAGGCAGAAAAAGTGTGTTTCTAGGAATGTGCTGAAAGAGAGATGGAAGGGAATGAAGAACAAGTTCAAAAAGGGTGAAAGATGGATTCACTGAGATTTTAGAGGTGGTGCTCTGCTGTCACAAAAATGTGAACCTGATCACAAATAGAAGGGAGAAAAGAGGAGTTATGGGAGTTAATAAAGTGTAGGAACTGAGCAGAGGCTTTCAGAAGTGTCACTAGCATCAACATGGGCTCTTTTCTATACATCTATGTGATCTGCTTTGTGCTCTGAATTTCATGTCTATAGGATGCCAAGACCTTAAAACAATAATAATAAAATAACTACATTTCCATAGTGCTTTATAATGCGATATCATGGTGGTCACTTTTTCTAATTTTCACCTCACATAGAACCCTTTGTTCTTATGATTGCAAAATTCATTCAGACATTTTGCCTTCTATGCCAAATCTTTTTTTTTTTTTTTTTTTTGGCTGCTTCTCAGCTTTTCTTATGTGTTCAGGAAGCCACTTTCTTCAGATATAGGGTTAGTGTATGTGCCTGGAGGTTTGCGATTCAGAGACCTCTCCAGGGGGTTAGGGTTCAGTTTAAATTTTAGATTTAGAGTTAGAGGTTAGGGTTACGGTAAGTGTTAGGGTATATGCCTGGTATTTTGTAGTTCAGAGTCCTCTCCAAATAATAAACACCTGATTTCTGCTGGGGTTGGGGTTAGGGTTAGGGGTTAGAGGTTTGAGGTTAAGGTATGTGCCTAGTGTCCTGCAGTTCAGAGCCCTCTTTAAAGGTAAAATCCTAGACTTCTGCTGGTGTTAGAATAGACATGTATGTCAAAACATCTTAAGAATGTGAAAGATGAATAGGTCAAGGTGTTAGACGGTAAGGTGTTAAGATATTTTTAGAACTGAAAAATTTGACTATGAGCATATATCTTAGGTTTGAGCAAAGCCAGTTTAAAGTGTGTTTGTTAACACACACACACACACACACACACACACACACGATTTAGCTGATTTGGGGCCTGAGAGAAAAAGAATAAAGGAAATGTATACAATGTGTTATGAGTTATTTAAAGAAAGCAAGAGGTTCTGGAATTGGTCCTCACATGCCTTCAAAAGACTCCATGAAGTCATTTGGGTAACAAATGTCTACTTTTGTCTTGAGTGGTTAAGTCCATCAAGGTATAGAACAGCAGTTGCCAGCATGGGAAATAATTGAGCTGCCAGGCCAAGTAGCAGCAAGTCCATGGCTCTGAGTGGTGAAAACAGAGTGATGCATATTTGTGCAAACATTATCCCAGTACCAAATTCTCAATGCTTGCTGTGTCAGCATTTCTTTCCCCAGTTATACAAAGTCCCCAAGTGCTACTGATATATTTATTTTTCTTTTTTAAAGGGACGTAAAGTTTTGTATTTGTTAAAGTAAAAAAAAAAACTATACATGCTTATAAAACTAAATGAGTTGGTTTCTGTATTAAAGTTATAAAATGTGCAAACTTTATGTCATTGCTCTTGCTTTGTGATAATATGCTTGCTTGTTTCATTTTTGTTGGAAGAGACTAATATATTTAATATAAAATATAAATTAGAATCTAAAGCCCACAGTGGGAACTGAAATTATTATTACAATTTGAAGAATGGGGTGATATTTGTGAAATTATAGCTATTTTTCACTGGACTTCATGTTCAAAGATGTCTCTTCTGATGGTGATTATAATCTTTGTGTGTGGGTGTGATTGAGAAGCAAATATGTGATCAGAATTTTAAGGCGATAATTTAACTAATATAACATTTTCAAAGTTCTGTTCTATTAGCAAGTGTGCATTATCACAAAAATCTTCCTTAAAGAGAGAACTACGTAATTAGGTATTTCTAAGAGCTCTCGTTTCTTTTATTTATTGTTCAGGAAGCAGTAACCTAAAGGCCGAGAGAATTTTCATATCTAGACAGTGAATAAATCAGAAAAGTAAAATCTCCCTTCTCCCAGCCGAGTAAGTTCTTCAATACAAAGTTGACAAATGTTTTTCTTAAAGCAGCAAACTATCAGGCTGATCAAAATCACTAGGGCATTATGAGTCAGAGCATAACTTTTTTTTTTTAAGATTTCATTTATTCATTCATGAAAGACAGAGAGAGAGAGAGAGAGGCAGAGACATAGGCAGAGGGAGAAACAGGCTCCATGCAGGAAGCCCGATGTGGGACTTGATCCCAGGACTCCAGGATCACGCCCTGAGCCAAAGGCATAGATGCTCAACCACTGAGCCACCCAGGCGTCCCCAGAGCATAACTTTTGAAGCGTGTTCCAGTATGACCTTTTGGATATTCTTGTACCTCTCCCCTTTACACTTTCTCTAATTTAGTTTGTTGAGCTGTAGCCCTTTCTATACACATTTTCCTTCTATCATGTATATGTTGCTAATAGTGAAAATGCTCAATCAATTCAACCTAAACCGAAGTGAATTATGTTTCTATTGCCTTATGTATCAGTCCTAAAGTGAAAACTTACCTTAATCTCTCTGGTTTATTATGATCAGAAGATTTGGAAAATGTCTCATGTAATCTGCCTATACTCACTAATGCCAACATACAGGCCCTGTCTCAGTTTTAGAAAAAATGCAAGCCTTACTGGAAAGGGAAGTCTTGATTGGGATCAATACTCAGTTGATCTGGCTTCTCCTGTCGTTCTACTTTATGTTTCAATTCTAGTAACTTGATTCCTTCCTGGGGTCAAGTCCTCACCCAATGACTCTGTCTCCTATCTTAACTCTGCAATTTGTCCCGACCTTGATAAGCAACCCAGCACATCAAGGGATTCCTCAGGACTGGGATTCTGATTTTCTCATGCTTCCATCCTTGCCACTTGAGACAGGATTCTGAACCTCAAACTCCATGCCTTACATGGACAGGCTAGCTTCCTGTCTCTTCACATCTGTTGACAAGTAATTGGCCTGTCTGCTTACCACATCTTAATATATTACTTCCCTGTAGAGTATCAGTTTCTTCCTTGTACAGCAGCTATTACTGTAGGTCCTCGGACTGAAGTTACCTATCAGTTTTTCTCAAGATAACTGACTTTTCCTATCTGGCTGGACTTCCTCATCCTACCAGCAACTTCTCCTCTGGTGAGTACATCTAGTTCCAGGTCCAAACTCTTCAAGACTGGCCCTCTGTCTTGCAATCAAACCTTCTGTGAAGACCCATTCTACAGAAAAAACCTGAAATCCTCCACGCTGGCTAACACTACTTGCTCCAAGATCTCTTTGAAGATGATTATCACAGCATTCAATATTATAGAGTAGATATTTATCAGAACTTTCTGCCAATCTTTTCTTCTTTCTGAAAATAACAGATTCACATCTCCAAAATCCAGTAGACATAAGAGCTACAAAAATTTAGATAAAATGCGCACATTCTTTAAAAATCTCTCTTTGTTTTACCACATGTAAAATACATCTATCAGAAAAAGAATAGTAACATTTTGTTTCATTATTAAAACACGTTACCTATTTAAAGGAGTAGTTATAAGCTTGTCATGTAAAAGGCAGCAGTGTAAACACCACAAAAGAAAACTACTATCTCCATTAACATGACATTCAAATTAGTACATGAACTACAGAGACAAAGAAAAGCCATCAAAACTAGAGAGGAAAAAGTATGACCTTGTACTTGCTTCTTTCAACATCAATAGATTTTAAAAATTGGGGTTAAGTTGAATTTGATTCACATTTTCGATTTGTGCTTGAACATACTTTTCTCTAGAAAAATGAAGCCTTTTTCACACTAATTCCTTTAATCTATGTCATCTTCACTTATAATCTAACCTGATGAAGATGTTACTTCCTTAAAAATACCTCACATTATCCTCTCAAAATTTATCCATTAGTGTCATTTGACATAAGATATGGGAGGTAAATGCATAATAATGTAGCTCATAAGCACATCTATCTTCCTGATACAGAAATTTTCAAGATGACACTAGGACAATAGTATCAGATAAAATATAAATTTTCAACAAAAGCCCCTCTATTTCTAAAAATACATTTAAAATCAATGGTAAATCTTTTTGAGAGGCAGTATATCATGAATTTTAAGAATCTGAGCAAGACAGAAATGGGTAAAAATCCTGACTCTATATTTGCTGTGTAACTTTTGACAAGCCTTTCCTCCATTTCATCATTTGTCTACATAACCATACTTTAAAAAAATACTGAATGAGCTAATGTATATAATAAACTGCTTAGCAGTGTGCCTACCAGGTAGAAAGTGTTTAATAAATAGTAGCTAATATTATCATCTTACTATCAGTAATCACTATATTCCTATCTATAGTTCTTGGCCTTTATTTTCACTTAACTTGTATTAAAATATTCTGAAATGCCTTTAATGACATTTTATCACAGACTCTGTGTGGGGATTTCTAATATTTAATCAGGCTGTGGTATTTTGCTTTTGCAAAAGAGTGTGTTGAGATATGTAGAAAAGACAAATGAGAACATTAAAAAAGGTGCATTTTAAGTAGTATATTTCTTGACAATACGTTCAGAACACAGGAAAATCTATTCTTTTGTATGCATTCTTTTGGAACCTCTTGCCCAGAGAGGCTGTAGAACCATTCATCATTTCCTACTGTTTCTACATCCATCACACCTTTTCCCTCTAGTCTCCATACAACCTCCCTAGTTTTTCTGATTGTAGTAGCAAGCAGAACTAATCATGAATAAATTCAGATGTGGGACAAGCAGAATATATTGGCCAGATATGACCTGAGGTCTCTACAGTCCATGGCCCTCAGAGTATTCTTATCTATCATGAGAAAGAGTTTATTAGATCCCAACAGTGCACAAGACGAGGCTAGGCATTAGAGAAAGCAAGTTAAATGGGCATAATCTGCTAGCCCTGTCAGGCATCTTTAGGTGTTGATTATTTAGCATTTATCAAATGTCCCTTGTGCTGCCTCTGTCCAAACAAACCAAGGGTTCTGTTTTGAAAAAGCTTGTGTCTTAATACCTCAAAAAAGAAAATAACTAGACTAGATATATGTATAGGAAATGCTGTAAATAAACTTATGAATTTTTTGCTAAGGAAAGGAAAAAATTCAGTATGATCCATCGTTCTTTGTTGTGGCACTAAGGTATTGGTATTGCTGAGCTAAAATGTTGACAGTGGAGAGAAATTCAAGATAATGTGGTGGTAGGAACTAATGCAAACACATCCCCATCTCTCCCTTTATTATAGAAGTCCCCTTTCTAGTTCTCATTTTCTCTGTAAGTCAGAAAACTTGCATTAAATGTACTTAATGTTCTCATAATTGTTCTCTTTTTGGGGTGTAGATTCAAAATAGGGTATAGGACGAGCACTGGGTGTTATACTATATGCTGGAAAATTGAATTTAAATTTTAAAATGTAAAAAAATTAAAAAGTAAAAAGTACACTATTAAAAAAACAAAAAATGGGTACAGTCCCTACTTTTTTAAAAGAGATTTATTTATTTATTCACAAGAGACACACACAGAGAGGCAGAGACATAGGCAGAGAGAGAAGGAGGCTCCCTGCGGAGAGCCCAAGGCGGGACTTGATCCCAGGACCCCAAGGGATCATGCCCTGAGCCAAAGGCAGACACTCAACCACTGAGCCACCCAGGCATCCCAGGTATAGTTCCTACTTTCAAAAACTTAAAGATTCCTCACCTTTAGGGAGAGGAGACACATACTTAAAACGACTAGCAAAACAATCATAATAAAAACATTAAATTCTACATGTTATCACATAGACAATAGGGGCAGAATGGGAGTGGAAAAGAAATCAGAGAAAACAGAATTGTTTAAAAATTATAAATTCAATTAAATTGTAAGAGAAGTTTTAGTGTCAAATTTAAAACATTGCATGGGGTTGTTTTCTTTATGTTTATTATTAATTTTTTCTTTAAGCTGTAGAATTATGAGAGAATACTCAAGATTTACAAATGCTATTTAAACATGAAAACAAGAGAGCGATTCCCTCATAAAGAAGAAGGAAAGAGAAAGAGAAAACTCTTGCATAGGTTGATACACTCTCTTGTTCTGGGTGACAAAATTATAAAGGTAGTGACTAATTGAAGATCAATGGAAAGACCCAGCTTTTAAGGATTGGACAGAGGAAGAGAATTCAGAAGATAAGACCAAGATAGAGGCCATAATGATTAGAAGAGAGCCAAGAGTATAGAGGCCCAGGATATTAAATTTTCTGTTGTTTCAAGATACTTTTGTTGCTGTTATAAAGGCACTTAACATAAGATCTGCCCTCTTTGCAAACTTTTCTGCATACAAGTGCTGCATAACAAAAAGAGCAACTTAAGCCAATATTTATTTATTCTACAACGGTTATGTTGGTCTGGGAACAAGTTCTCACAGTCGAAAATCAAAGCATCAGCTGAGTTTGTCTATTATCTGGAGACTCCAGGGAATAATCTGTGTCCAAACCCACTGAAGTTGTTGGTAGAATTCAACCATAGCTACAGGACTGTAGGAGTGAGGTCCACATTTTCTTGCTGGCTATTGGTCAGGGGCCTCTCTCAGCAAGTTAAGGCTGCCCACATTCCTTCACACATACAACCCTACTCTTCACTCCATCTTTAAACCGGCATTGGTGAGTGAGATCCTTCTTGCACTTGGAATCTCTCCGACTTCCTTTTCTAAAACCAACTGGAGAAAACCCTACTTTAAAGGGCTTACTCTGGGCAGCCTGGGTGGCTCAGCGGTTTAGTGCCGCCTTCAGCCCAGGGTGTGATCCTGGAGATCCAGGATCAAGTCCCACATCCGGCTCCCTGCATGGAGCCTGCTTCTCCCTCTGCCTGTGTCTCTGCCTTTCTCTCTCTCTCTCTCTCTTTCTCATGAATAAATAAATACAATCTTAAAAAAATAAAAATAAAAGGGCTCACTTGATTGCATCAGGCCAACTGGATAATCTCCATATTTTTTAGGGCAACTGCCTTGTGACTTTGCTTATATCTGCAAGATCCCTTCATAACAGTCCCCAGATTAGTGTTTGATTGAATAATCAAAGAGCAGGAATCTTGGAGTGGAGGCATCTTTAGAATTTTGCCTACCACATCCAATAGCCCAAGAAAAGACGTTAACAAATGAATAAATCAAGTATATATATATTATGGCAGGCTAAAGGAGGTCAAGAACTAAGTAAAAAACACTGTATTGTCAATCTGGTACAGCATGGTGACTTCTGAGGGAGCTAATCTGGCAGTGATGGAATTAAAGGGAATATGGGAAGAGTGATGGAATTGCAAGGAAATGAATGATTGGGTGGTTGGAAAGTACATACACTAAACACAGAGAGATTTAAAAAATATTTACAATTAACCAATAATAAAATGCCATATATCAAAAGATGCATTGTAGATCATGAGAATTTTTTAAAATACTATCAGATATCTAAATGCTAAAATAAAACTGTACTAGTGAATTATGTAGGTGAATTCCTTTACTATTTAGGAAGGGTAAGAAATGCCCTGCTGTGATTCAAAACCTAGAAGCAAAAAGGTAATTCCTGATCATTTTGATATTAAAAATGTGCACGGTATGAATAAAGAAGAGAAAGGAAGGAAAGGAGGGTGGGTAGGAGAGATAAGGATAAATGACAAAATTGAATATAATATTTGCATCTCAAATCACATACAGAGGGCAAATATTGTTATTAAATTAAAAAAAAAACTTCTAAGAAATAAGAAGAAAAAGTCCAAAAACTTTAAGAAAAAATAGGTTAATGACATGGAAAACACTTCATATAAAAAGAACCAGCAATGGCCCTTCATCACAAATATAAGAGAAATACAAATGGAAACTACAGTAAAGCATCATTTTTAAAAACAGATGAACGTTTTGAAAACATACTCTCTTGTTAAGACTATGAGAAAACAATCACTTTCATACACTGCTAGTAGAAATTCAAAACCATACCACTTCCAAGATTTGATATTGGCAAATTACTAGTTAGTGAAATTAAACAGGCATTTACCCTTTGATCCAAAATTTCACTTCTAGGAATCTGCCCCTAAGATCCACTCACATAAATATTAAGTGACTAATGCACAAGACTATTTATTTCCCTACCATTTGCAAAAGCAAAACAGTTGTAAAAAACAAAAAGAATGAAAAAAATCACACTTCTTTGGGTAACAAATGTGTAAGAATTCATACACACAACTCATACACATATACACACATATGTGCTACTATTTTCAAAAGGAAACAGTGAAGGGATAAATCAAGTATTAACAAGAAGAAATAGTAAACTTCAGATAGGAAGAAGACAAAAGAGGTGGTGGAAAAAACAAGAATGAAAGCTACATAGCTTTTAATGTACCTTGTTTTATAGTTTTAACCTTAGAACCTCATTCATGTTTCATGTATTTGAAAGATAATAAATTTCAAAAGGTGAGGCAATCCCTAAAATAATAAAAAGAAATTGAAACTCACTAATGTTACTTGATATCAAATGGATAGCGTAATGGAAAATATGCTTTTCTCAATTTATTTAAAAATAGATTTTGGGCAGCCCCGGTGGCCTAGCAGTTTAGTGCCGCCTTCCGCCTGGGGTGTGATCCTGGGGACCCGGGATCGAGTCCTGCATCGGGCTCCCTGCGTGGGGTCTGCTTCTCCCTCTGCCTGTGTCTCTGCCTCTCTCTCTCTCTCTCTGTGTCTGTCATGAATAAATAAATAAAATCTTTAAAAAATAAATAAATAAATAAATAAATAAATGGAATTTTGACTGAATATACTCCTAAGTGAGACCAAAACTAAAAAATCATTAAATCTTAAATTGCAGCTCCTGGTCTTGTTACTAAGTTTAATGTTAGCATAATTTCAAAACTATTATAAGCATATACACATACTCCACTAGGCACAAAATAGATTACAGCATATACATTATTATACTAATATGATTAGGAACCAAGATTTTCAGTATAAAAGACATGGTAAAGATATAAATCAAATTAAATAAAATCCTGTAAGTTCCATTTAAACTTGGGAAATCGAATTTGTAATTTATTTTACTTACTTTTATGAATTTGTAATTTATTTACTCACTTTTTTAGAAACTTTCTTTTCTGTCACCTTCATATTTCCATTTTCTATTTAAGAGCCCATGGAAAAACAGCTGAAGACCACTCGGTGGCTGTTCATTCAGCGGCATGAGCAGTGGGGTCTGCAGACCAGTCTTCAGTGAGGGGGCGGGCGGCAAGCTCCAGTCTCGCGTAGGGCGCCACTGGCAGGCACGGACAGCAGCGTCCCTGCACACCTGGCTGCCACCTCAGGTTTATTTTTTTTTTAATTTTTTTAAAAATTTTTATTTATTTATGATAGTCACACAGAGAGAGAGAGAGAGGCAGAGACAAAGGCAGAGGGAGAAGCAGGCTCCATGCACCGGGAGCCCGACGTGGGATTCGATCCCGGGTCTCCAGGATCGTGCCCTGGGCCAAAGGCAGGCGCCAAACCGCTGCGCCACTCAGGGATCCCCCACCTCAGGTTTAGTAGCAGTGAACTCAGGTGCTAGAGAGTTCCGTTCACCCTGAAGATCCTCCTAGTTCATAGCCTTTTTAGCAGCAGCATGTTGTCCAATCTCTTGAGGACCTCTGTGGAAGTAGGGATAAGTCAGGACCTCCCCTGAGTGCTCATGGGAGATGGTGCTGCGCATGCGCAGAATCTCCAGGCCAGAATCCACTGCGTCTGATCTGCTGAGAGGGCGTGTGTGCTGTGTGAGGTGACCAAGTCCACGTAGCCCAAAGGAGAATCTGTGTAATACAGACCAACGGTAGGCAAATTAACTTACCACACCTCTGTAAGAGGCTAGAGGTCAGCCCTGGGATATAGTAACTTCTGGAAGTCACAGCTCCCTGAAAGCCGCCTGAATCTGATTAGTGAAGTTTCTAGGAGCCAAGTGGCCAGCAATAGACATGGCCCTGCTGGCAACTACAACTTAAAGCACAGCCCACTGGCCAGTATTCCTGAAGGTTAGGATACTGACATCAGCTGGATTTTCAGTGGCAACAGTGGCATGAACAACTGCCAAAAGAAGGTTCTCTCAGGTTCTCTTCAGATTTATGATGTAGATGCCATCACTTTTTCTTTTGTAGATGTCCTGTTTCATTTGGAAGTCAAGGTTGGTGACACCTAAGTGCGTTTCTGCTGCAAGGAATTTAAGGACATTCTCCGTCTTCATTTTCAAGAAGTCACAAGGTACAGACATAGTGAACATTTCCCTTTCTGACAGGAACCTAGGACAATGCTATATGGACTCTTCTCTGAGTAGCCGGGAAAGGTAGAATCTATTTTTTTTTCTTTTTAAAACGAATGCATATCTCTTAGGTCTCTACTAAAGTGCCCCCAAAACTGGGATAGCCTGGTAGAAAATGCAAACTTACCACCCAGGTAAAATTTCCAAATATTATTTTCCACTGAAAAGAACTACCAGAGCTCCTTGAAGATATATCTGATTCCAAGCTGTGATAAAAAATATCCAAGGTGAGCCTAGTTCTCTTGTCATTTCTGAAATCCTATACCTAAACTCTCTCACAGACTAGAAAGGACACAGGAGGCAAGGTGAAGAGACTTCCATTAGCCACAGATAGGACAATCTGAGGTTCAAAAAGAATAAATACTGAGATGTAGAAAATCTATTAAAATTGGTAATTACACTTAATAACATAATTATACTTAATCCTTCTTGTTCATCTCTTGAGATTTTACTTAGGCAAGCAGCTCATTATTCAGGAAATTCATACATAACGTGAAACAATCAATGAGACTTGCACAACACTACTTATGAAATATTCTTGCCAAAATAAAATAAAATAATATGAAATAAAATAAACTGAATCAAGTGGACATCTAGGTCTCACAGTTACATGAAATTTTGACAAATAAGAAAATACAGGAGAATTTTAAACACAAAACAGAATAGTATATGAAAACACAATAAACTAAAAAATATAGAAGTTAGGAAATAATATAAGATCAGAAATTGATGAAATTCAAGAAAAAGGAAATTTGTAAAATTCAAAGCAAATACAAATAGAATCAACAAGATAAAAGTTGATTATTTTTAAAACATAAATAAAAACACTAGTAAAATTAAGAACAGCAGCACATATAAACAATATGAAAGAGGAAAGAGACAAACAATAAGTAAAGATAAAACTCAGACTACAGGAAGAAAAAGCAATGAAGAATTTTATGACAATGAGCTTGAAAATGTAGAGAAAATAGCCAATTTCCTGGAAAATAATTGTTATAAAAACTGACTCAAAAAACATTGTCTTATCACAAATAAATTGAATCAGTATTGAAAAATGTAAAACAATAACAAACAAGGGCTAAGTGGTTTTCAGCCAAATCCTACCAAATTGCAAAAAAAGGATAAATTAAATTATATACACACATTTTCAGAGAATACAGAAAAAAATAGATTACTCCCTAATTCACTTAATGATGAAACTTTAACCTCAATAGCAAAACCTGGCCATGGCAGACAGAAAGAGAAAGAGAAGCTGATGACTAAAGCACTTATTAACAACATAAATGCAAAGATCCTACCAATATTAGCAAATTAAACGCAGCACCGCAAATATATGTAATACATAGTGACCAGTTGGAGTTTTTAGAGATTTTCAAGATTTTATTTGTATAACAGACTTCGGCTGCCATGTTGAGAAGAGACTGACATGGGAGAAGAGACAGAGGTGGAGAGCAGCTAAAAGTAGAGTTTCCAGTTAAATTTTTATTGGCTAATTCTGGCAACTCTAGTTAAGAGGGTATTGCAATAATTGAGTTGAGATGTGTTGTTGGCTTGTACCAGGGTGGTGGCAAGGCAGATGGTGAGCAATGACCAGATTCTGGAAACATTTTTATATTAAATTCAACAGGCCTTTTTTTATGATTTGGATAGGGGTTATTTTCTATACCTTCTGTCTATCATCATTTGCCCCACTCTGTTCTAAGCCATTATCATCCCTTACTGCAGTTCTGAAAGTTTCCTAATTGTTCTGTTTCTTCTAGCCCTGTCCCTTTACAGTTCCAAATTTCCAGGCTAAGTAATATTTCTAAAAATGCAAATCTGATTATTTACTACCTAAGTACCTTCAATGACTTACTTTTGCCCTTTGGACAATGTCTAACTCCTTTTTTTTTTTAAAGATTTTATTTATTCATGAAAGACAGAGAGAGAGAGGGGCAGAGACACAGGCAGAAAGAGAAGCAGGCTCCATGCAGGGAGCCCGATGTGGGGCTTGATCCTAGGACTCCAGGGTCACACCCTGGCCTGAAGGCAGATGCTCAACCGCTGAGCCACCCAGGCGTCCCTAATATCTAACTCCTAAAATTAGATGAAATTCACTCTGGAAGGCCACCGCTTCCACTATGCAACCTTCATCCTCTGTCTGGCTAAGTCCTATTCATTCTCTATTTCTTAACCTAAATGTGGCATCCTCAAGAAGACCATCACTGTACCATTGCAATAGGCTTACATAAAATTGTAGTTTCTCCTACTGTTACATTCATCAAGCTACATTATAATCATTTATTTAACTGGATGTTTTCTCAACTGTTTTTGTGACTTAGAGGAGGAGAAAGATGTAAGTATCTTGTTTATTATTGCATCCCTAGACCTTGAAGAATGTTTGACATAGAGTACATAATAAGTATTTTAAATGAGTGATTAATAAATTAGCTAATTATGTATTTACATTTCATATTTGCACAAGGATTATTGAGATCTACAAAATAACAAATGCTATGCTTCATAACAGCACACAAAAAGGTGCCACTAATTATTTGCTAAAAATAACTACATAGAATGAGTTTTTTAAACTTAGAATATAAATTGGTATATATGTTACAAAACACAATTTTAATGGCACACACTTTAACATTTTACTTTAAAAATAATCTCTTCAATCTCTGATTAACTAGAACTTACTTCATTTCTATATTATGAAAATAAAATGCACTTTTATTTCTATATATTTCACTACCTAGCAATAAGATGATTTAAAAGAACAAACACATTAGAGAACATTTCTTTTTCTTACTGTAACCAATAGTGAAAGATAATGAAGTAACTCTAAAATGGAAGTCCATGAGGCATAAGAATTGTAAAAAAAAGGACATATTTAAAACTGTAGAGAAAGATTAATGATTTAAGTGTGTGTGTTACTGATAAACTCGACCTCACATCAAAAAAAAAAAAAAAGATACAGGGGTGCCTGGGTGGCTCGGTTGGTTAAATATCTGCCTTTGGCTCAGGCCATGATCCTGGGAATCCCAGATTTGAGTCCCACATTGGGCTCCCTGCTCAGCAGGGAATCTGCTTCTCCCTCTGCCCCTCACCCTACTCATGCTCTCTCTCTCTCAAATAAATAAATAAATAAGATATAACATGAAACTAGAAATATTGTGAGCTTGTGGCCTTTTTAAAGTAATAACGTTTCTCATTCTAGCTAGAGTTTGAACCAACACTAATCTCATCCTATCTACCCGACTTAGTCATATGCAAAAATCTGATACACAGCCCCCAATGCCCAGAACTTACTTTCTAAAAGGTTTTCTCTTTCTTTGTAAAAAAGAAATAGCACTTCTTAGACAATAGCTGATCTTGTGACCTGGAACATATTATGACTCCCCCCAAATGAGGAAGATTTCAAAGGTAACTGGGATAGTGCAAGGATTATATGAATTCAGCTAAAAAAGATTCTCATTGTTTAAGCTTTGATGATAGATGCATAAGAGGGAAAATAGTACTATAATTATTTTGAACAAGTTGAGTCTGTAAATAAAAGCATGATCTTTAGTTATAATCATAAAAAGAAAATTTAATATGAAATTTAACAAGAAAGTTATAATACAAATGAAAGGTGATATAGTAATTTTAACTTAATTCAGTAGTTAATTTTAATAATAAGGGAGTATAATGTATATAATGTTCTTTTTTCTGTTAATTATCTTCTTATGGGGATTCCTGGGTGGTTCACCGGGTGAGCATCTGCTTTTGGCTCAGGGTGTGATCCCCATCTGGGGATCGAGTCCTGCGTCAGGCTCCCTGTGAGGAGCCTGCTTCTCTCTCTGCCTGTGTCTCTGCCTCTCTCTGTGTGTCTCTCACGAATAAATAAAAATTAAAATTAAAAAATATGATTTATGAAGAGTAATTTATACTTTTCTCAATATTTGTTATGCAAGCCAAATTGTTTAGGAAAATTAAGATCCTATAGAAAATTAAGATCCTGATTATAGCTGGTGATTTCCCACCATATATGGGAAGAAAGAAATTTCAAATGGCTTATGAAAGATGAAGAATGGACCAAATATCATATTCCTCACTGACTACGACATGAAATCTCCAAATGACAAAACTAAATATAATTGGATGATGATAAAGCTTACTTGTTTTCAATACTGATAACAGACTAGATCGATATATAGTGTTTAATTGGCACCAGGCTACAGAGCATTGGACAAGTGAGAGTGAAAGAATAGATTACTTTGGGAAAGCTGACCAGAGTATAAGATATCAAAACTTAAGAGAAAGATTCAAGTTTGATATAATTACTGAAGCTTTATAATTAAAATAATGGGACCAGGGACTCCAGTTTCACTTATCTTAAAGGGCACAACTACATCCCATGCCCCACTCAAGACTTAATTAGTTGATATCCAGAACCTACAACTTTGACTGGTTTTCTTGACATTTGGATTGTTTCCAATCTAAATACCAGGATGACCATAGCTGTAAACTTCCCAAATCTGCTTGGTGAGACAGAATTTATCTGTTTAATTACAATGGCTTCCTAAAAATGAAAACACTTCATCAGAAGTATATAAAATTTAAATATTTGAATAAAGTTTGCCAAAATTTCATTCAGAAAGTCTGTAATAATATAAACCATAAACAATAGTGTATAAGAGTGATTTCCCACAGTTGCCTCCCTAAGTGTCTATTTTCTTCTTTACTAACAGAAAGCACATTTCATGTGTTCAGCCCAAAACTACATTTCCTAGTGACATTGCAACCAAGAGTGAGCAAAGAGTTGAAGCATAAATCAGGTAAGTCTTCTGGATATTCTACATTCTTCTTCCTTTTCCTGCTTAGAATAAGGACATGAAGTAGGGCTATAGCAGGAATCTTGGAGCCAGAGAACTTGAGAATCAAAATTACTTGCTAAGGATGATGGTAACTTTGGAAGTGCCAATTGAGTCCTGGATTGCATACACATGTAACTTATTTTAAATGAGAAAGAAAACTCTTATCTTATTAAAGTCATTTATTAAATATATTCTCTTAGGAATCCTTTTTAAAAATTATGTTTATAAAAATATTTATTCTTAGTTTAATTTTAACTTCTTTCAGGGCTTAGTATCAGTTCATCTTTACCAGGCTTGTATATTTGTGAGCTCTTTTCTCTGTCTTATCCAGTTTCAACGTTTTTAATAAATCCCACTTGTGATGACTCTCAGACTTGTATTTCTGTCTGAGAACTCTCCTCAGAAACCCAGACTCAACTGCTTTCTTGAAATCTGAGATTTTCTTTTAAATGTCCCAAAGGATACTCACACTTAAAATTTCCCCCCACCCTGTACATGGAACATTCTCCCCAACACCGAACCCCCATCTTCTACAATATTTTAGCTTAATGAAAGACTATTAATGTCCAATCAATTGCACACATCAAAAACCTAGTTTTCAGTCTGGTATATCATTAAGATGGGTACTTTCTCTATCTCCATCACCACCACTCTAATTCTTCATCTCTGGAGGTGCCCAAATAAAATGGTGTCATAGATAGCTTCCCTATATCCAAATTGTCCCCTTTTAATCTATCCCTAAATTCCAGTGTGAACTTTCAAACATGTAAATTTGAACATGTACCTCACACACAGACAAAACACACACACACACTCTTACCTTAAATCAGTCAATAGTTTTCCCATGATTTTCATATAAAGACCAAAAATTTTAATATGGCCTATAAGGCCATGCATATTCTGGTCCCTACTACTACATATGCATCATGTGGCACTATGATCCGCTTCTCTCCTCTGTAGCCACAGTGGCTTCTTTCAGTTCCATATCCGTGTCTTGGTTACTTTCTTTGCAGAATATTTGAAAATACCTACCCTTCATCCCAATGACTCTGATTACTACTACCATTCTTTAGTTCTCAACATAATGAAAACTTTCTCAGGGATCCTTTTTGATTCCGTCTCTGGGTCATATCTCCTGATTCTCTCTCTAGCAATGTGTAAGTACAAGTATCACCTTCTAGTACTATGTGAAATTTTTGTCCTTAGTGCCTAACATAGTGTCGTCTGTAATAATGGTACTACATATAGCTATCATTAACTATTTTATGACTCAATTAATCTATATTTGTGCTGACTAGAATATATCTTCAGGTGCTTCTTTTAAGAGAACATGGGTAGTTACTTTCTCTGCTCTTTGCACATAACATAACTGACAAACCACCTAGCATATAAATATTTTTTACTTTCTTTCTCAAAATACTGTGGATTCTACTCTACTCTCTTCTGCATTTATTATTGCAGAAGTTTCAAAGGTCATTTTTTATTCCTTAGAGTAAGACTGATTTTCTGCCTCCTTGATTTTAGAATTATTAATTTTTTCTTGAAATGTTTTACAAATTCACTAGGATAAGCTGAGGTATTTTTCTAGGTAAGCACTTTGTCTTATAAGCCAAAACTTTCTTCAGTTGTATAATGTTTTCTTAAATTATATCTTCTATTGATTTTCTTTCATTACCCTTTGGTTTTGATTTCCTCCTTGGGAAAATAAATTTTCTCATTCTGTCTTCCCCATGTCTTATCCTGTAGTTTGTGATTGTCTTCCCCCTTTTTTTGTTATACTGTGTTCAGGGAAAGTGTCCTACATTTGTCCTCCACAGGATGGATTAAGTTTCTGCAACACCATCACTATGCTTCATTGTTTTCGACTAACTGAAATTCAGTCTACAGTATTAAATCTTTGCCATGTTGCCTTGTCTCACTGAACTCTCTATTCCTTTCCTCCTGACTTTGATATCAACTCAATTTCGATCATGGTGTCTTATGTTTTCACATAGATTTAAACGCTCTTACTGAGAATGTAATATCAGTTTCTTAAAACTAGTTTCTACTCATATGGTACATTTTTCTCCTAAAGATTGGGTTTTTATTTTGTTTTCTAATTGTTGTTGTTTTTGTGATTTGTGACATCTATGAAATAGAAGATATAAAATTTTAGCTGTTGTTATGTCAGTTTCAGGTCTAAGTGAATTCTCCTTTCTTATAATAACTATGAAATGACTATTAAAATTATTTTCTTTATTTGCAAAACAAAGAGAACTGATCAGCCATGCAGCACCTGGTGCAAAATAGTTTTTATTGTTGCTCTTTTGTAATTGTAAGTTTTCTTTTTGTAACGTAATGCTGTTTGTAATGTTTGAGTTTTCTGGTCTAAAGAAGCATATCTTGGTCTCACTGCCTGGTTGTATGCCCATGAGGTTGAGATCTGTTTCTAGATAGTCTTAGAAATTATTTTCACCTCTCAGCAGAGGTGATAAATAACTACATGCTCCAAAGGACACCATTCTCATAGTTCTCTCAACTCAGAATGGTACTGATTGTAAAATGAGAGGCATAAATGGGGCAGATTGGGGAAGACAGATGATATACCTATCTTTTTTGAGGGGGAGAGTTAATTAATTTAACAGATAGATGACTGGAAGTTTTTATGGTCCCTCCTTATTTCTGTTGTCTATACTGTATTCTGCCTCATGAGCTTACTTATGCTTTAGTAAATAAAAATACTTCTTTGAGCCTTGAAGATTAAAGATTCTTAGTTTCCAATCCTGTTAAAATTTTGCAACTTTTTGGAAGATTTCATGTATATTCCAATGGTTGGAGGGAAAACTAGTGGTCATTATCTGCCATCGTAACTTGAAAATCCCTGCTAAATATCTGTAGCATTCTTAAGGAGAAAATTATTACTGATTCTAGAGACTAACTTACAAAAACTATTTGGGTACACAAATAAATGTTGTGTTTAGACCACCTATCAGTATTTGAATTTTTTCTTTTATAGTACTTTCAACTAAATTTAAAACTCCAATAATATTTTTATTTTTATATTTACAGTTCAAAATAGCAATTAGAATGTTAAATGTACTGTAGATGACAAAATATATATTCATAGGCAATGCCAGATCTTTTGTTTCATTTAATCAACTATACACTGATTAGTTAGCATTTGTGGGAAAATGAGTATATTTGATCAATGTAAATTGATGGTGAATTATTACAACCTCATAACTTACTTTTGTGCTGGTAATTTTTTATTTGAACTTACTACATAGAAGGCAAAGCCCCCTAGAAGTTAGAATGTAATTTTTACATATATTTAATGATTTTTCTACACTACCTGCCTTTGATTATATTTTTCTCAAAATAAAATGTTGCACTTCTCTTACCAATGCTGTTATAGCACATATCCTAAAAGAAAAAAAACCTTTCATTGCTATAATAATTAACTTAAATGTATGTAACAGTTTTGTAAGAATTATTTAATTATTCAAAATTCATAATTGTTCACTGATACAAAGTAGAAAGAAGTATTTCTTATTAACTTACTTTGTTTTCTGAAGGGTTTTGATAGAATAGGTATATGAATAATATTTTAACAATCATTTTAGAGTTTTAAAAATGTTTTTTCATGGGTTAGATGTAAGTGATATTTATTTTTAATTTATACTTTGTCTGATTAGCAACGGAATTGGAGAGGACCTATAAAAATATACAAGAAAAGTACCACAATGAAAAGAAAAAACTTTATAAGTTATTGAATTTGTAGGATGGTAATATGTAATCTATAATAATTACAGAGGATGACAATTTCTCTCATTTATTAAACATTAAGCTTTGCTAAAGCAAAATAAAAATCTAAGGTGAATCTAACATAAAAATTTAAATTCAGAACATATGAATCTCATTATATAATAAAAGGGAACATCAAATGGGAGATACTTGGATCTGTTTAAAAATTTCTCATATTGGGGTGCCTGAGTGGCTCAGTCAGTTAAACATCAGACTCTTGATTTTGACTCAGATCATGATCTCAGTGTTATGAGATTGGGCTCCACATGTGCTCTGCACTGGGCATGGAGCCTGATTAAGATTCTCTCTCCCTCTCCTATCCCCCCTCTTTCTCTCTCCCACTCCAAGAAAAAACATTTTTCTTATATTATCATAGTATTAAATGGACTTCAGTAAGTCCCATCCATTCATTCATTCATCTACTTCATTCAATTTATGTAATATATATGTATTGAGCAGTTACTATTACCAGGCACTTTTATTAACTGATAGGTTTATAGCAGGAAAAGAGAATACAGACAAAAATCTCTGGTATCATGAAGTTTATACATTAGTAAGGAAGAGAAAATGAACATAACAGTAAGGTATATGTTATATGTTGATAATTGTTGGTCAGTTTAAGGACTACACACTGGGGCGGGTTGTGTGAGTATTCAAATTAAGATAGCAAAGGACCTTATTCTCACCCAGATGAAAAGACAACATATTTTCTCACCTCCAGATAATTTTGCTTGTAGACTAGTTCAGCTTTTTTCTTACGAAAATTAGTTCACATTTGCCATTAGTTCACATGCCATAGCAAATGGTTGATAAAGACCCCAGAGTTCCATCTTATGGTATACAGTATACATACTTTACACAAGAAAGTTATAAGTGCAAGTGTATTTAGTGATCCACCTTGGCCAAAGGAAAATTTCAGTATTGCTCCTGTGGGGGGAAGAAATTCTGATTTTTGTGCAACAACATTTCTCAGGGGCTTGTGAGGTTTGAGTGAGCTACTAAATATACGTTGAAATAACTAAACAAATTGCTGCATTGGCTTCATTAGTATTCACAATATGACCTTTGGAAAATATCTACCAAAAACAATTTTGGTTTTGGCAGATTTGCTATTATTCTGTCATTTCTGAAAGTAATTGGAAAATAGGATCAGTTATTTCTAGAGACAAATTTCTGGTTCATGACATTAAGACCATTTAATCTGCATTCAGAATGTCTGTCATCCTCTTTGCTATTATAGGATACACATCTAATTAATTTAAAGTCTACATCAGAAAATTAAAAAAAAACTCAGAGTAAAAGGAAACTAAATTTTGGTCTTATTTTCTTCTATATGATATTGAAGCCTTATGAGAAGGCTTCTATTTATGAATTCTTCTATTTATATTAAAATTCAAGATTCTATAAGCATGAATACCTTATATGGGTCAAAGTATGACTTTTAAAAAGTTAAAAATGACTTACACAAATATAATAAACATTTTATTGAACTCATTAACTAATGAGGAAAACCACTAAGATGGTAAAACTGACTCCAAGATATTTCATGAAAAGGAGTTTATACAGTCAAACAAGAAAATATCTAAAATGTTTAAAAGTAAGGCTGCTAGGTTAGATACAAAACTCATTATTGTCCTATGGGATAGTCAAACCATAACCATCAGGATTATCTTTTCTATCAGAGAGAGACTTGTATTTTTAGCAAGTAACCTCATAGTGTCTGGGTTCTAATCAAATAGTAAATAGCAAATGTAAACACAAGTACATTCTCCTAGAAAATTATATAATCCTAGGTTGAATTTATTAAACAATATTAGAATAACATTGAAAAGACACACCTCCCACCTTTTCTGCCTTTTTTGTCCAGTTTTAATAATTTTCTTAAGAATCTCTCTGTCTTAGGTCAGGCCAGTATAGCAAATAAAATACTAGGTAGCTAAAACATTTATTTCTCACAATTATGAAGGTCTGGAAGACCAACATCAAGGTGTCAGCATGAATGGGTTCTCATGAGGACCCTTTCCTGGTTTGCAGTTGGCCGTCTTCTTGCTGTGTCTTCATGTCGCAAAAGCAGAGAGATTATATCCCTCATGTTTCTTCTTATAAAGGCCCTAATTCTATTCATGAGTGCTCCACCTTCATGACCTAATTGTGATCCATGGGTCTCATCTCCAAATACCATTACTTTGGGGATTAGGGTTTCAACATATGAATTTTAGGAGGACACAATCATTCAGTCCATAGCATTCCCTGTTTGGGCCATAAATAATCTCTAAATATCGATCAGGAAAAAAAGGTTGGCCTTATTATAGTTTAGATTATTTATTTTCACAAATGCAATAAGAGGTGTTAAATAACCCCATAAGCTTTCTTGATCATGTAGCATTTAACAGATACTGACCTTTTGTTTGTAAAGTTTGTTAAAGAATCCAAGATAGAACCATTTAAAAGATTCTGTAAAGTCTAGGCTAGGAAGTTAAGGCCAGGAAAATTTCTCCCATAGATTTTACTGTTGTATCCATAGAATTAGTAAATTCCCCTTTCCTCAAGTTCCCCAAAATATGCTAAGGTTTTTGGCCTGTCAGGAAGTTACTTTATCACTTGTGAGGCTGAAGCCTTGTAAGCTAGGTACCAAGCCAGTCTCTTATGAAGGTTCTGTAGGCAGCAGTGCCTTTGTTCTTTAATGGTAAGCTTGTTGTACCTGATGAAAAGTGATTCATTCCTAAATGTAACACCACAGAATGTCTTTGGTTGAACAATCAACTTTTACAATTTGAGGTAAAATGGAGACATATCCTTATTGAAATAATGAAAATAACTTTACCACAAAAATAAGGAAACTCTAAAAATATTTGTTTCTGAATTATAAAACTTTATTGAGAATTATATTCCCTTTTAAAATGCTTCATTTCTATTTATAAAAAAATAAAAAACTTTAAATTGAGGGTAAGAGATCTACAAGGAAGAAAAAGTGATTCCTTGTATATTCATCAGTAGAATATTAAAACAACATCAACAATACTCCAAACAAATAAACACTATTAACATTTTCTCATAAGTTTTTTTCAGTCCAAGTAATTAATTCTTGTTTCCTTGGACCATGGATCAGCAGTCTGCCTCCAATGAAATCATCTTGTTCTGAAATAATCTTAGGAAGCCTAATTCAGCCCTCCAGTACTGTTAGAAAGATTTCTAAGTGATATAAGCTTGGCAATCTTTAGTCAAGAGTCTTTTCTTTCACATATCAATAATTAAGATATTTGGTAGTCCTTTCCTTGAGTCACAGAGACTGACTGACCTTCTTTATTGAATACAGGAGTTCTATCCTTAGAGTCTTCAAGTAAAAATCAGAGTAAAGTTCACCTATAGATGAGAATAAATGGCTGTTGTTAATTTATAACAGTAATCAAGAGTATTAAAATGGAAGTGAGCTATTAGGGAGTACAACCCAATACTATTTCATGAGATTCTAATTGATTGCCATTTGAGGATAATAACTGAATATTATAAATAATGAGCACATTGACAAATCCCATGACCTTGCTGTGAAGTGTAAAATCTCTTAAACTTTTATATTAAAGTCATTTTATGTGCAAAATTAACTCAGGTAAGGTTGAGTTTCCTTATTTTTTAAATTATTCTTTTTATTCATCTCTTATTTTATTCATCTTATTATTGTAATTGTGTTTACATTTGCTATTTACTATTTGATTAGAACCCAGACGCTATGAGGTTACTTGCTAAAAATATATTGAGCTAATTAATAAATAAATTGAGCCAAATAATCTTAATTTTTATAGTATCTTTTTTCTTGTTGTTAATTAGGAGAAAGAAGAATTCTTCGTGATTTTCTAGGGCCTGCTGGGAAATTTCAAAGATACTTTCATGTGTAAAGATATCTTAATTTTTTTAATTAAGGGTCTGGTCTAGGGAAGACAAAATCAAAACAGTTACCAAAGGAGATTTAGGTACTTGATTAAGATAAGATGAGGGCAGCCTTGGTGGCTCAGGAGTTTAGCGCCGCCTTCAGCTCAGGGCGTGATCCTGGAGTCCTGGGATCGAGTCCCACATCAGTCTCCCTGCATGGAGCCTGCTTCTCCCTCTGCCTGTGTCTCTGCCTCTCTCTTTCTCTCTGTGTCTCTCATGAATAAATAAATAAAATCTTAAAAAAAAAAGATAAGATGATGGACACTTGAGAAACAATATTTGCTTATCTATTTAATTCAAGTGTCAATATAATGTTTTAAAATAAACTAGAAGAAGGTGACAAATGGTTGTAAGAATTTCAGCTCTTTAAAAATGAAGACTCTTTTTTTTCTTTTAGTTTTTAATAATCTATAACAGAGGTTAACAACTGATGGCCCATAGGCCTAGTCATGAGTTCATGGGTACAGTTCATAAGCTAAAAGTAGTTCTGTATTTTCAAATGTTTGATAAAATTTAAATTAGGGACAACATTTTGTGGGATATGAAATTTCAATATTCATAAATATTATTGAACACAACTACACTTAATTTTTAATTTTTTTCACTTAATTCTTTATACCCTTGGGGAGGAAAAATTTTTCTCTACCTTTCAAGATTCTTTTGGCTGGTATAATAATTAAATTAACATGAGATAGATTGACACACCTAATTTAATTCTGTACATAGGGGAACTGTGGAAGAATATAAGGCCCAGGAGCTGTCAGGCAATTGAGACTTATGCACCATCCAGAACTAAGGAGAAGGGGGTAGGAGCCTGGGAATTCAAAAGGAAGGCAGATAATTCAAAAGAAAATGAAAAAGAGTAAATGTTTAGTAAACAAATGTTTGCTGGGCTGTACAGAAACATTGGGACACAGAGAGGAATTTTAGCAAACATGCTTTGCTATGTTTCTCCCTGTCTACCACACCTAATTCATATTATACTGTCATTATCTATGGTGATAGCTCTGTCCTGGAGCAGGTCCTCTATCTAAATTCTTTTAGGCAGTTAGTGGAGAGACAAAAAAGAAAAACTTCTTGAGTCTTCTGTTTCTTAACAATAATCAACTTAATGGGCACCTGAGTGACTCAGTTCGTTAAGCATCCAATTCTTGATTTCGGCATAAGTTATGCTCTCAGGGTTATGAGATCGAGCCACATGTCAGGCTCTGCCCTGGGCATGGAGCCTGCTTGAGATTCTCTCTCTCCCTCTCCTTCTACCCCCTCATCTTTCTCTCTATATCTCTCTCCCTCGCTATAATCAACCTAAAATAATCCACATGCCAAAGAAACACATTTTATGGTGGCAAATGTCCCCCTTTCCATATATTGTCTATGGCTGCTTTTCCACTGTAGTGACAGAGTACTTGTGACAGATCTTATAGTCCTTATAGTCCTCAAAGCCTAAGATATTTAACAGATGGCATTTAACAGAAAAAAAAAAAAGATTGCTGACTGCTGTTCTAGAACTCGATAGAGTCAACACAAAGCACTGAAAATTTTTTGAGTGAAATACTGAATTCTGCTCTCTAAGCAGATTACACAAAGAGTAACCTTTTTATTCCTCCTTGTTAAGACTTAAACCTGTAAGATGAATTGTCATTTTAACAAAGAGAAAACCAACTAAAAGATTCACAGCTTCTTCTTTATAAATTATCTTGTGAATAAGCTCATCAACATTGAGCAAAATTTGTCAAAATGTTAATACATGTCAATTTTTCTTTTGAGTTCCATTATTTGCAATTATATAAACTAAAAGACTGAATTTCCTTACTGCAAAAATTCCACTACTTTCTCTATCCAGGATTTGTCTTTTGAAATAGACACCTTATTTTACCAACTTCTTTCTTTCTTTCCTTCTTTTTTTTTTTTTTTTTTTTTTGGATAAAACACATCCCATTACCTTGCACACACATCCGTGCTTTTCTACTATTATTAATTTAATAGAGTTTCAGTTACCCACAGTAACTATATCTCTTAACCAATTTAACTTCTTTTTCACAAGGTAAACACCTATCATACAAAACAATTAACAGATGAGCAAAACTCAGAATCCATATAAGAATCTTAGGAAGTTATGTACACACGTCCATATTACTTTACATTAAATTATTATTGTCTAAGAACTTTGTCAGAATTATGAATATAGTTTTAAATTTTTCACAATCCTAATCAATGTATAGAAAAAATTTACCGCCTGAACAATAAGCCAATATAAAAAGTTTGTGAATTTCAGAATTATTAGTCTCTTCATGAAAAAACAAACTTAATATAATAAAAATATAATACATTGATTAAATTATACTTAATACTTATAAAAATTTGAGAAAAGTCATAACACTGTTTTGAAACCAGCCTCATTTGTTCAGAGATTCACTTTGAAAATGTGAACTTGGATTCTTACCTAAACATGCTCACAGTTTCTGTAAAAAATATTTTTGGGGTGCCTGGGTGGCTCAGTTGGTTAAAGGTCTGCCTTTGGCTCAGGTCATGGTCCCAGGGTCCTGAATCAAGCCCTGTGTTGGGCTTTCTGCTCAGTGAGGAGCCTGCTTCTCCTTTCTCTGCCTGCCACTCTGCCTACTTCTGTGCTCGCTCTCTCTCTCTCTCTCTCTCTCTGCCAAATAAATAAATAAAATCTTAAAAAGAAAAATGTTTTCCTCTTAAAAAGCTAGCATGTTTAAAGTTTCAGCTTCTTTATTTTCTGTACACTTTTAGAAATGCTAGATATAGATACATTTATAAATCTCCATAAACCCATTAAAATAAAGCTCCATCAATTTTGGAGACTATATAACCTAATTCATTAATACTCCTTGGAGATAGAAAAATATTTCAGATTACAAGAGGCTCTTCTCAATTAGACACCCCAGCAGTAAGAGAGCTTACAGTTTCATTTCTCTACTTCAGTCATAAGGAAAAAATAAATGTAAAAACATAAAAATGTAGCCCTTCAGCTATTAAGAGACTATTTTTGGGGCTATGCTAAGTTGCAACAGGGTGATTTTTGTGATTGTGAGACTAACAAAGTAATTGTCAAACTTTATTTTATAACTTCCATGGGGCAGGACAAAGCAGATGGTAGTGAGATACCCACTGGGTCCTGCAGGACTGGGGTCTGGGGAGCCAAAACCTTGGCTGCATTCCAGGAAGAATAAGGGATAGCCCTCTTTGGGAAACTCCCTTACATTGGACTGAAAGAAAGCAAAATATACCATCCCAAAATATTCCTCTTTGGCATATTGATTATTTTAAGCTAGTTATTTTTAAGAAACAGCAGACACAGGTGAAGCTCTGAAAACTGAGTAGAACTTACTCTTTTGTAAGAAATATTTACATTTATAGAGAAATCTCCATTTGTAAGGGTTACTCTTTCTCTGTATCAAGAAGAGAAAGTTGACTCTAAATCTCTAGAAACTGATTCAGAAGGCAGTGACTTAAATCTACATAACAACCTTACTCTTATTTACTGTCCTTTTCCTTGTAGCCTCTCATAACTGACTCCCCAGTTTAAAATTAGGAATTAAATTTAAACAACATCTTTTGTTTTTAGCTGGAGATGAGATTTAAGATGTGACTTGGGTGATTCAGACAAATTACTCAGTTTTTCTGGGTCTCTACCATGTATACATACATGAGGTATACATGCTATTAAACTTTTTGTTTTTCTCTTGTTAATCTTTTTATTACAGGAGGATATCAGCCAAGAACCTAGAAGAGTAGAGGGAAAATTATTTTTCCTTTCCCAAAGACATTGAAAATTCACTCAGAGCCAGGACCTATATTCTTTCCCATTGGTTCCCATTTTTATTCATCAATGCTTCCTTGATTGCTTTGAGAGGTTACTTCTACCTTCCTTCTAGTATCCTAGCTCTTAAAAACAATAGCCATAGTAAGTACACCTGAGTTGGAGAATCACAATTGTTCTCTCTACAGGAAAAGATTGCAGAACTGAAAGAAAAGATAGTGCTCACACATACGTGTTTAAATTCACTTATGAGGATTCTGGAAAGGAAATGTCTCTTGATCACTCCCAGACTGATTCAGAATGAAGACTCTGGTACCAACCTCAGCCTTTATTGTGATATTAAAAGAGAGGTTCTGCTAGATTATTTTTCAAGAATGACTGGCTTGAAGAATTGGGGAGGGGCACCTGGGTGGCTCAGTCAGTTAAGCATTGGGCTCTTGATTTTGGCTCAGGTCATGATCTCAGGGTTGTGAGACTGAGCCCCACATCAGGCTCTGTGCTCATGGAGCCTACTTAAGATTCTCTCTCCCTCTCCCCAAACCTCCTTGCACAGTGCATACCCACATGCACACACATTCTCTTTCAGGAAAAAAAAAATAATGGGGGAAAATGCAGTTTATTAAACTTACCTTTGGATTTATTTAATGAATCTTTATAAAGCTATTACTCAAAGGTAAAAAACTAAGGAATCTTTTGTTTAGATTTCATAGCTAGTTTGTCTTAGGAAATCACTTTAGCTTCTTGTTAATTTCACAATATTTATTGTGTTAAAAATCTTTTATCACGAATTTAAAGTTTATGAGACAATGTTTCATGTGTACTCTGGTCCACAGATTCATGGTTGGTCTGTAAATAGAATTGAAATTCAGATTGACTACTATTAACTCTTCACAGAGCAATTATTATATAAATGAACCAATTTTTTTCCTTAAGTAAAATATTCTGCATATTCTATAGGTAATATCCAGTAAGTTGACTAAATGGTATTTGTCTCCCTTTTCAGTAGTAAATAACTAAATGTAATGCATAATATGAAGTAGATGATAAAGCATATAAAACATATTCAGTGAAATGCTGTTTTTTTGTATTATGTTTTACATATTAGTTTTACAGATTCCTTCTGATTTAGCTTATGTAGTTTTATTACTACATTTTTACCATCATATTTAGCAATGTATCAGGAATGTCATAAATTACATTATTTTAAGCTCATCTATGGAAAAAAAATAAGCATGAGTCACATGGAATATGTTTTGGCTAAGAAAATACAATGTTGAATAAATGCTTTTGTTTTTTTTAAAAAATTAAATAATGATATTTATGTTCCTACTTTTGGGGCAATTAAGCCAATGAAAATTAGGAATTAAATTTAAATGAAATAAGCGAATGAAGAGCGAATTTTATGGCTATGTAGGGTGCCTGAGGAAAAAAAAAAACAAAACTTATGTGAAACATGTATGAGGAATATTATGAAAATTTACTGAAAGAGCTAAACAAATAGAAATAAGGGATAGGAAGATTCAGTGTCAAATACCCAATTGTCTGAAATGAAATTCAAACAAATATCTTAATTGCCTTTCATGGATTCTGAGACCCTGAGCTGTGGTAATTGAAAACAAACTATATAGGAAATGGCAAAAGAAATAGTCAAGCTATTCTTAAAAGAGAAAACAAAAGCTGGAGAGGGACACATATTCTGCTAGAAAATGAGATAATACCAATCAGTAGTCATTTAAAAGTCCTATACTAACATAGGGGCAAACAAGTAGAAATGGATGCAACCATTTAATAATATCAGATTTTATAAATTTGGGTGGTGGTGGTGGTATCACGGTATTTATTAAGTTTTATAATAACATATATGTTACGTGTATTCTTCTTTATGGTATATTATTTATCTTTGATGCACATTGTCTCAGACCTTAGCTGGGCAGAAATTCAAGACCAACTTAGCAGGTGGATCTGGCTTAGGGTATCTCATGATGTTCGGTCACATGTCAGCCAGGGCTGCCAACATCTTAAGAATTGACTAGAGCTAGAAAATCTGCATCTATGGTGCCTCACTCACATGCTTAGTGCTGTATTTTGGAAGGAGGACTCAGTTCTTTCTTACTGAATTCTTCTTGCTGGGCCTACATGGGCTGCTTCATTTTTTTTGTTGTTTTGTTTTGTTTTGTTTTGTTTTGTTTTGTTTTATTACCATGTGTCAGCTGGCTTCTCCCAGAAGAAGTGATTGAAGAGAAAGCAAGGTAGAAACTATAATACCTCTTATGACCTAGCTTTTGAAGTCATACACCATCAGACACCTATTGAATAGGGGAGGAAACTACACAAGAGCATAAATATCTAAAATGTGGAGTACTGGATGCCATCTTGGCTGTTGGTTATTATAGTACATTTCATATATTACATTTTTAAAATAAAGAAAAATATCTTTCCTGAGCAATGGAATACCAACTAATCTCCCCAATTATGCCCTAAATACCCTGAAAGAATGCAATTTATATAATTATTTATTAAGCCATAACCTCACCCACAAGAAAAAATGCCACAGGGCTTATGAGAAATATTTACTCATTGACTGACTTATATAAAATAAATTTATCTAAAAGTGTTGGGTACCTTGATAAATAGGAAAAGCTTGATATCTTTACATGACCAAATGCTGCCATAATATGACAGACCATTTTCATTTCCAGTATTTTGTTTGAGGTTTGAACATACTTTTTTCTGCATAAAAATCAATGATTTTTGAAGAGTATTTTGGCCATTCCATCTATAATCTATATCTATATGTTACAGTACATATGAGAAAATGATAGTGTGACATTAAGTAGTTATCTTTATACCTAGACCCTAACAAATTTAACTTTTAAAGGAATATTGCAATAAAAAATATGCTTAGTTCTTTCTATATTTATTTCAAAAACAGTAAAATTAGTGTTATTTCTCCTTTGAAATATGGATATAAGTATTGAGTAAGCATAGTTAATGGAATTTTGCATACTCACATATATCCTGTTGATCAAATAAAGTATAGTAAAACTATGAAGTTCAGTATTGTATTTGGAGCCAAAATGTTTTTGGTTTCTCCTCTGATGTAACAGAACTTTTCTATGCTGTTACAGGAGAGTTTTCATCTTTTACTTGGAAAATTGCAACACTAGTACACAAGTCAAGTCTTAAGACATTTAACTTTTGCTTATTGAAACCAATGTCATAAAGTCAAATAGGTAGTCAGTTTATTAAATTAAAATTTGATATGAGGTTCACCCTTGTTGTACAATAGCATTAATGGCCTCCCTGTTCTGTTCTTGGAACAGCAGCTCTCTGTCATGCTGAGCTGCTATGAAGCCCCTGCCGGTAAGTTCATAAGAGCTTAAAACCGTCATCACCACTTATCAGGGTATAAAAATAGTTGAAGCAGATCACCCAGGAAAGCTCTTCATTGTTGGCCTCAATACAAAAACAATTGAGAAATGCCTTGAAACAGTATTTGACAAATATGGAAAAATAGTAGAAGTTATATTGATGAAAGATCATGAAACCAACAAATCAAGAGAATTTGCTTTTGTCACATTTGAAAGCCCAGCAGATGCTAAGGATGCAGCCAGAGATGTGAATGGAAAGTCCTTAGACCGAAAAGCCATCAAGGTAGAACAAACCACTAAACCATCATTTGAAAGTGATAGATGTGAACCACCTCTACCTCCAAAAAGCAGAGGCCGTCCAAGAGGTCTCAGAGGTGGAGGAGGAGGAAGGGGAGGAATCAGGGGGACCTCTTTCAAGCAGGGGACACATGGATAATGGTGGCTATTCTATAAATTTTAACATAAATTATTCCAGGGGACCAATTCCAATAAAAAAGGGGACCACCACCACAAAGTGGCTGTCTTCCTCCTAAAGATTTGCCTCTTCAGGACCAGTTCACAGCAGCAGTGGAATGGAAGGAAGGGCTCTGGTGCAATATGGAAGAGATAGTTATGGAGACACACCTTGAAGGGAACCCCTGCCCTCTTGTAGAGATGTTTATTAGTCCCCAAGAGATGATGGGGATTCTACTAAAGACAGTATTTCAAGCACAGATTACCCAAGTTCTCCTGATACAAAAGATTAAGCACCACCACCAAGAGATTATATTTACTGTGACTCTGGTCATTCTAGTTCACATGATGACTACCCATCAAGAGGCTATAGTGATAGAGATGGCTATGGTCCTGATTCTAACTATTCAGATCATCCAAGTGGAGGTTCCTACAGAGATTCATATGAGACTTATGGTAACTCATGTGATGTCCCCCTACAAGAGGGCCCCTGCCATCTTATGGTGGATGCAGTCTCTGTGATGATTACAGCAGCTCATATGATGGATATGGCAGAAAGCAAGACAGGCAGCTGAAGTGATCTCTACTCAAGTGGTAATGATTAGGATGGCAGACAAGAAAGAGGGCTTCCCCCTTCTATGGAAAGGAAGTACCCTCCTCCATGTGATTCCTACAACACTTCAAGCTGTAGAGCACCGAGAGGTGGTGGCTGTGGAGGAAGCTGATCTGATAGAGGCAGAGGCAGAAGCAGATATTAAAAACAAAACTTTGGACCAAAATCCCCATTCAAAAAAACAAACAAGGAAACAAACAAAGAAAAACCCAATGACTATTAAAAGAAAAAAATGTGTTACCTTTTTAAAATTTCCTGTGAAGTTCTCATACCATTATTTTTATGTCCTTGTGAGGGGAAAAAAGTAAACTTGTTTAACCTTTCTTGACTTTATGACACTGCTTTTGGCAAGCAAATGTTAAATGTGTTAAGACCTGACTTCTGCACTAGTGTATTTTCCAAATAAAAGTGTCCCAAAAGGCCACTTTCTATATCTGATTTTTCCCAGTAAATGGGGCAAACAATTCTAAGACCTTCCACAAACATCTAGCCATCTAAAATGGAGAGGTAAATCCTTCTGCCTGTACAAACAAGCTAGCTATTAGAGGATGGTAGGAGTATACTACTCTTAGGATTTCAGAGTGTCTTCAAACTGAAATCTCAATGTTCTCAGTACGAAAAACCTGAGATCAGATGCTTATGTAAGAAAAGTGCTCTTTGCCCAGTAAATCCAAAAAAAATAAATGGATAATTCTGGCCATATTTTGCCTTTCTGATATTTCCTTGGAATCTACAGGAACCTCCCCTTTCCTCTCTCCCAAAAATACCATTTAAGTGTGTGCTAAGCAACTACAGAACACTAACTAGTTTGCCCAAAACCAAAAAATAAAAATTTAATATTACTTCAATCTTCTTAAATTTATTAAGACTTGTTTTCTGACCTATCATATGATCTATCCTTGAAAATGTTCCATGTGGACTTGAGAAGAGGTGTATCCTGCTGCTGTTGTATGGAATGTTCTATATTATATCTGTTAGTTTTACTTAGAGTATAGTTCAAGTTCAATGTCTGCTTATTAATTTTCTGTCTGGATGACCTATTCATTGCTGAATGTGGAGTTTTGAAGCCCCCTACTAGTATTATATCATTAGCTATTTCTTTCTTCATAACTGTTAATATTTGCTTAATATATTTTGATGCTCCTCTGTTGGGTGCATATAAATTCACAATTGTTACATCCTCTCGATAAATTGACCTCTTTATCATTATATAATTACCTTCTTTGTTTCTTGTTACTGCTTTTGGCTTAAAGTGTATTTTGACTGATGTAAGTATAATTTGCCCTGCCCTCTTTGGTTTCTATTTTCTTGTAATATCTTTTTCTATCCCTTTTCTTTAAACTTATATGTGTCATTAAAGCTGAAGTGAGTTTCTGGTAGATAGCATATAGTTGGGTCTTGTGTTTTTTTCATCCAGCTATTTTATGTCTTTTGATGGTAGAATTCAGTCTATTTATATTTAAAGTAATTATTGGTAGATAAGAACTTGCTAATACCATCTTGTTGTTTTCTGGTTGTTTAGTAGTTCTCTTGTCCATGTTTTTCTCTTTTGCCATGTTCCTTTGTGATTTGATGATTTTCTGTATTGGTATACTTTGATTCCCTCCACTTTGTCTTTTGTGAACCTACTATAGATTTTTACTTTGTGGTTACCCGGAGGATTACATAAAACATTTTAAAGATACAAGTCTTGTTTATACTGTTAACAACTAAACTTCAATAGCCTACAAAAACTACACTTTACTCAACCCATTTATTTTTTGTTTATTGAAATATATTTGGCATATAACAATGTGTAGTTTAAGGCATACAATGTGTTAATTTGACACATTTATATTTTGAAATATGATTGCAGTTATAGAATTAGCTACCACCTTATCATGTTACATAATTACCCTTTGGGGTTTTTTTGTGCTAGATATAAATAAGATCTAGTCTCTTAGCAAGTTTGATGTGTTTATTATATAATGTTGTCAATAATCACCATACTGTGCATTAGATCACCAGGACTTATTTATTTGCTAGTTACAAATTTGTAACATTCAAACAATATCTCTCTCAATCCTCCAGGCCCTGGCAACCACCATTTTATTGGTTTTATGAAGTTGCCTTTTTCTTAGATTCCACATACAAGTGATACCGTACTGCATTCGTCTTTCTCTGTCTGATTTATCTCACTTTCTCTGTCTGATTATGTCTTCAAGGTCCATCCATCTCACAAATGACAGGGCTTACTACTTCCTCATAGCTGAATAACATTTTATTATATATATAAAAGTTATATTAATAATTTATATGTATATATACATATATATGTATATATATAACTTCTTTACCCATTCATCTGTTAATAGGCACTTAAGTTTTCTCCATATCTTTGGCTATTGGGAATAATGCTGCAATAAACATGGTAATGCATATATCCCCTTGATATCTTGTTTTCATTTCCTTTGAGTATATTCTAAGATGTGGAATTGCTAGATGATTTAGTTGACCTATTTTTAATTTTTTGAGGAACCTCCATATTGTTTTCTATAGTAGCTGAGCCAACAGTGTACAAGGATTCTCTTTTCTGCACATCTTCATCAACACTTGTTATCTCTTGTATTCTTGATGATAGACATTCTAATAGGTGTGAGTTAATATCTAATTGTGGTTTTCATTTGCATTTCCCTGATGATTAGTGATGTTGATCATCTTTTCATGTACCTATTGGCCATTTGTTCTCTGGAGAAATGTCTTTTTAGTCCCTCCACCCACTTTTTAATCAAATTGTTCATTTTGTTGTTGTTACTGAGCTGTATGAATTCTTCATATATTGTGGATATTAACCCCTTATCTGATATATGATTTACACATATTTTCTCTCATTCCGTAGGTTGCTTTTTCATTTTGCTGATTGCTTCTTTTGCTGTGCAGAAGCATTTGAGTTTGATATAGTCCCATTTGTTGGTTTGTGCTTTCTGCTGTTTGTGCTTTTGATTTCAGATTCAAAAAATTATTGTAAAGACCAATGTCAAAGGGCTTCCTTTCTGTGTTTTTTCCTAGGTGTTTTAAGGTATGTGGTCATAAATCTTAAGTCTTTAATCCATTTTGAATTAATTTTTGTGAGTGGTGTAAGATGGGATCCAATTCCATTTTTTTGGCATACAGTTAGCATTTTTCCCCAGTGCCATTTGTTGAAGAGATTATCCTTTCTCCATTGAGTATTCTTGGCTCTCTTGTTAAATAATAAGTTAGCCATATATGTGGAAGTTTAAATGTAGCCCCTGTCTTCTGTTCCATTGGTCTGCATGTCTATTTTTATGATGGTACCAAACCGTTTTGATTACTGTAGCTTTGTAATATAGTTTGAAATCAGGGAGTGTGATGCCTCTAGCTTTGTTGTTCTTTTTCATGATTGATTTGACTATTACAGGTCTTTTGTGGTTGCATATAAATTTTAGGATTGTTTTTCTATTTCTACAATGTTTCTTTTATGTCTTTGATGTTACAGTTTACCTTTTAAGACTTTTGTTCTTAAAAAAGAAGACTCTTGTTCTTTAGCCTTATATAAGACTTAAGTAGTTAATACTCCACCATGTTATGGTGTTAAAGTATTCTGAATTTAACCATATTCTTGCTTTTACCCATGTGTTAAAATTTTTCATATTTTCATATTACTAATTTGCATCCTGTCATTTCAGCTTGGAGAACTCTCAGCATTTTTTGTACAGTGGGTTTAGTGGTGATGAATTCCTTCAATTTTTGTTTGCCTGGGAAGGTCTTTATTCACCTTCATTTCTGAAGGACAGCTTTAACAGTAAAGTACTCTTGGCTGGCTGCTTTTTTCTTTCAGCACTTTGGATATACCATTCTACTCTCTCCTGACCTATAAAATTTCTACTGAGAAATATGCTGATTGCCTTATGGGTATTCCCTTGTAAGTCATAAGCTTTTTTTTCTTGCTGCTTTTAAATTTCTCTCTTTGCTTGTGATTTTTTGGACAATTTTATTTATAATATGTCTTGGAAAGGATCTCCTTAGGCAGATTTTTTGTTGTTGTTGACTGTGAGCTTTATAGTCAGCAAGAGCTTCAAAATCTCTCCCCACATTTTGCAAGTTCTCAGCCATTATTTATTTAAATAATCTTCCTGACCTCTTTTCCCTCTCTTCTCCTTCTGGAACTCTATTAATTTTCAAATTGGTACCTTTGATGGTATCCCATAGATCTTTTTTCTTTGCTCTCCTCTAAATGGATAGTTTCAAAATTTCTTATAATTCACAGATTCTTTCTTCTGCTTTATTCATCCTGATCTTGATGGTCTATGTTTCATTTTTCATTTATTTCGTTGTATTCTTCAGCTCCAGAATTTCTGTGTGGTTCTTTTATATGATTTTTATCTCTTTGCTTAACTTCTCTTTTTGTGTATTGTTTTCCTGGTTTCCTTACATTGTCTATCTGTGTTTTCTTGTAGCTCACTGAGTTTTCTTAAAACAGCTATTTTTGATACCAAATGTGTATTTGGTACACATCAAAATGTGTATTTCAGTTATCCCCCCACAGCTCCCCAATTTTTTGTGGGCAGGTACAAAGGACCCTTTAAGTGTTTCTGGAGTTTAAAGAGAGGAATGGGAGACCTAAAGCCTTCCCTGTCTGAATTCCAGGCTGGAGAAGATAAGTTCTTTCCATGTGCAGTAGCTGTCACCTCCTCAAGTCTTTACTATCTGCCTTTGGGAGAGAGATAATTTCTGTCAGCCCCTCTAGAGATTCTGGGGCTCAGACTTTCTATGGGTACACCTGCTCCATGCTTTTTGCTCCCTATTGTGTCAGAATTCTTAAACTTGTATGCTTTCTTGGTATCCTGCAAGGCTCCAGGCCAAGTGCTGACAGCCTCCCTTTTTTTCTCAAAGGTGGAGCTAAAGCTCACATTTATGGTCTCTCCCTCCCTGGCCTGCAGATTTGGGCAAGCTTTCAGCTTTTCCATATGTCAAAGCTTGTTCTCAGCACTCACATCAGGAGCTTGCACAGAGAGCCAATCACAGGGTGGCGTGGGGTGTGCATAAGGTACACAGGACACTGTGGTTCCTATGGGCCAGCTGGGGAAGTAGGGGAGATCTGCAAGTGAGGCATTCCCACCTGTCCATGGATGGGCTCCTTGATGAAGTCTGTGATGCATTTAGTAGGATCTGTGTACCTTAAATCCCTTCTGAGAGTCCTATCTGCTTCTCTCACAGCCTCTTTCCACCCTCCAGTTATGTGGCTCACAATTTAGTACTCTGGATAGGGTGAAAAAGAAATAAGCTCTTTTGGCAGTATCCTGCACAAGGGCAGAAGCCAGGTGCTTATGCACACACTCTCCTTTTCCTCTGCAGGAGAAACCATGGCCTAAGAGATCTTTCTTGCCCATAAGCTGTGCTGACCAAGGGGTGATGCAGGTAAAGTCAAGCCATTTCTCTTACCCACTTCAGTGTGTCCAAACTTGTATGTTTTTGCTCTAGCAATGTGCTGATACTTTTCCTCTGGAAACCTGGATTTTTGAAGGGTTTTCTTGTCCATAGGTGATTGTCTAAGAGTTTTTCCCAAGGGCTCCTGGACTTTGGCTGAGAGGGTTTGGTGCCAGTTTATAAGTCATTGCAGATTCCACATCTGTGACTGAGATCTGTCTGCCTATTACCCAACACACAGGTAGGCAGGCCTTCTCCCAGGTTTCTTGGTATGTGGTATTAAATCCCATAGCTCCCACAAAGGCATTTTGAATGGATATTGAAGTTTTATTTTTTTGGGGGGGGGAAGAAAAATATAAGGAATGTCAGATGCTTCCATTATGCTGACTTCACTTTCTTTTGTTTTCTTTGGAGACCTGTTTGAATCAGTTATTGCCTTGGTTTAACATAAGTTGATTTTTAGAACTCTGCTTGTCACATAGGAAACACTCAACTGTTGCTAAAAATAAATCTAAATTGTAGAAGGCAGCAGAAGCTTTCAATTTATAAAATCAAATGCCAGTGTGCACATATATAATTATATATCACAATATATTAAAATGTATATTAATCTAAGTATAGAACTAAACCAAAATTGACATAGAGTTAAAGAGATTTTTATTTGTTCTTTATTTTGTCCTTTTTTCTGAAATAATGTACATTTCAAACATCTTTTCAATTTCCAAAATCATTGTTCTTTATAAACTAAGTATATAGGGATTTTTCCCATTGCTTGGTAGATGTTTCTCCAAATAATGAAAATGTTAAGCCTTCTTAAAGACACTGTTTCAAATAAAAGAAATTATTTAGAACCATTATGTCTATTTGAGTAAATGAAAATATAATCCTCTCATATATCTCATGTAAATAAAAGATTTTAAAATGACTTATACTGAAAATTTGAGAATGTGAATTGTGTATTTTTAATCTGTGTATACCCCATGGCTCTTGGCAGAGTGCTGCTTGCATATATATGCACAACAAATTTCATAGAGAAAATAAAAGAAAAGCAGGACATATTAAAATGATGAAAGAAAATGAGAAAGTTTATTCTGCATAAAGATATACTCTGTATTTAACCATTTTTAATATTCTTTTAAAACAAGATAAATATAATGAAATCTCCTTAGCTTGTCCTATCTAATAAATGAAAAGAAAAAATATTGTCTCTGTGGTAAGCATGCTCTGCCTTGAAAAATATCATAAAACTTCTCTTGGGTTTGAGGGATTTGGCAGCTGATCATACTGGGAAAAATATATGACCACAAGGTGACAGTGGCACACACAACTTTTATGGGGCAATGCTTAGACAGGTTTGCTTTCAGACGAAGTCCCTCATAGTAGAAGACTATCCAGAGGCTACTGGCATTGTCCCTACTCAGAAGGGGCAGAGAGCATGAGAACTCCCAGGAGAGAGGGGACTCAGAAAAGGTGCCTAAATGTCAAGGTGATGTCACTTAACAGCACAGCAGGAACTCCTTGGGTCAGAGAGCTCCACTGGGCAGCAGTCACTTGGGATCTTTTAATAAGTCTCCTCGTACTTATGGCTGGCATATGTTGGGTGTGGTTTGGTGAGGTATACAAAGCATGCATGCTCTAAAAAGTCAAAAATCTACTTGTTTGCATTATAATATATAAACGTATTGAATCAACATGTATACCTCAAACATACATACTGTTATATGTCAATTATATCCCAATGAAGAAAATAATTGGAATGTGAAAATATTCGAGGTAAGCTTCAGTGATCCTTTAAGCTAATGGATCTCAATCTGCAGTGAAGAAATGAACAGTATACAGAAGCCATCTTTGGCTCATTTATATAACATGAATGTTCTTCATTACATCAGAAAAGTCATGCCACAGGAGATGCTAGCTACAGATAATCAGTTAGTACCCCATATCATAAAGGCCTTTTTCATCTAGTAAAGTTATATTAATCTGACTTGAATTTTTTCAAGTTCATCATGTTTTATAAACTAGTTCATTTACTCTATGAAGTGATAAAAATTACAGTATACTCATAAGGGTCAAATGATGTAGCAATTTGAAAGTAAAAATTTCACTTGTATTTTTGTATATATTTTTTTACAGAGAAAGAGAGAGGAAGGAAAGAGGGACTATTATCCTTAAGAATTTAGAAATAGTCCTACTATCAAGATTTGCTTGCAAACAGAACCTGGGAGATATATTTTTAAAGGATGGAACTAAAAATTTTACCACATTAGAAATAGGTATCACCAAGGACTTAATTCAGTCAGAATAAGGAAGTACTAAGCTAGCCTACTTAAATTAGAAGCACAGATGTGTGTGGGTGGAAAATAAAGTCAGAAGATCTCAAAAGAGAGAAATGTTCCATCAAATATTTACTCGAAGCTGGCACTACCAAACTTGCATTGTACTAATAGAAGCATAGTTTAATGGGCTTATTTATCAGTGGGTTGTGTATACAGGCCAATCAGGACGCAGGAGTGGATAGTGAAAAACCATACAAAACAGTATAACAAAAACAAAAATCAATCAGTCAAAAATATTATAAATAAATACAACAAAATGTCTCTTCTTTTTATAGAATTCAGTGACTTAGTACATTCACTGAATTCTAAAATACAATTCAAATTAAAATTACAGTTCAAAAATAAGCCAGTTTATGAAAGCACAGATGATGTGGGTTGTAATAACTGTTCTATAGTGCACTCAAATGTGCCCTTAATGGGCAGGAAACAGTTAATTCTACTTTCAAAATGAGTCGATCATATTAGTAGAGTGTAGTTTAAATGCACAGAGACAATCTAGCTTTACAAGTATAGTAGATTTCAAGAGTTCTAACTTACTCAAAATAACCATATGAGGGGAAATTAATACCAAGAACTTTCAAGCTGGATTTTAAAAAGTGGTTATTTTTTAGTATTCAGATGAGGATTATTTTATATTGGAAATAGGATCTAGGAGAATCTCTGAGGAAGATGAAGAGTTAAGATATCTATCCACTCATTTTATGTGTGGTTGCCTGCGGTCAAATATGAATAAGCTCACTTCTAAAGTGACTGGATTTCTTGTAGGTAATATGCCTTCAAGCAACATTTCCAGTGCTTACTCTCCTGCTCATAGACTAAACATAGCATCAACCATTTGATTTCATCGAGATCCAATTTTGTTTTAATTGAAATATATTATGTAAAAAGTTAATAATCCATTGAAGTTGCAATTTACTAAATGGTACCCTTGTGGCTAGAAGAGTTTACATAGTTTCCTTAAGTATCTAATATACCACAAGGGAGTAGTTATGCCCCTGATGAAACCAATTGAATATGTGGGTAAAATTTTAGATATTGTTTGTTTATATAGTCTAATCAGTTTCTTGTAAAAGTTTCTATAATAAAGAAATGAATCAAAATCCAACACTTTTAAGTAAAGAGATATTTTTACCAATTTTTAAAATGGGAAGGAAATATACATTAAATTTCTCTCTGTATATGTAAATATACATACATATTATACATTATAATAAGAAAAATATTCAATCTTTGTCCCTGTTTCCTGGCACAGAACTCCTAACACCACTGGAATTTCGTGTGATAAAGGTGATAGGAACATCTTTTGTTCTAATGAGGCAAGTTTTGACGGGCCCCTAAATAGTTACAGGATGGGGACTGGTCCCAAAATGATCAAGCCTTGATTAGAAGCTTGGAAATTTTACCCCCACACATAGAGTGGAGAGGAGCGGGAGATTAAGTTAATCGCCAGTTGCCACAATTATGCCTATGTAATAAACCCTCCATACTCCTAATCGAAGGAGTTTGGGAAGCTTCTGAATTGGTGAACACATCCATGTGTTGGAAGGATGGCATATCCCAACTCCACAAGACAGAAGCTGCTGTGCTCAGAACACTTCCAGGCCTTATCCTCTGTACCTCTGACCTGGCTGTTCATTTGTATCCTTTATAACAATCTATAATAGTAAGTACAACTTTTATTTGAGTTATGTGAGTTATTCAAGCAAATTATCGAACTTGAGGGGGTTGGTGAGAGCTCAGACTTAGTAGCAGAGTCTAACAGAAATGAGGATAACCTGGGGACCTGATACTTGTGACTGGCATTTGAAGTGGGGGCAGACTTGTGGGACTGAACCCTCATACCTGTAAAGTCTGATACTAACATCAGATAGGCAGTGTCAGAATTGAATTGAATTGTAGTATATTTAGTTGCCCTATATCTATATCTATAAATGTATTAAAATATTTTGAAGTATACAGACCTGAGACTTAAGACCAAAAAGCTGGGATTTAAGATTTAATGGTCATAAAACTGGTGCTAAAATAATCAAGTACAGTACATTGTTCTGTACTCAAATGCAGTTAATTTAGAGACCTTGACTTGGGATTAAATAGAATCAGCATATTAGCATTGGAAGAAACTTAAAAGGACATGTAAAACAATGCAACTGTTTCACAGATGAAGATACTGAAGTCAAAAAGGTTAAGGGACTATTTCAACTTCATAAACCTAGAATCATCAAAACTGGAACTAGAACTGAATTAACTCTTAATCTATGGTTATTTTCACCATTCTATGTTGCTCTCCATTAATATGTCTATTTTAGTGTAGTAAGATTTCTGTACCTAATAACCATTTAAAAACAAATAAAATATCCAAATCAATGCACAGAATTGAACATAAAATATCCAAATCAATGCACAGAATTGAACAAAAAATCTTTCAGTGAAAATGACAGACCAAGTATGCACCCTTTTCTCCTTTTCCTCCTAAAACCCCATTAAGCACCAGTAAAGCAGTAAAGGAATAGAAAAATATAAAAACCCAAAACAACAGAGAGAATGGGAGAAAAAGAATTTCTACAAGTTTCCTGCAGAATAGAATCCTGTGGGCTAGTGCAGCAAAGTGGAGGGAGCGAAAATCTAGAATGTGCATGGAAGGTAATGTAGCCAAAGAGAGATTAATCTTCCAATCAAAACCTGAAATAATTAACTCAAAAAGTGAGTTTTACCTATACAAGATAAAGTACCAACATTTGAAATGCCAGACATATTAATTAGCAGAAAGATGAAAAAATTCAGTCTTTTCTTATTGTTTACTGCCTCCCACGTGGGGTATGGAAAAATAAATTAGGCAGATGTACAGATGCAAAAACTCTTGAGTGCCAAAAAATAGTTAATTAAAATTGACACAAAGCATTGTCTACCTCAGAACAAGGGTGATTACTCTACCAATCTGTTCAGTTACTTTCAGGAAAACATAAAGTAAACAGGGAAAGAATTAACTAAGACTATATTACTGAATTCTTTCCACTGAGATAGTAATTTCTTTGCAGTTAGATAGATGTGACTAATTCATTAAGATGATTTTTGTTACTAGGTGGTTCTCTGAAGGTTTAATTACTTTTCATTTAATTTTTAATTAACTAAAACCAACATTATTTCCTGTCTCTGTGTTAAACAATACTGAGACCAGGCATATGTTCTTTCCCTATGTTAAATTATATTGATAGCAAGGAAAAGTACCTTAGCTCTTGCACCAAGAAGTACCAACTCCTCAAAGGTAAAACTAAGAGCCAAGTAATAAGCTTTTTTATCAAGACTAACATCTAGACTATTTCAAGCCTTTGCTTCACTGTGCCTACCAATTAATTGAAATTTATTATGTTACATACTTTGACCATTACCAGTCAGTTTCCCACATTGCAGGACCTGCTTTAAAATCATTCATCCCAAACCCCAAAACTCTATAAATATGTTTTCCTAATTTCCTCACATTGAGATGCTGGTAACCTTCTTTCAAGATGTTCTAACTGCAGTATATCTACTAAACAGACTTGCTTGATCAACAGGTGTTTCTGGTGGTCCTTTGGGAGTTGATCCTTGACAAAATGCTCAACCAAAGCCTTCTGACATGTTATCAATAATAAAATAAATGTCTCTTTTGTGCTTGGCATATGCTGGGGATGCTAGTGGGATTTCAGGGACTTGGTCATGAATTTGAGCTCCCGGTCTAGTATGAGCTACATCCTAGAATCAATCATTTCCATACATAGAGGCCTTATTAATAAAGTATTATCCTGCCTTTTTTTCTTGTGCTGGACCTGATGCTGATTTAGAGGTATAATTTAAAACTTGAAAATAATTGATATCAGAGGAAGTTTGGGAGATGGGCTTGGCTTAAAGTTTATTAGTTTGTATTCAAATCCATTTGCTTCTCTCCAAAACAGAACATAATAATACTAATTCAGAAGAGTAGGGCATATATTTTAGACATTTTTATAGTCATGGAGATATATTTTTGCTGATTCACCCAGTTCAGTCTGGTATGCAATGCTGAGATGATTGGCTAAATTTCAGATGTAGCCTGAGGCCATAGAACAGAACATACTCCATTGGTCCATAGCATATAATTCAGTCTCATTACCATTAAGTTTCAACCAACTGGTCAAATCTCCCTAGGGTAAGTTCACATTTCAGGCCTGTCTGAGCCCATGAATTTTCACTGTAGTTCCAGGAATAGTTTGTAAAACAGAGCTGAGATGATTGGCATGATAAAACAAAACAAAACAAAACACTCTTCTCCCCTACATCAATGCTAATTTGCCTGGTGCTATAATGGAAAACCAGACCTCAGGTTTATGTTTAAAATTATTCCTGTGGCTTATTCTAACAAGAATAAGTAGAGTAAATGTCCCCTTGAAAAGTACAGCCAAATGTTGCTCCAGTTGCTCTGATAGTTTTCTAAAGAAATTAACTCTTGTTTTGAATAATTGAAGGCCTTTGAGACACAAGCTTTTATCCCTCTTCTTGACCAAAAAAAAAAAAAATATATATATATATATATATATATATATACTGGCTAGGAATGTGTGGTAATTGTTGGGATAGGAAGGGCAGTAACTTGAATAAATCTTTGGAAACTTCCATGTCATTCTCTGAAGATTTTGTGTAAATCCACTGTAGGGGTTAAATGTTTAAATAAATTGTGATTTGAGGTGTCTTACATCTTGTTAACTGTATTCATATTCATTACAGATATCTTTGTTGTAGAACCCCGAGATACATTATTCCATTACCTTTAAATTACAATAGGTGATGCCTGAGTGGCTCAGTCAATTAAGCATCCAAGTCCTGATTTCAGTTCAGGTCATGATCTCAGGGTCATGAGATTGAACCATACATCAGGCTCCATGCTTAGCACAAAGTCTGCTTGAGATTTTTTCCTCCTCTTCTCACTCCGTTCTCACTCTCTCTCTCTCAAGTAAACAAAGAAATAGTTTTTAAAAAATATAATACTTATGTCCATTATTTCATTTTCTCCTTCAAATGCAGTAGTGCCACTCTATAAAAAGCCAATTTTGCATATCCTGCCATTACTGCACATTCCGTAAGCACATTTGATATAAATACAAATATTTCATATGTTTTCACATAAGATGTAAAATACAAATATTTAAATGCTTTTATGTTCCAGGAGTGTATTTTTAACCAAAACAATTACAATTATTGAAAGAAAGGGTGAAGTAGAAGAAGAAACTATCCTCAAATATATTTTCCATGGAAGTCTTGATCAGCTATTTGTTACTAGCCCTAATCAGCTTCTGGAATCTAGAAAACCAAAGGGACTAGCAGAGAAAAACAGAATCCGTCTGTCAAGCTAAAATGATGTTGATGTGACTTAAATACATAAAAAATGTTGAATCTGGTCAATAAACCTTCTGAGCTAGATAAGCTCAAAAATGGGCACAGAAGACCTCAGTGGGAGCTGAGGAGTAAGATGTTTCTCTGCATTAAATTTGTTCGTCACTGTCCCTATGTTTACCGGCCTTTTGCATAGAGAACATGTCTCCCTCCCCCAGGAGGAAAATACGTCTTATGCATGGATTAAGCAATGAGAGTCTATAGTAATAATACTGCTAAAAATGCACTGCATTTATAAAGAAAGAAATTTGCAGTTCTCAAACACAAATTCTATGAGTGGGCATATGAATGAAGGTGATGGGGGGAGGCTCAGAGGCAGGAAAGGAGGAAAATAGAAAAAAATAAATGAAGGAAGAAAGAAAAATATAGACGATCCCCAACCTAAAATGGTCCAACTTAAGATTTTCAATCAATGGTATGAAAATTATATGCATTCATTAGAAACCTTACTTCAGATTTTGAATTTTAATCCTTTCCTGGGCTAAAGTATTGCCCAATACTTTCTCATTATACTGGGCAGTGCAGTGAGCCCCAGTTCCCAGTCAGCCACCTGATCACATGGAAAAACTACTGATACAACCATTCTGTTTTTTGCTGTCAGTACAGTGTTCCGTCAATTACATGAGTTATTCAACACTTTATTATAAACTAGACTTCTTGTTAGATGATTTTGCTCAAGTGTTCTGAGCAGGCTAAACTATGATGTTTAGTGGGTTAGTGTATCAGACACCTTTTTGATTTATGTTATTTTCAATTTACAATGGATTTATCAGGATGTAATCCCATCATAAGTCAAGGAAGATATGTATTGAAAAGATTGAACAGGCTTAGAAAGTTTTTATAATTTTCCTAAGTCTTTCAACTTGTCAGTGGTAGAGTCAAATCTGAATTCAAGTGTGATGCCAAATCACTGACCTATACTGCCTCTAGAATTTCTATCACTGGTATCATTTCCATAGCAAATTATTCCTTGTATTGCTCTCTCTCCCTGAAGTTATAATTTTCCTTGGGTTTCTTCATTTCTGTGCACTCTAAAAAATGATTATTATAATCAAATATTTATCTACCTGCTAGATAAGTAGACTTTGGTTGGTTTACATGAGCTCCATGTCCTTAAACTTTGAATGTCTTTTTAATAGATTCCTAAATCTTATACTTCTGAATTCTTTTTGTTATTCAGATTCTTTTCTATTAATATGCCATATTCTATAAGGCTTCCAATCACTCATTACACAGACTTAAAATCATTGATAATCTAACAAATGCTTATTGAAGTCCAATTAGTAATTTAAATAATGTTTCACCAGTTTGCAGAGATTAATTTTCTCATCCATTATGACATTAAAATGTGTTTTACATTGTAATTAGCATCAATAAAGTAAGGGAGTGAGCTTTTTCATCCATTATGAGGAAAATGACATGAATTTTAATATCAGCAAAATACAAATGTTAATATCCTAAGCTCATGATGTTTATTAAATGTACCCAACACTAAATTCCTTGTACATATTCAATTTTGTTAATAATTCCCTGCCAGATTTTAAATATAGTACATTATTTAGAACATGATCATCTGTACTTAAAAGATGCATATGTTTATTTACTCACTTGTCCATTAATTCAACACCTACTTAGTATACTTCTTTGTGCCGTATCTCTTCTTGGTGTTGAGTTTACAGTGATAAATCAAACAGAACAAGGCCATGCCTTTTTGGTGCTAAATAAACAAATAAGTATGTAAGTAAGTATCTTTTGGTAAGTGCCATAAAGAAAAACAAAGAAGTACGTGGGAATTTGGATGCTATTCAATATCTTTAACAATTCACTGACAAATCAGATTAGACAAATGAACAACAGACTTCATTTTGGAGCAGCATCTTCGAGGTGACATGCTGAGCAGTTTCCTGATCATGGAAAGGTTTGAAGGGTCCCAGGAGTGAAGTTCATAAGTCTGAGCAGCAGAGGTCCACTCTGGGGGCTTAGAATAGAGGCTCTTTAGTAATCCTAATGGGATGTCCTTAAAACTCCACTGTAGCATGCTATGTGGTATTCAAAATTTGAATCACATAAAATGTGGGGTCACTATATTTTGAATTTAAGAAAAGATTGTTTTTCAAACAGCCTAAACTGTCAAAAGCACAAAAGCAAAGAGAATGAAGCTTATGCTTTACATAACTGACTGCACATGGAAGTCAGAAATTCCCAAAGAATCCAGTAGTTATCACTTCCTAATCCTCACTCACTCCCATCCCCAATACAAGAACTTATCCCAGTTACATTTAAGGACAGGATATGGACAAAGGAAAGAGATCAGTGGCAGCAATCATCAGTCATGCTATAACCGGTGCATGTTATCATTTTTACCCTATTTAAATCTTTTAACATCTGAAATATACTTTAACATATAACATATACTCATGTTGAACCAAAGATTGCCTTCTTATGACTTCTCTTTGTTTATAACATTGTTATTAGGGGCAACACATTGTAAAGACAATTATAAAGTATTTTCTTAATCTTCCTTTGTCCCAGTTAACTGTCGTCTGTTTTTTTTATAATAAGTTTATTTTTTATTGGTGTTCAATTTGCCAACATACAGAATAACACCCAGTGCTCATCCCGTCAAGTGCCCCCCTCAGTGCCCGTCACCCATTCACCCCCACCCCCCGCCCTCCTCCCCTTCCACCACCCCTAGTTCGTTTCCCAGAGTTAGGAGTCTTCATGGTCTGTCTCCCTTTCTGATATTTCCTACCCATTTCTTCTCCCTTCCCTTCTATTCCCTTTCACTATAATTTATGCTCCCCAAATGAATGAGACCATATAATGTTTGTCCTTCTCCGATTGACTTACTTCACTCAGCATAATACCCTCCAGTTCCATCCACGTTGAAGCAAATGGTGGGTATTCGTCGTGTCTAATGGCTGAGTAATATTCCATTGTATACATAAACCACATCTTCTTTATCCATTCATCTTTCGTTGGACACCGAGGCTCCTTCCACAGTTTGGCTATCGTGGCCATTGCTGCTATAAACATCGGGGTGCAGGTGTCCCGGTGTTTCATTGCATCTGCATCTTTGGGGTAAATCCCCAGCAGTGCAATTGCTGGCTCACACACACATGAGAAAATGCTCTGCTTCACTTGCCATCAGGGAAATACAAATCAAAACCACAATGAGATACCACCTCACACCAGTGAGAATGGGGAAAATTAACAAGGCAGGAAACCACAAATGTTGGAGAGGATGCGGAGAAAAGGGAACCCTCTTACACTGTTGGTGGGAATGTGAACTGGTGCAGCCACTCTGGAAAACTGTGTGGAGGTTCCTCAAAGTGTTGTCTGTTCTTTCGACAAATTTCCTACCTGGTTTTCTCCTTTGTCAGCTCTGCCTATTCTTTCTAATATATTCTCCTTAGTATTAATTATATCAAGTATTTATATAAAGCTCTCAATACAGATATTATTCTGAATAGTTTGTGTATATTATTTAATCTCACATAATCCTATAAAGTTATATTGTTATCTCCACTTTATAGATGAAAAAATTAAGGCATAGAGAGGTTAAGTAAATTGCTCAAGGCAACATAATTAGTATAGTCAAAGCTAGGAAAAAACTCACACACACCAGATTCATAGTCTTCTGCTTTGAAAAAATGTCCAGAATCACTTTCCAAGATATAGTCTTTATTATTGTTAACTTATATTGTCATGGAAGCCTAACCAGAGAATGGTCTTATATGTATGCAATGTGCTACCATAAGTCTGGTCTTGCTTGTATTAAGCTGTTCTTGAGAAATAGGTCTTAATGATGTGTGGCTGTCAGAAAAGAACAGAAAACTTAATCATTATTAGCAACCAGCCTAGATCAGTGGTTCTCAAATTTCAGTATACATCAGAATCACCTGAAGAGCTTGGAACAGAGATTACTGGTCTCCACTCCTGAGAGTTTCTCCTTCAATAGGAGTGGAGCCAAAAAATTTCCATTTCTATAAAGTTGCCAGGTGTTGCTGATATTGCTGTCCACAAACCACACTTTGAGAGTTACTGACCTAGAAGATTGGGGACTTCAGTCCTTATATGTGTGCTTCAAATAATTGCAGGCCTACACACACCTAGACAATATGAGTGTACAGTTCTGATGCACTTCCTAATGGAGAGCTGCACATTATAAAATGATTGTGGAAGAGCAGAAAACTGTGCTATAACTTGTATTTTTCATAGGATCTTTGCGTGGGGTAAAATACCTAACACTGGATGACTTATAGTCAAAGGGCAGTGACTCTAATGTGCATCATGGCAAGTAGGACTTGAGAGAGAAAGTAGATTTACTTCTCTGGACTATACTATGAAGAAGGCACATACTGCTGTGGTAGTCATATTAATATCACATATTAAGGTTGCTTTTAGTTCAAGTAGTGTCCATGAATCTATCTTTTCATGATTGGCCTGGGGTCATAGTAACCGTAGTTAGCAAACGTACACACACAAAGTGTCCATGAATGAGATCAGGGCATGAGGAGACCAAATAAGTGCATTACATCAATGCAACACACTATGCATTGAACATTAATCCCCCTTGTTTATAAAATGTCCTTTACCATATCACTACCATGGAATTTTGACTGGTTACCTTACTCTACCTAGTACTTAGCTTCTTACTATTTTCTGAGAACACACACACACATGCGCACACACACACACACATTTGCCTTATTAGCAGTTAATTTACTTTGTTTTCTTGTGTGAACATCAGGGCCCTTATCATGATGTTTTCCTAAAATATGATAATTGATTTTAAGAGAAATCTGAGGTAGGCTATTCAGAGTATAATTTTTTCATTGACCCACATTATATGCATACTGCAAATACATACCTTAATTGCTTCCCTTCCTAAATTATTTAAGAAATATCCAATTTTGATTCCACCAATTTGACTTCTTTCTATAATTCAAAGTAATTCCATGATTCACATTTCCTGAATGGTCTCTCTTTTCCCCTTTTTCTCAACCTCTTTTTTTCTGAATAGCTTTTTTTTTGTGTTCCTCTATTGAGTGCTTTTGAGAAAAGTCCATCATTACTACCATTATATATCTTCCCAAGAAAAGAAAGTTGTAACAGTGATCACCAAGTTATCATCATCAACATGTCTGCATCTTTCTAAGGGGGCAGAGAATTTGTTGATTGTTCTCAAGTTCAATGCTAGAAAAGAAATTTGAGCTTGACTGGGGCAGAAACAATCTTCTCTCTCATTTCTCCATTACTGCTAGCAGCTCTGCTTTTGTTATTACCAAGCAATTTTTAAATGTATGTCATCAGAATGGCTTCAAAATTTTACCAAAAAATATCATATGGTCTCTAACTAATATTTAAACAAAAATATCTTTTTAAACAAAAATATTTTAAAAGATAAACACAACAAACCTACAGAAAGTAGAAAACATAAATGCCTGAATAAAGGATGTATAACCTGACCAGTTTCCCAGAAGCTCCCCTATCAATCTCATACTTCATTGCTTTTTTAAATAATTTGATCATATATTCCTAGAATATATACTTCTCTTTTTTTACCTATTTTTGAAATTAATATAAACAAAAACATACAATTCATATCCTTTTGTGTTTGGTTTCTTTCTCTTAATATAAAGTTGTGAATGCAGCTGTAAATTGTTTGATTTTATTGTTGATGATGTTCTCTTATATGAATATCCTATAATTTATCCATTTTATTATTGGTGTACATTTGAATTATTTTCAGCTTCAAACTATTATACAAATGTTGAAATAAATATTCTTGTGCAGAGATCCTGGTGCTTCTGTGCACATTTTTCTAAAGTATTTGTTTGAAAAAAAAATAAAGTATTTGTTTGGCATGTAATTACAGAACTATCGGTACATGCATCTTCAAAATTAATACATGATGACAAACTGTTCTCTAAAATGGTTTAACAATTTAAATTCCACACAGCAGTTTATGAGAGTTTCCATTGTTCTACATCATTCCCATCACTTGAGTATGTCATAGTTTTGTTTCAACAAACTGTGTGATTTGGAAATATGTTGTAAGTTTACCATTTACCTAGCAACTCTTTCATTAACCTCTGTTCAATACTTTTTCCATCTTTTCTTCTATCAAGATGTTTGCCTTCTAATTAATTTGTAAGAGTTATTTAAGTCAGTTGCCAGTTGTATATATGATAAGTCTGTTTTCCTATCCTGTGGCATATCTTTTTGCTCTTGTATGTCTTTTAATAGAGTTCTTAATTTTAACATTTTCAAATTTATTAGTCCTGTTTCTGAATCACTGGTGCAATTTTGTCTTATTTAAGATATATGTCCTTCTGAAAATCTGAAAAATATCCTACTATATTATCTTTTAAAAGCTTTATTATTTTTCACTTCATATTTTAGAGCATTAATCTATATGGAATTGATTTTTGCATATTATGTGAAGTGGTGATCCAATTTACTTTTAATTAACAAGGATAACCAATTTCCCCAAAGCCTTTTATTGAAATGACCATTCTTAGCCATTTTAATGCAAGAAATATGTCTGTCATGAGTCAAGTAGTCATTTGACATACAAAAGTCATTTGGGGTTTTTCTAGTCTGTTCCCTTGGTCTATTAATATATCATTGTGTCCAAAAGACTTAATAACTGTCTTTCTAAAAGTATTTATCTGTAGATGTCTCTTTTTATTCTAGGTATATTTACAGAAACAGCTTATAAAATTCCATAAAAATTCTGTAGAGATTTTGACTGGAATTACATTGAGCCTATAAATAAATTTAGGGACAATGGATATCTTTGTATTACTGAACTTTCCAATCCATAAACATGATATACCCCTCCGTTAATGTATGTTCCCTTAATGAGTTTTGAAATTGTATGGTTTTGCATGTTGACATATTAGATACCTTTTATCTAGATATATTCCTAGATGATTGCAATTTTATACTTAAAGTTTTATTTAATTTTTTTCAAATTTTTGGCATAAAGTTTCTCAAATACTCTTATTTTTTTTAATAGCTGTAGGCTTTGTTGAGATACATCCTTTTTAATTCCTGTGATTTTTTGTGTTGTCTCACAAATGGAATTTATTAGTCCTCACTAAATTTTTTCAGATTGTGTTAGTCATTTCAAAGAGTCAACTTTTGGCTTATTCGTGATCTCAAATATATGTTTATTTTATATTTATTAATATATTATTTTATCACCAAATTTTACTTTCTTCTGGATCATTTAGGCTTATTTTGCTAATTTTTGCCCCACCATACTGATGTGGTTATTTAATTCATTAGTTTTTAACCTTTCTTTTTTGATATGTACATTTAAGACTCTAAGTTTCCATCTAACTATAGCTTTAACAACATTCCAAAGGTTTTGGGACGCCTGGGTGGCTCAGTGGTTGAGCCTCTGCCTTCGGCTCAGGGCGTGATCCAGGAGTGCCAGGATCAAGTCACACATTAGGCTCCCTTCATGGAGCCTGCTTCTCTCTCTGGCTATGTCTCTGCTTCTCTCTCTCTCTGTGTCTCTCATGAATAAATAAATAAAATCTTTAAAACAGAATTCCAAAGGCTTTGATATGTAGTATATTTTTCATCACTTTCATAATATTATCCTTTTCCAACTTTAATTACTATTGAAAAATCAACTGGAGTGCAACTGCTGTTTATTTGAAGACAATCTTTTATTTTATGTTGTTTTACTATATCATATTTGCCATTTGTAATTCTGAAGTTTCACTGTAATGTTTTTTTTTTAAGATTTTATTTATTTATTCATGAGAGACACAGAGAAAGAGAGAGGCAGAGAGACACAGGCAGAGGGAGAAACAGGTTCCATGCAGGGAGCCCGATGTGAGACTCGATCCCGGGACTCCAGGATCATGCTCTGAGCCAAAGGCAGAAGCTCAACCACTGAGCTACCCAGGCATCCCATGAAGTTTCACTGTAATGTTACTGTGTGTGGCGCTTTTAAATTTTTATTTATCTGGTTTGAGATTCATTGGATTTATTGAATTTATGAATTATGATCTTTCATGAGTTCTGTACAATTCTTAGACATACTCCTATGAAGTAATGCTTTGGTCATTTTATTTCTCTCCTAAACTGTTGGGACTACAAGTAAAGATACATTAGACTTTCTAATTGTATCTCTATGATTTTTACTCTTTTTTCCATCTTCTTCTTTGTTTTTCCAGGCTACATTCTTGATATAATCTGCTGGACTATTTTTCACTTCACTCTCTCCTCAACTGCTTCTAATATACTTTTGGTATTTCATTGTCAGTGAGATTTAGTCTCATTTAATCTCTCTAGTAACCTTTGAAAATACTTCTAGGATTATCTCCATTATATATATTTAGAAATCATGGCTTTCAAGGGTTATGGGATTTACCCACATTCACATAGCTAGTAAATAGTCGAAACAGTGTTTTCATTGGCCAGTAAGATTCCAGAAGTGCACTTGGAAAGAAATAAGTAAAGTACTGATGGTTGCCAGAGTGGAGATGGGTGGAGGTTGGATGAAATGGATGAAGGAGATTCAGGCTTTAATTTATGGAATAAATAAGTCATGAGAATAAAAGGCACAGCATAAGGAATATAGTCAATGATAATGTAATAGTGATGTAATGGAACAGATGGTAGCTACACTTATGAACATATCATAATGTATAAGCTTGTCATATCACTAAGTTGTACATCTGAAACTAAGATAACATTGTGTTTCAATTATATTCAAGTTTTTAAATAAAGAAAACAAAACTTCAGACCATTATCCCTCATAGAAAAAAAAAATGAAACTAAATGCCGTTGGAAGTATAAAGAAAAACTTAGGTCGTGACTTGTGACTTTGCTAATTCTTTCTTCCTTGATGAAAGTATTTCCAATGATATAACCAAATAATATAATATATGACACTCACATATAAAATATTAGTATTTTTAATTGCTTGACATTTACAAATTGTACATTATGTATGTATATATTTACTTATTGTTTACCCATTATCTCTGTCTTTATGGATAGAAGAAAATACATACTTTCTTTTTAGGTTTCATATGAGGAAGCTGCTAAAGTTTATGCTAAAATTATATTGGCTTTATTTTTGGTAAAATTTCATCTCCTGTTAATGCAAAAGGGAAAGAAAAACCACTCAAATTCAGAGCTTGATATACATATACTTTTGAGGAAAAGAAGTGGAGGGGGAGGGAGAGAGGGAAAGAAACAAGCTAGCAAACTAAGTAAAAACAAAACAAAACAAAAATTCATGTGAATATCCTCTTTTTCCACCTTGTAGCTAGACCAGTCCAGTGACTTAATATTCTTCATGATACGATGGATGGGAAAAGAGATGTAGACATACCTAAAATCAGAAGAGGGAAAGAATTTACAAATCCTTACCTATCTATAGTTCACTGAATTAGCAAATATTGACACTTCTGCTGAAACATGCTAAATAATGGATAATCAAAGCACTTCTGAGAATATAACACATCCCCATATTTGCTTTTCTGCAGCTCACTGTAGATGTGCATTTTCAGAACTCTCTCATAAGCATTTTTTCAGCACAGTAAAATCTTGCTAAAAAGCACTTTATTAAAATATCAATTTTACCTTTTCAGAGAGCCTATGCCCTACATTCTTAGCAACATTTAGTGAGTGCTGACTATAACAGACAAAGTCTGTAAGTAGGAATATTAGGTCCTTATTTTCCAATATCTGAATTAGGTCAGAGTTTTATAGAACAGTAGTTGTTTAGTGAGTGCTGCTATTTCTTAGTAATTTTACTCTTGCTCCCGCCAAAACCATAAAGGAAATGTCATTTTGAAGAGAACATTACTGCATATTTATAATAACCGACTATAAAATCCTATATTAAGCAATATTGTTTGGTTTCTGTTTAAAAATGAACATTTATTGCTTACAAGTGAGTATGATCTTAATAAGAATCAATTGTGAATAGACTGCACATACAAAAGAACTTATATTAATATAAATTTTAGAATTACAAATGCTAGTTTATTAAAATTTTGAATATACAAAAGCTTGCAGTAATAGAAAATTGTGCGGTTCTTCCAATCAAAGGGTGGATATAACATTCAAATAGAAGGAAAGAAAGAACAACATAAAGTGGGGCATTTATTGAATTTGATATTGGTCATGTTTTCAAATTAAACTATAATATTAATTAAAATGTGAAATCAACGTATGAAAATATAATTGGTTAAATATGTAGAAAAATTCAAGTGACTGTACACAAGTCCAAATGAAACCTACTTTATTATTTTCTAAGTACAAAAGTTTGGGACCTATAGTTTATTTGCAATAAAAGTGGAAATGCTCCCTACATTGTCCACTCAAAAGACATCATGAAAAATTGAAATATACATTACTGTAATTGGAATGGGAAGGAGATTTTTCTGTTTCCCATCATGGTTGTTTATGGGCAGAGAGATTGTTGAAAAAAAGTGCTATTTTAAGGGAAAATAGGTATGCCACATATCACGGAAACATCCAACTGACTGAATGTCCTACGATATACTGGCATTTTCCATTTGTGAACATTGGATATGTACACTCCGTAGTCACACTTTACCTATTGTAACTTGTTGGGGCTTCACACTTAGATACGACTCCCCCACTTGTGCTCTCTCAAATAAATACACAAAATCTTAAAAGAGAAAGAGAGAGAGAGAGAGAGAGAGAGAGATTAAAAGAAAGAGTGAAACACAAATTCATTTATGAAGCAGCATCTGGATAAAAGTCATTATGAGAAATTCTATAGGTTTTTAAAAATCATTTAAAAACTACACACTCCGAATGCTAGAGAATCCTCTCTGATTTCTATATATTATTATCAAAGTCTAGGCCTATATACACAGGTCAGTTTGAACCAATAGTAGAATATAGTCAATCGATTACTCATATTGTTTTAAAACTAACTATTGATTTGAGCAATTTATCTCATCCTTGATTTTCCAAGAGTTGTGTATGAGTAGGCACAGCTAAAGAATAACTTATAAGTGTTACATTCTGATGTCAGAATTTATTTTGATTGCATTCTGTTTGATTTTAATAGCCTGCAGCTGTGTGACTATAAGGGCAGCTTTCTCCTTTCCCCAAAAGAACAAAATCTACATGGCAGAAGATAATTTCCTCTAGTCTCACTTGGAACCACCAAGAATATAGAATCATAGCATTTAGCCCCAATTTCCCTCCACTCTCTCAGTTCCATAGGAACAATAAATTCACCAGAAAAATAGTTATGAAAAAAATAATGTAGATCTCAAAAAGTAGATTACTGAGGTTACTGTAGCAACTGTTTCTTTAAAAAGCATTGCAAGGGGCAGCCCTGGTGGCTCAGTGGTTTAGTGCCACCTTCAGCCCAGGGTGTGGCCCTGGAGACCTGGGATCAAGTCCCATGTCAAGCTCCCTGCATGGAGCCTGCTTCTCCCTCTGCCTGTGTCTCTGCCTCTTGTGTGTGTGTGTGTGTCTCTGATGAATAAATAAATAAAATCTTTTAAAAGTAAAAATAAATAAATAAATAAATAAATAAATAAATAAATAAATAGCATTGCAATACAACTTAACCTGAAAGAAAATACGTAAGATGTTAAAGCCTATTGATTGTTTTGGGGCTGTTATACTTTAGCTACATCTTCTGGGCAATTTCTTAGGATTGTAAAGTCACACCTAAGAGTGACAGCCCTAGATATACATTTAGGCTAAGTATCCAGCAGTTTAAGTAGTATATGTGCTGTGTGGGAAAAAAGATTGGAAAATGAGATCTAAGTTTTAAAATTCGTTTAAATTTTCATATAAACTTATATTAACTGTTCTTTTGGCTCATTCTCTCCAGCTTTTGTTGACTGTTGAAAAAACATTTTTTTGATACTAAACATCTTTTTTTTTTCAGCTTTGCCTTCCTTGTCATGTTGTGGGAATAATTTTTATAAGAATTAACTTCCAAGATTATAATGTAAGTAGTAGGTTAGCCAAATATGACCCTTAAGGAAGATGCAGTTTTTTCTTTCTGCATGGCTAACTGTATTACCTTAGGCAAATGATATAATCTCCCTGTTCTTTACTTCCCAACTTACTAATGGTAGTAGTTCAAAAAGCAATTGTGAAAATAGAACATACTTTAAACATGTAATAAAGTAGGATCATTTTTGCTACATATCCTCTCTCAGATCTCTCCAAAAGGAAAATATAAAGAACAAAATGGAGAATAAACATTACAACAAATAATTTCCTCAGCCCCATATGACCAAGAATGAGAAGTCAGAACTGAAACAATGAAAAGGGTTACCAGTGCCACAACATACCTATTAAAAGTTAAAGACCGGGGATCCCAGGGTGGCTCAGCAGTTTAGCGCCTGCCTTCAGCCCAGGGTGCGATCCTGGAGCCCTGGGATCAAGTCCCACATCGGGCTCCCAGCATGAAGCCTGCTTCTCCCTCTGCCTGTGTCTCTGCCATTCTCTCTGTGTCTCTCATGAATAAATAAAATCTTTAAAAAAATAAAAAAATAAAAAAAAAAAAAGTTAAAGACCAACATCCTGAAAGGCATAGCCAATGTTCCTTTGGTTAGAATGCATCAAGATCCAATGTCACGGGAAAGGTTGAAGAGGTCTCTGGAGAGTATTATAATACACAACCACAGGGGCGGGGAGCTAGTGGAAAATCATGTGTGCCTGCAGATCATAAGCCATTTTTCTTTGAAGAGGAGCATAATTTGCCACTATAAAATATGTCTCTTTAACATTAAGGACTATCTTGAACTGGTTATTTTTTAAGAAACAGCAGACACCAAAGAAACTCTGAAAACCAAGTGGAAGTTACCCTTTTGTAAGGGACATTTACATTTATAAAAGAAATCCTTATTTGTAAGGGTGTCTCCCTTTCTGTACCAGGAAGAAAAGAATGACTCTACATCTCTAGAAACTCTTGTGATAGAGAAGGCATGGACTTAAATATGTGTAACAACCTTACCCTTCATTACTGTGGTTTGCCTGATAACCTCTCATATCTAGCTGGCTCCCAAAACACAACATCTTGTTTTGTCTTTAGCTGGAGATAGTTTGGGCCATTTTGAGGAGTTACTCAGTTTTCCTGGGTCTCTCCCATGTTTACAAGAGGCATACAAGTTATTAATCTTCTGTTTGTTTTTTCCCTCTTAATCTATCTTTTATTATAAGGAGTCTCAACCAGAAACCTAGAAAGGTCAAGGGAAAATTGCTTTTCTTCTCTATATAGCGTATAAGATCAAACTATGAAAATAAATTGTACTTCTATCTATTAGCAATGATCACTCCAAAAATGAAATGAAGAAGCAGTTTAATTCACAATAGTATCAAACAGGATAAAAAATTTAGAAGTAAATTTACCAAAAGCAGCATAAGATTTATATAGGGACGCCTGGGTGGCTCAGTGGTTGAGCATCTGCCTTCAGCCCAGGGTGTGATCCTGTAGTCCCGGGATTGAGTCCCACATCAGGCTCCCTGCATGGAGCCTGCTTCTCTCTCTGCCTATGTCTCTGCCTCTCTTTCTTTCTCTCTCTATCTTTCTCTCTCTCTCTCTGTCTCTCATGAATAAATAAAATCTTTAAAAAAAGATATATTGAAAATTATAAAATATTTCTGAGATATATTAAAGAACATCTAAATTAATGGAGAAGGTCATAAACTGGAAGACTCCATATTGTCAAGATGGTAATTCGCCCGAAATCAATCTATTAATTTCTGGCAACTTGTGAAACCAAATAAAGAAAACCTCATTTAAAATGGAGTTAGGAGGCCAGAATGGGGAGCTCTCAGCCCTACCACTCATCATCAATTGCAGACACCAACAGGAGGAAATTTACTTTACTACTCCAGCAGGAGGAAGGAGGAATTTCTCCTTGCCCAGCAATAAGTTCAGCCAATAAGAAAATACCACAACTCAGCCAATGAGAAAACATTACCACCTTGAACTCTGGCTCTCCTCGAATGGACTTTTCTTCAAAGCAGCACCTACCAACTTCCTCCTTTTCTCTATAAAGTAATGTTCCTCTCCTTTGATCTCTGGACCTGCCTGTGGTTTTCAATAACTTACATGTCCCAAGTTGCAATTCCTCTGCTATTCCCAAATAAAACCATTTTACTGGTAAAATAACTGGCTCTTTTACTTTTAAGATTGATATTCTCAAAATTCCAGTAGGTTTTAATGTAGGAACTGGGAAGCTGATTCTAAAATTTATATGGAAAAGCAAAAAAACTAGAATAGCCAAAACAATTGAAAAAGAACAAAATACTATCCATCGGGGCTTGAACTCATGGCCCTGTGATTAAGACCTGAGCTGAGATCAAGAGTTGGATGCTTAACCAATTGAGCTACCCAGGCGCCCCTCTATAGAAATCTTTTAGACTTTTATCTCCTTATAGTGAAAAACACATAATCGTAAATTTAACAATTATTCCAACCTACTTTTTAGTCCCTTCTCCTCCATTAAATTCAAGTAAATTAAAGTTTGTATTAATTAGAAATGTTTTCCTGATTAAGAAAGGTTCTTTTTTTTTAACCCAGAAGTCTGGATATGTGGAATTAGTTATAGGAGTTGTTCAAAAGACCAACCATGTTGGGATGCCTCGGTGGTTCAGCAGTTGAGCATCTGCCTTCAGCTCAGGACATGATCTTAGAGTCCTGGGATCGAGTCCCACATCAGGCTTCTTGCAGGGAGTCTGCATCTCCCTCTGCCTATATCTCTGCCTCTCTCTGTGTGTCTCTCATGAATAAATAAATAAAATCTTTAAAAAAATAAAAATAAAAAATAAGACCAACCATATTAGCAAGGAAAATGGCTGTTAGCATGGAAAATGGCTCTTGCATCCTTTCCGTCTACCACCTTCATCATATGCAGATTTGCTACTTTACAGTCGCATAAGGTTCCTGCAAATTTAAGCATCATGTACGTATAACAGCATCCCAAGCATAAAGTAATGCATAAGTGTAAAAGGCCTTTTCTGAGAAAACAAAAATATTTTTCAGAAGGCTCATAGAATATGCCTTGGATTTCATTATCCAAAAGATTATCTAGTAAAGGGACAATAGAAAATTACTATCCAGCATTCTTTGAGTCCAGATGCAAAAAAAAAAAAATGCCAATTTAAAACAATTATTTAAGTTCTATTTAATTAACATATACTTTATTATTAGTTTCAGAGGTAGAATTCAGTGATTCATCAGTTGCCTACAACACCCAGCACTCACTACATCAAGTGCCCTCCTTAATGCCCATCACAGTTACCCCATCCCTTCACTCTCTCTCCCCTCCAGCAACCCTCAGTTTGTTACCTATATCTAAGAGTCTCTTATGATTTGCCTCCCTATTTTCATCTTATTTTATTTTTCTTTCCCTTCTCATATGTTCATTTGTTTTGTTTCTTAAATTCCACATATTAGTGAAATCATATGGTATTTGTCTTTTTCTGACTGACTTACTTCACTTAGCATAATATCCTCTAGTTCTGTCCACATCATCGCAAATGGTGAGAATTCATTCTTTTTGATGGCTAAGAATTATTCCATTATACACACACACATATATCTATGTGTACATATGTATATGTGTGTGTATATACACACACACACACCCCATATCTTCTTTATCCATTCATCTGTCAATGGACATCTGGGCTATTTCCATAGTTTGGCTATTGTGGACATTGCTGCTATAAACTTTGGGGTGCTTGTACCCCCTTTGAATCACTATGTTTGCATCCTTTGGATAAATACCTTAGTAGTACAATTGCTGGGTCATAGGGTAGCTCTATCTTTAACTTTTTAGGAACCTCCATACTGTTTTTTTTTATTATTATTATTTATGATAGTCACACAGAGAGAGAGAGAGAGAGAGAGGCAGAGACATAGGCAGAGGGAGAAGCAGGCTCCATGCACCGGGATCCCAATGTGGGATTCGATCCCAGGTCTCCAGGATCGCGCCCTGGGCCAAAGGTAGGCGCTAAACTGCTGCGCCACCCAGGGATCCCCTCCATACTGTTTTTAAGAACAGCTGCGCCAGTTTGCATTCCCACCAACAGTGTAAGAGGGTTCCCCTTTCTCCACATCCTCACCAACATCTGTTGTTTCCTAAGTTGTTAATTTTAGGTATTCTGACCGGTGTAAAGTGGTAGGTCATTGTGGTTTTGATTTGTATTTCCCCAATGCCAATCGTGATGTTGAGCATTTTTTCATATGTTCGTTGGCCATTTATACGTCTTTGGAGAAATGTCTGTTCATGTCTTCTTCCCATGTCTTGACCAGATTTTTTGTTTTTGGGTGTTGAGTTTGATAAGTTCTTTATAGATTTTGGATACCACCCCTTTATCTGATAAGACATTTGCAAATATCTTTTCCCATTCCGTAAGCTGCCTCTTAGTTTTGTTGACCGTTTCCTTTGCTGTACAAAAGTTTTTTATATTGATGAAGCCCCAATAGTTCATTTTTGCTTTTGTTTCTTTTACTTTGGAGACATGTCTAGAAAGAAATTGCGGCACCCGAGGCCACAGAGGTTGCTGCTTGCATTCTCCTCTTGGATTTCGATGGGTTTCTATCTCACATTTAGGTCTTTCATTCATTTTTAGTTTATTTTTGTATATGGTGTAAGAAAGTTGTCCAGTTTCATTCTTTTGCACGCGACTGTCCAATTTTCCCAACACCATTTGTTGAAGAGACTATATTTTTTTCTGATATTCTTTCCTGGTTTGTCAAAGATTATTTGACCATATTGTTGAGGGTCCATTTCTGGATTCTCTATTCTGTTCCATTGATCTATGTATCTATGTTTTTATGCCAGTCCCATACTACTTTGATGATTACAGCTTTGTAATACAGCTTGATGTCCAGAATTATCATGGCTCCAACTTTTTCTTTTTCAACACTCCTTTGGCTATTCAGGGTCTTTTCTGGTTCCATACAAATTTTAGGGTTGTTTGTTCCAGCTCTGTGAAAAATCTTGATGGTATTTTGATAGGGATTGCATTGAATGTGTAGCTTGCTTTGGGTAGCATAGACATTTTAATAGTATTTGTTCTTCCAATTCATGACCATGGAATGTTTTTCCATTTCTTTGTGTCTTCCTCAATTTCTTTCATAAGTGTTCTATAGTTTTCAGAGTACATATCCTTTACCTCTTTGGTTAGGTTTATTCCTGAGTATCTTACGGTTTTTGGTGCCATTGTAAATGGGATAAATTCCTTGATTTCTCTTTCTTCTGCCTCATTGTTAGTATATAGAAGTGCAACTGGCTTCTGTGGATTGAATTATATCCTGCAACTTTGCTGAATTCCTGTATCAGTTCTAGCAATTTTTAGATGGAGTCTTTCTGGTTTTCTACCTAGAGTATCATGTCATCTGTGAAGAGTTAAAGTCTGACTTCTTCTTTGCTGATTTGCTTACTTTTTCTTTTTGTTGTCTGATTGCTGCAGCTAGGACTTCCAGTACTATGTTGAAACAACAGTGGTGAGATTGGACATCCCTGTTGTGTTCCAGACCTTAGGGGAAAAGATCTCCTATTTTTCCCTGTTGAGGATGATATTTGCTGTGGGTTTTTCATATATGGCCTTTATGATATTGAGGTATGTTCTCTCTATCCCTGCATGGCAGAGAGTTTTTATCAAGAAAGGATGCTGTATTTTGTCAAACACTTTTTCTGCATCTATTGAAAGGAGCATATGATTCTTGTCCTTTCTTTTATTAATGTGATGAATTATGCTGATTGACTTGTGGATGTTGAACCACCCTTGCAGCCCAGGAATAAATCTCATTTGACCTTGGTAAATGATCCTTTCAATGTACTGTTGGATCCTATTAGGTAGTATCTTGGTGAGATTTTTTGCATCCATGTTCATCATGGATATTGATCTGTAATTCTCCTTTTTGGTGGGTCTTTTTCTGGTTTGGGGATCAAGAGAAAAATGCCAAGAGTTTTATCAAGAAGAGATAAAAGGTAAAAAGATATTACGCATATAAGAATGTCTGCCAGATGTCCACTCTCACCACTGCTGTTCAACATAGTACTGGAAGTCCTAGCCTCAGCAATCAGACAACAAAAAGACATTAAAGGCATTCAAATTGGCAAAGAAGAAGTCAAACTCTCCCTCTTCGCCGATGACATGATACTCTACATAGAAAACCCAAAAGTCTCCACCCCAAGATTGCTAGAACTCATACAGCAATTCGGTAGCGTGGCAGGATACAAAATCAATGCCCAGAAGTCAGTGGCATTTCTATACACTAACAATGAGACTGAAGAAAGAGAAATTAAGGAGTCAATCCCATTTACAATTGCACCCAAAAGCATAAGATACCTAGGAATAAACCTAACCAAAGATGTAAAGGATCTATACCCTCAAAACTATAGAACACTTCTGAAAGAAATTGAGGAAGACACAAAGAGATGGAAAAATATTCCATGCTCATGGATTGGCAGAATTAATATTGTGAAAATGTCAATGTTACCCAGGGCAATATACACGTTTAATGCAATCCCTATCAAAATACCATGGACTTTCTTCAGAGAGTTAGAACAAATTATTTTAAGATTTGTGTGGAATCAGAAAAGACCCCGAATAGCCAGGGGAATTTTAAAAAAGAAAACCATATCTGGGGGCATCACAATGCCAGATTTCAGGTTGTACTACAAAGCTGTGGTCATCAAGACAGTGTGGTACTGGCACAAAAACAGACACATAGATCAGTGGAACAGAATAGAGAATCCAGAAGTGGACCCTGAACTTTATGGGCAACTAATATTCGATAAAGGAGGAAAGACTATCCATTGGAAGAAAGACAGTCTCTTCAATAAATGGTGCTGGGAAAATTGGACATCCACATGCAGAAGAATGAAACTAGACCACTCTCTTTCACCATACACAAAGATAAACTCAAAATGGATGAAAGATCTAAATGTGAGACAAGATTCCATCAAAATCCTAGAGAAGAACACAGGCAACACCCTTTTTGAACTCGGCCATAGTAACTTCTTGCAAGATACATCCACGAAGGCAAAAGAAACAAAAGCAAAAATGAACTATTGGGACTTCATCAAGATAAGAAGCTTTTGCACAGCAAAGGATACAATCAACAAAACTCAAAGACAACCTACAGAATGGGAGAAGATATTTGCAAATGACATATCAGATAAAGGGCTAGTTTCCAAGATCTATAAAGAACTTATTAAACTCAACACCAAAGAAACAAACAATCCAATCATGAAATGGGCAAAAGACATGAACAGAAATCTCACAGAGGAAGACATAGACATGGCCAACATGCATATGAGAAAATGTTCTGCATCACTTGCCATCAGGGAAATACAAATCAAAACCACAATGAGATACCACCTCACACCAGTGAGAATGGGGAAAATTAACAAGGCAGGAAACAACAAATGTTGGAGAGGATGCGGAGAAAAGGGAACCCTCTTACACTGTTGGTGGGAATGTGAACTGGTGCAGCCACTCTGGAAAACTGTGTGGAGGTTCCTCAAACAGTTAAAAATATACCTGCCCTACGACCCAGCAATTGCACTGTTGGGGATTTACCCCAAAGATACAAATGCAATGAAACGCCGGGACACCTGCACCCCGATGTTTCTAGCAGCAATGGCCACGATAGCCAAACTGTGGAAGGAGCCTCGGTGTCCAACGAAAGATGAATGGATAAAGAAGATGTGGTTTATGTATACAATGGAATATTACTCAGCTATTAGAAATGACAAATACCCACCATTTGCTTCAACGTGGATGGAACTGGAGGGTATTATGCTGAGTGAAATAAGTCAGTCGGAGAAGGACAAACATTATATGTTCTCATTCATTTGGGGAATATAAATAATAGTGAAAGGGAATATAAGGGAAGGGAGAAGAAATGTGTGGGAAATATCAGAAAGGGAGACAGAACGTAAAGACTGCTAACTCTGGGAAACGAACTAGGGGTGGTAGAAGGGGAGGAGGGCGGGGGGTGGGAGTGAATGGGTGACGGGCACTGGGTGTTATTCTGTATGTTAGTAAATTGAACACCAATAAAAAATAAATTAAAAAAAAAAGAATGTCTGCCAGAAAAGCTTTTAACTAAAAGCATAATTTTTAAATTATACAATATTTCTAAAATCATGTCTATCTAAATTTTTTACCAAAATTCACATGGAAATGCAAGCAATTATATTTACCAAATTCTGGTAATGTTTATTTCTGAATGGTTGAATTTGGGTTAATATTTCTGTTTTCATCTTAATCTGTTCTTGAATCATTATTGAGCATGTGACAATTTTATAATATTAATAAACCAATTATTCTTTTAAAAGGGTTTGCACTAATTCCTGTAAAAATCAAGATGTTTTCCATGGCAGTATTGTTACTAGGAATTCTACTGAATCAGAAACTGTGTTTGTAGTTTTCCCAAAGCCTTTTCTTATTTTTCCTTTCCTGTCATATGTCTTCTTGCCAGTGGTTCCACTGGCGTTACTTGTGCTCATGATAGTATTTAGCATGAAGGCTCTATTTTTACCCCTTTGGTTATGATGTATACCAGTTTACAACTTTACACACCCAGAAAAGAAGAAACCAAGAGACTTTCTCAAGATGATAATGTTGGAGTCCAAACCTCTAAATATCCAAGGTCTGTCTTGCCCTCTAAAAGTACCTGATTCTGGAGATTTAATTTCTTTGTTTCTATGACTCTTATTCACTGCTCTCCTTTCTCCTAAAAAGCGGACAGTGGGTGCAAGGAGAGAGGAAGTTGAAAATGAAAGAAAAATGGATGGCTCTCACAAATTAGAATACCTATTGTTGCATACATATAATTTTCTTTTCCACTTTATGTTTTTAAGCATTGAAAAAAAAGTTATTTGAGCTATTTGGAAAACTGTTTGATTTTTTTTTAAATTTATTTATTTATTCATAGAGACACAGAGAGAGAGAGAGAGAGAGGCAGAGACACAGGCAGAGGGAGAAGCAGGCTCCATGCAGAGAGCCTGACGTGGGACTCGATCCAGGGTCTCCAGGATCACGCCCTGGGCTGCAGGCGGCGCTAAACCGCTGCGCCACCAGGGCTGCCCAAACTGATTTTGAAAAAGATATTTGAACTTGAGCTTCAAGGTCACTGGATTAAGCTGTATTCTTCATCGCTTCTACTGAAGAAAGTAAGACTGCTGTCTCTGCAGTCATATATGTTTGTCACCTCATTAGTATCACTCATTTTTTTGCTTTCTGTTTATTCTTTCGTATACATTTTTTTTCCCTCAAACTACTTTCTTAAAGTTTGAAAGGCATATCTTGGCGTCTAAGTGGAAAATAAGTTTATAAAATTCTTCTCTATACTTACATGACACATAAGTCATTCCTATTTCCCTGGAGACATATACTGCTTCCAGTTAAATTAACATTTTCTCTGGAAAATTCTTTTTTTTTTTAATTTATTTTTTATTGGTGTTCAATTTACTAACATACAGAATAACACCCAGTGCCCGTCACCCATTCACTCCCACCCCCCGCCCTCCTCCCCTTCTACCACCCCTAGTTCGTTTCCCAGAGTTAGCAGTCTTTACGTTCTGTCTCCCTTTCTGATATTTCCCACACATTTCTTCTCCCTTCCCTTATATTCCCTTTCACTATTATTTATATTCCCCAAATGAATGAGAACATATAATGTTTGTCCTTCTCCGACTGACTTACTTCACTCAGCATAATACCCTCCAGTTCCATCCACGTTGAAGCAAATGGTGGGTATTTGTCATTTCTAATAGCTGAGTAATATTCCATTGTATACATAAACCACATCTTCTTTATCCATTCATCTTTCGTTGGACACCGAGGCTCCTTCCACAGTTTGGCTATCGTGGCCATTGCTGCTAGAAACATCGGGGTGCAGGTGTCCCGGCGTTTCATTGCATTTGTATCTTTGGGGTAAATCCCCAACAGTGCAATTGCTGGGTCGTAGGGCAGGTATATTTTTAACTGTTTGAGGAACCTCCACACAGTTTTCCAGAGTGGCTGCACCAGTTCACATTCCCACCAACAGTGTAAGAGGGTTCCCTTTTCTCCGCATCCTCTCCAACATTTGTTGTTTCCTGCCTTGTTAATTTTCCCCATTCTCACTGGTGTGAGGTGGTATCTCATTGTAGTTTTGATTTGTATTTCCCTGATGGCAAGTGATGCAGAACATTTTCTCATATGCATGTTGGCCATGTCTATGTCTTCCTCTGTGAGATTTCTGTGCATGTCTTTTGCCCATTTCATGATTGGATTGTTTGTTTCTTTGGTGTTGAGTTTAATAAGTTCTTTATAGATCTTGGAAACTAGCCCTTTATCTGATATGTCATTTGCAAATATCTTCTCCCATTCTGTAGGTTGTCTTTGAGTTTTGTTGACTGTATCCTTTGCTGTGCAAAAGCTTCTTATCTTGATGAAGTCCCAATAGTTCATTTTTGCTTTTGTTTCTTTTGTCTTCGTGGATGTATCTTGCAAGAAGTTACTATGGCCGAGTTCAAAAAGGGTGTTGCCTGTGTTCTTCTCTAGGATTTTGATGGAATCTTGTCTCACATTTAGATCTTTCATCCATTTTGAGTTTATCTTTGTGTATGGTGAAAGAGAGTGGTCTAGTTTCATTTGGAAGATTCTTATCTTTACTTAAACTACCTTAGTTTTCCCTTCTTAAACTATTCGTATTTAAAGTCTTATTCTAAGGGCTTCAATTTATTGAGAAACTTCATTTGGTTTAAAAAGTAACTCCAAATATATTTCAAAATTAAGGTTTAGAAATCTGTAAGTTTTGAAAGAGAAAAAGCACTAAATAAAGTATTTTGTTTTTATTAACAAAATTCTCAAGTTATTTTTATACTTTAAAGGAATCTAGCTACATTAGTTACCTATTATTATGTAATAAATTGTCCCAGCTAATTTAGCACCTAAATGTAGCAGCTAAAAACAACAATGTATATTATATCAGAGTTTCTGTGGGGCAGAAATGCAGGAGTTTCACCAATTGCCTTCGGCTTTAGGTCTCTTAAGAGGCTATAGTTAAGCTGTTGGTTGAGGCTGCTCATCTTCAGGGTTAAATGGTGTGAGGATTGTGATCTATATCCAAACCCCCTCATGTGGATGTTGGTAGGCCTTAGTCCCTTTCCAGGTAGGTCTTCTAATGGGGCTTCCTCACAACATGATAGCTGGCTTCCTTGAAGGGTAAGCAATATGAGAGAAAGTGAGATACAGCACCAAGACAAAAGCTGCCATCTTTTTATACCATAATACCAGAAGTCACTTTTTTAAAAAGATTTTGTTTATTTGGGGATCCCTGGGTGGCTCAGCAGTCTAGAGCCTACCTTTGGCCCAGGGCCTGATCCTGGAGACCTGGGATCAAGTCCCACGTCGGGCTCCCTGGATGGAGCCTGCTTCTCTCTCTGCCTGTGTCTCTGACCCGTGTGTGTGTGTGTGTGTGTGTGTGTGTGTGTGTGTGTCTCATGAATGAATAAATAAAATCTTTAAAAAAAGAAAGAAAAAGATTTTGTTTATTTATTTGTCACACAAGAAAGAGAGAGAACATAAGCAGGGGGGAGGAGCAAGGGCAGAAGGAGAAGCAGACTTCCCACTGAGCAGGGAGCCTGATGCAGGACTCAGTCCAGTACCCTGGGATCATGACCTGAGCAAAAGGCAGATGCCAACAAAAGGAAGATGCCACCTAGGTGCACCAGAAGTCACATTTCATCACCTCTTCACATTCTATTTATTAGAAGTGAGTCAGTAAGTCCAGCAAGTCTCAAGGATAGAGGATTACACAAGATAGTATATACCAGAAGGCAGGAATTTTTGGGAACCAATTTAGAGGCTACTCACCATACTAGCATACTAACACTTCTCCAGATTCACAAAATTTGCTAATAAACCAGGAATATTTTTCTTTATAAACTCTGAATTTGCACTGTTGGGAAATTATGTACATAATTTGATATCATCCAGCTATAACTAAGAAAAAGGAAAAAAAGGTGCTACAAAATTCCATCTACATTTTTAAATCATGAACACTGAGATATTTAGTTAGGCAGAGATATTTAGTTAGGAATTTTAGAGATAGAGACAATAAAGGCAGAGAAATACAGAAAGACAGAGGTAGAAATATAGTATGTATATAGTTATCAACACATATGTAGATATCAAGATAGATAATATATTACTATATCATTAAGGTCTGGCAGGAAACAAATTGTATACTCAAAAGTGTTTAACTAGAAAATAGATTTTAAAAGACTATGAAGGTGTGGGCACAGTTAAGGGATCTAATAAGGGACTAGTGACAACAGAAAGCCATTATGGCTCCTGGGCCAGAAGAGGCAAGAGGAGGAAAAGATGCTATCTTGGTGAAACCTGGAGCCTTCGAAGAGGAAGTGCTCTTATGAGCATATAAAACACCTATGGATTCTATTTAAATACAGATTCTGATTCAGTAAGCTTGGAGTGACCCAGAGATTCTGTTTTTTCTAACAAATTCTCAGGTGATGCTGATGCTGATGGTCTACTGGAAATAACAAGGGCCTAATTACTCAATCACCATAGAACCTCAAGGAGGCAAGGAAGAAATGGAAAGAATGAACACACCAGTCTCTTTTTCTTCTCTGCCCACCTTCTAGAAGTTACTCCCATTGTGTAATGCAACCAAAGCCAAGGGCTGTGAAGAGAATCTCTCTGAGGCCCAGAGCAGAACAAAGAGAGCCAAAAATATATAGGACCTTGTATAGTTTCTTCACACATGTGCACATAGGTCCTCAGCTAAATAGTTGAGAAGGCCACTCTGTGGATCTCCAGGCTTCTCTCTGTTTATCTCTCCTCTCAGATAATCTTTCCTATGAACTCTAGTTGCTTTGGTTTCTCCAAAGTGTCATCTCTGTCTTCTCATCTTAAGGCGTCTTCTGGGCTCTACCTAGGTTCCCCTCTCTACATTATGCTTTTGTTATTTCCAGGTTTTTTTATTGTTTCCAAGATTTTCCATTTTTAGATACTTCCAATACAATGGATATTTCTAATATGTTGCCTGTTTTATCATTATTTCAGGCAGCAGGGTAAGTCTAATCTTTGTTACTCTATCTAGGTTGGAAGTAAAACTCTCTCACATGAATTGTTAATGATTTATTGTTTAATCAGAGACACTCTTAGTTATAGAATTACATTTTTGATGTATAAACTGAATCTAATAGTACTTTAAGGAAGATAAGGGCAGGAGGTTGGATAAAGCATTGTATTTTGAAATTTAAAAGGCAAGATTATACTAATATGTTAGCCTTATCATTTAAAAATAGCAGTGGTAGAAGTGCATTAAACAACAGAACTCAACCTAGTAAATTTTAAGATGCAATGGACTTTATTGAATGATTTATGAATTGGGCAGCATCCCATCTAGCATAGAAAGGAGCTCAGTTGATTTTCAAAGGCAGAGGGGGAATGGAGAAAAGGAAATTATTAGCAAAGAATGCATTATATTAGGCAAGATAATTTTCCTTAGGGGAAAGGAATGGGTCTATCAGTAAATTTCCTAGTATTGACCAGGAAATTCCTGGTTGACAGGTTACAGGTTACATGCTTAGGGGAGTTGAAACTATAGTTAGGGTACATATTAAATCTTAATTTACTGACATGGGGCACTTAACATAAGTGATTCCATTTTTGGCCTGTGGTTTTCTTTTAAACAAGTGTATCAATAATTAACTCCCAAGTTTTTACATTTTAATTCCAGTCTCACTTCCTGAGTATTTTGTGAATTATTTAACAGTTGTATAAGGATGTTTTATGACTCACATTGGTCCAAGTTAAGAATTTAAAATGTCTTTTAGGTATAAATAAAGTCAGGAAAATGTAATTTAAGACCCCGAATAGCCAGGGGAATATTAGAAAAGAAAACCACAGCTGGGGGCATCACAATGCCAGATTTCAGGTTATACTACAAAGCTGTGGTTATCAAGACAGTGTGGTACTGGCACAAAAACAGACACATAGATCAATGGAACAGAATAGAGAACATAGAAGTGAACTCTCAACTTTATGGTCAACTAATATTCGACAAAGGAGGAAAGACTATCCACTGGAAGAAAGACAGTCTCTTCAATAAATGGTGCTGGGAAAAGTGGACAGCCACGTGCAGAAGAATGAAACTAGACCATTCTCTTACACCATACACAAAGATAAACTCAAAATGGATGAAAGATCTAAATCTGAGACAAGATTCCATCAAAATCTTAGAGAAGAACACAGGCAACACCCTTTTTGAACTTAGCCACAACAACTTCTTGCAAGATACATCCATGAAGGCAAGGGACACAAAAGCAAAAATGAATTATTGGGACTTCATCAAGGTAAAAAGCTTCTGCCCAGTCAAAGAAACAGTCAACAAAACTAAAAGACAGCCTACAGAAGGGGAGAAGATATTTGCAAATGACGTATCAGATAAAGGGCTAGTTTCCAAGATCTATAAAGAACTTACTAAAGTCAACAGCAAAGAAACAAACAATCCCATCATGAAATGGGCAAAAGACATGAACAGAAATCTCACAGAGGAAGATATAGACATGGCCAACAGGCACATGAGAAAAGGCTCTGCATCACTGGCCATCAGGGAAATACAAATCAAAACCACAATTAGATACCACCTCACACCAGTGAGAATGGGGAAAATTAACAAGGCAGGAAACCACAAATGTTGGAGAGGATGCGGAGAAAAGGGAACCCTCTTACACTGTTGGTGGGAATGTGAACTGGTGCAGCCACTCTGGAAAACTGTGTGGAGGTTCCTCAAACAGTTAAAAATAGATCTGCCTTACGACCCAGCAATTGCACTGCTGGGGATTTGCCCCAAAAATACAGATGCAGTGAAACGCCGGGCCACCTGCACCCTGATGTTTCTAGCAGCAATGTCCACAATAGCCAAACTGTGGAAGGAGCCTCGGTGTCCATCGACAGGTGAATGAATGGATAAAGAATCGGTGGTCTATGTATACAATGGAATATTACTCAGTCATTAGAAACGACAAATACCCACCATTTGCTTCAATGTGGATGGAACTGGAGGGTGTTATGCTGAGTGAAATAAGTCAATCAGAGAAGGACAAACATTCTATGGTCTAATTCATTTGGGGAATATAAAAATTAGTGAAAGGGAATAAAGGGAAAGGAGAGAGGATGAGTGAAAATATCAGTGAGGGTGACAAAACATGAGAGACACCTAACTCTGGGAAACGAACAAGGGGTGGTGGAAGGGGAGGTGGGTGGGGGGTTGGGGTGACTGGGTGATGGGCACTGAGGGGGGCACTTGGCGGGATGAACATTGGATGTTATGCTAAATGTTGGCCAATTGAACTCCAATAAAAATTTTTTTTATAAAAAAAAGAATATGTAATTTACAGGTAAGTAAAGAAAAACAAAATCAAAACAAAAACAAAAATAATTCATGTAGTATAACATGTCTTATATAAATGTAACATTATATTGTGGTCAGAATAGTGGTTACCTTATGTGAAGTACTGATAGGGAAAGGAGGCAATATTCTGGGCTACTGAAAAGATTATTCTAAACTAGGTGGTGAATTCATGAGCATAAAAACTCACACAACATGAAAATTCCTCAATCTATACACTTAAGATTTGTGGCCTTTATTGTATGGAAATTATAACTCAGTAAAAAAGTAATTAAAAATCGGGATCCCGGGATCCCTGGGTGGCGCAGCGGTTTGGCGCCTGCCTTTGGCCCAGGGCGCGATCCTGGAGACCCGGGATCGAATCCCACGTCGGGCTCCCGGTGCATGGAGCCTGCTTCTCCCTCTGCCTGTGTCTCTGCCTCTCTCTCTCTCTCTGTGACTATCATAAATAAATAAAAATTAAAAAAAAAAAAATCGGGATCCCTGGGTGGCGCAGCGGTTTGGCGCCTGCCTTTGGCCCAGGGCGCGATCCTGGAGACCCAGGATCGAATCCCACATCAGGCTCCCGGTGCATGGAGCCTGCTTCTCCCTCTGCCTATGTCTCTGCCTCTCTCTCTCTCTCTCTCTCTCTCTGTGACTATCATAAATAAATAAAAAAAATTAAAAAAAAAAAGTAATTAAAAATCATTGACTCCTGCATATTTGCCACAGATCAAACTGAAATCTACCCCTGAGCTTCCCAACAGTCAATAAACACACACAAAAAGAACATCTATTTAATTTCACAAAGCACTGTACAGAAAAGATAAAAAGAAACATATCATAATTAACTATAACCTACTTCTTCAATACTCAGAAGTCTATAAACAATTGCATATAAATATCTGCTTTTAGTATCTGTTCAGGGGAATAGAGGGAGAAGAATGGATGTATTGGGTGTAGGTTGAGTAATATAAATAATTTATGAAGTTAATTAACCAAACTTGCTTGATATTATTTCTTACACCTTTCTTAAGCACATCCTAAAACCATGTCCTAATTATGTTACAGGAAATAAAGGGTCATAGTTGTCCCAGGAGCAAACAGGAAATGATTCATCTAGCTATTGTGGAATGTACTGAACATTCCACAAAAATTCCTTTCCCCTTTCTGAGACTAATACCTTGAATCATGAGTCTCGTGAACAGCTGTGTAAGGCTTCCTGCAATTTCCTGTGATATTATATACTGTGTTACACATTCATGAGAATTCCCTTATCACTTGTAACCTAATAAGGTAGAGAAACTATTGTTAAATAATCAGAAATGTGTTGGCCTCTGTCAACAATGACCACCTATCCACTCACACAGGCAGAAGGAATGGCTCGAAAATTGGAAAGCATAATTAAAATAGGCTGGCCAGGAGGATTTATAGAGCTATAAAAAAACTATCACCTCTTAGAATAAATGTGAAAATCTGTATATGTGTTTGTCAACATTAAAAACAGTTCTCAAAGAAATACTAATCTGGCACCAAGGAAAAATGAGGTCAAAACTGTTTCTTACTCACTCATTTTCTCCTCAAAGTTGAGATAATAAGTTCTAAACTAAGCCATTTAACTAGTTTTAGACAATGTTCAGAGCAGCAAGCTTCCCATTAGCAAATATTGTGGGATTAGGTAAGAAGAAGCAGGTGAAAACCTGAAGGAAATTAGATTTCTTCTAGCACTTTTGTTTTCCCTAAGATAATTTTGTTGTGCTATAACCTCTTGAACTGAAGTTTCATTAATTTGTAATTAATTCATAAAGCAGAAGACCTTTCTACTATGTTCCTAAAAAAATAAACAAGAATTATTTTAAAACAATAAAGTAATTTTTTACAAAAATTAAACTGTTATAATTTTCTTAATAATTAAAACCAAATGGTTTCAGCTTTCAGTTTCACAGTTAGCAAAAAGCCACTACTTTTAATATAATAACATTTACTGTCAGTGTGAATTTTTTCTTTTCTTTCCAAAGAGTATTTTAACAAAGCTACTCAAAATAATTGCGATCATTGGGATGTTTTACCTTAGAGCAAAATTTATGGCAAGCAGAGATGCAATCATATAATAATAAAAGGCATTGTAGTACATTATTTCAGGCTAAATTGCTAAGTTCTTCCTGTGGAATTACACACTCTACCTCAAGAAGTGAATCATCCTTTTGTTCCATTGGCATTTAGTATCCTACCCTAACCAGGTTGAATTAGTCTGTGGTTTGCCATGTAACATAACCTCAATCTCTGAAAAAATTACCATTTAAGTAATATCTTTAGATTCATGGGCCCAATTTTAACATAAAGGAGAAGAGTAGTTAGGATCATTTCTTTCTAAGTTTTTCCTCTTTAATGAAATATATTTTATACCATCAATTATAGCCAAAAGATACCTTTTTTAGAATCGAATGGATCTTAACAAGCCCTTTCATTTGAACTCTCATTATATTTCTTTTTTGCTCTGAGAGAGGTTAAATGTTTCTTTTCTTTTGAAGACAGTCTAATATATTTGTAAGTTATATTATGTAAGGTTGTTTTATTTTTTCCTTTAAAAGAGGATGATAAATGGTCATAAATGTATGCAGGTTTATTCTTTGGGAATAATTTTCCCTGTGCTCCTCACATATCCCAATTAACTCTAATTGAAGTTTTGCACATGTATAGATAGGGAATTTACCCTTATAAAGGTAGGAACAGAAGTGTTTTAAACAGCTAAGCAGATGGTCAATGCTTACCATGCTTTTGTAAAATAAGTGCTGCTGACCAGAAAAGCATAAACAAAAACTTCATTTCTAATAAATGATGTGGTTGCTCTGATACCCCACTTGCTTCTTAAAAGAACTATCTGGATAATCCTGGGCAATTTATAGGATATAATAGTTTGGGAATATGTACACATGTGATTTAATTAAAAGAAGCAAATGATAGATACCTGCACTGAGTACAACAGATCAGCTCTTGTCTTTGTGTCACAAGTCAGAAAATATTTTAGGAACACAATCTTTTTGGGTTTTTTAAGATTTATTTATTCATTCATTCATTCATTCATGAGAGACACAGAGAGAGAGGCAGAGACCTAGGCAGAGGGAGAAGCAGGCTCCTTGCAGGGAGCCCGGTGTGGGACTCATCCCAGGACTCCAGGATCAAGCCCAGAGTCAAAGGCAGATGCCCAACCACTGAGCCGCCCAGGGACAGACGTCCCAGGGACACAATCTTGATTGGAAAATATGTTTGCTTCATCACTTGCCTTTAAGTTTTTATTGGAAGTGTTTGCTACTTACATAACTACTATTCTAGTCAATTTTCCTTCCTCCAGTCTCTATTATACTAATATACACCTCTTTAATTATCTTAAAAATATCACTTTTATATTTTTACTGTTGCTTAAAAGCCTTCTTGCTCTTACCACTCATTGCTAGAAATTTAAGTCCTGTCAAATGACAGAACAAACAACTTAGTAACAAGTTTGATGCCCTTTATTTAAGAGGAAAACACCCATGGTTAGATGAAGTACAGTGCCTTGCAAACAGTGGAACACCGTTTCTGAGGGATTTAGGGCAAGACCGAGTTTTATGGAGCATTAGAAGAGATAACACAGAAAAAGGGCACAATTGGCCAGGAGGTCAAAGATTTCCTTTTAAGGCCCCCATGCTCTATTTTCTAGGGTAAGCTAAGATAGCTAAAGCTGAGTTGGAGTATTGTGATTGGTGTAAGTTTGGATTCCTCAACAACTGCTTCTTATAAGTGCAGACTGATGTAGGTTTAGGTTTGTGAGATAGGCCAGTCCAATGGGAGCACCTCCATCTTGTGGGTCCTGATATACAAATTAACTTTTTCAGTCTAAAATCCTAATACTGTATTTCAAGTCCCCTGGCAACCTAATTTCCAGCCTTTTCTCTCACAAATTACTTGCAATGGCAACCCTTAGCTGCATCTATCCCAATGTACTACTCCTCATACTTTTTCTATTCCCTTGTAAGAGTCATTTCCTTTAAAACATCTAGCATTTGAATTCTTTTTCTTGTTTGGTTTATCCCACCTTTTAGTGTTTTTGTAACACTTCTAAGAACATATATGCCAAATATTTATTTAGTATCTAATCTCATACTACTTGTAATGGCTTAATATTACACTACAGTGTCAATTATGTATCAATTTCTTTTATGTTACCTTGATCTGTTAAATTCTTTTTTATTGTCATTTCATTTCCTCATGTCTTTCCACATAGAGAATAAATTGTAAATGATAGAACTTGTGGTATTCAAACCATTTAACCAAAATGCAATGAACAAGAAACATACAATTCATGTTCTATGAATTTTATATTCCAGTGGGAGAATGGATAAAAGTATACAATTAACTCCACAATTATTATTTAATTGCAATTGTAATGGATGCTCTGGAGCATAAAAGTGCAATATGAGTATTCTTTCAATCAACATGTTTTTATTGTAAACAAGGGAAAACAATTTTCCCTTTACCGTTCTAGGTTCTTGGCTGAGACCCCCTGTAATAAAAGACATATTAACAGAAAAAAACAAATTTAATAACATGTATATCTTCTGTATACATGGAAGAGACCCAAAAAAACTGAGTAACTCTCCAAAATAACCCAAACCACCTCCTTAAATACCATCTCCAACTAAAGACAAAAGATGTTTGAGTGTGAGGAGCCAATTATGGGAGGCAATCAGGAAAAGCACAGTAAACAAGGGTGTGGTTGTCTTGCAAATTTAGGTTGCTATCTTCTCTGTTAGTAAGAATTTTTAGAGAATTAGAGTCATCCTTCTCTTCTAGGTACAAAGAAGGAGACACTCATACAAATGGAGATTCCCCTATAGATGTAAATATCTCCTACAAAAGAGTAACTTCTACTTGGTTTCCAGAGCTTCTCCTGTGTCTGCTGTCTCTTAAAAAAATAACCAATCAAGATATCATATATGTCAAAGAGACATATATTGTGGGGTTACAATTTCTGCTCCCCTTTATAATTGAATTACTACTATGCAACACACACTATTCTAAATGCTGGTGGCAAAACCCCCCAAATTTTACCTTCCTACAGTCAGCATTCTATTAAGGAAGGTTTACAATAATTAATTAACAAATAAATATTTGTTAAATAACCTTTTTAGGAAGTGACTGATGGTGTAAAGAAAACTTACAAAGAAAGATTAGGAGTGGGAAGGGAGAAAGAGTGGGATCTTTCTCATAAGGAATTCAAGCCCTTTCTGAAAGGATGACATTTGAACAGAGACCCAAGTGATGAGAAGGAAGGATAAGGCACGCAGATTGGAGAAGAGCATTCCAGAATGAACAAACAGCAATAGTCTATACAGCAACAAGTACATTTTTATGCATGTTAGGCAGGCAATAAGCATTCATTACTATGCAGATGTACACTTCTTTAAGAGGATGAATCTGTAAAACATTCTTAGGCAATGAGTGAAAAAATTCATGAGCTCCTTAGAAACAGAGTTCTGCAACTAACTGAAAGATTCTTGAAGAAATCCCTGAAATACTTAATTCCCAGTGAATCTAAAATGTTAGATCAACTTCAACAGCATGGATGTATACCCTAAGTTTTATTTCATTCATTTATCTAACTCTGGAAACAGCATATGAAGGAAATTTAGCCTAGGAAAATAACTTTGTAACCTTGTCCTGCATCTTACTAATGGTGTGGCTTTAAACCAGTCATTTCCCCTTCTGGATTCTTAGTCTCCTATTATGCGAGAAAATGAGTACTAATTCCTACAATTCCTGTGCAATATATTTATTCAACAAAAGGTAATATCGAAAAAGAAGATAGCTTTATTTGAAACAGAAAAGCATTTCATAAGATTTGCAAGTAATTATTACTGATATCTATCCTAGCTACTAACTCAGGAAACAAATAGGTGAGCCCTGGCATGCTGGTACTGCCAACGCTCTATTTGAGGGAATCCTGAGAAGGCTGGGCAAATTGATAGCATAGCTTCTGGCTGGGTTTGCCAATACTGTTGCCAAACAAACTCAGATAAACTTGTGTCAAGAGAAGCCAGTAACTCAAGATGAGTTCAGAAAAGACAAAGGGAGAAATTTATTTTAGGTGCCAGCAGCTAGGGGAGCTGGCAGGCTCAAGCCTTAATAACTGACCTCTCAAAAAAAAAAAAAATAATAACTGACCTCTCCAACAGCCAGATGGACACCTAGAGTTTTGTTTTATTTTATTTTATTTTATTTTATTTTATTTATTTTATTTTATTTTATTTATTTTATTTGTTCATGAGAGACACAGAGAGAGAGAGAGAGAAAGAGAGAGAGAGAGAGAGAGAGGCAGAGACACAGGCAGAGGGAGAAGCAGGCTCCATGCAGGGAACCTGATGTGGGACTCGATCCCGGGTCTCCAGGATCAGGCCCTGGGCCAAAGTTGGTGCTAAACCACTGAGCCCCCCGGGCTGCCTGACACCTAGAGTTTAAAAGGGAGAGATTCAAGGGGGTACAGGCAAGAGAGCAGGCAGAGAGTGCACAATCATAGGTAGGGGTCAGTATGTGTTCAGTACAGGCATGTTCATCATGGGCAGGGAAGGAGATGTATGGAGTGTGATCTTCTAGGCATTCTGTTGCTATCAGGGCTTTTCTGGTCTGGTGGTTGAAATGTTCTGGTCATGGGATCCCTGGGTGGCGCAGCGGTTTGGCGCCTGCCTTTGGCCCAGGGCGCGATCCTGGAGACCCGGGATCGAATCCCACGTCAGGCTCCCAGTGCATGGAGCCTGCTTCTCCCTCTGCCTGTGTCTCTGCCTCTCTCTCTCTCTCTGTGACTATCATAAATAAATAAAATTAAAAAAAATTTATAAAAAAAAAAAAAAGAAATGTTCTGGTCATTGCAAAACATCTTCATCAATGCCTCAAGAAAGTGCAATAAGAAATAAGTACAATGGTTTTCAGAGCATGAGTTAAGTGGTCTTGTCTATTTCTGGTTTCAACTGTTCACTTCTATAGTTGAACAAGAGGGCTTTTTGACATAATTAGAGCAACTACTAAGCACCAGGTTGGCTCTTTGCACCATACATACAGTAACACATGAAAAGGGCAAAATTCCTGCTCTTATGGGGCTTACCTTCTAGTGGTAAAGTCAAACAAGAAATAATCAAACAAAATTACAATAAAAAAGTGATAAATGCTATAGAAAAAAGGAGAATAAAAGGATGAAATGTACTCAGCCAGAAGTGAGTTTTTCAATTTTAGATAGGTTGGCCTGGGAAGAGTACACAGAAGGAAGATGAGGGAGGGAGTTTGTGGATAGCTGGAGGACAAACAGGCCAAGCAGAGATGTTAAAGGCCAAGATTCTTGAGGTAAGAATTTGCCTGGCACACTTAAAAAATATTGACAAGGTCAGTGGAACTATATTGAAATAAATTCTGAGGAGAGTAGTAGGAAAGGAGATTAAAACTAATTATAGGCCAGAAATTAGAGGAAGTTATAAGCCCCTATTAAGATTTGGTTTTTAATGAATGAAATGGAAGCCCGTTGAAGGGTTTGAGAAGATGAGTTGAAATAATCTGATTTAGTTTTATTTATTTATTCATATATTTATTTATTTTCTTAAGATTTTATTTAAATTCAAGTTGGTTATTATATAGTGTATTATTAGCTTCAGGATTAGAATTTAGTGATTCATCAGTTGCATAAAACACCCAATGGTCATTATATCAAGTGCCCTTCTTGATGTCCATCACCCAATTACCCCATCCTCCTACCCACCTCCCCTGACTTAATTTTAAAGGAATCATTCAATTTATATATTATTATTATTTTATTCTATATATTATTGCTGCCATTCCAGATCCTTTGTGAAATAAAGCAGAATACATAAAAATAGAATATACTAATAGTTAACATAAGTAGAACATTTACTAGGGTCCTATGGACAGAGTACATGTCTACATTTTTAAAAATTTACTCAGAAACTCATGGAGTAGATTTTAGATATTATACCCATCTTATAGATGAAGAAACTGAGATCCATAACTGGCCCCAAATCACATATCTGCTAAACTGCAGAGCCAGGATTTGAAACAAGATCTGTCTGACTCCATAGACAATCCTTAGGGCACTAAATAAAAGTAGTCTGATACAAAAAAAAACAGACACAATTTATAAATGATCTTTCTGTATTTTTAATAATGTTTATTGAAAGTCTGTATATACTCCCAGTTTTCCAAAGGGCATAATTTCATTAGTATTTATAAGGCTCACTAACGTAGGAGAGGAAAAACAATTTTCCCTCTACTCTTCCAGGTTCTTGCTGAGACTCCCTCCCACAATCCTGTAATGAAAGACAAATTAACAGAAGAAAAGCAAACAGAAGTTTAATAACATGTATACCTCCTGTAAACATGGGAGAGACCCAGGAAAACTGAGTAACTCCTTGCAATGGCCCAAGCCCACCTTAAATACTTTCTCTAGCTAAAGACAAAAGAAGATATTAGGGGTTATGGGCGGTTACCATGAAAAACCTGGTTAACAAAGGTGGGGTTATGAAGGTTTCAGTTTTACCTTTTTTATTGACCAGAATTTCAAGAGATTTAGAGTCATCCTTCTCCTCCTGCAACAGAAAGGAAGACATTCTTATAGATTTTCCTGTAAATATATGTGTCTCTTATAAAAAGGTATTTTCTACTCTGTTTTCAGAGCCTTTCCTTTATCTGCTATTTCTTAAAAATAACCAGCTCAAGGGGCACCTGGGCAGTGCAATCATTTAAGCTTGGTTTCATCTCAGGTCATGATCTCAGGGTCATGAGATCAAGCCCCCTGTCAGGCCCCATGCTCAGCATGAAGTCTGCTTGGGACTCTCCCACTCCCTCTGCCCCTCCCCCCTCAAATAAATAAATAAATCTTTAAAAAAAATAACCAGCTCAAGATAGTCCTTATGCCAAAAAGGCATATTTTAGTGTGGCAAATTCTGTTCTCCTTCACTAACAGTCTAATATTTTCTCTAAAGTTGAAAAAGATTTTCTTTTAGATGAAAACCTAAGGAGTAGTGATAGTCTCTTATATTGTTCTTAAATCCTAGTCATTCTTCAAATCCAGTTGTGAGTCTCAATTCCCCCTGGATACTTTTCCATGAATGTCAGACTTTAATGATCTTCCTCTTTTATAAACTATTAAACTTAGAGTGATACCATAAAGATTTTTGCTTAACAATTGTCTAATAGAGTGGCACCTGGGAGACTCAGTGGTTGAGCATCTGCCCTTGGCTCGAGTCATGATCCCAGGGTCCTGGGATGGAGTCCCGCATCAGGCTCCCCACGGAGAGCCTGCTTCTCCCTCCGCCTATATCTGTGCTTCTCTGTGTCTCTCATGAATGAATAAATAAAATCTTAAAAAAAAAGTTCTCTAATAGAATTTTTTCCATTCAGTGTATCATCCCAAATAAGAACCAAGTTTCCTAAAAGTAAAAACTATATCTTCTATTTATTTTGCACTGTATACAACACTTAAAGAAATTTGGGGTCCAATAAATATCTGTTGATAAGAGTGCTTGATGGTATAAGACACTATTCAGATGACTTGTAAAAATTGATGGTTCTTGAGGACAATATTCAATAAAGTACTTAAGCATTGCAGTACAATTTCACATAATACTTTTCCAAGCATTCCAAGAATAATTTTGGTGATATTTTGACGTTGTTAAAAATACTGTTTGAATTACAAAGCTTTCTCAATGTGTAAAGAATATTTTAGGGCTCTTCAATGTAAATTAGAAATTCATGAACTTCTGATGTTCACGATTTAGATTTTGCCATTCTACTCTCAAAGGGAAGTAATTTTCACAAAGGCAGGGAAGGCTATCTTTGCTGGAACCAAATGAAAAAATATTGATTTGAAGACCCTTAAAGAAAATTTTCAAAGCGGTGTGTGAACAGTATTGGAAACTTGTCAGAGCCATTTTTCAAGTTTATACTAAAAAACAAACACCATTTCCTACACCACGGTGAGAAGCTGAATAAAAGTTTTATGTGTCGTATATCATTTTTGTTTTGGAATAAGCTAAGTGCATAAAAGTATTATAAAATATCAAACCTGATATTTAATTATATTCTTTCGACTTTAAACACAAAGGAATGAATGGAGACAAAAACTCCCAGGTTTAATAACCATTGTTTTGATGCCTTTATTATGTCTCAAGTATAGGTGTCAAAGAGCATATGATATTTCACAGTTAAGTCTTTATGCAGGTTTTACTTAAGCAAGCAATGAGAAATGACAGGCCTCAGTGGACTTGATATTCAAATTATCTTTTTAAAATTCCCAGTGTCTTCTGCCAGTTATCATGTGCAGAAAATTATATTGAAGTGGTTGGCAAGTGACTGACATATCAGTTATCCCAAACAAAATAAAACAAATGCTTAGTTCATGTATTTAATACTAAAGTCTTAGATAAATAATGATTATGAGGTCCTATTTTAATTTGTCAAATTAGACATTTTAATCTGAAAATAATTGAAACATATTAAGTGGGGAGTTACATTTCTAAGAAAAATTACCAATGGGAAAACCATAACTGATAACTCATTTCAAATAAGCTGAGCAATGATTTTTAGCATCACAGCACTGAATTAGATGTGCAAAATGCTTACATTCTAACTTTGAAATTACAAACTTCAAATTTTTCCTAATTGGCTTATAATGGCTGATACAACATCTAAGTGTTTATCAATTGTTTAACTGAATATCTTTAAAGTTGAGGTTTTTTACTATGTAAAAAGCGTTTGTTTTTCCTTGTTTGCAGGGGGAAAAGTTTCAGCACACAATAGTGCCTTTGGTTACACTGAAAATCTACATAGTCATTCACTAAATGGAAGCCAACCGATTACTTATGAATTTGTCTTGCCAAATTGTAGAGCTAATCATTAGTTTTTGAAACGAATGAGGAAACTAAGCATTCTGTAGCTGATTGGTATGTCAAGGTTTCTGTAAATGTGTGCTGTAATCATCCATTCTTCTTAATCTTTCAAAAGAACAGAACACAATAAAAGTTTGACTCTACATCAGAAAAGCCACAAAACCTATGCAAATCTAGTGTATTATAGAATAACAGAAACAACAACCACAGCCATAACACCAACACTAGTGATAGTTAGCACTTATTGAGCACTTACTATATGCCAGGCACTGTGATTTGAATTTTCCGTGCTCTTTACAGCACCCTACAGAGTGGGCACTATGTTTATTTTCATGAAGGTAAGTAACTTGCTTAAAGTCCTATAATTAAGCAGCTGAGTGTGTATTAAAACCCAAATTCTAAATCCTAAGTTCCTAATGACTATAATTAATAATCAGACCACTGCAGAGTGCTTGAAACACAGTAGGGACTTTAGAATATTAAGTGAGAGTGACTAAATGCTACTTTTATGAATTAGTACATTATAAAAGAAAGAACATCTTAGTCTCTTGAGACAGGCTGGGTAATTTAAATCACTCCTATCATTTTTTTATGGGTCAAGAGTTCTTTTATAAGTATTGTTAAATCTGAGGCAGATGGCAGGAAATGGAGAAAGGCCAGAATGCATTCTGGTAATGGGTTCACTTGTTAAAAAATATTTTAAACATTGTCTTAAGTCCTATATTAGATACTGGCAATATAACCTGTGTAATTCAGAAAGGGTCCTTCCCTTCTCAGGGTTCTCAGTGGAGCTCTTCTCCCACAATACAATAAAGTTTACCGAATCCCTTTCCAAGGAAACTATTATTAAAGTAGAGTCTGTTTTCTTTGCTTAAAATGCCCTTCATTTCTTTTCATCCTAGTGGATATCTATTTATCCATTCGCCCTTCAAGAATTTGCTTAAGTGTTAATTTCTCTAATGAGACTTGCTAATGATGACCGCTCCCATCTTAGTAGTATCATTTTATAATATATATTGGCTGTGTTACAGCATAAAATATTGTGATTAATCAATTACATCTTTGAAGGCAGGAGTTATCGTTTAACATCATGACTTAGATTTAGCAGGTGCTTTTCTTAGGTTTAGAAAAAGACTTTGAGAGGAGGAATCCTGTGTAAGTGATTTGTTAAGGTAGTATGTCCGACTCAGAGGAAACTAGTAGGGGAATAGGGCAAGCAGGAAGGCAAAGAGAGGAAGTCAAGCAAGGATGTGATTTCAGGGGAATTCCTGTGGAAAGTAAAACTCCACCTGATCCCATAGGGTAACTCTGGAGTGAAAGTTAAGTCGCATGGTTACCTCAATCCAAGAGAAGGAATTACCCTGCCAGTCAAACATATTGTAAATCCCCAGGTACTTCTAGCTCTGTGTGTGAACTAAAGCAAAGAGGCACCAGTAGCCCAAGGGCAATCCTGTGGAAAAGACCCAAAGTGGCTAGCTGTTGAAAGAAAAAGCACATCAAAGTGTACAAAGGTACTCATGTGTCTGGTAAAATGGAATTGGAGGGATTTGGACACAGCAATGATATTATCAGCTATGGTACACAATATTTGTTTCATCAATTAAAGAATGGATGATCCATTCTTGGCTCAGGCCAAGGCTGTGCACTTGAAATAGGTTGCATGAAGAACCAATGGGCTAGAAGTCAGGGTTTAGGTATGGATGAGAAACAAGTAATGCCAATTAGACTATGGACATTGATTTCTCTCAATCGGCTGCTCCCTTACTCAATTTCCATTATATAATCAGTAGATCTCTCCACTGTCCACTATCGGCTAGAACAGGTGTTGCAAGGGAGCAAGTACAGAAGAAAGAATAGTACTTAGCACAAGCATTTCCTCATCTAGAGAGCTGAGAGATACAGTCTGGGTCCATGGCCAAGCATTCTCAGATTCTTTTTATCCAAAAGAAGTGAAAATAACTTTGAATGTAACATGAATTTGGAGTCATTTATTTTTTTCTGTTTCCTATTTTGTTGCACAGTTCTCAGATTTATGTTAGCCATAGAACTCCCCATTCAAGAAGATGTATACCCAAATTGTGACTCTCCCAACGGGTTTTATTCTCCAGGGGCTAGGCATAACAATGGGAACAGTATGCATAAAATGTTATACTCACAAAGCCTCTTATACCTCTAAATTCTTTCCTATCATAAAGCAAACTCCAAATATTATCCTCTTTCCCCATACTTTGCAAACCTGCATAACAGTAATTTATCAATTAAGATTTTAACTATGGGTAAATAGCGATAGTTTAGAATATGACAGGTCTGGGCCTGAATTTTGCCTCTGCCTTGCATTGCAAGGAACATCTTACAGAAGTTATTTCACCTAAGCTTTAAGTTTCTTCATGTATAAAATAAAGATAGTCATAATATCTAACTGGCAACATTATATGAGCATTGAACGAGACAATCTGTATAAACTCCTACCTGCAGTGCTTAACGAACAGAAAATAGCCCATAGATGGCAGCACATTACCAGCACTCAAGCCTCTTTTTTCTTTCTTTTTTTTTTTTTTTTTTTTAGACAGGAAGAACTTTATCCCATAGTAATCTAGGCATTAAGGTCTACATATTTTGGTACAAAACAGGGTACTGATCAGATTTTCCAGTTCATCTAGTGTGAAAATTCAACCCCCCAGGAAGTAGGTGCCAGGACGAAGTAAGAAGTATAAGAGATTTATTGGGATGTGACAAAGACTCTTCCTGACCAAACTTTAGATAGGCTCCTCTGAATCCACTTTTCACCTAGACCTCATCCTTGGGCCTTGACTTTGGCCCATCCATCCCAGCTTTAGTAAGAATCCTGCTAAGACAGTTTAGTGAAAATACCTACCTCCTCACCTTGATATCCGATCATCCTGGTCTGCCTTCAGTAAGGATCCCATTAAGTCAACTTAGCAAGAAACCTCCTAGCCTTGATATCTCCTCTTAGTAATTTGCTATCTATTGACTTCTCTCATTCTGTTCATTGGCTCTAATTTACAGCTCTTTGCTGTATTAAAAGTTGAGCCTGGGCTGCGTGGGTGGCTCAGTCAGTTAAGTGTCTGCCTTTGGCTGGGGTCATGGTCCCAGGGTCCTGGGTTCAATCCCTGCATTGGGCTCCCTGCTCAGCAGGGAGTCTGCTTCTCCCTCTCCCACTCCCCCTGCTTGTGCTCTGTCTCCCTGTCAAATAAATAAATAAATAAATAAATAAATAAATAAATAAATAAATAAATAAAATCTTAAAAGTTGAGCCTTAGCTTTCTCCCTTATTATGATAGTGTTGCCATCTATCACAAAGGTTCAAAATAAAGTCTTCCTTACCACTGTAACAAGTATCAGACTAATTTTTGTTACATAGGTGAAACCTATATAAGGGCTAAAAGAACAGGAATAGGCAGGGAAAGCCTTCACACCATCACACCATGATACAGGTATGACACCTATGAAAGGAGGAGGTAAGCTAAAGGAGATTGGAAAACCCTCAGACCACAGGGCAGCTCTGAGAAAACCTCAGCATTCCAACAGAGAGCCGCAGAATGAAGATTATCCATAGAGGAGACAGTGCTTTGGGTAGAAATGGCCAAACCCAAATACCCTTATCATGCTCAGTCATTGCCAGGTGGTGGAGGGTGGGGTGCTTCTCAGGGGAGAATATATCCTAGGCTCAAATGCCTTTAGCAAATCCAGAATCTTGAAAGCACTGCAACTGGAGGTTCTAAGTTTATTGTGGTCCCCACAGCAGATTCTCTCTTTAAGGGAGATTTCAGCAGCTGCCACACCTAGCCAGGTACTCACGTGATGGTGTAATATAATTGAAAGCAATTCATTTGAGCCTGTGCCTTACTAGGTGTGTGACCACAAGAAAGCAAATGAAACTCTCTGAGCTTAGAGAAAATATATGACAGTGGTTGCTCCAGGATAGTCATGAGAGCTCTGATAGTTCACTACAGGCCCAGGCCATGGATTCTAACAATGGAGTTAATACCAAGCATTCCTTTCCTCCTTTCTCCATTTCCAAGACCTGACTTTTGGAGCTGCTTATAAAATCTTGATACGCCCTTTATAAAAGCATTTTTTTTCAGTTATTGTTCTTCTTTTTCTATGTACTCACATTTAATTTGTGCTAATACTAATGGCTAATAACTTGCATCAGTCAAGATGGTTTAGGTTATGTTGCAGTGACAGACACTCTGAATATTTCAGTGGCTCACTCATTCCACATGCCCATCCAGGTTTAGATGCAGCTCTGCTCAATAACTGAGGGAGCAGCCTTAGCCAGGAATAGTGTTGGTCATTATGGCAGAGGGAAGAACATATGATGAACCACATATTCGGTCTTAAAATTTTTGCTAAAAAGTGACACAGCATTTGGACCAAGCAAATCATATGACTAATTTATGTCACCAGAGCAGAATACATAATCCTCTTATTGGATTATTCAATAATAAAATCTACTACATAGCCCCAGTTTCACACCTTTAACCTAGAATCTCAATGTCATTTTTTCCTTACAACGGGTATTCTGGTATTAGTACTTCAGTTTATACAGTCAACAGAAACTAAGAAATTAACTGCATGTGTCTTTGTTAAGAACTCAATCTGAAGCTCCTTACTTGAGCTCAGTCATTTGTTTGCCTTCTTATCACTGCAGCACCTTAGCAAATATATTCTAAGGATATTGTGGGTTTTGTATGAAATGCATTAATCATTCATGCCATTTTGATTGGCTTCTCTTCTTTTTGCAGTATATAGCAGCCAAACAAGGTCACTACTCTAAGATTTATTACAAAGTATCTTACTGACAATTGATTTTTCTCCTTCTAAAATCTTACTGTGATACATTAGCCCATGAGTTTTTACTGCGCTTTTTTTTTTAAGGAGGAAAAAAATAGCACTCTATCCACCCTTATTCTGTGACAATCAGCCATTGTAAAAGGAAATACAGAGGGGATGAATTTTTTATATTCTAATATCTTCCTAGGCATAAATGTGAGAGAAGTTGATAGGGCCAATGGATTTAGAACATTGACTGATTCCAGCAATTATTGCCATAGGTAACTGGTACTGTTTTAGTTAGATGTGTACTAAATTTTACAAATCTGTATTAATATGAGGTTGTATCTCTTATTGGACTGGCCTCTTCCCATATTTCATCAGAATGAGTTTGTAATTCCATGGTAATATTGACCATACAATGATAATTTATTGAAGTAGTTTTTAAAATTCCAAAGATCAGGGGCACCTGGGTGGCTCAGCCAGTTGAGCATCTGCCTTCAGCTTGGGTTGTGGTCTCAGGGTCCTGGGATCAAGCCCCCACTCCAGGCACCCCACTTGGTGGGGAGTCTGCTTCTCCATCACTGTCTGCCCCTCTTCATCACTCATGTGCTTGCTCACTCTCTCTGTTCTCTCTCAAATAAAGAAATAATATCCTTAAAAAATTCCAAAGATGAATTTGTATTTTATAATGTACTTTTTCCATTAATGTGTTTTGGGGAAAAAGGTATGTAAACAAAAATTTTGTTATACAAATTAAATATCTAACTTTTTAGGAAGATATCTGAAAGACATAGTAACTTCCTTTTTTTAATACTATCTGTTACCTCCTCATATTTTTTGCCTGGAAACCTGGCTTTCTAATTCTGACTTTTATTTTGTCTTCTTTTACAACTGTCACTGCAGTTCCCAAACTGTGCACAAAGATACCCAAGTCACTAAGAGATGTTTTAAATTTTCAAAAAAAAAAAATCCAGCAACATTTATCAAAAATGGTGTGTAGTAGTAGGGCAAAATAGTTCACAGTTTCACCATTAGATCATATGAAACTTCCTTTGATTAGATTGTATCTTTGTGAGGCTGGATTTTGGCAGTTGCCGTGATAAAAATTAAGCATTGTACACAAATCAATATAGAACAAGAAATGAGAGTAGAGTGATGGTATCCAAACTGATTCCAAGGCTTGAGGTGTCCTGTGCCCAACACACAAATACATATTGTGGTTATTTAGGAATAAAATAAAAGTTACATTTTTTCTTTCAATTTATATGTATTATTTTTTTCCAAATGGCTACTAAACAATTAGTACAAAAATACCTAGTAAGTTGTTTGGATCTAACAATTCAATAAAGAGAAATCTTACATATTTATTTTGGCCTAGGATCTCACACGAAAATGTTACTAAAACATTAAGAGTATCTTGATGTGAGAAACTTCATATATATGAACTATATATATTATTTCCAATGTAATATTTGAATAAGACATGAGATGTTATAGTGGAAATTTTTTCAGTTTTTTCAAAATTATGGGTAATTTATAGTTATGAATGCATATAAGATAGTGTTGTGCTCAATACCTTACATTCTTCATGAATCTAAAAAGGAAAACTTTTGTTGCATCTTAATCCCATCTAATAATATAACAATACATGTTGATCATTGTTTATATACATTCATGAATTCTGACTTCTTTTTTAAAGATTTTTTTATTTATTTGATATAGAGAGAGAGCACAAGCAGGGGGAGTGAGAGGGAGAGGCAGAGGAAGAAGCAGACTCCCCACTGAACAGGGAGCCCAATGCAGGGCTTGATCCAGGACCCTGGGATCATGATCTGAGCCAAAGGCAGATGCTTAACCAACTAAGCCACCCAGGTACACTGAACTCTGACTTATTAATGCTTATTTGATCAATTATTTAAATAGGTTATTTTGAGCAGTACAGTAGATATTGATGATTACTTTCCCTGGAATCTACTTACCATCACACACACACACACACACACACACACACACACACACACACACAGAAGAGCAACCTTGTCATTTGAGCCATGCTGGCCATCACCACCCCACCCTACTTATCCCCCTAGTTCCAGGGCTGGGTCTACCTAAATTAATCAACAATACCTTATCCCCTTTGGACCAATTATTGGTTAAGGATGAGCATGTGGTATGACCCAGTTGGTCTAAGTAAAGTGTTAACCAGGACTCTGTTTTATGATTGGAAGAAGAGAATTTTACACATGCTCACTGAATAGGTACTAGGAAGACTGTGGCACAACTTGTGTTGGAAACCATCTTGAAGGGGCTATGGGAGCTAGTCCCAACAACAGGCCAACCCCATGAAAGACAGAGTAGAGAGAAATTTGCTTTTGGTGACACTTTGCTGAACTAATTCTAACTTGAAGCCCTGCACACCAACCTATAGTATAAACACCTTTGGGATTTTCAGAAAATTGAGCCAATAAATGTCATTTTTGTCAAAGATTTTTTTACTTGCAACCAAAAATATTCTGATTCAGATGTCTTACTCATTTTGTAACTGCAAATAAGAAAATCTTAGAAAAGATTGCTAAAACTCAAATCAGGAATTTTTCTTTGTGTGAAAACAATTGGTTGTCATTTAAATAATAATAGAAAGTGAGGGGCACCTGGGTGGCTCAATCCTTAGAGCAGCAGCCTCTTGGTTCTGCCTCAGGTCATGATCTCATGGGTCATGAGATTGAGCCCCTTGTTGGGAAGAGGAGTCCATACTCAGCAGGGGGTCTGCTTGAGTCTCTCCCTCTGCCCCTCCTCCTACCTGCATATGTGTATGTGTGCTCTTTGTCTTTCTCTCTCTAAAATAAATAAATATTTTTTTAAAAATAGAAAGTAAGATTGATTCCATATTTTCATGAAAAGATTATCACCCTTATTTGGTGTCCTGTAACTACTATGTATGTGTGTTTGTGTATGTGGACATATCTATAAATACACAGATTCATTGGAAAAACAAAAAGAAACTAACACTTACTGAGTTTATATCATATACCAAACAAAATGATATTTTAAATATGTCTTAGCAGAGTATTGCTCTACTAAATACCCTCCAACTGTACAAATGCTCTTTGAGTAGAGAAAAAACTGTTTTTAAAAGATTTATTTATTTATTTTAGAGAGAGTGAGAGAGCACAGGGTGGAGGGGGGGAGACAGAGGGAGAGGGAGAGAGAGTCCCAAGCAGACTATATGCTGAGCACAGAGTTTGACTCAGGGTTTGATCTCACAACCCTGAGATCAGGACCTGAGCTGAAACCAAGAATCAGATGCTTAACTGATTGCACCATCCAGGTGCCCCAAGAAAAATAGTTTTAAACAATTAATTAAATATTTAAAATTTGCCTATCACAAGAATATGCTAGAAAAAAAGTTATGATCATTTCAATCAGTGATTCTAAACCATGACTGCACATGCCCATGACCATTTCTGAATACAGGGATTTATTTTCCTATATCAAGGTCCAGACATTACTGACAACTCTCCAGGTGATTCTAAATGTGGAGTTAGGATTAAGTAACTATTTTATGTGATGTATTTTATGAGACTAACATTGTTCCCACTACCTATGTTTTCTTTAACCTTCTCTGCCAGGTTTCTGACCTAGGAATAGTTAGCTAGATGCTGTTACACTTTTTTGATTCATTGTACAGAAAGTGAGACTGCAGCTACATGTTGGATTCTGTCAAAAACAGATGCTAGGGGTGACTGGCTGGCCTAGCCAGTAGAGTTTGGGCTTGTGAGTACAAGCCCCACATTGGGCATAGAGTTACTTAAAAAAAGAAACTGATGCTAAAATATTAACTATTTTTTTTTCTTTCTACACCGTCTTTCAATAATTCACCAGCTGTCAAGCATCTCTTGTGAATTTTCTGGCTTTTACGAGTCAGGGCTCAACAAAAACACCAGGTTATTTCCTTAGCTGGGATGAAGGGCCTCACTAAAAAATCTGTTGGGAGGTGTGAGAACGGACTTGGGCATAGACCTTAATTTAAGTAATTTTCCTTGCAATGTCCATGAAGTAACAGTGATTGGATGATTGCTTTTTCCCATGTGTCCTCCCAGCTCTTAGAATGCTAAGCATTACTAATCAAAAGCAGGTAAATTAGTTTCAGCAAAACTGCCGGTGTTTATTCTCAAACACATTACTGCAGAAGGTCTGTTGCAAATGTAACATCTGTGTTTCGCTAAAAGAGAAGGTAGGAGAACCATGACTGTTTATAGCTCAAATCATTGCCATGTTGTTCTGTTTTCATCTTAATAATGCTTTCATGCTAGCTTTCCCAAATTGCAGGAATCTCTAGAAATGAAGTAAATTTCAGTTATAAGTATTATATCTCATTATAATAAGGAGAAACTAAAAGGCTTCAAAATAATTTGATTCCTAATTTTGTGAGATTCAATAGAGATTTTCTGGATAAAATGAAAACAGGATATACTCTCATTTTCTTGTGATCTGAAGCATACACAATAGTAGCAGCTGCTTCCGTTTTCTTACACTGAACAATGTCTTCACATATTGTCAATAGAGAACAACACTCTTGGGCATATTAAACTCATTTGTAAATTGTTGAAGGTAAAGATCACAGCTGAGTGTACATTTCCCAGAATGTATTGTCATTAGGAGTTGGACTTATTAAGTCACTTCCTGTTACAGCAATGAGATTCCTGAGTCTTGTATATGAGTATTGTGAGAACATAATGTAACAAAATACTGAACCACATTCTTCCTGGCTCCTTCAATAATAGGCCGAACAAGCTCTTTAACCAAAATTGTGAAATGTATATAAAATGTAGAGTTTTATAGAACCAGTATCTAGAATATTGGCTAAATTTATTTAGTTGTTGATGAAATCACCAAAAAATCCAGCTAAAACTCGACTTTAGTGCTGCCAGATCCAATTTAGAACTTTTCCCTATTATTTTGTGGCATTAATGCAGCCATCTGATATGAGCGGTGATGGAGGAAAAAGAGCTTTCTCTCATCATTTTCTACCTTCTGAAAGGCGTTATCTGATTTGAAGAGAAAAGTATGTCTTGGAGAGAGAGCCACAGACAAATAGAAGAATCTACACTTGAAAGACAAAGTTAAAATGGCATCTGCAACCAGCAAACTTGTTCTTCCCATCTGACAGTCAGAATTCAACTCTTTTCATCAGCATTCAGCTTTAATGCATTTGCAGCAATGCAAACAACAATAAACAAATGGAAAAGCAAAGGAAACATATCGCTTAGAACCAGACGTCTGATTCAATTATCATGTAATCAGACGAATCAAAAGCCAATTTCACCCAATAAAGAAAAAGTGGATATGTAACTTTTATAGTCTATGATACTTTCACTGGAGAAGGAAAAAGGTTGTTAATGTGATTATACATATGACGGTTTACTACTGTCTCTAACACAGGCTTGCAATATTTTCAGGGCTCAGAGAAAATACTAAAGGAAAAGACTAATTTTCTTCTTTAATAAACAAAATCAATAGCACCTTAATATAGCAATAAACTGAAGATGATCGTAAGTTATACTTTCTATCAAGGATTTAGAAGTCCCTCTAAATTGGCCTTTGGGTACTTAAATTGTAATAGGTTACAGGAAAAACATGTAATACATGCAAAGTTCAAAGGATTTTGAAAATGCAAATGAATTGTCGATTCTATTGAGATTCCGATTAAGAAGATTCACATATTATGTTCTTAAATTGGTACCAAAGGTATCATGAAAATTTTAAGCTGAGGTAGATCAACTTCCTTCATTTTATAAAGAAACTCAACTGAGAGAGGTCAAATGACCTTCACAAAATGTACAACAGTCAGCAGGACAATCAGAATGAGAACTCAGGTCCCTCAGTTATGAGATATGTTTGCCACTACAGCACACCTCACAGAGAAGAATCTGAAATGCCACACATTATTGTCATATACAAAACAAAATACAGTGCCTTTAAATACACACATAACCTTATCTTAAATGCTGAGGTTTTTCTCAGACGTTAAATGCAGGAAAGCATAATAGTGAAAATAGAAACCACCCAGTCACCAGTGTTACTATTCTGTTGTATTTCCTTGCAAATTTTTCCCCTTGAGAACACCTTCCCTTCACCTTTTTTTTTTTTTTAAAGATTTCATTTATTTATTCATGAGAGAGAGAGAGGCAGAGACACAGGCAGAGGGAGAAGCAGGCTCCATGCAGGGAGCCTGATGCAGGACTCGATTCTGGGACCCCAGGATCACGCCCTGGGCCGAAGGCAGACGCTAAACCGCTGAGCCACCCAGGGATTCCCCCTTCATCTTTTTAAATAAGCTTTACTGAAGTATAATTTAGACACAATAGAATACATTAATTTTTGCACTGCATTGTATTGCACTGTAAAGAGTGCAATACATTTGTCCAATATGTATGTGCATATAACCACCACCTACCCAAGGTAAGAGAGTATTTCCATCACATCTGACTAGTTCCTCTATGCACATTTGCAGTCAATTTCCATAACTATTCCTACCTTAGCCAATGCCCATCTACTCTCTATCTCCATAAACTATTTCCTGTTCTCAAATTTGATATAAATGGACTTACACGGTGTGTACTATTTTATGTCTGACTTCTTTTACTCAGCAAAATACTTTTTAGATTCATTCACATTGTTGACTTTATCGGGAGTTTGTTCTTTTTTGTCAGAGTGGTATTCAGTGCATTCACTGTTGAACATTTCAGTTATATTCAGTTAAGACCTATTATGAACAAGATGTTATGAACTTTCATATCCATACATCTTTTTATATGAATTCTTCCTCACCTGGGGTTTGTCTGGTATTCCTCACAATTAGGTTCCAATTTGTAGCCTTCACAGGGTATCTTATCCATTTGCCCTACATTGATAATGTTAATTTTCATCACTCTGTCAAAGGTTTATCAGTTTTTTCAGTGAGTGATTACTATTTTTCTTACCTTGAAACTCATAAGAAATCTGTGAGTAGGCCCTTGAAGGCCATAAAGATATCCTATTCCTCATAAAAACTTCACCCTAGATTTAGCATCTATTAATGATTCTTAAATGAACTGATTTTTATCATTAGTTGCAAGATAATAATTTTCCAACTCCAATATTCCCCTCATATTTAGTGGTCAGTCCTCAGAATTCTACTATAAGCAAGGCCTCTCCTACCCCACATCATACTCATTCATTTATTTATCTATTTATTATGATTGTAGACCCTTGAATTTCTGTTTTATCAGTGGTTCATTATGGGTCTTAATTATTTTGATGCTCAAATTGTCCTAGATTTGGCCAGTGGGAGCCCTATCAGGTTAGTTCTTATGCCCTTATGAACTGACTTATCAATTTTTTTCTTTATTCTTTCTTACTTTCAGACATAACAAGATGCTCCAGGCTTATCTTGTATCTACCCTGCCTCATTCCTGGAATCAATAATTTTTCCAAGGAGCTCTGATTCAGGGATGCCTGGGTAGCTCAGTGCTTGAGCGTCTGCCTTTGGCCCAGGGCATGATCCCGGGATCTGGAATCGAGTCCCATATCAGGCTCCTTGCAGGGAGCCTGCTTCTCCCTCAGCCTGTATCTCTGCCTCTCTCTCTTTCGCTCTGTCTCTCATGAATAAATAAATAAAAATCTTAAAAAAAAAAAAAGAGCTCTGACTCTTTCATGAGAAATGGTATCGGAGACCTAGATCTCGGTGTCATATGTGCTCACTCCTCCTGGGGTAACTTTGTTCTATGGCCCTCTTACTGGTAAAGCTAGGACAATATTCCTCTGTGTACACATGTATCTAAATATACATATGCACATGCACATTAATTAGCATACATGTATATATGCACATTTTAGAAATCATGGATTCTCAGTGCCACTTCCAAACCTAATCGATTTCTGCAGTTTTCTATTGCCTTCTACACATTGTATACTTTATTTTTTTTCTCACATTCTATACTTTTATGTCCCTTCTTCCACAGTGAGAGCACTGGATCCCAACATCATCAGTTTTGCTTGTATGCTCAATTCTATAATACATGTAAAATAGTTTAAGAGTTGCTTCCTCCGTACCACTACAGTAAATAAATCTTTTAAGAAGAAATCAGGGGGCACCTAGGTGGCTCAGTTCGTTAAGTGTCTCTTCAGTTCAGGTCATGATCCCGGAGTCCCAGGATCCCCTTGTCATGCTCCCTGCTCAACAGGGAGTCAGCTTCTCCCACAACCTCTGCTCCTCACCCTGTGCATGCTCTCTCTCTCTCTCTCAAATAAATAAATTAAAAATCTTTTTAAAAATAAAAAGAAATAAAAACTTGCTTGCAGAGCTCCTCTATTCCCCACAACCCTGCCTGAGACTGAGAATATATACTCAAATGCACAGTGCACAATGCATAATGATACAACATCAAAAGGAGGAGAACTTGATAATATCTAACAAAACCACAAAGGCATTTATCCTTCAATTTAGCAGGTCCACTTCTCAGAATTTACCCTAAATATATGACTCCAACAATGTGAAAATATACATGATCAAGGCTATTTATTGGAACATTACATGTAATTGCAAAATGTTGGAAACTGCCTAGATGCTTGAGCTTAGAGAAAGGTTGAATAAACTATTTTAGGTATGCATGAATAGTATGCACTTGTGAAACATACTGAGAAAGATCTCTGTGAACTGATAAAGAGTGATTTTCAAGGGGATGATATTAAGTTAAAAAGGTAAAGTTCAAAAGGGCATAAACATATGCTACTTTCTGTGTGAATAGAAAGATGGAGAAATACGAAAACATACATATGTCTGTTTATCTTTACAAAAACAAACACAGAAAACAATGAATTGTTACACATATGGAGGAATAGGGTGGGAAAATACAGAAGGGAATGAATGATACTTCTTTGAATATTATCTTTTTGAATATTTTTGACTTTTGAATGTATGCTAATGTTTTACATATTCAAAAAATAAAATTAAATCAATAAGAATGAGGAAGGGGGGCACCTGAGTGGTTCAGTTGGTGGAGCATCTGCTTTACAGCTCCAGTCATGATCTCAGGGTCCTGGGATGAAGCCCCACATCAGATACCCCTGCTTAGCGGGAAGTCTGCTTCTCCCTCCCCTCTGCCCTTCCCCTAGCCCCTGCTTGTGCTCGCTTTCTCTCAAAAACTCTCTGTCTCTCTCTAATAAATAAAATATTTTAAAAAAAATTAACATGACACTGTTAACACAATATTCTTTCCTAATTAAAAATAATCACACTTGGGACACCTGGGTGGCTCAGTGGTTGAGAGTCGACCTGCGACTTGGGGCGTGATCCTGGGATCCAGGATCGAGTCCCACATTGGGCTCCTTGCACAGAGTCTGCTTCTCCCTCTGCCTGTGTCTCTGCCACTCTCTCTATGCGTCTCTCATGAATAAATAAATAAAATCTTTTTTAAAAAATAATCACACAGTATCACAGGCACTTTCACATGCCAGTAAAGCCCTTTGTGATTATGATTCTATATAGTTGCATGATAATGCATTCAACAGTTATAATTAATTTGGTTTGGGATATTTAATTTTTTTCTAAATACTAATATTTTATATTATGTGACAATTGAAATTTTAGTGTATAATCATTCGCCCATGTCTAGGATTATGTCACTAAAATAGATTTCTGATTTTTTGCTCAGTATCCTCATTTTATTTTATTTTTTATTTTTTTAAAGATTTTATTTATTTACTCATGAGAGATACACACAGAGAGAGGCAGAGACACAGGCAGAGGGAGAAGCAGGCTCCATGCAGGAAGCCCAATGTGGGACTCAATCCTGGAACTCTAGGATCATGCCCTGAGCCAAAGGCAGATGCTTAACCGCTGTGCCACCCAGGCCTCCCGTAGTATCCTCATTTTACATATGAAGGGCATTGAAGCTTGGAAAGATAGCAAAAACTTTGCCTACATGTTCGAGAAGTTCATGCATTCTATGAGACTACTTTAGCTGAAATATTTTGCTAAAACCAAATAATTTACACAAATCTATGGGCAATAACATCTTTGTCAAGTATAATCATTAATGCAGTGGAGAAGAGAGGAAAACTTTAAAAGTATCAACTGAAGTAATCCCTGTGCCCTCCACAAATAATTCAAAATGACTTTTTTTTTTCCATCTAACAGTGCTGGGTTTAGTGAGCTTTAAGGTTTTAATAAAGAGCTTCAGAATGATTGCCAAGTATTTCAAGGGCTCTCAGAGTGCACTTGGTATTTGCAAGGATTTTCATTTCATGGATTACTTTGTGCAGTAATTTGAGAAACTAAGTGCTTTCTTTTAAGCATCCAAAGTTGTGATACAATCTGCATTGAAAATGTGTGGCCTTGTATTACCTTCCTATCTTAGCACTGGTCATTCTTCTGAAGGAAGTTGAATTTTTAATAAGATTTGCCTTTTCTTTAGGAACAGTGGTGGAAGGCCTGCTTCCGTTAAAAATGCAACACAGCTGGGCACCTGGGTGGCTCAGTCAGTGAAGCATCTGCTGGGTCAGGTCCTGATCTCAGGATCCAGGGATCAAGCCCCACATCAGGCTCCCTGCTCAGTGGGGAGTCTGCTTCTCCCTCTCCCTCTGCTGCTTCCACTGCTTGTTCTCTCTCTCTCTCTCTCATAAATAAATAAATAAATAAATAAATAAATAAATAAATAAATAAAATCTTTTTAAAAAACAAACCCTGCAACATAGCTGTCAGGATTGGAGGTTTTCCCTGTGGACACAATCATCTTAAACCTACAAAATACTGGTATTTACACTGACAATGTTGTATCAGTCTTATTCAGTGACATGACTGTCCTTCCCTTCCCTGACTGACACATCAGGCCTCCAGCTTCCCTTAGTGTCACACTCAATAAGGCACCCCTCACTTAAAACCCACTGGTATTTCTGCCTCAAACCTGCCTTGCTGCCTGGTTACCACCTTTGCCTTGGAGTTTTCTGGTTTTCAGCTCAGGTTTGTTTGACAAAGCACCTGCCAACTTCAGCTTTTGGTTGCTTTAAAAATCTTACTCCAAATCACATATTTCTTGGTATATGGCACATCCATGTCACGTCTCTGGTCCGTTTGCATTGGGCCACATCTGAGTCTAGATCAGGCAATTTGCATTAATCACTCCCTGCCGTGAGATGGAGGTGCTCACATGTCAGACTGAAGACTGCATTCTGCTGGCACGAAGATTTATATACTCTGGCTCCAGAACTTCAGAGCAACTGTCCCAGTCAATATTATAAGTTCCACTGTTGACCTGAAGAGGTTTTATCAAGTTTTTGTGCCCAGCCCACAGTTTTTCCTAAATTAAATGAGTTGGGTTGAGCTCTCCTACATGTTTTTTTTTTTTGAACCAAAAGGCCTTTATCACGAAGATAGAGAATGTGTTCCTACGTTTCCAAACCCCTGACACTTCCTGTTTTTCCCCCTCTCTCTCACACAAGAACACATAATCACACTATAATTTAATTATATTCACATAATTTGTTAATGTATCCTTCTCTCATCCTAAACTGTGTACTCCTCCTGGGTAAAAATTGAGTCTTTTGCATGTTTGTGCTCTGCCCCCTTGGGTCTAGCACATGACCTAGAATAAAGTTTTCCTAATTATTCTGTTTGAATGATTCAAGTTATAAATACAAGTGTTAATTCCTTTGAAATATTTGTTACCAAGGTCAAATAAGTGTTCAAGAATTATTTCCAAGCTCAAACAGATTTTCAAAGACTAAAGCAGGAGGAAGACAAATATCAACAAATTCTGAAGATCTTTTTAGCAAGACTTCAACCTAATAGAAATAAGTACATTCCTTCCATTGATATTTATGAACTGGAGAATGGTCCCAATTGGCCAGGTTCATGCAGGTCTGAATATACACATTTGGGTTGAATTTGAGTAAGAGAAGAGAGCTATGAAGGTGTTCAGTCATACTACTCATGATTGGATCTATAGTAGGGACCTTTAATTGTTCCAGTATTAGAGAGATAAACTTTAGAATTATTACTGTGAAAAATGGGTGAAAGTTTCAATTGAGGATAATAGAAAATAATGCTGAGCAACAATGAGGTTTGGAATCATGCATTTTTTTATATATCTGGAAATCTTGATATATTTGAGTTTCAACAACAATTTGTAAAAACTCATACTTTCTGTCCTATTTCTCCTTCAGTATAAGCCTACAATATGGAATGAATAAGTCACAGGGGTGAAGGAGCATAGGGAATCTAGTCAATGGTATTGTAATAGCATTGTGTGGTGACAGATGGTAGTTACATTTGTGATGACCACAGCATAATGTGTAGAGTTGTTGAATTACTGTGTTGTACACTTGAAACTAATATAACATTGTGTGTCAAGTATACTTCAATTAAAAAAAGAAAAACTGAAATAAGTTAATTTTTTTTTAATTTATTTATGATAGTCACAGAGAGAGAGAGAGGCAGAGACACAGGCAGAGGGAGAAGCAGGCCCCATGCACTGGGAGCCCGATGTGGGATTCGATCCCGGGTCTCCAGGATCGCACCCTGGGCCAAAGGCAGGCGCCAAACCGCTGCGCCACCCAGGGATCCCATAAGTTAATTTTAAAATATTTATGTTTATATATATATTAGCCTACAAAATTATAAACTAATTAAGGGTTGGGACCATGCCTTTACCTCTTTAATAATACTTTCACACTTTCATAGTAGGTATCCAAAAATATATTGTTGATTGCTTCATATATGGATGGGAGAAATAAGAGTAAGAATACTAAGCAAGCTAGAATTCTCCATACAGCCATTATGGAGTAACTGGTCTCAGACTTTTTTTTTAATTTTTATTTATTTATGATAGTCACAGAGAGAGAGAGAGAGGCAGAGACACAGGCAGAGAGAGAAGCAGGCTCCATGCACCGGGAGCCCGACGTGGGATTCGATCCCAGGTCTCCAGGATCGCGCCCTGGGCCAAAGGCAGGCGCCAAACCGCTGCGCCACCCAGGGATCCCTGGTCTCAGACTTAACCTCTTATCATGAAGTACTGTAACATTTCACAAATTATTTGAGGTAACTGTGTCTGGGCATTGAGCACAGGTAGCTCAAAATCTTGATATTTAAGAGAAGGGAAACACATGAGGTGAGTCACTTTTCAATCTGGCCTTTTGTCTGGGGCCACTTTTCAGGAAGTAGAACAGGGAGGTGGAATCTAAGTAACGGGGGAAACAACACAAATGGTGGTTGACCTCACACCAAAAGCAGTGGATACCACAACATTATGGAACAACATCTTTAAAATGCTGGATTGGGATCTCCTGGCTGGCTCAGTCACTACAGCAGGTGACTATTGATCTCAGAGTCATGAGTTTGAGCCCCATATCAGAGGTAGAGTTCAATCAAAGATAAAAAATAAATAAATAAATAAATAAATAAATAAATAAATAAATAGCTGGAAGAAAAAGAGAAGAAAGAAACCCTGTAAATTCAGAATTCTATATCTATTGAAAATATCCTTCAATGAGCACCTGGTGGCTTAGTCGATTAAGTATCTGCCTTGGGCTCAGGTCATGATCCCAGGGTCCTGGGATCAAGCCATGCTTCAGCCTTCCTACTCCGTGGGTAATCTGCTTTTCCATCTCTCTCTGCTCCTCCTCCCCCCACTGCACTTATACTCTCTCTCTCTCAAATAAATAAATAAAAACTTTTTTTACAAAAAGGAAAATATCTTTCAAAAGAGAGGGTGATAGAAGAAAACATAAGAAAAATATTTGTGACTCTGGGTTAGGCAAAGATTTCTCAGATATAACATCAAAAGCTTGGTACACGACAGGGAAAACTAATAAATTGAACTTTATCAAAATTAGGAATGTCTGCTTTTTTTTTTTTAGATTGAGAGCAACACTTTATTACTATCACATGTACTCACAGGCTAGGAGGGGAGGATTTCATATGCAGAGCCACAAAGAGGTTGCATTTGTAAATAGAGTGAGAAACCAGAGGCTGTGGGAGACAGGGTTTGTAGTATCAAAAGGGTAGACTGCCTCTTGGTTGCCATTGGCTTATTTGAATAATTCTGTGACTTTGCAGTGAACTGAACCTTGTTGCTGAAATAAATGGGAACTGCACTTGATTCATCTGATAGGGGGTGCTATTTGCCTAGGAAATCTTTTCCATGGGAGCAGAGTGGGAAGGAGAACTCACAGTCAGGCCATTTGAAGCTCTCCAATTTTTACCTTATATCAAGGTAGTGCATAATATTGGAATGGGTTCATAAGTATTCACTTCAATTTTTTAAGATTTTATTATTTGAGAGAGAGAGTGAATGAGAGAGAGAAAGAGAGCATAGGAGAAGGGAGAGGGAGAAGTAGACTCCCCGCTGAGCAGGGAGCCTGACATGGGGCTCCATCCCAGGACCCCAGGATCATGACCTGAGCTGAAGGCAGATGCTTAACTGACTGAGCCATCCAGGTGCCCCTCCACTTCAATTTTTTTTTTTTTTACTGCACACACTTTCTCTACCTCTCTTTATGTCCTTTTTTATATATGATAATTTAAATATTTATAAGAAGAAGTGTTGCTGAAGGGAGAGCATCGAAGTTGTTTCAATGAGCAATTTAAGTGAAACTCTAGACTAGGTATTTTCAGAAGAAAAGATGGTGTGTGTGTGTGTGTGGTGTTGTCGTTATTGGAATGTCTGCTCTTCAGAAGACACTGTTGACATAATGAAATGGCAAACCAAAGAGTAGTAAAATATATGCATATCACATATTTGACAAAGAACTTATGTCCAGAATATATTAATCAAAATAAGTAATATGGAAAAAAAGTTTTAAAAAGATACTTCACCAAAGAAAATATACAGGTGGCAAATTGGTACATGAAAAGATGCTCAATATTATTAATTATTAGGTAAATCCAAATTGAAATCATGACAAGATATCACTCCCATCTATTAAAATGGCAAAAAAAAATTCTGATAAATACTGGCAATGATGTGAAACATCTGGAAATATATCCCTAGTGTGAATGCTAAATGGTACAGCCACTTTGGAAAGTAGTTTAGTGGTTCCTTATTCAGTTAAATGTACAAGCCAGATATTTACACAAGCGATATAAAAATATATGTTCACACAAAAATCTGTTCACATATTTTTTAAAGATTTTCTTTATTCATGAGAGACACAGAGAGTAGAGAGAGAGAAAGATACAGGCAGAGGGAGAAGCAGGCTCCATGCAGGGACCCCGATGTGGGACTCGATCCCGAGTCTCCAAGATCACCCCCTGGGCGGAAGGTGGTGCTAAACCGCTGAGCCACCCGGGCTGCCCTCACATATGTTTATAGTGGCTTTCTGCATGCATAATCACCAACATTTGAAACAATACTAATGTTCCTCAAATGTGGAATGTATAAACAAATTGTGGTATGTCCACACTCAGCATAAAAAGAATGAATTATTGATATATGCAATGACTTGGATATATCACAAATGTATTATGCTATGTGAAAGAAGCTAGCTTCAAGTGGCTACATAGAACATGATTTTATTTATATGACCTTCTGGAAAATGAATAACTGAAAGAACAGAAATTAGTTCAGGGGTTGCTTATGACTGGTAGTAGTAGGTTGGGTTGACTTTAAAGGGTCACCTGGGAATATGTTTTAGGTGATGGCAGTGTTCTATATCTTGATTAAGGAGATATTTGGCTGTATGAGTTTGTCAGAGCTAGCAGAACTGTACATGAAAAAAATGATTTGGGGTGCCTGGGTGGCTTGGTTGGGCATCTTACTCTTGGTTTCAGCTTGTGCAATGATCTTGGGGTCATGGAGTCAAGCTCTGTGGTGGGCTTTGTCTGCTTGGGATTCAGGTGGAGTCGGCTTGGGATTCTCTCTCTCCCTCTTCCCTTCCTTCCACTCACACACTCTCTCTCTCTCTCTCTCTCACACACACACACACACACACAAAATAAATAAAATCTTTAAAATAAAGATTAATTTTACTGTATGTAATTTGTACCTTTAAAAGTGAAAAACAATAGAGTATAATGGCCATTTTAAGATAAACAAAAGCTTAGGAAATTTGTTGCCAGCAGCCCTGACCTCTGAAAGATTATGAAGAATGTTCTTCAGGCTAAAGAGAAATAGCACTAGAAGAAAACTCAAATCTATAGCAAAAAAAAATGAAAAGCAATAGAAATGATAAATATTGGGTGAATATAAAGGCTGGTTTTTTTTCTTTTATTTTCTAGATTTGTTTTAAAAAACTGATATTTAAAGCATAAATATTTTGTTTTGGGATTTTTAACATATGTAGAAGTTAAATGTATAATAAAATAGCACAAAGTATATAAGGAAAATAGAATCATACTCTTATTTTTTTTTTTAAAGAGAGGAATGGGAGGAGGGGCAGAGAGAGAGGGAGAGAGAGAATCTTAAGCAGGTGCCATACCCAGAGAGGAGCCCAACACGGGGCTTGATCTCACAACCCTGGGATCATGACCTGAACTGAAATCAAGAGTTGGATGCTTAACTGAGGTACCCTATGAATCATACTCTTTTAAATGTTTTGAGTTTTACATGAAGTGGTATAATACCAATTCTAAGTAGACTGATAAATTAAGAATATATGTTAAAATCCCTAGGAAAAGTAGCAAAAGTAGGACAAATATATCAATCAAAACCCAATGGAGGATGTAAAATAAAGTATTAAACATATTCAAAAAACACAAAAAAGCAGTAAACAAGGACAAAAAAAAAAAACAATGTATGGAACAAATTGAAAAGAAACAGCTTAGAAGGTAGATTTAAATTAAACCATATAAAAACTTGTCAATTCATTAGGAAGACATCACAATCCTAAAAATGAATTGATCAAAAAACAGAACAATAAAATAAATGAAGTAAAAACTGACAGAACTAAAATAAGAAACAGAAAAGACTACATAGTAGACAATTTCATTACCCCTCTCTCAGTAATTGATAAAACAGGTAGACAAAAGATCATAGTGCTGTAAACTATTTGAACAACACTATCAACCAACTCAACCTTACTGACATTTATAGATCACCTCAACAATTACTAAGCATACTTTTCACGTGCACATGGAATTTCTATCAAGATAGAAGATATTAGGCAGTAAAAAGGCACCAATAAATTTGAAAACATGCATAGTATGCTCTTGGAGCATAATGGAATTAAATAATACTAAGATATTTAGAAGATGCCTCAAACTTTGGAAACTAATCAACACTTTGAAATAATCCATGAGTAAAATAGATCACAAAGGAAATTAGAAAATATATCAAACTGAGCCAAATTAAAACAGAATGCCTGTTTGTGGGGTGCTACTAAAGCAATACATATATGGAAATTTATACCTTCACATGTTTATTTTAGAAATAAGATCTAAAAAAAAAGAAATAAGATCTAAAACCAATGACTAAATTTTTGTTTTAAAGGCCTTAGACTACCTAATTTCAAGGTTTTCTATAATGCTGCAGTTATTCAGATATTATGGTATCATAAATCATGTACAAATACATCAGAAGAACAGAACACATCACCCAGAAAAAGACTCATACACTCAACTGATTTTCAAGAAAGAGCCCAATGCAATTCAAAGAAGAAAGGAAAATATCTTCAACAAGTTGAGTATAATAACCATATGGGAAAAAACGAACTCTGACTCCTTCCCTACATGGTACAAAAAAATTAATGAGATACATTAAGATCTAAATGTAAAAGTTAAACCTATAAACGCTTTTTTAAAAAAAAGATTGCAGAATATCTTTGCAAATACGCAGTCAGCAAAGATTTCTTAGAGTAGCCACACACAAAATCATTGAACTTAAAATGATAAGTTGGACTTTGAAATAAAAAAGAATTCTGGTTTTCAATAGTTGTCTTTATGAAAATAAAAATGCAAGTGACAGAGAAGTTGAAAATAATAGCAACACACATATCTAAGGACTTGTGTCCAGAATATATAGAAATCTCTCAAAAATGGCTAATAAAAAATGGACAAAATAATTGAACAAATACTACTTGAAAGAAGATATGTGAATAACCAATAAATACATGTAAAGTTTCTCAATGTCATTAGACATCATGAAAATAAAAGTTAAGACCACAGTGGTTCAACCACTTTGGAAAACTTCTGGCAATTTCTTAAACAAGTAAATATATACCACCTTATCCAGTGATTCCATTCCTTGGTATTTACTTAAATGAAATTAAAAATTTTCGCCACACAAATACTTAGATGAGAATGTTTATAGTAATCTTATTTATAATAACTAAAAACTGGAAATAATCCCAAAGTCTATTAGCAAGATAGTAAACTGGTGTGTTCATATAATGAAATAATATTTAGCAATAAAAAATAATGCACATAAACAAATGTCATTGAATTGTGCCCTTACAATAATGCTTATTTCATTGTATATAAATTTAGTTCAGTAATTTAAAAATCTGTAAGTTAATTCTTTAAGAAAAGATATTTTGGCTGAATAACACAAGGGGAAATTGGCTCATCATGTAATTGTTTTTCTTTTCTGATCCAGTTTGTTCAATTTACAAATATTTTATGAAATGTACCTGTGAAACCTCAGTGAAACAACCTTCTGTTCTGTGGCTCTATTCCTAAAAGTTATTCAAGGTCACCAAAACACATTTATTGATTCCACAGTCAACATTAGCTTTTATTATTATTATTATTATTATTATTATTATTATTATTATTATTATTATTTTATGTAGTCTTCATGTATACCTTGGAGCCCAACACAGGGCTTGAACTCCTAACTCTGAGATCAAGACCTGAGCTGATATCAAGAGTCAGATGCATATTCCTGTGACTCTAAGTTATTGGCTTTGATTGGGGGTTGGGAGAGATTAATTTATTTTACTCAGGGATATTGGAGAATACACCAAGCAGGTGATTGAATAAATGCTCCCTAAAATACCTGGTAATCTGCAGTGTTGGATAAAAATTAGAGAAAAATCCTGGACTACATTAGTGGTTTGGGTAAAATGAGTTCAAACTTACTTTTAAGTTACTTGGGGTAGAATTATCTCACTTTCCTGCTTATCACATCTCCTTTAGGAGGTGTGTTAATTTGCAAATGGGACTGTGTCTGGAGGAAATATCAACTATTTGCAACTATTTGCAGCACTTAGATGCAGCAGACCAGAGGAATTTTGACACAAATAATATGATTGGGCATGATATTAGTGATTCACCATGGCAGGTTGGTGAAGATTTAAAGGGGATATCCATTTTGGGGGGTCTTGATTAGAATGCCATCATTCATCTGTTCTAGCTAATCTCAACAAGGAAAGTAGGGGAAAACTTAGATGCCTACAGCTTTCAGAAATTGGTTCATCTATTGCCAGGCTAAGTGAATTATTTATCAATGACTCAGCATATCTCTGGTGTTTGAAGACATATTGCACAAATTTAAAATAAGTTTTTATTATTTATTTCTGCAGCCAGGAAACACACCCAGTTAAAATAAACGATTTGGAAAGATTTTTGTTTCTGAAAGTTATGAATAATTTCTTCAGTATAAAAATTCAGTGTCCACATTTTGTGAATCACTTTGGACTTAGACTCCAGTGCATTTTCAGTACTCACCCTTTCACACATTAAATAGCATGAATGGCTATTAAATGCTCATGTTTTATAAATAAAATTTCAGGAAATATTAAAATAGAAAATAAAGCAGAATGGAGAATAGCTGAAGCCACACTTATTCCTCCCTAATGGAACCTCAGTTTCATTTAGGTATGTACTCCATTTCCTGCTCCAGAGGAGTTCTATTGCCAAAAGAATAAGAACATAGAATTTCTCCTGGTTATTTTTGCTCCACAAAGGTCATTTGACCTAACCTGAACTAATCGGAATAAATTTTATTCCATGTTTTGAAGAGAAGTTACTCTATTTGTTTTACTAAACAAGAAAGTAAGTACCCTAGTTGCTGTTGGTATTCTCTTGAAAAGAAGTTGTTAAGGATCATGAATGAATAAATAAAATCTTTATTTAAAAAAAAAGTTGTTAAGGAAAACAAAGGAAAGAGATGGTGTTTTACTGAATTGTTGAATCACTGATGTTTCTATACTTGATCTTGCACTACCTCTAGTCTTCCTAGTATGCAAGAAAATATATTTCCTTTTTGTTTGGGAAAGTTTAATTTAGTATTTCTTATCAAAAAATATTCTTCTAAACATCATGGAAGTACATCATCATTAGCTCTACCCTGACCTTGATTCATTGTAAAATATTTCGTTGTCATACTGAGTTTTAGGATAAAATAGGATACTTGTAATTCATGGTTCTTGCCTACATTTTAAGCAACAGAAAATAAGTGAATACGTTTTAGTTCATATATTGTGGCCCAATTTGGAAGTTCTCCGTACTGCTAGGGAATTATTATTCAATTTCATTGCAGAGCATGAGATCCTGATGAAAAATAGAAGGGAGACTATTTCTCTTAAGTGTGAGAAATAGGAAAAATATGACCTGTGCTTAAGCTATCATCAATGCAGAGATAATTTTGCAATGTGAACTTAACCTTCATAAGTCAGGAAAATTATAATCATTGGTAAATCATTAAAGAGTCAAACTATTGTGAAATGATCAGAATAAAGAAAGATGGGAAAGAAACAAAATCCTAAAGAAAATAAAAGCACACTCTTTGTCATCCATGTAACAGAATATTAAGATTACTATTAAAGCCATAAGAAGGATTCCAGTACAAGATGGAGACATAGGAGGCTCCTGAATTCACCTCCTCTAATAAACACATAGAACCTACAGCTACACATAGAGCACTTCTCTCTAAAAGAAATCCGGAAACTGGCTGAGCAACTCCTACACATCACAGGATCAGCTATTTTCTTCACTTCTTTTGTCACATCTGTGTCCCTCTCACACTCAGATTCTCGGGAGCCCAATGACGGATTCAATCCCAGGACCCTGAGATCACAACCTAAGCTGAAGGCAGACACTTAACTGACTGAGCCACCCAGGCGCCCCATCACACCCAGATTCTTGAAATGCCTACCTAAGGGGTCCTTTGCTCTCTTCTGCCTTCCGGTTCTTCGATGTCCACTATTTTACACTGTTTTATTTGAACGCTCTCCTAGCACAATTATCTATCCTTTCATTCTTTCAGCATTTAAGGTTTTTGTTTGTTTTACCTTCACCCATTATCTTCTCTCCAATCCAGAAATAACCTACTATTTTCCTGCAGGCCAAGTCTATCTTGAGACTTGATCCACATAATGCTTTAATATGGATAGAATGTAATACTACTAAGCAATTCAAAGTAACAAACTATCAATAAATGTAACAATATAGATGAATCTCAAAAACATTATATAGCACAAGAAGAATTAAACCTAAATTGGCTGTGTCATTCCATTTATATTAAGTTCTTGAAAAGGCCAATCTAAGTTATGGTGATAGAAATAAAAAATTTTCTTACCTGTTAGGTGGGTGATTGGCTGGAACTTAGTATAAGGGAATTTTTGGGTAATGGAAACATTCTATAACTTGTTTGGGGTAAAAGTTACATGAGTATATATACTTGTTTGGGGTAAAAGTTACATGAGTATATATATTTATCAAAATTTACTATAGTACATATTTAAAATCTCTGTAATTAATTTTATGTAAATTATATCTAAAAATGTGGAGGAGTGAAGACTCTTAAGTTAAAAAGACTAACAATATTTGGGGCACCAGGCTGTCTTAGACAGGAGGGCATGTAACTTTCCATCTCAGGGTCTGGCATGTGACTTTTGTTCTCAGGGTCATTATGTTAAGCCCCACAATGGGTGTAGAGCCTATTAAAAAAAAAAAAAAAAAAAAGGAGTCTTAAGAGCTCTATCAAACAACTACAGAGTGTGGACCTTATTTGGATTCTGAATCAAACTACCAAAATGAAAAGAATAAAATTTAAAGAGGCAACAAAAATTATAAATTTATGTTTTAAAATTTTTTAAATGGCTCTCAACATTGTCAATTTAGAAATCTGTGTTTCTGGGGGTTCCTGGGTGGCTCAGTCAGTTAAACATCTGCCTTTGGCTCAGGTAATGATCTCAGGGTCCTGGGATTGAGCCCCCCACCCCCTACATTGGGCTACCTGCTCAGTAGAGAGTCTGCTTCCTCCTCTGCCTCTCTTTCTGCTCTTCCCCCTGCTTGTGCTCAGCTCACTCTCTGTCTCTGTCTCTCAAATAAATGAATAAAATCTTTAAAAAAAAAGAAATCTGTTTCTGACTTCTTATAGAAAATGGAAACATTGAACCCACATTTTCAAATAAGCCTAGCAGTTGGGCTTAGGATCAATAAATTCTTACAGTCTCAGTTGCACAGAGACCCCGCCATTCTCCAATGTGTCTTGCATACAGTCTCATTCATTTCTGTTATTTCTACAAGCACGTAGGTACTTGAATTCATGACTCTGGTCATATCCCTTTTATCCATTTAGGACTTTTTGTTTGTTTGGTACTTTGGTCCAAATTCTGGTTCTTACTCTTGATGTGACTATTTTCATTGTATTTGGGCAAACTGGAGTATTTTAAGATTACACATATGTTTCAACAGCATACACACAGCCTCACTGAAAGGACAGACCCAAAAGTTTACCTGATACGATAGAGAGTAGACCTAAGCAGAGGCAGTCATTGCCATTGACCTAGAGACCCTGGAACTAAGCACCTTATATAAGGGTACAAGTATATAATAAAATAATAAAAAAATACAGAATGCCTCTACATAATGAAGACAGCTACTTTATTAATGATTAACCTTTCCCATTTTTTTCCTGAGATTAAATTTATTAAGATTTCAAATCCTAAAATCTCTATTGTTGAAATCTCTGAGTTGATCTCATTCCATGGTGATCTTTTTTTCCAAAGAGCTTGTAATTAAACAAGAGCACGTAAGTAATTTTATTAATGAGATTTCCTGCTACTTTAAAGTTGTTCCATTTTCAAGACTGTCTGAACATTTTACAGGTCACAAAAATATTTTTAAAGATTTTTTAATGGAAAAGTGGCTGAAATAGTTTGGATCAAAATAAGCTGCTCCTTCCATCAGAGACTAGGCATGAGATATTTCCATTTGGATGGAGGAATTTTTTGGATTATATTCACCTGATGAGTGAGATGTGAAAATCAGATTTCTAGCTTAGCTATGGAATTTTATTTAGGAGACCATATTCCTCTCATTTTTATTCAGTAGCACATACAGTGAAAACAGAAACACTGCAATTAAGTAATCATCCAGTTTCCTCATAAAAACACATTATGTTTCAGATGACATCAAGAGGACATGATAAGCAATCCATAAGACTTAGAAATATAACATATCAGCAGAATGTTTTGAAACCCATTGTCAACAATATTTACTAGGCATGGCAAAAGAGGGTGGGTGATAAGAAAAGCCATCATGGTTGAAAAGGTCTGTTAGCAAACACCTGTAGATTGCAATTTGAAATTAAATTTTCTTGTCATTAAAGAGAAATGAATTTCAAGTAAGCATGTTATTTGCTTCCCTATAAACATCTCCACTGATTCACTCATCTGGGTTGCTAGTCAACAGGGAGGGTCTCAGTGGTGTTGTTCATTGTAACATCTACAGGGCAGAATAGAACAATTTGCATTACTAAATTAGGGAGAAAATACAAATTAAGATGAATTCCTGCTTTTCACACTTGTAGTAAACAGAGAGAGGTCTGCTTTGAAATATGACATTTGGGTTTGGCCAATAATTCTAAGCCCAAAGGGAGGTAGGTGACTAACAATGATGCACTTTTCTTAGACACACTTGGAAGGTTCAGATAAATTTAAACTTTGATTCACATTGGGGAAATGAAGTAGGGTAAGGAGGGAAAAGAGAGAACAGGGTGACATTGCAATCAGTCGTGCAGTGGTGTTTACAAATGTTGGCCTGGATTTAGAGCTTTCGGGAACAGAGTTAAATTATACCAGGCCAGTGCCCTGAATGGTTTTGTGCAATGAGGCAGTTGTCAAGTTCCAGAATGATGCTTCCAAAGCTTTCATGGCCTTTCCCACCAAACTAGGTCAGTGGTGTTTAGATATTAAATTTGTGTCTTCATGGATATTAAACCTCCTAAAATAATACTTGATTTCTCTACATGACATAGTCAAGGGAGTAATAAATTTGAGAATCTGAATTGTCCAGATCATTGTCTGACTTTTCTGCATTTAATATAGTCAGATACATTTTTAAAACTTTATCTCTAATGCAATTAAATTAAAGGTAGCGATTTGAAACCCCCAATAATGAGCATCTACTACACTTTATGCATTATATTAATTATCTAATATAATCCTCACTATGTCTCTATGAGATAAGGTTTTCCCTATTATAATTCTTATTCTGCAAATGAGGAATCTGAGACTAATTTGTTCACAGTCACTATGCTAGTAAGTAGATGATTTGGGATTTAAATTATGATCTGTCCTACTTCAAAGTATTTTAAAACATGTGTTATGACACATTGCTGCTGGGATACTGATCAACCATTTAAAAAAACTTCTTAAAAATTACAGTAGAACAAGGCAGAGTAGAAAATATTGGACAGCAACATAGGTAGCACGGTTCATGAAACTTTTCTTTCAGATGTGTGTGTATATGTGTGCAGCATGTGTATAATGATCTGAAATAAAAATGCATTTCCTGCTGTATCACAGTAAAAAAGAAGTTTAAAAAATACTGCAGTCTACATTCTCAAATCAAAATAATCTGTGGTAATTATAATATGCAAAAAAAGAAACCCCTTAAAATAAAGTACCATAACTGGAAGATTTGATTGGTAACTTCCTCAGCTTTAGAGGCTGTGTGGGCTGTTTTTCATTTTCTCCTTTACTAGATTTATAACCATCTATCTCTCAGATGGCTCTCTGGATTCTGCAGTTCAGAGCTTGACCAACTACTGTGTGGCGCGCTTCAGTGTACATAAGATCTCATTTGATGCCAAGTAACACTGTGCGTTAGAGCTTGTACAAATATTAGAGAGAGAACATAGAACTTAAATATCTTTCCCAGAGTCACCCAACTAGTACAAGAAAGGAATAGGAATCAACTAGAAACCCTGTGATATCATGTCCCCTTCTCCTCACACTTCCTTTAAATGGCATATGGCAGGTATTCCATATACACACCTTTTCAGGCCCAGTGCAGAAAACAAGATGCTTAAGTGTGAGTGTCTAGTGCTGGTAAGAAGCTGTGACTTTCCACACTAGTAATAAATATATGTCCTTCTTGATCTGACAATGTCAACAAAATAAATCAGTGCAATCATTTAATTTAAAAAGCATTAAGTAAGAGAATTCTGGAGTCTCAAAATTACCAGTTTTTCAGAGAATGAAGAATCCTTTGATGATCCTGACCCTAGTGAGAGTAGAAAGCGGGGAATGAAATCAGATTTATTGTAAATAAGATACTGACAGACAAGGAAACTTAATTCAGCATCAATACATGATAATGAAGAGTTTTAATAGCTTATTGCTCTTTACAAATATTCTCTCTTGAGCTATATGAAACATGATTTATAAATGTAAGAATAATTGGATTTGGATGTTCATTTAATTGACTCATCCATATCCACACATAGGGAAATCAATTGTATTGTAACTATATGTCTATTTACCAATATAAAGCAATTTGTTGAATAGAGGCCATGTGAAAGACAATACACAAAGCATCTCTAGAAACATTATGATGCATAGTTTAATGCTAAATATGAAATAGTCACATATGTAAAAATAATCCAAATGTATATTTATAAATAATGTGTCTAACAGGGTAAAATATAAATAGATATATAAACAGGAAATAAATATGAAAAAACACCATAGACAGCAAGTTTAGGAAAATATAAGAGAGATAAGCATGAAATAATGTACTTAGCTATAACTCTCAAGTTCTCAAGTGCTTTTTGAGATGGCTTCCCTAAGAGTACTAATATAGTATTTAGCTACTACCAGCTTCATTTCTATTTCTAGGAGCTAGTAACCAGGAGATGGAATGCTACAGGGTTAGTGTTGGCAAAAGACCAGGTGTTTCAGATGTCTGTACTCACTGGCAGGGCACGAGTTTGATGAGGATAAAGCATTGGGAAATTAGCTGCTTCTCTAGGAAAACACCAAACGGTGACTATGCTGGTGCTGTGGGAGAGTCTGGAGGGCCCAGGGGCCCTGGAATGGTAGGCCACCAAGGTTTCAGTGGAGGCTGAGGCAGCGGCATACCAGACCTGGTCCTGGCTGTGGTCGGGGGCAGGGCTCGTGGAGGCAAGGCCAAGCACGTGGAGTGGATCCCTGTCACCATGCTGGGCCACCTGGTCAAGGATATGAAGATAAAGTCCCCAGAGGAGATCTGTCTCTTCCCTCTGCCCCTCAAGTACTCTGAGATCATTGACTTTTTCCTGGAGGCATCCCTCAAGGATGAGGTTTTGAAAGTTATACCTGTGCAAAAGCAAACCCATGCTGGCCAGTGAACCAGGTTCAAGACATTTGTTGCCATGGGAGATTACAATGGACACATTGGTCTGGGTGTTAAGTGCTCCAAGGAGGTAGCCACTGCCATCCTGGGGCCAGCATTCTAGCGTCCCTCTCCATCTTCCCTGTGCCACAAGGCTCCTGGAGGAACAAGATCAGCAATCTCTGCACCATTCCATGCAAGGTGACTGGCCCCTGTGGCTCTGTGCTGGTGCACTTCATCCCTGCCCCCAGAAGCACTGCCCAAGAAGCTACTGATGATGTATCAACACCTGCTACACCTGAACCTGGGGCTGCACTGCCACTAGGCAACTTCACCAAGGCCACTTCTGATGTCATTTCCAAGACCTATGGCTATCTCACCTATGACATCTGGAAAGAGACTGTGTTCACCAAATCTCTCCATTGGGAATTCATGGACCATCTTGTAAAGACCCACACCAGAATCTCTGGGCAGAGAACCCAGGCTTCAGATGTGGCCACCACATAATTTTATATAAGAAAAATAAAGTGAAGTAAAGCCTGTTAGAAAAAAAAGAGTCGGAAAATTATGACTCTGTGTTATATATAAAATCATGTCATAGTTACAATCATTTATCTATCACCAAGCATCTCATCATGCAGCTGTAATATAAGAGAAGACAACTGGATTTAGAGTCCGAAGACTACATTGGAATAAAAGGCTAAAATTTATGAGCTGGCTAACCTTGAAAATTAATTAGGCTTCAGTTTCTTCCACTGAAAATTGTAGATGGTAATTCTTTTTTACAGGAAGTTGTAATGGTAATTTGAGGTTGAATCATATAAAATTGCTGCTATTTGATCATTTTTATCTACAAAAATGATCATTTCACTTGGATTAATCTAATAGTACGAGCTACACATTTGTTGAATCTTCCGTCTTATAGGCACTTTGCTATGTTCCACATGTTGTAGTAGATTACAATGATGGCTTCAATTTTTTTACCTCTCCTCCTGGATTTGTACCCTTTGCAATAATACATTTTTAGCATCCTCCCATCACTAGTGGGCTGACCTACCCTGTCCCTTGAGTCTGGACTCAACAACTTGACTTATTTTGGTCAATGGAATGTTAGCATGGGTGAGCGGGTGCAGAGGTTTGAAGTGAACTTTAGCAATGGAGCTTGTCCTCTTTTGCTAAGAGAATATATCCAGGATAGCCTGCTAGAGAATAAGACACATCTAGAGAGAGTTATGGACATCCAGTCATTCCAGCCTGGGCCATCCTAGATCAACTGACATCCAGCCAACTCCTAGACCTGTTCAGGAGACCAAGTATGATTAGTATAGCCAACCCCTAGCCAACCTCCAGCTATAAACTTTTAGTTGTGAACCTTAGAGGATTTATATCAGTACACATATTATTGTGGCAATAACTAACAGATATAAATGATTCTCTCATTTCACACACACAACAAATCTATAGGCACTATTATCATCCTCCCTGGATGAAAGAGGATACTGTGACTCCAGAAAAGTTCAGTGAACTGCCCTGGGTCATATTAACAGACAGTAAATGACAGAGGAAAGGTTTGAAATTAGGGAGGCTGGCTTCAGAGGCCATATTATAACCAGTATACTGAATGGCTTTGTTCTTGTGAAGATGAAATGAGATTATTTTTTTTGAAAGTGCTTTGTCAATGTTAAAGCACACTAAAAATATAAGTCATTATTATGAAGCTGCAACTCCTTTTCAAAGATGCTGTAAAATTCCAACTAAGTTTTTTCTTTGTCTCATAAAAAAAGAAACCCCAGGCAAGCACTAGATGATTTAAAATGCACTGTTCTTTGATATGCCAGTTACATAGGGAAAACTGATAAATGGTGAAATTTAGCATGCCACCTTCCTTCCGAATCAGTGATAGACCGCTGCTATTTGCTCGGCAACTACCAAGTAAACAGAAAAATAAAGCCATGGTTTTCTTGGCAAGTGTCATTAAAAATAGATTAAGTTTACAGTAAATGTAATCTGTAGCATAGATCATACAGGCAAAAAACCTGAAGGGGAAATGAAGGCATTAATAAGATATTTCTTAATTTTATGAAGCGTTACACACATCAGACCACTGAACCAAAATAACCTAGGGAAATAGCAATGAAACAAGCATTTATTCCTCAGCTTTGAGGAGGCATGCAAATACAAATGGTGCAAAACAAGAAGCTGATTATGCCTGGAAATTGGAATAAACATAAAAAAGAAAAGTCTGGAGATGCTAATAGGCATTAAGTTTATGAGGTGTGACTTTATTTACATGGAATATTCTCTATGGGAATGAATTTTTAAAATTCCATTCGATTTTTCATTTTTATATATATTAAACACTCCCCAAATTTATTATTTTCTTCAAAAAAAAATAAAACTAGAATGCTAAACTGGGTGAAATGAATAACGGAGAGAACTGAAGAGAAATAGGACTCTCTGTAGAAGGGTGTTCCTAAGCTAAGCAAGGCATGACCAGAAGAAGGACTTCTTGATTTGGGAGGTTTTTATCCATAGGAGTTCCCCCCACTTTTTTTTTAATAAAACACAGAATTGACACTTTCAAAAAGAGAGAAAGAGAGGGAAAAAAGTGAACTCAGAAGAAAAGGGAAGAAAAACTAAAAAGGAACCTTAAAAAAAAATTAGAACAGGAAAAGAGAGTTCTCCAGAAAGCATAACTAAGACTTAAATGATTTATATAAAAAACTATTGTTTCATCCATGTTTCATCCATGTCTCCAAAAGATCCTAGCCTTGATTTCACTGTTCCCTATTTTTTTTAAATATTTTTTTAAAATTTTATTTATTTATGATAGTCACACAGAGAGAGAGAGAGGCAGAGACATAGGCAGAGGGAGAAGCAGGCTCCATGCACCGGGAGCCCGATGTGGGATTCGATCCCGGGTCTCCAGGATCGCGCCCTGGGCCAAAGGCAGGCGCCAAACCGCTGCGCCACCCAGGGATCCCCATCACTGTTCCCTATTTTAATCATTCATTTCTCCTCTGACAATTGTCTCTGTCCTCTGAAATAGGAAAGAGGGAGGAGTTTTGCTCTTGAGTATCTTTTTCTAGTACTCAGCTTTGAACACAAACTAGTCCATTGTCCCTTCATTCACTTATTCATTAACAAACATCTACTGAGAGAAATGAGAACTTCTAATTAGGGGGTGAGCCGTATACAAGCTCTGCTATGAGAAAACTGACCATGCTTAATGCGGATTTAGATAGCACTTTTTTCCCCCCTGACAGCTACAGCTCCATAACCTCCCACCATCTTTTTCTTTTGAGATTCTGTGACCCTTAGTCTCTTCATATTGTACTTGATCAGATGTAGCTTTATGTAGTTCTTGCTGAATTTTACCTTATTGTCACTGCTTCATTGTCCTAGCCTGTCAATAGTTTTTGATCTTGACAGTTTCATCCTACAATGCTATATGCAAATTTTTATGTATTCTTAAAAGTCGTTGAAAAAATTTTCCACAGGCCAAATGACTGAAAAAACAGACAAAAAAACCCGCCTAAAAACTGGCATGCTAATACATGGGAAATGGGCATACAAATTGATTCTACTGCTTTGGAAAGCTGTTTGGAAATACTAGGTTGAGCATGTGAATTCCCCCCAAGAAACCATCAATTATATTCCAAATTATAAATACACAACAGAACTGTGTGTACAGTTTTCAAGGGATCTATACAAGAATAATCATATCAATATTTATAATAGTCCGAACGGAGAGCAAACTATATGTCCAGCCACAGTAGAATGGATAAATATATTGTGGCATCTTCAGGACACTTGGGTGGCTCAGTCAATTAAGCGGATCTGCCTTCCACTCGGGTCATGATCCCAAGGTCCTGGGCTCGAGCCTCGTATTGGGCTCCCTGGTCAACGGGGAGTCTGCTTCTCCCTCTCCCTCTTACCTTCCTCCCTGCTTTTGCGCTAGCTCTCTCTCTCTCTCTCTCTCTCTCTGTCATAAATAAATAAATAAAATCTTTAAATAAATAAAAAGATATGTAAAAAATGGTGCATCTTCATAAAATGGAATACTATAGAGCAGTGCGATGGACAAGCTACAACTCACATGCAACAATATGGATAAATCTCAAGGACATAATATTGAACAAACTAAGACAGAAACAAAACAACTATTGCATAAGTCCATTTTCCTGAGTTCAAAAACCAGACTAAATAAAACTGTAATGTATAAGGATGAATAGTTAAACGTCCAAGCTATTTTTTTGAAAAAGGAAACAAGGAAATGATTATCTCTAGGGTGGGGGAAATGGGAGGACAGGGATGAGAGAAGCTCAACATTTCAGCTTTTTGATCTTCGTTATGGTTATATGGATATTCACTCTGTGAAAAATTACTAACTTCTGCATACACATTTGTATACTTTTGTGTGTGTTTTATTTCACAATAAAAAGGATTTAAAGACAAACAATATTAATTAGAACATCATGTATGGAAGCACCTCTACATGATTATCTTCCAGTTTATTTAAATTCCGTTAGCCTAAGCTGCCATTAAGCATCTTGCTGTTTTTAAATGGTTGCTTTTAGAGAGCAAATCTTTCAACTGAACTACTTTAAAGTCTTACCTAATATGTTGACATTATTATTTTGTGAATAAGTGACATATTAGCCTAGGACTGCTAGGCTAGAAACCTCACAGAAGATCAATAGATAAGTCTCCTAAAATGAAAGACACTGAAAAATAATAACTAAGATAAGATATATGACAACTCTTCCTAAATCTCAGGTGTTTTAATCACAACTAAGAGCTGCTAATTCTGAGGTGAATGTCTTTTAATCGCATACAAATAAGTAATAACCATATTTCATTAATCCTAAAATATGTTTTCTCACACCTATGAAATCAGAATGCATCTTATAATCAATGGCACCCTCAATCATTGTCAGCCTAGATCAAAGCTAAGGTCTTTCAGAGAGAATTTTCATTTGCTTTTGCCAGCCAACTTCAGGCACTACCCATCTGAGACCATTTTAAATTAAATTCTCTGCTTGAGGTTTCTTGGACCACATTGGAAGTGTCATTTCAGGCCTCAAACCTGTATGACTACTGACTGGCTGTTCAAATTCACCACTCAAGGTCGAGGTTGAAATATTAAGGCTCCCTTGCTGCTCCTCTCTCTGGCCACTCTACTGAGTCACGTAGTTTTATGCTGAAGCTATAGGCTTTGGTGTAACCCAGTTATAGTGAGAGGACTCCTGTTAGGCCACTCCTCCATGGAATCTTGGTTTTTACTTTTTTTTTTTTTTTAAGATTTTATTTATTCATTCATGAGAGACACAGAGAGAGAGGGAGAGACATAGGCATAGGGACTTCCTGTGGTGAGCCCAATGCAGGACTCAATCCCAGGACCCTGGGATCAAGACCTGAGCCAAAGGCCGAACACTCAATCACTGAGCCACCCAGGTGTCCCCGATTTTTCCTATCTTATTGGTACACAAAGTCTTAAAATCTGTGGTGTCTTAGATTATACAAGATATAGGTCACAGGTATAGACTGGCTTTTTTTTCCTTTTTTTTTTTTCAAAAAAAAAAATACTTAACCTACAATTGGACAGGAAAACCCAGATTGATTCTTCCATTTATCATTTTGTTGGCTGGTGTATTAATTTTGGTCAAAATCTGTTATATACTCTCGATTGTTAAAGTATCAGGTTGTAACAAAATTAGTGGACTTAATTTGAGAACTGCAAGTATTCCACAATATAGGGCAGAATTATTGCTTCTGTGTGCAATGCTTTGTGTTCCCTACTTGAGTTAGAAGACCTGTGAAGTGTCAGATTATACCTTTAGTAATGTCCTGTGACCTTGTCCAACATTGGGCCCACATTAAAAACACAATAAAACTCAGTGAATATTTGGAGGACTGAAAAACAAACATGTGGTTTGCAAGAAACAAAGAAAACTTCTGTAAATAGGGTTGTCTGTGTGTGTGGGCACCCGAATGCAAAGGAAAGGTCAACACCTGGGCACAAAGTCCCAGAGCGCTTCTTGGTTGGTCTTCATTATGAAAATATTTTGGCCTTGGCAGGATTAGATATTATGGAAGAGTGCTTGGGAGGGGATTGGGAATCCTATCTACAATGCTTGCTCCAACAGATTCAATTCACAGCCTTAGCAGGTAATAAAAGAAGCCTCTGGACCATGTAAGGGATTGCCCAGGCATAGCTAGGTGTACTGGCCATTTTATGTATTAATGCCAATCTCAAATAAATCACTTTTCTGGTCTGCTGTGGGAGGAAAGGATATTTCTGTCAGTGAGTGAATGGAGGATTACTGACTTGCTGACCTTTCCTGACTGTGATAAAAGATGACTTCTTTCCTTTCAGCAATACTTTAAAAATGGAAATTGCTCTTTTAAATGTAGGATGTGAGAATGAAGGAGGGAGCCCACTATTATTCCATAAATAGATGGTGGCAGAGGGCACCCCTTGGGAAAGGGAGAAATTCTCATTAGGGCTATTTTTCGGAGAGTTGTCAGTATGCATGTGTTTGCATTTAAAGATTGGATAAAGGAGGAAGCAAGTCCCTGACCTGATGTATTTTTAAGACTCTATTCTTATTCCTGAAGCATTTAAATATAGTGTGTAAAATACAGCACTCCTAAATGCCTTGTGCTATGTTTCTTATGTGGATTTTTATGTCATTTTCCTAATGAAGGAGTCAGAAATGCGAAATTATTTTGCCTTGCATTATTAGATCCAAATAAGAATGGAAAATAACAAGGCATACATTTTCCTTTGACCCAGGAAATGGGACAGTTGCTAGTATTTCAAAAAACAAATGCCTTTTGCTGCTCAGGCCACAGGAAAAAAGAATGTGCTAAAGGATTGGACTTTTTGTTAAATGTGTTCAAGGATCTTTTGAAGGCCTGAGAAATTTAAACAAATAAGAAAAATGATGATGCAGACTATTAAGTGATGTCAAATACTGAAGAACTAAAATGGGCCAGAGAAAGTTCCACCATATCCCTGAAGTCTTCTATCACTTACGACCTAGGAGATACTTTTCTCAGCAGTACCTTTTGTCAGAACCACTCCTTTGTTTCATGTTGTGCGAACATGTGGCTTCTCTGGACAATTTGACAATATTGTTCACAGAAAGAAGGGATCATGTATTATATCAATGGTGATGAATCAATTTGTCTTAAGGGCATGAGGCCATCTGCTGTCATCCAGAGTCACAGAAAAATGTCCATCAAAGCTGAAATTCACATCAAACAATAGAACTTTATTTTGAAATTAAATAGAAAAAAAAAACACCAAAAAACTTCTTCAAGTGGATGACTTAGCTCCTGGATGAAAGCTGTGGAGATGATGGATAATTTGACTGCCTGTAAAAGAAACAAAAGCAAAAATGAACTATTGGGACTTCATCAAGATAAGAAGCTTTTGCACAGCAAAGGATACAGTCAACAAAACTCAAAGACAACCTACAGAATGGGAGAAGATATTTGCAAATGACATATCAGATAAAGGGCTAGTTTCCAAGATCTATAAAGAACTTATTAAACTCAACACCAAAGAAACAAACAATCCAATCATGAAATGGGCAAAAGACATAAACAGAAATCTCACAGAGGAAGACATAGACATGGCCAATATGCACATGAGAAAATGCTCTGCATCACTTGCCATCAGGGAAATACAAATCAAAACCACAATGAGATACCACCTCACACCAGTGAGAATGGGGAAAATTAACAAGGCAGGAAACAACAAATGTTGGAGAGGATGTGGAGAAAAGGGAACCCTCATACACTGTTGGTGGGAATGTGAACTGGTGCAGCCACTCTGGAAAACTGTGTGGAGGTTCCTCAAACAGTTAAAAATATACCTGCCCTACGACCCAGCAATTGCACTGCTGGGGATTTACCCCAAAGATACAGATGCAGTGAAACGCCGGGACACCTGCACCCCGATGTTTATAGCAGCAATGGCCACGATAGCCAAACTGTGGAAGGAGCCTCAGTGTCCAACGAAAGATGAATGGATAAAGAAGATGTGGTCTATGTATACAATGGAATATTACTCAGCTATCAGAAATGACAAATACCCACCATTTGCTTCAACGTGGATGGAACTGGAGGGTATTATGCTGAGTGAAGTAAGCCAGTCGGAGAAGGACAAACATTATATGTTCTCATTCATTTGGGGAATATAAATAATAGTGAAAGGGAATATAAGGGAAGGGGGAAGAAATGTGTGGGAAATATCAGAAAGGGAGACAGAACGTAAAGACTGCTAACTCTGGGAAACGAACTAGGGGTGTTGGAAGGGGAGGAGGGCGGGGGGTGGGAGTGAATGAGTGACGGGCACTAGGGGTTATTCTGTATGTTAGTAAATTGAACACCAATAAAAAAAAAATTTGACTGCCTGTAATAGTTTGCACCAAGAACTAAAAAATTCATCCTAGTAGGTCTTGTAAAGACCTAAGTATTTTTGGTCTCATTGCAAGAAAGATCAATCCTCCTCTTGAAGTTGTTATTATATATATCATAGTGCATCTAATATTGAAATACATATTTTATCAGTGGATTTTCATGAACAAGTAATGTTCTTTTTAAAAATATTTTATTTACTTATTTGAGAGAGAATAAGCAGGGCAGAGGGAGAGGGAGGAGCAGACTCCCTGCTGAGCTGGAAACCTGATGTGGGGCTCGATCCAAGGCCCCCGAGATCATGACCTGAGCTGAAGGCAGATGCTTAACCGACTGAACCACCCAGGCACTCTAGTAACATTCTTTTCTTAAAACACACACACACACACACACACACACACACACACACACACACACATGTTTAGGAGGACACAATAGCAAGAATGGGGGAGGTTGTACTTCCCATTCCTTGTTTAATCCTTGGTTGAGTTAGGAACACAAGTTCGGGGGAGATTAAGCTTTTGGCCTTGGGTTTAGTTGTCTTTGTTTGTATATCAATACTTTTTCATGTGTTGGAGCCACTGTGTAGCCAAAGGATGATCTTTTGAATAACTGTAACCATTTGGTTGACCTGCGAAGGCAGCCATGCAGATCAGATCTCCAGAGAAATTGAATGAGTAGACTCTTACCACATGCAGTTAATGGGTTTGTTCCAACATGCTTGATTATACTTGAGCTTGATTTACCTGAGTCCAAAGCAGCACTAGAGTGAACATAATGGAAACTTTAGTTGATAATGTTGTGTATGTGAAGGGCGCCTGGGTGGCTCAGTTGGATAAGTGTCTGCCTTTGGCTCAGATCATAATCTCTGGGTCTTGGAAGTCTTGGGATGGAGCCCTACTTCGGGCTCCCCCACTCAGCGGAGAGTTTGCTTCTCTCTCTCTGTCTCTGTCTCTGTCTCTGTCTCTGTCTCTCTCTCCCTCTGCCCCTCTGCCCTGCTTGTTCTCTCTCTCTCAAGTAGATAAACAAAATCTTCTTTAAAAAATATTGTGTATGTGATATATTGCTCTGATATCCTCAAAATAAGCCATAAATTCAAAGAATAAGTGAAATCAGCAAGACTGGCACTCTTGGAGAACACATGTACGGTGTTCTCTGGAGTTGTGCATAGTACAACAGCTCTTATGGGCTAATGCAGATTGCCAGTGCATTCTAGATGTAAGATGGGGGAGAAATGACTGTGAGTGGCTTCAGAGATTCCCGGGCAGCTTTTGTGCCATCTGATAATTACTGATCTCTCACCTTTAGAATATGACTTGTATCCTGGAAAAAATATACTCAGAGAAGGGAGAGTTTACATTAAAATATTTTTGCTGAGCTACATTGTACTGTGAATGAGGCATTGTAATATGAATGAGACAAGTGGGACAAATTTTGACAGGGAAGTGGAATGTTGGGCAACTTGGGTTGGGATGGGAAGTGTGTCAAGAAATTTTCATGTACTTCCCAATTCTTTTTTTGGACATTTAGCACAACCTGAATATTGAACTCTCAAATGAAGAGTGCTTTGTCTAACAAAAGGCTCCCTTGGTTCCAACTAAAACTGGTTTAATCAAAACAGGAAATTATTGGAAGGACATGGGAGTATTTCATGGAACACAAGCAGCTTGACCTTATACTAGGAACTGGTACTCTTTCACACTCTCTGGGTCTTACATGATCTTTCTTAACTGCTTCTCTCTGCATATCTATTTCATTCCTGTATTCTCTGCAGTTTTTCTTTGCATCCCTGCACACACCCCCAAAACCCCATGGTTTATGCATTTTATTACTAGCTACATGCAGAGACCAATTCCAAATTAATGGGCAAGAGAAACAGAGAGGCTAGCTTAAGGCAGGAACCATCTCTGCTGTAATTACCTCTGACCAGGGGTGCAGGGTCATGTGGTGCAAATACGGCTGCCTGCCAAGTCCTCTACTGTTTTCAGAAAAATCATGGTGGGTGGAGCATAGACTCCAAAGCTAATTAATTACACCAGCCTGTCAGGTTTCTACTCTTATACCTACACAGTCTTATACCACACAGTTATGGCTAGATGGTAAAACTTGGAAGGTCCAACTGTCTAATTTCCTTTTCAGGAGATATTTTTCAGTAGATATTTTTCCCCAATCCTTACTCTGACTGTAATTTTGTATTTCCGTTAAATTGGAAATCTAAAAATGCTCCAGTTCCAAAATAGATAATATGCAAACCATTCTAAGCATATAAATGCATGAAATTTGTATATATTTATACTAATAAATCAAAAGCAGCCTTAGTTTCAGAAAATAGCATGTTACATGTGTCTTCCCTGTCCAAATAGTGCAAAAGTCAAAGAAACCTAACCGAAGCCAAACAGTGCTTTTGGTTTGAACAGGCAGGAGTAGCCTTAGTTCTTGCCTCAACTTCTAGAGCATTTCTATTTCAAAATGCTATCCAGTCATTGGCAGGGGGAGGTTGGATTCTGGTGTTTAGGATCATACTGTAACTTGCTAAAGTTCAATTGCCTGGCTAAATATAAAAGTTTATTTATTTTTGATACAGATAGGGAAAAAATAATTTTATACATGCCTGAAGAAATGGGAGAGAGTAAGAGTAATCCTTGTCTTGAAAATTGGCTAGAAAGATGTGCTGAATATTGAGGCTTGCACAGAAATATCCCAAGAATAGATTTTTACAAAATTCTGCTTCATTAAGCAGCGTTTAAAAATATGAAGGACTTCAGAAAGTATAGCTGGAAATTTTATATGAAACATTATACCCCCATAAGGTTTTCTGTATTATGTCAAATTTATGCCAACTTTTTTCCAAGAGTGAACAGCACTCAGAGGTTGGAGATGAATGAAAAATATAATTTTCATTATCATAAATGTTAAACGTTTTATTATTTTGGGGAGCAAAATTTGCCACCCCAAAATGTGTCTTTTGGCATGTGTATTACTTTAGGATGATTTTTTAAAAAAATTTATTTATTTATTCATGAGAGACAGAGAGAGAGAGGCAAGAGACACAGGCAGAGGGAGAAGCAGGCTCCATGCAGGGAGCCCAATGTGGGACTTGATCCCGGGCTTCCGGGATCAGGCCCTGGGTGGAAGGCAGACACTTAACCACAGAGCCACCCAGGCATCCCAGGATGATTGTTTTTAAGAAACAGAAGACTCAGGGGTTTTTCTTTTTTGCCTCCTCCATAACTGCCTGAAAGTATTTAGATACAGGATCTACTCCAGGAGAGAGCTATCACCATAGATAACTATAGTATAATATGAACTAGGCATGGTAGACAGAGAGGAACCGAGCAAGTGCTGTTTGATTCAGGTCCTCTCTGTGTCCCATTGTTTCTGGATGGATCAGGAAATATTTGTTTACCAAATATTGACTTTTTCAAACCCATACCCCCTTCTCCTTAGCTACCAATGTCATACAAGCCTCAATTGCCTGACTGCCTATGGGCCTCATAATCTTACAGAGTCCCCATATGTATGTAATTAAATTGGATTTTCTCCTGTTTATCTGTCTCATGTTAATTTAATTCTTAAGACCAGAAAAAAAAAAAAAAGCTTGAATGGTAGAGGAAAATGTTTCCTTCCTAACAATTACAATTTCTGATTTTGCTTCTTTCGGACACATCACTATGCAAATAATTAGCACAACCATAACAACTAGATAATGTTTAAGAAGAATCACCAAAATGTTAAAAATTGGAAAATTGTTCTTGTTGTAAGGAGTTGCCACGGAGCAGTGATACGGCCACTAAGGACGACTTACTCTCCAAAAACACTTTGATAGAGAAGTTGGTGTGGGAGAGGTTCCCAAGCATGAGACCATATGTCTTTTCAGCTAACACATGGCATCAAAGACCAGCAAGGTAGTGTTTCTCCTGCATGTATCCCTGAACAATTTAATCCCTCAGTCATAATGATCTCAAGTCTGTTCAGACTTAAAACAATTTCTTTGAACTCTTCCTGTGAACCAAATTTTTATCTTTAAAAATAGCCTTTTATTTCTTATTTTACCTTCATAATGATAAATCGAAATCACCCAAGGGGGGAGTCTTCGTTACCATCATCACATATACATCATGTGTAATTATATATAATTAGTATATATATGTTTATTAGTATATAGATGTTTAGATACTGTTTTCTTCATTAATTCTTGTCACATGCAAAAAATGGAAGTATTCAAGGTTTTTCTGGTTTGACGACATGATTTTCCAGTACTTGTTCCAAGTTTCTTTTATAATCATTATTCCTATGAAGTCATTCAACTTGGAAATAATTGCTTGCCAAAACTGAGTTTCTCTGGTGAACCACTCAACACAGCTTTAGTTTTATAAAGAACACCATTCTTTGTGTGCTGTTAATCTTGGCTTAGAAACACCACATATTATTCTTCCCACTTGAACAGTTCAGCTCCTGTTCTCTTAGTTATACTTTGGAACCATTAGACTTACTGCTGGAATATAAATGTATGAGTCACTCAGCTGGTGACTCTTTGAAAACAGATTTTCCAAGTATAGATATATGGACTCTTTGCTCATAGCAACATGTGGTTGTTAAAAATCTGAGGACTTCCCGAACAGTCTGAAGATCTGCCTCATATAAGAAAAACTGTTTGCATTTTAGTAGATGGCGTTTTGTTAATCTGATTTTAACTTTGGCATTAAGCAGCTATGATACCACGTTCCAGTAGTTGACATAGAAGTTAAGTTATTCAAATAAATTAGTGCTTCCTGTGCAAATACTAAGCACATAATTGTAATTTTTTATTTGCTCTTTTAATCCCATTTAGTCCCATTTAAAGTAGTGCTTCTGAAAAGCTATTAACAGAAGGTCATGAGAATTTGATAAATCAGAAATTCAGGTATTTGGTGGATTATCCTACAGAATAGGAAATAATTTCACTACCAATTTATTTTCTAACCCAAATGATTTGAAAACCTTCAAAATGAGACACTGTGTTGATATAGGATGGACCTGACTTAATAAAAGAAACAGCTACCAGGGTATATGGCCCTTATGGCAAAGCAAATTGAAAATGCCTTTCTGTTTCATGTTCACAATGAAATCTCTGAAGGCAAAGGATTTTCCCTTGTCAAATCAGAGTGAAGTTATGTCTCCATGTCTTCCAAATTCTGAGAAAGTGGGTCATGGATAATTACCAGGCAGGACATGTTTGTAAAAGTGTTTTGCTCATGAGAATTCTGTATACAAATGCAAGTACTTTATACTGAAAATGTAATACATGAAATGAATGATGCTACTCCATCAAATTAGAATAAGGCTGTTGAAAGGGAAATCTCCAAAAATGATAGAATTTATAGCTGTCAAATATACATACTTTTGGAAGTTTCATATTAAATATAGCATAGGATTGTAGATGATTTACAGTATCTTTTGGCAGAAAAAATTGTGAACCTCTCAACATTTAAGAGTTCATATGAGACATGAAGGGATATTCTAACAAAAATATGTGCTTCGTGTTCAAACTGATTTTATCAACCCAAGAAAGTTTATTCAATTATATGTGGTTCTATTTATACCTTCAAGAAAAATTTCTGGCAATCATAGAAGTGGATTTTATTGCCTTATTTAAATTTCTTTCCAAGTACACTCACCATCTATAGACACAAAGGTGATGAGAAATTTTGACTTTTAATTTTATGGATTTCTTCACACGCACATGTGCATGTGTACTGAAAATGTAGACTGCTTCTCTAAGAATTAGAAATAATGCAGGAAGGGCAGTTTTAACATACCTTGCAAAGGCCGTAAACTAAACAAAACCCAAAATAGAGTATCAACCTTTTGCCACTCCTGTTTCTAATTGTGTCATTAGAGTAGAAAACCGATAGCCTACACTGTATCTCCCTCCTGTGCATTTCAAAACAAAGTTTAGACATTTAACATTCTTTCTTTTATTGCTTATATAACTCAACTGCAGGGGACAGAAAGAATCTTGGAAAAGAATATGAAACAAAACTAGTATTAAAAAGTTTTACATAAAATGAGCATGTCACAGTAGGTTCTGTTTACTAAGTGATATATATATCATAAAGGAGATGGGAATTGAAGACATGTAATTTAGGAATCTGTTAATGGGTCTACACAGTAGAGAAGACACAAGTCAAACCACATCAGTGAAACCACTTTTATTTTTATTTTATCCACATAGATAACTTCATGTCAGCTACAAAAATCATGAAATGAAGAACTGATTGTGAAACTGCAAACTCAAAACCACTGGAGTGAGAAACAGGTTCCCCCCAGAGGACTGTTAAAAAAAAATAACCAGAATACCATGGATTCATATTTAAGTAGTAAACATGTCATATATTTAAAAATAAATATAGAACAGCAGTAGAGAAACTATAGCATAAACAGCATGAAGTATAATTTTATTTCTTAAGACAGATGAAATTTCTAGGCACAGTTTTAGGCATTAAAGAGGACACAGAGGCATAGGTTAGTGTGCGCTGCTCTGTACAAAAATACAGTCTGAATAAATTACATTGCTAGCCATACAATTAGACATCACTTACCAGTCAGTTCATTGCATGTTTAATAATATACAGGTACATGCTAATCCATATATATCATTTATATTTCAAACACATAGGTCTCTCTATATTTGTCTTTAAAATTTACATGTTGAACTTACAAAAAGCTAAATAGTTGTGCAAGAAATCCAAATAACTAGCCCTGCTGAGTATTTTATGCTCTATGTGTGTACATGTATATATCTAAGATAAACAATGGATTTATAGTTAACAGTTTTGCTTGTAAGAAAACATCAAACAAACCTAAAGCGGCAAAGACATAATGTAGGTGAAAATTCACGTGTTTATTTTGATAGACGATACCATATTTCGGATGAGCAACAACTTTCATGTTGTACTGAGTTCGTTAGTCATGAAATACTTTCAAATATTAGTGATGGTAGAAATATAACATAGGGCTCTTCACTGGGGAGAGGAAAAAAGTTATAGAAGAAATCTACTTTTCAGTGTACTGCAAACATGTGTGCCTTAGCCTATAACATATTGTCATTTTCCAGCCTGTCATATTGACAGAGAATGAAAACTTGAAAAGACTCGAGATGTGGTACTGGTCTAACAGCACACTGCATCCTCCACTAGGACTAAGAAAAGTGCCTCATTGATGTCAGCACCAAAGTACTGTTCTTCCATTATTCAGGAATAAAGAGACTCTCTCACAATAGAGAGTGGTTAGTAACCGAAATCCCTATCCAACAAATATCGTATTTCTCATGCTGCTCTGACAATACGCAATTAACTGCAAGACAGTCTGGCCCAGATTTTACTATTTCTCAAGAAAATTGCTTCAAAGGATTATATAATACTAATATTTTTCTGGAAAACTTCACCCATAGTTTCTTATGATTCTAGAGAGAATCATATACTTTCATAAAGGTTTCTCTCTAGGATGCATTTAACTACTTTTGTCTGTCATTGCTAAAATAAGATTCAGCCTGGTTCTTCATATTTACTTTGTGATCCTACAGAAAAGTCACAAGATAGGAGGGTTTTTTTTTTTTTTTCTAAGCATTTGAATAATAAAATAGATTTTTTTTTTCTGTTGTTTTGGCAAACAGTTCATAAGACATGCTGAAAGCAGAACTCTGTTCTGGGAGGTAAACCAAATTATTAAATACTATTGATGTAGTCCTGCTCTTAACGGATTTTGCAATACAATAGAACATAAGTATGTTTTAAATGATTTTTCCAATGCTTCTTTCTGCAAAAGGGCCAAAACCAGGAATACTGTTTTAGTGCCTTTGTTAACAAAAATAATTATTTATAACTTTTATATTAGAACTGTATATTTGATATAAAAATATGTTTACAATTAAACTATCCAAATTTGTATAGTAAACAGGATTAACACAAGTTTGCAGTCTGAGATTAGTGGCAAACTTATTCCCTATCATTGATATTTCCTTCCATTTGAACAGCCAACAAATGATTCCTGTAACATAAATCCATCATAATTGTGTGCACAAATCAGTTAGCCCATTAGTTCACTTCAGAGGACCAGGTGATCACCAATGAATTCTACTCCTCTACTGAGACATTAAGACATTTCTATAAATCTATCACTATTCTTTTATTTTTTAATAAAGACATTTAAGGTACTTGAAAAAAAAGCAGCCTTCTATTTTACTGAATTTTTAACAAAATGATCATTCTAATTGCTACTCTTCTTTGAACTATAGTGCTTACAGAAGAATCATGAATTTTCAGGTTAACACCATTGCAATTTTTCTTCTTTACAATTCTATTAAAACTTTCCAGTGAAACAGTAGAGAACAGAGAGCAAAAGCTTTAAAATATATGTACTTTTGTACAGTAAGTAAGTGTGAATACCAATCTAAGCCTCTTAACGTGTACAAGGTTAGTGTTCAAATCACTTCACTAGAGCAAATGTTACTTTTATGTGTAATAGGCAAATGCATGTATAGGGCTACGGAATAGTTTACTACCATGTATACTAATGGTTCACCTTCTATAAAAATATTTAAGCTTGTTACATACGCACAATTATTTGCGGTAATGTTTGGTAAATGATTTAAAGGGTACTTAGGACAAAAGCAACTCATGCATAGTTCTTTCTAGTTGCCCCAGGGAAAGTAGAGACTCTCAATTGTCCTCATTCTAGATATGGCTGAGGCACAATTTCTAACCACATAATGAAAAGCACATGTCTCCAAGTCTTGACTCCTTTCCCAGGGAGATGCTGACTGCCAAAGCATTGCCTCCCATTCAAAAAGACTATTCTTGAAGGTAGAATCTATATACCTTTAACCCATTACACTCAGAACTCCCATTAGGTGCTGAAGGGCAGTTCACCTTTCAAAAGCTTACTCAAGCAAATAACCAATGGCCAATTTAGTCATTGGGTGGGATAAGCAGGTAATAAGGACTCTATAGCAGTGGAATCCTTGTCAGAGCAAAGGAACTTCTAAATGTTTCTTATGCCAGCTGCTCCCCTGCAGGCAATAGGAGATTCAGGCATTTCTCATTCCAACTAGTATCTCACAATGGTTGCTGTCATACAGACCCTTTCACTTGTCAAGAAAAATGACATGAACATATTGGAAGTTTGCAGCATTTGCCTATGTCTAATCAGCTCTCTTAATTTGTGCAGGTCCCTAAAATGGATGTAAAAGCTGGTTATGATACTGACAGCCAAAAGGCAAAAGATATTAAATCAACTGAGCAAACTGCTTGATACTCCACAAGTGTTTTAGAAAACAGTGAGTTAGAAAAGATACAGAAGTAATCCTTTTGTTGGATGGTTGGTTGTTTTTAAAATCTGAGACTGTTGGTTCTAGTAGTAGTCTTCGTAGTTCTTAGGGTTCAGGCAATAAAGGATGGCACCCCCAAACGAAAATATAGTTGCACCCCAGGCCAGGCCATAACCCCAGTTGAACTCATGGTAAATTTTCAAGCTCACAGTTTCAATGAACTTGATTGGGTAAAGGACCAGGCTGCAAACCTGTAAAACAACTGAAAGAAAAGTAAGTAGAAATTAGAAACATGTTATTTGCAGGAAATAAAATGATACAACATACAAATATATATGAGAATTACTTTTTAATCAAACATAACAGCCAAAAAATTTGAAGCACTGCTTATTCTAGGTGGTATACCTTAAAACATTAATAATTTTTTAACAGTTTCACAACAGAGTAAGAATTAGTCTACTAATAACTAGTAACTCACTATAACAGTATTCGATGAAATAATTAGTACAATATAATAATTTACATGAGCATACAAAGTAGTGATTCTCACTTTACAGACATGCATATATAATCATCACTATTATGCAAGTAGCACTATAAGCTAAACTGTTCCACTATACAAAACCTGTAAATAATTCCCCGAGAACAGTGGCCCCAAACACCCCAAACCCTTGCTATTTATGCTCTTGAGGAAGTGAGGAATTCAAATTCATTTGTACTGATGAAACTGGTCAAGCTATGATTTAAGACAGGCTTTTCTTCCCACTGCTTCTCAAAACCACATAACTTAGCTGACTATTCCAGCAACTCCTACCATGATATCTTCGCTTAAATTCTTCTGATCAAAAACAGTTTTCATTCCTTTCCTCTCATCCTTAAGAAGGGGCTCAAAAGTCATCTTTGTCAAGAAGCCACATCCAACTCTACTTTTGTAATAGATATAACAGATGATGTTGATATATTTGTTCTTCACCTACTTTCAAAAATGAAGTAAATCAATGAAGGCATGGGAGATAATGGTACTGAAAACATAAGCTAATGATGACTCCAACAATTGAGCACAAAACTCAGTTCTTGTTAGCTAAATCTTAGTTCTTAAGTCAGTTGTCAGGGCTAACAGGAAACTGTGATGAGTCATGCCTAATGAAATAAAACAAGCCAATTAATAAGGAAAGGGTTTTTTTTTTTTAGTATCTAAAATTAAAGTGGTATTTATCCTGTGGGTATTTCTATATAGGAGACACTAGATTACATGAGATGATGTCTTCCATCCAAAATCGTGACTTCATATTGCATCAACTATTATATAATTTCTACTTTATTTAAATCAACTTAACTAGAATTTATGGGATGGATCTGCCTCATTCTCTACTATATGACAGCTTCTACCCTCAAGAAACAATCTTTAAAAATCTGGGGTACTATGTAATATGGGACAGGGACTGGCAAGCTACCAAATCTGGTCTGTTGTTTGTTTTTGAAAAAAAAGTTTTATTGGAACACGGCCAGGCTCATTTATTTATGTACTGTCTGCACTACAATAGCAAAGCTGAGTAGCTGCAATGGAAAAACCATGTGGCTCATAAAGCCAGAGGTGCTTACTATCTGGCCCTTTATATAAAAAATTTGGCCAACCCCTGGTACATAAATGTTTAGTCAAAATGATTATCATTTAACTTCTCTTTAAAATACTGTGAATTCCAAAAGTACAACAAAAAATGTAACAATTAAAGAGACAAGAATAAAATCTGATATAGTAAAAAAGATAACAGTTTATTACATTTTTTAAAAAGATTAGTAGGATGGATAGTGTGTTTAATTAAACTAGAGTTTTGTGCTTTAAAGTCTATGCTCATGTATTCTCAGTACCTATAAAAGATCCTTATTACCAATATGATTAATGTTCCTAGAAAGTCTACATTAATGGTCCTCTCTCTAGCATAAAACTGATGAACTCCAGAAAATTCATGAGGGTGTGATTCCGCAAAATCATTATTTTCTAAAAGGTTCTGACTAAGTGTCAGGTGACCTTTCTGGAGCCAGATAGAAGAATTTGAAACACCTCTGCCATGCAGTTCAACACTGCTCCAGGCCAGCACTGGCCTACCACAGTTCCATGCTATAGAGAGTGGATGAATAGGTCCATATGAAAGGAGAATCTCTTGGCATCTAAAATCGACATCACACCTTGTTTATAGTTTAAAAATCTCAGAAAAGGTTTTAAGTCATTGTTAGGATTAATACCTCATTATATAACCCACACTTCCTCTACTTCCAGCCAGTAAATGCTAAATGTGTATCAATTAAAAAAAAAATTCAGCTGGCTCTGTGACTTTGTGAGGGGAAGGGTGCTTTCATGTATTAAATGTCTTAAAACTTATAAGAAGTCAATTACTATCAACCATGAACTACAGAAAAAAATTACAAAGTTAGTATGTATGTTTAAAAAACAACAGCATTTCTCCTCAGGTTTTTATACTTAAAGCATGACTGATCCTGCTGGTATATGACTGAAATATAAATGTGAATTAGGAATAGTAATTCATTTACTCCTTCAAATTCAAATTCATTCATTCAATAAATGTTTGATACAGTTTAAGACACTGGTAATAAAAGTTGCCACTCTCCTGAGAAGGCAGGCCATTAGGGAACAAATGCAGATTGTGGCAGGAACTGCAAAGAAACATGAAAACACAAGAACCTAAGATAGAGGAATGGAGGCTACTCTTTCAGATCCAAAGCTGAGGAGGAGGAGTCATTTGAGCACAGACCTGAACAAAGTGAAGGATGCAGGTCAGGTCAGTATAGTGGGGAGAGAGCCGTCTGGGTGGAGGGCACAGGCAGTACAAAACTCTCAATTCAGGACTTCAGGAAGGCAGCACAGAGAACAAGGCAAGAAGCAGCATGAGATGAGGTGGCTTGAGATGAGACAGCAAAAAGAACCAGGGGGCCCATCCAGGGATGGCCCTGTGAGCCACGGGCGGGGCTCTGCATTTTATTCCAGGGGTGATGAACAGCTGTTAAAGGAGCTTGAGCAGAGAAGTAGTAACTGATCTGAATTCTATTCTAGAAGGATTATATGGGTTCTTTTGTGAAACAGCCAGTCCCTAGGGTGAGTTGTTTACCTAGACTGCTTTTAATATTCATTTCGATGTGTTTTATTTAGTAAATATTTGGCCTCCATGGTATAATACAATGACATAATTTCCCTCTAGTGGAAAAGTGGAAATACAACTCCATTAGGCTCCACTGGCATATTCTCCTGAGCAGCTTTCTTAGAGATAAAGCTTTATTGTGTTGTAGCCAGATGAAAATTACCCTAAAACGCTTTATGCCTCTGAATTATTTTACTCTCTTTAGAATCACTGAGAGAAATGCACGTAATAGCAAAACTGAGAAAAAAAAGATATATAAGCCTGCATTTATAAATAACTTTTTCTATTTAATAAAAATACACAGAAGCAGGTAAAGATGCCTCCTTGCCTTGTTTAGATGCTGTGAAGGGAAAAAACAAACAAACCTGAAGAGTCCAGAACTCAAGAAAAACATTATCACACTTATATTTCTACTTTACCACCAATCAATGAAACATAATAGACATTGGCTGCAGAGGCAACATAAGTAAAGTCGTGTAGCCTTTTAGAATTTGAAGGGAATTTGAAGTTCATTTTATACCTCTCTCCACTTTTTTGAAAAGAGGCAACAAAACTACTAACCATGAAATTGCATGGATAGAGAGGCATGACAAGAACTTAGAGGTACTAATTTTTGTCTTATGTGTAGTTTTCTTTAGGAGGATATTTTTCAGTGCTTTCAATGTTGAAACATTGAAAACATTCAATATTGAAATATTCAATATTTTCTTTGAAGTGGATAGTTCAACATTTATTGGACGTTGACTCTGTGGTAGGTGGAAGGGATGATACAGGACATAGCCCTTGACCTGTCATATTTCATACTTTATGGTGAAAACAGACTCATAGATAATTACAAATGAATGTGTTCAACAGTAATAGCAGAAGCATGTTCACTGATCCATTCATTACATGTTTACTGAACTCCAATATTCCAAACACCATTTCTGCCTGGAGAAAGAAGGGAGGGCTTCAGAGAGGAAGCACCACTCGAACTGGTTCTTGAAGGATAGATAGGACTTGGTCAGAAGACAAAAATGAAAAGACCTCTGGGAAAAAGCAGCAGCTTGTAGAGAGCTTAGCAGTATTAAGAGGGTGTAACCTATAGAAAATTCACATGGTTGGAATAAAGGGTACATTCACATGGAAATGTTTGGCTCACACTCTAAAAGGCGTAGTGTGCCATAAAAATGAGACTGGTTTCTACAGGGAGACATCTCAGAGCTTATTTTAATTGTAGATCCTGTTGGTGCCCTATCCATTTGCTTTCATCTTCATCACTCCGATATAGGTCAGCCTGACTTCCAGCTGTCAGCAGCGCCTGCACTTCTTCACCTGACTTTTCCTCTGGCCACTAAAGCTACTTTGCCTGACTGTGGGGCAGGACTGGTGCTCTGGAACATTAACACTGTTGTCTCCCCAGCATCCCCTCAGCCCTCAACGATGACTCTCAGAACTCGGTTTCCAAACACCCAGTTCCCTAGTTCTTCCATTGAAATAACTTTGAGGTGTGTGTTGTAAGCTGGTTTCCAGAATTTTTCCAGGAAGTTTAAGGTCTTTATTGCCTACCTTCCCTTCTCTCACTTTATGTATCCCTTCTTTTGACTCCCAGATTAAGTACTTGTACTGATTTCCTTGTCTTAATCTGCCTCTGGGAAAACCAAAGGGATGAGTGGCAAGACCCAATGTGCATTTGAGAGCTACACCTCATGTGTTTGTGCGCAAGACAGACTATAAACAGGAAGGAGACGAGAGAAGGAAGGCCCCTAGGACACCAGTCAATGCAATGGCTACCTGTGTGCAGTGAGGACTAAGGTGACACCAGCAGGAAAGACACTGCACAGAGGATGAAAAGAAAACCTCAGTAGCTGAATTCTAGGAAAGGGAAAGGAAGGAGTCATGTAGATATTTTAAGTCAGATATTACCATTGAAAGAAAGTAGGGGAAGTTCAAATCTGGGAACAGAGATGTTCCACTTACAGAAGAGTTATGCCCTTGACTAAGGCAGTAATGGGGGCTCGTGAAAAGCTATAGACTGAGAAGATAATTTAGAGATAGAATTGATGGGACTTGCCAGTCAAGTCTCTAAATATGGAATTTACAAAAAGAAAATGGTAATTTGGAGAAAAAAACATTTGCCCATGAAGGATTAAATGAAGCGATCTTCTTTTCCTTTTTCTTTTTGAAGATTTTATTTATTTGAGAGAGACAGAGTGAGCGAGCCCACGGGCAGGAGGAGGGGCAGAGGGAGAGGGAAAAGCAGACTCCCCACTGAATGCCAGAGCCCTGTGTGACGTGAGGCTCATGACCTGAGCGGGAGGCAGATGCTTAACCAACTCAAGCACCCAGGTGCCTCCTTTTCCTTTTTAAATTTAATCTGTAACTACCAAGAGTTGTAGTACATATGAAATTATCAGTATTGATACCACAAATTGTTCTAGCCAAAGGGTAGTTCGATACTGATAAAAATCTGTGAATAGAACTCCTTTTCAAGGGACACCTGAGCAGCTCAGTGGTTGAGTGTCTGCCTTCGGCTCAGGGCATGATCCCGGGGTCCTGGAATCAAGTCCCACATCGGGCTCCCAGAGGGGAGGCTGCTTCTCTCTCTGCCTAGGTCTCTGCCTCTCTGTGTCTCTCATGAATAAATAAAATCTTTATTTAAAAAAAAACCCTCCTTTTCAGTATGAAATCTAAGTTGGACACTGGTTTTTCTGCAAAATCTAGACTCAAAATACTTCCAGCCACCTCACTGTACAACAGGATGGTGAAGGGCTGCAAAACACAAGCCTCTAATCAAAGATAGCTCAGAGGCGGAGTTGCAGGATCCTGGGGAGAAAAAAAAAAATCACCATTCTGTGCAAACATTCATTTACAGAAAGATTTTTGCAGATAGAACACAAAGGAAATATCATTAATAAAATTAGGGGGATTCTGTTATTTAAAATCTGAATTACAAGACTGAGAATCTTCTGCAATTTTTATTAAAGGCATTTAAAAAATGGAAACAATCATCCTAAGTCCCAGTGCGGCATAAAAAAGATCTGCAAAACCAGATGATAAAAGAGAACCCAGAGAGAGGCAGTCCTTTTAATTTCATCAAGTTTTTAGGGAGAACTAGATGCCAGTTATGATCCCATCATCTATTACCTATCATTGTCAGTTACACAATAAGAAATATGCTATAGTCATGTGTATTGGAAACATGCACATTTTCATGATAGGCAATGATTCAGTCATGCTGCACTGATCAATGTGTGGTCTTCATGACATCTCAAATTGCTTACTACCTTCAAGTGTTGCCCTCAAGAGGTGGAATAACGAGCTACAGGATGGACTCCCAACTGCAGTACACAGTTGGCAGCTGAATTCAAAATTCAAGGCTGATTCTGGTCTTGTTTTCTCCTGTGTTATACACACCCAAGTAAAGAGGACTTGAAACCCTGGCTCTGCAACTTATTAGTTGGATAACCCTAGAAAATCACTTAACCTTCCTGAACCTATTTCTTCATTGATAATATGGGGAAAATAAATACCCAATCTTATATTGGGTCCAATCTAATTGCTATATTAGAGATAGTATATGTGAAGGGTCTAGCAATGTTGCACATGGTAGGTGCTCAACTGATTATTGTCCACCTTATTATTACAGATAATATGTTATTCTGAAGTCCAAACTTCTATAATCAGTGAGTGAGAGAGTTGTGAGACAGTGTTTTAGATGGGCTGCAGTGATGACTCGCTCTTAGCAACTAATCAGGCAGGTGACAAGCCCACACTAAATTAGGGACTTCAGAGAAAAAGGGAAGATGAAAAACCTTTAAGATACGTTTGGCTGTCTTTATGACAGCCGGTTAGTCATCAGCTTTTAGTAAATATCCTTGGAGTATATAATCTAACACCAAGGCAATATAGCTACATACTAGAGGTACCCTACATGTATTCATTAAATAAGTGAAGGAAAACATGAATAAATGAAAAAATCATTTTTGTAACTATTACTTTTATGAGCTGTTTTGGTTTGAGCTTTGTGTTCACATAAAACTTGCTGTTTTGTAAACTGCAAAAAGATAAATGATTTAAGAAAAATTGAATTATAGTTATTTACATGCCTGCTTTTCCCTGTCAAATTATAAGCCATACACCTTAGTTATTTTTCCATCATTCATTCAACTATCTACTGAGCACCTCATTGTACCAGGCATTGCACATGGTACTGAATTAATTATGTAGTCCTGTGTAGAGATGTTTCCAAGTGGTAGTGCTGTGTTTGTTTTGATTTTATGTACTGTATGTTTCAGCAGAAGAAAATAATATTTATTTGCTGAGAAAGATAACATTCTCTGTGTGAGCACCAAGATAAGGCTTGGTATTATTTGAAAAAAACATTTTGAGAAAAGAGGAGAAACACAGACCATTTTCAAGCAGACCGAGATGAGCAAGAAGGGGAAATGGCCCAAATACATATTTACAAAGAATCACTAAACTGAATTACAAGTGAGACAAGCCAACCAAGAGAATAAGTATGTTTACTATGAAGCAAAACAAAATAAACAGCCATGATTTTCACTAGCATTGTATCAAGTGGGCAGATTTTCCAAATTTGTTAATCTTACGCTCAAATCAATAATGGATTATTATGTGTAATGAGTATCTTTTCTAGAAATCAGCTTCAGGCAACTCTTTAATGGTTTTTCAGATGGGAGAGAGAAACCTTTTCATGACACATTTCAAATAACCAGTAAGTTTTACCTTGCTTATATGCACTGTGAACACTAAACTAATGGTTATTTCAAAAAAAGCTTCCATAAGCACAGTGTCAAAGAGAATGAGTAAAATTAAATCACAGCACATGTACATTTTTAAAATTCAACAGTATAATGCTTGCTTTAGGTCTCAGTGGGTAAAATATGAATATATGAATATTGCTGTAGGGATTCTTTTCATTATTTTAGAATTTACTAATACTTGTAAGTAGCTAGAGCTAAATCAAAATCTTTATTTTGACCAAATCCATTACCTTTAACTTGTGCTCATTTATGGTATGTTTTCTGTTACAACCAGTACTTATTTTCACATTTTCATAAATTTTGCTATACTTGGGAAAACATACAGAGCTTTTTAGGAAAGAACTAGAAACTCCTGTTTTTCTAAGCATGTTTATAATAGCTGCTATAGAAAATGAATTTCTTTATAGATTCTGCATATGCTATTATGTGGTAAGTTAAAGTCTAAATGAGATAGTAACTAGGTAGCACAATAATATTGGATATTTATAAGAGAATGTCTTAGAGTACCTCTAACTCTCCTAAAATCAGGAATATCTGAGTCTTCTAAAAATTTTTCAGAACATAATTCCAGTTTTAAAGAATGGTATGCCATTCCAAAATAATTTATCAAGAAATTCTACCACAATTAATTATCTAATCACTATGTTAATAAATCCTAGCTGCAAAGACAAATGTATATTAAAATTAAAATATCTAAGTTATTTCATCCTAAGGATAGAAAGATACGTGATAAATCCATGAACCAAGATATAAACTAGAAAACTGTGATGGAATCTTTAGGAGAATCTTCATATTGTACTAAATGATTCACAATAGAGGTCTTTATTATACATTAGATCAACAAAAAAATGATAGTGTGGCCACTGCTCAAGACTTCAAAATATTTTTTGTAATACGGTTCTCTACTCTATTAGAAAGTAACTGTGGTGCTATTTAGCTAGTCTTCTGGGTCTCTTAATGCAATGTTCTGTCTGTAAGAGGTACCTAATAAACAGCTGAATGAATGAATGAATGAGTCAGTAGTGAATGAGCCACTAGTTCAAAAGTCAGTAGCCTCCTGGCCCCGGCTCTGCTGGTAACTACTATGCAATCTTGAGCAAGTCACTTAAGAGATCTGAATTAGATGCACTTCTAGATTCCTTCAGCCCTCTGGACCTTTGTTTTTATGACACCTACATTCTGATCAGTCTGTGGATATAAAAAATGAATACAAACAGCAGGGGGCAGCAGAATACTTCTGATCTTCTATTTTTAGATCAAACTATCCTTCAAATCCTGAGAAACTTCATCTGTTCCCATCTTTAAACAGCTTTAGAAAAAAATCCGTCTAACAGCCGAGATGGTTCTGTCAGTGTCTCCATTATTGACAGTCACAGGGGCTTATTTTGCAGTCTTCAAATCAGATGTAACTGACGGGAAATTGAAGGCACTACAAGAATATTTCAGTTTGAATAAAAAAGAACAATATATTCAAGGCTATTCTTTTTTTTTTGCAAGGCTATTCTTATAAATGAAAATTAAAACACATAAAGTAATGTGCTGAGTTTTTAGTCTTGTAAACCCTCTTTCTAAATACTTCCCCGATTTTAGCAAAAGCTCCACCTTACCTTGCTTGATATTTTCATCCAGGCTGTGCCTTATAGAATAATGGTTGTTAAATTACTAACTATGCCGCTGACCACATGCAACTGAATTGTCTGATGGTTCAAGTTCTAGATGATCATTTTTCATTATAAGCATGTTTGTTTCCACACAGATTTACACCTTTAAGGCTGTGTATATTGGAATTTTTTCCAGTTTCAGGTCAGAAAAAAATAACGTTGCCTTAAAAGCACCACAGGGGCAGTAAAAGGGCTGGGGGGAAGCTAAATGTAAAGAAAGACTGTTGGTAAATATATCTGCAGCAATTTTTAAGGCAATAGCCCTGTCAAGCACTATTACTTATCCATGTTTTAGAAGTTTAAAAACTGCCACTGTACAGGGCGCCTAGGTGGCTTAGTCAGTTATGCATCTGCCTTCAGCTCGGGTCAGGGTCTCAGGTCCTGGTCTCCAGGTCCTGGAATCGAGCCCCATATCAGGCTCCCTGCTCAGCGGGAGTGGGAGGGCTTGCTTCTCCCTCTCCCTCTGCCAGCAGCTCTGCCTACTTGTGCTCTGTCAAAAAAGTAAATAAAATCTTAAAAAAAAAAAAACTGCCACTGTGCTCCGTGAAATACTTAACACACTGAAAACTAGTAATATGACAAACCCTTAGTCAATTTACCTTAAGATATAACAAAAGCCTCTCCATTTGTATATAATACAGCAACCACATGCTGCTTTTGCATGAGAACGGAGGGATGGTAGAAGGTTCCTGAAACTTGAATACCAGTGTGAAAATAATTAAGTATATATTTACCTGCTGCAAAAAGCATGACAGCAACAGGTCTGTAGAAGCGCCTTCGAGATCCCACGCAGATAGAAATCAAACCCACCAGGAATGCAATAAGAATGATGGCAGCACCGCCCAAGAGTAAAGCCAGAGTAGCAATCTGCCAATCTGGAAGGAAAAAAAAAAAGAAAAGTATTGCTTTTAAGCAGGCAGTCCTCAAAGAATCAACAGAATGATGTTCAGCAGCCTGTGTCTAGCTGCAGCTAAATACATGTGATCTTACTGCATGCTAAGCATCGAAATTTTTTTGCAACAAAAATTTGTATAAATGTCCTTATTCAGGGAAGTCTCTTATGCTAAGCTCAGCAGCGTTTTTAGACCAGGGATTTGCCATGCTTTCCGAAGACTCTTATTAAGCCCATATGGTAAATGTGGTGTCCTTTCCATAACCTATTTTCATTATTATTTCTTTCTTTTTCTATTGAGCTATGAAGTTTACAAATCTTAAATATGAAAGTCAAAAACATGATGAAATGTTATATATATTCATACCCCCATATAATAACCACCATCCAGATTACGATCTAGAACATTCTCTCCACCAGAGTTCCCTCATGCCCCTCCCCAGCCAATAATCATCCTCCCACCCAGGCTAGTAATGGTCAGCTATCACCATGGATTCATTTTTGCATGTTCTTAAACTTTATGTAAACGGCATGAACTCTTTTGTGTCCAGCTTTTAAGTCTGTGATATTGATTTTGTGTCTGGCTTTTAGGTCTCTGATATCCACCCATGTTGTTGTGTGGCAGTAACACATTCTTTCACCCCCCCCCCATCCTTTCTTGTAAAGCCTTCTTTCTCCATACCAAAACAAAAAGAAAGAAAAGAAAAACCAAGTTTTTATTTGCCTGTCTCTTCCTCTCTCTTCCTCCCCTTCTCTAGAACAATTCCCCCAGCAAAGTGGCATCAGGAGATCTGCTGCTGTTTGTCTTTCCCTCCTTTCATTTCATTCTAATCTCGCTGTGGTATTTACTACAGAGATGGTTTGTGAAAGTAAGTATTCCCAGGGAGCCAGAATGTACTCTAAATAGCCACTGGGCCCCTTTCTTCATTCATACATGGAAACAGCAAGCATATACTGACCACATGCTATGTACAGGTCTCTGTATGTGGATATTTTGAGTCTCCCATGTACTTAAACATAAACCTCACTGAAGGGCATGTCATTTCTTATAAAAATGTAGAAATAGGGTGACAGAAACTTGGCCCATTTCCCATTCCATAAGAAGAGTAGAATGTTCTCTAAGCAGCAGCAAAGTGAATTTATGAAAGCACTATCCAGGTTAGGAAGCATCACAAAAAAAAAAAAAAAATGATGCTGTGCAGAACTCTCTCTTCTGTGGGGGTCCTTTGGAAGTCCCAGGCTGCCTCTTCTGGCCTTCACTTTAATGTATGTGTAGAAAATGAAAACAGACCTTAATCCATAGTTAAATTGCAATGTAGTCTATCCAAAGTCAAGAACTCATGGTATTTTGATGCTGCACTCTGAAATTATCCCTCCAGAAAGATTCCATAGTGCACTCTTTACCACTGTAGGATAAGGGATGAATGGAAGAACCTACAAAACCCTAGGATTTTCTTCTTTTATTTATATTATGTCTCTGCCTCAAGTGTCCTCTTCCACATTCTTGCTTTCTAATAAATTCTGGATTCATAACTGGCACTGAAGCAGAACTCACACTGCATTCAGGAAACAAACAAGGGGAAAACAGAAAAAATCCACACTTTTTAAAATATAAAGGTGAATTGCAAAGAAATGGAGAGTATTTTTTATGCCATCTACTTGTAACAAAGACATATAACTTCAAACAAAAGTATATCTGGCTTTCAACTAGAGTTTAAAAGGATAGCCATAGTATGGATTTTTTTTATTCCATAACAGCATGTAGCTTTGAATTAAAAAAAAAAAAAAACCAAAAGAATAATCCTTACATTTGGAAGTCTCTAAATTTCTTTGAAAAAGTTTATACAAAGCACAATTATTTTTCACTTTAACATAACAGAAATCCTTCTGAAAACGTTTAAGTTTGAAATTTCTGAATAAGTAAAATTTTCATTGTATCAAAGCGTTTGAGGTAAAAAAAAAAATACCATCCATTCATCCGTCAAATTCATCAAATTCTTTAAGAGAGTCTATGCTGAATACTTTTTAGTTGGACCATTATTTTTATAAAATGATTACTACTTTTAGCAACTCTCTCCAAATTATTTCAATAAGAATTTTTAAAGAATCAATTTTAAGTCTAGACACAAGTAAATATTGACTTATTTAAAAAAATAACTTAAAAGATAGCTTTATTTTCTAATAAGCTCTTTCACACAGCCCAATATAAATGCATAAAATGCCACATACTTTGACTATTTCCACTTTTAATCCAAAAAAAAAAGGATTTTTGATTGCTTTTCTCTATTTAAATATCCTCAAAGAATAGCTAAAATACATGTGTTTGTTTGCATTTTGTAAAAACAAACTAAGGCAGACAAACTGGGCAAAATTTCCCTATAAAGGGCCAAAGGGTATTTTCAGTTTTATGGGTCATGGTCATGGGTGCTGCAACTACTCAACCTCTGCTGTGTGGTGTGAAAACAGCCATAGACAACATGTAAATGAATGAGCATGGCTATGTCCCAAACTTTATCTACAAAAACAGGTGGTGGACTGGTTTTAACCCTCCAGCTAAAATTTACTGACCCATGGTCTGTACTTTATGTACCACTTAGAAATGTTGAACTTTTTTCTAGGTAAAGGTGTCTCAGGAAATAATTATTTCATAATAAAGTCAAGTTGATAAATGAGTTATATAGGAGTACAAAGTGATGCTTATCCAATTTGGCAATCAAAAAGTACAAAAAAAACGGGATGCCTGGGTGGCTCAGTGGTTGAGCGTCTGCCTTTGGCTCAGGGCGTGATCCTGAGTCCAGGGAGCGAGGAACCTGCTTCTCCCTCTGTCTATGTCTCCGCCTCTCTCTCTGCGTCTCTCATGAATAAATAAAATCTTTTTTTTTTTTAAAAAAAAAGGACATAAAAAACCCAAATCTCACAAAATGTTGAACTTCCTTAAAATACTCTCTTTCATATGGAAGACCAATAAAGTGCAGTAAGAGCCACCAGAATAATACTTACTAAAAGGGACTAGAAGCTAATTAGGAAGGGAATGTCTTATGGCACAGTAAGTGGTTCTAAAAAGTAAGTGGATACAACTGATTCTGATCCCCACCCTCCCACCCCCGCTTTTTTAAATATTTATTTGAGAGGAGGCAGGGCAGAGGAAAAGACACTCTCAAGTGGACTCCACGCTGGGCACAGAGCCCACCTTGGGGCTCCACCTCATGACCCTGAGATCACGACTTGAACCAAAAGCAAGAAGAGTCAGTCACTCAACCAACTGTGCCACCTGGGTGCCTCCTTATTTTCTTCTTAAGGTCCTGTATTTATTTTTAGTACTGAGGGTTGTGGCTAATGAGAAAGTCCTCCTAGACATAAAGTCAAAAAGGCATGTGACCAGTATCACACCGTCCTATTGCTACCCTTCCCTTTGGTCCTGAACCATAGATAATGCCTGTTCATACACAGAAGCCATTTCATTTTACAGGAGCCTAGAACTGGGCCATGTCTGCCATTGTCCCGGCCAGAAGTTCAGGGCTTGGACTGAAGTTCGGAGCCCATATCTCCGGTAGACAGTGCCAAGTTTTGAGATTGTTGTCATTACGTCTATTTGGAATGATTCACTCAGGCAGGTTGCCCAGGACCAAAGCTTTAACATGCTGATCGGTTGATCATCAATCAGGAAGCGAGAAAAGTGGTTCGATAAGGCTACCATCGTCAGTGAGACGCAGGGCACTCTTCACGGTTCAGCACTAGGTACTCTGAAGCTGAGAACAGTCTTGTGGCATGGTGCCTCTTTCAGTTGACAAGCAGAATCTATTCCTGTCTGAATATTGGGGCCCGCCTGCCTTAGAGGTGAGCTAAAGTCAGTGACTATGTAGATTGGCCTGATACCATTTCCTGTTTCTTGCTGAACAAGACTAGAACAAGACTAGAATATGGAGAAATTTCAGAACGTGAAAAACAGTTTTATAGATATCTAGTGATGGCCATTAAAATAATTTATGCTGGGCTTCACGTATACACACATACTTACTTACCTACCAAATGTAGATTTAACAAAATATACGTAGACAATGTTTTGTTATATACTGTAGAACTTGAACAATTTTACAGTAATATTATAATAAATGACCAAACAACTTGTCTGGCTTTTCCATCAGAAGGTTCGCATATCACAAATACTCGCTATCCCACATTCACTGTTTGCAAAACAAATTAAAATGTCATAAAATTCTCAATTTTCAGGCCCATTTCTTTAAAAAATCATCTATTTTAAGTTCCCATAATTGGTTAATTTCTACATCAATCTTAGTCCCACAATTTTATAGCCCTCACAGTATTTAGTCAGATGAAGTGTTAAGAGCCCTTAGAGATTTATTACTCTGCATTAGTTTTACACATTTCTATAAATGATAAACTGACACCGTAGTGGAGCAGTGAACATAAACCAGCTCTGCAGAACATCAAGGGCCACAGTGCTATTTTACAAATTGCAGTGCTCTGCACAATTAAAACTGGTCATTGTTCAATGTCAGGCCAGTTGATCTGAAATCTGAGTTTGGTTTCCAAGAGCTCAGAAAACAAGTGATAATCAGGTTTGATGAAAAAATGTACATCGTTGGTCCATGAACCAGTAAGGGCTCAAATGGGCTGAGAAGAATGTTTCAGATCTGGAACTCAAACCTGAAATGAGGCTGCCATAGTATCTGTCAAGTTCTGCTGAGGAGTCTAGCAGTCCTCACCTCATCTGCAGTTTCCCTTTCCATGCTTTCGCTGACCCACGGCCCAACGCAGTTCAGTCTGGAAGTAGAGGATACTCCTCCTGATGGATCATCAAGAAGGTCAATAGTAGTAGCCAAAGGCCACATCCCAATGCCTGTATCATGCACCTCACTTCGTCTCATCGTACAAGCCTTTTATCTCACATCATCCCAAGAAGGAGGAGTACAGCACAATACAATTTTCTGAGAGAGAGATCACATTTACCTAGCTTTTATTATAGTATATTGTTATAACTCTTCAATTTTATAATCTTAGTTATTGTTGTTGCTCTCTTACTATGCCTAATTTAAAAATGAAACTTTATCACAGGTATGTGTGAATAAGAAAAAACATAGTGTGTGTGTGTGTGTGTCTGTGTGTGTGTGTGTGTGTGTAGGGTTCAGTATTACCCACAGTTCTGGGGGTGTTGGAATGCATCCCTCACAGATAGTATGGGGGGGACAACTGTTTTGGGGCAAAACTGACACAATGACACACAGTTGGCACTGAACGTGCACCTGTGGAAGCCAAGGCTCAAGGTTTAAGTGTGTGCTTCTCTGCTAGTGCTTTCTCAAAAAAAAAAAAAAAAAAGGGGAAAAAAATAACAGGAATGAATATATATATAATGTTATACTTCCCCCTGCAGTTACAGAATCAAAATTGGGCAGTCCTTATGCCAGAACATCAAGTCCAGCATTAATATGCAACTCAGGAACTAAATTCAAGCCCTCTTTCAAGGTATCTTTATTAGCTGGCGCCAGAGTTTCCAATGTCTATAAATGCTTTAGTATTCTGCAGAATTGTGCTGACTTACTTTACAGTCTAATACATGAGACTGGTCTGAAATTGCCACTGCATTATGAAAATTCTATGAGCCACATTATAATTGCCAAATTGGAGAATTCACATTCCTTTAGGGAATTCGTGGTCAAAATTTCCTTCCAATTTCCAGGAAAGGCAAAAATCTTAATGACAATACACTTTCCGCACTTTTGAACCAAGGTGAAATGCACCACACCAGTGCCCAAAGCTTTCCTCCACCCATCTTATTTCAAAATCTTTAACTTGTCAAACACTGGCTAATTTATTTACCCCAGTAGGTATTGTTTATACTCTGAAATTAGTTCTACTGTATATAAATCCCTGAGCACACAATTGCCACTTCTAAGAAATTAGATAAAATTAAAAAGCAACAAAGAAACAGATTTTTAACCTTATAAATTCAACTATCACAGTTTGGGTAGGTAGGATTTTCCTAAACATATTTCAATGTTTTAATACAGGAGTATCACTGTTCTAGAATTCTCATCACAAACTGAAATATTGATTTTTAAATAACTTTTATAATCACATTCAAATTTGCCACTTTTATTTTCATCTTTGAGTTCCCTAAAATACAGTTATATTAACCAAAATGATATCTATAACTGTAATCAAAATCGTTTACTGTTCCACCTTGAAGAGATTTCCTATCATCTTGACATTACCTCACAGGTCATCCATAAATCCTCCCTAACTCACCCACGTAAGCTGGATCTTTTCACTCATCCCCAGCAAACTTTCAGTTCTTCTAAATACATTTATTCACTTGTAGGGCATATGTATACCAAAACACTTAAATTTGTTTTAATTATATTGGTGAGAACTCAGAAAGCGAACTCACTATCGCCAATTTCCTTTTATTATCAGGAATGGGAAATACTGGGGTAGTTTATATTTGTCGAGGGGAAAACGAGCTCCAGTTACAGAAAAACATTTCAAACCCAAATTCTCCAACACAGCCATCTCTTCACAAAAGACCATGTCTTTTTCCTATCTCATCTTACTAGAAATTATGACATTTAATTATTTTCATCAATTGTAATTTAGATATTTGAGATAGATGCTATATACTTCCGAGTTTGGACAGTAAGTCCGTATCCTCATGTATGAAGAATGAATCAAAATAGCGTTATTTTTTTTAAAAACTGCAAAAAAAAAAAATAGTGTTATTTTTTGTAAAGGGATGGTAACTATAGCCAAAATATTCCCAGAGGTATCAAATGATTCACTTCACTTTTTTAGTCTGCATATGTCAAACGAAGTTGAAAACCTAAACCTTTACTGAGGGAGTTTAAACTTTGTTTTCTTGGCTAAGTTGCATTCCGACCTAAATCCGTCAGTGTTGCATTAATTTCCACTATTCCATGAGATACAGACACAAACAAAGTCAGGCAAGAGAAGAATTCCGATTCTTATTTCAATAATTAAAAGGATCATGTCTTTTCAAGCAACTAATATCAAATCTAACACTCTTCATGGGCAAAGAGTTAAGGCAAAAAATTATGTATTTTACAAAATGACAATATAGACACTGTACGCTGTGTTGCACAAAGTGAAATGGAATATTAGAGAAGCACTTACCTTAGATATCCATGTTAGTCAAGTTGCAATGATACAACTTAGAGTCCTACTCTTCAGGCCAATTTATAGATAAAAAAATGTGTTAAGAGTTTAGTGCCAATGTGATTTTAAGCAGATACATGACCCTAGGTAACCATGCAAATTAGATGTGACAACTCTAATGACCAAAGTGCAGGTCAATTTTGCCAAAATTCTGGTTGTCCAAAAGTACTGGCCAGGTTGCTGATTTTTCAATCCGTGACAATTTCATTTAAGACTTTTGAGTTCTTTTGTGTTGGTGTTAGGATACACATCTCTTTAACAAATCAAGGGTCATTTTAGCTGCTTCATAGAATTCTATCTCAGAAAATTTGGTGAAAATGCAATTTATCATCTAAATACCATAGCATCTGGTATCTTTCCCACCAAATCAGACCATTATATACAGTGCTTAGCAATGAGCCCTGCTATTAAAGCATGTTGCAGAACGTAGAGCACACACACAAAAAAGATATACCATCACCGCTAATGACTGCCGTTTCTTACCCTGTACTATGTTAGCAAGATTTCATTAGCATTTGATGGTAACTAATATTATATAACGGGTACAGGCATATCTCAGTAAGAATTTCTAATCATAGTATTTCCATAAAGTTGTAATGAGTTTGTTACACTGAACATCATCTTTTCCCTACTCTTAAGAAAAAACCTAAGGTTACAATTTAGAAAACTTGATTATCTGGAAAAGCAGGAAGAAGAAAACCCACACCAGGACTAGGAGTGGGTGACCTTCCTCTAAGCAACTAAAAATCTTCTGTGACAGGTTTACAGTTGCTAATAATAATCAAAGAGTAGATGGAATCCAGCCAGCCAGTCACCCACGATTCGTATTAAGATACCCTCTTAGTAAATATGGGAGGGATAAAACCGGTAAGATAGCAGTCCCGTTAGCAAACTTCTTTAGATATCTTTCATCCCCTGCAGAATTTAACCTTCTATTTCCTCCTTTACATTACTTTGTACATTTATATTATTTCGTTGTTTAAAAGCAGGTGTTTCATTCATCACCTTGCTGTCACCACCTAGCACAGTGCTGGCACACAAACTAACTGTCCCAAGACAAGGCCTACTCCTTGCTATGAAGGTAATGAAAACGTTTTTAATGAAGTTAACTCCTTGGGTACATGTAAGAAGACAGGAAAAGGGAAAGATAATTTCTCTAAGTCACCTAGTGGTGCTAGAAATAGACACCGGGTTGCATTCAGAAAGCACTAGGGCAATATTTTGATGAACTTTTGGTTGAGGGACCTTAAAACATGAGAGCAATAAAACCCCCTTTGATGGAAATTTGAGTTCTTTTGTGGGTATGTCCTTTTACACATTGAGGATATTGCACTCATGTGCCCCAAATTCTACGTTTTAACACCTTTTTGCTAATAAACATATATTTTGAAAAGAGAATCAATACGTAACATTATGTGGAAACATGGCTCATTAAGCTATCATTTAGAATCTCCCAACAAGGTGCCTGGGTGGCTCAGTTGGTTAAGCATCTGCCTTCAGCTCAGGTCATGATCCCAGGGTCCTGGGATCAAGTCCCCAATTGGGCTCCCTGCTCAGCCGGGTGTCTGCTTATCCCTCTGCCCATCTCCCGCCTGCTCATGATCTCTCTCTCTCTCTCTCTCACACGCTCATAGATAAAATCTTTAAAAGATTTTTTTAAAAATCTCCCAACAGTCAATATAAGCTGATAGAGACAGAAATGATCTAGGTATTTTTGTCTTGTTTTTTTGTAGATTTTTTTGTTTTGTTTTGTTTTGTTTTTTAATGGGAGTCTTTGGTGGCAAAGGCAAGAAGACTACAGTAGAATAGAAGATTGATGGTCTACTAGTGTCTCAAAATCCCACATAAACACATAAATAAAAAAGGGCAAGGAAAGATGTTCTTGTCTAATTTTTAAGGGAGATGATCTAATACTCTGAAAAGACTGGTAAGATTTAACTGTCAGTGTCTTTGACATAAAAGGATGAAATTCTGTTTAGGGAAAAATCAGTCTCTTTTGATAAATAAATGTATCTTTTTAAAAATAAAGCCAGGATGCAGTAATTACTCGATCTAGTGAAATTTATATTCATTTAATCAATTTAAGAAACTCACATGGCTGCCTTCCACATACTTTTGCAATTATGATTCAACCTAAAATTAAACAGATGTTTTAAAGCGTCCTTTCACGGCAAAACTTGAAGAAATTTTGTTGATTTTTAAGGACTAGTCATGCCAACAATGTAAATTTGATGACAAGAAACATCTAAAATTTCACGGACTTACCGACAGAGGAGTCTATCTGAAGATCTTAAATTCTATGTGAAACCAAATCTTGGATGATTATAAAAACTAGACATCTATTTCATGTGTGGCACTTTATCTCTGCATCCAAAGTTCCATACCTGAGAGTATTCAACAAACTTTCAAACACCAAAAGATAGTTAGTTACCTGCAATATGACAGGAAAGTCTGAAAATGCACCCTGCAAAAATACTACAGCGAAGTTCAATCCCTACTGAGTAACTACCATTGCATCTTCCTCATTCTTTGCTATCCATGTAAGAAATTGGATGGGGCACGAATACTTTTAAAATCTTTTCTACTTCAAATGTGCTATTATTCTGCAATTCAACACACACGAGCAAATGTCAGGAAAAGAATTATGTTATTAGGGACCCCTGGGTGGCTCAGCAGTTGAGTGCCTGTCTTCGACTCAGGGCGTGCATGATCCCGCAGTCCCGGGATCAAGTCCCACATCAGGCTCCCTGCATGGAGCCTGCTTCTCCCTCTGCCTGTGTCTCTGCCTCTCTATCTCTCACGAATAAATAAATAAAATCTTTAAAAAAAGAATTATGTTATTAAAACAAGGGAAAAACAAGCAAACAAGAAACAATTCTGCAACTCCAACACCTTTCTGTGCTACAAAACTTGGCTCCTGTCTGAAATTTTAACATTTTAGGGTTCGTGTACAAAGCATCTATTGCATCAGACTCCTACAAAACTTTCTTTAAAAAAAAAGACAATAAAATTTTATCAGCAACATGAAGTAGATTATACTCCAGATTCTTAATCAGTTTGAGCCTTGGTCATTTGAGACTCTAAACCAAAATGGCTTAAGGTCACCTAGCTAAGAGAGAGGTAAAAGGTCTCTCTTTGTAGAGAGGTTAGTTTTTTGAGTTCATTTGATTCCAAATCCAAGGTAACCCCATACAAGTGACCAATCGTTAAAGCCATGTATTGAGGGCAGTTTTGCCCTAGCCAAATTTTACTTTGATAATTGACTCAAAGTTTTTATTTTTTTAAAAGATTTTATGTATTTATTCATGAGACACACAGAGAAAGCAGCAGAGACACAGGCAGAGGAAGAAGCAGGCTCTTCACAGGGAGTCCTGACCGGGAGTCACACCCTGAGCCAACCACTGAGCCACCCAGGCATCCCTCACCTTTTTTTTTTTATTATTCAAAGTTCTTAAGAAAGAAGCTATGTCAGTTGTCTTTGTTCTTCAGAGGCAATAAAGTAAGAATGCAGATTGGCAGTTAGACTCCAGCATCAGACTATATGCCTCAAAAGTAGCCCAACAGCATCTCCTATCCTGCATGTTCTTTCCATAATGGGACCTTGCTGCTGTTCCATTAAGAGGTGGCTTCCAACTTTCCTCCCCTGGAATCTGGGCTGCCTTATGGCTCCTCTGTGACTTCCCAGGCTAGTTAAGACAGAGCTTGATTCTCTAAGGACCCTAATTCTGGGGAAAACCACTTATCCTGTAGTAAGTTTGACTATCCTGGGGCCACCGTGCTAGTAAGGCCAGCGGAGTCTGGTCTCCCAGCCATTTCCACCAAGGTGCCAAACCCAGTGAAACTACTTGGAAGATCCTGCAGTTCCAGATGTTCCAGTCCTCAACCATTCCATTATGTCCCACCCTCAGCTGTGTCCCCAAACATCCTGGAGCATCAGATATACCATCCTCATTATGCCCTATCTGAATTCTTGACCCACAGAAGTCATGAGTATAACATGACTGTTGTTTTATAACAATAACTTTTGAGGTGGTCTGTTTCCCAGTATTAGTAACTGGTACTCTCTTGATTAAAATCTGTCTCTACCGCTGACTGAAAACTTGGTAAACTCACAAAAATGCCTGGTCTCTTCAATAACATATAGGGATAACGTTAGCTACCTTGCAAGTTTACTGTGACATTGGGAATAACTGAGATGTCTGCCCTGTAATAGTGCTGACAAAAAAGGTAGCTTTTGGTAATAGTTTTGTGATCATGATCTACCAAGGGCATTGTTAAATGCTTGGTGATGCATGGCAAAGTTTAAATTTGAAACCAACAGCATATCTCATTACTCAATGCAAAGAGTTTACCTTTTAAGGAGGGTGGGGGGAGTCCTCAACTATCAAAAAAAAAAAAACCACCTCACTTTGGGCTTGTTTTTCTGAATATATAATAAGGAAGGAGCACAACCCTAAGGAGCAGATACTTTTATATATTTAATCTTAATGCCAAATCATCTGAAGCCATTAAACTGTATGAGGTCACATGATTGGTAAGTGGCCAAGTTCAGGGCAGGTTGAATCTAAAGCCTCGTGTATTCTCCGCCACACTACTCTGCCCTCCTACAGGATTACATTACAATTTAGCATCGTCCATATAAAAAATTACTGTGGTATTTAGGTAATGTTTTCCAGGAACTTATTTTGAAGCATCTACAATCCTTTTCACTAAATATCTAGTTTTACTAGATTTATCTTTGGTTTCACTAAATGGTCTTATCATTAACAGAAACTTGAAAGAAATTCCTAAAATATATTCCTGACAGCAGGCAAAATCTATTGCTTGAGATACACTTTTGTTTGTCTTGGTTTTATTGTGAAATGTTGTATGAAAGGCCAGGCTTCTCACACACCCATCAAATCCCTTTGCTGACAAAGACTGATCTAAATGGTTCCCTGGAGATTACAATCATTCTATAAATGTGAGCAAAAGAGGAATTATATCTGCCCACAAATTAAAACGTCCTTTGTAAAAGTCAATCTTGGGAGCTTGGAAATCTTAGGAGATGCTAAAAGAAAATGATCGTGAAGATTGTGAAATAAGTCATACTTGGCTTTCTCTGGTTTATTGAGAAAGTTTTGGTGCCGAGTGCTACGCTTTGTGTACTTTTTCCACCCACCTATGCTGTGTAGGTTAAATAAAACTGCATTTGTTCTACTTCTGTTCTTTTTCAGGAAGCCAAAAGAGGGTCTGTCATGACCTCCAGGCTTGCAGAGCTATTTGTAAACACACAACAATACCAACTCATTTCAAGCAACAAGCTGAACCTTCCCGGTGTAAATCACATTGTGAGGTTTCCCAGAGAAATTCTGTTTCTCAATGAAGGTATGGATTCAAAATATGCACAGAGGATATACATCTCAATTCAGAAGCACTAAACCTCAGATTTTCTAAGATTTGCAGTTGTCTAGGTAGTTTGGTTTATCCTAAACTAAGACCTAATGTGGGTTTTCTTATAATGCCTTTTAAAGTGGAATTTTTGGCTAGTTCTAGGAAAATAAGCTACATATAAAGCACTCTTAAGAGAACGTCTTGTCGACTGAAAATAATAATATTCACCTGTTATTAGCATACGGTGCGCACTGCCATTTCAAAACTGCCAGTGACTCATGTTACAAATGAAGCTATTTTTAGGACAGTGCACGAATGATGTTAACAAAATTCCTTGAAAAAGCCATTATTTGATCAAGTATTTCATGGATGGAAAAGATGGATAGATTTTGTGGATGGCAAGATGGATAAATGCACTTTTTATATCCTAAAATGACTCTTAGTTAAACGTGTTCATTTGGCCATCTGCATGTCCTTGCTTTTCGCTTAGTCAATAAATCACATAGACATCAAAAAAAGGAATCTGCCTTACATGAAATAGCTACATATTGATAAACTGTAAAGAAGAAACATCAAACCACCCTAGAGGTTACACAACATATTTGACGTCAAGTTTAGGGCATCAGCATTCTGTATCTGCTTGAGCAATCCTATTTGCACTAAGAATTCTTTTGTAATGGCTATGAAATCCTAACAACTATATTCTAAACAAAAGTTATGAAAAGTAAGTGTGAGTAAGCAAAAGCCAAAAACATTACTACCATTTAAAAATATGATTAGAGATTTATTAAAAGGCTGCCAAAATCAGTAGTGGGGAAAACTATCCTTAGAAATTCTGTGGCCGGCAGCCATGAGTACTACCTATTCAAAACTTCCTAAGAAGCACACCTTATTATTATTTTTTGTTTCCACCGTGAATGGCAGTCTATTAGCTGTTTTGCCCATTTGTCCTTTTGGAAAACTTAGAGCTTTAGATGAATGCCTGGACTGTCCCCCTACACTGAATTGGGACACCAGAGAAAAGCATTACAGTTGACTGACACCCGGATTACTGGTTCGTACTAGAAGTGCTGACGCAACCTTCAATACACCAGGACACAAAAGGCATGGTTCTGCTTTTGCTTAAAACCACAGAACGGGCTATATGCCGCAAACGACGCGTATTTGATACCAAAATTAAAATGCAGCTTTAAAAATAATGGCTATGGGGAAAGTTTCCGTAGGAACTGGGCCTAAGTAGGACATACTGCCGTCAGTAGAAACATTCCTGAATTTCCCTTCTGTAAATCACAAGCTTGCCTCTTCATAGCAGTTTTAATTCTAATTAAGACAAAGGTTTTTAATTAAGCCCCGAAGATCCTGGTGCAGGGCCTTCAGTAAAACTGTCCTTGGTGGTTCCTCCCAAGGTAATTCATTTCAAGAGACAAGCAAGTGGATCTCTTAAAATCTTCAGAGAAGACATTTCCCTCCCTGCTTTCTGCTCCTCCACACAGCAAACAGACTGAGAAAAGCTGCCTGCCCTCTGGAACAGGCAAGAAAAGCATTGCTCGTTTCAGTTTAAGCTTCCCTCTTCGTTTCAAAACATTTGTGGATAGAAGCTTCAAGTTCACAGAACGTTTTAAGAAAGCACATTTTGTGGAGTGGGGGAGATAGAGCAATTTTCCATATTTTGTTTCCTTTCCTCCTGCACCCCCCCCCCACCCACCGCCTTGGAGAGGAAAAATGAACCACTACTACATAAAGAAAGTCAAGAACTTGTTCCAGTTAGCCTCAAACAAAACCATCTCTATGCCTCCCACATCATTTGCTCACCAACTACACTTTTTTTTTTTTTTCTGGGATGAAAACTATTTTAAGCAAAAGAAAACTGAAGCTGATTTTCAGGAACCCAAATAGAAATAAATGCTGTGGTATGAGTTCCAGCAGAAGGGTAAAACAACGGGCTGCGGTGGGGGGGGGGGGGGGAGACAATCAGAAACCCGTACCTGCCTCCAATTTCTACCTCATAGAGACCTCTTATCACTACATTTGCATTAAGCTTGAGTCTCTCTATTTCCTTGCCTGGAGGGGGGGGGGGACTGAGATAAATGGGTATGCAGGCAATTAATGAAAGATTAGCAAACACTGCATACTGCTCAACAAACTGGGGCTGGCTTCTCCCCATTCCCCACATTCCTGGCCAAGAGAAAAGGATACGGTCTGAAAAGAAAAGAGGGGTAGAGGCTGGTTTCTCTAACCAATCTGAAAAGTCTTTATGCAATCAGGGGGCTATTATTTCAGGAGACAGGAGAAAGGGGCAAAAGATTCCCGTTGCTAAGGAGACATGCTGAAGCTGGCATTCCTACATAAATTTCCATTTCTATTGGAGAGGGGAAAGAAAAGATATTTTCTCCAAAGTTTATTTGGATCCCCTGGTTACTGAAGAAAGGCATTTTACCAATTTATTTTATCTTTAGTTGTAAACAACCAACCCTGAAAGAATTGAAAGACCTAAATGTTGACCTCCTGCTGCCAACCAGTCCTCGCCACAGTGAATTAAGCAACAAAGGCAAAGCCCCCGTCAATGGGAATTTTGAAGTAAAATCAAAGAAAAAGCCTTTTGTAAACAGAAAATCAAATTTATGGAAGAAACTTAACCAAGTGAACTAATCTTTCTTGAAACAAGAAACCAAACACAAAAGTAAATCAGATTTGTGTGGCATTTGTGCTATTTCAACTTTCTTGGAACTTGAAACGTCTCCAGTAAAGCTTCATAAATAGTCCCAGAGAAGACAAACTGTCACGAAGGAATTTAATCAGTTTCTTAGGGGGTAACGCGTGGGTAAGTGTAAAATCACGGGCAGGTCGTCTTCCTTTATTCCCCTTTCTCTGCACTGACACCAGCAGCCGAAGAATCAAGATTAGCAAGGAAAGGGGTTTCTACTGCAAGAAATCGGAAGTTGGCCGATTTCTGCTAACGGCGTTAAGTGGGGCGCAGGGCAAGGCAACTGGGGGTCAAGGAGAGAGTAAGCCCCAGCCGGGGCTCGGCAGCCCCAGTGACTACCTTCTTCTCCACCCTCCACCCCGTCCATCTGCAGCTTCCAGTGCGAGCTGAATAAGCCACAACTTTCCCGGCGTCTGCGAGTAAGTAGCTGACGGAGGAGAGAGGAGATCTCGGGAGAGGAGAGAAAGGGCAACTCACAACCAACGACGTGTCACCAAAAAAGGAAAGGAAATTACGCCTGTCTCTTCCAATTCTCCATACCCCTCAAAAATTTAAGGAAATAAAAGCCAAACCGAAACTCCCCAGGGAAAACCGAGACAAAGTGGAGTAGAGCTGCCAGAAACGTGGGCACTACGAGGTAAAGTCAGGCAAATTGCTCCTTGAGAGAGGAGGGGGAAGACGGAGCAGAGAACGCGGGGCGTCCTGGTGCAGTTGGGGCGGTTTTGCTTGTCCTTTTTAACGAGAGTGTGGAAGGCGTTGCATTTTGAACACCACCGCACGGTTCTCGCCTTAAAGGGGATCAATTACCGCAAACAGCATACGCGTTACTCCGGAGCCCACGGAACGGCCACGGGAGGGCGGAGAGGGCGTGGGGGCGTGGGGCGCCCGTGGCACTGGCGTCGGCGGCCAGGAGCGGGGGGGGGGGGGGGGAGCGGGGGGGGGGCCGGGTGGGGAGGGGCGCGGGTCAGGGAGGCGGCCCCACGTAGCCCAGGGGCCCGCGGAGGGCCAGGACGGAGCGGAGCGGAGCGGAGCGGGGCGGCCCCGGGCGGGCGGGTCGGGGACGCGGCAGGGGTGGGTGGGTGGGTGGGTGGGGGCGAGAGGCGGTGGCCGTCCGGGCCGCGGGGCGGTCCCGGGCTCCGGGAGGCAGGGGTCGCGGCGCGCCGGGCCCTCACCGCTGCTGAGCGTGGACTCGCAGTGCCAGATGTCCAAGCTGGCGGGTTTCCGGCAGGACTCCCACAGGGACAGGTAGTACTGGTGGTCGGCCGTGACCCAGGCCGGGCTCAGCACGGCCCCCAGGTCCAGGCACAGCGCCAGGAAGATGCACACCAGCCCCACCAGCTTCAGCGGCGTCAGCACCGACACGCGCACCTCCTCCATGCCGCTGCCCGCCGAAGCCATGCCCCGGGCGCCGCAGCCGCGCGCCCCGCCGCCGGAGGCGAGGTCGCCAGGCGGGTCCGCAGAGCCGGGAGCCCGACCTCCTCTGGAGGGAAGCGCGCGCCGCGAAGGTGGGTCTGCGGGAGCTCCCGGCCGGGCTGGGGGGGCTTGGGCAGCCGCAGCCACGCCGAGCCCGCCGCGGACCTTCGCCGCCAGCCCCGAGCCGCGCTCTGCCGGCGCCCGCTCCGCCCCGGCGCGGCTCAGCTAGCTCCGCCCCGGCCCCGCCCCGGGCTGCGGGAGGCGGTGCCGAGCGGGGAGGGGCGGCGGGTCCGCACCCGGGCGGCGCCAAGCTCGGGTCCCCGCTCCCGGCGCGAGAGGCTAGCGCGCGCCCCGCCCCGTGCCCGTGCGCGAAACGGGTCCCTCTGCTCTGATCGCCGTGCGCGGGGCGCTCCGACGACTTGTCTCCTGCACAGCGTCCGACCAGCGCCTAGCCCAGAGCGAGCCCTTCGCCCCGGACCGTCTGCGCGGGGCGGCTCCTTGTACCGCTTGGTCTCCGGCCCCGCCCCTGGCCTCTCGCGCTCCGGGGTCGCCTCACTTCCCACCCCCACCCTCCGCGGTCACGTGGGCTTCCTTTTCTTAGCGAGCCTGGGTGGGTCCTTTTCTGGAAGGCGTCAGCTGTGGATTCATAGGTTTCTGGGGCTGTGGCCGTTAAAGCAAAGAGCGGTACTCCTGCTGTGTCTCTCTGATGTAAACCCCGCCCCCGCCCCCCCAGCCAGTTTCTCCTCCCGGGGGATTTGGAGGAAGAAGAGTGACAAAAGGCATAGTCCTCTTTTCAAACCCAGCACACACTGAAGTCTTGGCCCTTTGGAACCCCGCGGTTTTTCCTGTTTCCTAACTTTCCCCCAATCCGGCTATCGCTTCGGTTCTCTGGACTCGCCTCCTTTTGCGCCCCCTATAAAGGGCAATTGCTCAGGGAACGCAAGCGCTAAAATGGGTATGAGAGCTCCTGCAAAATGTGAAGTAATCCTTCCTTGGCTTCTCTGCGGCTCCGTTCTTGGATTGCGCGTTGACTAAAACCTTTATTCATTCGGTTTTACGCTGTGCCAAGTGAGATCCGAATTCCTCCCAGGGCATTAACTTATTCTTGCGCCCCACAAGACCTAGCCCAGAGCCTGACGTAGGAAAAGTGGCATATTTTTAAGTAATTAATCTACACACATTTATGGAGCACCTACTGTGCGCTCCAAGCTGAGGAATCAGCCCAATACAACCTAGCCTCTGTCCTTTTTTTTTTTTTTTTTTTTTTTTTTTTTTTTTTTAATTTATGATAGTCACACACAGAGAGAGGCAGAGACATAGGCAGAGGGAGAAGCAGGCTCCATGCACCGGGAGCCCGACGTGGGATTCGATCCCGGGTCTCCGGGATCGGGATCGCGCCCTGGGCCAAAGGCAGGTGCCAAACCGCTGCGCCACCCAGGGATCCCCCTAGCCTCTGTTCTTAAGGAGACTCGCTCTTTTGTTTGTTTATCTGTGAGGAATAAACGCCCCTCGAAATTGACTTTGTGGTTCTGTAATTGACTAGTGCAGCTTGGGCTTGGCGGGTTCTCTATTGTAACTCTGACTACTTTCCACTTTTCCTATAAAAGAAGCAATTTATTGAATAGATCATTGGGGATGGGGATGTTCCCAGATCTTTCACCATCTGGAAAATTTGGTAGAAACCCAAAATAGTGGTTCAGATCGGAAGAATGAAAGAAATGCTTTCGCTCCTCTATTGAAACATTGTCCTCGGCACTCTGGGATTTCATACTTTTTGTTGATAACAATTTTTTTTTTCCTGTAAGCACATCTTTCCATAGAGCGGACGGCATTTTGGCCGAAGCAATATTTTGAATGGAAGAAACCATCGAGTTAGCGTCAAAATGACTTGAGAATAAGAGTCAATCCAATGTGAAATAAAAACCCGTGGTTTTCTTACACTTGGAAATTAGGAAATTGGCAACTTCCCCTTACCTCTCAATTGTGATATGTACCGTCCTCACAAAGGAATGCTAGACCAGGCTGAGCTCCTTAACCTCTAACTTCCAGTAAGTTTCTTGGTCTTCGACCTTTCAAGCAGAAAGAAGCCTCAAGCTTCTCTATGAAAACAAATGAAACACTGAAAAATTAAAAACCAGGATGATTAACAGGGATGTGATATTTTTCTTTTACCTGGACTTTTTTAGAAAAGATTTTATTTATTTATTTGAGACAGAGAAAGGAGCAGGGAGGAGGGAGAAGCAGGCTCCTCGCTGAGCAGAGAGCTCTGGCTGGGACTTGGTCCCAGAATCCGGGATCCTGACCTAAGTTGAAGGCAGACGCTTAACTGACTGAGCCACCCAGGTGCCCTCTTTTACCTGGATTTATGCTCATGGGTTTATAATGTACATTTGAAAATAATATCTAAGAAAATTTCCTGACTTTGCCTCACAGTTATAAAGACATCTTTTTTCTCCAAATTCTATAACCTGCCCTTTAGTAAGTTTTATTTTTTCTTATCTTTGTTTCCTGTGATTTGAGGTTCCTTCCTTCTCTCCCTCTACCCTAGCTGCTCCGCTCAGCCCCTCCAACACACACTCATTTTGCTTCGTTTTTCTGGCTTGTTTTCAACTGCTTACTCGAATGAACACATCTTAATTTGTCCTACCTACAAAATTGTCTCTGCACTGTCTCCAAAATTAGAAAAATAAGCCATTTTAACCACAAACACCCAAATTCTCTGGAAATATTCCATTCCTTTGTTAATCATTTTTAGAATTTGTACAACATAATACAGATCTACCATCCTTAGTCCTCGCTTTTAAAATATGAAAAGCTCTCAAGATAAAGTATTTTGTTGTTTTCATAAGTTTGTAGCAAACTCATTTGGTGGAAAAAAACAATTCCAGACTGATGTGAGGCTATTTATGGTTTTGGTTTATTCCCACTTAGCATAAATAAATATGCAGCCACAGAACCTATTGAGTATTGTCTAAATTTACAGCACATGCACCAGAGTATCCTTAAAAAATCTGAAGAAGTCTGAATTCCTCAACATTGATTATAATGTAATATATCTATAATCTGGTTAAAATCTTACCCTAACGGAAAAGAAAAATTCATAAGAACACTCCATTTAATGAATTATCTCCAGATATGACTTCTTTCAAAATTTTATTTAGGGGATGGTGAACTTACATTTACCCTAAAGATGGAAAAAGTTTCGTGGAGGATTCCAACAATCAGTAAACACTAAATGAAAACTACAAAAAAAAAAATAAGTCAACTGACTGGAAGTAGGATAGGAGGTGACAACTAAGGAGTGAGTGTGTGTTTGTGTAGGAGAGAGGTAGAAATGAAGATTGAAATGAACTTATATCTGAGAAATGATATGGACCAACACTGAACAGTGAAGAAAGAGTTCCTAGCTCAAAAGAATTTATTTGAAATCTCTTAGAAGAATGACTTTGTTGGCCCTGTATTATATAGTGTTACTCCAAGGCCGGAGGCCTGCTCTTTCACCTGAGCCTAGCCTGGAACACCATGGTACTGTAGTCACCCCTCGCCCTCAACCTCAGGGGGGCCAAGGCTGGAGGCCCTAACTCTATCCCACGGTGGAAGAACTCCATGAAAATTGGAGTCACAGAACTGCAATGTGTGACTTTGTGTGAGATGTATAGCCAGGGAAAGGCAGGGAGGAGTCGTTCCCTGGACCCTGAAGAAAAAGAAAAGATGAACCCCTTGCTTGAATCAGGCCAGAAAAATGGGGCAGTGATGTGAGAGATGAGGTCAGATGGAAGAGATTGGGAAGTTCATCAGAAAAATAGAAAAGTGTCGTGGTGGGAGGTAGAGGGTATGGAAGAGATGGGGAGGAGGAGCACATTCCAGACTTTGAATGTGTCTTAAGAGAATAAAGAGGAGTAAATGTCACGTCATCTGCTCACAGTCTATCCGCAAAGGCACATCTCTGCATTTGCTTGGCATTTGAAATGTACAACTACTAAAGTGCAGCTACCAAGGCTCTTTCAGCACTGGGATCACATCCAGATGCCTACTGGTTAGACCTGTTTGCTCCTAGAGAAGAAGAAATAGAAAGGAGGGGGAAAGTGATGAAGCAATCATTAAAAGATTAAAAATACACACCAACTGTTTTTCCAGTGTCACGGATGATAATGTTGGCAAAATATTTTAAAAATCAGAAACAAAGGGTGCGTCTGTGGTTTATTCATTTTACTCTAAATCCATTCTTGACTTCCATGCCAGAAGGATTCTGTTGGGAGTGAAACTATGATATAATGAGGCCCGGCTGCTCTTTATGATAATTAATAAGGTCCAAGAGAGTTCCAGGTTATATGGTGTATTCTGTATTGCATGACTGAGATTTCTTCTTGCGTTGCGGCGAAGTTCTTGGCTTAGCGTTATCAGAAAAGATTGTTACTAATAATTGCTTATTTCTGCTTTCATAAAAAAGAACATTGATGAAGATAAGGAATTGCACATCCCAAAAACCTAAATACCATCATTTGCTAAGGTCTTTAACAATTTAAAAATGTGTGATATTGTTGAATCAGTTAGATTTAAGTCATTAATAGAACATTGGCTATTCACATTATGTGTTGATGTTTTGATTTCAAGTTAATTGTTGTTTCATAATGGTACCTGTGACCATAATAATTTACTCCTCCACAAATACAGGAAATAAATCTTGGAAGTGAAAACACAAGAGGCCACTGGAGTTGAAGGATGATTAGTTTTAAAATAAATGTTTGTTATAATGAAAGAAGCATGAGTCAGATGCCCAGGAGGTAGGAATACATGGAAAATTAGAATACTCCCGGTGGGACTAATTCTAAATGCCTTTTCCATCCTTTTCAAGCATTAATTTCCTTAATAGCAATCACCTATAGGCACAAAACTTCCTCTATATATTTTATTTGTATTGACTTTTAGCTTTGTGGATAAACGGACAGGTGTGCCTCATGACGGCATTTTTATACTTTTGTTTCTCTCTTTGTTTCTACAAGTTGAAACTTTTGGTGACCCTAAAGCAAGTGCATGCCTACCAACAAATTCCCATCCTGGTGGAATTTCACTTTTCCTTGGCCACTGCCAGCATGATATATTAATTCTACATCTCTCTTGGTGCGAAGTTGAGTAGAGATGGAATCATCAACATCAGGAATCACCCTGAGAAATTGATCACCCTTTCCATTGCTCTCTGGAACTTGTTAGCTCATCTTCCTCTGTGATTTTAGATTTCAGGCTAAAGTCATCTTTGTGCACTTCTTTGTGAATTTTCATAGAGGCCTTTTACCCTTAGACATTTGAATGAAGACCGTTGAGACTAATGGGAAAATTCTAAGAAATGCCTGGTTAGGAACCCACCCGACCTCCACCTTCCCAAATTGGTCTGCAATAGTGTCAGTTTCTCATCTCACAAATAGTTTCATCCAGTGATGTGATGATTTGCACTGTTGCATTATTTATCTTGTGTTTATTTTTTTGTATTGGCAGTCTCAAAATTGTAGCTGGGAGCCCTTCCCAAGTCTTCTCCTGATAGAGACTATATCTATAGTATAAGAAAGTTCTCTTTCGTTAGAAAGTATGGATCCATCCTCTTCTCTGTGGCTGGAAGAACTCATATCTGCAATCGGGGGGAAAAAATTAACCCAACATTCGTAAATCTCTAGCGTTGGCTCAAAGTTAATTGAAGGTAAGGCTGAAATTTAAAAAAGATTAAGTAGAAAGGATACCTGGAGCAATTTATACTCATACTTCCAAGAAGAAGAATGCAGCTGAGGTATTTCTCTCTGGAATTTCCCAAAGGTGGTCTTAAATGTCAGCAATGCTAGGGGATTGAGGCTAGTGGAAAACAGATTCTCTTAGGAATTTTATTTCAGTGTAGCTCTCACCTCTAGATTTCACCTTTCAAAATTTGTCTCTGAAGTGACTGAGTAGTACTGCGTGATTTGTCAGCAGTCTGTCAAAATTCAAAATGTCAGCTCATTCAGGTTCAAACAAATATAGATGGAAATATCAGAACAATATGAAGATCATTGCTTTTTTGTCATTCTCTGACTCATTTTTTTCAGCTTTTCCTTAGCCTACCTTTTTCAGCCTTCTCTCCCCCCCCCCCCACCCACACACTCCTTTTAAGCTTTTTGGTCCTCAGCAAACTAGAATGGGAATTGCTTTTGATTTAGGCAGACCAAGGTTAAGATACTACTGACTGTATGGATTTGGATATACCATTAACCTCAGTTCCCTCTTTTATAAGATGGTGTGATACCTATGTCATTGAGTTGCTGTAAGAATTAGTGAGGTGATTTATATAATGTAAAAGGTCTGCCATATGGTAAGCACTAATCATAATTATTATATTATTATAATCCAGATGTCAGCTAGCACCCTCTGGTCCCTGGGAGATTTAGACAAACTTTGTTTGAATCTCTAATTTTATGATCTTTTAGACCCAAAACCCTTTCCTCAATCCTTGCTTCTGTTCTTCTCTGTATCTGGTTCTACATCTAACGGATCCTTAATTCTATCCCTAACCAAGCTAGGTGAAAATGCCAACGTATTCATCCATTTCCAGGAAGAATACATCAAATAGCACTGCTCTGTATAGTTTTGAATTATTACCCTTTTGGACTACTTGAGAAGTCAAAAGGAAGCGGTGTTCCACTATGGAGGGTAAAGCCTTCCATGTCTTGCTTGCCTCAGCAGATCCGCATCTGTCCCATGTCTATGTGGGTTCCATCCCCCCCTCGTCTCCCTGTCTCCTTATTCAGTAGATTCCATCTCCAGTGCTCTTAATCCTTGCTACTTGAAGTGTGATCCAAGGATGCCACCAGGGCTGGAATCACCGGGGAGTTGACTAGAAGCACGGAACCCTGGCCTCTCCTCAGACCTACTGAATCAAAGGCTGTAGTTTAATGGCATCCATAGTGATTCGTGTACAAGTGTTCAAGAAACATATGATCTACATCTTCTCAGGCCTCTCAGGGCTCAACTTCTACAAGCAGTGTTATCAAAGCAGCTGCTAGGCAGATGAAAATTCACCAGTTTATGCCCTACCCTTCAATGCATTACCGGCTGCCCAGGTGAATGGTGTTTCATTCCTACCCACCTCTCAGCTGGCTCTAATCATCACTGAGTTTGGTGCCATTGGCGATGATTAGTCAGCATTGTCAACCTTATTTGACATCAGTGTATTCTAGGCTCAGGAGTTCTTTTTTTTTTTAATTTTTATTTATTTATGATAGAGAGAGAGAGAGAGAATGAGAGAGAGAGGCAGAGACAGAAGCAGGCTCCATGCACCGGGAGCCTGACGTGGGATTCGATCCCGGGTCTCCAGGATCGTGCCCTGGGCCAAAGGCAGGCGCTAAACCGCTGCGCCACCCAGGGATCCCTAGGCTCAGGAGTTCTAAGCCATGTTGTCTCACTTCTAGGAGCTGTAATTCTTGGTGTAGTCCCAAGATTCTGATGATGTGTTAATTGACTGATGAAGATAAATGTTGTTCCCTCTTCAAGTACATCTTAAAAGACAACTTCTAAGACAGAGAAACACTAAGAGTGTCCCCTGCCTTCTTGTGAATTCATTTTAAGAGATTTATGCAGCTGTACTATAGTAAATAAATTGCTAGGAACCTAGAAGTCAAAGGCAGAAGTCCAATTATCCAAGTCATCTGAAAGTACATCACAGAACAAAGTACAAAAGGGCAGCTAATCCCCACTGATAAAGACCATCAAATACAGAGAGTCATAGGCCTGGAAATGATATATCTAGGTAAAGTAAGAGAGGATAAAGCTGCATTGTTGTGGTTTTAAACTCTGGCCACTTTGACATTTGTTCTCCAGATTCCTTTTAAATTCCTGATCTTTAGTTATTAGGTTTTAGAAACTCTTACATAGTCTTCTTAATTGACAAATCGACAAACAGACAAACAAAAAAATGGTGTGCCAGTGAACAGTGTTGAGAATAGAAACCCCCTGTGGAAGCAAAAGTAAGCTAAAGATGGCTTTTGTAAAACTTGATCCAGGACACGTGGTGTACAGACAGAGTGGGTACAGGATTTTTCATATGATTGAGAGAACTAAAATGACGGACAAGTACAATTTACTTAAGAAATTATAAAGGCTCAATTATATATGAATAGTTGGCAGTTCAGGAGAAAAAATAGAAAATAAATAAAAGTTACTGATTACTAGAGTTGCCAATTAAAGCTGAAAGACAGTCTAGTAACCCTTATAGGGACCAATTTTTCGTAGCTGGCATAGAATCAGGGTGATTGACACCACCATTCTATGTTTTGACATCATTACCCTACAGTGAACTAAGTGAAGCTGTGATTTCTGATAATCCCGTATTATTTCTTGACAAGGTATCACCAATTTTGATAAAGCAAGACAGATAAAGCAGATTGGTAGGCATATTCAAGTACATTTTTCCAATATATTTTTCTATTCAATGTCTATTGCAAGTTTTCTCAAAATGTTGGGAATCTTTTTACCAATTCACTATCCCCCAAGATTGCTGGAACTCATACAGCAATTCGGCAATGTGGCAGGATACAAAATCAATGCCCAGAAGTCAGTAGCATTTCTATACACTGAGACTCTAACAAAGAGAAATTAAGGTATCAATCCCATTTACAATTGTACCCAAAAGCATAAGATACCTAGGAATAAACCTAACCAAAGAGGTAAAGGATCTATACCCTAAAAACTACAGAACACTTCTGAAAGAAATGGAGGAAGACACAAAGAGATGGAAAAACATTCCATGCTCTGGAATACTCCATTCTATGGAAGAATTAATATTGTGAAAATGTCAGTGCTACCATAGGGCAATTTACATGTTCAGTGCAATCCCTATCAAAATACCATGGACTTTCTTCAGAGAGTTGGAACAAATCATCTTAAGATTTGTGTGGGGGATCCCTGGGTGGCGCAGCGGTTTGGCGCCTGCCTTTGGCCCAGGGTGCGATCCTGGAGACCCGGGATCGAATCCCACGTCGGGCTCCCGGTGCATGGAATCTGCTTCTCCCTCTGCCTATGTCTCTGCCTCTCTCTCTCTCTCTCTCTCTCTCTATCATAAATAAATAAAAATAAAAAAAAAAGATTTGTGTGGAATCAGAAAAGACCCCGAATAGCCAGCGGAATATTGAAAAAGAAAACCATTTAAACTCAACACCAAAGAAACAAACAATCCAATCATGAAATGGGCAAAAGACATGAACAGAAATCTCACAGAGGAAGACATAGACATGGCCAACATGCATATGAGAAAATGCTCTGCATCACTTGCCATCAGGGAAATACAAATCAAAACCACAATGAGATACCACCTCACGCCAGTGAGAATGGGGAAAATTAACAAGGCAGGAAACAACAAATGTTGGAGAGGATGCGGAGAAAAGGGAACCCTCTTACACTGTTGGTGGGAATGTGAACTGGTGCAGCCACTCTGGAAAACTGTGTGGAGGTTCCTCAAACAGTTAAAAATATACCTGCCCTACGACCCAGCAATTGCACTGTTGGGGATTTACCCCAAAGATACAAATGCAATGAAACGCCGGGACACCTGCACCCCGATGTTTATAGCAGCAATGGCCACGATAGCCAAACTGTGGAAGGAGCCTCGGTGTCCAACGAAAGATGAATGGATAAAGAAGATGTGGTTTATGTATACAATGGAATATTACTCAGCTATTAGAAATGACAAATACCCACCATTTGCTTCAACGTGGATGGAACTGGAGGGTATTATGCTGAGCGAAGTAAGTCAGTCGGAGAAGGACAAACATTATATGTTCTCATTCATTTGGGGAATATAAATAATAGTGAAAGGGAAAATAAGGGAAGGGAGAAGAAATGTGTGGGAAATATCAGAAAGGGAGACAGAACGTAAAGACTGCTAACTCTGGGAAACGAACTAGGGGTGGTAGAAGGGGAGGAGGGCGGGGGGTGGGAGTGAATGGGTGACGGGCACTGGGTGTTATTCTGTATGTTAGTAAATTGAACACCAATAAAAAAAAAATAAAAAAAAAATGAAAAGCCACAAAAAAAAAAAAAAAAAAGAAAAGAAAACCAGAGCTGAGGGCATCACAATGCCTGATTTCGAGTTGTACTACAAAGCTGTGGTCATCAAGACAGTGTGGTACTGGCACAAAAACAGACACATAGATCAATGGAACAGAATAGAGAACCCAGAAATGGGCCCTCAACTCTATGGTCAACTAATATTTGACAAAGCAGGAAAGACTATGCACTGGAAAAAGGACAGTCTCTTTGATAAATGGTGCTGGGAAAATTGGACAGCCACGTGCAGAAGAATGAAACTAGACCACTCTCTTGCACCATACACAAAGATAAACTCAAAATGGATGAAAGATCTAAATGTGAGCCAAGAATCCATCAAAATCCTAGAGGAGAACACAGGCAACACCCTTTTTGACCTTGGCCACAGCAACTTCTTGCAAGATACATCTATGAAGGCAAGGGAAACAAAAGCAAAAATGAACTATTGGGACTTAACCGAGATAAAAACCTTCTGCACAGCAAAAGAAACAGTCTACCAATTCACTATCACTTTCATTTCAATCTCTGGACACTTCTTTGGTCATATGTTTTAATACTTTGTGTGTGCCCAGGAAGGAGAGCACATACTTCATGTGTGTTGTGTGTGCTTTGGTGTTTTTGTTTCATTTATTTATTTATTTTGACATTGACTCAATTGATGTGTGTTGCTGTTGTTCATGACTTTTCTGGAGTACATTTCTTTCTTAGAGAAATAAGCTTCCTTTGAGAAGAAAAAGCCAATCTGGTTTTCATTCTTTGCTCAAGTTTCTGAGTGCAGGATTAAGTAATATAAAAAACTAAATATATTAAAGTTGTGCTTTGGAGTCAGCAAAACTAAAATAGAAATTATTTCAAAGGGTGTGGTTTTAATTATTGATAGGCCTGCTGCAAAATACTTTCAGCTATTCCATGCTTCTTCATTCTATTTTCATTTATCATATCCTTTTAAATTCATCATGTTTTCCTGATGATTTTCAATGTTTACTTCCATTCTCTAAATCCAGTGAAAGAAATAGACGGAAAAACAGAGAAGTAAAAACAAACGACATTTCTAAAGTATATATACATGACTTGCTTTTTCCCGTTTAAAAAAACCTTACTCCTCTTTATTCCTTTTTCTGCTGTTGTCATATTTAGTCTCTCACATGATCCACATCCTGACTTTTTTTTGGAATAAACAAGCAGTGAATCACATTGTCTGAACACACACACACACACACACACACACACACACAGCATGCATGGCTCATACTGTATTATTTGTGTGACATCCAATCCTTGTTAATATCCTTGTCTCTCCCCAGGAAATATGTAGAACCATCTTTCCCTGAAGTATAGTCAAATTTCACTTGGATATGAGCAATTTCACCAAACTGAAAACTCTGCATATTTGGGGATAATGTTCCTACTGCTGTTTTACTGAATATGGGGCTGTTTTTGCCATTACCAAGCCAGATTCATGCCAACCAACAAGTCATCAAACCCAAATTTAGGACACCAACTAACTGTTTTAAAGGAACAACTAGCCAGAATATTAAAAATCAGGACTCCCCTGCAAAATCCAGACATGGGATCACTGAATCTGTAGTACAAAATGTTCACTCCGTCCTTGATCTCTGTTCTCATCCAGACTCTACTGTTTAAGCCAAGAATTTGAGTGGCTTTGTCGCTGCTCCATTTTTCTTTCACTCTTCCAAATGGTTTTCCAACCATGCCGGAGTTTCTCATTATATCCACTAATGTTGCAAGGCTTAGTCTTGTAAGGTGTTTCTTGCCTTTCTACCATCCCTTCTGGTAGCTGTCAGAAGTATAAGATAGTAGATTACGTGCAGAAATGAGAATAGTTTTGGTGGCAATCATTAATAGTGCTTTAAACAAAAAGAGATCAGAAGTCTCTGATTTCGAAATTAGTCTAGATAGGGTTAGAGTTGACTGTGCTCTAAATAATTTATTTGACAATGACTCCATAAGAAGAAAAAGTATTAGAGGGATGCCTGGGTAGCTCAGCAGTTGAGCTGTCTGCCTCTCTGCCTTTGGCTCAGGGTGTGATCCCAGAGTCGGGGGATCAAGTCCCACATCAGGCTCTTTGTGTGGAGCCTGCTTCTCCCTCTGCATGTGTCTCTGCCTCTCCCTCTCTCTCTCTCTCTGTCATGATTAAATAAATAAAATCTTAAAAAAGAAGAAGAAAAAATATGGGAAATCATTCTATAGAAAATAAATGCAAAGCCTGCTTGGAAACAGCCAAGATATGTGGATACTAAAGATTGAGGAGGTGGAAATGATTCCACCATTTATGGGTAACAGGTCTGTTTGAAAAAACATGATTCAAAAGGCAATTTAGAGAAATTGGTTGCCAGGGGCTAGGAGAAAGGGAAGAATAGGAAGTTATTCTTTAATGGGTTTAGAGTTTTAGTTTTACATAATGAAAAGAGTTCTGGAGATCAATAGTAGTAATGGTAGTACAACATTATGAATGCACTTCATTCCACTGAAATATACACATAAAAATGGTTAAAACGGTACATTTTAGTTATGTGTATTTTACCACAACAAAAAACATCTGAAGAAAAAAGGCTACTTAATTTTTTTCTTCCTTCAGGATCTCTTTAAACATTTTTAGTGTGGGATAATCTTCCTCCACTCTTCATTGATATCTCTTACAGAGCTCATGGGTGTCTGTTCACTTTCAGAGTCCCCCGGTCACTTTAGGTGGCAATTACAATCTTTTTTTTTGGAGGCAAATACAATCTTGATTCAGTGATCGTAATGTCCAGCTGCAATATAGTAACCCAAACTCCAAATTTTAGTTAGCAATAAAACAATTCTGTAGATCAGGCTTAATTCAGGTTGGACATATAAAGCCACTCTTTTTTTTTAAGGAAAACTGCTTCTATTATAGGTCTATTTTTATGCCATTGATCAGCTGAGGGGTTTAAGAGATATGGAACTGGTCCTACTTTATATTCTTTGTAAATTTAGTAATTGGAAGAGGGAGTCTGCCAGCCTCACTCTGGCATCCCAATACCCATTCTATTTGATGCCTTATTTAAATATACCTGCCCTATGACACAGCAATTGCACTGCTGGGGATTTACCCCAAAGATACAGATGCAGTGAAACAGCAGGACACCTGCACTCCAATGTTTATAGCAGCAGTGTCCACTACAGCCAAACTGTGGAAGGAGCCTCGGTGTCCATCGAAAGATGAATGGATAAAGAAGCTGTGGTCTATACATACAATGGAATATTCCTCAGCCATTAGAAATGACAAATACCCACCATTTGCTTCAATGTGGATGGAACTGGAGGGTATTATGTGGAGTGAAGTAAGTCAATCGGAGAAGGACAATCATTATATGGTTTCACTCATATGAGGAATATAAAAAATAGTGAAAGGGACCATAGAAGAAAGGAGAGTAAATAAGTGGGAAAAATCAGAGAGGGTGACAAAACATGAGAGACTCCTAACTCTGGGAAAAGAAGAAGGGGTAGTGGAAGGGGAGGTGGGCGGGGCGATGGGGTAACTGGATGATGGGCACTGAGGTGGGCACTTGGCGGGATGAGCACTGGGTGTTATGCTGTATGTTGGCAAATTGAACTCCAATAAAAAAATATACAAAAAAAGAAAGAAAAAAAGAAAAAAACAAAAAAATAAATTTGAGGCAAGTTCCATTATAAGACCCTGTTACAATGTACTGTCATGTTTGGCCTGAAGGTTGGGAAAGAGAAAGGATTCTGTGGCTATCATTCAGATTGCTGGTCCAGGACTGTCAGAGAATAAAATGTTGTGACATACTTGTATCAATGACCCAGTGTATGAGAGATGTAAGTAGCTCCAAATCAGATTTCATTGCACATCATTTTGTTAATATTACTCTCAGTTAGGATTTATTGAGCGCCTACCAACTACTAGCATTTTCGAAGTGTTTTGCCCGTTTTTATTTTTTTATTTTTATTTTTTTAATTAAATTCAAATTTTATTAAGGATTTCAAATTACATATTTCAATTTCTAGAATGGAATAGAATCATTTTGGAACTGGAGAGATGGCATAGATAAACACTAGATTAGAAGATTAGAGGACAGCCTAGAGTTCTTGCTCTTAATAAACTTACATTGTTTTTAGAAGTGATAGAGTTTCCTCTTTGAAAACTTAGTATTAAGATCTTGGAATGTAAAAAAAAAAAAGATCTTGGAATGTGAACACATCTTGTTATTTGTATAATACTATTCATTCCTCTCCTGAGATTTTAATTAACTACTGGAAATCCTTAACCAGTTGTGATAGTTTGTAGGAAAAAAATGCCTTGCACATGTTTTTTAATTACTGAGTGAATACAACCACACAAAGAGATAGGTGCCAGCACAGCTTTTCAGGTGAGTTAACCAAGTTGCGTAAAGTTTGAGTTATTTACCTGAGGCCACACAATTAAGTAGTAAAGCTGAGGTTTCTATTTTATGTCTTCTGAAATTGATAGAACATCAAGATTGCTTCATTATTCCCAACTAATGTTTTGTTTTGTTTTGTTTGTCTTGTTTTGTTTTACATAGAGGCCTAAAGCTATGCTATGCCCAGAGAACAAGAGTTGAAAAGCATTACTAATTGCCTTTTGTTTCATTCCTGCTAGTAGAATTCAGCTCAGAACTGACCCTCCATTCACCCTTTTTCTTCCCCTGGCATTACTAATCGCCTTTCTTTCTACCTGGAGACTTAGTCTATCAGACTAAGCAGTATTTATTTAAAAAAAAAAACACCCACGAAGTTCACTTTGTGTAAGCATGATCTGAATACTAACATAAACCCAAAAATTTTTTTACGATTACTATATTAACCAGATGAGTGAAGGCATCTTAAGTGAAAGATAATAAATGTAGGGAAACCTGTATCTCCTAGTTCAGATTTCTTTTGTCCTGTCATACTTTATATATCATTTAATGTACCATGTAAGAAATCTGTTTCTACTCAACCAACATTAGCTAACACTTTCTACTGTATCTGTAAAGCACGCCAACTGATGCCCGAGACATACTCAAGACTCAGGGCTAGTAGGCTACTCTATTGTTGCCCCACTCACCTTGGAGATGAATGTTTACCAAGAACTATCTGTGTTTATTGTGATACCAGTTTACAGTGCTTGTGCATGTTCTGGTAATTGTCAAATTAACTGTTGGAGAAGCAATGATAAAAAATGGGAAATAATTAGACAAAAATCCAGATGCGGTACAGATCCAGAATGACTCCTAAGTGTCTAAGTTCTCTTTGTACTTAAAAAAAAAAAAAGCAAAACAGGGATCCCTGAGTGGCTCAGTGGGTTTAGCGCCTGCCTTAGAGTCCCAGGATCGAGTCCCACGTCGGGCTCCCTGCGTGGAGCCTGAGTCTCCCTCTGCCTGTCTCTCTCTCTCTCTCTCTCTCTCTGTTTCTCATGAATAAATAAATAAAATCTTTAACAAAAAAAGCAAAACAACAGGATAATCATTTATTCATGAAAGATATTAGGAGACTTTCATCAGTGCACTCTCATTCAGAGGAAGTATCTTGGGCCTATATCACAAAATTGGTAAATAGGTGCTCAGTCTCTGAAGAGGTCTCATTTTATGTTGAATAACAGGGACTGAGAATATGAATGTGACATTAAGAACCACTTCCTCCCACACACATATAAAGGTAAAGTTGGATCCCTAGACATTTATGGGACCCATAAATGATCCAAACCACCAAGTCTTTGCCTCAGCAGTAGACAAGCAACCATCCGAGAACCAGAGTCCAGCTGTGACACCATATGGCAACAACACAATGGTGTTAGAACCAGACTATGTAGTTCTCTATGTGGATAGATTTTGAGAGAATAATAGATTCTTTGGACCAAGTAAACTCTATTTTTCTTAGTTAGTGCTAGCCAGCTAAAGCCCTCAAAAAGGAGAAATTGGCCATCTTGCTAATAAGGACATGAGAGGTTTTTTTTTTTTTTTAATTTTTATTTATTTATGATAGTCACACAGAGAGAGAGAGAGAGAGAGAGGCAGAGACACAGGCAGAGGGACAAGCAGGCTCCATGCACCGGGAGCCCGATGTGGGATTCGATCCCAGGTCTCCAGGATCGCGCCCTGGGCCAAAGGCAGGCGCCAAACCGCTGCGCCACCCAGGGATCCCGACATGAGAGGTTTTAAGCAATCAATTTGAAAAATAAGAGATATGACCTTGTTTGCATCCCAACCTATTGAAAAAGGACATAAACATTAAACCCCATCTTAGGAAATGTGGTTAGACTGAATATAAAATGATCTAGTTATGTTTCCAAGACAAGAAATAAATTTATGTAATATTTATTTATTTGCAAGTGTAAAAAGCTAGAGATTTAAAGAAATTATGAATTGTATAACAAGGCATTATAATATCTGCTTTTGATTTAAGGTTATTTTCTTGCTTTGGGCTCATCCAATAATTTCACTTATAGGTACATATCCTAGAGAAATTCTTTATAGTTTTTTATATTAACTTCACTGTTTTGATATTGCAGTTGGACCAATATTTGCACTCAGCTCCATCCAGGTTAGTTATTTTTTGCATCACAAAAATCATGTGAATTTGCAGTTAAAAGAACTCTGCCAAAGCAGGTAGATATCCCCTTCCTCACTCATGAAAGTGTGGGGCAGGTTTTGGCCTTGGATGAGAGCATTACTTGTTCACAGGCAGTGCCATGATTACAGATAATGTAAGAATATTAGAAGCTGCCCCCTGAGGAGAAGCCAGGTAGACCATGTAAACAGATTTTAGACCCTAAGGTGCCAGACCAAGAAGTATAATTTAGGTATATGGCAGCCAGATGGAACTGAGGGAATGAGATGATTTTTAGGTGGTTTGCAACCAAGAGGGGAGAGCAGAATAGAGAAAAATTCTCTAAGAAGAAGCAGTAGTTGCCATAGATCTTTACAAAACATCTAAGGCCTTACACTGTTTAAGAGGGAGCTTTCACAGATTTTCCCATGGCCTGAAAAGCAGTGGGTAATTTATCGCTAAAGACATATTTTTCAGTTTTCACTGGGTTTGTGTACACTTTTCTAACTTCATGAAATTACCACTGGCCATGAGTAAGGTGGGGATGGGTATTGTAGCGTGGTGTAATTAGGTCCTCAGAGGGGATTATGTCTAAATCACCATAAATATTGTAAATCAGTTCCTCAACGCTAGAGAAGCAAGTCTAGAGAAGCATCTGACAGATTCTACCTCTGAGCAAATTGCTAACACTAAAAAAAATTTTTCTTCATAGCTGTATTTTTTTCACATTCAACTATTGCTTTTATTATACTAACAAGCCAATAATGAATACATTAGAATATGGGAATACATATCCATGACACACTGCAGACTCTACCATGTATGAAATACTTATAATCATTTCTTTTGACTTACAATGTACAGAGAGGAAAAGAAACACAATGTTAATTTATTTTAGTGGTAATTTTTGGAAATCTAATGATAATGATAAAAAGATGCATTTGGATTTCAGGTTCTAATATAACAACAGTTTTTAAGAAATGCTTCTGTAAATATTTTATATTTAGCCCAATACTATGAGACCATCAAAACTTTTCATGCATTGTTCAGCTTTATATACAGCTCTGTTTAGTTTAATTTTTATTTGAAGTATAGCTGACATATGATATTATATTTGTTTCAGGTGTACAACATAGTGATTTGGCAAATTTATACTCTACCACAATAAGTGTAGTAACCATCTGTCCCCATGCAACATTATTCAATATTATTGACTATATTCCCTATGCTGTACTTTTCATCTCCATGATTTATTTATTTTATAACTAGAAGTTTATAGCTAGGATCACAGTTTTTATTATGCATATTTACAAAAAAGAGGTATATCACTTTAACCAATAACAGTTAAATGAGAGCTCATGTATCTAATATGAAATTTAGAATAGAGTATTAACACCTGAGAACCCCCTGCATGCTCCTCACAGATCTCCCTTTCCTTTCCTCGCTCTAGATGGACTCACAGTCCAAAAATTTATGTCATTTTCTCTTACTTTACATTTTTACCACATAATATCATATTTAGCTTTATCTCTTTTAGTGTAATACAAATAAAACCCTATAGTGTGTCTTCTTCTGTGACTCTTGTCTGAATTTCACAAATGCTGATGCATGTGGTTGCTGGGTTTTTCATTTTTTTCCGCTGTATATTATTCCAGGGCTGATTGATACAATGAATGAATATCTGTTCATTGTCCTGTGGAAAGCCATAATGGCTGATTCCATTTTTTGCCTTTAAGAGCAATGCTGTACAGAACATTCTGGTAAGCATGGCTTAGTGCATATGTGGGAGTGTTATGGACTGATGAGTGAAATTCTGGGTCATGTAGTATGCTCTTGTTTACTTTTATTGGATGATACCAAACTGTTTTCCAATTTATACTTCCACCAGCAGTGCGTGCATGTTGGAGAAGGTCATCAGGGGACACGATGGCAGGTCGACCTGTGATTTGGATTCTGGCAATCAGAGACTCCTCATCACCCCCACCCTTGTTCCGCATCTTTGGAATGTATACTCCACCCACTGTTCCCATACTAGAAGCTGTTCTAAGGCTGTAGACTTGAAAGAGTAAGTAAGGTGTTGTTGAGACCTTCTGGACAGTACACATGACCAAACCCTGTTAAAGCCTATATAACAACCTTAATATTCTGGCAGGCAAGTGTGAACATCTACTTATCTTATGGCCACCCAAGACAAGCCTTACAAGTAAATTCCCTTGCTTATTAAACCTGCCCCCTAGCAATCTGGAATGGCCTACCTTTCTTTGCTATCTCCTTGCCATCTGTATGAGGGCCCATTTGTGAGCCAACAGATATAATTCCTGTTGTTCCATCTCTTCCTGAACACGGAATTTCTGAAGAGCCTTGGGAAGAACATATCAGAACTGTGTGACTGCAGGAAGGAGGGAAACAGTGATGGATACATGGGCTCTTTTATCCTGTGGGCTGAGATGGACTCATGCAGTTTTAACTACATTGTATTTTTAGGTTTCACATGGGTGAGTTCAAAGAGATTCATGCAGGTAACTCTTGGCAGCATTGTTCCAGGAAGGCAGAGGTATAGGATTCAGCCCCAGGAGAGGGAGCTCCTGAAGGTAACTCTTGAGCAAACTCCTTAAAGGCAGTGTGGAAATGGTTGCTGCAGCAAATGAAATAGGAGTTGATATACAAGCGTGGTACACAAGAAGTTTTATAGTTTTTGTAGCTTTTTGTTTTTGTAGGCGGCCTTTGTCAAATTAATAGTCTGTTTTTTTGTCAGCTTTACTGAAGTAAAATGAATATAAAATAAACTGCCAATTTCAAGTGTGTAAATCAATGATTTTTTACTACTGTATGTAGTTGTATAATCTCTACCATCATCAGGAGATACATTTCCATCACCCCAGTAAGTTCCCTCATGTTCCTTTGCAGTCAATCCCTCCTCACCCCACCCCCACACCCATCCTGTCACCTGGGTTTGGCAACTGCTGATCTGCCTTCCATAGTTCACCATAGAGGTCAGTGCTTCCCTTTTATCTCTAGTTCTCTAAAAATTCTTAGTAGGAAAAAATGTTGAATTCTATCAAATGTGTCTTATTGATGTGTTTAATGATCATGTGTCTTTCCCTTCTATAGACTCTTAATGTAGTGGATTTTATTGATAGTTTTATTAATTTAAAAATAATTCCTGGGATAACACCAGTTCGGTAATGATGATTTTTTTTTCAACAGGATTATATTCAGGTTGTTAGTAATTTGTTTATGGGTAGTGCATCTGTATTCATGAAATGCTTCTATAACTTTCCAAACCATACTCTTTGAAAGGAAATCATTATATAGTCCACAAGTAAGGAGTGGAGACGTGTTCTCTCTCCTTGAGGGAGAAGCATTTACATAAATTATTTGGAATTCAAAAAAATTTATTTGGAATTCTGCATGGGAGACTTGTTTCTTCTTCCTTGATTATTTGTTTATTTAATCATTTATTTATATCACAATGGTCTCATGGATATTTATTTTATACTCTGGGTTACAATTCAATACTGTGTTATTTATTTTGTTCCTCAAATGTTGGCTCTCATGTTCCTTTGACATAACCAAATCATTGTGCTCTTTTGTTTTGTTTTGTTTTGTTTTGTTTCGAACACTTCCTTTCTTTCTGTCATTGCAGGATGCTTCAAGCTCATTGTATTTTCAGCCCCAGTCCTAGAACCAATCAGCCATTTCTCCAACAAGCCCAGGCCTATAACTTTTTAGTACACTAATTAAAAAGGCTTTTTGCTACTAAGGTTATTGTGTCATCATCAAATGAATTGGAAGAAGTTTTTTTTTTTTTTCTCTACTGGGAAGTTTGGTTTGTTATTGGAACTTTTTTTATTATTTCATGTTTTCTGGAACTTCCTGTGAAGCCATTATGATTCTAATGTGTTTTTTGATGGGATAATTTAAACTATTGAATCTGTATTTTGGTAGTTTTGTATTTTTTTCTAATTGAACCAATTTCAGTAGGTTGCAACTTTCTAGAAATTTTTCCTATTTTGTATCATATTTTTAATTTTTTAACAAAATTATTTATAACATTATTTATCTCTTTAATCACTAGTTATAGTATAATAGTATTGTATTGTATTAGTATTACTATTTTTCCTATTTTGTATATTTTTAATTTATTAACAAAATTATTTATAGCATTATTTTATCTCTTTAATCACTATAGTAGCCTTTTCTATTTTATTTGTTAATATGATCAGAGATTTGTGCAAGTTGTTAGTTTCTTCAAATGTTTCTTTTGTGTGTATGTGTTTATTTTATTTTTTTATTTTTATTTTTTTATAATAAATTTATTTTTTATTGGTGTTCAATTTACCAACATACAGAATAACACCCAGTGCTCATCCCGTCAAGTGCCCCCCTCAGTGCCCGTCACCCATTCACCCCCACCTCCCACCCTCCTCCCCTTCCACCACCCCTAGTTCGTTTCCCAGAGTTAGGAGTCTTTATGTTCTGTCTCCCTTTCTGATATTTCCCACACATTTCTTCTCCCTTCCCTTATATTCCCTTTCGCTATTATTTATATTCCCCAAATGAATGAGACCATATAATGTTTGTCCTTCTCCGATTGACTTACTTCACTCAGCATAATACCCTCCAGTTCCATCCACGTTGAAGCAAATGGTGGGTATTTGTCATTTCTAATGGCTGAGGAATATTCCATTGTGTGCATAGACCACATCTTCTTTATCCATTCATCTTTCGATGGACACCGAGGCTCCTTCCACAGTTTGGCTATTGTGGACATTGCTGCTAGAAACATCGGGGTGCAGGTGTCCCGGCGTTTCATTGCATCTGAATCTTTGGGGTAAATCCCCAACAGTGCAATTGCTGGGTCGTAGGGCAGGTCTATTTTTAACTGTTTGAGGAACCTCCACACAGTTTTCCAGAGTGGCTGCACCAGTTCACATTCCCACCAACAGTGTAAGAGGGTTCCCTTTTCTCTGCATCCTCTACAACATTTGTTGTTTCCTGCCTTGTTAATTTGCCCCATTCTCACTGGTATGAGGTGGTATCTCATTGTAGTTTTGATTTGTATTTCCCTGATGGCAAGTGATGCAGAGCATTTTCTCATGTGCTCTTCAAATGTTTTTTGAGGCTTTGTGGGCCTCCTGTATTTTATTCCTATTTCATTTATTCATGATCTTTATTATTTATTCCCTACTATTTGTGGGAAGTTTATTATATTGTTTTTATTTTATTCTTAGGTTGGATGTCTGGCTAATTATTTTTAAATGATTCTTATTTTCTAATATATATACTGAAGGCTATAAAAATTGCTCTTAGTACCACTTTAGCTAGACCCTATAGTTCTGATATATATGATTGTGGTCACTTAGTTTAAAATATTTTCTAATTTTATTATGTTTTTTTTCTCTGACTCAAAAGTTTATACAAAAAAGTACTTCTAAATTTCCAAATTCATTCATCCTTTATTCAACCAGTATTTGTTACATAGAGATAAAATACCAGGAGCTTCTGTAGTCACTAGTGATACAATAAATAAATCAATAAAATAAAAAAATAAATAAAGCAGAATAAAAACTTTAGGCTCCAGGAGGTTGCATTCCAATGAAGAGAAACAGACAATAAAATTAATACTTGAGATAGTGTGAAATGATTTAGAGAAAAAATAAGTAGTGAGGAGGGATAAAGAATGAGTTAAGGATAGGGTATTAAAGTCCTCAGTAATAAAGTAGTATTTGTAAAATGACCTAAAAGAGATGAAGGAATGCATGTTCAGATATCTACAGGAAGGGTCCTGGCAGAAGAAATACCAAATGAAAAGTTCAGAGGTTGAGTATGGCTTAATGTGTTAATGGGACAATAGAGGCCAATGTAGCTGGAGCACAGAGTGAGGGAGAGAAGGAGATGAGATTGGAGAAACAAAACCAGCGGAAGGGGCAGGTGGGTTGCCCTTGTGGGCTATTTTAAGGACTATGTATTTAGGCTTTGTAGCATGATGTGAAGCCATTGGAGAAATCTGAAGATAGGTATAACTTATCCAGGTTAAATTTAGCCATGATCACTCTGGTTGTAGAGCTGAGAACAGAGTCAATATGGATAAAGGGGAAGCAAGAAGACATAAAAAAATGTATTGTCATTTACCTTGTAGATTAGAATATGGTCAATTTTTATAATGTTCCTCAAGTTCTTCCAGAAAACATATTATTCGTTCATTGTATGCAACATCTTGTATGCATTCATTGAGTTAAACGTTTCATTGTGGTGTTCAAATCTTCTGTATTCTTGCTAAGTTTTTACCTGTTTGATACATTAGTTACCTCAGATATGTGTTCAACTCTCCCAGTGTAATAGGTTTTGTAATTTCCCATTTAATTTTGTCAGTTTGTGCTTTGTACCATTTGAGGATATATTATTAAGTCCATATGAGTTTAGAGTCATTACTATCTTCTGGAAAATTGAAACTTTTGATCACTATGCAGGACTCTTTTTATCTTCAATAATTCATTGGTCTTAAAATCTCCCTGGTTTGTTACAAATATATTGACACTACCTTTGTTTTGGATAGTGTTTTCCTGGTGTATCTTTCCATCATTCAACTTTCTATCTTTCTGTATTTTGGTAATTGAGGTAGGTCTCATGTAAACAACATATGGCTGGATTTTATTTTATTTTATTTTATTTTATTTTTTTAATTTTTTTTTATTTATTATTTATGATAGTCACAGAGAGAGAGAGAGAGAGGCAGAGACACAGGCAGAGGGAGAAGCAGGCTCCATGCACTGGGAGCCCGACGTGGGATTCCATCCTGGGTCTCCAGGATCGCGCCCTGGGCCAAAGGCAGGCGCCAAACCGCTGCACCACCCAGGGATCCCTGGATTTTATTTTATTTTGTATATACTCTGGGGAAATCATTGCCTTTCAGATTGAGTTTAGTCCATTTACCTTGTTTTAGGATTACTGATATACTAGAATTAATTTCTTATATCTTCACTCATTTATTTTGTTCTATTTTTATCCCATTTGTTAACATTGCTAGTTTTTCTTGTTTATTATATCTTTCCATTATATTTAGATATAACACTGTATGTCTGCCTCTTTGATATTTATCCTGGCTATTTATTTGTTTGCTTATTTATTTATATTTTTTATTTTTTAGAGTGAAAGAGAAAGAGAGAGAGAGAGAGAGAGCGCACTCTTGAGAGTGTTAGGAGTGGTGGTGGAGGGATGAGCATGGGGCAGAGGGAAAGGAGAGAGAGAACCTTAGGCAGGCTCCATACCTAGTGCAGAGCCCAACACAGGGCTCTACCTCAAGACACTGAGATCATGATCTGAGTGGAAATCAGTAGTCACAGGCTTAACCAACTGAGCCCCCAGGCACCATTCTAGCTGTTTATATATGTATACTGTATTTAGTCTCTTTCACATTTTCCAGCGCTCCCTTTTCCTGGACTTTCTGGAGAGTTCTTTCACGTAAATCTTTCATTTATTTCTTCTCTCTTCAGCTAATTTGCTATTTAACCCACTCTCAAAAAAAGTTTTAAGATTTTATTTATTTATTTATTTGACAGAGAGAGATCACAAGCAGGGGGAATGGCAGGCAGAGGAAGAGGGTGAAGCAGGCTCCCCATGGAGCAGGGAGCCTGATGCGGGCCTTAGTCCCAGGAACACAAGATCATGACCTGAGCCCAAGGCAGATGCTTAACCAACTGAGACACCCAGGGGACCCAACTCTCAAAATTTTAACTTTAATTACTATGGTTTTCATTTCTACAAATTGTTTTGATTTTATTTCAGAACTGCAGCATTTTTATTTTTTTACTGTTTCTTATTTCTTGTTTAAATTTTCAGACCTCTATGTCTTGTTTTGAAATGTATAACCATGGTTATTTTATATTCTGGTTCTGATGATTCCAACATTGGAATTCTTTGCATAACAGATTCTGCCTCTTAGTTATGGTAACTGGTTTCTTGTGGCTTTGGTATTTTGTTTCTGTGACCTCATGTTCCTTAGACTGTGAGCTGTGGGAATGATTTGAAGACTGGATTATAGTTGTTTCCCTCAAGAACGATTTGTTTAATTCTGCCAGTCATCTAGGGGTCCAGAGAACTTATGTTAAACACTCCTCTTGAGGTTTGTGGGTATGTGAATTTGGGCTACAAATGTATGTGAGGACTGCTTGTGTTTAAATATTGTTAGGGGAGATTGTATTCCCCTGCATACAAGGTGAATGTCAAGACAGGCACATTTTCTTATTGCCCCCTTGATGTGCTAGGTTTATTTCCCATTTCCATTATATGGACAATCTATCCCTTCTGAATCCTAGCTTTAACCTGGGAGTTGCATTAGACTTGGGCAAGCCTTAGGCTCATGCTCCTGTTCTTGTTGTGCCTTTCACAGCAGCAAAGAATGCTCTGCTCTAAGTCACCAATGTTTATAGATGCCCTGAGGATAAAACCTATCTTTATTCCTCTTTTAAATTCTGGGATTTTTGTTTGCATTTTATTATTTTTTTTTTTTGTAATTTGTCCATTCTTTATTTCTTGATAGGTCAGCAGTAACATTTAAAAACAAGTTTATGGGATACCTGGGTGGCTCAGTGATTGGGCGTCTGCCTTTGACTCATGGCATGATCCTTGGTCCCCAGGATCGAGTCCCACATCAGCCTCCCTGTGGGGAGCCTACTTCTCCCCCTGCCTATGTCTCTGCCTCTCTATGTGTGTCTCTCATAATAAAATAAATAAAATCTTTATTTAAAAATAATAGAAAATAAAAATAAAAACAAGTTTATATTTTATGCAACTTTTTATTATTTTCCTTAAAAGGGATGTTCAGTGTCTCGAGTCTCTGCTATACTGCTTGAAATAAAAGCCACTTCACACACTCTCGCCTTCCCTTCGTACATATTATTTTCCTCTTTTATGTGTTTGACCTATGTGAATATGAAGTATATTGTTTCACTTTGACCCTTTCCCAAAAGATTATGTGCGTGAAGAAAGAGATAACTGTGATAATGAGTTAATCCTGATAATTTGATAATTATTGGTAAAAATTGGAGACAGTATTTTAGAATGTCACAGGAAAATATCCAATTATATTATCACCCAAGTCTACTAGAAATCAGCAAAATGTAAACCATAGTTATCAGTGTAAAATGTAGACAACCATTTTCCAAATTGGTAGTCCGAAAGCTGGAGGTAAAAACTGCTCGATTTAATCTCTATTTTAATGATGTGTTTCTTCACACATTCTTCAGCAATACTCGGAAATTGGACAGGTGCTATGACAAAGATTGATAAAACACAATCTCTGAACTTCTCTCTGATTTCTCCCTAGTCATTGATTTCCATTCTGGCAGCCATGGAATGTATACCTAAAAGCTTATGGAGTTTGATCATTGGCAATCAGAATCTTTTATAAAATATTGATAATGTTAGCTCCTCCATGAGAAAAAATTGTATTTGCTATTAAATGCTTGGATCAAAAAAAAAAGCAAGACATTATCTCTATATTCAAGGAGCTCACTGGGTGGTATTATAGCCTGACCAACAAAAACATAAATTTTATTGGTGCAATTAATAGAGATTTAGAGAAAGAATTATGAGATCACACAGGAAGACCTCTGATCCAGTATCATAGAGCTGAGGTGTTGAGCCATAATGGACTTTGTTGTAAAATGGAAGATTAGGGTAGTGGAGAAACAGCTGATATTCACCAATGATCCCATCTATATTTTACAGCTTGCTTTGCAGTTAGGTTAGGCCAGGTGATGAATTCTGGCCAAAGGACAACAAGCGGAAGTAGCGGAAGTCACTTAGCTAAGGCAGTTGAGAGTGAGAGTACATCATCGATTCTGCTCTGCCTGGTGACATGACCTAGGAAACTATGTGTTCTAGATGGTACGGCAACAACATGGAGAACTGGCCAGTCTTCATTAGACTTCACAAAATTGAGAAAACACATTGATTGTGTCTAGGTATGAGATGTTCCTACTATAGCTTTAGCCAATGTTAATTACCTAAATTAATATAGTAAAGTCTTTGTTTGAGATCCCCCAAAACAGACCCCAACCGTGGGATTTGGAAAAAAGTTGGGAGATGACACCAGTATACACCAGTGAGGAAGTAAGATGGTAAAGAGATAATAGTGAATAAAATTTTTTTTTTCAAGCAGTTGCTGTGGGGAACTTGAGCTTGATCATGCTGGGGAATTCTGAGGGATATATATATATATATATATTTCAGAGTTATTCCTAAGTAATCCCTAAGGGATGAGAGAGTGGGAGTTTTTATACACCAGCTCCTGTTGGCCATTCGTGGAGGTTACTCCTGGGAAGTGTTGATTCATCAGCCCTTTTTGCTTGCCATACAGGTGAGAAAATGGGCTTTTGTGGCCAGAAAATGCTATCAATCCAAGAAATGCAGGTGGGCACAGCATGGTTTCACTTGTAAAAAGGCACAATACAATATGGCACACCCTGGAACTATAAATAGTTGATGGCATTGAAATATGATGTGAAAGGCTGGATGGCATAAGATAGGGCTGAGGAGATAATATAACATCTAGTTATGAAGGCTCTTGTTGGCCATATTAGTACCTTTTATCTTTTGTATTGTCAGTGGCAGGAAGCTCTGGATGGATTATAAGTGCAGAAGTGATGTGTGAGATTTGTACTCTAGGCTGGTCACTGTAGAGGTTATTTGAAAGGTGGAATTGAAGTGGACCAATTCAGTGATTGCTATAGCTCTCCAGTGATGAGACCACAGGACTTGAAACTATGACAGTGATAATAGAGACAGTCCTGAATATGGCTAATATTTGGCAGTCAGTGTATGGTACATATACATTATTTTCTTTAAGTTTTTTTTTTAATTTATTTGAGAGAGAGAGTACAAGAGGGTGGAGGGGCAGAGGGAGAAGCAGAAGCAGACTCCCAGCTGAGCAGAGAGCCTGATGGGGCTAGATCCGGGGAACCTGGGATCATGATCTGAGCTGAAGGCAGACACTTAAGTGACTGAGCCAACCTGGCACTCCTAGTTTTTTTATATAATAAGTCTTTTAATACAACCATATCAATAGGAATTATTATTATTATATCCATTTTTAGGAAACTGTGGCTGAGAAAGTTTGAGAATATACTTTGCTGAATATCAGAGTTAAGAGGTAGATGAGCTTGGACACAAACCCAGGATATGTTGTTTCAGAGTCTGCACTCTTAACAAGTCCCAACACCAGCTGTTGGTCAAAAAGAATGAATTTGCTAACAGTATTTGGTAAAATGAGCAAACTGCGGTGATTTCTAAGGAAGAGGAAAGTGTGAAGAATGACTACATTTTTTACCATGGCTTAAAGATAAGATGCACATTTATAAACAATTTTTTTAAAAGAAGAGATAATTCTTTATTGCATAAAATGCTACTAAGAGGCATTTAACAGCAAAAAAAAAGTGTTTGAAGTTTATTTTATCTCTACAGTTATAATAAAATAAATGAACCCTGGATTGCACTAATTTCTTCCAAGAAACTGGTACACAAATTTGTGGCCAAAGAGGTAAAATATGAAATAGCTCAATGGCAGAGAGTATAGTATTTTGTTTACTGGCAATTTGGCAGTCTTCTGGCCTAGGAATAAATGGCCCTTTTGGCAGGAGGGGCTTATTTTTGTCATGATGTGAAAAGCAAACCAAAACATGGATAAATAGTTGCCTTATTTATGGTGGTCATTTTACATAGATTTAAATTTTTACATATTTCTCTTAGAGACAAAGATGTGCTATGCTTCAAGAATTCTTTCTCTAATGATGGCTGAAATTATGTAGAAAATGAGCTCGAATGTTACTTTTGGTGGTACTGACAGCCAAATGATCACCATGAGTGTTGCTGTGGTTCTGTTGTATACACTGAGGGTGACAGTCATTAACTCTTCATTTGGAAGTACATTTCCTGGGATCAATGCTTTAGAAATATATTTCACAGACTAGGTGAGTACCATAGGTGAAACTTGTGAAATCTTGTTAGGAGCTGTATTTTCTTATAAGAGACGGTTAGAATTGACAATATTATTGTTGAGCTGATTGAGGCATAATGATTCTTTAAAACTGTGATTAAAAAACATATAACATGAAACATATAACATGAACTTTACCATCTGAACCATGTTTTGAGTAGAGTTTAGTGGTGTTAAGTATATTCACGTTGCTGTGAAACAGATCTCCAGAACTTTTTCATCTTGCAAATCTGAAAGTCTGTATCCATTAAACAGTAATTCCCCTTGCCCACCTTCCTCCAGTCACCTGGTGACCACCCTTTTACTTTCTGTTTCCATGAATTTGACTGCTTTAGATACTTCATTTAAGTGAAAGCACACAGTATGTATGTTTTTGTAACTGGATTAATTCTCTTAGCATTCTGTCCTCAAAGTTCATCCATGGTGTAGCATGTGACAAGATTGTCTTCCCTTTTAAGACTGAATAATATTTCATTATATGTATATACCGCATTTTATTTAATTTTTTAGTTGTCCATGGACAGTTAAGTTGCTTCCACCTCTCAGCTATTGTGAATAATGCTGCAATGAGCATGCAGGTGCAAAAAATTTTTTTTATATCCTGCTATCAATATTTTGGATATGGGATTGCTGGATTGTGGGGTAGTTCTACTTTTAATTTTTTGAGGAACCTCCATACTGTGTTCCATAGCAGTTGTACCATTTTACAATCCCACAGCAATGCATAAGAGTTTCAATTTCTCCACATCCTTAGCCACACTTGTTATTTTCCATTTTTTTGATAGTGGCCATGCTAATGGATGTGAGGTGATAGCTCATTGTGATTTCAAATTGCATTTCTCTGATGATTAGTGATGCTTAGCATCTTTTCATATGCTTGTTGGCCATTTATATATTATCTTTGGAAAAATGTCTATTAAAGACTTTGGCCTATTTATTAATTGGGTTATTTTATTTTTTTGTTGTCGAGTTGTAGTTTTTAAAATATATATATATATATATATATATATATATATATATATATATATTCTAGATGTCAATCCCTTATCAGATATATGGTTTGTAATTATTTTCTCCTTTTTGGTAGGTTGCCTACTTACTCAGTTGAGTATTCCTTTTGATGTATAAAAGCTTTCAAGTTTGATGTAGTCCCATTTGTCTATTTTTTTTTTGCTTTTGTTTATTCTTTTGGTGTCATATCCAAGAAATCCTTGCAAGTCTAATGTCATGAAGCTTTTATCCTACTTTTTCTTCTAGAAGTTTTACAGTTTATAGGTCTTATATTTAGGACTTTAATCCGTTTTTTAAAAAATATTTATTTATTTGATAGAGAGAGAGAGAGAGAGAGCAAGCAGGGGTGGGGCAGAGGGAGAGGGAGGGGTAAAGAATCCCAAGCAGACTCCCTGTTGACTCTATCTCACTACCCTGAGATCATGACCTGAGCTGAAATCAAAGTTAGACACTTAACTGACTGAGCTACCAAAGTGCCCCTTTTTAATCCATTTTGATTCATTTTTATATATGGTATAAGATAAGGGTTCATTTTCCTTTTTTTTTTTTTTTTTTTTTTGTGGATATCTAGTTTTTCCAGCACTATTTTTGAAGAGAGTATCTTTTCCCTATTGTGTGGTCTTGGCACTCTTGCTGAAGATCAAATGACCATATATGTGAGAGTGTCTTTTTGGGATCTCTGTACTATTCCATTCATATATTTGTCTGCCTTTTTTGCCAGCACCACACTGTTTTTTATTACTGTAGCTTTGTAATATGTTTTCAAATCAGGAAGTGTATTGCTTCTTGTTTCTTCTTCCTTAAGATTGCTTTGACTGTCTAGGGTCCCTTGAGATCCCATATGAATTTTAGATTTTTTTTTTTTTACCATATCTGCAAAAAGTGCTGTTGAGATTTTGATAGAGATTGCATTGAATCTGTAAGTCCTTTTGGATAATATGGACATCCTCACAAAATTAAATCCCCTAGTCTATGAACATAGGATGTCTTTCCATTTATTCATGTCTTCTTTAATTCTTTTTAGCTGTGTTTCATCGTTTTTAGTGCATAAGCCTTTCTTTTTTAAAGATTTTATTTATTTATTAGAGGCAGAGAAAGGCAGAGACATAGGCAGAGGGAGAAGCAGGCTCTATGCAGGAAGCCTGATGTGGGACTCGATCTCATGACTCCGGGACCACGTCCCAAGCCAAAGGCAGACGCTCAACCGCTGAGCCGCCCAGTTGTCCTTGTGTGTAGGCCTTTCATCTCCTTGGTTAGGTTTATTCCTAAGTGTTTTATTCTATTACATGCTATTGTAAATTAAATTGTTTTCTTAATTTCCTTTTCAAATTGTTTTTTGTTAATGTATAGAAATGTGACTCATCTCTGTATGCTGATTTTGTATCCTGCAACCTTGCTGAATTCATTTATCAGTTCTAACAGGTTTCTTTTTTTTTGGTAGAATCTTTAGTGTTTTCATAGAATCATAGGATTTTCATATCATCTGCAAAAAATAGATATAATGGTTTTGAAATGCCTGTCAGGTGGCCTGGCACCACAGCTTTGGCTGTAAAATTATATCTTAATCAATTGACAATGAATTTTTTCTATTGCTCTATCCAGGGAAAGAAGTACATTGAGCTTTAATTTCAGTGAGTCAAAATAACTGACATCAGACTGTATCCAAATATAAATGATGTGTCATTTAAAAAAAATTTAAGGATTTTATTTGTTTATTCATGAGAAACACAGAGAAAGGCAGAGAGAAGCAGGCTCCCTGCGGCGAGCCCGATGCAGGACTCAATCTCAGGACTCTGAGATCACGACCCCAGCAGAAGGCAGACGCTCAACTACTGAGCCACCCAGGTGCCCCTGATGTTTCATTTTTATGCACCAATACTAATTATCGACATTTCTACTTACTGATGCTTTTGCATCTATAAATTGAAGTGAAATTTAAATTCTATATCCCCCAAAGATTATTTTTACAGCACTGTACATAGACAAGTGTATAGTATGTAGGTAAATTTCATCACAACCTCAGAAAGGTATTTCTTTTAAAGGCTTAACAAATGAGATTAATAGTCAACCAAGAGCAATAGCATCTCACAGTTGGAAAGAAGTTTTGTCAACACGATTCCTTTCATCCCCACAATACTGTCATAGAAATAGCTATGGTCATTTCCTTTTCCCAAGTTAATTTAAAATATTTATTAAATTTTAATTATTCATTTAAGATTATTTTATATCTCCTGGTCTTTTCTACTTATAAAACTATTAAAAATACTCCTAGCCTGTGAATCTTTTTGAAACCTTCACCAATAGGGGGCACCAATAGGGGGCACCTGGCTCAGTGGTTGATTGTCTCCCTTTGGCTTGGTGGGTGGTTTGTGATCCTGGGGTCCTGGGATCGGCTGGCATTGGGCTCCACACGGGGAGCCTGCTTCTCCCTCTGCCTATGTATCTGCCTCTCTCTCTGTGTCTCTCATGAATAGATTAATAAAATCTTAAAAAAAAAAAAAAGAAACTCACCAATAGGAATTTGAGTCACTGGTTTCATGTAAGTCTTAGGAAACTGTGATAATGTATCCAGAAAACAATCTACTGAGGATAGGAATAAGTGCATAAGTAACAATTTGCAGATTATGAGCCAACCATCCATTGAATTCCACAGGCACCCCACAAAGAAACACCTGCTTGAAAAGCAGAGCAGAGAAACAGGCAGCAGGTGCCACGCTCTTGGCATTTGATTGGAGAACAATCTCTGGTTCCATCAAGGCAGAAAGAGTGTGTTCATTTTTATAGCTGCTGTTGTTCCGTTCCCTAAAAATGCAGGGTTACACTTATAGTTTCTTTATAAATGGATAGAAAATATCTCCACATTTCCAAACTGACACATTTTCAATACCTATCAGTCTTTCAAACTTGCTAAAATTGTTGTTTATTTACTTACTGGCTGACTGATCCCTTGTGAAACTTTATTTTTCAGTCATCAAAACTAGCTTATTTGGCAATGCATAATAAAAATAAGGTAATATTCACTGAATTATATTATTTCAATTCAAAACGACCATTTCAAGCTATGACTCTTCCACTACCTATAAGATCTTGAATTAGGGAGTTAACTAACCTCACAGTTTTGTTTCTTATCTGCATAGTAGTGTTGCTCTGATTACTAAATGCACATGTTCCAAGGTATAATTGCTGAATGTATGTTAGTTGCTATTTTATGCTAAAATACTTTAGAAATAGGACTGTCTGGGTGGCTCACTCAGCTAAGTCTCTGCCTTCTGCTCAGGTCAGGATCTTGAGCTCCCTGCTCCGCAGGGATCCTGCTTCTCCCTCTGCCTCTCCACCCACCATTGGTGCCCTCTCTCTCTCTTTATCTCTCTCTCTTATGCGCTCTTGCTTGCTTGCTTGCTCTCCCTATCTCTCACAAATAAATACATAAAATCTTTTTTAAAAATAAAATAAAATACCTTACAAATACCAAGATATAATAAATGAATTTGAAGGGTTTCTTAATGATCACCTATCCCAATCCTACATTTAACTGGTGAGGAAATTGAGTGAATTGCTGGTGATTACAAAATTAGTTAGTGGCAGAATTAAGGTTTGGATCTAGATTTCTTAACTGATACTCTAATTTTCATGAATGTTTCTTAATTCTAGGTCTTAAATAGAACATGTCTTAGTTTTTTAAAAAAGGAAAAGAAACAGTTAAAAGCAGTTGCTGACTACCCATGGCAATTTCTAGTTGTAATAGCACTTTCATGAATAAAGAATCCAATAAATAAATATTATAGTAACTCCGGATGTTAGATGTAGAACGAGATAAAGTGGCCAGATGGTTCATTTCAATGTAAAAATATTTTTCTTGCCTATTTCAAGACTCTTCAAAATCTAAAAGAAAGCATGTTCTTCTCTGATTTAGGAGGAGAAAAACCAGAACAGTAAAAGTGCAACTGTTGAGAGAGGAAAGGGTTGGGTTGGGGTAAGTTTGAAATTATCACCTCACAAAATTTTATCTTGCAATAAAGAGGGGGTGGATCCTTCTTGATTTTTCTGTGGAGAGGGTAAACTCCAGCAGAATGAAAAGAGAAAATTTCAAATTATTTTGAAAACTAATGCTTTCTGTATTGTCATAACAAGTGTAAACTTGCTAAGTTGATTAAAATTTCAGTATTGAGCTAATTGTCACACACAATACTGAGCATCTTACACATGCTGAGTTAATTCACCTTTAGAGTTATCCTGTGAGGTTGTACCACCTCCACTTTTGGTTGAAGAAATCGAAGCTTGATGTAGTTGTTTATTGAAATTACAGAATCAAAGTTTTATTCTGGTTTTCTTTAAAAAAGATATTGGGTTATAATTCTGTGAGGTCGCTATGCCACAGGATAGTCCAGTAGAAGCCCCACACTCACTTCCACTGGCTGCCCCATGGATTAGAGCAGAACTAGGATTGACATTCAGCCTGTAAGAACTGATTCAGCTAAAATGATTGTTAACGTTTGGCAATACTACTGCACCACTTGGTGACTGCTGCTGCCACAAACTTCCACATGGATCTCCGCTCCCCTGCTTTGTACTGGCTTTCCTGACACCTCCTTACCTGGCAATTTTTAGATTTCCCCATAGTCTAATAGGGAGCAAGCATAGCTGGCATGGCAGAAGGTTACTATACCCTGCCCAGGGCTTTGCCAGCAGCAAAGTGAGGGAGAGTGAACCTACCTGCCTCCTGCTTTTTTCTCATTCCATTGGCCAAAACCCACCTGGAAGCCAGAGAACAAGGGAGTCTAGGATATGTAGTCTGTAGAAGCCAGCCTCCTAGAGGCACAGAATCAATCCGGGTACAGGTAAGAAAGGATCTGGTGGGGCAGATGGAATATAAGCAGCATGGCAGTGGAATGGGAGATCATTACAGAAATTAAAATGAGCTCTAGAGCAATAAATAAATCTGCAGTTCTGGCACAGCTGAGTTTATGGCCCTATGTTCATGTCTGATATAGGAACCCTAAAAAAAGAAGGAAAGCAGAGGATTTGGGTTTCAACTCTTTCAAAGTCTAGTAGGTTTATGCTGCTGTTTTTTCCTCTTCTGATCTAGAGGTTTTTGAAATAACTCTGGAGGGGTCATAGCGGTTATAGATTCCAGAGAAATTTATGAAGACACAGGGCCCTGAATTTGTCCATCGTCCTCCAACTGTTGGAAAATGTCAACTCTTACCTCAAATTTACTAATAGTCACCTTGTTGAAGTGGGAATATGTACTTAAGAGATGCACTCAGGATAATAATCCTTGGAGTTAGACTGTGGGGCTACTGGCTTTTCAGAACCCTGGAAGGCTGAGGCATGGATCTTTTTTTAGGAAGACCTATTTAGGAAGACCTTACTTTCTCTCAACAAATAAGTAATGTGAATATGCTTCTTTCAGCTTTGTTCAAGAGATAATATATATACATCTTTTAAACAGAAACATACAGATTCTTATGTTAAGTCTTCTAGGAGGATGATGTAAGCGTGATTACAGAAGAGCAATGATATAAAAGTCTGAGTATAAAAGAGCAGGAATTTGAATTTTTTGCAATTCTGACTGAAATTTACTCACATTAGAGTATCACAGGAAGCTGTGTATGATGGAGGAACCCAGAGTCTAGAGAAAAGGCATGTAAATGTGTGATGCCTCTGAATGAACTGTGTTGTCACCGTACTTCCATCAAGTTTTATACAGTTGGTTAATGAATCTGGAAATTACATTACTTCCATGTATTAGTTTTCTGGGGCTGCTATAACAAAATTCTACAAACCAGATGGCTGAAACAACAGAACTATATATTTTCACAGTTCTGGAGGGTAGAACTGTTTAAGGTGTAAGTGGGTTTAGTTTCTACTGAGGCCTCTATCCTTGATTTGCAGATGGCCACCATCTTCCTCTGCCCTCATATGGTCATCCTTCTGTCCATGTTGTTTGTGTCCTAATTTTTTTAGTGACATCAATTATATTGGATTATGGCCCACCTAACAACCACACTTTAACTTAATTCTTTTTTATTTTTTTAAAGATTTTATTTATTTATTCATGATAGAGAGAGAGAGAGAGAGAGAGAGAGAGGCAGAGACACAGGCAGAGGGAGAAGCAGGCTCCATGCCGGGAGCCCGACACAGGACTCGATCCTGGGACAACAGGATCGCTCCCTGGGCCAAAGGCAGGTGGTAAACCACTGAGCCACCCAGGGATCCCCACTTAATTCTTTTTTAAAGACCCTATCTCCAAATATAGTCATTGCTGGGGGTTAAGGCCTCAATATATGAATTTGAGAGGGACACAACTCAGCCCTCAACACTCTGTGAGGTCTCTTATCACTGATCCATAACCCTTGACACGCTGTACTTTAACATGTACTGTGTGCAATATGTATTGACATATTTTAGTTGAATGTCTATTCAATATCCATTATCTCTTCCTCTTCTTCAGACTTCCAAGATAATTCCCTTAAGTAGCCATCAGTTTATGGTGGTCATTCAGCATATTCTGTTTTATTTATTTTTTTCCGTTTTATTTTGTAAAGATTTTACTTATTTATTTGAGAGAGAGAGAGAGAGAGAGAGAGAATGAGCTATGGGGGGGGGGGAGCAGAGGAGATGGACAAGTAGACTCTGTGCTCAGTACGGAGCCCAACATGGGGCTCAATCCCAAGACCCTGAGATCATGACCTGAGCTGAAATCAGGAGACAGATGCTTAACTAACCGAGCCACCCAGGTGCCCCCCGATCTCTTTAGATCAGTCAGCATATCCCTTTTTCTTTGGCCAGTCACTGGTGCAGTGCTGAGCATATGCTTTATGTCATCTCAGTTACTATAAACTATAGGTTTCCTTTTACAGTGGCAGGTATTTTTTCTCTGAATATGGACAAGAAAACATATAAGCTTTGGAGTTGTTGGCAGCCATCTTGTGACCATGGAGGGGAGCCAGATCCAAGATGATGCTGTAGAGGGAGACAGATTAAAAGGGTCAAGACTTTTGCAGATCCCACTGATCTATTTAATCAAACCATCCTTGAAATTCATCCCACATCTGGATTTTCTCACTATGTAAACCAATAAGTTACCTTTATTGTGTGGGGCATATTCAGCCTCTTTTTTTTTTTTTTTTTTTTTTTTTTTTTGCAGCTGACAGCATTCTGATACAAGGCAGTGATATTTTGTATTTTTGGTCTTTCAGAGATAACCTTCCATCAAATCAATAAATATTTTTGGTTCATCTTTTTTTAAAGATTTTATTTATTTATTCATGAGACACACACACACACACACACACAAAGAGAGAGAGAGAGAGAGAGAGAGAGATGGGCAGAGACACAGGCAGAGGGAGAAGCAGGCTCCATGCAGGGAGCCTGACATGGGACTCGATCCCAGGTCTCCAGGATCACACCCTGGGCTGAAGGTGGTGCTAAACCACTGAGCCACCTGGGCTGCCCTATTTTTGGTTCATCTGTTATGTATATGACAGTCACTCTACTAGGTGCAGGAGAGATACCATTATACACATTAGATAACACTTTCTTTCTTAGCTTATAGTCTACTATAGGAGATAGCCTTTAATTAAATAATCACACAAATAAATGTACAATTGCAATCTTTGTTGAGCACAATAAAAGAAATATACTCAAGTTTATAAAAGACTATAAAGAGAAGGGCTCACTTAGTACTTGTTCCAGTTAAGGTTTCCTTAAGGAGGGGACATTTGCCCTGTAATTTGGAAGAAAAGCATCAGTTAATTAGGTGACAGAAGGGAACCACATGGGCAAAGTCTCTGAATAGGAAGGAAGATGGTACAGCATTGAAGGAACTAAATGAATGCCACTGTGGGTGGCTCACATAGATTAAATGGGAGAGGGTATGGCATGGTATTCTTTTAAAACAATACTTGTTGCAGGATCTGAGGTCTGGGACTTCTCTCGTGTTATTTAAAAACAAATTATGTGCCATTAGTTTGTAGTGTTCCTTACCACAAAGGTGAGACAAGAGAAACTCCCCATCATAAATTTTATGCTGAAAACAACTTGGAGATTTCTTTCTCCATTTTACCTGGAAGATCTGGCATAGTCAATACATGTAAGGATTAGCGGAGGGCTTCTGTGTGTAAACGGACACTTGCGTATATGTGTGTGTATGTATTCGTAGATGTGTGTGTCTATTTTTAAATGTGTGTATGCATATTTATGAATTTATGTGTATGTGTTGGATATGTGCATGTATTTATGAATGTGTGTGTGTGTGTGTGTGTGTGTGTGTGTAGCAAATGCACTAAGCAGAGGCTTGGCTCTGTCCATGCTGTGGGGCCAGGCCTCAGCAAACATATATAGTTCCTTTCAGAATTTATTGTTATAAAGGGATTTTCCTCTAGGATTGTCAAAAGGTTATATTAGGACAAATGGAACATTTATCAAATTCTTCAAAGTTTATTGCAAACATCATCATCAGTCCTTTCTGGCTCCTTTCCTCTGGACTCCCAAAAGAATATGTGGGGCCTGTCTATCTTTCTGCCAAGAGTCAAGTTCCAAGAGCAGAGAGAAGTCATGGTTTGAACAAAAACCAAACTCTGACCCTTTGAGTACCAACACTTAATTTTTTAAATTTCTTCTGTCAAAGAAATGAATGTATAAACGAAGTCTTCCTTACGGAAAATGTCTGCAAAATTTGCCTTCAATTTCCTCATGCGGTAGGGCGTCAGGTCTATGGTCTGGTTGGTGCATCAGGAGAATCAGCAAAAAGAACTACCTGAGAGGAGAATATTAGGCAACACCTTTACAGACACTTTACAAACCCCTAATTTAATAACAAAGTGGAAGTGTTTTAATAAAATATTTTCAGCTATTATATGCTAGAAGGAGTAGGAGATATAAGAAGCTATCCTTTCTGTAAAGTATGTTGTATTTGTGAGTCATCTAATATGGCTATGTTATGCTTAGTTATATAGGTAAATGTGAAAATAGTGAAGGTACATGAAATATTAAAATAACAGTCTGAATAGAAAAGAGGAAATGCTGCTTGACAGGAGAATATTAATTGATAAATGAATCCTAGCCATCGGTCATGTTAATTCAGAGAAGAACAGTATTTTTGCAGCTATAGAAAGCAGTGCCATTATTGAAAACAGACAGAAATTGAATTTAACAAATGGAAGGGATTTGTTAATCAGGATTACACATGGCTGCTAGCTCAAGAAAACCCTCTGAACAGTGGCTTCACACACAAAAAGTCTAGGAATAGGCAATCCACGGTATTAAGAGGCTCCATATTCTTTTCAAGCACCCACACTTCTTTGATTTTCCTGTCTTACCACACGTGGTTCGTAGTTCCAAGGGGGCTGTTTCGCTTCCACTCATAATGTCTCCCCATTTTCCAGGTAGGAAGGCAGGAAAAATATAAAAGAAAAAGAAAAAGATTTTTCTCTTCCTGATCATTTGCATTTTTAAAAATGTTTTATTTATTTATTCATAAGAGACACAGAGAGAAAGGCAGAGGGAGAAGCAGATTCCCTGCGGGGAGCTGGACATGGGACTCCATTCCCAGACCCGGGATCGTGCCCTGTGCCCAAGGCAGATGCTCAATCACTAAGCCACCCAGGCTTCCCTGCGTTTTTATTTTTTGATGATGATCTTCATTAAAGATTTTGGTGTGAGTCTTGTCACATGGCCTCCTCGAGCTGCAAGAGTAACTGGGAAGTCAAGTATTTTCCTGTCTAGATTTAATAGTAGAGGAAAGTGAAGAATAGGGAGTTGATATAGTTGTTGAGTGAGCCAACATATAACATCTGCCTCAGGGGTAACTGATCCTAGCACACAGTCTGTATGTCTGAACTGCAGAGGAATAAAGCCCAGGGTATATATTGTAGGGGGCAGTAACAAAACCTTACTGGTTAAAATACAGGAAGCATTAAAAAGGCAGTGAGGGAAAAATACTACAAAGATGGTTGGGGCCTGTACTAGGTTGAATAGTATCCAGTCAAAATTTATGACCACCTAGAAGCTCAGAATGTGACCTCAGGGCATGACCCTGCTTATACCTTGATTTTGAACTTTGAGCATTTAGAACTGTGAGAGAATAAATTTCTGTTGTTTTAAGGCATTCAGTTTATGGTACTTTGTTATGACAACCCTAGGAAACTAATACAGAGCCCTATTGTGAAGTTCATGGAGTAGCAGATTTAGAATTGAATCATTATACTGTCACTCAGTATCTCAAAGTGTTCTTAAATGTCTTATAAGATGTTGGAAGATGTTCTGCAACAAATGATTTTGATGGACCAATCAATTTGAGAAGTACTTCATACCTTAGCTCTAACCTGGAAATTCACATTGAGTTTTGGGGACATCAAAGGTTATGAGAAGTAGAGAAATTGACTTTACTCTGTTCACCTTGTATTTTACACATATATTTGACTACAAATTACTGTAATCTGTAATCAAACAAACAGCATGTAACGTATCCAGAAACATAGTGTTCTGAGGATCTTGGGTGGGAGATGCTAATGTAAAGAATGACAAGTCTCTGAAGGGGTAGTAGGACTGGTGTTACATTTAAGAAAGGGAATCCTGCAGAAGTGTGTAAGATAAAGTGGAGAGGAAAGGAGCAGGAGGCAGGGAGAGCAAATCTGAGCAGAGAGGGTGGTGGTGACAAGAAAAAGATTAGTGCCGCAGAGATAACCAAGTGAGAACACACAAGGTGTGAAGACATTAGCTGCATAACTCTTTCCCATTTACAAAACGATGACAGCATTAAATAGACCTTTTTACATGTGAATGTGAAATTTCTTTTGTGAAATTTTGGACTAGTGTTCACTGTAGCCCTGTAGGAGTTTCATTATTATTTTATTTTGGTTTATCTTACCTGGATATATGTAATATACATTTTTCTATTTTACCTGAATGTGATATTCCTTTAAAAAAAAAAGATTTATTTTAAAGAGAGAGAGGGAGAGAGCAAGTGAGCAGAGTGAGGGGCAGAAAGAAAGAGAATCTCCAGCAGACTCTCCACTGAACACAGAGCCCAAGGAGAGGCTTGATCTTATGATCAAGAGTCAGATGGTCCACCAACTGAGCCACCCACAAAACCCAGGTGGCTTTCATTTCTAAACAAGTTCGAGTATCAATAAATTAGTTTAAAAAGTTTACCTAAAAATATCTGTCATTAGCTTGTTTGTACCATATCCCTTCTTCACATCTGTCTAAAATTAATACCAGAATACTCTAGGCTTTGATGACAGGTAATCCTCTGAAACTTTTTGCTCCCACTGCACCTAACAATTCTATGCCAGGTTGAGTGCTATAGATTTTTTCTATTCCTACTTGAGGGAAAAAACTGAATAAGAAATGGCAGTTGCATTTTAAATTGAGGTAACATTTAGAAATGATTTAAGAAACTTGATTAATGACAACACAGACTTTTAAGATTCAATCATTAGGAGGCTTGTTTTTACCTTTTTCAAGTTTGAAGCAGGTTCTAAATAATGTTCCATCAACCTGTTATAAAGCATTTATAAATGGCATTGCATAGAATTATTTACATGTCTCTTGAACATGATAAAACACTTCTTATAATAAATTATTATGGAAAAGGCAGTGCTATTAATCATTCATTAAATGTTAATAACATTTGTCAATGTTTATTTCCCTTAAAGTGGCAAGAAAAATAGGTATTTCATATCGAAAAATATCAACTGAAATAAGGATTTTATTTTTTTCCAGATTTGACTTTAGACTGAAACAGATTTTTACCTTTTACAAATTCTAGTTACTGACATTAGTGTAAATGCAAAGAACACGTTTGCATGTTTTATGGCACACAGTCTTGACAGTTAAAGAAGAGCTCTGTGAGAATATAATAATAAGTAAGGAAAAACTTAAAGTTGGATCATGAACTATAATTTTATTTTATTTTTTATTTTTTTCATGTACTACAATCTTAAACATGTATTGTTTAACAAAGAAAGTGTCCCCAAATACTCATTTATATTCTTATTTAGTATATTTATGCCATTTTCTTGTGGTGATCAGTTAAGTTAGAAATATTCAAATTAATAGGCCCCTGACAGCATCAAAATACTTTGGCATTTCCACACCAAGGAAAACCTGGAAGAAAAGTCAAATTTGGGCCAGACTGAACAAAAGAGCTTCATTTTGAACTTTGCTTTGTTGAATTTAGATCTTCAGGGATATAGGATTATGTATGTATGGTCTCCTTTTCATGACAGATACTTCATGGCAGAAGACTTCATGGAAATATACTATGACTTTCACAGAGAGGCTTTTCTGTAGAAGTCCTCAAACTGAAAACAGGCAAGCTGCACCTTATAAATCAGATGACCTAGGTTCATATCTTCCTCTGTGTTTACTTCCCTTTGATTATCCTCCAACTCAGGTCTTTTAAAGCCCTGTTCAAGGAACCCTGGGTGGTGCAGTGGTTTAGCGCCTGCCTTTGGCCCGGGGCTCGATCCTGGAGACCCGGGATCGAATCCCACGTTGGGCTCCCGGTGCATGGAGCCTGCTTCTCCCTCTGCCTGTGTCTCTGCCTCTCTCTCTCTCTCTCTCTCTGTGACTATCATAAATAAATTTAAAAAAAAATAAAAGCCCTGTTCAGTGGAAAAATCAAGGGGTTCCAAAGACCCTCTTTGAGAAGGTAGGCATTTAAGATTCCCGATTCTGCTTCATCTGGAGCAGTTCCATGTGAACTGAATTTTTTAAAAATGTCAAACTGAAACCACTACTTTAACCTTTAATAAAGTCAATAGTGCTGTGAGATGTTTAGAGATGAGTTTTGTAGCGATTAGGGAGTTTCTCTACTTGTCTCTCTTCCAACCTCCATTTCAACCCCCAGCCAATATGGTGGTCTCTATAGCAAGAAACACAGAGAAAATAAATTTCAGGAAATATTTGGGGGCTTTGGGATATAATGGTGATTGCTCTCTGGGAAATTCTCATCCCATTACTATCAGATTTTTTTTTTTAATAGGAAGGTCATACTTTTCTTCCCTAACCTAATTGTTTTTCTAAGAGTTGTAGACATGGCTGGCAAAATAAGTCAGAAGTATGAAGAGGTAACGTGAAGTTTACAGTACATCCATTCTGGATTAACATAACTATAAATTTATTTCCTCAAGGCAGATATCTGTGATTTGGAAAAGCTGTCATTTAACATACCTTCAGATAGGCACAGAATCAACTGATTGGTGAAATATGGATGAGATTTCAAAGTATCTATCTATAAGCACAAGGTCTGCTTGATTACTATATGGTATAATAAATTCCTAAATTCTTGGTTTAACATTATTTAACTAATTTTGTCATGTTTTTTTATAAAGACACACATATTTGCTGATATGATTTTATTCAGTAAAAACATCAAAATAACATATTTTATTATAAAAAATTTAACCATTGTTATTGAGTGCTTACTAATATCTAGGCAGTACACTAGGTACTTTACATACATTATTGCATTTAATTCTTAAAATAATCCTGTTACCTATTATTATAGTCATTGTAGGCGGGGGTTACATAGATTTGTCAGATTAAGGATGTATCAATCTATAGATACGACCATTGATTTTTGGTGATAATCAAAGTAATATAACAACACATATTTGACCACTACATGTAATTTGCAGTATCCTGGCCTATTAGTAGTTAGCTTTTTTCTCAGAAAGCATAATGGGATATTTTCATATTGTATTATAAATAAATCTTCTAGAAAATATGAATGCTCTGCATCAGAAATAAAGAACAAAGACATAAAATGAACATACCAAAACACCAAAGTAATCCCATTTTAATTGATCAGACTAATATTTTATAATGTCATTGCTCATACCAACCACTGTTCTCATTTTACATTTGGATGTATACCTTCTAAATACTAATATAGATATATATTGATAGCTACATAGAATATGTTTAACTAGGATCACATTAGTTTTATCACTGATATGCTTTTAAAAACTTAAGGTAAGGTTCGCTTTATGCATATACTGAGAAATTACTTGAAGCCATAATTTCTAATGGTTGTATTCCATCTTATTAATTAAATTATCTGTTTTTGAGTATTTAATTTATTTTCTGATACAGTACTTGATTCTTGCAATCATAATTTGCAACCTTAATCCTGTGCTCATGATAAATCTAAAGTTTCATATCTGTTCAGAGCTATATATAATGCTGGATGTATGTTTTACTATGTAAAAGATGGTTATTAAACCATAATATCTATATTATCTAGGGTGGTATAATTTTATTTGAAATGGGAATATGATAAACAGTTTATATCATATGTCTTGTTGACTAATCTTAATGGCAAAATGACCATGGCTTTCAGATTAAAAACTGTCCTTAAGACTTCAGTTTAATAAGTTAGAGAAGAAGAGAAAAGGTGAAAGGAAATTATCGGTTATCATAAACCAACTCAAACAATCTATAATTCCTCCTTAGTCCTGTGATACATAACTAAACATACTTCTGCTGTTCCAGGATACTTTATGAATGATGACAAACATACTCAGGTATTAGTAAAGTCTTCTTTTGTAATGAAGTTTCTTATTTTTGTATTGAGTTAGTCCTTTAGTATTTTTGAACACTTTTTTTTTTTTTTTAGCAGAGAAGATATGTGAGGGACATAATGACCAGAAGTGAGTACCAACCATCTGTTGTATAGTAATAATTTTAAGGTATTCAGTGATGCCTTATTTAATGGTTTTTAAGTTTGCTTTTTTGTTTTAGGAAGAAGCTTCATTACTGACAGAGATATATTGTCATGAGAAAAGAACGGAAAAGGTGATATTCTGCTTGAGAATGCCTTCACATACACCTGGTCTTGTGACACTGTTTACTACACACCCACTAAAGCCAACTTTATTTTTTTTAAAGCCAACTTTAAAGAGAACTGTGAAAACTAGGTGAGGAAGTCAAAACTAATAAGAGCCCCCTAGCCAATGGTATATTGATCCCAGATCCTCCTTTTCTGGTTCTGTCAAATGCACTGCCCCGTGGGTAACACTCAGAGCCTAGATGTGCTGTACAGTGTATGCTAGTAGCCAAAACCAATGAATAGAAATTACTTAACTTTCAGAAGATTCCATAGGCAGTAATTAAAATCCTGAGATTGAACAATAATTCTACAGGCATTATAACAGTAGTGATAATGACCAAAGTAAAAATAGGATGGTGTGGTTTCAAGTGGAGGGAAATAAGATTGAGTGATTTAGATGAGGCTAAGTTATGAAAAGCCATAAAACTGGATGGTGGGGCACCTGGGTGGCTCAGTCAATGAAGCATCTGACTTTTTTTTCAGATTTTTTTTGCATATTTTTTTATTGGAGTTCGATTTGCCAACATATAGTATAAGCATCCGACTCTTGATTTTGTGTCAGGTCATGAGATCTATCCCCACACACAGCTTAAGATTCTCTCTCCCCCTCTCTCTCCACCCTTCCACCCCTCATATCTCCTCTCTCTTGCTTGCTCTCTCTCAAAAAAAATGTATGGAAAAATCTAGAAGTGATGCAGCAAATAAAAGGAAGACCTTTAATTTGGCGGAATGAAAACATTTTAGGAAGATTAATCAAGGATAATGATTTTATCTTTTAGTTTCTAGAAACTAAATAAAATATTGAATTACATAATGGATTAAGAACATCTTATATTATCAAGTTCACTTAGTAGAGCATAGAAGCAACCTATATAAGTATGTTCCATGATCAATGGTTGCTAGAAAGATGAGTCAAATCAGTCTTCAATCAAGTAACAGCTTTGAGCACAAATAAGACAAAGTAACAAATCATTCAAAAGGGGCATATCAGGAAAAACATGAATTAATAGAGTATAAGATGCCCTAAAAATTAGGAATCTTATCTAGTTTCTACCACCATTTGAAACGGCTTTTCCTAGTTCATTGGGCCTCATGGACCTAGCATGGAAAATGAGGGATTGGAAATCATTATCTCAAAAGTTTCACCTTGCAATATACTTCAGCAATTCTAAAATACACACTTTTCACATTTTAACTTCTCTGAAATCAGGACATGTCTGTATCTTCCAATTGCCATTGTCCAGCTAGCAATTATGTTGTATTTGTTGTTGCCTGCTCATATGCACTCTTGGTCATAGCTTTTAATAGCATTTCAGCTGAGTGATGTTACTAAACATGTTGAGTTTCATTGCTTTACAATTTTATCAGTAATTACAATATCGTTTGTTTTGGAATACAGAATTACTTGGCCATGAAAATACAGCAGTAGGGCACAAATTTAATGCTATTAAAGCAAATATTTATCATTGGGGGAGTGAACACAATTTCATGGTTTTGTGCAAAGAAATACAAAAATGCTTCATGAGACCTAAGAGAGAGTCCCAACATGAACAGACATTGCCATTGTAGGATTTGTTACATTCTTTTGAAATTGCCTAATGTACTCCAAGCTATGTCACTTTAGGCAGGGGAATTTTCCAAATATCTTGGAAATAAGGGATCCCTGGGTGGCTCAGCGGTTTAGTACCTGCCTTCGGCTCAGGGCGTGATCCTGGAGTCCCAGGATCGAGTCCTGTGTCGGGCTCCCTGCATGGAGCCTGCTTCTCCCTTTGCCTGTGTCTCTACCTCTCTTTCTCTCTGTGTCTCTCATGAATAAATAAATAAAATCTTTAAAAAAAATCTTGGAACTAGAAAACTTCAAACCAAAAAAGCTAGTATGGCCAGATCATGTGTCATGCAGGACTTTCATTAAAGTAATATATCATAATTTAAAATGCGATCTGGTTCTTCCTTAATCGTTTTAGTGCGCCTTACAGTTGATGCTGTTTTAGACCCGAAGAAACATGATATGTGATTCTAAGCAGCAAAAATTGATTTTTCAAATTTCAGGCATTATCTCACATATTTTACTCACATGTATGATTCCAGATCTCTTATGTAGTTGACTGTTAAGTTATGCAGTGTCTTAAAAAATTGTTTTAAATGCACAACAGATTGGAAAAACAATTCCGTTTTTTTATGGGAGGAATACAAGTTTTAGTCTTCTACTTTACAATGTCTGCATAAAACTAACTATAGAATCAACATTACATCCAATTTTGTACTTGTAATATCGCAGGGAACTTACGAGCAAACTCTAGACAAAGGGACTGAAACACTATGGATCATTTATTGAGCTGCACTGACAGCTGGGAATCATTAGAAATAAAGATTTTTCTGCCCTTAATTCAGTTGTAATCATCCTACACAAAAAGTTATGATCAGAGGCTAAATGTAATCCCTGCATCAACAGTCTTGATAATTTTTATAACTTTCAGTTTTCAGAATCCAAATGAGAAATCCCCGTTTACTGTCCAATTATGAAGTGTCGTCAAATTCTATAATACCAGAGTGAATTCGGCACAGTACTTACCTACATACTAAATAGAAGGCTTAAACTGTGAAAAACTGCTCTCCAACGTATATGTTTTTTAAATAGCCGACTCTGCAACATTTTCCCAAGAGTTGCTTTTCTGGGCTTTGTGCGTCACTTATTTTTCTTCATGTGTGCAGCAGAGTTTTGCAATTATTGGCCATCTTTTACTCATGATTTCCCTTGTAGAAGATTGATTAGCACAATCAGTCACTGGAAAGCAATTTTCATCACCAAAGGCAGCTTCTTTTCTCTCTTGATTAGCAGCCCCGCTGCAAGTTATTCAGCAGAAATAGATAATTCACAAGAACACTGCCAGACGAACCTTCTGATAAGAAAAAGAGGGTTGAACCTGAATATTGCTGACAGTATCCCAGGTAGACAAATGATCAATGAAGCCTTGGTGCCTCTTGTCTTTGTGGTGTCCTCTTTTATTTAGAGAACTGGGCCTTCGGTACTAGTTTTGGCTTTTCTTGTTTCTGCATGAATCTGTGGGTCTTTGGGAACACTCATGTGCCTGTCATCTGTGTGAAGAGAGGGAGAATGCCTATCACATATCACTATCACAAACCAGTGATTTTCTTCTTTCTCTATGTGTTCTGTTACTCATACTGAAAGCAGTGTCTGTCTGAAGGAATAAGTCAAAGGAAGTTCAAGGGAACCGGATAAGTGTTTATTCCTTTAAATCATGTACTATTTCGTAATAAATATTAGCTCTCCAGTTTTCACTTAATATAATTTTAGGGAGGAAATATTTGGGTTGTTAGAAGGATGAAAGGGGAAGTTCAACAGGTCTTTCCTCCTACTGCTTGATTTACTTTCGCTGTTCAGAAAGAATAATGCCTAGGCGAGAAGCAGAATAGAGGGGAAACGTTAACAGATTTGGGGACCGTACTTAGTACTAGGCCCACATAATAGCTCAGTGGTTTGGGGCAAGTAAATTAGCATTTTTTAATCTGGTCCTCTCATCTGTAAAATGAGCACAACCTTGTCAGCATTAGAGGTTAATATATACAATAGCCCAACTCATAGTAGGTTCTCAGTAAATGATAGCTTTTTATTACCTGCACCTATTATCTACTTATCTTCCTATCTGTTTATTTATTTAGGGACCTAGATACGCAGATAGATATAATAACATAGAAGACTAAGTTGGAGCTGAACTTTCCTCCCCTTATCTGGAGGTGAAGGAAGTAGAGAACCCTCATTTAAACATTTAACTTCAACATGGTTTTAGCTCACGCAGTGCTGAAATACCAAGTTGCCCAGACAGTGCTGCTGCATTAGATGAAAAAACAATTTGGCCAGCCAAAACCAAATGGAGAGCCATTTCATTTTTTCAGTTTTAGTCTCTAAAGACATGGCTATGTATGTTTACACAGCCTCTTTCCAAAAAAGGTCTGTGTTAGATCTAACTCGGGCAATATGTCCCCGATTTCATAACATCTTCCAGATTTATGAAAATAAATGCCATCCACTGTTGTTCTTGGGTCTATTCATCATAAACTACAGTGTGATACCCGTAAAATGTCAAGTGGGTCATGCAAGCTTCTCCCCAGGACTCTTCAAGGATTTCTCATGATACCTGAAATAATATTTTGAATCCTTTGGGAGCTGACTGTGCCTTCCTCTGCACACTGTCTGCACTCCATTGCCTTGCCGATGCCCTGTCTATGCTATGCCCGCCTGGCCTTCTTTCATTCCTTCTAACACCCAAAGTTCTTACCTCATGGACGCTGTGCATTTTCCTCCTTGCCCTTTCCATAGCTGGCTTCTTCTCATCCTTGAGGATGTGCTGCATATTATTACTTTTCAGAGGGGCCTCTCTTGAGTTTTTGATTGAAATTGGGTTTTCTGTACACTTGAACGATACAAATTTACACTTCATACAATACTCATATCATGGCTTTTCTCTGTGCCTATTTATTTGATACGAGGTTTTCTCCAAACAGCTTTATCTCTTTCACCCAACACAGGAGCTCTAGAGCCTAGCACAGTGCCAATTTTGCTCAGAATAGATGAATTAATGCTGTCTCAGCTCTCCTTTAAATGGACTGGACAAAGTCAGTCAATGGATCAGTTAAAAATAAATACATATATCTCCCTTTCCAAGTATCGCCTGTCCATGTGGCTTTGTTTTGACTTTTTTCTTTTTCAGGTGGTTATAAATGGTAGTTATAGAAATTGTTATTAATCAGCTCTGAAATGTTTTCTATGTAGTGTCATGAAGGGTATATGGTTTAACTGATGGGTAGAGGGATTCAGGAAATGTCAAGAGGCCACAGTGCTATTTGGAGCCATGGAATCAGGGAGAAATCTCCTATACCCAGGTGATCAATGGAGTCGAAAGATGCAATTTAATGGAGTCCAACATGCAATTTAAATTTACTTGGTATAACATGCTTATACATTATTCAATAGAATGCTGCTTAAAATCACATCCTATTCACTTTTGGCTTGGGGCCTCAAAAAAAAGTAGAGTATGTGTCTCATATTAAGTGTTCCCTTAGGGTAGAGGGAAAGGAACAATCCTGAGACACAGAGTAGAGGATCAGAATTAATTTAAGGCAGACAATCAGAGCTGGAGCTCTCTCTCTTCTCTAACACCTCTACCAGGAATTTACAAAAATCCTTGGTGGGACATTGGGCTGTCTACAAGGAGTCAAGACTAATATTATCCAGATTTTTTTAAGGTCCTAGACTGTGTATCTAACAAAGAGGTTAGGGTTGTTAAGCTTAAGGGCATCATATAGTTGACCCAGGGTTACAAGTATAATAATTTCTTAAAAATAAGCTTCAGATATTTTTTTTTATAAGCTTCAGATATTGATGTTAGTAATATTGTCTAGGAATTATTCAATGATTCAGCTAACACTGTCATCTCTGCCATTAAATATTTCATAAGCCCATTAAACCACATGAAAATATGTATAAAAAATTGTTTTGGTTCTTAACCTGTTACAGTAGTCCAGGCCCCAGGAAGGCAGCTTTCTATATGTTATAACATTTTGTAACTGTAACTTAAAAAGTGCTATATGTGTGCAATGAGGTAGTTAATAAAATGTTTTTGAACTACACATACATATACATAGTAGAAAGATATACACATATCTATATGTGCTGTTATACAGTATATAGTATATATATCAACATGTATCTAGTTGAAATATTACAAATTATTTCTCAAGATAACTTCTAAACGTATAGATAATAAAAACTATCATTAATGGGCACCTGGGTGGCTTAGTCAGTTAAGCGTCTGCCTTCCACTGGGGTCATGACCTCAAGGTCCTGGGATCAAACCCCACATCATACTCCCTGCTCAGCGGGGAGTCTTCTCTCCCTCTGTCCCTTTGCAGCACTTGTGCTCTCTCTCTCATTCTCGCTCAAATAAATAAATAAATAAAATCTTTTAAAAACCCTATCATTAAATTTATCTAACCATTTAAAATAAAATCTAAATCTCTAGCTCTCTAATGTTTGTTCTCAATTAATAGCTCCAAGCTATTATTTTTATATTCTTAACATTAAAAATATTATGTACTTTTGTCACAGAAAATTAGAAATACTGAGCACAGTTAAATATATTCACAATCCCAACTCCTTTAATACTAAACATTTAGCATATTTCTTTCCCTAATTTTTCTCCTTAAGCTTGGTATTGGTTATTGCTGCTATTTCTTCCTCCCTTTCTCCTTCCCTCCTTTTCTTTCTTTCTTTCTTTCTTTCTTTCTTTCTTTCTTTCTTTCTTCTTTCTTTCTTTCTTTCCTTTCTTTCTTCTCCCCTTCCTTCCTTCCTTCCTTCCTTCCTTCCTTCCTTCCTTCCTTCCTTCCTCCCTCCCTCCCTCCCTCCCTTCTTTTTCCAAAGTTTTTTATGTTAAAAACATGTTTTTAATGAGGGAATATATCTTCTGCTTACAATATAGCCCTCTTGAAAGATAAAAGGAGATAAAAGATATTATAAGGCAAAACAAACTCCACTCATGTGATACTACATACATCATGTGAAAGCAACAGTCTGATCTCTAGGTTATGAAAACTAGAATTAAAAAGTCACTATCCCAATAATGTCCAACTTTTCCATTTGGCAAAGCTTGGATGCAATTCCACAATGTGGAATGTGTCATAAGCTGAATTTCCCCCATTGTCGACAAAATGACAAAACTGAAATCTGTGCCTGGAAGTTTCAACCTAAATCCATAGCTATATAAAACACCAGATACTACATTACGCCTGTTAGTATAACAATATTTTCTTAGGGAGTGGGAGGAAGGGCAAAGTGACTACAGAGAACAAATACATGGGAAGAAGCACTAGTGCATACTAGATAGTATAAAGTAACTGAAAAGAAAGCTTCAGTGCATCTCCTAAGGGTGTTAAGACAATACTCCAACTTTGAAATATTAATTTAGAAAGATAGAAGAAGAGTTTGAATAATTGCAATTTTTTTAAAATTTTTTTTATTTATTTATGATAGTCACAGAGAGAGAGAGAGGCAGAGACACAGGCAGAGGGAGAAGCAGGCTCCATGCACCGGGAGCCCGATGTGGGATTCGATCCCGGGTCTCCAGGATCGCGCCCTGGGCCAAATGCAGGCGCCAAACCGCTGCGCCACCCAGGGATCCCTGAATAATTGCAATTTAACATGAGAAGTGTATATATGATAGAATGGTGCCCAATGGAAGATTCATAAAACAAATTTAGAATAAGCTGTTTGTTTTCTTGGTCCAGATTAAGAAAAAGTAACTAAGTTTATCAATATGTGACATCCTTCATCCTATGGTTAGCCAATTAATAATAGCACCCTTGGGACACCTGGATGGCTCAGCGATTGAGCACCTGCCTGTGCCTCAGGGTGTGATCCCACGGTCCCAGGATGTAGTCCCACATCGGGCTCCCTGCATGGAACCTGCTTCTCCCTCTGCCTAGTCTCTTCCTCTCTCTGTGTGTCTCTAATGAATAAATAAATAAAATATTAAAAAATAATAGCACTCCTGCCTCTGCACTTACTGATGAGGTCTTCTGAACAAATGCTGATTATCCCAGTGAGGGAGGTCACCAAATAAACCTAAACTTTTTTTTTTCCAGTCATGTTAATCCTGTCTACTCTATTCTCATTTTTTAGCACTTGAAGACAACAAACAGGTTGAGTTGGAAGATATGGTTTATGGATCCCTGAAGTTGTTGACAGGTAAATCTGTTTTACTGAATCCTTGATAGCAGGAACAGGATTTGCAGGCTGACCACGGTTATTGGAAAGGTCCGTACTAAATGTTTTCTGAGGGGCCAACAGAGAAGCTCTTTGGTTTCAAGTTGAGTTGTATTTTATTTATATAACCTTGTTCATTTATTTCTGTTTTCTTATATCCACTTAAAGGAAGACCGTTAGTTTCTTTACTTGATTTATTCCCTTCTGTTTTGGTTTTCTTGGGATGCTCTTCTTTATTTGTTGAGGATGACCTCTTGACTCCTACTATAGGATTGCGTAATTTTGCTGCTATATTCCTTGAAGTTCTGGGTGGTTGGTTTACAAGACATGCTGAAGAATGAGCTCTAGGAACTGTTGGCTGTGGCAGTGGAGAAATGCTTACACTCGACGTATCCTCTGAACTTTCACTAGAATTTACTTGTGGCACAGACACTTCACTAGCCTGATGTTGCTCACACGTGTTGCTGTTACAACTGGAGCAACATTGTTACTGTCCCCAGAGCTATCAGAACAATTCAATGAACCAGTCTTCAGAGCACTAGTAGGTTAAGGCATAGGCATGAAGTTATCAGGACCCACTTATGAGTAGAGGCTGAGGTCACACAACAATGTCAATCTGACACCTTCTGTTGAATGATTTTGCCTTTTCTGAGGCACATGATTAGGTAGTCATTGAAGCTGATTTGCTTTTACATGCACTACAGCAATCTTCACACAAACCCCAAACATTTTGCTGCTTATTGCTTTCCTAGAAACTGTATCTGTGAAAGACTGAATATCATAGGGGAGAACAACATTGAGGTTATCAGAGTTTTTTGTTTTTGTAGACACTAAGTCAATCATCTCTACTGTATGAAATTCTTTCTTATTCTTTCTCATCCTCCTTTTAACTCTTACTGTGGATCAGTTTTCTCTCTACCCCTAGATGGAATTCCTGACATGGGCTCTAGTTTTTCCAGTCCCTTCTAAACAATAATAATTTAAAAACTCATCTCTTTAAAGCACTGACAAGTTCAATTTCATCTCATAATGACTTAATTCCAATCTAGTGTAGTGGTATTTCAAATGCCAAACTTCTTCAGAATTAGTTTTCTCCCTCTAAGCACAGAATTTCTAGGGTATTGAAAGCCTGTAATAGGAAAGGACAGGAACTAGTAGTGTCTTCTCTTAGCTGTTTGTTGATTACTATATGGCTATCCCCAGGGCAATGGTGAGGACGGGAGGTTAAGTGGCTGGTCCAGTTGGAATCTGATGTGGGGGCACTTTGGTGGTAGTATTTTTCAAATCATGCCTCTTTCCTTCCCAAGGGTTGCATTTACAGGGTCCTTAGCAATTTTCCTATTGGAGACCTCCCACTGCAACTCTTTGGTGGGAGGAATGCCTTGGTTATCTGGCTGGCTGCATACAACTTCACCCTTGCCCTCTGGGCTTTCAGCTATTTATAATTGGGATCCCTATGTATCTCCAATCAGTCATCTGGGTCAGGGTTAATATTGATAAAACCCAGATTGGATCCCTTTTTCTTTTTTTTTTTTAAAGATTTTATTTATTTATTCATGACAGACACAGAGAGAAAGAGAGAGGCAGAGACACAGGCAGAGGGAGAAAGAGGCTCCATGCAGGGAGCCTGACGTGGGACTCGATCCCGGGTCTCCAGGATTATACCCCAGGCCGAAGGCGGCGCTAAACCGCTGGGCCACCGGGACTCCTCTTTCAAGTTCATATTTGATCCCCAGGAACTGCACATCTGCCCAACCTTTGTTGGGAGAGGAGCTGGCTCCCAAGGCAGCCCTCTCCACTGTGCCAGCAGCAAGGGGCAGTACCAGTCATAGAGCTTGCTTTTAGAATTAGTAGGCAGAAGTCAGAGCTTGTCCTCTTGTTCCTCGAGCTCCTGGAACTATATTTAAAGATTTTCTTATAGATCTCAAAGCTCCTCTCATTTAAGTTGAGGGAAAGTGAAGCATAGCACGATTAAATATTTATTGAAATAAATCCTCTCACCACTACTGACCCCTCCACTCCCACTAGAGTGGGTAAAATGAGAAAGAAAATACTAGTGTTAATAAAGATGGGGAGCAACTAGAACTCTCATATACTACTGGTCGAAGTATAAATTGGTATAATAACTAGAAAATGCTTTGGCATTATATGCTATAGCTGAACATATCTATTCTCTATCAACAGCAATTCCACTCTTCAGGCCTATATCTAGCAGACATGTACACATATGTTCAGCAAAAGTATGTTCATAGAAGCTTTATGTCCTATATATGTACACAGCAGCACATACCAATATATCGAAAACACAGTATTGAGTAGATGAAGCCAGGCACAAGAGTATATATAATGTATGACATTCTATAAAATCCTTAACATTGGTCAAGTTCCTCTATGTTATGTTAACAGTCAAGAATAGTGGGGTGATTGGCTGGAAGAAGCTTGAAGGAGGAATCCATAGTGCTGGTAATATTCTGTTTCCTGATCTGGTGCGAGTGTGCTGGGCAAATTTAGTTTCATAAGATTTTATTGAGCTGAACGCTTATAATACATGCACTTCTGCTTTGGATATAATACTTGAGTAAGAATTATAAAGCAAAACAAAACCAAAACAAGCCAACAAAAACGAAATTAACTGTCTTGACTTTTTAATCTCACCCTCTTCTCTGAACTGGAGATAGGTGATCTGTTAATTGTGTAACACTCAGCATTGGGCCACCCCCTTTGCAAATCCTGCATAGATGAGCCAGCCCCTTGGCTTAGATCTTGTGGTTACCAGGCAACTATTGTTCTCTTCTCAGCCTTTGTGGCCTCTTTCTGAGCCTACAGGAAGAACTGCATTTATCATCCTGTGACATAAATGATATGCTTGGTACAAAGCTATCAGAAACTTAGGGACCCAGATGAAGGCTCTGCGCATGCTCATCGGTAGCTCCTGTAGGTCATGAGGTACCCAAAGCGTTAAAACAATAAAACCTTACTGACTGGGACCCAAAGCAACAATGTTTCTACGTTAGCCTTGAGGGTCACAATTCCAGACTCATTCTGCCCAGATCTTTTGCTAATATCTCTATTAATTCATGTGGGCTATGGATTGACACAGCGATGAAACAAATGGGAGGGCTTTGGGAAAATATGTCAGAGGGGAAGAGAGATGTAAGCTATTAGTCTTTGCTAATTCTTTTACCATGATGCAGGCAGGCCCTCTTTGAAATGAGCAAATATTTAAAATACTTTGAGTCAGGTTGTTCTTTCCCATATCCACACACAGACTCTGGACCCCAAAGAGGCTGCACCTGTTGAAGCAGTGCCCGAGTAGCAGGATATTTGGATGGACTCTCTGAAAGTGAATTACTAGTTGCAGGCATGAAGATTTTTATGTTTCAGGATACACACTAACATTGTTTTCTGTTTGGCAATGTCACTAGCAATACTTGGTGTCATCAAATTTCCCACGTCCCCATCAACACTAGGTAGTAATATTTATTTAAATATAAGCATATTTGTAAACATATGCACATATATGTACCCACCTGCCTATGTGTGATATAACTTCCATAGGTGGAAATGACCTTTCTGACATTTTAAATTTAAAGAGAGAGAAAGCATATTGGCCATCATTTTACCTTCTACTTTTTAGGAAAAATCTTTTCAGCACAAAATGACCATTTTATTGAGTTGCTGTTATTCTAACAGAATATAAAACTGGGCTTCTGATCAATCTCCAGCAAAGAAACTCTGTAAAGGAACATAAGGACAATGGTCTCAGCTTCCTCAATTAGTTTTAAAATTGACAATTACATTAATCTCAGAGGACCTTGGTAGATACTATTTGAAATGGTAGTCATTCTTTTGTTCAGAGCATTATCTAGTGCCAAGCTAATGCCAGAGTAAATTATTAGCAATTATTTTTCTCTCTTTCAATGGCTGGAATATGGAACAATTCCTTTAGGGTTTTTTTTTTGTATGTAGTTTATTATAACACATGTTGTAATTTCAGAACATATTCTCTTATAACTATCTGAAATTATTATTATCATGATTTATGAGACCATTTCTGAATGGGAAAATTTCTTCAGATATACCAAGGAAAATAATGGGGCTCTTAGAATTTTCTATTTTAGTATATTATGAAGCAATAAGACACTTGCTTTATAAAACTTGCTTAGAATCTTATAATGCTATTTCAAGATGCTTCATACTATAAGAAAGGCTAGATTATTATAATAGAGCTGCTAATGATTATTCTGTGTTAGCGCTAACATTCTTACTCATATTTTCATACTCTGTAAAATACCAATTTTAAGAGCTGTTTTAGGTACACTTATATACCACATACCAGACAGTCCACTCTACAATTGTGTTTTAGTAAATTATAGAATTGTACAACCATGACCACAATCTGAAATATTCCCACTTGTTCATTTAAATTCATTCCACTCTCCTTTCCTCAGTCCTTGGCAAAGACTAATCTGTTTTCTGTGTCTATAGGTTTGCTTTTTCTGGATATTTCATATAAGTGAAATGATACAATATGCAGTCTTATGTATGGGTTTCTTTCACGTAGCTATTTTTTCAAAGACTCATCTCTGTTGTAGCATGTAGCAGTAACTACATTTTTATTGCTGAATAATCTAGTTTTTGTGTATACCAAGTTTTGTTTATACATTTAGCGATCAGTGAACATTTGGGTTATCTTTAGTTTTTGACTATTATATACAGTGCTGCTATGAACATTTGTGTACAAGTCTCTGTGTGGACATATGTGTTTATATCTTTTGGGTAGATACTTAGGAGCGAATTTGCTGGGTTGTATGGTAAATTACGCCATCCACTATCACAACTCAAACAGCTGTGATGTTGCCCTTCCTTGATTGTTTGCCACCAAGATAGCTATTGTTTCAGACAAAGTCCCTGCATGTGGGTTACCAGATCAGGTCACCCTCCACTGGCAATAAAGCTCCTGATTTTTATGGCTTGTCCACTTTAGTAGAACTACCATCCAGAATGAGCTTAGTGGGGGGCAGGGGAAGAAAGGGAGCAGGTACAGATTAAAATGCCATAGATTGACACTATTTGTACTTGAAGCCCGAATTTCAGCAGTTTTCCAAACTTTTCAGATTGTTGTATGCCTTTAGTCAATTTCCAAACAATGCTGGAATGTAACTGTTTTGACAATTTTATCCAGTTCCATGATTGTGGGTTGACAGAGAGGATTTGCCAGTCTCCTTACTGCACCATTCTGGAAGTCTTGTCTCTTCTAAATACCAGTTTTTAAACTTCTTTAAAAAACAAAAATATCGAGGCACCTGGCTTGCTCAGTCGAAAGAGTGTTCAACTCTTGATCTCAGGGCTGTGAATCTGAGCCCCGTGTTGGGTGTAGAGATTACTTAAATAAATGAAAACATTAAAAAAACACTCAAAATATCAAAGCTTCTTCTTTAGGCACATATATGTTTTCTTTTCTTCTTTTTTCAAAATGTCATGCCAAATCTTTTATCTTTTAATTATTTTTAAAAATTATTATTTTTTTATTTTTATAAATTTATTTTTTATTGGTGTTCAATTTGCCAACTCAGTGCTCATCCCGTCAACTGCCCACCTTAGTGCCCGTCACCCAGTCACCCCCACCTCCCACCCACCTCCCCTTCCACCACCCCTAGTTTGTTTCCCAGAGTTAGGAGTCTTTCGTGTTCTGTCTCCCTTTCTGATAAAATTATTTTTTTATTGGAGTTCAATTTGCCAACATATAGCATATCACCCAGTGCTCATCCCATCAAGTGCCCCCCTCAGTGCCCATCACCCAGTCACCCCAACCCCCCGCCCACCTTCCTTTCCACTATCCCTTGTTCGTTTCCCAGAGTTAGGAGTCTCTCATGTTCTGTCACCCTCTCTGATATTTCCCACTCATTTTCTCTCCTTTCCCCTTTATTCCCTTTCACTATTTTTTATATTCCCCGTATGAATGAGACCATATAATGTTTGTCCTTCTCCGACTGACTTACTTCACTCAGCATAATATCCTCCAGTTCCATCCACGTCAAACCAAAGGTGGGTATTTGTTGTTTCTAAATTACTGAGGCCTTTAAACATTTTCCATAAAAAGCCTTAGGAAAAAGTTGTTATATGAGGACAGATAGAATAGGCAGTGTTATTTTATGGAAATATACTAAGTTGAGGATGCAATAAAATATAAAGAACTTTCCTTTCGTCATGCTATCTCCCTGTAAAGGAAAAATATGAATCTTACCTTGCACCGATGATGGAGCAACACTAATGTTTTTTACATTGTTTAGAACTCTTCGTTATCCGACTCCCAGATTCTCCACCTGCGCACCCACACCTACACACATCTTGCCATGAATAGTGACATTTAATTAATTATGCACCTGATTTTCAATAGCTAATTGTGGATTAGTTTACTAATGTCAGTGGGGGGCTTCATATGTGCATAGTACTGGCCTGTTTTCCTGGGAAGAAAATGTAACAAGAAGAAGATTTTGGGCTCCACTGCAGAGCTCTCACAAGCCATTTAAAAATATTGAATGTTCACTTGGAAATCTCTCATTATAAGTCTCTCTCCTGCCCTGCACCACCACCCCCCCACACACACACGTTCACTCCCGCGCGCGCGCACATAGTTTGTCAGTTAATTGCCTGTGGCAAAAGTTAATGTTCTAATAAACTAGGTATTAACTGATGTAATGAGTGGTATCATGTGGGTTATTGCCATTATAAACCATACTTAACTGTTTAGAAAATCAATAACATATTAAACAAAGGTTAGTGCTTCTGGAAGAGTTCCTTGGCAAACAGTTGTTTTCTGACAGATTGTGACTGATTCTTCTGCTTCTTGGAAGGTAGACATGTCCTGCTGCCTTAGTAACTATTAAGAGTTTGTGCATATGGCAAAATCACATACACACACAAACACCGACACCAGTGAACCAGAGAACCACACCTCAACTTCCATCAGTGGAGCTGCTCATTTATAGACCTACAGATCAGGCAGGAGGGCAGCAAAAATCCAGGCCTGATGCTCATTGCCTTTGCTTTCTCCACACAAACCCATTTACTGACGCAAGATAATTAGATGAAAAGCAGGGAGTCAGGTGACATATTAGGCAGTTTTCTTTATTTTTTTCTTTTTTTCCATATTTTTTATTGAAGTTCAATTTGCCAACATATAGTATAACCCCCAGTGCTCACCCCGTCAAGTGCCCCCCTCAGTGCCCGTCACCCAGTCACCCCATCCCCTGCCCACCTCCCCTTCCACTACCCCTTGTTCGTTTCCCAGAGTTAGTCATTTATTTAAATGTGAGTTGGCTGTGGCCAGCAGTCAGGGGTGGTGCAGATCTGGTGGAAGTACTCCTCAGGCTGTGGCTATCTACTTAATATTGCTGCTTCCAAACTTCGTCTCAAAGCAGGCGGTTAGAGAAATGCAGATTCCCGGACGACGCAGTGGCCACAGTTCCCAAGGTGAGGTTGTCTGTGTTCTGTCAGAATCTATTCCTCTACTTGAGCTTCTGGAGAGTCGGGTGAGGGAATAAGTGGGAAATATTTGTGAGGGCAATAAGTGAAAATAGCATCATGCTGACTAATCCCTCTTTTTTTTTAAAAAAAAAAAAAGGTTTTATTTATTAATTTGACAGAGAGAGTGACAGAGGGCAAGCACAAGCAGGGGGAGTGGCAGGCAGAGGGAGAGGGAGGAGCAGACTCCCCGCTGAGCAGGGAGCCCCATGTGGGGCTTGTTCCTAGGACTGTGAGATCATGACCTGAGCGGAAGGCAACACTTAACAGACTGAGCCACCCAGGCACCCCCCGACTAATCCTCCTTGAAAGAAGGCATTTATACCTATATGACACGTGTGCTATTGTCATCAGAACTGCACATACTACACTCCAAGTCCCTTCAGTAGGCATAGCTCTATAGCTTCCATCCTATATGCATAAACCTCACATCATGTTTCCTTTCCCCTCCTCCCTACTCTGTGTTCCATGGTAGAAAGTCATTAACATGAGCACATATCTTGTTAACACAGCAGAGGGGCAAAGGAACTGTAAATTATTCGTAGAGGATCAAGGAGATAAAGCATCATGTAGAATGAAGAACATTCGTCTGGGAAATGGGAAACCTACATTCTTTTTCTGAGCTTGTGATGAACTATTGGGTAACCATGAGGCAGTGACAACATCCCTGGACATCAAGCTTCTCACATGGATGACAAAGAATTGGATGACTTCTCACTTGGGTCTCTCCCAGTGTAACATTACATTCCAATGATGACTGCACAATTTCTGTGTGTAGTCACTATGCTGAGCACTTTCCCATTTCCTTTGAACTTTACAACATGCTTGTGATGTAGGTGCCATTACCCTCATTTTGCTGCTGGAGAGCCGCAGCTTGAAGAATAAGGACCATGCCATAGACATAGCCTGCAAGTAGCTTAGCTGGTTCTCTGTATCCTAATAACTGTGCCATGCTCCTCACCTGGGCCAAAATGTTATTACTGGGAAAAGCTATGTTTTGTCATCAAAGGTGCCCTTCCAGGATCCTGGATTTAAGATCTAGTACCTAAGCAACGGGCAAACTATATTAATATATTGAGGTGTTTGAGTACCAGTGGATCATCAACCACTTCTCAGACTTCCTCTGTCATTGCCGTACACATTCCTCCCCTTACTACCATACAGTCGATTCAGGGACTATGGGGAAATTTCTAGAACTGCTTTCCAGGGCCCTCTCCAGTACTAGGACCTGTCTCCATTTTGCCTGGATGCCACACTGTACTATTAGTGGTGAAGTACTTTAAATAGCACCCCCTGAGATCACTATCATAGCTACTTTCCCTTCCTTTTACCTGCAGGCTCGGACAGGATGAGGTGACTTCTGCCCTTAGAAGACATTTTTCAAAGGTTGTGAATGAATGTTGGTTTAGAGTTGAGGTTAATTTCACTGACTTGTTATAAGTATGCTTCTCAAGCTCTGTGCCTGGGTTCTATCTCCTTACTATGACCCTGTCTGGGAATCTGGTTCACAATTACCCCTACCTATCCCTGAGCTCCTCATAGGATACTGTCTTTAGAAGCTTTGCCTGCTCTTATATATCTGTCCTTATTCTTAATACATGCCTGATGTTTCTTCCTCTTCTGATTACTAAGTTTCTAGATCTATTCCTTGCTTTTATCTGCTTTGTGGCCTTACCCAACTCCTCCCTTGGTCTTCAGTAGAATTTACTCCCTCTGATGGATTTGGCTGGTTTGAGGTTTCCCATCTTCTGTTCCACCTGAGACTATAGGTCAATGGGGAGTTGTTACCTGCAGATGGGTTTGTCCATGTGAGGGGTTTTTGCAATGTTACTTTCAGAACCAGAGGACATAAAGGTGAGACGTTCATGAGATGTTTTCCAGTCTTATGAATGTTATATCTACCCCTCTACCTTAAAAGTAACAAATGTATTTCCTTTGCTGCTCTTTAAAAAAAATCTATTTGTTATCACTCTCCATAATACCATATATTTTACTTAACTTGTTTATTTTCTATCATCATAGAAGGTAAGCTCTATTAAGGTAGGATATTTTTTGTCCTGTCCATGAATGCATCTCCAGTACTTGAAACAAGGTCTAGCATAAGTAGGTCATTGTGAAATATTTGCTAAATGAATAGGTGAATAAATCAATGGAACCTGACTCTGCTGTCTTGCTGTCTTTAACAAATGGATTACCGAAGTTATCTCCTAGTAGTTTTAAGATGAAATGAATGAAGAAGAAATAAATCATTGTGCCAAAGTAGACAATAATTTGGCAATAAAGTTATGCCCTACAATAGACAGTGATGTGCTTGGTCCAAAAAGTGGTGGGAAACTGGTCTGTTTGACTGAGTGGATGAGTTGTGTCAGCTGAGTCGGGGGGCGGGGGGGCGAGAGGCCAGAGCAGCTATTGTCCTAATTACTCATCCAGCAAACCTCATGGAATTGGCCTGTAAATAACATACTCATCAGCTTCACAGAGCTCTCTGCACAGATGATTTCATTTGAATTTGATCTCCCCCAACCCCTTTCTAGTAGGTTTATGTGGGTGTTTTCTGGCATGCTTGCCTGTTACGTGAAGCTAATTTACCTTCGGGAAGATGCTTGCCACACAGGCAATGGCACATAGGGTTCAGGTTTACCCCACCTGCTGCCGTATCGGAGACTGACTGCTGGGAGGGCGGTTTAATGGGAACAGTTTTATTTTGTACTTCTAGAGTCGCCTTTGGATTATTTTTATTGTACTGATGACCTTAATCAAACTACAACTGGAGTTCTCCAGGTAAGGAGGCTTAAGTAAAAGACAGATGTACACAACCAGCTAAACTCCTAAAAACCAATAATAAGCATTTATCATGGTCATTTCTGATATAAAGGGACATTGGTTCAATATTGTGAACATATAAACAAACTCTTTCTAGGATGCTAATCAGTATGATCAACTCTACCTCTACTTCATGGATCTGCTTCCCGCATAACCTCTGCTGCTTTGATAGGCAGGTTTTGTAATGTAAGCTCATGTCCAGGCTATGGGGAAGTGGTCAGAAGAAGATATCTGACTGATGACTCACTAATCCATGGGCAGCCCTGTACCCGTGTGATTTAAAAGGACAGTTATGCTAACCCAATTTTCTTTCTTAGGGATTTGAACACAGAGAGTCAAAAATAATTTATGGGTCAGAACTGGAGGCAGAAGCTCAGGGGATGAAGTGAGAATATACAGAGCTAACATTTACTAGGTCCCTACCATGTGCCTGTTGGTACCTAGCACATTCCATGGGCTATCTTTTGCATCCCCATAATAGATCTATAACCCAGGCACTCTTCTTTTTTTTTAATAAAATAATTTTTTATTGGTGTTCAATTTACCAACATACAGAATAACACCCAGTGCTCATCCCGTCAAGTGTCCCCCTCAGTGCCCGTCACCCACTCACCCCCACCCCCCGCCCTCCTCCCCTTCTACCACCCCTAGTTCGTTTCCCAGAGTTAGGAGTCTTTATGTTCTGTCTCCCTTTCTGATATTTCCCACACATTCCTTCTCCCTTCCCTTATATTCCCTTTCACTATTATTTATATTCCCCAAATGAATGAGAACATACAATGTTTGTCCTTCTCCGATTGACTTACTTCACTCAGCATAATACCCTCCAGTTCCATCCACGTTGAAGCAAATGGTGGGTATTTGTCATTTCTAATGGCTGAGGAATATTCCATTGTATACATAGACCACATCTTCTTTATCCATTCATCTTTCGATGGACACCGAGGCTCCTTCCACAGTTTGCAGGAACTCTTCTTAATTTGCAGGAAGGTAAGTTACTTGACCATGCAATAACTGGTAGAGCCATGATTCATCCCAAGGTTTATGTGAGTCCAGAGCCTCTTATCTTGCTCACCACAAGATACTGACTACATTGGAGAGTGAACTTGGTAAAGATGAGGTTCAAATCAAGACGAAAGAAAATCCCATGAGTAAATAGAGAATACCAGTTGTTTAAGAAGAGGAAATGGAATGGAACAGACCAAAGAGAAGCAAGGATAGCTTGTGGAAAAACACACTTCCCAGGACAAAGAAAAGAGAGGTAATCTACAGAACTGCCTTAGGTTAGGATGGCATTCTACTGTCAAGTCCAATTTCAAAGTACCTGCATCCCTGCATATTTCTTGAGAATTTCTCTATCCTTTGCCAATAAAAGAATCTTTAACAAAATATATGTACTAATTAACACCATCAAAGTCCATTTTGGAGGAAGAACAAAGCCATAGCATGTATGCTGTGAGTATCTGGTTCTTTCCTCCTGTTTCTATGGTTAGTTGCCAGCCTGGCTCTCTCGGGAAGACTGGCATGGGGGTGGGCCCCAGGGAGCTGGAGCCAGGGCTAGGACACCTGATGCTTTTTTCTTGTTTTTGTATCTCCTCACTGAATGGGCCCTTGACATTTAGGAAGACTGTAGCCCCAACAAAGCATCTAGAACCCAATGCCAGCTTCTCTTTCTTGTTATGCCAGAGAAAGAAGTCTTCCAGCTGCTTCATTCTGATGACTCCAGCACTTCCTAGAAAAATTGGCCTTTCAGGCGATCCCAAGGCTATAGAAAAGCACAGTTGTGCTCCTAAGAATGCCTAAATTCCCTGACCTAGCAAGGAAAATAAATCACATATGCCTGTATGCCGTGCACTTCTGTTGGGAAGCAGTGGTCCTCCGGGTCAGGCAATTGAGGGTGTGTGCTTCCTCACAGTCTATTACCCAGGCAGCTGTTCTTCATAACAACCACTGCTGTACTCCAAGATGTGAGGAAGCCAGAGAGGTTTTGGCCCAACTCCTAGAACCCATGAATGTAAGAGCCTTTTCTACTCCTAGTTTCTCATCAAGAGTAAGATTCTTATCTCCTACCTTGGAGTTGTCCCTAGCAATTGGTTTTCTTCATCTTTGGATTCCTTCACTTTGTTCTTTGCCATCACTTTATTCTTTCTACAAGACTGAGTTAAGTTTCAAACTCATCATCTGGAGCCCCTAAAAATCCTATTCCTTTAAAAATTGTAAATGAATAAATGTTCTATAAAGGAAAGACCAGAATGACCTAATCAATGATTGATTTTTTTCCATTTTACAAGGTCCCAATAACCTCACATTGATTAAATGACAATGCACTTAGTTTGTAGAATGTGCTATGATAAATTAGATACCTAAATGTCAGATGAAACCAGAGCTTTCTGGAATCTCCTGATATACTCCCCGGGCTTGTATGTATATATCTGGGGAGTATATGCATGTTGGCTTTTAATAAAAAAAGAACAAAACTGCAATGTTTTCCTACATTACTTTGATTTTGGATGGGTTGATCAGCACAACTTCACTGTCCAATCCATCAAAAAGCATTATTTTTAATTAAAATAATGAATAATCAGATTATAGAACACAGTTCAATTTTTAAATATGTATTATATGAATAAAACCTATTTTTGTGGATTGAAGAGTAGAATATTCATATGCTGTATTATCTACCATAAATATATATATGTCTTTTATTTTTTAGAGTCAGATTTATTGAGGTATAATTTTTTTAGACTTATTTATTTATTTGAGGGGGCAATAAAGTGTGAGAGAGTGTGCTCATCATGGGAGGAGCAGAGGGAGAGGATCTTTTTTTTTTTTTCTTTTTTTTTTGAGGGAGAGGATCTTTAAACAAACTCTCTGCTGAGCATGGAGCTCACAACCCATGAGATCACAACCTGAGCTAAAACAGAGAACCAGATGCTTGACTGACTGGGCCACCCAGGTGCCCCTGGGGTATATTTTTGATACATTATAATTTACCATTCGGGGTGCACAATTTTTTTTTTAAATCTTTTTTAATTTTATTTATTTATGATAGTCACATAGAGAGAGAGAGAGAGGCAGAGACATAGGCAGAGGGAGAAGCAGGCTCCATGCACCGGGAGCCTGACGTGGGATTCGATCCCGGGTCTCCAGGATCGCGCCCTGGGCCAAAGGCAGGCGCCAAACCGCTGCGCCACCCAGGGATCCCCGGGGTGCACAATTTAATGAATTTTGACAAATATAAATAGACACATACCCATCACCATAATAATAATTTAAAACATTTCCCAAAAGTTTCTTCATGCCCCTTTGTAGTCAGTCCCCTCCCAAATCCCCAGCACTGATCTAATTTCTCTTCCTATAGTTTTGCCTTTTCCAGATTGATGTCCTACAATAGAATCGCACAGAGTGTTAGTCTTTTGTGCCCAGCATTCTGCACTTACTTAGCATAAGGCATTTGAAATTCTTTCATATTGTTGCATATACAAGTAGCTTGCTCCTTTTTAACTCTGAGTAGTATTCCATTGTCTGATATATCATAATTAGTTTTTCATTCACCAGTGGAAAGACATTCAGGTTATTTCCATTTTGAGCTGTTATGAACAAAGCTGTTAGGAACATTCGTGTATAAGTCATTGTGTGAACATGTTTTCATCTCTCTTGGGAAAATACCTGAGTGGGTATTCATTTTTATTTTCAAATGAATATACACACACATAAAATAATATATGAAAGCTATATGGATGAAAGAACCTTGTAATACTGAGAAAATTTTATTCTTGTAGATGAGACAAATCTATTCATTAGCTGGGAAAGCCTAGTTGTTACATGAACTAACTTTTTCATTTGGGCAGGACTAGCATGTATTTAATGTTTGATGCTCTGGTCCTTTCTGAAAATTCCAGAGAAATAATTCAGAAATTTCAATGGCATCTAAGCTTTTTGAATTTAATTTTGCTTTTGTTTTTCTATTTTTCCTATTTTGGGTAAGGTATAATATGTGTTGCCTGTACCAATATCTTGCTCTTTTTCAAGGACTTTGAATTTGAATGCTGAATTTCAAGATTTTGAAAACCTGTATAAAAAAATACATTTTCAAAATTTTTCTATAGTGATAAAAAATAACCATTTTTTCTTCACTATAAGCAAAACTCCTTAAGGTAAAATGTGTCCATAGAGTGAAAAACTATAAATTTAGTTAAATTATTCTGTAATACAAGGTTGAAAAACAATATGGAGCTGTAAGAAGTTTGAACAAGCACAGTACATAATTCTAGAGTGTCCCTCCATCTTACAGTTTTTCTCCCTAATCTAGAACTCAACCTATCCCTGAATCCACAGGATCACAGACCCGGGTGAGTCTCTCTCAGGCCTCATAGTAATTCATGACTTTACCCCGCTGCCTGCAATGTTTGGACCAGGGTAGACATCTAGACCTGTCTTCCATAAAACCTGGATTGGGACTAAACTAAGGCTATTTCTGTGGGTGTGTCTGAGTCATGTTCAGGGACTGTGAGACAGCGATTTTTCCACCACTGAACTAAGAAACAGAGAAGGCTCATATATAAGGAGGAAGGAACCAGATGTGCGGAGGAACCAAGATGTGAGTTGAATGCTCTCAGTGACTTTCTCAGCTTTGTTTCCAGTCTGTAGCTTACAGTGGTTCCTGGGGCCCAGAACACTGTCTTTTTTCCTGTGATCTGTAAAAACCTTAAAGAGCACAATTTTGGTTTAACTGAGCTCAATATGGTTTCTGTCCTTTGACTTCAATGAGCTTTTAACCGCCAGAATTAGGAGTCTTCTAACGATGTCAGATCAGGTAAGGTACTCAAATTCTCTGGGCTCTCCTGTTTCCTGGGCTGGGTAGAGAAGAACACAGGATTTGGAGTTAGTCAAAACTGGCTTCACCTGTGGATTTTACCACATTTCATTTCCAGTAGTTGAGGGAAGTTTAACTCTTTTGAGCTTAGTTTTCTCTAATGCCTTAGAGTTTCTCTGAGACTTTCATGAGAAAATATTTATTAAGCAAGCAAGATTGGGCACCTGAGTGGCTCAGTGGTTGAGCATCTACCTTTGGCTCAGGTCATGATCTGGAGGTCCTGGAATCCAGTCCCGCATCAGGCTTCCAGTAGGAAGCTTGCTTCTCCCTCTGCCTATGTCTCTGTCTCTCTCTGTGTTTCTCATGAATAAATACATAAAATCTTTTTTAAAAAAGCAAGCAGGATTATTGCTAGTATATACTGAGGATTCAAAGATGGTGACAATTATTATTACTTAAATTCTTTAATTTTCCCTTCTCTCTTCCTTTGCTCCATCTTTTTCTTTCTCTCTTCTATAAATATTTCATTTTCTATGCACTAAGTCTGGTATTGAGAATGCTACATGTCAATAAAGGTTAAATACACAACCCCCTAAAAAAATCCTGGGATTCTTACCAAGAAGACAGATGCATAGAGTCATGGTGTCACTTTCCATGACATTAACAGACATGTGTCCACCAGGCAAGCTGAGGAGAGATGCAGCTAGAGTCCAAATAGCTCCTTCAGAGCATTATTGCCATTGAAAAGTCTAGAGGTGATATATGAGGGGTACAAGCAACAGCATTTTCTTTTCTTTCTTTCTTTCTTTCTTTCTTTTTTTTTTTTTTTTGCAACAGCATTTTCTGACTTGAAAGCCTGCAGGGTGAGCTCTTTATGAAGTGCTTCTTGAGATCTGGTGATGTCAGTTTAGGCCCCGAGGTCAGATATATTCTCATGGTGTCAAGCTCCTGGGGAGAATTAGTCTGGGTGGTGGGCCGCTAAGGTCCCTGACCTAGCCCTTCTAAAAATGACAAAAGGTTACCATATGGTCAGCAGGCAAATGGCCAAATGGTCCCTGATAGGCTTCTCCTAACAGCCTGGAAAATTCGCTTGTTCTCTGTTGCTCTAAAGGCAAATGTTTTCTTAACTTATAGCCTAAAGCCTGTATCCCAGTGACTGGTGCCTGCACCTCTTGCTCAACTTCAAAGAGCTGTGACCCAGCGTTTGAACGTAACAGCAACACAAGTAAAATGAACACTGACCCCCAGAAGTCCTCTGAACCAAACTCGTCCACTTCCTTCTTCAAGTCAGAATCAGTGTTGCATTTTGGTGGCCCTTTAAGTCAATTCCTTTTTTTGTCTCTTCTAAGTCAGCAGTGTCTTGACACACCTATCAGCTTTCTAACAAACATGCTGACATTGCTGCAGATTTGGGTTTATGAAAACAAACAGATTTGTCTGCATGGGTCGTGGCGCATAAGTCTGTTTGTCTGCTTGCTTGTAGCAGCTGAACATATGTGGCACCCACTTAATCTACCCACAGCAACCGCAGCTCCTCTATCTTATGAACTGCCCAACAGAGCTCTCTGCAGAATGCCATGGGGTGGTTCTGTGGCTAGTGGCTGCTGGTACTTGGGGGAAGGAATTATGTCTTGCGTGTAAGAAATCTGTTTTCTGAGAGCACCTTGCAGATGATACTACATCCACTGCTGCTCCGTGAATATTAACCAGCAGAATTTCCTCCAGGTAAATCAGGGGAACCGAGTTGGCTGCCTCTGCAGCCTGTATTTCTTCCTGAGGTTCTCTAGGGAAAATTGAACTTATTGAAACCGGGGCTTCATTCTTCACCATTCAGACTGTTTCTCGGAACTGTTTCAGTATCCTCAGCTCGAATGGAAAATGGATGTCTGACTACTGGTGACTGTTAGGGTTTTATCGCTTTGAGAAATCCTGGCACCTCTATCAGGCTTTGGAAGCCACATGTTCTTTGTGAGGCCCAGTTTCAAAGTATTCTCTGGCTGCTTTTATATTAAGTATAGCTCAGGGACATATCTGTTTTCCTTCTCTCTTAGAGCTGACTCTACCAGTTCTGAGTTAAATGATTCCTCTGAAAAATATGATTTAGTAAATCCTCATTTTTTGTGGTAGCTGTTTTATTGGGGGGTTGTCAAAATTCTACTGGAAATGATGTAAACCATCCAACAGACAATTCAGCAAAGGTTTTGATTATGTTCTAGGAATTCAGCAGTCAGTAAGACTGTGTCCCTGTCCATTGTATAGACCCTCTCAAACTCTACTGAGACCACCTCATCCTCTGTTATATAAAGAAAAATTGTCTACCATAACCTATGGTCAAGATACATAAATCAAGACATAACCAGGCACTGAAGCCAAAATTCTGATGCCAAACTAAGTCAGTTCAAGTTTATTTACTCATTCTTCACTGAGCCTTTTCGTTTGAACCCTGTGAAGAAAGTTCAGAAATATTAATTACAGGTTAAGATAGTAGCATCTTTTGCACATTTCCTTTCATGTCAAACAAACACCATGCCAAGGGAGCAAGGATTCTCATCTTTAATTGATGGTTGTCATCAATAACACTGTAAATCTATCACTTTCTACAAGACATTCCAGCATGCATTATCTCACTTGATCTTCACAATATCTTCATAAGCAATAAATTGGATGGGAATTTAATTTTATGTGGTGGTTTCAGTTCCTGGGAGGCCTCAAAAGGAGAGTAGAATTTGAGTTGACCTTTGTAGGAAGGGGAGTGAAATCTGCATGAGTGCTTCTCCATGAGATGATTGTAATCTGTCTACCTCTAAGGGAGGTAGCCCTCTTTTAACACTATTGACACCAATACATGTGCACAGATGATACCTTTCTTTTCGTGCCCTTTCATACTTTCATTTCAGTGCCATGGGCTCTCCTCTTTTACTACTGTAAATCTATCTTCCAGGCCTCCTTCCATATGGGAATATGGCAGAGAGTTATGTTGAGGCACTGCCTAGACTGGGAGTCCAGACTTAAATTCTAACCCTAATTTTGCAATAGCTGTACAATGTTTGACAAATTTCATCTGTTAAAAAACAGGGAGGGTGGTTGACAAGACCATCCTTCAGGTGACTTCTTTTAGCATAGGGTTACTTACAGAGGTGTGGGAAGGATTAGGGAAGCCCATGGGAATCATAGAATAGAAGACTTTACCACAACTGAAGGAGAAAGGTGTTTTGGCAAGTGGTTGAGAGAGGGAGCCTTGAGGGAAGGGTTGTTGGCAGAAGTTGTAGCTCTACAGGTGTACAGCCACTGCCACAACTGCTCTAGCCAGGAAAAGAGACAAGAACAAATTCCATGAGCTTGCTCTTTTCTTGCCCTTCAAGCTTCTGCTGATGCCTCCCATTGACCAAACCCAAGAGAAGCCATACAGAGGAGCCCAGGTGATGTACACTGCCATGCTCGACCTCCCTAGTACAGAGAAGAACAATGAATGTTTTCAGTGGATCTAAGGGCAGATGGAACATATCTCCTGGAGATACCAATCATGATTTGGTTGTTCTTTTTGCAATGATAGGTTCTAGCTGTCATTTATTTATTTGTTTGATTGCTTATTCATTTAAACAGCCTATTTGCAAATGCTCTCTGGTAATTTGCAGATAGAGTATCCCCATTTCACAAATCAGCCAGTTTCTCCAGGATAGCTGAAAAACATTGGTCTTTATTTCAGGACTGATCGAAATTTACAAACTCCAATTTAGAAACTAGTACTGCATTTTCTTGCAGAGAATAAAATTTTATTAATAACACAGCTTTGGTAGTTCTCTTAAGGTAGGTGATATTAGAATAGTTACAATTTGGGTAACACCAAAAAAAAAACAACAACAACAATTTGGGTAACACATATTTAGTGTTGAAGAACTTATAATGGAGAAAACATTGAAGTGTTTGGAACTTTACAACTATCATTATTCTATTTAACATTGCAAATGAAAGCATAAAGAGTGAAAAATCCTTGATTTTATTCTTTATAATAATCAATATATGTTCATATATTTGTGTGTGTGTATGTATCTGTCTCCTGACTAATGGTTCTTCTTTTTTCTTCCAAATAGACAAAACATAAGCATAAGCTTATGAAGCAAAATACCATGTTATGCAATTTCGTAGTTCTTTGATTATATTGAAACTAATGGAGTTTCTTCATCAGTATGATGAAAGATTTTTTTTTCTAACTTATGAAACCACTTACTCTGATTTTCTACTTTGTTACTACCCCAATACTCTACTGGCCAGCTCTCTAAAGTTCTGAACAAAATGTAGAAGGGTACCATGAGTCTGCAATGCCATATCAGATCTAACGTTAGAACTGATGTTAAATAAACCTAAGAATAAATATTAAGTGAAGAATCTTATCTTCAAACTCCAGGTTTAGGATCTGCGCTCTTTGATTTCATTCAATTAATTTATGACATACAAACTTGCTTTAAATATTACAACACATTTCAACAAGCATTGAAATGCATTGTGTCTTTATGCCTGTGTTTAAAAAATTTAACATAACATTAGGTGACTCCTAAGGAATCTGCATGGTATAATAGGACAAGTGGTTCTATCTATAGTCAGAGATGAGAACACAATTGATATTTACATTTTTACATGGTTTCCCCAAAGAATTTCATGCTGTGAAGAGCAGAACAGTTGCCCAACTGAAACGCAGGGAATCAATAGAAGTACACAGTCCATAAATGTGGAGTTGGGGATGCTATATAGCAAGAACTGTGTGAAGTAAAGAAAAACAGGGGCATGTTATGAAGACTTGGTGGAGAATGGGGTTGGAAGGATAAACCTCAGGTCTACTGTTCTATTCCTCACTCCTCTCGGGACACTGTGTCTGCCTTAAGATGTTATGATTTCAGACCTTGTGTAAGAGGTCTGTGTTGGAGTCCAGGGTGTTCATGTCCAAGAATAACTAGTCAGTAAACACAGAGGAGAAAAAAAGGATGGATCTTCTACTCAAGTCCTTAGTGCTTATGATGCAGTGGGTTGCTAAAATTTTATTTAATCCCATTCTAGTCAGAGTAGTAAACAATCAATGTCCTATACGGTATCATCTGGATGATCCTAGAAGAGATGTCCCTGTTCCTGAACACTTTCCACAACCCACCCCCACTACTCCTACCGCTTATTACCCTTCTCCTCTACCTTGATAAGGTCTCACATTAAGACTTCCCTGGAAAAAAAAAAAAGACTTCCCTGAAGGAAGAGTACTAAAGATCCCTATTAACATGTACAGCTGTTAGTCCACGTGGGGTCACAGATTAGCCTCTGTCCAAATCTGGAGCATATATGATTTCATTGATGAGTGACATACTAACTAATGTGATATGGAAAGAAGAAGATAGAAAGCAGTCAGAATGGGAAGGCAGGATATTTTACCATAGCCTCAGTGTAGCCAAGAGAACAAGGCACTTCCCTGTTAAGGGTTGAGTGGGATGTAGAGATACAGGGCAGAGAGCAGCTTTGACAGGATGAGTCTCCCTGAAACTCCATTGGGCCCAGCTCTTCCCTGCTGCTGTAACTCATAGGGAGAGAATCGAACAATGGAGTCTCCCTGAAACAGAGCCAGGGGAAGGCAAACGCGCCCTGTTCACATTCATCTTGGAGTCAGTTACCTGTCTGGGTTCCTTAATCCCATGCTCTTTAATGTTCCTTGATTCTGCTTTGCTTGCATTCTTTTGTGATGAGAGCTTCCCTCTCCCTTCAGGAGATATTTGGGGATGAACAAACAGGAGGTCTATGAGGTCCTCAAGCTCATGTACTTCAGTGTCATAGCCTGTGGCTTCTGTAAAGCAACCATGTGGGGCTTGAGCAACCTGCTCCCAAAATGGCATGTGTTTATCTAGTATTCCACTGTGAGATAAAGTTAGCAAACAGCAAAATGTGAGAGAATTGTCCTTACCTGGTATGTTGTGTGTGTGTGTGTGTGTGTGTGTGTGTGTGTGTATCTGAAGGGAAAAGAAAGATCTTTGAAGTTCATATATATAACTAGACAGTGTCTTTTTGGCTTATGATTGGCCATTTTGGAGGTTCTTTTATGGTAGAGCAAAAAAATATTGCACTGTCAATACCCTATTTTTGAAAAAGTAACCTATGAAAATTAAAGGAATAAGAATGAGCTAATTATTTCACTGAAGTTGCTGAGTGTTGGCATTCTGTTCTACATATCCCTGTTACAATTTTATGAAATGCAGAGTTGTTGAATTGGTTGCATTGATATTGGTAATCTTTTAATTTACAACTATGATTTATATGTGCTAACCTCCACCTGATTTTAAATGCAATTTCTTTTTCTGCTTATTTATATATGTAATTTTTGAGGTAACTTGTTTATAAATCAAAAGCTACAAATCTCTAATTTAGTGTCTGGATTTACAGATCCCTGACTCTTCATTAACTTCTTGATTTATAAACAATGGACCAAAAGTCCCAGTTGATAGATGCAAAAATCTTCTGCTAGATTTATGCACTGTAGCCAAGAGCCCTGCTGTAAATCATTGTCGTGTTTGCAAATGTTCCCATTAGTTAGTGCTTTGGCTGTCGGACTTGAAAACACCTTCTCTCTTTACTATTTAATTCTGACTTATCTTTTTAATATATGGCACGTTCTGATAATTTGTTACTACTAAGTGCTGATTTATGAGGGCACCACAATAAATTTTATAACATAAATTTTAAAGGCTTTGAATTAGGTATACCAGATTTTTGAAAGCCTTATGGCTGAAAAACAATTCTCAGAAGCAAGAAGTAAATTTTACAGCCAAATCCTCCAAAACAAAACATGAAGCACTAGCCATAAGAATGTTTGTCTTTTCTTTCTATATTGTCTCCCCAGCCCCAGCCCCCGTGTTAAGGCTTTCCTTTTTAAACAAGTGCATACAGTTGTTGGCTGGACCTAAGGGGACTTCTAAGGGCAGAAAGTATTCGTGTTAGTATTAGACTGGAACAGATTGATATGATTACTGGGTACTAATCCTCTGGTTGAATTTTGGAGGATCTGCATGCTTTTATCTTTATTCTCTCTTTTGTATGCTTTTAGTCTACTGGCAACACACTGGTGCATATTTGGACTTAAATCCCTGCTTGTGGGGTGTCTGGGTGGCTCCCTCGGTTAAGTATCTGTCTTTGGCTCAGGTCATGATCCTAGGGTCCTGAGATCGAGCCCCGCATCAGGTTCTCTGCTCAGCGGGGAGCCTGCTTCTCCCTCTGCCTCTCCCCCTTGCTTGTATACTCTCTCTCTCTCTTTATCAAATAAATAAATAAAATCTTAAAAAAAATAAATCCCTGCTTGGGGAGCTCAGAACACTGGCTGTGCAGCCTGCTCATTACGTATCCGTTGAATTTATTTATTGTTTCCCTGGCTAAGGGTGGAGGGATTTATGTTTATCAGTTTTATGCCTTTGCCTACTGGAGACTGAACTAGTGCCCGCTGTCTGAGAGAATTGCCCCTATAGGGGATTAGGGCAAGGCCTGAGAGCACTGAGTAAGGATTAGCATTTTAGAGTGATGCTATTCTCAGAAGTGTTATGCACAATGAAGGAAATAGATGGTTTTCCTCTTGATCATATCAAATCCAACAGATCTGTGTGGTTCACTTTGTTCCTTAGGTTCATGTGGTTTACCTTTGTACTTTTCACCCTCTGGAGGAGGTGGGGAGTGATACATATTGTTGCATGATACCTTTACTACATAGGTTTTACCTTCTCGAATTTCTAAGAGCTGCAAAGTATCTAACTGGGCAGTAAAAAGCATAACTTTTCTTTTGGGAGAACTACCAAACAATAGACACAAATTTTTACCCTGTATTCTCAATATTTCCCTGAGATTTATAGGAATCTGGGTGATTTGGGGCAAGGAAAAATGGTGGGTCAACTATTTACAATATAGCATCTGGGTTTGACCATAAAACATTTTTTTCATCAAGCATTTTTTAACAACACAATTTTTAGAATAAAATAGTCCATATGTGTTTTTGTTTTTTTGTTTTATAGAGTGGGGGGTTGAGGGAAGGGGCAGAGGGAAAGGGAGAGAGAATCTTTTTTGTGTGTGACTTATGGGAATATGATTTAATCAAAACACAGTCACATAAATGTGCTATACGACATTAAAAGATAAAATGGAAAACAAGTCCCCTACTGATTATAGTACATTGCCCCTGAAGCCAGGTATCCAGATGGTAATTTTAAACTTTTTTTTTTTAGTTTCAGAGGTAGAATTTAGTTATTCATCAGTTGCATACAACACCCAGTGCTCATTCCATCAAGTGCTGGGCTCCTTAATGCCCATCACCCAGTTACCCCATCTCCCCACCTACCTCCCCCTCTCCAGCGACCCTCAGTTTGTTTCCAATAGTTAAGACTCTTATGGTTTGCCTCCCTGAGAGAGAGCAAATCTTAACCAGGCTCCATGCCCATTGTGGAGCCCAACACAGGGCTCCATCTTAACAACCCTGAGATTGTGACCTGAGCTGAAATCAAGAGTCGGACGCTTGACCAACGGAGGCACCCAGGCACCCCAGCATATGTTTTTTAAAAAGACCTTCTTTGGAACAATTTCTGAGCCATGCACTTGTACTGGAATTGAGCACATGGAGGAACAGAGACAGTGTTCTAGAAGTTCAAAACATGGTTTGAATCCTCAAGGCAAGTCAAGGAAGCAAGGCAAGATTCAAATCCAAAATAGTTAATAACATAAGATTTTTACTGGAAGATCCAGGGCTTCAGGTAGGTTTTCCTGCTGGGTAGCTGTGTAAGCCACTGCAAATCACATCAATCTTTCAGGGTTTTAGTTCCTTTACCTTACATAGAGAAGATTTGATTAACAAATATTCATTGAATGCCTATTATTTGCCAGGCACCATCAAATCTATTGAGGATTGAGTGATCAATTAAACCACAATCAACTTTATAGAATTAAAGTCTGGAAAAGAAGGAAGAAATTTCTATAAGTAATAAGGTCACATATGTTAGAAAAGCTTAAATACTGTAGAAGAGGAAAAAAAATAGCTAAAGTGCCCTTTAGCTCAGTAGTACTGGTGATTTTGTGATAAATGTTTATAAATTCATAAGTAATAAATGTTATGCACATGACTGTTACTTGTTCTATTTACTCCACACAAAAAATGACCTTTAGTGCGTAGTCATCTCCCTCCTACTATTGCAATATTTTTGCAGAGTCATGTTTTTAAACTAAGTAGTTACTGCATAGAATTAGTAATGTCTAGCAAGAAAGAAAGGGAGAAATAAAAATTGAGTCAAAGAAGAAAGTGAAATACAAAGAAAAAATTATCTAGGTTGGATTATATTTGTTATTTCTTGCATTTAAGAAAAATAGCAGCAATGTGTGCTCCACTGCTACTTCAATACCAGACTTGACCAAGATGGACAAGAAGACTGATCACATTGATGTTACATCTTGAAATATGAATAAATTTGGTGGAATGATCAAAGGCTGGGTTTTCTATTGCAAACCATATTTTAGGTGCACAATAGGACCATGCAGTGAAGTCCCCAAAGAGCACAACTTGTCAAGAAGTCTTGCCCTCTTGAGCAGATCCTGGCATTGAGGATTAGCCAAGTTGGCTTCACCGACCTCTCTGCTGACATTGTTTCTTTCTCCTTCACTGAATTTGCCTTATCTTCTGGATATTGCCTAGCACAATATCCTGCAGTGCCTTGGGGATGCAATTGTCATGGATTTATCCTCTCCAGTTCGGGTGTGTTCCAGATTTGATCACTGCTTTGCTATGACCACAAGGAAATTAACCTAATTACAATATTTAAAAACATAAGTTGGGTCCTCTCACTGTTACTAGAGCAAATTTCCCAATGGCAACTTAACTGAGAAAAAAAATCTCCTTCATCTTGAAAATAGGAAACTTCTAAGTAAAAATGAAAGAAACTGGTTTTATACCTAAAGTTCTTCTGAACTGGTCTTTAATTAAGACCACAATTACATATGGGCATTTAAAGTACCATTTCCTTCATATCCAATGTTATCCCTCTGCCTTTTTTCTAAATTCAATGCATTTATTAGACATGAGAATTTTGAACATAATCATGCAAATATAAGCATCGAAACGTAATTGCCAAAAAAAAAGAAAAACAATTCAGCAGGCGGATGACCTCTTTGAAAAAAAGGAACAATAGTAGCTAATAAAGCTGCCAAGTGGATATGAGAAATTCACTGCTTTCTGCAAATCTAAGAAGAGAAAGGGCATTTTTAATTATTCATTACACTGATGCTCAGGAAAAAATAAATTAAGGGCATCTCATTTTATGAGAATTTAATTCAATTTATATGCTGTCCTTCTCTACTACCTTTCCCATGAGGCCTGTTTAACTATAGATCTGTGTGAAAAATAGCAGCTTTCTCCTTTCCATTAGTGTTTCTTCCTGCCACAGTCATCTCATATACCCCACGCCTGGGCTAGTGACATCAGACTCATTTCAATTCAAGGCCATGGCTCTCCTGATGAAAAGCAAGACAGGGCTATAAACAGAATGATGCCCACCTTTGGACAAGATGCTGCTAGAACAGACACGTGCTTGGGTTTGGATGTATATACTGTTCAACATTTTAGTGAGTTGAATTAATTCATGGAAAGGATGTATATTTGTTAAATTCATGGATGATGCAGAATTGGGAGGGTCAGTTAATGTGATAGATGACAAAATCAAGTGTCAAAAAGATCTTGACACATTGGAAATATGAGCTAACAGCCATATGGTGCAACAATTTATACCTTGCAACAATTACATATGAAGTTCTTCAGTCAGGATAAAAAAATCAATGGCATATATAAACAGGTTGGGGAAACCCTGATAAGTGGTAGATTATGTTAAAGCAACAGTAATGACCACAACCACAACACAAAAGGAACCTGAAGTTTTAGTTGACTTCAAGTGCAATATGAGTCCCTGGTTGCAAGTCCATTGCTATGAAACTCAATTTTGGAAAATGTGATGAAGCTATATAGTAAAGTTGCCTTTGGGGGATGAAATACATTCTAGAAATGCTCCAGTAGGAAGTTCTTGCATTCTTTTTGATGTATGACCTCCTGGACTGCACATACCTTATTTGTGTCAGGGGAAGCCAGCAGCACTGAATACAAAATATAAGAAATTAGCAACGGAAGTTCTGATTACATCTCTCTTTTCCATAGCTTCCTCATTTACTAAAATGCCTCACTTTGCGCATCTAAAATTAGAACTAATAATACCCAGCTCCCAGGGTTTGTATAAGGATAAATTTAATAGAGAGGACAAAATTGCATTAAAACCCAAGCACTATCCACTGATCATTTTAAATCATATCTTTCCATAGGTTCATCCTTAGTAGGGACATGTAAGTGTTTTAGCATGCATAGGATAACAGGACTTGGATATTCTTGTATACTATTGGAAGAAAATACGTTGACTGGGGTAACTTGTAAATATCCTTCAAGTTTTTCAATGCATGTGTTTTTGATCAAGTTATTCCATTTCTATTTATTTTTCCTGCAGAAATACTGAGGCACATGCAAAAAAGATGAAAAGGCTGTATAAAGACTTTTCCCCAGCATTTTAATGCAATAGGAAGATTTGGGAAATAACTAAAAGTTCATTCATAGGGAAATGACTTAAAACTTTTAATAAATCATAGTATGTAAGTACTACAGAATGCTATGTAGTTGCTAAAAAGAATAAGGTATGCTAACAAGGAAAGATAGCATGTCAAAAGCACGTTGCAAAATATATTAAAATTGATTCAATGTTTGCAAAAATTAACTTCTATGAGTGCGAAGACTACAAATATGTATGTGTGTGTGTGTCCATCCATCCATTCATTCATACATACATACATATGCTTGGGAGACAGGCATCCATGGATTTTTCACATTTGCACATCTTGTATCAGTTTTTGTTTTGGACTACATTTCAAGGCTGTTTGTTGCTATACAAACAGCCTTGAAGGATAAAAGGTGTCTCCCACTGGGACAGGGGACAGAGGGCAGATTTTTTTTTTTCTTTTGCTGTCCAGAATAAAAAAAAGATAATGTCTCCTTCAAGAGTAAAGGCTGGGCAGGTTCACTAGCAGCCCCCTTTAAAAGACTGTGGTTTCCTACAGTCAGGGTTTCCTGTGCATTCAAATATTACCTTTTGCTACCTCTTTGTATATGTGTATGAGGAGGGTGTAGTGACAAAGTTTTCCACATGAAGTAAGAAAGAGAGTAAATCCTGCAATTCCAGCCACTTCTTGAACAACTATTGAATTGCCTTTACCTATTTACATGCAGAGTGTAGGGCTAGAAGAAATCGTTGAAAGTTACAAAGAGATACAACTTGTATTATTAAAAGGAGACATTTTCAGATTAACTCAGGCTTTCTTTTCCTCATTATTCCTTCTTCAAGAAAATGTTATGATCCTCATCTGGTAGGTCAATCCTTCATTGGACTTAGTGCTCTGAGTGTATAAAGGATCTGCTCAAATAACCCTGACCTTTCTCTCCTGTCTCATACTCTCTCTACCCATACGGTTTGGCCTTATCTGAGCAGCTCTTTTTTTCCCCATTGATTTGTTATTCCCTTGTTCAAAGGAATGGGGCCTAAGGGCCAGGATTTAACCCAAAAATTGGGTGCAGCCTTTTGTCTCATCGAAAATAGTAAACAAAAACTTTTGATTGTGGGTCTCTGGATGCCAGAAAGCCACTCAATCTACTGTGATTCTAAACTCTAAGTATCTCTCCTCCAGACTACAGGATTATGGACCCTTCAAGGTGACTGAGATCATCTGGTAGTGCTCTATGTGAGGTTTAGGAACAAGGCCCCATTGAACAATAAAGGACCTCTTTATTTTCTGTGCCTCTTGTATACCTTCCTTAGGAAGGTGATAGGAAAGATCTTGCTGGGCTAGGTAGGATTGAAGTAATTCTGGGTTTCTGGCCCAGAGCCATGGTTAACACCATTCCATAACAGGACCCCAGTCTTTTCTGTTTCCTAATAAGTATTGACAGGACTATTTTTTAAAAGATTTTATTTATTTATTCACAAGACACACACACACACACACACAGAGAGAGAGAGAGAGAGAGGCAGAGACACAGGCAGAGGGAGAAGCAGGCTCCACGCAGGGAGCCTGATGTGGGACTCGATCCCGCGACTCCAGGACCACACCCTGGGCCGAAGGCAGCGCTAAACCGCTGAGCCACCCGGGCTGCCCTTGCCAGGACTATTGATGAGGAGTATCTTCTATTGGGCAAGAGAGGTTAGAGTAAAGGCCTCGTATGAAGTATCTATAAAGTATTCCATTCATATAAGAATTGGTTTGTGATATATCTTCCAGGGAAGATGACAGAGTAGGAGGACCCAAAATTCACCTCATTCCACAGTTCTAACTAGATAACACCCACATCAGTATAAAGAACCTAGAAAACAACCCGTAAGACTGGCAGAGCAGACTCTCCACAGCTAAATGTAGAGAAGAGGCTACATTGAAGGTGGTAGGACAGGGGATGCGATTGGGAGCTAAATGGACTCCAGAGGACAGTCAGGCAGAGGGCAGAACACCAGGAACCTGAAAAGGGGAGAGGGACAGATCCCACCCCAAGAGCCCCAGGCACTGGGCACCTGCATGAAAACCATAATTTCACGAGTTCTTATCATCAATGGAGTTTAAACACGTTGGACTTCAAAAATCAACAGGCTGGGCTATGGAAGAGCTGGGAAGACAAGAGTCCCTGCCCTTAGGAGATAGCACAGCAAACAGCCCCACAGACACAGAGCATAGAAACAGCAGGTTGAAAAATGCCTGGGGCATAGGGAGAAGGGGAGATTTGTTGACTAATTTCAGAGCCTGTGCTGAAGGGCCAAGGGTTGTAGGGAGACCTCAAAAACAAAAGACCAAATGGGTGTCATTTCCTTTCCTTGCCCCCCGGCTTAGACGCAAAGGCATCTGCAGAAACTAGTGCAGCAAGATGCCTATTACTTAACTTGCTAACAGCACACCCCACCAAGTTCTCCTTCAGACCAGGCTCCTTCTAATACACCCTTGGCTGGAGCCCAATCAAAAGAGTGTCACAGCAGCAAAGGAAGCAACAAAACTAAAAGACAACCTGTTAAGTGGGAGAAGATTTCTGCAAATGACATCTGATAAAGGGAGAGTGTCCAAAATATATAAAGATCTGATACAACTCAACACCCCAAACACAATAATCCAATTAAAAAATGGGCAAAGGGCAGTCCCGGTGGCGCAGCGGTTTAGCGCTGCCTTTGCCCGGGGTGTGATTCTGGAGACCTGGGATCGAGTCCCGCGTGGGGCTCTCTGCATGGAGCCTGCTTCTCCCTCTGCCTCTGACTCTGCCTCTCTCTCTCTGAATAAATAAATAAATAATCTTAAAAAATAAAAGAAAACACCTTTGTTTAAAAAAATTTTTAAAAAGGGGCAGAAAGCATGAACAGACATTTCTCCAAAGACAGGTAGCCAACAGGCACATGAAAAGATGCTCAACATCACTCATCATCAGGGAAATGCAAATCAAAACTACACTTAGATGTCACCTCACATCTATCAGAATGACCAAAATAAAAAACACAAGAAACTAGAAGTGTTGGTGAGGATATGGAGTTAGGGGAACCCTCTTGTATTGATGGGAATGCAAACTGATACAGCCACTCTGGAAAACAGTATGGAATTTCCTCAAAAAAAAAAAAAGAATTACTTTAGAATCCAGTCATTCCACTACTGGGTATTTACCCAAAGAAAGTGAAAACACGAATTTGAAAAGATATATTCACCCCTATGTTTATTGCAGCATTATTTACTGTAGCCAAAATATGGAGGCAGCTCAAGTGTCCATAAATAGATGAATGGAAAAAGAAGTGTTTATATATATATATATATATATATATATATATATATATATATATATATAAAACCGTATCTATCTATCTACCTATCTATCTATCTATCTATCTATTGAGACAAACCACAAAACAGACTCTTAACTCTAGAGAACAAACTGATCATTACTGGAGAGCGGATGGTTTGGGGGACGGTTGAAATAGGTGATGGGGATTCAGGAGTGCACTTGTGATGAGCACAGGGCATTGTATGAAAGTGGTGAATCACAATATTGTACACCTGGAACTAATATTACACTGTATGTAAACTGTACTGGAATTAAAGAATTGGTTTTTGTATTATCTTCACATATCACAGATATTAGTAAAATTAAGGTTGTAAATGGGAGGAATAAAAATGTAAATGCTTATCTGCAAAAAGATGCATTTTAAAATGTATTTTGTTATGTCTCATTGTTTAACAAGCCAAATTACAAATGAATTCTACATATTGGGGAAGTCTGAGAAGATAAGTATCAGACAAATCTCAATTGTGTTTCCAAATCTTTCTGTCACAAGCTTAGCAGCCTAATGTCCACGGCAACAAACAATACATTAATTCATCCCTTTCCTTTTTTACATGTCAGAAGCAGCCATGATGTCTGTATGTTTTTAGAGTAATTTTACTAGAGTTTTCTAACCTTTACTATTGGCATCTTTATCTTCCTTTTGGGCCTGTTTCCATTTTATAGAGACCTCATGCTATCAACTCTCCAGGCAGGGAAGATGGGGACTGGCCTGTCCTTCTCAAGCACTGCTAGTAGAATTTCCATCCCTTTTGTTAACCATTTGGAAATGCCAAGTCATGATTTACAACTCCCTGCCCCTGTGGGGGCCTTTGTAAAGAAGTCACCCAGATGGTGTGAAACACTCCTGAACAGTGCAATGTAGATGCAGGGCGATGGGTCTCAGGAATGTCTTAGAGGCTTTGTGCAGTCAGGATGAGGCATGAAACAACCATAAAAAAGGGAGACAAAGAAAAAAATAATGGAATCCAAACTTGAAGCCTAGACCATACAATCCTGAAGAGTGAAGCTATATGAAAGAATCATATCTTGTGATTCTTAATGTGATATTTAATTGAATGTGATATTTAATTGAAACTGAATAAAATATCAAATAGGTTCATTAAAAAATAGGATTATAGATAAGCACACATATAAATACATACATTACATAGACTAAATACAATATATGCATGGATTCTTTCTTTTAAGGGTGGTTTTCAAAGCACAGTGTATTTTAGAGAAAGGATCAGCAAACTTTTTCTAAAACGGGACAGATATATTTTAAATTTTGCAGGCTATATCTGGTCTCTGTCTCAACTACTTGTCTCTATTAGTGTGGCTCAAAAACAGCCATACACAGTTTGTGAATGGTGTGTGGCTGAGTTCCAGGAACACTTTATTTATCTGCTCTGGCATTTGAATATCACAGTTTTCAGATCATTAGATATTACTCTTCTTTTCATTGTGTTCAACCATTTAAACATGTAAAAGCCATTTTTAGCTTGCAGACTGTCCAAAAATGAGCAGTGAGCTGGATTTGGCCCCTACGTCATAGTTTGATGATCTCTGCCTTAGAGGGTCAAGACCCATGAGAAAAAAAAAATTATGATATCTAAAAATTTAAAAGTATTTTGGACTTGAAGAAACCTAATATTTAATATAATTTAGTCATCTTAATGGATGTGGCTATTGCAAAATGCTAAAATAATCACAAGTTAGCTCTGTATCCTTTATGTTTCCCCCGTACTTTGTTACACAGCATATTTCTCATCCTCTGCTAAGTTACCAGCAATTTTGACTGTTTTCGGTTTTTTGTAACCATTCTGCACCAGAGAAACATCGCATCCATTTAAAATTTAATAATATGTATTAAAGATAACTATAGTAAATGACCTAAATTACTAAACAAAGCTAAAAACATAGAAATCCATATCATGTCCATATCATATACATCTCATCACACTCGACCATCCATTTGCTGAAGTATTCTATTTAATTTCAGACCTTCAGCCAAAATTCTCTTCACCATAACTATGTCATGGCTAATTGTAAAGTGAAAAACTTTGGGAGACTCTTAAGGTACATATTTAGATTAATGTGTATGTTAGTATAGTCATATATATATATAAAAGAAAAGGATTTGAAATAAATCAATGGCTAGAAGAGAGAACAAGAAAATGTAAAATAGGGACCCCTGGGTGGCTCAGCGGTTGAGCATCTGCCTTTGGCTCAGGGAGTGATCCTGGAGTCCAAGGATTGAGTCCCACATCGGGCTCCCTGCATGGAGCCTGCTTCTCCCTTTGCCTGTGTCTCTGTCTTGCTCTCTCTCTCTCTCTCTCATGAATAAATAAATAAGATCTTTAAAAAAAAAAAGGAAAAAAAGAAAATGTAAAATAAAATTTATAAATTGTCATACTTCATTGACTCCAGGCATTTGTGTTCACTTTTCCTGTTTCTCTTTGCTTCTTTTTTCCCTAATGGCATTTGTATTAGTCATCTGTTGTGGCGTGATAAATTATCATAAATGCAATGGCTTAAAACAACATATATTTATTGTCTCATCGTTTCTGTGAGTCAGGCAGGAGGCCTGACTTGGCTTATCTTGGTTCTCTGCTCTTAGTCTCATAAGGCTGCAATCAAGGTGTCAGGTGGCCAGTATTCTCATCTGTAGTTTGGCCTCCTTTTCCACACTCCTGTGGTTGTTGGCAGAATTCAATTCCTTACGGTTCCTTGTAATTGATGACTGAAGTTTTGGCTTTCTTGCAGTATTTTGGATGAACTCCCAGTTCCTAGAGACCCCCACATTCCTTGCTAAATGGCCCTCTGAAAACATAGCTTGCTTCTTCAAGGGCCAGCAGGAGACTCTCTCTTGCTCCAGTGTGCTAAGAGGGAGTTTTCTGTAGTTTAAAGTAATCAAGAGAGTGGTTATTTCATCATCTTTGCTATATTCTATTGGCTAAGAGCAAGTCACAGGTTCCTGTTGACCTCAAAAAGAAGGGATTCTATAAAGACATGATTCACTGAGGACCACCTCAGGATGTGTCCACTGTAATGCTACCAACACTCATTAAAAATAAATTATCTCTGTGACTTAATTAGCCAAATAATATTGGACTGTGTTCTTAGAGAGTGGCTATATACTGGTTCTACAAGCCAATCTGTAAATATGTCTTTAAGAGTCCTCCCATTGGAATATAAAACTATGAGTTGAAGTTTCTCAGTTGAGGTACTACTGACATTCTGGTAGGAGAGTTTTTTTTGTTGTGGCAGGACCGCCCTATGCATCATAGTACATTTTGTAGTAACCCTGGCCTTACCAACCATGTAGCATTCTTTCCCCTGGTTGTGACAACCAAAAACATCTTTTGACATTGACAGATGTTCCCTGGGGGTAAAGTCATCCTTAGTTGAGAAGCACTGCTATAGATAATTCCAGGTTTTACCTTTGTAAGAGTAGTCTGAGCCAGCCTTAGAATCATTGAACTATAGCACACAAGTGCTACAGTGGTCCTTAGGGTTTTTTCAAAGAATAAAAGGAGAAATAAATGAATGGGGGGTATATTTTGAGTATTTTTTAAGGTTATGGAGGAAAAAGAAATTTAGGAAGAACGTATATCTGGTTTGGCTAACATTATAAATGGTTTATTAACTGAAAAATGGAATATGGGAATAGGTGGAGGTCTGAGGATTATATAGTGAAGAAGGAACCTGAGGGTGAGTTTTTTTATGGAACATTCAAGTGGATATATGCAACAAGCAGTTGTGTGTGTGTGTGTATATATATATATATATATATATATATATATATATAAATGAAGCTCTGGGGTGAGATAAGAACCAAGGGCCATTGGCATTTAAATGGTAGTTAAAAGGAAGAAAAAGGGGAATGAAATCACGCAGGCATATCATGTAAAATGAACAGAGCAATGGTCCAGATAGAGCCATTGAGATATGAATTGTAAGGTAGGAGACAAGAAAAGAGAAGTTAATTATGGACTTCAGAAAGGACTTAGGATGAAAAACAGGAGGAAATGATAATGTTTCCATGAAATTGAAAATACTTGATACTTTAACCAAAGAATGTGGTGATTGGTGCCAGAGTATCAAAATCCAGCAAGATATCTATTAGATCTGGCAATATGAAATCAATTTCTTGGGTTTTTCAATGTGAAGTCTAGTGATGCATTGTTCAAAGCCCACTTAAGTCTCCTTTGTCCATGGTAATGCGCTTTGGTCAGACCAGCTTCTACCGATCTTTTCTTACACAGACTTCCTAAGGCCTTTGCCATGCAATAATATCACACAATTTCACATTTCATCATGGTTTTATCAAATATATTGCCTTTCACTTCGAAGGGATCTCAAAAGAGAAGTATAACTCCCTTTGCTCAATGTTTGCCCTGTATTTTACAGAGACTCCATAAAGGAAATCTTGTTTAAAGCTTGCTTGAGACCACAGATGTAAAGAGTAGAGGGAGAACCAAAGTTTAAGACTATCGACTTCTAGAGAACACCATTGATTTCCAATTCACTGTTCCTTCTTCTTGGCCATATGTTCACGTATATATCCTTGTTAAGTATTTGCATTTTAGTAGTCTATAAAGGAACTGCCAAGTGTTTTATTTAGGCTTTTATAAGGAAATAGTATGTGTTTCTAGAAGCTTGTTATTTTGAACCTCAGTTTTTAAAAAAGAAACTCCAGTGATTTATTTGAATAAATTACATATACTCATTATATTGATACTGTCAGGGGGTCTAAAATGAAATCAGTGGCCTCCCCCTCCACCACACTCCAATTCTGCCCCTGAAATGTGACCACCTTTTGGAATCTAATGGGTTTTCTTTCATCACGCTTCCTTCTTTATGCACATGTGTAAAAACAAATATACTCTTATATGGTTGGAGATACAAAAACAGATTTTATGAAATTAGTGTGATAAAATACAATATTGTTGTGCATTTTTAAATTTAACTCTATGTTAAGGATATACCTTTAAGTCAATACATCTGGATTTACTGCATTCAATATAATAGAAGCGTGCTATTTTAAAGTATCAATGTGAAGTTTTTAATTTAGTCACTTATCCATTCATGTACTTTTCAATTTGTTAAAAACAATGCTTTAATATTGAATATTTATAATTTATATGGATACATTCAGGTAACAGGGTTTTCTACATTTAAAATGTTGTTGGAGTGCCTGGCTGGCCCACTTGGTAGAGTGTGCAACTCTTGATCTCAGGGTTGTGAGTTCAAGCCCTACGATGGGTGTAGAGATTACTTAAAATATTATTTAACAAATCCTTAAACATGTGTTATTAATTGTGAGGAGCCCCTACCACTTTCCCTGATCTAGCTTTTTTTTTTCTCTCTCCTTGAAAGGAGAACCTCAACTACTGTTTACTCGGCTTCTAGGTAGAGTTTACAACCACTTAGATCACTCACCTACCACAGAACATGAGAGACTCCTAACTCTGGGAAATGAACAAGGGGTGGTGGAAAGGGAGGTGGGCAGAGGGGTGGGGGTGACTGGGTGACGGGCACTGAGGGGGGCACTTGATGGGATGAGCACTGGGTATTATGCTATATGCTGGCAAATTGAACTCCAATAAAAAAAAAAGATCACTCAACCTACCAATCACAGCAGGCTTTAAAGGTTGATATTAAGGATTAGACATTTTTTTAAAATTATTTGTTGCTAAGTATTTTTAGTCATTTAACCTTTTCTCTGTGTTTTGGTAATTCTTGACTTGCCACACCACCAGCTTGGGTTCCAGGAAGCCAGGATCTTTCATCTATTTCAGTTAAAAATGGCATGGGCTTGGTGCCTCTAGTGTTAATGTCAAAACTGGGCATGAATAGTCTTTAACTGAAACAACTAATTAAACTAAAATAAAATATACTCCTTTCACTTGATTTTAACTACTATCAGTTATGTCACTCATTATGGAATGCCTTAGAAAATAGGAGTACTTGGTCATTCTGCTACAATTTTTTCTTCAACCACCTTTTTTTTTTGCCTTTTTAAAAATGTTTCTTTCTTATTCTCCATCAGGTTTTAGGAAGTTGAGGAGCCTAACTAAGATCGTGTGAGATTAGAATGCTAGAAAAGTAATGACCCAGGAAATTAAGAAAATTACTTAAAGAAATTCTACTCAGAACAAATGTTCACTGTGTCCCTCCTGGAATGCACTTTTACTATATTGAATTTCCTCATATAGTCAAGTATTCAAACCTAGGAAATCTATAGGAATTTTCAGCGGGACAAATGCCCACTGAATGACTGCCATTCATGCTATTTCAGGCCACATAATTGCTAAGAATAACTGGCTCCTAATGTGTATTTTAAATATCAGATTTTGTGTGGAACACAAGAAGAACTGAATTACGTATTTTTTCTCTTCAATAATTATGCTATATAAAAAGATCAAAGGTCTCGGAATTGGGCTCTAGTCAGAGCTATTTACTAGCCATGTGATATTGGTCAAATCATTTAGCCTCTTTTGGGCCTTGGTTTCTTAGTGTATAAATTGAGGGGGAGGGGAATAGATTCTCTAAAGGATTTTCTAACTCTTAAATTGTATGACCCTTAAATTCTATTGAGGATAGAATCTCATTTAACTTGGACCAGTGGTGTCCCTTAAAATGAAAATGTCTTGGTATGATTGCTGTTGTAATGTGCAAATGTTCTGAAATTAAATCAATAAAGTGAAATCCTTGCTGCTCTTTTATATGCATGATTATATTGTGTGATGTTAAACAGCTGCCGTGTTCTATCATGGCAGTAGCCCTTCAGTTCTGGTTGAAATGACTCCTGTGTGTATACTGAGAAATAAGACTAATGCATGATTCAGCACCTTTATAAATCAAAGATTCTATTACAGGCAGAAAATAGCCCAACAATAGCTATTCTATTACACTTCGACGGCATTAAAAAAGAAGGGAATACATCAAGTGAAGAACATAGGCCCTGCCTTTTTATTCTGCAATACAATAAAAAAGTGGTGTAGGTTTTCGTAGTTTCTTCTGCCCAGTGGTTAGGGTGTTGACACCTATGTTGAATGACATTGTCCAAGATGTACCTCTATTTTTTTTCAAAACTATCAGTTCTCTTCTGTGCTTTGGCAAAGAGATGGAGTTTACTCTACAGAGTACAGTGGATCATTTTTTCAGTCTAGCTTATTTGGAATTTTACTTCCTGATGCCTCACGGGGAACAATTGCACAAAATATGTATCGGGGGAACCCTATATATTTGTATTTGTATATAAAATTAGTTGATTTAATAAAACAATTATATTTAATATAAAATTTTAGCTGTAAAATGGTCCTAAAGGCATTTTTGCTGTGTAATCTATCCCCACTCTTCCAGACCTACGTTTTATTGTATGGAAAAGAGTTAGACATTTATCCTTGACATTTTCTCCACCATTTCCTCCTCCAACAAACTTGGAAACGTCATTGAAGCTGCTGACTATTTGAAAACCAACAACAATCATAGGTCAAGTGATTTACCTCACCGCAGTCCTACTTAACCCAAAATGTCAAACTTATGAAATTTATTTGGATAGGCAATGACTTAATTTTTATAACAGGCATGATCTTAATAAATTATTTAATAAATGAAGCTTGTTCATCACATATTAGAACATCACATACTAGATGGCAGCAACTATGGAAAATATGTGATAATAGTCCTACTTTATAAGATTTCAATACTTATAAGATAAAAACAGAAAGAGAGGGCTAAACCTAATTTGTGGAAATTTTTAGGACACAGGAGGGTTTGAGAATAAAGCAGTGAGTGATGGAGGGGAGATGAGGTAAAAATAGGGCCATAACCCCCAGTGCCATACATATGATTGTTACATCGATTGTCTCATTAAAATCATTCAATTTTGAAAGTAGCTACCCCCATTCTATAAAATCACTTAATGAGAAAATAGTGTTCATATTTATAATATCTATAAATATTATATATTTATAGATATAATATTTGTAAATATAAAAAACTATTTATTTTCCTGAACAGCACCATGATCAACTTCTGTTCTTATTATGAGAAGGCTAAGTAATGTTTTAATGTCCATTTAGAAAGTGAAATTTATACACGTGCTCTACTAGCAAAAGAACATTTTTGTTTAATAATAGATTAAAACAATGCATTTGGCCAATAGAATCTATATTGTTAGGAGCTGCATAAAATTAACCCAATACATTAAAGTAGTTCCCAAGAAATATTTCATAAAAGAGATAGTCATGAAATAACTTAGTCATGTAAAACTAGAGTTAAGGGGTGCTTGGGTGGCTCACAAGCAACCAACTCTTGATTTCAGTTCAGGTCATGATCTTAGGGTCCTGAGATGGAACCTCGGGCTCTACACTCAGTGGGGAGTCTGCTTCTTTCCCTCTACCTCTGCCCTCTCTCTTGTCTCCTTCCCCCTCATGCATGTGCTCTCACTCTCTCTCTAAAATAAAAATAAATCTTTTAAAAAAACAAACTAGAGTTGACTTCATTGTTTTGTTTTTAGAGTGAAATAAATCTGTTACTGCTGAAACCAAAAGAAATAACACATTAATACATCCTTAGTGAAGTAAAATCAATCCTACAGGTCATTGCTTGACTTTGTGGGTTAAAATTGCTTTCAAAATCTTATTATTAGCACTGTTGCTTTGGAAGCTTCTAACTCCATTACCATAGAGAAGAGATTTCATTTTTTTTTATAACAGCTTGCTACCCTTCAAAATGCAAAGTTTTAAGTACAGGCCACTTGGAGTAGACTTGATTTTCCTCAATTGAAAGAGATTGAGCTTGTTGTCAGTAATTTGTCTCAAAGGCAAACTTTCAAAATTTACAAGTTATGGAAATATGCCAAAGGAATACATGGATAAATGAATCCCTGACACACTTAAGAATGAAATGATTTTGAAATAGGTTGCTGTGTTTATGGTTGGCTCATTTTACCTTCTTTACCATCTTCTTAATTTAGATCTCCCTTAAGCTGAAGAAGAATAGATGAGAGAATCCACTTCTGTCATTTTATTTTACTGCCAAATCCATACTGTAATTTCTTTTCCACATGCTGTTTTCCAAACGTCATGAGATTAGAAGGCCATTTGTTCTTACTCAATTTTAAGTGTTGTTGCATATGAGAAATGAACTGGATTATGTGTGTGTGTATCTAGTGCATCTCTAAGGGAAACGATAGCAGAAATAGCCTGCCAACCAACAGGTTTAAAATCTAATAGACACTTTCTCAGTGTAGAGCTATGCTCTTCTGCGAGGTTGAGAAAGCATGTTTACTTAACCTCTAATTTCTTCATTCCTTCTCATTTCCATATGAAACATAGTTTTGCTTTGATCTGTTTTTTTATTTATGTGTGCATTACATCAATAAACCACATGATAGGGACTCCTGGGTGGCTCAGAGGTTGAGTGTCTGCCTTCGGCTCAGGGCGTGATCCTGGAGTTCCAGGATCGAGTCCCACATGGGGCAACCTGTGTGGAGCCTGCTTCTTCCTCTGCCTAGGTCTCTGCTCTCTCTCTCTCTCTCTCTCTGTGTGTCACTCTTGAATAAATAAATAAAATCTTTTAAAAAAAGAAACCACATGATATAATTTATACATTTTGGAACTGATAGAATACTGTTATCAACTCAAAACAATGCTCATATATTGTCTTTACTATCAACAGAGCAATGAAGATTATATATTATTCTTTAAGTAGCATCTTTTGTAGGGCTGATTTTGTTTTTCATCCCCCTAAACTTTATCACTATCATTCTTTAACTAAATATGTACTTTTGTTTTTTTTATATAAATTTACTTTTTATTGGTGTTCAATTTGCCAACATTAAATATGTACTTTTGAATATGAGAACTGAAAACATTATTTTGCCTAAACAGGACATCTTGTTTCATTAAGGAAACTACTTTCATGCTCCTTCTCAGAATTTTCAACTAAACCTTGGGGAGGAGCATATACAAAATTCTGAAGGGGAAAAAGAAGGATGTGTCTGCCTTATATTTAATTTTCTCATTTTAATTGTATTTTTCCAATTTAAGAAATTTACATTTAAGCTGCATCTGCACAGTATAAAGTTGAAAAATTAGTTGAAATTATCTAATGGATTTGCATTTAAATAGACAATCTAAAACAAGTCAGATCTTAATGTTTCCTATCAGGAAGAGATTGTAGCTTTTACCAAGTTGTGATTCCTACACAGAAATCTGGACAGTTGAAGAAATGAGATAAGGGAAGAGGAAGAAGTAGACAGAAACATCAGGAAAATATGGCATTAGAAGGTTTGGTGCCCACTCATCATGAAGAAAGTTTTAGAGTGCCTGAAGTTCATAGCAAATATCCATTAGGAATTTCAAAATCAGCTACTTCAATGTCATGTTCTAGTTCTGTGTTTATCAGTAATTCAGACTCAACCTGTCTTCTTTGAATCCCAACTTCTTAACAAACACTTTTTCTTCTTTGTCTTCTATGATGCTGGTGTCTATCCAGGGCTCCTGTATCTGGTTGTGAAGACTGCTGGCTGCAGAGTGGCCATATGAGTACACACTGGTGCTGGGCTGCATCCACCAAGAGGCACATGCAGATGTTATATGGGCCAGTAGCTCTCTGTGTCCTTCTCATAGATAATTGCTTCCTCTGTAACCTGCCTTTTTGAGTGTATGGTGACTATTGCCCAGGCTTTCTGCTTCCCAGTTACTTATGAAAGAACAATCCAGTAATCTGAAGATCTCAAATTTGCCTCCAAATAGCACAAATGTGAGGTTAACACTTCCACGGAGAGCAGCAAAAGGGAGGTGAAGGTTAATATTCATGCAAATCACAGGTAAACTGAGGCCAGACATTGAGAAATTTTTTTTTTTGAGAAATTTCTTATCCGAACATGTCTACTTGTTGATTATATAGATCTTATATTCATCAGCTGAGAGTGAAGGGAAATGGGTAGAATAGGATGTAAGGACAGCCAAAATATCATGAACTAGCTGAGATGGAGATGGAGCGAACATAGAATTTACCTTCCAAAAAGGGGGACTTTTGATGATGTGTTTGTTTCCTGTTGTAACAAATTACCATAAACTTGGTTTGTTAAAAAAAAAAAAAAAAAAAAAAACAACAACAACAAAAACGGCAATTTGTTCTCTCAGAGTTCTGGAGGCCAAAAGTCCTATCCCTGTTTTACTGGGCTGGAATCAGGGTGTCAGCTGAGCCATGCTCCCTCACCTCCACAGTCTTTAATGGAGAAGCAGTTCCTTGCCTCTTGCAGTTCCTGGTGGTTGTCAGCATTCCTTGTCCTGTGGATGCATCACTCTGATTTCTGCCTCCGTGGTCACATCACCTTCTCCTCCTCTGCCCCTGTCTCATTTAAGATACATGTGATTGCGTTTAGGACTCACTCTGATAATCACTCTGATAATCAGTATAGTCTCCCCATCTCAAAATCCTTACCTTAACTGCATAAGCAAAGATGCTTTTTTTCCCTTGCTATATAAGGTAGCATTTACAAGTTCCAGGTATTACGATGTGCATTCTAGGAGAGGGGGGCATTATTATTCAGCGTATCACAGACAGTAAAAGAGAGCACCGTGAATAATTTCAAGAGCAGCAACAGGGGCAAACAGGATCTGTCCTGGAAAAACCAGAATGCTGACACCAAAGTGTTTTCACTTTTCTTCTAAGAACTTTATTTTTAATTAAATTACATGACATACATATATATATGTATAAGTGTGTAGTGTGAACCCTGACAGTTGGTTTTCTCTTTTTTATAATGCAAGAGTCTGACTGGCGAGAGGGGGAGCAGACAGAGAGGGAGCAAGAGAATCTCAAGCAGGCCCCATGCTCAGCACAGAGCCCGGATAGGGCCTGATCTCATGACCTGAGCTAAAATCAAGAGTCAGAGGCTTATCTGACTGAGCCACCCTGGCGCTCCCTGCTCTCATGTTTTAAACTCACCAATTAAGAGTGAGCCTGTGAAATCTTAGGCCCCCACCCTTAACCCCAATAAAAATAGAATCCCAGGCCTGTGCTTTCTCTCTACCTGTGACCTTGCAGTGTGGCTTCAGGTATGCCATCTAATTCCCAGGATCTGTAAGTAATAAACCTTTTTTCTTTTTTCAAAGTTTCCTCGTAGTTATTGCCAGAGGGCAACTTGAAATCATAAAAACCCTAAGGACCAGTCCAGCCATAATGTTGGTTATTAATAAGCCAAGAGCAGCACACAAAACAATATGTATATATGTACACACACATGTGTACATAGTTTAAATATTCAAATAGTTCATTAGGGCTTATTTTTTTTAAACTTCTACTTCTACACCTCACTTTCAGCAGTGATCATTTTCAACTCTTTTAGCTATATTATTTTTACATATGATATACTGTGAAATAATATAAAATATATGTATTCGTCTCTGCCCCTATTTCCTGGCATTGAGCTCCTACAGCCCTTGAAATTTCCTAGAAGGAGCACTAGGAGCATCTTTTAATATTTGGTCTTTAACTCCAGTTCCTGACAGAAATCCCAAGCCCCTTGGAATTTCCTGGGTTGATAGGAGTGTTCTTTTGTTCCAATGAGGTAATTCTTGGTGGGCTCCTGGGTAGCTTTAGGATGCAGGCTGGCAAGCCAGAAAGAGCAAGCCGCGGTTAAAAGCTTGGAATTTCCAGTGCCACTTTCTATCTGCAGAAGGAGAGAGAGGCTGCAGATTGAGTTAGTGATTGGATTGTGCCTATGTGGTGAAACCTCCATAAAAATCCCCAAAGTATGGGGCTGGAGGGGCTTTCAGGTTGGTAAACACATTTCCATGATGGGAGGGTGGCACACCCCAACTCCACAATGACAGAAACCCCTCCGCTTGGGACCCTTCCAGACCTTGCTCTATGTTTCTCTTCATCTGTATCCTTTATAAAGGATACAAATGTATCGTTTATAAAGGATACAAATGTATCCTTTAAAATTTCCTCTGTAATAAATTGGCAACAGTAAGTTAACTGTTTTCTGGGGTTCTGTGAGCCATTCTAGCAAACTATCAAACCTGAGGAGGGGGTTGGGGAGTCTCTGATTTGAGGCCAAGTCAGACAGAAGTTGTGAGTGACCTGGGGACCTACTACAATTGGCATCTGAAGTAGGGAGCGGTCTTGTGGGACTATGCCCTTAACCTGTGGTGTCTGTTACCTCCAGTTAGTATCATGGTTGAATTGAATTGCAGGACATTTGGCTGGTGTTAGAGAGTCCGTCAGTGAGGGAAAAATCCCACACATCTAGTGTCAGAAATGCCGTGTGTGAGGAAATTATGTTTTTCCCTAGATACAGACTGTTACGGCCTATTTCTTATCAGTTTTAGCAAGTCCTCTCAACTTTCAAAGCATTAATTGGTTATGCTGCTCAATCTCTATTTGGTTTTCTAGATCCAATCTGGGTTTTTCTCTGCTCTCTTCTGTGTGCTGACAGGATAACCCCCTGGACTGGATCCCCAGAGCCCCCTTGAGCTTTGGCTTATAATTGCATTTTGCCGATGAGAGGTATTGGACCGGAATCTAAGGTCAGGAGCAGAGAGAGGTCAGGTGTCTGTACTCACTTCTGGGTGACCCTTCCTTGCCAGATTGCAGTTTAATAGTGCCCATGTGCCCCTACATATGGCTACATCTCCTGTCGAGGGCCCGTCTCCAATAGGTACAGATCTCGTCAGTTCCAGTAACACTGCTCTCTCCTTTGCCTTCTCTTGGAAGCTGGGGATAGCTTCATACTATTGTTAGTCTCTGGATGCATCACCATTCGATTGAATTCTTTTTTTAAGATTTCATTAATTTATTTGAGAGAGACAGAGATAGTGAGAGAGAGCAGGAGCCAGGAGGAGAGGAAGAAGCAGGCTCCCCACTGACCAGGGAGCCTGACATGGGGCTTGATCCCAGGACCCTGGGATCATTACCCAAGCTGAAGGTGGTGGCTTAACTGACTGAGCCACCCAGGCACCCCTGAATTGAGTTCTGTAATCCTTCTCTAAACTCTCTAAATTGTCCTTTCATGAAATTTTCTTCAACTACTTTTGGAATAAGCTCTCTGTTTTCTGCGGAAATCTTGACTAAAAAATGTTTAGCTCCCACATTTCTCACTCACATCCTCCAGGATTCTTTCAGTGTAGTCATTCATTAGTTTGAATATAACTAGAGAAAAATAGGACTTAACCAAAAATACTTTAGTGAAGTATTTAAACAGAAGGAGTTTAATTCAAGAAATTGGCCACTCAGTTGATGGATGTGTGGGGATCCCAAAACTGAGGGGAGGCGGGACAACACAGATATTAGTATTGGCAGAAGACAAGGACCACCCCTAGGCTAGAGGGATACACCTAGGGTGGTGTGCTGCTACCCAGGGCTCAAGGTCACTTGGTAGATGTTTTTAACCATGGTAGGACTGTTTGGAAGGGCTACTGGAGGAAAGAAGGAGATGGGGACGTTGCCAGGGAAGCCAGCTGATGCATAGAGGGAGGAGAAGAAACTTGAATTCTCCCTACCTCCAGTCTCCCTTAAGTGCCTCCCACTGGCTAAGCCTACATAGAAGCCAGAGGAAAAAACCTTGGAAATGTAATATGCAGGAGTCATACCTCTGAGATGCAGAAAAATTGTCCCAGGGAAATTCTGGGGCATTTGAACTCTTCCATGTAGGCCAACATTCAGGCCAGGCTTTAGCAAACTGTTTCTTTGCCCGTTAAATGCTAAATCTCAGGTAAGTTTACTTATCTTTTTTTTAAGTTTCATTTATTTATTTAAGAGAATGAGAGAGAGATTGAAAGAGAGAGAGGGGAAGGTCAGAGGGAGAGGAAGAGAAGCAGAGTCCCTACTGGGTGCAGAGCCCAATACCTCCTGGGGCTGGATCCCAAGTCTCTGAGATCATGACTCGAGCTGAAATCAAGTCAGGTGATTAACCGACTGAGCTACCCAGGTGGCCCAAGTTTACCTATCTTGATAAATTTTACCTAATTTAACCTTACATTCTATTCTCCTTGGCCCAGCAAACTTAAAATACATTCCCACAATACATCCTGATTTCTTATACAGATTAGCAGCAATTTGCAAGTACATTGGATATAAGTGCCATCTCCTCCCTCAATCTTACCTGGACCATGCTAGAATCTGACTCCTCAAGGGCAATGGAGAGATGATATGAGTGGAGGGGTTTCTTCTTGAGTTGCCTTTCTTTCGCAAGGCCTTTCCTTTGCCTTTGTAAATTCATTAAAGATTCTTTTTTTTCTTCAAATAAGCTTTATTTTTAATAGAATCTAGAAAAACTTAAATATCCATTGACAATTGATGGGTGAACAATTGTATTACATCCACACACAGTGAAATATTACTCAGTGACAAAAAGAAATAATTTCACTAATCTTCAAGCTACTATGCTTACTGAAAGGAGGTAAAAAAAAGAAGCCTATACTGGCTTTATTATTTGTTACATATTATTATATACTATTTATTATATAAAATACCAGAAAGTGCAAATAGTACTGTGAAATAAAACAAATCAATGGTTGAACAAGAATGAGAGGTTAGGGAGGGACAAGAGGAAGAGATTATGAAGGGGCATGAGAAAACTTTTGGGGGTAATGATATGCTCATTACTTTAATTATGGTGATAGTATTACAGATGTCTACATATGTCAAAATTCATTAAATGGCACAACTTAAATATGAGCAGTTTATTATTATATTCTAATTATATACCAACAAATCTATTAAGAGATATAATGCTTCAACATAAAAATCTGGATCTCCCATTTTGCTTGGAATATCAACCAACCCTATATTGACTCAACTATTTCCCACTTCTCATATCTTGGTAGGGTCAGCCCGACCTCAGTGACAGCAAAAACTGAAGAATAATTAATACCATGTCCACCCAAACACTGATTGGGTCACAAGACCCACCCAAGAATGCAGGAGCTTTCTTCTCTGTCCTGGGGTACCTGCCTGTGCAGTGATGGCCTAAGGTCAACAGCCCAGGAAGGTATAGGAATCCAGAAAACCTTAGATTAGTTGCTCTGACACTGACCTCTGCCATAGGAGATAAAAAGGTCTGCAGGTTCTAAGAGTTTCTGTACACCTTTAACCCAGAACCACAGTCACATGAAATTTATGTATGTCCTTCCGAGCAGACACATAACCTCTAGTTTGCCACAATCTCCACCACTCCTTAATTATGTTTCTGTACACAGTGCTTTTATATTATGTTTTTTTAAATCTTAAAAGTGTATTTTACTTAATTTTAATGTTCGAAAGGTTTGTTTTCCTAAATAAGTTATAGTCAAGCCTACTTAAGGATATCTAAATAAAACAATCTTTACCAGAGTTAGACTTACTAAGTGCTAATGCTTAAAATTTTGGAAAGTAACAAAACAACACTTGTATCTTTACCATTAATAAATTCTAATGTCAGGAAAATGACAACCTTTTCTGCATCAGAACAAGAAATATATCAACTATATTTCCTACTTAGCCCCTGAAGGTCTGATCTGCCTCCTGAATTTTGGATTTCACAGGGGTTGTAACTTCTGGGTTGGTCTTGGGAGACAGCTGCACCTCAACAGTGTTGGGGAATGTAAGACATCCTCTAGGAAAAAGGGACTTAAATCCTACTGTTCCCAAAAGAACTAGAGGTTGTCATACCACTTACCCTTCATCAGGGTGAGCTGAGGGCTCATAGGAGATCATGACATCTAAGTTTTAAGATCAGTCCTACAAGGCTGAATAAATTTTCCTAAGAAGGCTTGGGCAGTATTGACAATTAGGCCAAATTAGACTGAGAACTGTTCTCTACCCTCCTGCCATTTTCTCTGATGCACAAAAAGTTTGGGGCTCCCTCTTCCCATCATGCTGGCAAAGCCCATATCTCGCTCTCTCTTTTCTTTAAAAAACTAATATTTTATTTAGCCCAATATGCCCTGAATATTATCATTTTAATATGTAGTCAGTATAAAGATAAGATGTTTTGCATTCTTTCTCACTCTTTTTCTCATACTATGTTTTAGAAATCTTGTGTGCATTTTATAACATAGCTCACACCAGCCACATTTCAAGCATTCAATAGTCATATGTGGCTAGTGCCTATTGTATTGGACAGCACAACTCTATTTAGCCCACAGTCCTAGTTTTCTTCCTGTGGAAAGCAATCAACACCCTTGTATACAGGTGTGAAGGGAAGCAATGAGCTCAGTCAGTCATGACCTGCTTCTTGAAAGCCCATTTCTTTTCTCAATCAAACCCACACAGTGAACAGAACAAAGGCTTTAACAATAAGGCATTTTCATTGCACAAATCAGATCAGTGTGGGGCAGGCAGTTCCAAGGACGGGTGATTTGGAGGCTGGAGAAATTCATCTCAGCCATCTCATGTAGAGTCAATACTGTCCATGGAAAACAGAAACCTCTGGAAAACAGCAGCAGGTTCCAGCTCAGATCTGGGTGCTGAGTCATGTCCACACTGAAACCATCTGTAGGTCAGGAAATGATGATCCCTAATGGGTTCACATCACTCATAACTCCCTCCAGGAAATAGGAGAGAGGGTAAAGGTGTGCCTTACCTGAGCACACTGGGGGGACAGACACATACTGTGGGGTCCTGACTGCCGGCAGAAGTGCAGTGGTCTCCGCAACAGATGCAGGCAATGGCATTGCTCAGATCAAGTGAAGGCCCTGGGAAGATTAGAAAATGTAAAGTAGGTCCTGAACCCCGCCCCCCACACACACACCTGGCACTTATAGTTTTCTCCCCAGCGTGGAGAGCTAGATGTACGAAGTTCAACTTCAGGGTGTTGACTCCATCTCAAAGGCCACCTTGCAGAGATTTTCTCTTTTGTGAGTCATGCTGTGTGGAGCAAGGAGAAAGCACGTTCCCTGCTCTCTTAAGGCCTCCCTCAGTGTAAGGTTCCTGATGCTAAATGAACTTAAAAGATGAAGCTGAAGGATCACCAAAACTCACACACATGGGAAGCCTTTCTTTTTTTTTTTTTTGAAATAATTCTTTTTTTGTAAATTTATTTTTTATTGGTGTTCAGTTTGCCAACATATAGAATAACACCCAGTGCTCATCCCATCAAGTGCCTCCCTCAGTGCCCGTCACCCATTCACCCCCACCCCCCTCCCTCCTCCCCTTCCACCACCCCTAGTTCATTTCCCAGAGTTAGGAGTCTCTCATGTTCTGTCTCCCTTTCTGATATTTCCCACACATTTCTTCTCCCTTCCCTTATATTCCCTTTCACTATTATTTATATTCCCCAAATGAATGAGACCATATAATGTTTGTCTTTCTCCGACTGACTTATTTCACTCAGCATAATACCCTCCAGTTCCATCCATGTCGAAGCAAATGGTGGGTATTTGTCGTTTCTGATGGCTGAGGAATATTCCATTGTATACATAGACCACATCTTCTTTATCCATTCATCTTTCCATGGACACCGAGGCTCGAGAAGACTTTCATTGGTATGAAATTTTATGTGCCAAGCCAGGTGGGAGTATCTCCCATCAGCCCTCCCACATTCGCTGAACACATGCGGCTTTGCTCTGGTGTTGTGTCTCCAGTGCATACTGACGCTGGACTTGTCATGAAAGAATTTTCCTCATTCTTTTCATCCATAGGCTTTGCTGTGGTGTGAATAAGGTGTTGAATAAGGTGGGGATGGCTGATGTAGGCTTTCCCACATTGACTGCACACATAAGGCCTTGTTCCACTGTGAATTCTCTTATGTACTTTTACGTAGGAGCTGTGGCTAAAGAATTTCCCACATCTATCGCACTTGTAGGACTTTTCTCCAGTGTGGCTTTTCTGGTGCTCAGCAAGCGCATCTTTGTGGAGAAAGGCTTTCCCACATCTGCTGCACATAAAAGGCCTTTCTCCACTGTGAGTTTTCTGGTGCTGCGTAAGTGTATCTTTGCGGCCAAAGGCTTTCCCACATTCACTGCATTCAAAAGGTTTTGCTCCAGTGTGAATTCTCTGGTGCTGAATAAGATGGGATTTTCTGATAAAAGATTTCCCACATTCAGCACAGTCATTAGACCTTGATCCCATGTGAACTCTCTGGTGTTCTTGGCGGCTGGGGTTGCAGACAAAAACATCCCCACAATCATTGTACTTGTAAGGCTTTTCTCCAGTGTGGATTTTCTGGTGTTGGACACATTTGTCTTTGTTGCTAAAAGTTTTCCCACATTCACTGCACTTGCAATCTTTTTGTCCAACATGAAAGGCTTCCTCACACTGGCTCCTGGTGCATGGCTTCTCCTCATCTTGAGTCACATGGGGCTGGACAAGTCCAGAGCTGGCCAAGGAGTCCTCCTCATCCTTCTTTCAAGTGAAGACCTTCTCTGACATGTGGCTTCTGCAGCTCTTCACAAAGGAGGCTTGGTCATTTTCTTTTCTAGGGACTGCCTCTCCACTGTGCTGCCTCAGGATTTGGTCAATGTTGACAGTGACCCAGAAGGTTCTTCCACATGATCTACATGGGTGTGGCTGATGCCCAAGGGATGTGCCCTGATGCCCAGACAGACACAAAATGTCTTTCAAGATCGGGTCACACATATTACACAAGTGGCTCTTTGGGATAGAAGGACTCACTCTGAGAATTCTCACCTGTGAGTCTTTTATAGAAACACCGTGCTCAAAAGATTCATCTTCATTTTCTACTTTATGACAAGGGCAAAGGCTCCCCTGGACCATCCTTGCCTCGGCTGGACCTATCGCCACATTTTCAGAAACTATAGGCTCTCTCACTGGCCGTGGTTGGGGAATTGGGGAAATTGCAAATCCCACTGAGGTCACCAGTAGAAAGTTCTCCAGAATCACAGTACAGTATAGACGTTTCTGAGCATCAAGTAGCTCCCACTCCTCTTGGGTGAAGTATATACAAACATCCTCAAAGGTTATAAGGTTGTGGGCTGCATCCGACTGCGCACCAGCCTCCGCCATGGCTATAGTATCAAGGCCCTGAAAGGGCGGCCTCAGCAGATGTGAGGAAGTACAAGGCCCAAGATCGTCCACACCATGGTCAGGAACACCAAATCGCCACACAAAGGGACAACACACAAAACTAAAGCTGGGCTAACAAAGCAGAAACGTAGGCCTCAACCTCAAAAATGGCTCCCGTTAGGTCATGGAAAAAACGATGGAGACACAGCCTCTGCCTAGTGCTTCTGGCTGTTTCTCTGATGAACCAAAATGAAATAGAATGGAGCATGGTCCAATGAGTGGAGGCTAGAAGTCCCGCCCAGAGGTGGCCTTATATACATATATTCATATATATATGTATATGTATATATATATATATTTTAGTGAAGGAGGGGCTGGCTTTCTTAGATTGGAAAGAGGAAAGGAAGTTTCATTTGGGAAACGTGACTTCAGGTAATGTTAAAGTTCATAGTTCTCAGATTCATTCAAAACCATCCAAATGTCTCCATTCCAGATTTCATAGTCCTGAGTAATTTTTTTAATGATTCATTGTTGGTCTACAGGGTAGCTATTAGTTAGTTTTTGTGTGTGTGTATGTAGATCTTGTATTTAGGCACTGCTGAATTCCCTCTTTAGTTCTGTTTGTCAGTTGGTTATTTAGATTGATTATATAGATGATCATAACCACTGAAAATATTTTATTTCCTATTTTCCAACAGAAAATCCATCCAACTGTTGCATCCATTTGCCACTTATTTTTTCTCTCTCATCTTTTGCAGTGGCTAGAACCTTTAGGACAGTGTTGATTAGTAGTGGTGATAAGAGATAACTTTTTAAATTTCTGAACTTAATTTGCATCTTATACTGTATTTGCTATATTTGGTAGATACATTTATGAAAGTTGTTTGCCAAGGTTTTTTTTTTTTCATGAATGTTTGCTGGATATCATTCAGTGATATATTGGCCTATGTTTAGTCATGTTTTTTTCTCATTTAGGTACTTTATTTTAGTGAATTAACTTGGGAAATTTTCTTAAATTGTGCTATCCTTGTAATGTTGAGATTAAATCATTGGTCATGAGTTCATTACAATGAAGTATTGATTGTGAATTGCTGATACTCTGTTTGGATTTTGCTTCTATGTTTATAAGTTTTTTTAATATATGTTTTTGCTTTCTTGTGCTTTTCTGCCTTGGGGGCCACAGACATTACTAAGCTTAGAAAGTGAGAAATTGTCTATTTTCTGTCCTATATATTGGAATATTTTTATAGTTGAAATTGGCTTTTTAAAAAAGTTTAGTAGGTCTGATATCTTTGTGGTTCTAAAAATTTTTCTACTCTTTCTTTGATTTTATGATTTTCTTCATGATGGGCCACTTTGCTGGTTCATATTTCCCTAGAATTTTTTTTCATGTTATCTAGGTTTTCATATTTATTTCTGCTATGTTGGTCACTGTATTTTGTTATTTGTACCTTTATTTAATGCTTTTTTACAGCTTTATTGCAATATAATGCTGAATAAAATCGTAGGTATTTAAAGTATACAATGTGATGATTTGATACATATATATTATTAAATGATTACCACAATCAAGTTAATTAACATATCCTTCATTATATATAGTTACTTTTTATTCTGTGTGTGCATAGTGAGAGTGCTTAGGATCCCCTATACTCAGCAAATTTCAAGTCGACTATACAGTATGATTAACATAGTCACTATGTTGTATGTTAGGTCCCAATAACTTATGCATCTTATATTTTCATTTGGTTTCAAGTTTTTATTTAAATTCCAGTTGATTAACATATAGTGTAATATTAGTTTCAGGAGTAGAATTTAGTGATTAATCACTTATGTATCTTCCCCAGTGCTCATCACAATAAGTGCCCTCTTTAAATACCCATCACCTATTTAACCCATTCCCCTGCCCACTTCCAGCAACCCTCAGTTTGTTCTCTAAAATTAAGAGTCTGTTTTATGGTTTGCCTCTCTCTCTTCCCCCTGCCCCCATGTTCATCTGTTTCATTTCTGAAATTCCACACATGAGTGAAATCATATGGTATTTGTCTCTGACTGACTTACTTCCCTTAGCATAATATACAGTAGCTCTATGTTGCTGCAAATGGCAAGACTTCATTCTCTTTGATGCCTGAGTAATATTCCATTGTATATATGTATCACCTCTTCATCCATTCATCAGTCAATGGACAGTGGCGCTCTTTCCATAATGTACCTGTTATTGATAATGGTCAATGTTGGGGTGCATGTGTCCCTTTGAATCAGTATTTTTGTATCCTTTGGGTAAATAACTAGTAGTACAATTGCTGGATTGTAGGGTAGTTCTATCTTTTGAGAGACCCTCATACTGTTTTCCAGAGTGGCTGCACCAGGTTGCATTCCCACCAACAGTGTAAGAGGGTTTCCCTTTCTCTCCATCCTTCCCAACATCCGTTATTTCCTGCATTGTTAATTTTAGCTATTCTGATAGATATGAGATGATATCTCATTGTAGTTTTGATTTGTATTTCTCTGATGATGAATCATGATGAGCATCTTTTCATGTGTCTGTTAATCATCTGGATGTCTTCTTTGGAAAAATGTCAATGCATGTCTTCTGCCTATTTCTTAACTGGATTATTTGGTTTTTAGGATGTTAAGTTTGACAAGTTCCTTATAGATTTTTGATTCTAACCCTTTTTCAGATATTTCATCTGCAAACATCTTCTTCCATTCCATCAATTGCCTTTTAGTTTTGTTGATTATTTCCTTCCCTGTGCAGAATCTTTCTATCTCAATGAAGTCCCAATAGTTCATTTTTGCTCTTGTTTCCCTTGCCTCCAGAGACGTGTCTAGTAAGTTGCTATTGCTGATGTCAAAGAGGTTGCTGCCTATGTTCTTCTCTGAGATTTTGATGGTCTCCTGTCTCACAGTTAGCTGTTTTATCCATTTTGAATGTATTTTTGTGTATGGTGTGAGGAAAAATATGATATGGAACACTCACTAATTTGCATGTCATCCTCACACAGGGGCCATGCTAATCTCCTCTGTATCATTCCAGTTTAAGTGTATGTGCTGCTGAAGAGAGCATGAGAACTTATTCACCTTATAATGGAAAGTTTGACCCCTTCTTTGATCAGCATCTCCCATTTTTGCCTCTATCTAGACTGTGGTGACCACCATTCTACTATCTTTTTCTATGAGTTTGGCTTTTGTTTTGTTTTGTTTAGATTCTATATATGAGTGAGTACATATGGTATTCATCTTTCCATGTCTACATTATTTCATTTAGCATAAGTACTCCAGATTTATCCATATTGTCACAGCAGCAGGATTTCCTTCTTTTTATGGCTGAATACTATTCCTTTAAATATACACATATCATTTTCTTTAACCATTCATCCATTGATGAACATTTAGCTTGTTTCCATATCTTGTGAATAGTGTTGCAATGAACATGGGAGTGCAAATATCTCTTCAAAATACTGATTTAGTTTCTTTTGGATAAATACTCAGAAGTGGGATTCCTGGGTCATAGGTATGGTATTTAATCTTAAGTGGTTGGTTACTTAATAATTAGGTACCCATTTTTCACTGCTGATGTTTATTCACATCTTCATTCTCTCTCTCTCCTTTTTTTGGAGATTTTATTTAAAGTCAAGTTAGTTAATGTATAGTGTAGCATTAGTTTCAGGGGTGGAATTTAGTGATTTATCACTTGCATACAATACCCAGTGCTCATCACAACAAGTGCCCTCCTTAATGCCCATTACCCAATTACCCCATCCTCCTACCCACCTCTCTTCCAGCAACCCTCCTACCCACCTCTCTTCCAGCAACTCTATAGCTAAGAGTCCTTTTTGGTTTGCCTCTCTTTCTATTTTCATCTTATTTTATTTTTTCTTCCCTTCCCCTATGTTCATCTGTTTTGTTTCTTAAATTCCATATCTGAGTGAAATCATATGGTATTTGTCTTTCTCTGACTTATTTCACTTAGCGTCATGGACTCTAGTTCCTTCCATGTTGTTGCACATGGCAAGATTTCATTCTTTTTGATGGCTGAGTAATATTACATTATATATATATATATATATATATATGCCACATCTTTTGTATTCACTCATCAATTGATGAACATTTGGGCGTTTTCCATATTTTGGCTATTGTGGATAGTGTTGCTATAAACACTGGGGTGCATGTGCCTCTTTGAATCACTATATTTGTATTCTTTCTATAAATGCCTAGTAGTGCAATTGTTGGGTTGTAGCGTAGCTGTATTTTTAACTTTTTGAGGAAACTCCATATTGTTTTCTAGAGTGGCTGCACCAGTTTGCATTCCAACCAACAGTGCAAAAGGATCATACACTTTGGGGGGATGGAAAGGTAGTGGGAAACTATTAAATTTTTTCTACTGATCAAAACATCTCGTAAATATATTGCTTCTGGATAAAAATTATCTCTATTCCTCTGAACCTAGATGTTTGAAATTATAAAGACAGAATTTTATTATTTTTAGGTTCGCTTCTTTCCACTTCTGTTGAGTCATGACCAATGGCCATCTGACTGAATAAGTTACAAAAGGAAGAAAGAAATATCCAGAATGAGGGAACTTTGTTTCATTCTTCTTAAATATCATCTCTTTCCTGATGCTGACTCCATTCTCTTTCTTTTTCATGACTGGTTCTCTCTTCACTCTTTCTTCATGCTACAACTTGCAAAATCAGGCACTTGGAAGAAGACAAAAACTTTATGACCTTTATCAAGATGAAGGAGATTCACCATACTGATCACTGAGCAGAAGAAATTGTAAAATGGAACTTTTAATATTTTAAAGCCATTTGGAATACAGTTCACATGAATGATTCTGTAAAATGTACAAATCGGTACCCTGGGGAATTTGCACTGACAGCCATGGGAGGAAGACATGCGGGAGTAGCTTTTAATTGCATATTTAATTGACCTTGTAGGAAAATGAATCTCATATTTTAACTGAGTACAATTACATAAAGATTGGAAAATATTATTATCTAAAAAAGTTACTCAGACTATTTGATGTTATTATTAGAATCATATAATGTCTATACTCTGCATTTTTTCAACAGTACTAAGACAATCACCATTCTGCTTTATAGCAGAGGGGTAGAAGGTAGTTAGGAGATGAATTAAAGCATACCTCTTGCCAGCATTTTTAGTAATTTATGATAATTAACTTTATGAAAGACTCTCTAACAAGTTTTCAGACATCATTTTGAAACTATCAGATACATAGTTAATACAGCTAATGTGCAATTTTAAGGTGGCTTTTTGCCTTTCCAACCAATTGGATATTAATGTAATTTACAACTAAGTAAAATTAGTAATTTTTACTTTGGATAGAGCTAAAGAGATTGTTGTTTTAAAGAATAAATATGGCTGTTTTTCCCAAGGGCATTTGTCCTAAGAAAACATCTTTTATTTATTTTTTTTCAGCAGTAGAATCTAGTGATTTATCACTTATATATAGCACCCAGTGCTTATCATAACTAGTGCCCTCTTAAGAGGCATCGCCCATTAAGAAGAAGATGTGGTATATATGCACAATGGAATACTACTCAGCCATCAAAAAAAGAAATCTTGCCATTTGCAATGACATGGATGGAACTAGATGGTATTATGCTAAGCGAAATAAGTCAATCAGCAAAAGACAATTATCCTATGATCTCATTCGTATGTGGAATTTAAGAAACAAAAAAAGAGGATCATGGGGAAAGGAGGAAAAAATAAAACAAGACAAAATCAGAGAGGGAGACAAATCCTAAGAGACTCTTAATCATAAACGAAGTGAGGGTTGCTGGAGGGGTGGGAGGTGGAGGGATGGGATAACTGAGTGATGTAATGAGCACTGGGTATTATAAGCACAGAGATTTTTTAAAAAGATTTATTTATTCATGAGAGACACACAGAGAGAGGCAGAGACATAGGCAGAGGGAGAAGCAGGCTCCTGGGAGGGAGCCCCGTACAGGAAATGATCCCAGTACTCTGGAATCACCATCTGAGCCAAAGGCAGATGCTCAACCACTGAGCCACCCAGGTGCCCTGAGCACTGGGTATTATAAAAGAATGAGGAATCATGGAACTCTTCCTCTGAAACTAATAATACACCATATGTTAATTAATTGAATTTAAATTTTAAAAATGTGAAAATAATTTAGAAAAAGAGTACATCTTTTAGATAACATATTTAGAAAAAGGCATTGGCTCATCTAAAAATAGTACCCAGCTAAAGTCATGTGTATACGGGGAAATAGATAATTTTAGAAGGTATAAGGTAAGAAATGATCACTATTTAATATGAGGGAAAGCAAAGGTATTTTCTCAGACCTATGATATAGACCAGGCAGTTAAGTGCCATGACTGGCAATGATTTTGGGTGAAAATAGAGAACTGTAAGGACACATAGCAACTGTGACCTACACTTCTGTTTAGCATTACATGAGTTGCAGTGATGGCTCTCAGAATAAAAACCATGAAACATCTGGCAGTGTTTAACGCCACATCCCACTGCTGCCATCTTAGGCTGCATTAAAAGAAATAATATCGGGGATTCCTGGGTGGCGCAGCGGTTTAGCGCCTGCCTTTGGCCCAGGACGTGATCCTGGAGACCCAGGATCGAATCCCACATCGGGTTCCCGGTGCATGAAGCCTGCTTCTGCCTCTCTTTCCCTCTCTCTCTCTGTGTGTGTGACTATCATTAAAAAAAAAAAAAAGAAAAAGAAATAGTATCTAGTTTACAGAAGGGGAGAGTCCTACTGTATTGATCAGAAACTACTTTTCTTAATTCATCCTAAGTGTAGCTCAAGGGAAGTGACCCAGAGCAACAATGTAAAGCATGGAAACAGAATTCTTTTGATTTTTTTAGCCAAGAGTGTAGACTCCAGGGGACATCAGTTGTATTCGTTCCAAAATCTTAGAGCTCTTATGGAGAAAACAATTTGATTTAGTTAGTTCTATTTTAGCAATAAATAATGGAGAGATTAACTTACTAGATGTATGGCCCAGTGCCACAATAAATCTTTATACTAACCACAATACACTCTGAGGTAACATGGTAGATGATCAGGCCCAATTTACTGTGGATTTTTGGCTAAAATTTATGGGTGATTGTTAAAGTCCTCAGATACTGGAAATGCAACATTGCATAAAGTAGGATGCATAAGGCCTATGCTTTACATACTGGGAAGAACAGTGTTCCCGTTGACGTAAGGAAAAGTAAAGACATACGTTACTCTTCACAACACAGAATCAGAGCAGGGAGAGGACAAATAGCTGTGTAGACTGTAGTAGCACTGTTCAGAAAAGCTTGCCAGCCAGTATCTTGGGAGCTTCATTCATTTAGCATCAACAAGAAGGAAGATACCAAACATCAAGCAGGAAGATAGTGGGCTAGAAACTAAGGGTATGAAGTCAAAGAAGAAATAGTTACTGCCTCTAAACTATCCTACTAATGAGATATAAAATATGAGGCTGTGTTTATATGTATGTGCATGTCTGAGCATGAATTCTGAAGGTGGTCTTTATATTCTGAAGAGAATATGTATTAGGTTAGTTTTGTTTTTCAACACCCATGTTTAATTTATTCAAGTCAGAAATGAAAACACTTGATTTCTCTTTTTAAAAATATTTTATTTATTCATGAGAGACACACAGGGAGCGAGAGGCAGAGACACAGGCAGAGGGAGAAGCAGGCTCCATGCAGGGAGCCAGATGAGGGTCTCAATCCCGGGACCACAGGATCATGCCTTGAGCCGAAGGCAGACGCCCAACTGCTGAGCCACCCCGGTGTCCCTCACTTGATTTCTATATAGACTTTAAAATCTCATTATTTTATTATTTGCAACCTCAAAAACTTAACTATCACTTTTATTTTAATTTATTTATAGATTTTTTTCTTTGTTTATTTGATGCACAGAGAGAAAGTCCAAGAGAGCACAAGCAGAGTGAGCGGCAGAGGGAGAGGGAGAAGCAGACTCCCCCTGAAGGGTAGCCGGACGTTGGGCTGATCATGACCTGAGCCGAAGGCAGATGCTCAGCGGCTTAGCCACCCAGGTGCCCTTGTTGCCAAATTCTGCATCTGCGCCGGTGTGGATTAGGGAACAGGGCTGAGTGTTGGGGGAGAGGTTATTGTGGCTAGGGCCAGGGTGCTGGGGGTGCTGTTCTGGGGCCAGTAGAGGGTGATGAGTTTCTCTGTGTTTACATTTAGCTGATATGGAGTGGAGTGCATGTGTCTTGCGTGCCTGTGCACCCCCATATTTATGTAAGTGGCAGTGGGGTCCCCACTTGGCCTCACCCGGGGAGCCTACTGTGTACATATGGAGGAGGAGAAGGAGGTACTAATCATATAGTGCTCCCACCTCTGCTGTGGGCATGCCCTGCACAGTTGCCTACAGCCTGTCCCCTGAAACCAAGCAGTGGCCTTTCTCCTTCCTCTACACCCCACCTTTCCGTGTGATTGCTCTATAGTTTCTTCTTTTTTTTTTTTTATTTTTATTTTTATTTTTTTTTATTTTTATTTTTTTTATTGGTGTTCAATTTACAAACATACAGAATAACACCCAGTGCCCGTCACCCATTCACTCCCACCCCCCGCCCTCCTCCCCTTCTACCACCCCTAGTTCGTTTCCCAGAGTTAGCAGTCTTTACGTTCTGTCTCCCTTTCTGATATTTCCCACACATTTCTTCTCCCTTCCCTTATTTTCCCTTTCACTATTATTTATATTCCCCAAATGAATGAGAACATATAATGTTTGTCCTTCTCCGACTGACTTACTTCGCTCAGCATAATACCCTCCAGTTCCATCCACGTTGAAGCAAATGGTGGGTATTTGTCATTTCTAATAGCTGAGTAATATTCCATTGTATACATAAACCACATCTTCTTTATCCATTCATCTTTCGTTGGACACCGAGGCTCCTTCCACAGTTTGGCTATAGTGGCCATTGCTGCTAGAAACATCGGGGTGCAGGTGTCCCGGCATTTCATTGCATTTGTATCTTTGGGGTAAATCCCCAACAGCGCAATTGCTGGGTCGTAGGGCAGGTATATTTTTAACTGTTTGAGGAACCTCCACACAGTTTTCCAGAGTGGCTGCACCAGTTCACATTCCCACCAACAGTGTAAGAGGGTTCCCTTTTCTCCGCATCCTCTCCAACATTTGTTGTTTCCTGCCTTGTTAATTTTCCCCATTCTCACTGGTGTGAGGTGGTATCTCATTGTAGTTTTGATTTGTATTTCCCTGATGGCAAGTGATGCAGAGCATTTTCTCATATGCATGTTGGCCATGTCTATGTCTTCCTCTGTGAGATTTCTGTTCATGTCTTTTGCCCATTTCATGATTGGATTGTTTGTTTCTTTGGTGTTGAGTTTAATAAGTTCTTTATAGATCTTGGAAACTAGCCCTTTATCTGATATGTCATTTGCAAATATCTTCTCCCATTCTGTAGGTTGTCTTTGAGTTTTGTTGACTGTATCCTTTGCTGTGCAAAAGCTTCTTATCTTGATGAAGTCCCAATAGTTCATTTTTGCTTTTGTTTCTTTTGCCTTCGTGGATGTATCTTGCAAGAAGTTACTATGGCCGAGTTCAAAAAGGGTGTTGCCTGTGTTCTTCTCTAGGATTTTGATGGAATCTTGTCTCACATTTAGATCTTTCATCCATTTTGAGTTTATCTTTGTGTATGGTGAAAGAGAGTGGTCTAGTTTCATTCTTCTGCATGTGGATGCCCAATTTTCCCAGCACCATTTATTGAAGAGACTGTCTTTCTTCCAATGGATAGTCTTTCCTCCTTTATCGAATATTAGTTGCCCATAAAGTTCAGGGTCCACTTCTGGATTCTCTATTCTGTTCCACTGATCTATGTGTCTGTTTTTGTGCCAGTACCACACTGTCTTGATGACCACAGCTTTGTAGTACAACCTGAAATCTGGCATTGTGATGCCCCCAGATATGGTTTTCTTTTTTAAAATTCCCCTGGCTATTCGGGGTCTGATTCCACACAAATCTTAAAATAATTTGTTCTAACTCCCTGAAGAAAGTCCATGGTATTTTGATAGGGATTGCATTAAACGTGTATATTGCCCTGGGTAACATTGACATTTTCACAATATTAATTCTGCCAATCCATGAGCATGGAATATTTTTCCATCTCTTTGTGTCTTCCTCAATTTCTTCAGAAGTGTTCTATAGTTTTGAGGGTATAGATCCTTTACATCTTTGGTGAGGTTTATTCCTAGGTATCTTATGCTTTTGGGTGCAATTGTAAATGGGATTGACTCCTTAATTTCTCTTTCTTCAGTCTCATTGTTAGTGTATAGAAATGCCACTGACTTCTGGGCATTGATTTTGTATCCTGCCACGCTACCGAATTGCTGTATGAGTTCTAGCAATCTTGGGGTGGAGACTTTTGGGTTTTCTATGTAGAGTATCATGTCATCGGCGAAGAGGGAGAGTTTGACTTCTTCTTTGCCAATTTGAATGCCTTTAATGTCTTTTTGTTGTCTGATTGCTGAGGCTAGGACTTCCAGTACTATGTTGAATAGCAGTGGTGAGAGTGGACATCCCTGTCTTATTCCTGATCTTAGGGGAAAGGCTCCCAGTGCTTCCCCATTGAGAATGATATTTGCTGTGGGCTTTTCATAGATGGCTTTTAAGATGTCGAGGAATGTTCCCTCTATCCCTACACTCTGAAGAGTTTTGATCAGGAATGGATGCTGTATTTTGTCAAATGCTTTCTCTGCATCCAATGAGAGGATCATATGGTTCTTGGTTTTTCTCTTGCTGATATGATGAATCACATTGATTGTTTTACGGGTGTTGAACCAGCCTTGTGTCCCAGGGATAAATCCTACTTGGTCATGGTGAATAATTTTCTTAATGTACTGTTGGATCCTATTGGCCAGTATCTTGTTGAGAATTTTTGCATCCATGTTCATCAGGGATATTGGTCTGTAATTCTCCTTTTTGGCGGGGTCTTTGTCTGGCTTTGGAATTAAGGTGATGCTGGCTTCATAGAACGAATTTGGAAGTACTCCATCTCTTTCTATCTTTCCAAACAGCTTTAGGAGAATAGGTATGATTTCTTCTTTAAACGTTTGATAAAATTCTCCTGGGAAGCCATCTGGCCCTGGACTCTTGTGTCTTGGGAGGTTTTTGATGACTGCTTCAGTTTCCTCCCTGGTTATTGGCCTGTTCAGGTTTTCTATTTCTTCCTGTTCCAGTTTTGGTAGTTTGTGGCTTTCCAGGAATGCGTCCATTTCTTCTAGATTGCCTAATTTATTGGCGTATAGCTGTTCATAATATGTTTTTAAAATCGTTTGTATTTCCTTGGTGTTGGTAGTGATCTCTCCTTTCTCACTTATGATTTTATTAATTTGAGTCTTCTCTCTCTTCTTTTTAATAAGGCTGGCTAATGGTTTATCTATCTTATTAATTCTTTCAAAGAACCAACTCCTGGTTCTGATGATCTGTTCCACAGTTCTTCTGGTCTCGATTTCGTTGAGTTCTGCTCGAATCTTTATTAACTCCCTTCTTCTCTTGGGTGTAGGATCTATTTGCTGTTTTTTCTCTAGCTCCTTTATGTGTAAGGTTAGCTTTTGTATTTGAGTTCTTTCCAGTTTTTGAATGGATGCTTGTATTGCGATGTATTTCCCCCTTAGGACTGCTTTTGCTGCATCCCAAAGATTTTGAACGGTTGTATCTTCATTCTCATTAGTTTCCATGAATCTTTTTAATTCTTCCTTAATTTCCTGGTTGACCCTTTTATCTTTTAGCAGGATGGTCCTTAACCTCCATGTGTTTGAGGTCCTTCCAAACTTCTTGTTGTGATTTAGTTCTAATTTCAAGGCATAATGGTCCGAAAATATGCAGGGGACAATCCCAATCTTTTGGAATCGGTTCAGACCCGATTTGTGACCCATATGTGGTCTATTCTGGAGAAAATTCCATGTGCGCTTGAGAAGAATGTGTATTCAGTTGAGTTTGGATGTAAAGTTCTGTAGATATCTGTGAAATCCATCTGGTCCAGTGTATCATTTAAAGCTCTCGTTTCTTTGGAGATGTTTTGCTTAGAAGACCTATCGAGTATAGAAAGAGCTAGATTGAAGTCACCAAGTATAAGTGTATTATTATCTAAGTATTTCTTCACTTTGGTTAATAATTGATTTATATATTTGGCAGCTCCCACATTCGGAGCATATATATTGAGGATTGTTAAGTCCTCTTGTTGAATAGATCCTTTAAGTATGATATAGTGTCCCTCTTCATCTCTCACTACAGTCTTTGGGGTAAATTTTAGTTTATCTGATATAAGGATGGCTACCCCTGCTTTCTTTTGAGGACCATTCGAATGGTAAATGGTTCTCCAACCTTTTATTTTCAGGCTGTAGGTGTCCTTCTGTCTAAAATGAGTCTCTTGTAGACAGCAAATAGATGGGTCCTGCTTTTTTATCCAGTCTGAAACCCTGCGCCTTTTGATGGGGTCATTAAGCCCGTTCACATTCAGAGTTACTATTGAGAGATATGAGTTTAGTGTCATCATGATATCTATTCAGTCTTTGTTTTTGTGGACTGTTCCACTGAACTTCTTCTTAAAGGGGAATTTTAAGAGGCCCCCTTAAAATTTCTTGCAGAGCTGGTTTGGAGGTCACACATTCTTTTAGTTGCTGCCTGTCTTGGAAGCTCTTTATCTCTCCTTCCATTTTGAATGAGAGCCTTGCTGGATAAAGTATTCTTGGTTGCATGTTCTTCTCATTTAGGACCCTGAATATATCCTGCCAGCCCTTTCTGGCCTGCCAGGTCTCTGTGGAGAGGTCTGCTGTTACCCTAATACTCCTCCCCATAAAAGTCAGGGATTTCTTGTCTCTTGCTGCTTTAAGGATCTTCTCTTTATCTTTGGAATTTGCAAGCTTCACAATTAAATGTCGAGGTGTTGAACGGTTTTTATTGATTTTAGGGGGGGATCTCTCTATTTCCTGGATCTGAATGCCTGTTTCCCTTCCCAGATTAGGAAAGTTTTCAGCTAGAATTTGTTCAAACACATATTCTGGCCCTCTGTCCCTTTCGGCGCCCTCGGGAACCCCAATTAAACGTAGGTTTTTCTTCCTCAGGCCGTCGTTTATTTCCCTTAATCTATCTTCATGGTCTTTTAATTGTTTGTCTCTTTTTTCCTCAGTTTCCCTCTTTGCTATCAACTTGTCTTCTAGGTCACTCACTCGTTCTTCCACCTCGTTAACCCTCGTCGTTAGGACTTCTAGTTTGGATTGCATCTCATTCAATTGATTTTTAATTTCTGCCTGATTATTCTCTAAATTCATGAAGTCTCTTGAGTCCTTTATACTTTTTTCTAGAGCCACCAGTAGCTGTATAATAGTGCTTCTGAATTGGCTTTCTGACATTGAATTGTAATCCAGATTTTGTAACTCTGTTTCTGATTCTTTCTTTTGAGGTGAGGTTTTCCTTCTAGTCATTTTGCTCAGTGCAGAGTGGCCAAAAGCAAGTTGTATTGGGAAAAAGAGAAAAAGAGAGGAGAGAAAGAAGGAAAGAAAAGAGAAAGAGAAAAAAAAAGGGAAGAAAAAGAAAAAAAAAACGAAAAAAAAAAGAAGAAAAAGAGAAAGAAAAAGAAAGGAGAAAAAAAGGGGGTGGGGGAAGGAAACAAATCAAAAAGCAAAACAAAACAAAAACAAAAACAAAAACAAAAACAAACAAACAAAAAAAGAACCACCGGGGAGTGTCTTCTGATTCTGTGTTCTTTAAGACCCTTGGCTTCTCCTGGAAGTTGTCCGTCTAGCTGGTGTTCTGGGGGAGGGGCCTGTTGTGCTGATTTTCAGGTGTTAGCAGTTGGGGGAGCTGCTGTGCCCCCGCCTGGTGCAGGGCTCCGTGGGGGTTGTTTACCCCGTGAGGCCGCAGGAGGAACAGCCCCAGTGGCGGGGCAGCTCTGGAAACCTGGATTCAGCTCCGGCAGGAACTCCGTCTGCAGGGCCTGGAGGCTCCGGGGCGGGGCCGCTGATCTGCTCAGCTGGGGCAGGAGCGTCCTCGCTGTCCTGGGCCCTCCCGGCCTCTGCCTGTCCCGGGGGAGGCCGGATCCTGGGCTGTGTCCCGGCGCCCTGTGCTCCGGAGCCTGCGCTGGTGGATTCGCGCTCCCGGGCCGCGCAACCCCCTCCGCGGAGCCGCCGCCCGAGGCCCCCGAGCTGCTCCTGGAACCGCGCAGCCCCCTCCGCACGGAGCCTCTTCCTCTGCCCGAGCCCGGCCGAGCTGCTCCCGGGGCCGCGCAGCCCCCTCCGCGGAGCCGCCGCCCGAGCCCCTCCGAGCTGCTCCGGGTCCCCGCCGGGTCCCGCCGTGCGCGCTGCAGCCCTTAGGGAGCTCGGCGCACTCTCCTGGGCGCGCAGTTGCTGTTACTGTCCCGGGGAGCCCGAGGGCATCCCCGCCCTCCTGGGTCCTGCCCCACCTCCCTGTGAGCCCCTTTCCGCCCGGGAAGGTCGGTGCAGCTCCTGCGTCTCCGGGACGGGGCTCTCCTGTCCTGGGGACACTCGCCCCGGCCTCAGCCCGGCTCCTCGCGGGGCCCCTCCCCCTTGGAGGCCTTTGTTTCTTTATTCCTTTTTCCCCGTCTTCCTACCTTGATAGAAGCGCGAACTCTTCTCACTGTAGCATTCCAGCTGGTCTCTCTTTAAATCTCAGGCCAAATTCATCTATAGTTTCTTCTTAATTCACAAATTCTTGTTCTTCTCCCCTCTAGTCTTCAACTTGTGATCCGTAACTTATTTGTCTGGCTTCTCGGAAACACTTTTGTAGGTTTGTCTTCAGGTATTCTTATAGATATCTTTCAGAAAATGGTTATTTCATGTGATTTTTTATGGAATTTGTTCTAGTAAATCATTCTTCTATCACGTGGCAACATTAAAATGGTTCAGCATTGGGTACATTTAATTTAATTTCTTTCTTTTAAAAGAAATTAAAAAAAAAAGAAATTTTTAGGGCAGCCCCAGTGGCTCAGCGGTTGAGCGTCTGCCTTCCGCCCAGGGCTGATCCTAGAGTCCCGGGATCGGGTCCCACATGGGGCTCCCTGCATGGAGCCTGCTTCTCCCTCTGCCTGTGTCTCTGCCTCTCTCTCTGTGCCTCTCATGAATAAATAAAATCTTTAGAAAAAAGAAATTTTTATACCCCAGGACCTCCTTCTTTCACTTTCTTAACAGCAAAGGACTTAAGGACATTTTCTCAGTGTGAGGAGCATATTAAAGGATGAAGGCTAATGCTGTCTGGGCTGACTTCCTCAGTTGTAACTCAGGCTCATAATTTGGATATTTATGGTAGAAGCTTCTAACAATTAGAGTTTTTAATAGTGGATCAGCCTGCCTGACAAAGTAATGAACTTCATGTTGCTGGGAAAGTTCCAGAAGGTGCTGTATGAACACCACCATTTAAGGTTGCTTCTGGGGGATTCCTTATTGATTTTGGAGCTGGGCTAGATAAAAAGTAAGTGCTTTCTCAGATATACTAGTGACTCTTTGATATTATTTTTTAAAAATCACAGATTTAATAAAAGCAAAGAAATTTCAGGTCTTTATGAGGCACTGATTTATATTGTAGTTTTTCACAGCAACCTAAGATTTTCTTTTCATGTTAAGATTTACCAGAAAAAAAAGTGCTTAAAAGTAGTATCTCTGTTTGTTTTGTGGGTATTTTCTGTTGTTAGAAAAGCTATGTCCTTTATAATAGATGTATGTCTAAGCATTGAAAATTATTTCTAACTAGTAATAATTTCTCCTTTATTCTTCACTAGTTATAAAAACACTGTATTCTGTAATACATAATTTTATCTATATTCAGAGAAATACCAGAAGTCAAATTCATGGCTCTGATTCAGAAACTGTAGTCCTTAATCATGAACCAGATTCAACATATTCTTCCAAGTAAACGTATGTTGAAATATGTACTATATATTTTCTTGCTTTAGAGAGAGAAAGTTCAAATTTCATTTCTAATTTTATTAAGCAGTGCTTTTTTATTCATGGAGCTCTTTCATAAGAAATGTATTCTTAATTTTTTTTCCAAGGGGAGGTGAGGGAAGTTTTTCTTTCTTTTTTTTTTTGTGACTCAGTTTTCTTGTATCTCATTTTTAAAAGAAAGATAGACAAAATCATCTTTGCTCCAACATTGGGGGTTATTCATCAGTTTGAGGGAAGGTTATTGATTTGGGGGCAAAAGGTTCAAAGATGGCAGCTGAAGCGATTGTACTCAAGTTTATGGGGGCACTTAGTGCCTTGGGGGTTCAAAAGAGGCAATCAAACCCTGTAAAGACTTTTAAAAATCAAAATATACCCAAGGCCTTTGGCTATGTATGGTTCATATTTTGAAATAAATTCAATTTACAAAGCATTTAAACCAAAAATCATTACCAGATAGAGTGAATGTGTCTAAAGATACACTAAAAGAGGAAATTATGTAAATACTAAGCACTTCAGGGATGTTCAAAGCCACTGAAAAATCTGACACTCACCACTGGATATATACCTATTTAATGATCTCCACTCCCTCCAGGTTGCTTTTTTTTTTTTTTTGCCAACTTATATAGGCAGATTTTGCAAAAATGTTCTGTGTCGTAAAATTTGTATTACTAAAAGAATTAAAACAAACAAATTATGACCATGAATCTCCTTTACAACGACTTTAGCATTTTCCGGCTGATCACCTTGTTATAGGCAGATTTGGAGGTTCAGGTGAGGGCTGGCGGTTCTGTGTGAGTTAAGAGGAGGATGAACGGTTTGTTGTCATCTATACATGGGTCACTAGCTTGTCACATAACTACAAATTAGGGCCTCACAGTGCTCAGGAACGAAGATAGCATTAGAGATAATTACTGAAACTTTTTTTCAGCTCTTTGAGTATTTTTGCCTTTTTAAAAAAATCTCCCAATACTTCACATTTACTTGAAATGCCTGAGTGAATTTCAACATCTTCCCTTTCTGGTATGTGAGATGAGAGTTCTGCTCACTTAGCACTGCAGTAATCCTCATTACTTTGCAGCATATTTCAAAGCTTTTTTTTTAAGTTTTATTTTTGGGGGAGAGGGTGTGCACCTGCACAAGCAGGGGTGGGGAGGTGAGGGTGGGGGAGGTCAGAAGGAGAGGGAGAAGCAGACTCCCCGCTAAGCAGGGAGCCTGTCAAGACAACAAAGAACTTGACCCAGGACCCCAGGATTATGACCTGAGCTGAAGGCAGACATTTAACCAACTGAGCCACCCAGGTGCCTCATTTCAAAGCTTTTTCTTTCCTAAATTCTGTGCCAACAGTTCCTAAGAACCTACTTCTCCTTCACTGTGGGGCATAGAAAGATTAACTAAATTTGATCCTTCTCCACCAAGAGCACAAATAACTAGAGTTCAAGTTGGTATCTTAAAGGAAAGAGCAAGTCAAAATTGCACAGCAGAGAAATTGCCTCTAGTTGGTGAGATTAGCAGAGGCTTCAGCACCTTTCAACTGGCCTTGGAAATGGGCAGAACACTGATAGATGCGTATGGGCCAGGAGCCTGTGTTGATTCTTCTCTGTACTTCATCTTCTACTCTTTTGAATGCATGACATAAGTCTTTGGTCCAGGTCTACTGTCTAAACCACTTGTTACAGCTACCTTCCCATGATCAAATCCTCTGCTCTAAAATCAGTCCTCACTTTGACTGAACTCTTAATGGCATTTGACTGAATTCATTTATTCTTCTTGAAACAGTGTCTTTTCTTGGCTTTTGGGATACTGCCCTGTTCTCTTGATTTCCTCTGTGCCTTGCTGGCCAAGCTTGATTCTGGCTTCCTTTCTGTGACCTACTTTTATAGATCTCTAAATTTCGGTGTGCCACAGAGGTGAGTACTCAGACATCTCTCATTTCAGTAGGTCAGGAGTTCTTCAACCTAGTTGTATATTAGAGGAGTTTTAAAAATTCACCAATACTCTGGTTTCCCTGCAGAGATTCGGATTCAGTTGCTCTGGAGATGGGAGAGGGGATCAGTATTTTATTTTAAAGCTTCCCCAGTTAATTGAAATTGTACCAGGGTTGAGAATGGCTGAATGGAGTGAACTCATGCAGTTCAATGACCCCAAATGACACACAAAAAATCTGGTTATTCAAATGGAAATCTCCATCCTTGAGCTGTCCCTTGAACTCCGGACTCATAATTAAAGGATTGACTAGATATTTCCACTTTGCTGTCTAATGCCCATTTTCAAGGTTAGCAAGTCAAAAGTCGACCTTTTGATTCCCCAACTAAATCTGCTCCTTGTCCAGTCAGTGTTTCTTATCTCCGAAGATGGCACATGTCATAATTCAGCCCACTGCTTAGGGCCCAAATTTAGGAGTCATCCAGGATTCTTCCCATTCTTTGATTTCTCATGTCCAATTGTTAGCAAATCTCTTTGTTTCTGATTTCATATTAATCTTTAATTTTCTCATTTCTTACCACCTCCATGCCAATTTCCCCAGCCTAAGCCCCAATCATCTCTTACTTGGATTGGTCCCATAGTCTCCTAACTCCTGTCCTATGTTCACTTTTTCCACCACCCCCACAGTCTCTGTACACCTGCAAAGTGATCTTTCTGAAAAATAAATAAAATCATATCACTCCCCTCTTCTCCAACCTCTAAATACTTTATATGGCACTGAGAATAAATCCTGTAGCTTTACTACAGTCTGTAGCGTTAGAGGATTGGCTTCTGGTTATTCTGACCTTGTTTCTTACCTTCTTTTTTTTGAAACCCCTCACTCAAGGTATATCAGCCACCCTGGTTTCCTTGCTATTCCTCTTACCACTTCACATAATCCTGTCAAGGTCCTTTGTACCTACCATTACACAAATCCCAATATAATGTGTCCAGCTCTCTTACATCATTCAGATTACTGTTCAAATGTCACTCCTGTCAGGGAGTGCTTCCCTGAGTGCTAGAATTTAGGTAGTAACCTTTATCCCCTTATTTTGTTTTATTTTTCATACCTGACATTTTATTATGTTCCCTTACTTAATACTTATTTACTTAATCTTCTCATTGAATACAGGCCCCTTTAACATAGGGAGGGATATTGTTTTCTTCACCATCGCATCTCTAGCATCTAGAACAGTATGTAGTATGTAGCAGGCAGGTACTCACTGAATGAATTGATGAATGTGTGTATGAATATAAGGAGAGGGATTTCAGGCCAAAGAAGTATTATAAACAATGTCATGGAAACAAGAAAAAGTTACCCTATTTGGGAGAAGACCATATTTGGTTGAAAGGTTCTTGGAGAGGAGTAGCAAGAGATGGTTCTAGAAAAGGAGGTACAAGTCAGGTTGTGGAGAACCCTAAACAATTCACACGGACTTTAGGAAATGGAAAGCCACAGAAGATTTTTTTTTTTAGGTGGGCTATTTATTTGATTGAATTAAGGCTACAAGTCAAATGATTTGGTAACTGAATAGAAGGGGTGGTTAAGGGAGAAGGAAGGGCTAAATATGATTTTCAGATGTTAGGCCTTGGTTAATGGAAAGAATGTTAATGGCATCAAGAAAAAGAAAGAAGACAGAAAATAGTGGATATTGTTGTTTTCCTTTTAGTGTAATTGGTAGATTTGAAGTTGGGAAAAATAATCCTTTTAATTCTGGATATGTTGTTTAAGGGGCTTGGGAAATATTCATGTGGAGATGTCTAAGAATCATTTGTACATAAGGATATGGAATTTGAGAGAGAAATCAGGGCTAAAGTTCAAGGATCGAAAATTCTGCCCTGAGGAAAAGATGAGATTGTGGAGGTAGATATGCATATTAACTAGGAATCGTGAGGTAAGAAATAAGAGGCTACTGTGGAATCTTAGGATATGTTACTTTAAAAGGTGGTGTGAGAACTAACAACATGGGAAAACCAAAGATTAGAGAAATAGGAGCAAACCTCCATGGGCTATAACATCATGAGAGCTAAGGGAATAAAGAGTTGGAGAAGTTAATCATCGGTTTAAGTACTGCAGAGGATTTGAAGAGGGTGAAGAGATAAAGCTTTTGATTATCAAAAGAAAAATTGTAACTGTGGAGGTGTGGATTGGCGCTTGGAAGAACTTAGAAGGATGTGGAAGGATAGTATCTTTATAAAGTAGCAGGGTTAAGAAAAGAAATGTTTAAGAAGAGAAAAAAATGAATCATAACCCCAAATCAAGCAAAATAAATTTTAGAGGAAGAAACAAAAACTTTAGAAGGGAGTATGGGTAATTCAGAGTAAAGCCCCAAGCATCAAAGTGCAAGGTGACTGTGTTAGCCCTAGAAATATACATGTCCCATCTTCTCACCCAAGAAGGAAACATAAGAGAAAAGAAAGAAGAGAGGAGAGGGAGGTGGATGGAGTAGAGGTGAGAAAGCACATGTTAAATAGTTAAAATCTCAGTAATGTTAGAAATAAAATCATCTGTTTGGATTTGGTGCAAAATAGGGAGGGAAAGGACTTGGCTAACAAAGGTGATAGGATTATGATCACTACTATGTTGACACCTTTTCCTCCTGACCTACGCTTTAACGAGTGATGTATATTTACTTACATTTAAGTTTATAAAAATGCACAAATAAAAAATTGCATTTAAATGTAAAGTCTATCACTGTTGTAATTTATAAAGATGCTTTTTCTTTGAATGATAAAAAATATAAAATATCAGTCTTGGTATTTCTTAAAATTCACAGTTCTTAAAATACACAGTTAAAATACACAGTTTTCTGAATGAGGACAAACATACATCTATTTTGATGGCTTTAAAGATGATACCAAGGAGTCTTCAATCCCAACAAAGCTGTGAAATATCTGCTCATAAGTAGTTAATGGTCTCTCTTTCTTGCAAAAGAGCATCACTATAGTTTTCTTAATTGTATGCAAATTATATAGAGAGTTCTAGAAATCTTTCTTATAAATGAATTGATTCATATAAAGTGCTTAGAGCATAGAATAGCTCCTGACATCAAGTATGCAGTCAATGATGTTAACTATAATTCGACATCATCATGACCATCATGATTGTTGTTATAAAGGGGAATGTGAATTTGGATTGCTAAATTGTGTAAAATGTTGATTTATTCTATATTTATTGATATTATCATGGATTTGTAAAAATTTGAAATATACTGTGAAGACTTCTTACTGACTTTTTGATACTTGATCATAAAAATTTTACCTATTCATTTTCAATGTCAAGGCACTGATCAATATTAATATAATTGATATCATGTAACTATCATAGTTAATGTCATGAGAATTCCACTGTAGCTTGGCATTAATTAAACATACTATGAAATTGAGTAGCTTAGTCTTCTGAAGTGAATTAGTATTCATCAAAATAACACCAATCATAATGGATTCATTAGATATTAATGTGAATGTCATATATATATTTCCACAAAGGTTTCATTGCAATCATTATTCATGCATTATTGTAATAAAGGACATAAATGGCAGAAAGTACATTGTTAATCTATTCAATGTATTTTTGTTCTTTAAAATTTTATCCTATTACAGGAAAAGAGTTCAATTTTTCTTATATTTCAGACTCGGAAATTTTTTATGTATTACAGATTAGATTTGGGTTTTTTCATTTTTTCCAGTTTTATTGAGATATAATTGACATAGAACATTTTGTAAGTTTAAGGTATACAACATGTTTATTTATTTATTTATTTATTTATTTATTTATTACCATGTTGATTTAATATATACTGCAAAGTGATCGCCACTATAGTGTTAACAAACACTGCCATCATGTCACTTAATTATCATTTCTTGTTTGTGGTGAGAACATTTAAATCTACTCTCTTAGCAACTTTCAAGTATTTAATACAGTATTATTAATTATAATTACCATACTGTACTTTAGATCCTTAGAATTTGTTTATAAGTGGACATTTGTAATCTTTAAACAACATCTCCCCATTTCCCCCACACCCCAGCCCCTGGTGACCACTACTGTACTTTCTGTTTCTATGAGATCATTTATTTTTAGATTTCACATATAAGTGAGATTATAGAGTATTTGTCTTTCTCTAACTTAATTTGCTTGGCATGATGTTCTCGAGGTTCTTTTGTATTATTACTGGGTGAATAACATTCCATTGTTAATATATACCACATTTTTATTCATTCATCTGTTGGCATGTACTTAGGTTGTTTCCTTGTCTTGGCTATTATGAATAATACTGCAGTGAACATGGAAGTGCAAATATCATTTGAAATCCAGTTTTCATTTCCTTTGCATATATACTCAGAAGTGAAATTGCTGGATCATATGGTCATTTCATTTTTAGTTTTTTAGGAACCTCCATACTGTTTTCCAAAGTGGCTGTGCCAATTTACACTCCCATCAACAGTGTACAGAGGTTTCCTTTTCTCCACATCCTTGCCAACACTTAGTGCCTCTTGACTTTTTGGTAGTAGCTATTTGAACAGGTGTGAAGTGATAGATCATTTGGTTTTGATTTACATTTTCCTGATGATGAGTGATGTTAAGCACCTTTTCATATACCTGTTGGCCGTCTGGATGTCTTTGGAGAAATGTCTATTCTGATTCTCTGTGCATTTTAAAAATCAGATTTTTTCTTTTTTGCTATTAAGTTGTGTGAGTTCTTTATATATTTTGGATATTAACATCTTATCAGATACATGATTTCCAAGTATTTTCTCCCATTTATTAGGTTGCCTGTTTATTTTGTTGATTTCTTTTGCTATGCAACTTTTTAAAAGAAAGATTTTATTTATTTATTTGAGAGAGAGAGAGAGAGAGAAAGAGTGTGTGTACAGGGGAGGGAGGGGCAGAGGGATAAGTAGACTCCCTGCTGAGTGAGGAGCCTGGCATGGGGGTGTGATCCCAGGACTCTGAGATCATGACCTGAACCAAAGTCAAATGCTTAACTGACTAAGCCACCCAGGTGCCCCTATGCAGCTTTTTATTTTGTAGTCCCACTTGTTTATTTTTGCTCTTGATGCTTGAATTGTTGCTATAATATCCAAAAAGTTATAGCCAAGACCAATGTCAAGGAGCTTTTCCCCTAAGGTTTCTTCTTTGTCGTTATGGTTTCAGTCCTTACATTGAAGCCTTTAATCCATTCTGAGTTAATTTGTATGCGGTGTATGATGAGATGCTGCTTTATTCTTCTGTGTGTAAGCATCCAGTTTTCCCAGCATCATTTATTGAATGGGCTATCTTTTCTCAATTGACTATTCTGGCACCCTTGCCAAATATTAGTTGGAGGTATATGTGAAGGTTTATTTCTGGGCCCTTGATTCCTTCCCATTGGTCTGTGTCCGTGTCTATGGCAGTACCATATTGTTCGGATTACTGTAGTGTTGTAGTATAATTTGAAAATCAGGAAGGGTGATGTCACCAGCTTTGTTCTTCTTTCTCAGGATTGTTTTGGCTATTCAGTATTTTTTGTAATTCCATACAGAATTATGGAATGTTTGTTCTATTTCAGTGAGAAATGCTGTTGGAATTTTGATAAGGAATGCATTGAATCTGTAGATGGCTTTGGGCAGTATGGATCTTTTAACGATATTAGTTCTTCTGATCGATGGATGCAGGGTATCTTTACATTTGTTTGTGTCTTCTTCAGTTTCTTTCATCAATGTCTTATAGTTTTCAGTGTATAGATCTTTCACATCCTTGATTAAATTTATGAAATTTATTCCTAAACATTTTGTCGTTTTTGATGCTATTGTAAATGCAATTCTTTCTTTTTCACGTCTTGTTGATTTCCATGTGTTGATTTTGTATCCTGCAATTTGACCAAATTTATTGATTTAACAGTTCTCTAGTGGAGTGTTTAGGATTTTATATATATAGGATCATATGATCAATAAACAAAGACAATTTTATTTCTTCCTGTCCAATTTAGATACCATTTGTTTCTTTTTACTGCCTGGTTGCTCTGGCTAGGACTCCTAGTACTGTGTTCAATAAGAATAGTGAGAGTGGGGATGCCTGGGTGGCTTAGTGGTTGAGTGTCTATCTTCGGCTCAGGGCATGATCCTAGGGTTCTGGGATCAAGTTCCACATCGAACTCCCCGCAGGGTCTGCTTCTCCCTCTGCCTGTGTCTCTGCCTCTCTCTGTGTCACTCATGAATAAATATATAAAATCTTTATATAAAAAAAAGAGTGGTGAGAGTGGGTACCCTTGTTTAGTTCCTGGTATCAGAAGAAAACCTTTCAAAGTTTCACCATTTAGTATAATGTTGGCTGTGGGTTTGTCATATGTGGATGGCCTTTATTGCCATGAGGTATGTTCTTTCTGGACCCATTTTGTTGAGGGTTTTTACCATGAAAGGATGGTGCGTTTTTTTCAAATGTTTTTTTCTTCATCTATTGAGATGGTCATATGACTTTTATCTTTCATTCCACTAATGTGGTATAGCACATTTACTGATTTTTGTATGTTGAACTATCTTTGTATCCCAGGTATAAATCTCACTTGATCGTGGTATGTGATCCTTTTAATGTGCTGTAGAATTTGTTTTGCTAATATTTGGTTGAGAATTTTTGCATGTATATTTATCAGAGATATACATCTATGGTTTTCTGGGAATGTCCTTTGGTATTAGGGTGGTGCCAGCCTCAAAAAGTGAGTTTTGGTGTGTTCCTTCCTCTTCAAGTTTTGGAAGAGTTTGAGAAGAATTGGCATTAATTCTTCTTTAAATGTTTGGCAGAATTCATCAGGAAAACCATATAGTCCTGGGCTTTTCTTTGTTGGGAGATTTTTGATTACTGACTCAATTTCCTTATCCTTTATTGGTCTGTTTAGATTTTCTATTTCTTCATGACTCAGTCTGAACAGGGAGCCCAATGTGGGGCTTGATCCCAAGACCCTGGGATCATGACCTGAGCTGAAGGCAGACGCTTAACCAACTGAGTCACTCAGCACCCCTGTTTTAGGATATTTTTTTAAATTTTTTTTATAAATTTATTTTTTATTGGTGTTCAATTTGCCAACAAATAGAATAACACCCAGTGCTCATCCCATCAAGTGCCCCCCTCGGTGGTAGGATATTTTTTAATTTCAATTTTGATTTCTTCTTTGATCCATTGATAATTCAGGAATATAGTGTTTAATATCCATATTCATGAATTTTCCAGTTTTCCTCCTGTTATTGATTTTTAGTTTCAGACCATTGTGGTCAAAAAAGATACTTGTTATGATTTCAAATGTTTTTAATTTGCTAAGGCTTATTTTGTGAATTATCATATGATTTATGATTTAGAATATTCTGTGCGTGCTTAAGAAGAATGTATATTCTGTTGCCACTTAACAGAATGGTCTATATATGTGTTAGATCCATTTGCTCTAAAGTGTGATGGAAGTCCAATGTTTTGTGTTGATTTTTCTGTCTGTTCTGGATTACCAAAAGCAGAGTATTAAAGATCCCTAATATCACCATACTGTTGTCTATTTCTACCTTCAGATTTGTTAGTATTTGCTTAATGTATTTAGGTGCTCTGATGTTGGTTGCATACATATTTGTGATTGTTATGCCTTATCTTTAAAAATAAAAGTCCATTTTATGTTGGTAAGAATTTAACTTCAATTACATACAAAATGCTACCCTGTCAATCCTCCTTTCTTATGTTTGTGATGTCACAGTTTACATCTTTTTATATTGTGTATCCATTAATAGATTGTTGTAGCTGTAGTTATTTTTAATACATTTTTACCTTTTATCCTTTACTCTAGAGTTAACTAGAACACTACATTGCTGTATTCTGAATCTGACTATATGTTTGTCTTTACCAGTGTGTTGTATATTTTCATATGTTTTCATGTTACTAATTAGCATCCTCTCATCTCAGCCTGAAGAACTTCTTTCAGCATTTCTTATAAGGTAGGATTAGTGGTGATGAATTCCCTTAGCTGTTCTTTATTAGGGAGCATCTTTATCTTGCCTTCATATCTCTGAAAGGCAGCTTGCTGGTAATGTAGTCTTGGTTGGCAGTTTATTTTTTTTTCAGTCCTTCGAGTAAATCATCCCATTATCTTACAATGTGTCCCAGTGAAGATCATTTTGGATTGGACCCTTGGGACAAACCATTAGCTTCATGAACTTAGATGTCCAAATCTCTCCCCAGGTTTGGGACATTCTCAGCCAATATTTCTTTAAGTAAGCTTTCTACCCCCTTTTGTTCCTCTTATTGGGTAAAACTATTGCATTGGCTTCTAGATCATTGATTCTTCTACTTTGTTAGGTATGCTGTAGAGATCTCTATTGAATTGTTCATATCAGTTATTTAACTCTTTACCTGTAGAATTTGTTTGGTTCTTTTTAATGTTTTCTCTCTCTGTTAAACTACTCATTTTGTTCTTGTATTGTTTTCTTGGTATCATTAATTACTTATCTTTGTTAGGCAATTCCTGTACCTCCATTTCTTTGGGGCCAGTTACTGGAGGTTTACTGTATGCCTTGATGGAGTCATATTTTCCTGATTCTTCATGATATCATAGCCTTGTGTAGGTATCTGCACATTTGAAGAAGCGGTCACCTCTGCCAGACTTTACGGACTGACATTGATAAGGGAAGACTAGACTTTCACCTGTGAGCGGGTAGGCACTAGATCAAGCTGGGATTCTGGGTCTGGTGGTGCAGGACACCTAGGGTAGGGGCATGTGGTAGCACTGGGTCTGGGGAAGCATGATGTCTCTCTGGCTCAGGTTGTTTGGTTCCACATTATTGACAACTATGTGGCTCTTGGTGAATATTGTCAGGGGTCCTCAGTGGCTATAGGCACTAGTGAGGTCTTCAGTGGCCCTTCCAACATCAGCTGCTAGGTAGCAGGGAAAACATTGGTGGTGGCCTGAGCTGTTGGTATTCACGCTCTCAGCTGTGGTGACAAGCTGCAGTTGCCTATATAGAGGCAGGGGCTGGTTGCAGATGCACACACAGTGGTCAAGTCCAAGGCCAGCAGCAAAGACCTGGGCCAACTAATAGCTCACTAGCAGCTACAGGGACCCTGACCACTAGCATGGTCTCCAATGACTACAGACTCTCCTCCAGCACCTTGCAGTGGAAACTTGGATGGGGGTCTATATGGAGGGTGTGCAGGTGCACATCTGGAGGGGGCTGACTACAGATGAGCATGGTGGTGCAGGCCAGTGATAGAAGGCAGGGCCTGATCTGAGCCCACAAGCAGCTATGGGGGCCCTGGCAGTTACAGGCTCCCCATGGTTACACACTATTTCGCTGGGTGTACACACTGCAGTAGAGGCTGGTGACAGGGGGCTTGGGCCAAGGGTGTGTGAATACACAGCTGAAGGGACTATCCCTAAGCACTTGCAGGGCAAGGGGGCCAGCTGAGGGGATGTAGGCTGGCATCATGCAATCTCACAGCTGCAGAGGCCTGAGTCAGCTGCTAGGGTTGTTCCTTGGTTCTGGCAGGGACTGCGGGGGAGAGAGCCGGGGGTGACTCAGGTGGCTGGCATCAGTGAATATGAACACCTGTGGGGTGAAAGCTGATGACATCTGCAGGTGGTCCACAGTGTTGTGCTGGTTGTTGGTTTCATCAGTGGTGAAATCTGCTGGGTCTCTGTGCAGAGCAGGTCACTGTGAACTATAATTGCTCCTGCTGTGTAGCTGCGATAATAACCCCTGCTTCTCTTCCTTGTTCCAGCCTTCTCAGTACATCTCTGCTTTCTGTTGTGGGTGGGGTTAACCATTGTTCGGTGCCCTGAAATGATGGGCAAGCTGATTGTTTACCCAACTCATCCTTTCCTGGAGAGGGGAACTCTCTGTCTGGGAAACTCCCTCTTGGCACTGAACAATGCTGGCTTCTGGGACAGGATGGTGCAGGCCAAATGAAGCTGTCTTCCATCTCTTTTTTTGCAGTTATTCTCAGGTATTTTTGTTCCACTGTGTGGTGGAAATTTCTTAATAGGACTCTAGGACTCTCCCAGAACTGTTTTTGTTTGTGGATGGCTGTCTAGTTGTTGATATTTATAGGGAGACGTGGAGAGGAGGCTGATGTGTTCTACATCACCATATTTTGGTGATGTCACTCCTGCAGGTGAGATTTGAATGCTACCCAAATGTGAAGGGAAAAAAATCAACAGAATTTATTTCTAAACAGAATCAAAAATACGTTCTAAAAAATTAACTGACCTTTGACAGTGTGATGATTTGCTTTAGCCATAAAGTGAGAATGATTGTTCTCTATTATATTACTAGTAATTGGTGCTGGCATTTCAATATGTAAAGTAAAATGTAAATCTGATCAGTAGGCTTCAAAACAGTATATAGCTAAAGTACACACTTTAACATTGTTCAGTATAAAATTAAAAACATAATAAGGTGGAAATGCTCCCCTCAAATGTCTTATAATACTAAATTGTAGTAAATGGACACCCTTTTAATGCAATTTTGTTGTTTTTATTCACATTAGTTTCTAAAGCCTACATGCTCTTCCTGCTGGGTCCATTACTAAAAATTATTCTAAACAGTGCTAGGCTCATTATAAATATGAGCTGTGAAAAGGCAGTATATCATTGTAGGGATAAGGATGGAGAACTGTGATCTTAAGTGTCTAGTAGTTTTTGTTAGAATAAAATACTTGTTGCTATACTTAAGCTTTCTTGCTCTTTTTTGTTTGCCTTTTTCACAGAATCAAAGCATATACCCAGATTTAACAATAGAACTGGCTTACTTAAAATGAATAAAATATCCAAACACAAGTCACCTTTTTGAACATTAAATAAACAGGTCATTTATCGTCACAGTTTGATTCATATTTGGTTATCCTAGAATTAGGACTTCTGTCTTGGAAAAATCTTAAGCTTTTATTTTTAATACTTTCCTTTATGATAGTAAATATCAATTATATCACTTTCAAAAATATACTATGGAGACTGGTGCAGCCACTCTAGAGAACAGATTGGAGGTTCCCTCAAAAAGTTAAAAATAGAACTGCCCCATAATTCAGCAATTGCACTACTAGGTATTTACCCAAAGGATACAAAAATACAGATTCCAAGCAGTACATGCAACCTCAATGTTTATAGCAGCATTGTCAAAAATAGCCAAATTATTTAGAGAGCCCAAATGTCTATCGACTGATGAATGGAAAGAGAAGCTGTGGTGTATACATACAATGGAATATTACTCAGCCACTAAAAAGAATGAAATCTTGCCATTTGCAATGGTGTGGATGGAACTAGAGTGTATTTTTAAAGATTTTATTTATTCATGAGAGAGAGAGAGAGAGCTGACAGAGAAAGACAGACAGACATAGGCAGAGGGAGAAGCAGGCTCCCTGCAGGGAGCCTGATGCAGAACTTGATTCCAGGACACTGGGATCATCACCTGAGCTGAAGGCAGATGCTTAGTCACTTAGCCACCCAGGAACCCCAGAGCTAGAGTGTATTATGTTAAGTGAAATAAGTTGGTCAGAGAAAGACAAATACCATATGTTCTCACCTATATGTGGAATGTAAGAAAGAAAACAGATGAACATATGGGAAGGAGAGAAAAAATGGAGGGAAGCAAACCATAAGTGACTCTTAGAGAACAAACTGAGGGTTGATGGAGAGAAGTAGGTGGGGGATGGGCTAGATGGGTGATGGGTATTAAGAAGGGCACTTAATGTGATACAGCACTGGGTGTTGTATGTAAGTGATGAAACACTGAAGTTTATCCCAAAAACCAATATTGCACTATATGTTAACTAACAAAATTTAAATTAAAAAAACTTAATGTTTTATTGAATGAAAAAAACAAAAGTCAAAAACTGCAAATACTGCAGCTAATAGAGTTATCATATTCCATTACCTACATATGTAGTGAATAGACTGACCCATAATCATTTTCACCAACTGGCCCCCGTTTTTTTACTCAGGACAGCCAAGCAGAAGCTTGAACTTTATGGTTGGTTTCAAATCATTGGCCATTTTCTTTAATTCCAAGGCTACTAAAGTGCCAAACCATATTTGGAAAAGAATAAACTGATAGGGATCTTCATTCCTGGAGAGGAAATGCTCTATTATATGCTTCATTTTGATTTGAAACTACTGTTGACCCTTGAACAGCATGGGTTAAAAATGTGTGTATAGCTTTTGACTCCCCCAAAACTTAACTAATAGCTGTTGACTGGAAACCTTACCAATAACGTAAACAGTCGATTAACACCTATTTTGTATGCTATATGTATCACATACTGCATTCTTAACGTAAGCTAGAGAAAATAAAATATCATTACGAAAAGCATAAGAAAAAATATGTTTACAGTACTGTATTTATCAATACTGTAAGTTTACATTGTCTGTTCTAAAGATGGAACTGTCAGTACCTATAGCAATATTGCCTTATATGACACAAAACACTGTAGATGTTGTACTTATCGCTAACATGAGGTATCAAAAATAAAAAGATAATGTGAAAAAGATTTATGTCTATTTATAGGTATTACAATTCATGCATTAACAAAGAAGTAGCAATAGAATTGGTAGCCTAGTATAATTGACAATATTGCTTCACAGTAGTGCACCCTATACATTAATGAATGGATCATTATAAAAATTTTATGACATATAGTATTACAGTCATATTCATAATACAGTATTGGAAATATTGTTACACTTTAAACATTTACCTATGATGATAGTCTGATATACAGTTTTTCTAATTACAAGAGAGAGGCATACTATATGTTCATGTAATTCTTTGAAAGCAAAGTTAAAAAATAGTAAAACTAACACATTACTAATTTTATATTAAATATCACTCACCTTAGGCTAACAACTTCCATACGAGACTTGCATGCTACGTTCTACACAATGAATACTTAAGTGATGATGATGACGATGAAGACACAAAAACATCTCATACATTTCTTGTCGTACAGTTGGATTTTCACATGAGGGCACTCATACACATATACAACAGATAAACTTATTTAACTGGATGGCATGATGATTATTTGCTACCCATTAAGTGGAAGTGGACCATCATAAAGGTCTTCATCTTTGTCTTTTCATGTTGAGTGGGCTGAGGAGGAGGAGGAAGCAGAGGGATTGGTCTTGCTGTCTCCAGGGTGGCCAAGGCAGGAAAGGTGGAGTGAAATGAGAAGCAAGAGAGGCAAGCACACTCAGTGTAACTTTATAGAAATACATTGTAATTTCTGTCTTTTTTGTTATTTCATTTTTCTAAAAATGTTTCTATATGGTACCTGTCCTTCCACTGTGTGCTTTGGTTGCAGTGCCCATATCACAGAAGGTTCCATGTTGTAAAATAAGTCAAAAGCAGTCTTGAATAATTGAAGCCTTTCTGCCAGGCTGTCTAATGTCAATTTGTTTTCTGGCACTGTGACCTCTAGGTCTTCTTCTCCATTGTCTGACACTGGTTGGGGAGCGCTTATCTCCATCAAGTTGCCTTCTGTTAATTCGTCTGGTGTGGTGTCTGTTAGCTCTTGAACTTCTCTAAGACCCATATCTTGAAATCCTTCATATCCCACTTTTTTTTTTACCATAGCCACAATTTCTTTCATGATTTCCTTAATTGGCTCTGTATAAATCCTGGGAAGTCATGCAAAGCATCTGGGCACAGTTTTCTTCAGCAGGAATTTATTATTTCAGACTGATGCCTTTCATGGCTTTTCCTATAACAACAATAGCGTCTTCAACTGTGTAATCCTTCTAGACTTTGGTGTTGAACTCATGGGATTCTAGGTAGCCATGGGGCACTGTCCAATGTCAAAAGAATTTTAAAAGGAAGTACCATACTGGCAGGGTACATCCTGACTTCAGGGATAAACATTGATGGAACTAATCCAGAAAGAGTCTTCTTATTGTCCAGGCCTTTTTGTACAACCCCAAGATAGGCAGCTGGTGTTCATCTCTTCCCTTCAAGGCTGGGGGGTTAGCAGCTTTATAGATAAGGGCAGTCTCAATCATAAACTCCACTGCATTTGTGTTACCAAACCCATTTGACTGCTTATCACTGGAAAGGCCAACACTTGAGAGACAAGTTTTGATTGGAAAGGAATTTGATCTTTATTCAGGAGGCCAGCAACCTGGGGAGAAGGCAGACTCTAGTCCAAAAGCCAACTCCCTGGTTTTTACCTGGCCTAAGGGATAAGGGTAGTTAATCAGCAAAGGGAGTGTAGTGGTCCGTAACACTTCTTGATTACGTTCAGCCTCAGTGGTACCAGCTACAGACGTTATCTCAGTATTTGGAGGTTGTGCAAGGGGGTCTGGTTCCTTAGTGCCCAAGGTTGTGCAAGAATACTCTGTTCTTTCTGCAAAGGAAGCCAAGGTCTATGGATGCACAAAGGGAGGTCAGGAAAAGTCATTTGTGTGACCTTAAAAAAGAAAAACATTTTGCTAAAAGGTTGCTGGGCTAATCAGAAAGCTGAGCCAACTTCAAACAGACTCGTTGGCCTCTGTGGCCTGGGAAAATTCTGGTCCTTCATTCCCCAAGGCCAGTGGTCTGCAAATCTCAAAGAAAGTAAATTGGTTCTGTTACAGGTCAAGGGCCTTACTTAGGTCAGCAAGCAAGTCAACCTGAAACAAGTTAACCATTTCAAATGTTAAGACAGGTTGGAGTGCTGTTACATTCGCACAAAACAGTAGTTAGCCTATCCCTTCCTGCCTTAAATCCTGGTGTTCACTTCTCTTCTTTACTAATAAACGTCCTTTGTGGCTTTTTTTTTTTTTTTTTCCAGAATAGAGCACTTTTGTCTTCATTAAAACCTGTTCAGGGAGATATGCTTTCTCCTCAATGATTTTCTTAATGGTATCTGGGAACTTTGTCTGCTGCCTCTTGGTCGACAGAAGCTACTTCTGTTATCTTGGCATTTGTTTAAAGCCAGACCGCTTTTTAAAATCAAACTATCCTTTGCTGGTATTAAATTCTCTAATTTTAGATCCTTCACCTTCCTTTTGCTTTAAGTGGTCTTATAATGACTTCTTTCTTTTCTTGAATCACATTAGAGTTTATAGGCATGCTTTCCTTATAGCAATCCTGTATTCACATAATAGCTGCATTTTCAAAATGAGATAAAAAGTATTTTGCAAAAAGTGCAAGGTTTTCATGCCTGCTGGCATAGCTGCATCAGTGGCTTCATGAATTTTCTTTTCCTTTTTTTACAATGGTCCTTCAGCTGGATTCATTTATCTTGAAATGGTGGGCACCTGCAGCTGCAGACCTCAAATCTGTGGTACATATCAAGAAATTCAACGTTTTCTTGCAATATCATGACTTTTCTCTGCTTCTTGGGAGCACTTCCAGCATCGCTAGTGGCACTTCGTATGGTCCCATACTGTTATTCAAGGTTTACGGTATTGTACTAAACACGATGAAAAAAATGTGAGAACCATGAGAGATCACTTTTTTCCCATGATAGGCAATTTGCCGCAGAGATGATTAGCATCACGTGGCTTTCTAAGTAGATACTAGCAACACTTGAGCTCACCGCAGTAGCTACTGGAGGTGGCTGCGAAACTACTGCAGTAGTGTGGTATGTACTACAGTTCATTTTATGCACATATGACTTAATACTACATCTTTACATTTGTTTACATTTCTCTCCACGATGAATGGTGCCATTTACAGTCTGTGAATGGGTGTGTAAGTTTGGATAAACTTTATATTTTATGGTAGTAAATGATAAAATAGTATCTACGTATATTTTGTGCATTCATGATGTACCTTTTTCTTAATTTTTTTTTTTTTGGTATTTCTAGGCCATGCAGTTTGTCTGCAAGGTTTTTGAAATTGTTATGGATCTCCAAAAAGTTTTCCAATATATTTATTGAAACAATCTGCATATAAATGAACCCACCTATTCAGATCTGTGGTGTTCAAAGGTCCGTTGTAGTGTGTTTTTATGTGGTCAGAAAACTGTATTTTGGGGGGTATCAGTGTGAAGAAATCCTTTTAGTAAAAAAAATTTGTTCACCCACTAACCAAATCTCCTTTACCTTGTAATTGCAAACGATAAAAGACATGAGAAATGCAAAGACTGGAACCCTAATTCATGAATTTAATGGCAGGATGCATAATTTTGATACCTGTTCTGATTTTATAGTCTTCCTATGCTAAGGGAGGCACAAATTCTTTTCAACCAGAAGCCAACCTAGAGTTTGTTGATTAACCTAGCTATACAACTTGATATCTAAAAAAAGAGAATAGACTAGAAAGCATAATCAAACTCTTTTGAATTAATGCTTGATTTTATTAGCTGTGCCCCTGATTTCTAGGCTGTAGAAGACCCTTATTCTCATGTAACTCTACAAGACTCTATAGATGAGACAAAAATTGCCATCAAGTTCCCACACATTTTGTCCACAGAGTAAAAAATAAAATGAAAAATGAAATTTTATATAAAATTTAATCAGCCAGACACGGTGTATCTTTTAACAGTCTATATTCTTACTTCCCTCCTCCCCTAAACAGAACTGTGTATAAAGCTAGCTTTTTGTAAAACAGAATACTTGAGCAGATTCATTATCATCATTTTTAGACTGTACAATGTTATCTGTAGGTTTTTTTTTATTCATGATAGACACACACAGAGAGAGAGAGAGAGGCAGACACAGGCAGAGGGAGAAGCAGGCTCCATGCAGGGAGCCCGACGCAGGACTCGATCCCAGGACTCGGATCACGCCCTGGGCCAAAGGCAGGCGCTAGACCGCTGAGCCACTCAGGGATCCCCTGTTATCTATAGTTTTTATTTTAAACTTTAAAATCTTATTTTCTTCACCTTGGTACCAAACATTTGGAACAATCAATGATTCAAGCTACTGTCCCTTAGTCCTAAACCATGAGCTTTCTAATTGTCTATAGTGAAGTTATTTTAAAATGTATCATAGTAAAATGGATGAATAGTAGATTTCTGCCCCTTGCCTCCTTCCCTTGTGAATTGGTATGAGTATGCCCTTGTACTGAGTGGTGTGTTGTCCCCCCAGCTAGTGTTCTCTTTTGTGTTTGTCACAAAAGATCAATGAAACAATGCCTCCAGACAAAGCTAGGGAAAGGAAGGGTGCATTTAATGAACTAGTTTTTTTTTTTTTTTTAATTCTCTGGTTGCAAACCTCTAGTTCAGCACCAGAGCTTTTTCTTGATGCAGTGTTGCAAAAAAAAAAAAAAATGTCGACTCTAGTTCTTTCAAAACATATGACAGCAAAGATATAAATTTTGGTATTCTTCTAGAGTTCTGATTTAGATTGTTCCCGGAGCAATAAAATGCGCTCTCTGGGAGGCTTCTAGGACAACACAGAGAACAAAGCTGAAACTCTGGAGGAGTTCAGCTGCACCAGGTCACAGAGCAGTCAGTACTAAAGGAAGCATGCCCTCAGAATATGTTCTCAAAACTGAAGTGAGAAAGGGTTATCATTTTATTCGCAAACTCTGAGTACTTCTGATATGCCACGTACTGTAGTATGGTCAGTGAGGCATACGGAATTGAGAAAGATGTTCCTGTACTCGAGGAGTTTCTAACCTCTTGGAGAAGATGTGGATACTTATAAATGACTCCAATGCATAGGAGATAATGAGGTGGCAGAGTGTGACTGGCTGAATGTGCACTCTGAACAAAGAAGAAAAGAGCTGCAAGGAGCCAAAAGGAAATATTGCTTGTTACAGCATAAGATATTAAACAGAGTGTATTTAATGCTAGACATTTCCTTCCGAAGTTTTCTGGAAGCTGTGCAGCATGGTATGGTGGTAACTAGCCATGTGTGGCTATTTAAATTAATTTAAGCATTCCAACTCTTAGTTGCACTGGTCACATTTCAAGGGCTCTTTGTGGCTACTATATTGGACAGAAGAGGTAGAGAACAGTTATATTATTGCAGAAAGTTCTGTTGGACTATTCTAGAGTCTGCATCTCTTACGTGTTAAAGCTGAACTGAGTATATTACTTTCTAAAGTAGTGGGAACAAGTGATTCTTTGAGATACTGAGAGGTCATGTCATTTTGTAAATGACACACTCAAATTCATCAAAATGTATGGGAATATTCTTAGAATCTAATAACAGATCATCAAAAAGAATAGGAACTATGAATCGTCAAAAAATGGATCTGTTCGCTTTTTAAATATAAACTCTGGCTCTGTAGTTTAGAAAAACTGCAAATATAAAAAAGGCAGATACTATAAATAATAACATTATTAGTAAAAGGAGTTAATTTAATGGGCGTTAAGGCAGATTATCCTCAGCTAAACATAATTGACTTTGAGACTAGACATAGCACTAATGTACTTGAGGTAATATTGAACATGATTGTTTCCATGGGAACATTCCTGGAGTGGCTGCTGCCTAAAAGGGATGTTCAGGGCAGGTTCACAGAAGATTTGGTGGCATTTATGCGGCAGATTCAGATTCTAATCAGGAATTGATTTTAATTTTATTTATTTACGATCTTTTAAAAATTAAAAGTGAAGTAAAATACGCGGTGCAAGAAGCTAGAAAATACAGTTTTCAGATGCAGAGGTGGCTCCAGGATGGATCAAGAGCAAGAGCTAAAGCAGAAATTTGCCTTGGCTACCTGGACGACGGGTACACTACCTGCATTTTGCACAGTGTCTGGATGGAGTGTGTTGCAGTAGGAAACAAAGGCTGAAGACAGTCCTTGTAGGCCCTGTCATGGACACTTGCCATGAGAATAGGGAGAGACTCTGTGTGTACAGTGAGTAGAGCCCTCAGCCAGGATAGTAGCATTTCAGAAAAAAACTTCTGTGACTCACAAATGAAATGGGAAACGTAGGAAAAAGAGGACTTCAAAAGAGAGAAATCTAGCCAAGCAGTCCAGAGATTAGTCTCTCTCCACGTGGCTTAAGGGTTATCATCTCATCCTCACAGAGGGAAACGTGCATTTTGAGACTGGAACCCCACTTGTGTGTCTTTTGCGGGCATACATCGTTTTATGAGATGTTTGATTATTTATGTAGCTCCCAAATCAAGTGACAGATTGAATCATTATCACAAAGCATTTTATCCTTGTAAGGTCGTTCTTGTAAGCTGAAGACTCGGACACTGATCTGTACCCAGCTGGACTGAACCTGCCTGGCTTCTTCAGAAAAGAGCTGGGGAAGCCTAGCAAGCAGCACCGGGTACACAGTGGTGCCTGCGTAAAAGCCGATTTCATTGCATCAGCTCGACACCTCTGTGGGGAATATCGTAGTAGTATTCAGAGTTTGCACATGGGAAAACTGAGGCCTAGGTATAGTAACATCTCCCCTGAAATCATAGAGTAAGTGACAAATCTAGAAATGAAATAATGTTTTCCTTGATTCTAAAGAAAGCCTGGATCCTGATCACTACAAGCCACTCTCTTCCTTCTGTGTAGCAATATGAGAAGAATAAGTGGTGAAAAAAACCATACAGAGTATCTATTGTCGATACTATGATTCTTCTGTAAAATTAGCTGCTATCTGAAAACACCTGCAAGGTAAAAAATATTAAAATAACCATTTTTTATTCTCCTGGCCATTTGGGGAAGGATTTAATTGTTTATGAAACTGAAACTCTGTGTGAAAACTGTCATGTGATGGTTAAATAAATTATTTTATACATACTACCTGGCATAGAATTATATTCTAAATATTTATTTAATAACAGAAAATATTGGGGATCCCTGGGTGGCTCAGCGGTTTAGCGCCTGCCTTTGGCCCAGGGCGCGATCCTGGAGTCCCGAGATCGAATCCCACATCAGGCTCCCGTCATGGAGCCTGCTTCTCCCTCCTCCTGTGTCTCTGCCTCTCTCTCTCTCTCTCTTTCTATGTCTATCATAAATAAGTCTTAAAAAAAAGAAAATATTTAAGTCACAAAATGTTACTTACACAGCAGGAGTCCAAGTCTATAAAAGAAATAATGTGTAAGGCAGAGAAAAAGAATCTCTGACAGGAAATATGCCAAAATATTAATAGTGGTTGTCTCTTGAGTCACAGGATGAGAAATTATGTTCAGTTTAATGGTTGTGATTATCTTTTGTTTTCCCCAAATTTTATCCTGAAAATTTTCAAACGTAAAGTTGAAAGAATTTTGTAATTCATTTTGTTTAACTTTTCATCAGTATTTTCTGTTATGTATTTTTAAAATAAGTACAAAACATTATTTTTAAAAGAGATGTCACCCTGTATTTTTTTTTGTTTGCTCACTCTGTTTTCTCAAATACTCTTTTACTCCATTAACTTTTTTCAAAAGGAAGGCATAGAGCTCTAGAAACTAAGAATACGTATGTGTCAATCTCAAGTTCACTCTTGCAGTCTACTGGGAACAGCTTTGAGGGCTCTCCTCATAGCTGACTGTCCCTCTTAGCCTTAGGTGGGAAGGTAGGATGCCAGTGTAATTGTCAGATTGTGATATCTGAAGAGATGATTGGCCTAGCTACGCCTGCTTCACAGTATGTAAAGTGATGGAATTGTGCACTGACTCTTTCAGATACACATAGTTAGAAAAACCAAAAGTATCTCCCACCTCCACCCAAGGTGGAAGAGGGGCAGGCAGCCCATACCTCGTTGACTTGTAACCTTAAGAAAATACAGACTAGTACCTTTGCTTGGAGGAAGAGATATATGGCCAAGAACACTCTAGAGTCAGCAGGAAACAGGTGATCTTATTCTCCTTTACCTGACAGTTGATGTCAAGAAAGTGAACGACTTTGTTCCCTTTTTTTCCTTCACTAATCATCTCTGACATGCACCTGGGCACCCAATCTGGAATATTGTATCTTCACTCTGCAGCAGGCATACTGTCTGAGATTCTGGAATCTACTTTTGTCCCCTGAAGTTCCCCTCCTGGTGGATAGTTAGGTAACTCACGGTTGTCTAGGCTTAACCAGCCACTTAAGAGCAGTCCTTTCCTTCACTTAAAGAGAATCAGGTAAAGGAGGCTGAGTAATTTAGGCTTAAAATATTTTCATAGGAATTAAGTCACCCTTATGCTAAAATTGTGTGCTTTTGATTTTCTTAACCTGTATAAATCAGCATCCTGTGAAATGTGTACTGTGAAATATTAAGATGATTTGTAGCTTTTACTCAGAGAGGTTATAAGGTGCTATGGTCCTATATGATTGGAGAATGCTGGGTTATGCCATGTTCAACACTTTCACCAGAGCTTTTGAAGTTTCCATGTATATCAGGTTCTCCAAGAAGGTGGCCATATATTCATCATTGTCCAGACCAATTTCATTAGGCAAATTTTTCCTTTGCCAACCACCATTAAGCAGGAATACCCTTCAGAGTCCTACTAGTTTGTAAAGCAATTCTTACCATGCAAAGTGTGGTCTGAAGAACCAGCAACATCAGCATTACCTGAGAAACTGTATGAAATGCAGACTCTCAGACCCCATCCCAGATTTGCTGAATCAGGATATTAATAAGCATCCCAAATAATTCATACCGATGCCTTAATGACCTTTCAATTCACATCTGTTGAGTACTTACTGTAGTCAGATACTGCTAGGAATTTTCAAATATATCATTTACTCACCACTGTCAGACACATGCTTGAATGTTCTTACATATCCCAGGGTTAATTTTACAGTAGAAGAGGAGTGATACACTCCAAACTTGTAGCCGAATTAGTGAATAGACCTCTTCTACAGGTATCATTGAATTTTTTTTCCTTTTTTTTTTTTTTTTTTTGAGAATGAGAGAGAGAGAGAGGCAAAGGGAGAAGCAGGCTCCATGCAGGGAGCCCAACATGGGACTCGATCCCGGGTCTCCAGGATCACGCCCTGGGCTGAAGGTGGCGCTAAACCGCCAAGCCACCCGGGCTGCTCGACATTGAATTTTTAAAAAATAGGCTTTGTTGGGGGCACCTGGGGGGGCTCAGTCAGTTAAGACTCTGACCCTTGATTGTGGCTCAGGTCATGATCTCAGGTCATCGGATGAGTATGTTGCTCTCTGCTCAGTGGGGCGTCTGCTTTTCTCCCCTCTCTCTCTCCCTCTCCCCTTGCTCATTCTCTCTCTCTCTCTCTTTCTCTCTCTCTCTCAAATAAGTGTACAAGTCTTGAAAAAAATAACACCGGACTGTTTACAAAGAGCAGTTTGAGGTTATAGCAAAACTGAGGGGAAAGTACAGAGTTCCCAGACATCCCTGCTCCTTCCCTCACACACGCAGCCTCCTTAACTAGCAACATCCTGCACCTGTGCTGACATATCATTATCACCTACAGTCCTTAGTTTACATTAGGGTTCGCTTTTGGTGTTGTCCATCGTATGGGTTTTGACAAATGTGAGATGATGTGTATCCACTATTACAGTATCATACAGAAGAGTGTCCCTGCCCTAAAAATCCTCTGTGCTCTGCCTATTCTTCTCTCCCTTCCTTCAACCCCTGGCAACCATTGATCTTTTTACTGTCTCCATAGCCTTTTCCAGAATGTTCTACAGTTGGAATCATATGGTATATAGCCTTTTCCTATTTCTTCTCCCTAGCAATATGTGTTTAAGGTTCCACCATGTCTTTTCATGACTTACTAGCTGATTCTTTTAGCACCGAGTGACATTCAGTTGTCTGGATGTGGCACAGTGTATTTATCCATTAATGTACTGAAGGACACCTTGGTTGCTTCTAAGGTTCGGCACTCGGGAATAAAGCTGCTATAAATGTCCATGTGCAGGTTTTTGTGTGGACATAAGTTTTCAATTCATTTGGGTAAATACCAAGGAGTGCGATTGCTGGATCTCAGAGTATGTTTAGTTTTGAAGAAACTGCCTGTCTTCTGAAGTTGTACTCCCACCGGTCATGAAGGATAGCTCCTGAAATTGACTATTAATAGGGATGTCAGTAATCTTTGGAGATTTACCAAATGTTGTAATTAGTGTTCTTTAAATTTTATTCAAGAAAGAATTCGTATTTCATGACAAATATTTGAATGATGCTTCATGTTTACATTTACCTGTTATCTTAAGGATGTACATAATAAAAGTTTATACCAGAGGATAAAATATCAAAATACCAAAGCATATGCCTACATTTGTTAAAAGACTTGCACAATATATAGTTAACTCCATTTGTAGTGTTGATGTTCTTAAAATTGTGAGATTATCTATGTTACCAGTGGTGGTGTTCTTAAACTTCTCCAATTATCTCAAAGATTTCAAATCAGGTGTGTAGCGGCAATGTAGGCCATAGTTATCTTTTCATATTGAAATGAGAGATCAGATTTCCACTTTCAAGGCTAAATGAAAAATAAGTGAAGCTCTCAGGGAGCCAGACTTAGTGAAGTTTTTGAAGTGAAGTCTTTATGTTTGGTCCGTAGTAAGTCATGACAGGATGCAGTATTGTATTGTACACACTGTAGGAAAGGTATATAAATAATTTTAATGCTGAAAGATTAATATCTGCAGAAAAAGTGGCAAGTCATTTCATGCACTCAGAATTCGGGCTCTGGATTTAGAACAAATTGGTTTTAAATCCCAGTTCTTCTAACTTATCCTCTCTGTAGCAGGTTAAGCAAATTACTTAGCCTTCCTGAACCTCAGTTACTCCATCTGACACTGAGATAATGACAGCAATTAGCTCTCAGGTTCATTCTACTGAGTCATTCTATCTCTAGTATGGGGCACTGAGCCTGGCCCTTGGCAGCACTTGGTAAGTTATATCTACTCTTACAACTGTGTGGAAAAGTTTGGAAATCAAACTTTAGAACCAAGAGTTTTATAACCAGGCAACTCACTTTGGAATATCTCCTTTGTGATGGAAACCTTATGGGGGTGGGGAGGAGAAATTAAAAACAAACCTTAAACTAGATTTTCACTGCAACTGGGAGACAGAGAAAACTCCCATCTGCATATGGATTACAACAAAGGTGAGGTCATATAGAAGCTGAGGACCATAAAGACGGGGACGGGACGGGAGGGGAGGGCAGGGCAGGGCAGGGCAAGCAAAGAGGTTTCTGAGGGCTAGAATATCTCAGACCTCTCCAGCAGACAGCTGCTTCCCAAATGAACAGGCACTGCTGTGAGGATTTCTGAGACTGAGCACCTCAAGAGCACCTGGGAAGAAAGAGAGAGACCAGGTTCAGAAAGTGTTCAGGAGCCAAGAGGTGGCAGATGCACCCATCAAGAAATAGTGTCAGAGGGGCGCCTGGGTGGCTCAGTTGGTTAAGCATCTGCCTTCCCCTCAGGTCATATTCTCGGAGTCTTGGGATCGAGCCCCACATCAGGCTCCCTGTTCAGTGGGGAGTCTGCCTCTTCCTCTCCCTCTGCCCCTCTTCCCCCCACCACTCTCTGCTTGCGCTCTCTGCTTTCTCTCTCGAATAACTAGCATCTTTTAAAAAATAGTATCTGAAAGTGCATTGTGGCAGAAGAAAGGGCTGTGAAGGGGACTAGGAAACCCAGGGCTGGTGGGAGAAGTCACCAGAACCAGGCTGGGCTCTGAGAGAGCAGGGCTAGCTGCAGAGATGACTGTATTTGAGACATTCACTGTGGTAACAGAGGAGGGAGTTGTGAGCTGTAAAGCTAGAAATGATATATTGACACATCCCTATATCCCCTGCCCCATTTCTTACTAGAAGTCTAGGAAAATCCATCCTATGAGGAAGCTCTGCCTACACACAGGGATGCTATAGAATAAACCATAAATGAGAACAACATCAATTCCTATGGATCGTAGAAATATTTATCTGCAAATGGTTACCACAAAGCAGATGAGAATTACAACATTGCAGAAAGAACTAAAAAGAGTCATCAGCAAACTAACAGATCCTTGAAAGAGCTGTCTTAGCTGTGCAGGGACTCTACAAAGCACAAATAGAAGATCCCAAAGAACAGGTGACCAGATAACAGGAAGTGACGGCCTGAAAACAGGATATGAAATGTGTATCAGCCTAAATCGTTGAATAGAAAACAAAATTCTAAATGAAGACTAAATTACAAGTAGCACATTGAAGAGCAGCCACCACAGAAAGCACAGCAAGAGACAGAGAGGAAATAAATAAAAAGCAAAGTCCATGGAAACAGAAGCCAGAGAGAGAGAGAGAAAGAGAGAGAGATGGGGAGGGAGGGATTGAGAGAGAGACCAAAAAAAAAAATTAAAATGAGTTCTTGTAGAAATATCGGATGACATATCTGGGGATGTAGGAGGCGACCCTAAAGCATTTTGTCATGGGAGAAAAAAAAGGACAAATAATCCTAGAACTAGGGTAGCAGTGTTAGACTGCTACTAAAACCCCTGCTTCTTCGGGCTCCCTTGCAGCAGGAAGTGCCCAGAGGACAGCATAACAACAGAAGCTTGAGTTTTCTGTAATTTTCAGTTGACTGATAGTGTTTTACTGACAGATGATGCTGAAATATTATCAGAATTAGAGAACACCTCATGTTGAACACCTTGTGATGTCTCTGGCACTTGCTGAGTTGCACCATTATCATTAGGTCCTCTTTATCCCTCTTCCAACCGTTACACGTGTGCAGCTGAGCATTAGCAGTTACATTCCTCGGGCGCCTGGGTGTCTCAGTGGTTGAGCATCTGCCTTTGGCTCAGGTCATGATCCCGGGGCCCTGGGATCAAGTCCTGCATCGGGCTCCCCGCAGGGAGCCTGCTTCTAGTCTACCCCTCTCTCTGTCTTTCATGAATAAATTAATAAAATATTTTTTAAGTTACATTCCTTTGAGTGTTTCATTCTTTCAAAAGGAGTATTTTTGAACGAAACGAAAAATAGTCATACATAGGGCCCCCTAGAGGAAGTTGTGAGGTGAACCAGTATGGCATAGTATAAAGAGGTTTAGAAAACCCGGACTTTGAATCCCGGTTTAGACACTAAAGGCTGCGTGTTCTTTCAGAGCTTATTTAACTTAATCTCTTTTAGCATCAATTTCTTCGAGATGACTCCTAAAAAGCTCTGCCCATCCTGGTCTGACAACCAGTGATACTCAGTGATAGCAGTGATAGCCAGTTTGATGTACTCTAGGAGTCTCAAGGTTTACTGCCTTAATAACACAGGTACTTTTTGGAGAAAGTACTTCCACGCTCTATGCCTCACATTCCTTATTTGTGAAAGGGGGTGTGTGTAATAGTACTTTATGAACTGTATTGAGGATTAAGTAATATAGCCTATACAAACATATAGCAGATGTCCAACAAATGCTATTTCTTGTGATTACAATTATTATTTTGCTGAAGAGGTGACATTGTTGTCATAGTTGTGGTTTTTTGTGTCACTTAAGAGCTCATAGAATCTGAGTTATCTGTTGGCTTAGTTGGTAGAGTGTGTGACGCTTGAACTCAGGGTTGTGAGTTCAAGCCCCACGTTAAGTGGAGAGATTACTTAAAAAAAATAATTAAAAACTTGAAAAGAGATCATAGAATCTGTTCTATAAAGGAAGGGGACTATACAACATGGAATGAAGCTCCAAATTTCCTGACAAATGTGTGTCAGAGTAGAGTCCCCCAGCCCTGCTCCTGTATTAGCTTCACTCCTGAGGGTTTGGAGGCCTCTGGATGGGCTCAGACAGGGCACATGCTGTCCCACACAGAGAGAGGTGCTGAGACTGCCATCTCCCTTTCTGCTGGGGGATAACCATCAACCATTTAGGTCACAATATTTTCTGCTTCCCAGGCCATTCCAAATGTCTAGATGCCCCAAACACAGCACTACTTTGAACAGAGGCATGTTGTCTTAATATTTTTTTAAAGATTTTATTTATGAGAGAGAGAGAGAGAGAGCAGCGGAAGTGGCAGAGGGAGAGGGAGAAGCAGACTCCCTGCTGAGCAGGGAGACCAACTTTAGGCTGGATCCCAGGACTTCAGGTTCAAGACTTGAGCTGAAAGGAGATGCTTAACCCACTGAGCCACCTAGACATCCATTAATATTAGTGACTTATACACATGCACAGATTCCAAGAGATTTATGAAACCATAAGGAAAGGACCAAGCATCCAGGCTACCTAGACCAGTGGGAAGATTTAGACCTCCAAGTTTGTATTATCAACTTCAATATGATCTCTTTTTTTTTGAGCATTTCTTGTGTATGTGTTTGTATTCTCTCTCTTCTCTCTCTCTCTCTCTCTCCCTCCCTCTCCCCCTCCGCCCACCCTCCCTCCCTCTCTGTAAAATGGATAGGAAGTCTTAAACAGAAATGAATTTTCAAGAGCTGAAGGTGTTTGGATGTAAAGCCATGCTTTTAAGCTGGATTTTTTGTTCAATTAGCACTCTAGTGCCTGAGGACTTATTCTGCTGGTAATGGCAAGATCAAGGAGGAGGCAGCAGTAAAATATCCATTTATTGTAGGGACACATTCTCCATTCTGGTTCCCTTTAAGATAAGTTCAGAGATTATCCCTGTGAACACCACTCCATCTCTCTGGAGTCACTGGAGCCTGATTGCCAATTTTGGCCAACTCCCAGAGATAGAAGTGTGGCAGGCATAGGGCCAAATTGTTTCTGCCTCAGAAGGTGACCATGAGTTTTCAAACCCAAGTTAATCTCTGTCCTGATTTTTTTTTAAAAGCTAGTAGTGTCTGAGGCTACTTGAAGATCTAGAGTTTTGGGACTAACCCAGCTCCAAGTTCCCCATGAACTAATCATCCTCTGTGAGGATAGACACATTTTGTTGTTGTCGTCGTCGTCGTCGTTGTCGTTGTTGTTGGAGGAGGAGGCATGACAAGGAACTTTACACATTTCGGCCAACTCCAGACCAGTAAAAACCCTGGTCCTACCTGGCAGCAACAGTGGATCAGAGATAGTTTAATCATCCTGTGAGATATGACTAACAGATGTTGTTACAAAGGAGTTTGCAATCTCACGCCTATTAGGAAAGTTTAATGCTGATGACAGGGGAGGTAAGAATTTCTTTGGAAAATAGGCTAGAGGGACTAGATGATTGATTTGGATCTATTTTGAGATTGATTTGGATCTGGCTGAGCCTGATCCAAAGGGAAGAGAAAGCCACCTTTCAGTTTGAACACCAGTAATTCTGGGAATGCATATTATTCAAGCCTAGCCCACTCTGCCACAGGTGCAGTAGCGGCTTTGGAACACAATTTGGAAAGCCTAGTCAGCAGTGTCCCCAACAACAAAACCCAGAAGTAAGAAAAAATATAATAGATGTTGTCTTAAAACAGTTTATCCTTTTTTTGGTATAAAAGTAAGGTAATAAATGAGAAGACAATCAAATAATCGTGAGGAACACTGTATTGTCCCTTGTACATTCTATGAGGAATCCCCCAACTGAGCAATTTGGTATTTGCATAAGCGGTCACACATTTCCATGCCCCATTTCAAGGAAGGGGGCAGAGAATGCCTTATTCATTTGGGCCACTGTGTTGGATACTTTCCATTTGTCCCTCCAGATCCATTCTCCTCTTTCCCCCACCAGGTTCTGTGCTCCCAGGGGCTGACCTTTGTGGACTGCATCAGTTAGGATCTGTTGCTTTCTGGCAAAGAGAGATACCAGATCAGGGTGTTTATTCTCTCAGCCTCCTCCCTCATGGGCCAAGAATTGGCAATGGCTGCTTCCTCTACCAAGGACTTCAGTTCCTGGTGGATGTTCCTCACCTACACCTATAGGCTTTCTTGGTGACCTAGTGGCTGACTCCAATTGCCTCTTCAGACCTTGCTGCTATTTGTGCTCTCTGGTTACAATCCTTGAGCTCCTTTACCATCCCTTACTGGTTTCTCTTAACTCTCCTGTGTATATTCCCTTGATTAAATATCCTCAATTATGCATCTTTAGGTCTGACTGCTGCTTCCTGCCAGGAAACCAACTAATACCCTTTCCTGTGTAGAATAGTACCTGGCCCATAATGGATGCTTAATAAATGCTTCTATTATTTTTATATGTATGACATGATTACTAAATTTAAATCAGATTTTGTTCAATTTTAGGCTAGGGCTTTTTTGTCATATAGTATCTCCAGCACTGAAGAGTTTCTAGTTGTTGTTTGCCTTTGTAGAACTTCAGTTTAAAGAATACGATTTTGATATTATAAAGACCTGAGGAGCTGACACACGGCTGCATTTCTGAAAATTCAAAGATTAGAAGTGAAAATTGTGAAAATCTCATTCAAATCAACTCTAATAAGTGTCAATATTTTTTCATTGTAGCAGAATTCATCAAAATAAATTTTGTTGAAAATATATATCCATTTAGCCTGTCTGAAATTCTGTCCATTTATCTTATTTGTTTCTGTGATATTCACTGTTTTAAGTTCTGGCTTTGAGCTTCTTTTTTTAAAGATTTTATTTATTTATTTGAGAGAGAGTGCACACAAGCAGGGGAGAGGGACAAGGAGAGAGGGAGAATCAGACGCCCCCTTAGCAGGGAGTCTGCCAAGACGAAGAGGGGCTCGACCCAGGACCCTGAGATCATGACCTGAGCTGAAGGCAGATGCTTAACCGACTGAGCCACCCAGGCACCCCTGACTTCGAGCTTCTAAGACCCATGTCTACATGAGCCAGAAAAAGAGGCTCACCCTTAACCATGGGCCAAAGTTGGCCTTTTATTCTGTAATGTTAGGAAAAGCAGTAACGAAAGAAGTTTTCTCTGCAGATAGGAGTTTCACCAACTAGGAAAATTAGTTTACTTAATTATATTTACAGAGGAGAACTAGTATTTCAAGAATTGTTGTATACAATTAGATCCGTGTTTCTCATAATGTTTTCCAGAGATCGCTGACACCAGGTCATCTGCAGAGTTTTCCAAAAATGTGGTTTATCTGTCTGTAACCAAGATCTATTGAATCCAAATACTTGGAAGTATGGCCTCAGTAAGTTGAATGTTAATTTTATTAACTGCCCAGATTATATGGCCATAAGCCAAATTTGATAACCATTGTAATAATAATAATAATCCATACTAAGACTCTTTCTATGGTGCAGAGAGGTGTCTTAAAATGGATTTATCTAAATATAAGAGAAAGGCTAATGTATAAAGTTAGAGAAATACAAAAGATTTTAGAATGACAATTTTAATATACCTTGTTATAAACTTAGAATAAATTGTCAATTTTAAAATTAGAAATTAAGTTAGGGATTGCCTACAATTCTGAAACAAATAAAATCACCATGGGGTGATTTTAAGAAATTTAAGGAATGACACCTGCCTCTCCGGTTACTCATCATGACATAGTACTTAATACCTCCTGTTAGTTATTTCTGCATGTGCCTACCCTTGACTGATAGTTTGTGATCTCCTTGAAAGCAGGGATCATACCTTTTATATTTTATATGGTGTATAGTTCTTGGTACAGTACCTGTCCCATGGCAGGATGGTAACAGATATTTATTGAAGGAATGAAAGAGAGGAGAGTATCATATTTTGGAGAAAAGATTGAATGTGTGAAATGTTGAGGGAGCAATAAAAGATTTGATAACAGAGTGCTAAACAGTGTGGTATAGAGTTCTCAGAATGTTTCATGATAGCTAGAATAGTCACAGAAACAGTAATGGAGAAGGGGATAAAAAGCCAGTCTTGATGAACCTAACACTCCTCTAAAAAACAGTCTAATGAAAAGTCAATCTTGGTCTGTACCGTGAAGTTTGTAGGAGATCTAGCCGGGAGAAAGGGTTCAGGCTGGGAGTGATATACAACTGGCTGAAGATGTTGGCTTCAGGTGAGTCATACATCATGAGAAAAGTGTAGAGACAAATAGTGATGATAGAAAGCTGCATACTTGACAGGATGTCAGATTGAAGAGGAGAGTTGAGTGAATGAGGGTTGTTAGGATTTGGAGCATTCAAAGAGCCAGGAAGTCTGGGTTTGATCTCATGATCAGCAATCACTGTAAGTGTGGCAGAACTTGGGAGTGTTGGGTACAGCTGTCTCACCCCTTGTCAGGAGGGCTGTAGGGCTGGGTGGCCAGAGAGGATATAATGAATTGTGAATCTTATAGGCGGTATGGTCTCTTTCAAATGAGTCTAAATGAATAGGAAAGAAGTAAAGTTTCTTCATTCCTTCATTCTCTTAATGGACCCTTGGGCACAAGCCAGGCTGTGGACCAGATTTGGAGTCTAGAAATTCTGTGGGTAAGTAGAGGCAATGTGGACTAGCTCATGGGCTCCACTTCTTTGGAAACCTCTGTTTTCTTCTAAGTCCCCACAATCCATAGCTCTCTATGGACAGAGATTACTGCAGAAAATGATTTTAAACAAAACCTAGAAACCTTTATTGTTTTGAGAAAGGCAGACAGATTCTCTTTTGCCCAAATAAATGTCTCTATTTTATTTTAATCTAATGAATGGAATGTAGTAAGACAGTTGGACAGAGTAAAGTGGCAGTGTTAAAATTGTGATATATTTTCCCCTCCATAAATCCAATCTTATGAGTAATGTGAGCCTGACTAAATGGCAAACATGCTCTCTTGCTGGAGACCAAGAGCATCACACATTTTGAACAGGAGCTCAAGTTGTAGAGCAAGATATGCCATAGTGAGGGTGGGTGACATTATGAAAATAGCAAATGTAACAGTTATCTGAGTGGGTTTGCCACCCTAGCAAGATGTGATTGCCCTTCTTTCTGTCATGCCTACTTCCAGACTTTCACTCATGTCTTTACCGTACTCACCAAGCTGAACTCCTAAGTCAGGCCCAAGATATTCTATTACTAAACTGTTTTCAGAACAAACAGCATAGGGCTGCCTGGGTGGCTCAGTGGTTGAGCATCTGCCCTTGGCTCAGGGCGTGATCCCTGTGTCCTGGGATCGAGTCCCACACTGGGCTCACCACAGGGAGCCTGCTTCTCCCTCTGCCTGTGTCTCTGCCTCTCTCTGTGTGTCTCTCATGAATAAATAAATAAAATCTTTTCTTTTTAAAAGAAAAACAGCATAACCACCTGCATGCTACAGTGCTGCATATGTGTCTGACTAGGGAGCCAATAAACCCCCTGGGCACCGGTGTTTTCACAGTAGTGAGGGAGGAGAATGTCACTATTTCCTAAGGGAAGAGAATAAAGGTAAACATGTCACCAACTCAAACTCTGAGCAAGGTTAGGTTGAGGAAAGGAGGCTTCAAGGGCCGTGCAGAGACTAATCTCCGAGTCTTCTCATTTGAGATCACAGAAGTCCTGTCATTCCAGTTCACAGTGGGATCTGTGACAGAAGTTTCTCGGCATTCTGATAGCTTAGGGCACAATCAGCCAGACAGTACGGAGTACTCACGATGAGATACCTGCTGCTGAGAGTCCGCCCAGCTGTGATTTTATTTCCCTGTGTTTGGATAATACAAGCTGTTCTACTACATCCACTGAAATAGACTGCCAGAGAAATGGCCAGTTTGAAAGAACACAATGAAAAATCAATATTCCCAATGCAGGGATCCCTGGGTGGCGCAGCAGTTTGGCACCTGCCTTTGGCCCAGGGCCTGATCCTGGAGACCCGGGATCGAATCCCACGTCAGGCTCCCAGTGCATGAAGCCTGCTTCTCCCTCTGCCTATGTCTCTGCCTCTCTCTCTCTCTCTCTCTCTCTCTCTGTGTGTGTGTGTGTGTGTGTGTGTGACTATCATAAATAAATAAGAATTAAAAAAAATATTCCCAATGCGTCTTGAGATCATGGCAGCAACAGGAACATATTTCCAAACAGCCATACCAAAACAGCAGTAAGTCAGGGGAGAGGATCTGGTCTCTCCAGAGGACTGTGACATCATTTCGCACGAACACAGGGAACTGTGGTGAGGAGGGCGGGAATGAGCCTTCCACTGCAAAATCATGGAATTCTTGGAAAAAACCATTTTCTAGCGCAATACACTCCCCACTGCAGCCACCAGTCTTTTAGTAACATCTAATTACTCCTGTCCCCCTCTCTCTCCCTGCCTCATTCATTTTCTTTCTCCTCCTCCTCCTGCTCCTCCTCCTCCTGTTCCTCCTCCTCCTCCTCCTCCTCCTCCTGCTGCTGCTCTTCTTCTTCTTCTTCTTCTTCTTCTTCTTCTTCTTCTTCTTCTTCAAGATTTATTTATTTTGGAGAGAGAGAAGGAGAAGGAGAGAGCACACAAGTGGGGAGAAGGGGCAGAGAGAGAAAGAGAGAGAATATTCCAAGCCAACTCCCCACTGAGTGCGAGCCTGATGTGGGGCTCGATCTCACCACCCTGGGATCATGGCCTGAGCTAAAATGACAAATTGAGGGATCCCTGGGTGGCACAGCGGTTTGGCGCCTGCCTTTGGCCCAGGGCGCGATCCTGGAGACCCGGGATCGAATCCCACGTCAGGCTCCCGGTGCATGGAGCCTGCTTCTCCCTCTGCCTATGTCTCTGCCTCTCTCTCTCCCTCTATATGACTATCATAAATAAATTTAAAAAAAAATAAAATGACAAATTGAACACTTAAGTGACCACCCAGGCGCCTCCCCCTCATTCATTTTCTGCTTGCACAAAATGAAAAGCCATATTGGTTTCATTTTTAAATCCTAATATTAGTCAGTGTATATGCCCCTCAGGCAGTGGGTTTGGCTGATAAAAGGAGAGTTTTGTTCATTTTTCTTCTCCATATAATGCTATAGGGAGGTAAACTTTTCCCTTCTTCCCTTCTAGAGTCTTTGGCTGGTCTAATAATTAAATTGACAAGACAGATTGTCCTTGCACCAGCTGCTTCTTAAATAGCTGTAGTTCAAAATAATCAACATACTGAAGTAGCCTGTTTTGGAGCAGCCTGCCTTGAACCCCACCAATATGATTTTAGTAATCCCTCCTTGATCTGCCATTTTGCTTTCCATGGTCCGTTACCTGCAGTCATTTGTGCTGGATGCAGGTGATCCCCTGACTTATCTTCAGAAGGTCCATAGCGGCCGACTAACACTAAGTCACAATGCCTACGTCATTTACCTCACTTTAGCTCATCATGTAAGCATTTTATCATCTCACATCAGCACAAAAAGGATGAATACAGTATAATTATTTTGAGAGAGAGACCACATTCATATAACTTTCATTACAATATATTGTTATAATTGTTCTATTTACTATTAATCTCTTACTGTACTTAGTCTGTATGTACTTTATCGTATGTATGTATGGGAAAAATCATAGTATTTATAGGGTTTGGTACTATCTGTGGTTTTAGGCATCCACTGGGGGCCCTGTAACATATCCCCTGCAGATAAGAGGGCACTACTGTACTCAGACTGCAGGGCATTTGTATTGACATATTTGTAGCAAAGCTCTCAGTGACTATTCCATGGCTGATTCCTACAGCATAGTTTGCTTCTTCTTCCTTTCTTCCTTTTTCTTAGCATGTCTTTTCTGACATGGTGAAGTTTTTGGTAAGGTGAGTGATGTGCAGAATTTAGGCAGAGATAAGGATGAAAAATTTTTGCAGTGATATTTCACCACATGAATTTTATTTGTTTCTAAAGTCTACCCAATAGCTTTAGTGTAGGAGATTTCTGTTTTTTATTTAAGATTTTACTTATTTATTTAAGAGAGAGTGAGCAAGTGAGAGAGAAAGAAGGATCAGGGGGAGGGGGAGAGGGAGAAGCAGGCTCCCCACTCAGCAGGGAGCCTGATGTGGAGCTCAAGCTCGACTGAGCCACCCAGGTGCCTCTAATGTAGGTGATTCCCAAACCAAAGCCTGTCTACCTGTATGTTATCTTTAATATGAGCAAATGATGAAGGAGCTTGAGGCACTTCTCATTCCTTCATGGCATGAACCCGTGCAACCCTTCTCCCCCCTCATTGTTCATATTTCAGCCATATTTTTGAAGATGAGACATAGGTTTTAAGGGCTCCACATATGGCAACAATGTCATGCTTTTCCACTATGGAAGCTTTCTTCCTTGATATTTCCTTTGGAAAATATGTGGAAGAGAAAACATAAAATGTGAATAATAAGCAAAATATTTATTATGGTCTCTGTATTGCCACACAAACATTTTCTCACATATCCTCAGCTAACTCTGTATTTCATGTTATCTGCCAGAATGTTATAAATTTTCCATGTAAACAGAAAAGAAGCTTAAGCATTTCACTGAACTGAATATGAAAATCTAGTATTTACATCTGTGACTTGATATACTCTAACTACAAAGGAACTGGTTAATGGGTTCATCAAAGGCGAAAGAATAACACGAGAGGGGAACTATAGTGTGATTTATTTTTTACACTTTTGAAGTATGACTAAAATATGACTCACAGCCTCCTACCCTATGTTCTACAGAGCTGTTAGCTCCTAGAGTTAACATTCAGTAAGAATCTGAGGGAGAAGGAAGAGGGTAACTATGTGACAGGTACAGGACCATCTCTTAGAGCACCACTGAGCACTTACTGGGCAGTTACAGATCACAGCTGGCTCACTGCACCCTTGTCATTTAAGCAGTAGGGGGCGGACAGTGGGCCAGGAGGAGGAAGGCTTCTATTGGAGGGATCTCGGACAAGCTTTGCTCTGTTTGATTCTAACCTATATTCTTTTTTCTGTAGCAGTAACACCTAGAAAATTTAGCACAGTTACATTTTAAAATGATTGAAACCATTTTTAAAGCAACACTGATACGCATTTGGTTCCTGAAGATAGCAACTCCCCTCTATTTAAAACAAATTGCCCTGCCTCTCTTGTTACTTAATTTCTTTGCTACCTGAGTTGGTACTTTTGGTCTCTGTCCACTGTTTCAGTGAGGGGGTGCTGGGGCTGAAGACTCTAGTCTGTAATCCAAGATTTCATGCTCCAGCTGCTGGGGTTACCACAGGCGGCTGTAGGGATCAAAGAAACTTGTTCGTGCCTATTAGATGGGAATGAACAGCTGAGTCCCAGAACGAGAGCTGGTCCACCTCAGGCTGGAGTAATTCATCCAAAGAAGGTGCTGGCGTGTCAGCTGGGATAAGGGTGATGGTAAAGATGAAAGGAATTCTCATGGCTAAGCAGAACAGCAGAGTGAGTAGCTACTCAGAACTGGGGGGGAAAACTCAAAGAACCAACTGGGAAGAGAGGGGGTTCTAGCTCCATCATAAACAAGTAGGTCATTTCTCACTGAGTGTTGCTAAGGTGGCGCTGAAGTAAGAGATTCCCCACAATAAAATAGGGCAGAAAGAGGACCTTAAGAGAATTGCAGTGATTTATTCTGCTGCCATATTATTATTTCTCTTCCTCTTCCTCCTCCTCCTTCTTCTTTTCACCTTTGGAATGATCATGAAGGTGTGATAATTCTTTCTCAGTTCTTGTTTTTTGTTTTGTTTTTTTTTTTTTCTGGAGTTGTTGGCTTCAATTTCCTGAAGAAGAGAGAGTGAAAACTAGTGAAAAGGAATTTAAAATGCTTTTGCCCAGACAACTTGAGGATATTTTTGCCACCCATATATATCTTTACATTTTATTCATTTTTAAAATTTATAGACAGAAAGTCACACTTCTTGGGGTTTTCTAGGAATTTGACACATGAATACAGTTGCATGACAATCACCAGAAATGACCAGTAACCAGAGTTACATTAACCCCATGATATCCCTTGTGCTGCCTTTTTAAAATCACTTCCCCACCAACCCCTGGAAAACTGGATGTTTTTATGTTTCTACATATCTACTTACCTTGCCCAGAATGTCATATAAATGGAGTTACATAGTATGTAGCCTTTTTACTCTGGCATTTTTCCCTCGAGATTCAGCATGTTATTGTGTAGACCAGAAGTTGTGTACATTTGAAGTTCATTTCTTCTATGGCTGAGTAGTTTATTCACCATTAATGTACAGACATTTAAGCTGTTTCCAATTCCTCGTAATTAAGAATAAAGTATTTTTTGTTCCATTAAAATATTTTCTGATTTTCCTTGTGGTTTCCTCTCTGATCATTTCCTAAAATCCTAAAAACTTTTAGTTAATTCTATTATGGTCAGAGGACATACTTTGGATGATTGCAATCCTTATAAAACGGTTAAGATTTGTCTTATGGCTTAAGGCATGATCTATCTTGGTGTTTATTCCATTTGACCATGAAAAGGATGTGTATTCTGCTGATGCAGGGTGATTTATTCTATAAATGGCCGTTAAATCTAATTGGTTGTTAAATGGTAATCTGTTGTATAATTTCATGTGTATTTAAATTTTTGCATACTTTAAAATGAAAATATGTTAATTTAAAAATGAGACAAATCAGTACAATGGAACAATAAGTAATTACTAAAAGAAAATAGGATATAATAATTTCAACATAAAGAGCTTATAATGGAATAAATTAAAGTTGATAAATATAAAAGAATCACAAGATATTTAGTATTGCTTACAAAAGGAAAATGGATAGTGCAGTATTGATCTCAGACAAGTTAGAACTCATGGTGAATGCATTAAGTAGACATCAATTTCATATTGATAAAAATTTCAGTCCGAGAAAACAAACACAGTGGCCTTGAATCTTTTGTGACTCAATCGATAGAGCATATGACTCTTGATCTAGGGGTTGTGAGTTCAAGCCCCATGTTGGCATAGAACCTACCAAAAAAAAAATAAAATACTTAAGGCAAAATATGAATAATAATTTTAAAGACAAATGAACCAAGCTACCATTTTAGTAGGACATTAGTGTGCATTAAAATGTGATAGATTAAGTAGACCAAAAATAATGGTATCGAGGGTTTAAGTAAGAAAGATGAGTACAGAGAATAAAAGTTTTTCAAACATGTTTGGAAAAGTCAACTCTGCAATAACTCAAAACAATCTCAGAAAATTAGAAAAAAGGAAAAAGAAAAGGAAAAACCTCTAAAAGTTACATTCACTTAATATAATGCAATAAAAATGGAAAATGCAACAGGATAGCTCTAAACTCCAAACTGTCCTTTAATGAAGGTTAATATATAATATATAAATTAAAATTATTCATAATGGAAATTATAAATATAAAAATAAAGGAAAGTGAGAATATCATTTTTTTTTTCATATCAAAACAAAGTAAAGCTGAAGAGGAATTCAGGGAAAACATTTATAGCCTCAGACATTTTTGTTTAAAAAAAGTATAGCTTTGGGCAGCCTGGGTGGCTCAGGGGTTTAGTGCTGCCTTCGGCCCAGGGTGTGATCCTGGAGTCCCGAATCGAGTCCCACATCAGGCTCCCTGCATGGAGCCTGCTTCTCCTTCTGTCTGTGTCTCTGCCTCTCTCTCTCTCTCTCTGTATCTTTCATGAATAAATAAATTATTTTTTTTAAAGTATAGCTTCAACACATATTAAAGTATATTTCAAATATATAAGATATATAAGCAGAATGAAACTTAAAAAAAATGGTAAAAAGATCAGTAAGTGAATTATTGGGGAAAAAATGATAGGGAAACCAAAAGTTATTTCTTTGGAAAGAGCAGTAGAATTGTTGTTTTATTAAGTTTATTTTGAGTTTTGGATGAACAGAGAAAGAGAGGGGTTGGGGGAATGCACGCAGAATGAGAAATGACTCATAACCAGGTGTGTGGAATATACTATAATGTTTTCAAAAAACAGTTCTTTCTATTACATCATCAAGGCATGTGAAAATTTAGAGAAATTATTTTTTTTCTAAGAAAATATTGTCACTCAGATTAGGCTGAAGCAATAGAAAACTTGGATATATAAGTAACCAGGCAGTAAATGGAAAAGTTGGTAAAATTTCTTCCCTAAATAGATACCAAACCAAGTCAATGTTTAAAGTCAATGTCAGTCCTACTAATTATTTAATGAGAGTGATACATAATTTTTTTTTCAGAGCATAGAAAATGATACATTTTTCACACATATTCTTTGAGGCTTACCTATGACTGAAACAACAAATTGATAAGGACAGATCACATATAACGCACACATAAACGCAAATGCATACATTTGGACAGATGCACCATTCAGACAATATCAATAAAGGCAAAAAATTATAAATAAAATACTAACACACTGAATCCTTTCTGTAGTAAGATTAAAAAATTGTTATTGGAATAAAAGATTGACTCAATATTGAGAAATCCATCAATGTGCACTGCTACATTTTGAAACTAAAAGAGAAGGAAAAACAAATGTGAAAAAGCATCTCATGAAAATATCCCTTATTTCTATTTTTTTTAAAAGGACAAATTAGGAACAAAGGAAACTTTCTTAATCTGATCAATCATATCTACCAAATTTGATCAAATATCACATTTTTAAATAAAGAGTGATTACTCTTAAAAATCAGGAACAAAATGAAGTTGATTCCTATTATCAAATATTATATACACAACTCCTGGAAATAAAATAAGGAAAATAGGGCACATATATGTTAAAAGGAAGAGAGAAGTATCATCCTTTGCAGATGGTATGATTTTCTAGGTATGATATCCAAAGGAATTAAATGAAAAAAAAAAAGATCAGAAATCTTATAAAAATGTACTAGGTGCCTGTGTACAAGACAAATATACAGAACATCTTTTCCTATATACTAGCACCAATGATCATTTTAAAATGCAATTTGGAATTAAGTAATAAATATGATGTACATAAAAATAAATTGACCAAACTTATGGAAGACATTTATAGATATATGGATAAAGCCCTATTGGTGGGTGTAAAGAAAAAACTTAAAAAGGGAAAACATACTCAGCCATTAGAAACGACAAATACCCACCATTTGCTTCAACGTGGATGGAACTGGAGGGTATTATGCTGAGTGAAGTAAGTCAATCGGAGAAAGACAAACATTATATGTTCTCATTCATTTGGGGAATATAAATAATAGTGAAAGGGAATATAAGGGAAGGGAGAAGAAATGTGTGGGAAATATCAGAAAGGGAGACAGAACATAAAGACTCCTAACTCCAGGAAACGAACTAGGGGTGGTGGAAGGGGAGGAGGGCGGAGGGTGGGGGTGAATGGGTGACGGGCACTGAGGGGGGCACTTGATGGGATGAGCACTGGGTGTTATTTCTGTATGTTGGTAAATTGAACACCAATAAAAAATAAATTTATTAAAAAAAAAGGGAAAACATAGCCTTATATATAGGAGAAAGTTGTCTTACCCACTGTTAAAACCATGGCAAAATTCAAGCTCTGTGGCTTAAATGTGCTGCAAACATCATGATTCTTATTAAAATGAAATGGAAATCAAACAATTGAATCAGTGTAAAATTAAATGCAATTTTTACAAAAGAATGTTGTATACAACTTGATAGGATTATCAAATTATCTTGAAGAAAGGTTACATAAAGCTAACTAATTATATATAATGAAAAAACAAATGAAGATTTCTCTACTATATACAAAGATTTTATAAAGAAACATTAAACATTTTATAGTACTAAATGTATAAAAAATAGGGCAGTGAAACAGAGTAGAAAATTCAGATACCAATTCCTACATACACACACACACATACACACATATATACCCATACATACATTTATATATACATAATATATGTATACATGTATGTCACTATATATATATCATTATATGGTATAATAATTTGGCCAACCACTTGGAAAGACACATATACATATATACATGTATTTTATGTATATGTGTATATATAAATTTTAATTAAGTGTTTCAGATGCTATTTTTTTATCAGTGGGCAAAGGAGGGTATAGTCAGTGGTGTAATAATTTGGCCATACTCTTGGAAAGGTAGTGTTAATTATCTACTTCACCTCATGAATGAGAATACATTTTAGGTGGATTCTAAGCTTACATAATTTTTATTATGGTTAGATGAAAATATGGGACATTATTTTTACTATTCTTGAATTCAATTTCTTTTTTTTAAGATTTATTTATTTATATGAGAGAAAGGGAAGGAGAGTGTGCATATGTGAGCAGGGGAAGGGGCAGAGGGAGAGAATATCCAAGCAGACTCCCACTGAGCATGGAGCCCGATTCAGGGCTCCATCTGATCCCATGGGCCATAAGATCATACATGACCTGAGCTGAAGCCAAGAGTCAGATGCTTAACCAGCTGAACTACCCAGGTGCCTCTGAATTTGATTTCTTAAGTGACACTCCAAATCTCAAAGATATAAGGAAAACAAAGATTTAAATTTAATTCTATTAAAAGGAACTATTTTTGTCTGATCAAAGCAAACACCAAATTAAAAATTACACGTAAAATGAACGAAAATATTTGTCGCATATTCAGGAAAGGATAAACATTCATAATGTTATTGAGACATTATTGAATCACACTAGGGAAAGCAGTAAGATTCATTTCAGTTCCATAAGTTACAATAGTCAATTGGTTGAAGCATATGATCAGGAAGAGAGCAGGAGTTTTTAAAGGGCTGGTGCATCTCTTGATAGATCTTCAACATCACTTATAAGCCCAAGAATGCATATTTATGTTTGTCACACAGAAAAGAGTTTTTAAAAATTGACAGTAGAGGCAAAGGGGCAAACATATACTGATTCTTATACACTGTTGATTTGAGTATATCTTGGTACAAACCCTGTGTGGGACTTTGCCAAAATTTCCTTAAGCTTTAAATGTGTTTGCATTGATTCAGTAATTTCAGTTCTGGAAATTTACCTTAAAAATCACAGTGGGATCCCTGGGTGGCGCAGCGGTTTGGCGCCTGCCTTTGGCCCAGGGCGCGATCGTGGATACCCAGGATGGAATCCCACGTCGGGCTCCTGGTGCATGGAGCCTGCTTCTCCCTCTGCCTGTGTCTCTGCCTCTCTCTCTCTCTCTGTGTGACTATCAAAAATAAATAAAAGAAAAATTTAAAAAAATTAAAAAAAAATCAGTAACAGTGGTTGCCTACCTGGCTCAGTCAGTAGAGCATGTGACTCTTGATTTCGGGGTGGTGAGTTCAAGCCCCACATTGGGCATGAGGCCTACTTAAAAAAGAAACTCAAAGAAAATCACAGTGTGCTTGGTGATACATAGGCTGTTTTATTGATATTCATCACGGGATTGCTATAGTAACCATTTTGACCAAAACGCTGCATTGGTACTGTGAAGAAAGGGAGATTTTATATTTTTACTCCATTTACATTTGTTTTGTTTGAACATTTAAAAAGCTTTTTGAAACAATTTGACATCTTGAAGTACATCTACAAACCTCTTAACTGTCTTGAGAATTTATTCAAGCTGGGTAAGTGGACTATAGTGGATTTTGTTGATTTTATTGCTTCTTTGTAATTTGTTGCTGGGACTAGGGAAATAAAAGCAGGTGAAAATATTATGTAGAGTGCTAGATATTGACATTTATTAAAAGGATTATTTAAATGACACTATATATGGAGGAGTCCTACAATTTTTAGAAATGCCTCTGTGCCAGGGAGAGCTTCCTTCTTTGTCAAGTTTGATATCTTTTATTTCTGTTAATGTCAGGCTGCACAACTCGAAGCCCTGCTATGGTATCACACACATAGATTGACTTTTAGGATGGAAATTAGAACAGAACTGAAAACGGGAAATGGTATTTTTGACAAGTGAATATTTCCAATTTATGTACTGCATTCTGGAGCTAAAAGAAAAGTAATGGAAATTTCTTTCAAATTCAGATTAGTTTTTCAACCAGGCTTATGAAATTACTACCATCATATCAGCATTGAAAGGCAGAATAATTTTGTAGATAGAAAGCAGGCTTAAGCACTTATTTTGTTTTAGGACCTAATTATATTCCATCCCAACTTGTGCATTATTATTGTAAATTTTATGTGTCCACAACATTTAATGGTATTTTATGTTTTTGCCACATTATAAATATGAGGTTATCATAAATAAATATCACCTGATTATAAATATCAGGTAATTTGATTTAAAAAGTGAAGTCTAAACAACTCGACTATTCACAAGTATAAAATTACTAAGGGAAAGGACCATGTCAAGAGAAAGCTGAAAGTGTAAAATCATAATACTACCTAATGTTATGTTGAATAACAAACAAGAAATATATTTGTAAATCTTTCTGATTGGTATCTGTATCTTAGAATTATGAAACTTGTATTCACTGCCTTATAAGAACCTGAGATTTAACTTATGAGTCAGAAGGAAGAAGATCTTCCCTAAGTTCGGGCCATCAATTTTATAAAACAACCATTTTACGTGTTCCAAAATAGTGTGTAAAAGTGTCTGTTACTGCATTTGCCTGTCAACACTTAGTAATATCAGACACTTTAAGTAGATGTGGATCAGATTGTTGATATACAATGACATCAAAATTTTCTTAAAATTATTAATTTTCTGGCTGGTGAGGAAGTAGAGTAACTTTTTTATGCCATTGGTCATTTAGGATTGTTCTTCTTTTCAATACACACACAGATGCATATGCACATACAGTAAATACTTTTATCTATATATATTTTTATCTGTATTTTATATACTAATACTAAACTCCTAAGAATTAGGATCATTCCAAGCATCTTTTCTCACACTGTGGCATATATTTAAACTTTATTAATGGCAGCTTTTGAAAGAGGATTTTAATATTGCCAAAGATAAATTCATAATTTCTATTTCTTCTCTTTTTTTAAGAGATTTTATTTGTTTATTCATGAGAGATATATAGAGAAAGACAGAGACATAGGCAGAGGGAGAAGCAGGCTCCCCTTCGGGAGGCTGATGCAGGACTCGATCCCAGGACCCCAGGATCAGGATCTGAGCCAAAGGCAGGTCAACCTGAGCTCAACCACTGAGCCACCCAGGTGCCCCTCTTCATTTTCAATTCCTTTTTTTTTTTTTTTTTTTTTTTGGTCTTTGTGTCTTCTCCTTTACTCCCTCAATGTCATTAACATATTTCCTATATTATCTTTTAATATTTTTATGTTTTAATTCATCTCATCAGGTTTTGAATTATATTAGATTTGCAGAGTATAAGCAGTAAAAAAAAAAAAAAAAGTGTTTTTCTGTATGAATGGCCAGATGTATCGGTGTCCTTTATAAATCAAATAGCACATTCTCCCCACCATGCATTCATAATGTAATCTGTTTTATACCAAATTCTTAGTGTGTATGCATATGTGTAAATGCATATTAACGCACCTATAGATTTTTCCCATTGTTTTATTGATTATTGCTAAATTTTTGCCAACATCACAATTTAAAAATTGCTATATTGCTTTTAATAAGCCATATGTCTTATACAGAGTAATCCTCCTAGTTCTTCAGAATTATCTTGTCATTATGGCCCTTTTAAATTTCCGTATACATTTTTGGATCAGTTTCTTAATTCCCGCAAAAATATTATTTGTTTGAAATGCATTGAACTCATAGATTAAGAAAACTTTAACAACTTTACAATATATGGTCTTTCTATCCATGCACATAATCTACCCATCTAAAAATGTTAGCGTTTACTATGTCTGTCTGTATCATGAACTTTTATTAATTTGCCCATTATGCCTGACATCTTTTATTAGATATATTCCTAGATGTCTTTTAAATATTGTCAATGTTTTCTTTTTAAATAATAGGTCTAGGGGTGCCTGGCTGGCTCAGTTGGTAGAGTAGGCGACTCTTGATCTCAGGGTTTGGGTTCAGGCCCCATGTTGGGTATAGAGATTACTTAAAAATAAAATCTTAAACAAAAAAATAATAGATCTAATTGCTTGTGTGCATTTTCTAATGCTATAGAACAGCAATTGGTTGCTTGCAAAGTTGTGAATATGCTTTAGGCAAATCAACATATGATAGTGCCGTACTTCTGTGGAGAGCTTATATTGCCACAGGCCTGAAGGATATGGATATACCTGCTTGAGAGGAGCTGTGGACTTCCATAGAGAAAATCAGGCAATCCACAGAGGTCTGGGGGGGTGAGGTTGGGGGTTGCGCCAGGGAAAACAGTACTCTGCCCTCACGCTGCTTTTTCCCTCCATTTTCTTGCCATCTTTTCATCCATCTCTCATTGGCTGAGCCCAACTGAAAGCCTGCGCACTAGGGAAGCTATGGATTCAGTCCATAAAGAATAGCCTCATGGGGCACAGATTATAGAAGGATCCAGAATAGATCTTGGGGCTAACGGGAGTTATACAAGACTCTTTTTTTTTTATTATTAATCAGGATTCTCCAGAAAAGCAGAACCAATAGCATATATAGGTATCAGGTCACACAATTATGAAGACTGAGAAATCCCATGATCTGCCCTTAAACTGGAGACACAGGAAAGCTAGTGGTATAGTTTCAAGGCTGAGAGCCAGATGGTGTAGATTCTAGTCTGGGTCAGAAGGCTGAGAAACCAGCTCAGTCAGGCAGAGAGCAAATTCAACCTTCTTTCACCTTTTTCTTGTATTCAGACTTTCAGCATAATGAAAGATGTCCACCCACAGTGGGGAGGGCCATCTGTTTTACTAAATCCACCAATTCAAATGCTAATCTCTTCCAGAAGCAGCCTCACAGATTGACCCAGAAATTAACATTTATCCAGCTACCTGGTCATCCCTTGGCTCAGTCAAATTGACATAAAATTAACTATCACAGTGGTTTACACCTATTAACTAAATCCTCACAACATCCCTGAGATAAATACTTTAATATTCATTTTATAAATGAAGAAATTGAAATACAGACAGGTTAAATAACTTTATTGAAGTCTTATAGTCAGTCAGTGGTGGAGCTGGGCTTTTAACCCTGGCCCACTAATTGCCAAATCCATACACTTGAACATATTCCCCTTTGGTTTTATCTGGTAATGGTGAAATAACCTTAATGACATGAATAAATATTGTACTGTTCTTTCATACCAGGTGGAATTTTCATTGAAATTAAATTGGGATTATAAAATAATGGGATATATTCCATATTTATGATATTATGTCTTCCAAATCAGACTTCTATTCATTTAGGTTTTCTTTAATAATAAGCTTTGGAATTACCTCTAAAAAGACTTTGTACAACTTTTGTTAGATTTATTCTTAGCTTTATTTTTGTTGCCATTGTAAAGTTAAAAAAAACTATAAGATTTATGTATGTATAAGTTGAGGTATAGTTTTTGTATATTATTTCCCAACAAACTTGCTAAATTCTCCTATTAATTATGTAGATTTAACTATAATTGCTTTTGAGTTTCTATATAGACAATTTTCTTAAGTGAATAATGATAATTTTGTGTGTTGTCTTCCTATTATTCGATGTTTAATTTGTTTTTCCTTCTATGTGGTACTAGCTACATCCTCCATTATAGTGCTAAAGAAAAGTGGTGATAACGGGCGTTCTTATCCTACTCATTATTTTAAAAGGAATATTTCCTTCTTTTTGCCTTGAATTTGCTGTTTGCTTTTAAAGAAGTTCCTTTATGTACCAAATTTGCTAGTAGGTTTTAAGAAAAGTAAATGTATTTAAATGCTACTGAAATTCATATTATTTTCTCTTTAATTCTGTCATGGGTGGGTTATATCCCTGAACAAGCCTAATTTAACTATATTTTATGCTTTTTCACATTGCTTGATGCAGTTGTGTCTTAGTTCAGGAAACTAAAAGCAGACTGACTTTGATTGCAAATAAATTATTGAGAGAGTGCTCTATGGGAGGGAAAGGGACAGAACCAAGCAAGGATGTAGTCTCTGGTAAAGTTAGTTCTCAGGGTACCACTCCAGAGGCTTTCTGCTTGGAGACAAGTGGGCTGAGCTTTTGTAATATATCAGTTCATCATGGGTTACTCCCAGTACAGCAGCACGGGTATGTGCAGGGCATGTGGATGGCTGGGCATGGCCACATCGTGTTTTTGTAAATAAAGTTTTACTGAAACAAAGCTCTGCTCACTCATTTACATATTGTTTTGGGCTGCTTTTGTGCTACAAGTGTATAGTTGAGTAGTTGTATTGGAGACTGTTTGGCTCACAAAGCCTCAATTATTTACCATGTGGTCCTTTACAGAAAAAGATCTCAAACTCTTTATCTAGCTTGATATTGAGATTGGTCATTTTTAAAAACACTTTCTTTTGTTTGTTGGTTTGCTTTATGGTATCAAGTTTATAATAATTTTGATTATTATAACCAAGTAGACTATTTCACATTTTTTTAAATTTATTTTTTATTGGTGTTCAATTTACTAACATACAGAATAACACCCAGTGCCCGTCACCCATTCATTCCCACCCCCCGCCCTCCTCCCCTTCTACCACCCCTAGTTCGTTTCCCAGAGTTAGCAGTCTTTACGTTCTGTCTCCCTTTCTGATATTTCCCACACATTTCTTCTCCCTTCCCTTATATTCCCTTTCACTATTATTTATATTCCCCAAATGAATGAGAACATATAATGTTTGTCCTTCTCCGACTGACTTACTTCACTCAGCATAATACCCTCCAGTTCCATCCACGTTGAAGCAAATGGTGGGTATTTGTCATTTCTAATAGCTGAGTAATATTCCATTGTATACATAAACCACATCTTCTTTATCCATTCATCTTTCGTTGGACACCGAGGCTCCTTCCACAGTTTGGCTATCGTGGCCATTGCTGCTAGAAACATCGGGGTGCAGGTGTCCCGGCGTTTCATTGCATTTGTATCTTTGGGGTAAATCCCCAACAGTGCAATTGCTGGGTCGTAGGGCAGGTCTATTTTTAACTGTTTGAGGAACCTCCACACAGTTTTCCAGAGTGGCTGCACCAGTTCACATTCCCACCAACAGTGTAAGAGGGTTCCCTTTTCTCCGCATCCTCTCCAACATTTGTTGTTTCCTGCCTTGTTAATTTTCCCCATTCTCACTGGTGTGAGGTGGTATCTCATTGTAGTTTTGATTTGTATTTCCCTGATGGCAAGTGATGCAGAGCATTTTCTCATATGCATGTTGGCCATGTCTATGTCTTCCTCTGTGAGATTTCTCTTCATGTCTTTTGCCCATTTCATGATTGGATTGTTTGTTTCTTTGGTGTTGAGTTTAATAAGTTCTTTATAGATCTTGGAAACTAGCCCTTTATCTGATATGTCATTTGCAAATATCTTCTCCCATTCTGTAGGTTGTCTTTGAGTTTTGTTGACTGTATCCTTTGCTGTGCAAAAGCTTCTTATCTTGATGAAGTCCCAATAGTTCATTTTTGCTTTTGTTTCTTTTGCCTTCGTGGATGTATCTTGCAAGAAGTTACTATGGCCGAGTTCAAAAAGGGTGTTGCCTGTGTTCTTCTCTAGGATTTTGATGGAATCTTGTCTCACATTTAGATCTTTCATCCATTTTGAGTTTATCTTTGTGTATGGTGAAAGAGAGTGGTCTAGTTTCATTCTTCTGCATGTGGATGTCCAATTTTCCCAGCACCATTTATTGAAGAGACTGTCTTTCTTCCAATGGATAGTCTTTCCTCCTTTATCGAATATTAGTTGCCCATAAAGTTCAGGGTCCACTTCTGGATTCTCTATTCTGTTCCACTGATCTATGTGTCTGTTTTTGTGCCAGTACCACACTGTCTTGATGACCACAGCTTTGTAGTACAACCTGAAATCTGGCATTGTGATGCCCCAGATATGGTTTTCTTTTTTAAAATTCCCCTGGCTATTCGGGGTCTTTTCTGATTCCACACAAATCTTAAAATAATTTGTTCTAACTCTCTGAAGAAAGTCCATGGTATTTTGATAGGGATTGCATTAAACGTGTATATTGCCCTGGGTAACATTGACATTTTCACAATATTAATTCTGCCAATCCATGAGCATGGAATATTTTTCCATCTCTTTGTGTCTTCCTCAATTTCTTTCAGAAGTGTTCTATAGTTTTGAGGGTATAGATCCTTTACATCTTTGGTGAGGTTTATTCCTAGGTATCTTATGCTTTTGGGTGCAATTGTAAATGGGATTGACTCCTTAATTTCTCTTTCTTCAGTCTCATTGTTAGTGTATAGAAATGCCACTGACTTCTGGGCATTGATTTTGTATCCTGCCACGCTACCGAATTGCTGTATGAGTTCTAGCAATCTTGGGGTGGAGGCTTTTGGGTTTTCTATGTAGAGTATCATGTCACCGGCGAAGAGGGAGAGTTTGACTTCTTCTTTGCCAATTTGAATGCCTTTAATGTCTTTTTGTTGTCTGATTGCTGAGGCTAGGACTTCCAGTACTATGTTGAACAGCAGTGGTGAGAGTGGACATCCCTGTCTTGTTCCTGATCTTAGGGGAAAGGCTCCTAGTGCTTCCCCATTGAGAATGATATTTGCTGTGGGCTTTTCATAGATGGCTTTTAAGATGTCGAGGAATGTTCCCTCTTATTTCACATTTTTTGAATGTGAACTTTCTGAGCATGGAATCTTATTTGTAGGAAATTTTTTTAAAGATTTTATTTATTTATTCATGACAGACACAGAGAGAGTGAGAGGCAGAGACACAGGCAGAGGGAGAAGCAGGCTCCACGCAGAGAGCCCAACATAGGACTCGATCCTGGGTCTCCAGGATCACACCCTGGGCTGAAGGTGGTGCTAAATCACTGGGCTACCAGGGCTGCCCTATTTGTAGGAAAATTTTAAAACTCTGATACAGTTTCTTTGACTATTTAGCTATTTTGAAAGACCATATTTCCCATATCTTTTTGTGTCAGTATTGTTTAATAATATTTGTATAAGTGAGTTTATATGAGCTAAGTTTTGTGTTTATTGATGTGTAGTTGTTAATTTCATCTTCTCAACTTCTTATTTTCTGTAACATTTTTTATGTTCCTCTTTTTAATTAGCTTTAATTTGATTTTCCTATCTTTTTGCCACTTTTATTAATCTTTTCAAATAATACTGTTGATTTCCTCTATTTTATTGTTTTATTTGTTTCTAATTTATTAAGTTGTGTTTGTACCTGTATTATGTCTTCATATTATCTTCCTTAGATTCTGTTGTTTGTTTTCAAACCTTTTCAGTCGTATGTTCGGATCATAAATTTCAGCCTTGCTATTTCTCAGTACTGCTGCTTGACTTAGAACATTTTAAGTATTTTTCCCATGTACCTATCATCTAACTGTCTTTCCAGCATGGTTAATTCATTCATTCATGAGTTGTTTGAAATATGTTTTATAATTTATAAACATACAAGGCTTTACTACTTAGCATTTATTGCTGATTTTTACTTTGTGTCAGAGAACATATTGCATATGAGTACAATTTATTAAAATTTTTATTTGCTTCATGATAAAATGTACAGCCATTAAAGAAGGTTTTATGTATAACTGAATGACTCTGAGGTTTGGTATATTTCAACAATTCTGGAAAATTCTCTTTTAATATATCTAGAACTGGATTTCAAGATGGAGAGCATAGAGAAAATGGAATAGCATTATTCAGAGATACTAGGCCTTATTCTATCTTCCATTTCTCTTAATTTCCAATATATTCACTACCCTTTTCCTTTATTATTATACATTTTGGATAATTTCTTCATATCTATTGTTAGTTTTTCCTCATCTCTATTGAATATATTGTTTAGCTTATCCTGAGCATTTAAAGTTCAAATTTTTAGTATTTTTAATTTCTACTTATTCCAGTTGATTGTTTTTTTAAATAATTTGTTTAGTTACTTTTGCTGGTATTTTAAATTCCTTCTTTTATGCCTTTAGATATTTTAAACATAATTGTTTTATATTACATATCCAGTGATTCTTACCTATGAAATTTTTGTGTATCTGATTCTAACTTTTTTTCTGGCTTGATCATGGTGCCTCATTTCCAAGTGTAGCATCTTATGAATTTTTGTTATATGCATATACTGTTTGCGACTTTGTATTTGTGTGGGTATGCCTTAGGCTTGGAGTAAAGTGGGGAGATTTGTTGTTTCCTTGTGAGTAGTGTGAAATTCAGCTGTAAACTCAACTATTTAGAATCAGTGTGTGTTTAGAAATTCCAAGGGGGCTATTTTTTCCTTTTCCAACAAGCAAACGTTCAGCGCCAGGCCTCCATCTAAAAACTGCCTTATGAGGTTACCCACCTCTCTGTGGTACTTCTTTCAATTTGTGTTTGGCATTTGATGATTTATTCCTTTTTTCTTAGCTCAGTGATAATTGAGAAACACAAATATCACTCATTGGTTTGGCTTTCCGTGGTAGGGTTGTTCAACATACTAATGAAAATGGAATCTTTGATTTGTTTAATAGGATGATACATTCAGTTTCCTAATATGCCATTTAGGGTTTAACATTATATTCCTAAATGATATTGGTATAATGATTTTGTTTTCCCTTATTATCTTTTAGTGATTAGGAAATCAAAATTACCCTAGCTTTAGAAAATATATTGGAGAAATTACTTTTTGTTTTGTTTTGTTTTTAAGAACACTTGTTTTTCTTGAAAGAGTTTCTGGATTTGTGAGTATATGTCTTGTCTTCCGACAGGACCTCAGGGGTTTCATGTTAGATATTAATGTCCAACCATGGCATTCCTCTGTCTCACGGGAGACAATAATTTGAATCTCCGCACATGTGTGGCAGAGTCTAGGATTTTTGATTTCTCAGAGAACTCTTATTTCCCAGCCAGAAGACTGGGCAGATGACCATTTGCCTTGCTGCCTCTCTACTCCAGAAAGTGTAGTTTTTCCAGTTCCATTTAGTTCAGGGGTTGATGTAGAGATTTCAGTTCCATTTTTTCATATCAGACTTCATATGGGCACAATGCCACACCCTCTGTGGACATTACAACCTTAGCCTCATGCTACCAGGGAATATTTTCAGATTTGATAACCTCCTAAAGCACCATGATATCAGCCTGTAGAGTTAACACTCTGGTTTTGACTTCTTTTCTGCTTCTGGAAACTGGAGATCACTTTTTCTCCCTGTATAGCTAAGCTATGAATTAATGCTTTTGTCCAGGATTTTCACATTCCTGGAGTAGAAGGGGCATTGGCACCATTCAGCACACGGCTACCAGAAGCAGGATTGTGTTTTCTGCTAGTTGAAGTGAGGCTGTTGAAATGCTTCTCAAATCTCTTCATCAGTGACATGGGGAAAATACTGTCATTTTACCTAATGGTATCCTATGGAAGAATGACCTAAATCATTATACAATCACACTATTCCATGAATGGTGCCCTAAATGGATGCCAAAGGCATTGATACTTTAATTTCCACTTTTATGTTTTTCCCCCCTATAATGTCTACTTTCAAAACCCTGGCTTAAGGCCCATAAATGTAATGTTTTTCACTTATGTCATTTTCTGATTATAGCATTTCATGTTTCTCTGTCCAGGAGAAATTTTAACACGAGATTTCACTTCAATAATATCCTCATAAGCCTGTTTGAAAAGTAATGTTTCTATTCTGTTTTGTCACTATACATGATTGTCCCAGAGGGATTTTGAGTTTGTTCTTCATATATATATGATATATATAATTTATATATATCCATCTTCTAACTGATAAAATGGATATCTTCTAATAGTGATCAAATTAAAATAATAGAAAACTCTCTGCATTATAATGAGAGCATTATCTCAGCCTGTGCTTACTACTCTCCTAAGGACACTTTTGATCTCATTGGTGCTGGTCCAAGCTCTGATTTCTCACAAAAGAAATTCACATGGTAGGATTTCTATATTCACAAACTTTTAAAGTATCTTAATACATAAAGAAATATCTACATGCTTCTAATTCACCTTGATAAGGTCACCTAGAGAGTCATGCGGTCATGTGGTAATCATTTCATAATATATATCAAATCATCATGTTGTACATCTTAAATATATATATAGCTTTATTTGTCTCTTATAGTTTAGCAAAGCTGAAAAAAATAAAGAAATGAAGAGACCTTAACTTGTCTGATTAATATCTTAGCCTGTGCAACTCATGAGCTAATATTGAGTATAGCTCAATTTTTCAATAGATTATATAATCTATTACATATGTATGTTTAGTGGCAGAAAATATGCCCTCAAGACAGGCACAGCTCATAGTTATAGATACTTTAATAGTGATTCATGATCATATGACTCTCTAAGTGACCTTAGCAAGGTGAATTAGAAGCATGTAGATATTTAGATATCAAGTCAACCTCAATCCTTTAAAAAAAAAAAAAAAGAAAAGATAAAGCTATGTGGTACATTTTGAGTGTCAATGATGAATGCTTTTTCATATGAACTATATCTGTTGAGATAACACATTCATGGTGGAATACTAATAAATCAGCTACTCTTCAGAACATATTTTGTTCTTTGTTGTATTTATAGAAGAATAATGTCCACATTAAGGAACTGATAATTCCAGAATATTCAGTATTTGTCAGGTCAAATGTGGCATGTTGGGTTCAGTCCTGGCTGCCACATTTTATGAGGATCTTTGAAAGACTGGAATATGATCAAAGGAAGCTGAGTGGGAGTTTGAAATGATGACATGTGAGGAACTAGTGAAAATTTTGGAAATGTTTAGCTTGAAGAGCAGAACACATAGAAGGCACATAAGAATTGTCTTTAAAAATGGGAAGTGTTGGGGGATCCCTGGGTGGCTTAGCGGTTTAGTGCCTGCCTTCGGCCCAGGGTGTGATCCTGGAGCCCCAGGATCGAGTCCCACATTGGACTCCCTGCATGGAGCCTGCTTCTCCCTCTGTCTGTGTCTCTGCCTCTCTCTCTCTCTCTCTCTGTGTGTGTCTCATGAATAAATAAATAAATAATCTTAAAAAAATGGAGTTATCATTAAAAAAATGGGAAGCGTTGCCAGTCATTCAATATACAGTCCTTGAGCAAATATCCCACAGCAAGTATGGAGCTGTGAAGGGAGCAATCATGAATAAGAAGGGGGTGCTCTTTTTAAGAAATACATGTAACAATTACAATTCATGTTGTAATTGTGTAAATTCAACCAAAAACAGCCCAGAAAAGCGGTAGGAGGTCATAGGAGGAAGGAATTACTGAAATAGTTTAGGTTGCTTCAGATTTCATTACTAGGAATAATCGGTTAAAGAAACACATATACTTTGAAAACTGGTGTAATGAAGATCTTTCTGATGATTGTTTTTAGTCAGTTTACCGAGATTTTACACTGAGCTAAGCCTTGTAGTAACTAAGAATTATCACAACAATCCTCACAGTTGACGAAATTGTTATCCTTTTCACAGATGAGGAGCTGGAGGCTCAGAAAGTTTAAGTGACTTGCTCAAAGATCACATGGCTTGCAAGTAACAGAATTACAGTTTGAATCCAGACAGTCTAGCTCTAGAAAACATGCTCTTTACCACTAAGCTACACTGCCTTTCCAGATAAGTCACTTATTCCCGTCTCTGGAAATTTTCTTAACTTAATCTTCATGGTTATCCATTAAAAGTGATGACTGCCCAGATTGAGAGGATGTTCGAAGTAACCTTTGACGACTTACTGTCTTATCATTATGAGTCTGTGATAAGCTTATGAGCATAGTCATTAGTTCACAATCTAAGAGTAATGTGTGAGCCTTATTTTAGGCCATATTAAGAAATTCTATTGTTTGATTTGTATTAGGAAAGATACTTGTATATTCCTCCTACTTCCCAATTGCTGTTTTTATCTTCTAGACAACTCAGTCTTGTCTTTGCTCAATGAAATAATATTGCATGTCATAATATTCTACTCCCTGAGAATATATTCCTCCTGCCACCAAACAATGCTACATTCCTCATGGTTTGCCAGTGTGCTTTCCTACAATTTCCCTTTGTCTTCCATGCCTTAACTGTGGTCTCCATGGTCTCCACAAGGAGCTGCATTCCTGACATTAATATCCTAAGGGAGTATGTTTGAAATTCATTGGGCCTGATTGCAACAATTTTTTTGCAACAAAACTTTTTCTTCTGTATTGATGGACCAGCATTCTTCCAAGGACAAACCATGGAGAGTTTTTAGCCTTAAAGGAGTACTTTGTTTTAGTTGCTTGGTAAAATTTATAAAAGCATTCACGTGAGGGGTGCCTGAATGACTCAATTAGGCATCGAACTCTTGGTTTTGGTTCAGGTCATGGTCTCAGGGTCATGAGATCAAGCCCTGCATCAGTCTCCACACTCAGTGGGGAATCTGCTAGTCCCTCTCCCTCCCCCTCTGCCCTTCCCCAGTTTGCACACTCTCAAATAATTAAATTAATTAATTAAAATATCTTATTTATTTATTCATGAGAGACACACAGAGAGAGGCAGAGACACAGGCAGAGGGAGAAGCAGGCTCCATGCAGTGAGCCCGATGTGGGACTCAATCCCTGAACTCCAGGATCACAACCTGAGCTGAAGGCAGGTGCTCAACCGCTGAGCCACCCAGGTTTCCCAAATTAAATTAAATCTTAAAAAAAAAAAGTATTCCATGTGATAGGTAACAGTGGTAGATCCATGCCTCATTTGCAGAAAGGATGCCCCATCACTACACAGGAAGTTCACTAGTTTGTCTTGTCTTTGAGCTTGATGTGATTTTGGTGGCATACTCAGCCTCTCTTCCACAATGGCTCTCAGCTGAAGACCTTGCTTCCCATTTCAGTGAATGGGAAAGATCATTTCCACAAATTTCCATCATTACTACCCTTATCTGTGCTCACATCCCCTGCTGTCTTTTCAGTCATTGTTCTCTCAGCAAAGAATAGCACTTCCACTTGTGCAGATTTAATTTCTTCTGCCTATTCAAGGAGTTTGGTGTCATAATCTCTTCCCTTTCCTACAACATACATTTATTGATTGGAAAGTGTTAGAAGGAGCAGTAATGGTAGATGGTGAAATCAAGAGTTTTCTTCTGGAATGTTCTGTGACATATGTCCCCGATCCAATATCCAAGTTGATATACATATATGCCTACATGAGTCTGGTATACCTGGCAGGTGTCAGGCACCCACAGGTAATTTTGGGAGTCAGAAGTACATAAGTGGTATTACAAGCCAAAATATGTGACTGGGTAGATACAGAAAACTAGAGGGTCACTGAAGGAATTTTGGAAGCATCACAGAGAAGCCAGCAGAATGAGTTGGAATGGCCCATAGGGCAGAAGAAGTATAAAGTAATGAAGGACAGGGAAGGAAAATATTTCAAGAAGGAAGGAGTAGTCAACGATATTGACTACTATTGAGAAATATATCAAAAAATTTCAGGGACATGAATGTTGGATTTAGCAACAAGGAAGTCATCTTCCTTTGACAATTGGATTAATGAGGAGTAGTAGACACACAATGTCCAAACTTTTTTCCAAAAACATTTTTTGCAAAGTGGAAAAAAGAAATTGGGTGGTACATGGAGAGGGTTATCTGTTGTTAAGGGAATGCTAAGGAATGAGTATACGTGGAAAATACAGAAGTGACAAAGCAGTGACAAAGTTATAGGTGATATTCAGATGGCAAACACTGATGGCATTGTTAAAGCTAATGCTGAAAGGGTAAAAAATAGTAAAGAAAGATAAATATCACACCTAGATTAAGCTAGCTCGATAAATCACTCTCTATAAAATTGACAGAAATTTTTAGATTTATGGACAGAGAAGAGCTCTGAGTAATATTCCCTAGTAGGTGGAGACAGACTGGTTTTCTACAAGGACAATCAATATTATTGATGCTGCTAAAATCTATCTTTAGCATACCTGTTACTGAGAAATATTATGTCCTTTAATTTAACTTTAGGAAAAGATATATACCTTCTTAGATCAGACATTTATTTCCAAAATTTAAAAAAATGTATTGGGAGTTTAACATGAAAAATTCATAGAATGGATTCTTCCACCACTATTTTCTTTAATGGAATTCTAAATACTGATAATGAAATAAACTCCCACTGGTTCATGTGTTGGAGCACAGAATTTGCAATGATCACTCCAAACTACTTAGTTTCCTGTTTTCTTTTTCCACTATAACCTGCAAATATTTGCTGATACTAAAACAAAACAAAACAAAACAAAAAACAAAATAACTTTCCCTGCATTATAGCTACAAATTAAAGCCACATCATGGATAAAAATTAAGATTTAGCAGTTTCCAAGGTTAGGTGATAAAAATTAATTTTATCCTAGTTTAGCTAATTGTAAACTTTGATATAATAATCAGGAATTTACACTCTTTCTATTAATTAACATTTTTGAAAACCAACAGCAATGATAATTATTGCGTGAAGGACAGTTTTTTTGTGCATAATAGATGAGCAATAACGATCTGTCATTTTATTGCAAAGTGCTTAGAGCTCATGGCAAGATATTTTATGTTCACTTATCAGGAAACACTATCATTTATTACAAGTAAGGCCTTGGTAACTAGATGGTGAGATATTTGGGCAAATCTAAATATTAGGAAGCATTTGTCATGGATGTACAAGGGGTAGAGTGAGGCCTACTTTCTACTCAAGCTTGGAGAGGCAGCTAGGTTAAATTGAATCATGAAGGCTAAAAGCTGATTAGTGAGGTAGTTATACAAGTGTAACTGAAAGACTGCATTGTAGTAATCCTGATCTTCCTCTTATTATCCTCTATTTCTATTATCCTTATAATGATCCTATCTGGAAAATGGGGCCAGTTTGAAAGCCTCACACTGGTCTCCTCTCTGGTATCTAATCCCCACCTTTAGAGTATTTATAAGGATAAGACATCCCTTTGGCATACATAGATTACACCAGAATTTTCAGGAATATTAAAGTTAGAGTGTCTCTTGGTCATCTGTGGGCTTAAAAGATGAATATCTGGGAGATGGGTACAATTTCTTTTTAACACATTATTTTGAGGAGACACTTGGCCTTACTTTAAAGTAATTTCAACTATCACAGAGAGTTCTCTTGGTCTGTAATTTTTTTTTCCAAAGTGATGTGAAATAGGAGTGTACTTGCAAGTAATTTCTAATATAGAGATAGGAAGATACATGATTACAGAATCACCTTAAGTTCTCTTACAATTTGCTTTGGGAAAGGAGAGAACAGAGTGATACAATTTTCCTATTAGTACAGGTAATTCCATTCAAAGTGCTGTAGCCTGACATTGATCATAGGATCAAATATCAGAGACTAGGTTTGTTTGTTATTCCCAGTCTCCCTTTTTAATGTATGTACTTTTGGGAAGTTAAGGCATTTCTCAGTTTTAGTTGCCCCATCTATGAAATGGAGACAAGATTCCTGTTTTAACTATGTCTCAGAGTTGTTGGAAGGCTCAAACAAGTTAATTTATGAAAAAGTGGCTTATAATTTATTTACTTTTGTTAATACTAGATGGGTTTAACTTTTTCTCCATTATACACATTGCTTTAAGATGTTAATCTTATGAAAGACAAATTGGATGGCATAAAACTTATGCTAGTTAGCACAGCTTTTCTATCCATTTATTTATTGTGAAGCAAGTGATGTTTCATAGAAGAGCTCTAGGGTCGTTGCATTTTATAAAGGTGAGAACACATTGTAGAAGCATCATAAATATTAAACAACCATATAAGATATTTGGAAGTATCTATTTGAACATTTTGCTGTGCCTCTAAAACAGCCCTTAGCATACTTTGAATAATTAATAGATGTTTTAAGAAAAGTACTGACAGTAATGTGAAGCTCATTCATGTCTTTCAGAGCCTTTGGAGTTCCTGGGGATAAATCAATACAATTCTAAAGAAATGTATCTCTTTTCATTTAAAAAAAAGGAGAGTAATTCATGCAGTTTTCAGTAAGTTAAAATATTTCATTTTTTTTCCCAAGGTAAGATTAATAGGGATGTGGCATGCAGAAAAAGAAAAGACAACAATGACCAGTCACTCACTTATGCATGATTCTGCATAGAAGTGTGAGCTTAGTGGGATGAGTTATCTTCTCAGAAAAGGTTTTTGACTGCTTACAATAAGAATGACACTGAAGCTTAACAGAAAAGATCTATTAGATTTTCTGTGATCAAGAAGTCTTCCTACCACCCTCCACAAATAGGTATCAATTATATATTAGTGCAAGTACCATTATTTAGTTATTGATAAATTACAAGTAATAAGAAATTTGACCGATATAGCATAGACAGAAGTGATTCTAAGAGAGGAGGCAGCTCTTTCCAAAGGAGAAAAAAGTGACCAGAGTGAATGCAGAAAGGTTTTAACTTCAAGCAAGTGACAATTTAATTATATGCTATGGACGCTGAGGAGATGAAGCTCCGGAAGAACTGTCAATGGCCAACCATTTTAAATCCCCGCCTGTTGACCATGAAGTATTATAGTATTATGCCAGTACTAAATATAAGGCAGCTTATCTAAACTCAGATGTGGTTAGAGTCCCAAGGCCACAAATTAAGTGGTGGAGTGTAAAGTGATGTTTAGAGAGAATTTGAATTCAGTAGTTGGAGAAATGCAGGAAAGTGTCAACTAAGGAGCATTTAAGTTTTCTCTCCCCTGGGCAAACACCCCCCTCTTCCCCACCATCCTAATGTTCTACTGGATACTTACCAGGAGCTTTGTACATGTATATCATTGGTTCTCTTTCAAATAATCTTTCAAAGTTTGCTTACTTATGACCTACACAATTCCAACCTCCCTTGTCCTGCTGAGTGTTCTGAAGCTCCCCTCCTGGTCTGAGTCTCAGGAGAGATCCCTTCGACTGCTGACCACAAGTATTAGAATGAATCTTTGGCCATCTTTCTGTGTCGAAATGAAATCTGTGGCATGGGTATGTTAAGGATTGGCATTTTGGGATTGGCACATGATGGGTCCAAGCCTCTGACTAGAATAATTGATCTCCTCTTCCTTCCTACAACTTCATTTTTTAACTTCCTTTTTTTAAAAAGATGATAATATAGTTTATTATTTTACTAGCTTTATTGAGGTATAACTGATAAACAATAAACTGCACATATTTAATTTGTGTAATTTGATAAACTTGGATATATATGCATACACGCATGAGACCGTCATCACAATCAAAGCAACTGACATATGCATCACTTCCAAATTTCTCTCCTAGCCCATTCCCTCTTTTTTGGTTATAAAAAAAAAACTCTTAATAGACCTGGTCTCTTTGTATGAAATTTATTTTCTCAATAAACTGTTTTATTTTGGAATAGTTTCAGATGTACAGAAAAGTTGCAAAGATATTACAGTACTCACATACCTTTCACTCAGTTTCCTTAATGTTAGCATCTTATATAACCATCCACATCACATTTTTTGACACTAAGAAATTAACATTGCTGTATCTCTGTTAATGAACTGTAGTTTACAGACTTTATTCAAGTTTTACCAGTTTTTTCACTAAGGCCTTTTTCTGTTCTAGGGTCAGAGGGATGCTTTTAAAACTTAAGCTGCAAAGCTTAAGTGTTTCCCCCGCTCAAAATTCAACAGTGGCTCAAAGTAAAAGCCAGCACCGCACAGTGGGCTGCAATGCCCTGTACCATATTTTCTTCCATAGCCAGTTACCTTTCCAGCCTCTCAGCTCCTTTGCTCCCAGCCTCTCTGGGTCCTTATGATGCATTTATAATGGATCTTCTTGCTGTTCTCTAAATACACCAGGTATACTCCTACCGTAGGCCTTTGCGCTGGTGTTTCTCTCTGCTTGTGGCACTCTTCCTCAGGAATTTGTATGGCTAACTCTCTCATCTCCTTCAAGTCTTCACTTAAATGTCACTTTATCAGTGATGCTCAACCCAACTTCCAATCCTTCCTGACCCTGCACTCCCTATTCCTATTCTTTTTAAAATTTAGATAAACATTTTATTTTAGGATAGGTTTAGATTTACAAAAAAGTTGCAAAAACAGTACAGTTCCTATATAACTCTCAGTTTCCCATATCCTTATCTTCTTCTTATTACTGTAGCATATCAGGTAAACAACTAAGAATTCAACACTGGTAAATTCCATACTTTATTTGGATTTTATCAGTTTTTTCTTAATGTCCTTTGCCTCTTCCAAGATCACATTTAAGATACTGTATTACATTTAATCATGTCTCCTTAGTCTCCTCTGATGCATGACAGTTCCTCAGACTTTCTTTCTTTTTTATGACCTTGGCAGATTTGAAAAATGCTTGTCAGATATTTTGTACATTGCCTCTCAGATTGGGCTTGTCTGATATTTTTCTCATGGTCAGATAGGGATTATGACGGGTTTGAGAGAGAAAAACCACTGAGGTAAAGTGCCATTTTCATTACATCACATCAAGGGAACATACTGTTAAGATGTCGTATCACCATTGATGTTGACCTTGAGCAGCTGGCTGAGGTAGTGTTTGTCGAGTTTTTCTACTGTACAGTTACTCATTTACCCTTTCTTCATACTGCACTCTTTTGAAGGAAGTCATTACGTGCAGTCTCCACTTGAGTACAGAGTCATGTTCCACCACTTTGTGGGCAGAGAATCTGTATGTAAGTCATTTGGGATTCTTCTACATGGGAGATTTGTGTATTCTCCATTTATTTACCTATTCGATCATTTATTTGTATCTGTATGGACTTAAGTTTATTTTATACTTGGGGTTATAATCCAGCGCTACTTTGTTTCTCTTGTTGCTCAAGTTTTTCCAGCTTTGGCCATCCCAAGCTCTCTTATTTAGCTCCAGTGTCATACCCAGTACTTTGTTTTGTAAGCAATCGCTTACTTTTTGGCAGTAAAAGATGCTATACAGGCTCATCTTGTACGTTCTGTCCTTCTACCCTAAAATCAGCTGCTTCTTCAAGAAGTCCTTGTTCTTTCTATCAGAGAAAGGTACTAGAAACCCAAATCTGGATGCTGATTATGTTCATTGCTGCTGAGATATAACTGCTTTTAGGCCTTCTTAGTGAACAAAACTAAAACTATAGGTATATTTTATTTTCATCAATGTTTTGTAGTTTTCCATATATAGATCTTGTAGATATTTTGTTAATTTTATACCTAAGTACTTCTTTTCTTGATGTTATTATAAATGATACACATGTGTTTTCTTAAATTTCAAATTCCATTTGTTTATTGCTGCTGGGAAAGCTATTGACTTTTGCATATTTACCTTGTGTCCCGTGCCCTTCGTAAGCTTGCCTCTTAGTTCCAGGAAATTTCTTGGGATCGTTGTTCTTTGGTAGATTCTTTAGGGTTTAATCAGTAGACATTCACCCTATCTGCAAATAAAGGCAGTTCTATTTCTTCCTCTCCAATCTGTATAACTTGTAGTTATTTCTCGTGCCTTATTGCACTGGATAGTATTTCCAGTAAAATGTTGAATAAGAGTGGTAACGGAGGATATCCTTGCCTTGTGCCTGACATAAGGGAGAAAAGCATTTAGTCTTTAACCATTAAGTAGAATGTTAGCCCTAAGTTTTTCATACCTACCCTTTATTAGGTTAAGAAAATCCCTTTCCACTCCAAGGATTTTGAAAATTTTTATCATGAATGGGTATTACATGTTATTTAATACTTTTTGTATCTATTGATGTGATCATGTGATATTTTTATTAGCTTGTTAATGTAGTCAAATAAATTGATTGATGAAAGTTAAACCAGCATTACATCCTGGGATGAACCCTACCAGGCCATGGTACATAATTCCTTTTATTCATTAAGTTTAGTTTGCTAATATTTTATTGAATATTTTTAATCTATATTCATAGAATATAATTGTTGTTTTCTTACAGATCTTTCCCTGGCTTTAGGTTACTGCTGGCCTCAGAAAATGAATTGCAAAGTGTTCCCTCCTTTTCTACTTTGTGAAAAAGATTGTGTAATTTTGGAATTAGTGCTTCTTTAAATGTGTAGTAGAGTTCACCAGTTAAATCATCTGGGCCTGATATTTTTCTTTGGAAGATTTTTAGCTACTAATTCAATTTGTTTGATAGACACAAGTTTATTTAGGTTATCTTTTTCTCCTTATATGAAGTTTGGTTGCTTGTGTCTTTCAAGGAATTGGTCTGTGAAGTGATGAGCATAGGGTTTTTCATGGTATTCTCTTATTATCTTTAGTATCCTCTTATTATCCTTTTAATGTTTTGGGATCGGTAGTGATGACCTTTCTTTTATTATGGTCTTTTCTCTGGCTGCTTTAAAAATTTTGTCTTTGTCTTTAGTTTTCTGCAGTTTGAATATGATAATGGTAGGGGAGTGTGTGTGTATGTGTGTGTATGTATGTGTGTGTGGTATGTATCTTCTTTGGTGTTCTCTGAACCTCTTTGATCTTTAGTTTGGTATTTGTCAATAATTTTTTTAAATTTTCAGCCATTATTACTTGAAATCTTGATTTTGCTCCATTCTCTCTTCTTCTAATACTGCATTTTTGCATCTGTTACACTGTTTCATAGAGTCCCACTATTCTTAGATGTCTGTTCTTTTTTCACATTTTTCCTCTTTTTATTTCCATCTAGAAAATGTTTATTGACCTATCTTCAAGATCACTGATCCCATCCTCAATCTTGTCAAAGTCTAATCAGAGAAATTCCTGGAAGGAATATTTCTTTCCTGTTACTGTGGAGGTTTTGCTTGTTTCTGTAATTTCCTTTTGGTATTTTCCCTTAGTTACCATCTTTCTGCTGACATCTGGTTTGCATGATATCTGGTTTGGCATGATATCCACCTTTTTCATTAGAGCCTTAACCTATTATTCATAGTTATTTTAAATTTTCCGATAAATCTAACATTAATGTCATATCTGAATCTGGTTCTGCTGATTGCTTTGTGTCTTCAGACTATTTTTTGTTTGTTTTTGCCTTTGGCATGCCTTACAATATTTTGTTGGAAGCCAGACATGTAGTATAGTGTGTTAAATAGATTTTCAGTATGAGGATTTATTTTAATCTGGCTAGTAGCTGGGTTGTGTTTGGTGTTTGTTGTAGTTATGAGTACCAGAGGTTTCAAATGTCTCCAGTAACCTCTCCCTCCAGGTCCCCTTTTGCCTTAAGGGCTTCCCATTGTACTGCTCATCAGAGAGAGTCTGTCTCTGTTGCCCTAGCTGTAATCCACTATTATTGTTCCTGGAGATATCATTATGGTAGTGACAGGGTGTAGGCAGGGGGAAGTTTCTTCTAATCATGTGATTAAATTCTAATTTGGGGATGGACTGTGGGCTAGCCCCTAGGGCATGTAGCTTTCACAAGGGTTTCTGTCCCTTCTTTATCCATAGAACTTCATCATCCTGTGCTCTCTAATCCTTTGCCTACTGCAAGACCTTGCTTGTCCTCCAGTGTCCCCAGTCTGTGTAACTGAGATCCTCTACCCCGTTCATTTAAAAGCTTTTTTCTTTAAGTGACACAGGGAGGCTGTGGCAAAGTGAAGCTCCCTTCACCCAGCTTGATTGGGATTTCCCTGATGCCAGCTCTCAACATCAGACCTCTTGGAGATTAAACCTTTCATTCCCTAAGAGAGAAGGGTCTGGGTGGATTTCACAATGGCTATTCTTCTTCCTCAATACAAGCTGGGGCCATGTGGTGGAGGGAGTTTTCTCAGGATTCTTGATTCTCTGAGAGCCTGGTAGGTTCCCATAGGGAAAACCTATAAAAGTGTGGGTCCCTCCCCAGGACTTTAGCTCTCAGGAGCTTCCCACTCTTATGACAGTCCACAGTCAACCTCTAGCAGGTCATCAAATTTTCTAGTTTATTGTACCTTCCAGCTTAAACGGCATCTCCCCAGTGGCTTCTGCTCCAGATAATCATATGCCTGAGTTGTCTTCCTGGAGGAGCCCATCTCATTAAATTTAGGGATGGTAGTTTGGCCTGCAGTCTCAGTTCTCTGAGGTGTTGAAGAAAAGCTGTTTATAGTCAGCTTGTTCAACTTTTCCTTGTTGTAAGGATGGGAATTATGGCTTCTAAGCTCTTCATATGTCTGAGCTGAGACCAAAGTTCCTGCAATGAAGTTTTAATAAATGATGGCATCTTATTTTTAAATTATTAATCCATGATTACTTGTCTTCTAATTTAGATTCTAATGTCTTCTAAGATTCAAACATTCCTATTCTAAATCAGAGTATATACATCCATTAAATATTTACCTGTCATCGTATTAGTTTATTATTACTCAAGTCGAGAATTGAAATGGATTTAGAAATTATTTCCCCAATTAAGAAAATGACTCCATTCCCAGTAGCATCAAAAAGAACAAAATAATGAGACTGCACCAAGGTAGTGAAAGGCTTGTACACTGAAAACTGCATGACTTTGGGAAGACATCGGGGCTCATGGGGTGGGAGCCTTCATCTTGTTAAAATGTCAATAGTCCCTGAAGCAACACTCACTTTCAATGGAATTCCTATCAAAATCATGGTGGCAGATTTTAGAAATAGGAAAAAGAACGCTAACTTTCGTCTGCCCCTACAAATGACCCTGGACAGCAAAAACAGTACTGAGAAGCAGAACAGAGCTGGACACAGCACTTTCCTATTTCAAACTATGTCACAGAGCCACGGAATTAAAACAATGTGGCTCTAGGGCACCTGTATGGCTCAGTCGGTGAAGCATAGGACTCTCGGTCTCACCTGAGGTATTGATCTCGGGGTCATGAGTTCAAGCCCTGAGCTGGGCGATAGAGGAGGCATGGAGCCTACTTAAAAAAAAATCAAACCCCCTATGGTGTGATCCTGGCATAAGCTGATGGAGCAGAAGAGAGAGCCTGGAAGGAAATGCACTCTGATAAGGTCAACTGATTTTTTTTGAAAAATGTATTTTTAAATAAATGTAATTTTTAATTTTTAAATTAGAATTTTAAATTAAAAAAAGAAATTATTTCCCCATCCCTTTCATGTCAGATTATTTCCCTATCCCTTTCGTGTTAGATTATTTCCCCAATCCCTTTCATGTAAGAGATTTTCAAATTGATTTGGCTGTATCACCCACTAAAGATCATTCAGAGTTCCCAATGGAGCTGAAAGTCTGATTTACTTCCTGGTTCCTTTACTGTATGGATGATTAAAAAAAACACATTACCTGCCATCCCATTTATCCCCAGAAGTTGTGATTCTAAAGATATTTATGTTTAATTGCTTTATCAGCCTTCTGTTACACATAGTAGTTCTTTTAATAATGAAGCCTTCGGATAAAAACACTTCCATCTATGTTTTGTTTTTTGATGCTTTTTATAATCCAGTTGTATTGAATTATTATTTACAATGAGTTTTGAATTCCTGTTGAAATTCAGGGAGGGTAAATCATTTGTCCGAACACATGAGGCTGAAACAGAGGAAAAATATCAGGACTAAAACTCTGTTCTTATAGTTTTAACCTGCATACAGACACTTTTCCACTTGAGAAACCTGCTGCCTTTAGCACGAAGCTGACAATCTGATGTAACTGCCTGCACTATTCTTAGTACAAAAGAATGCACACCTGCCTCTCAGCTTCACAAAATGTGCTTCCCAGCACAACCTCCTGCACAAAATGAGTTCTCAAAACTGTTGCCCATTGATCAGCTTCACCTTGCATATGCCATTACTTTTAAAGACTGCCTGTTAAACACAACAAGAAAAAGCAGAGACATATTTTGTAATAGTTAATATTGGGTTTTCCCTGGAGTAGTAATAAGTGAATATTTATTAGAATTAACTACGTGTGCTAAGTTTTTTTTGTTGTTGTTGTTTCAGCTTGGACATAATTGTATTTCCTTTTACATTCTCCCAATGTATTGTTTGCTTTTCTATCATATGTTTGCTATCTCCATTTTGAATTGCATTTAATTGTGCACAGTTACTTTCTAGGACTGAAAACACTTTAAAAGGTGCTTCATGTCGTATTCATATTTGTATCTGTAGGGCTTAATAAAGAGGCTTACTCAGCATGGATATTCACTTATGCTATAGCTTTGGGGGAAAATGTATTGGTTTATATTATATTTAGTAGATTCTATTAGGTTCTAATTCTGAAAAAGATGCTTCCGACAGTGCAAGACCCTTTTAGCCTTAAATGCTTCAGTTAATTTCTGCCTGGGTAAACTCAAGTGTAGTAGAGGAAAAAAAGTATAGAAATCTTAAAAGTTCAGTTTCTTTTATACTACCCAAAGATTGAGAGAGTTAGGGTAAACTCACCAAAGCACATTTCAAAGAACTCCCATTGGATTCTCTCTATTCTGCTTTAAGATTTTTCCTCCTCTTTCCAGCTCACACTATTCCTGGCCCTATCTGCTCTCATCTGATAAAACACTGCGACTAAGTAGTCTTATTAACCTTACCCCTTCCCTGGCCCCCTAAAATATGTGACCACTTTTAACTTCACACTTTACCTATATGAAGTGGGCTATTGTAGAGCTGAGGTTTTCATACTAATTCACAGGGGAATAGCAGCTGTAAATGACAATGCTATCTGCAGAACACCATGGAATATTCTTCTACTAAATTTCATTATAGGAATTAAAATAATTTCACTTTCTTAAAATACTACTTTGCACACATAGCACGTGTAAAAAGTGTCATTGTATATATTTCAAATTATATTTTCCCAAAGTTTTTTCATTAATATACATTCATTATTAGTTTTTTTTGTTTTTTCACCCACCTTTGTAGTATGTTGCACATCTCAGCCATACTATATAAAGGAGCATAATTACACTTGGTTTGCCCCCTCTACTAGTCATCCAGGTCTGCTCATTTTAGGAATTTTTATGTACAGCAGTTCTTTAACTCAATATTTATTTAGCCCTAGAGGGTTAATTAATTAATTTTTATTGGAGTTCAATTTGCCAACACATAGCATAACACCCAGTGCTCATCCCATCAAGTGCCCCCCTCAGTACCCGTCACCCAGTCACCCCCACCCCCTGCCCACCTCTCTTTCCACCACCCCTTGTTCATTTCCCAGAGTTAGAGGATTAATTTTTATATACACACATGCAAGTACGGGGACACACACACACAACTAACTATACAACTTTATATGAATGTCAATTATATATATTCATACAAGGATTTTTAATGCACTTTTTTTCATTTGATTTTTGCTTTCCTTTTTCTCTTCTTCTCTTAAATACCCCCATATATTCTCCCAGAGAGTAACCAATGTTAACAATTTTGAATCCTTTATCTACACTAACTTTAGCATGCATATATATACACACACACACACATTTACACACACTGTTATAGGAATTTTGCTTAATAGTTTAAAAGAAATTAGGATCATACTTTGCAAAATTTTCTGCAACTTGGATTTCTCACTCATCATTTACCTTGTAGAGTACCTTCCTTATTGACTGGTCCAACTCTAATTCATTATTTTAAAATATTTAAAATATTTCTTTCCTGCATGTAGTACATGGTGTGAATATATTACACTTTCTCAATTTATGTAATTCAGATTGTTTTCAACATTAAAACAAGCATTAAACATATATTAATGTTACATATGTTTATATGTTCTATATATTATATATGTTTATAATATTAATGCTGTTTTATATAAAAATCTCCTAAATCTTAAACAAAGAGCTTTTATTTCTATGGGGGAGATTTATAGAAGTGAGCCAAGGTTAATGGAACTTTAACTTTTAATAGATTGTTACGGGTTGAATTGTATCCCCTAAAAAAATATATTGAATTCATATGCAGATGTCATCAAAATAAGATGAAGTCATACTATATTTAGGGTGGGCCCTCTTCCAATAACTTCTGTCCTTACAAGAACATTTGAACACTGACATACAGAGGAGGCCAGGGAAAGATGAGGGCAGAAGTTGGAGAGATCCACCTATAAGCCAAGGAACATCAAGGTTTTCCAGCAACCACTAGAACCAAGGAGGTCTCGTGAGACCCTGTGGACACCTTTATTTCAGTCTTCGAGCCTCCAGAACCGTAAGACAATACATTTCTCTTATTTTGTTTATGTTGTTTGTGGGACATTGTTACAGCAAACCTTGGCAACTAGCACAGGTTGCAAGAGTAGTGTTCCCAGTGACAAGTGTTCTTATTTCCTAATTTCAAATAGCAATTGTTTCAGTGACTATCATTTAGTATATATTTGTTGTTGGTTTTGGTAAAAAAAAAAAAAAAAAAAGTCTACCATAAGTAGTTTCCTTTTATTCCTGTTCAATGTGCCACTTTTATTAATAAGGCTCTGAGTTTTACCAAATGATTAGCATTTATTGATATAATCATGAGGCTTTCCTACTTCACTTTTTGAAAGAATGGATTCTGTTTATATCTTTTATGAAAATTTTCCCATCCTTCCATTTAGAATAAGCTCTACGTGGACATAATGTGCTATTCTTCTGACTTTATTTCCTACTACTTTATTTTGAATGCATTATGTCTATTCATAAGATGTTAGGCTGTACTTTTAACTACTGTTATCACATTTAGCATTAAGGTTTTGTTGGCTTCACAAAATGTATTAGAGAGCTTTTCATCTTTTTCTATTCAGCTGCAATCCTTCAGGTTACATTGAAATTAACTTTCCCTCCTTAATATCAGATAGAACTCACCTATAAACCACTCTGGTTCTTGTGACTTTTTAAATTAAAAAATAGTCATTTGAAAATATTTAAACTTCTACTAAAGTAGGAAGAATTATATAATGAGCCTCTTCATACCCACAGCCAGCTTTAACTCAAGTTGGAGCTTTAGTTGGCAGGGAAACAGAAGCACCAAATGATGATTTGTGATTCTTAAAATAAGTTTTATGATACCAGTGGATTTTAGTTCCTTTCCCAAAGCTAGACGTTTTACTTAAGTTATAAAGTTGAAATAATCAATTACTTCCTTATTTGTCTTCTTAAGTAAATTCAGCAGACATTAATTGAGGGTAGTAGAATGCTATACCCTGCCTTCAGAGGGTGGGGACTAAAGGATTGAATTGGGCTAAGGTCCCAGCTCCCTAAATTACCAATAATTGAGTTTCAGTTTCCTCATCTGTAAAGTGGGGAAAGAAGAGTGTCTGCTTTTTGGATGGTGGTGAGGACTGGGTGAGATAGTGCATAGAAGACACAGAAGGCAGCTGCTGTGGGTTACCAGATAACTGCTTTGGGACCAAGGCACTCCTTCTTAAAGCTGGTAGGAGTTGGCCACTGATGGCTCCCAGATTAGTCCTTTAGGGCTTGTCCTCACCTGAAAGGAACTGCATTGAACAAGGTTGTGCCCCATCTTGAGGTTCAGTACAAGACCAAAAGTTGTTGAGTTTTGTTTGGTCCTCTTGCCTCCATTCAGGTCAACTCTCAAGGGCCATCCAGTCTCCAAGCTCCCTGTGGCACTGGCTGTGCCCTCTGTCTAGCTGCCATGCTCAGATTCTCTTGCTGCCCCATCCTGTTTCCTTCACCCCCTCACAGGAGTTGGCAACAAGAGAATCTCCAGTAAAACTATTGCTCATGACTTCAGCCTTGATCTGTCTCTGCGAGAGTATAGCCTAAGACGGTGCTTAAAAAAAAAGGGCTGGTAAATATTCAATAAATGCTGTTACTATGAACAGCTATTGTAATTACCATAGATCTCAGATAATGCTGAGCCATTCCTGTTTACCACAGAATGCCTACCCAATCATACAGTGGTGGGGTTTACTCTCTCTCCAGTGGAATCACATTTGCTTCAAGCTGGTGCTTTGTGGTCTGACTCTGAGCGGAGTGATGACATAAGAAGTTCTACAGCTCTTAACCTAGAGGATTTTTTCACCTGAGTAGAATAATTGCATTTATTATGTAAGACCATCACATACCTATCAGGAAACAGTAGAATTGGGCATTTTTGTTTTGTAATTCAACGCTCAGTATGTTGTGGGCTACGTTGGTGCAAGCCAACAGACAAAACTCATTTGATGCCAAAAGTTAAAGGAAAAAAAATCATATGGAAATAAAATATTGAGAAAATATTGATTAACATTTTCTACAATTCTGATTTAGTCATGAACCTCCTCAGTCTGGTTTAAGGAGCCTACACTGAAATCTGTGTGTGTGGGTGTGGAACGTGGCCCTATGTGGGTAAGTGCAGACTATTTGAAATATATAAGCAGATAGACTTTATTCAACATATGTACATCAAGGAAGTGAATCAGTCAATTATGTGGCTTTTGTGGATGATTGAATATGGCGATGGTGCCTAAATTTGGTATGGGGGGTGGTGGAGTAATTTTAGTAATTTGGCTTTTTTTTCTAAACTGCCTACAGAGCGGATTTAACATCTATCCCAAAATATCCTCAAGAGTAATTTACAGAAGTGTCAGAAAAACCTGATAGGCTAACAAATTGGCATCAACATGATTCTCTAATTTTATTATTATCATTTTATTTAATTTTTAAGTTTACACTCTTAACTCATCACCATTGAGCTATGTGGTCCAATTATTCTACGGGCAGTGAACAGAAGGTCTTTTGTCTACAGCACTTCTTTGTACTGAAAGGAGAATTTATAATACACACGAGAGCATTTGTGTTACATCCTTTTGGAAGCTCATTATTAAAGTTTGGTTGTCTATTCTTCACACTTGTGCTAGAATTAATGGTTTAATTATGTTACCAATCAATTAAGTCCGTATTAATATTCCTTTCAAGAATCCCTGGAATCCTTGGCAGTGCTAAGAGAACACAGGAGACTGATAGGGCAAAGAGGTTATATACTGACCCCAGGAAGCATAATATTAGCATTTTGTATTGAGCATTTCAAGGAGAAAAAAATAAAGCTAATGCCTTTAATTATCTAAACTAGATGTGTTTAGATGATGAGCCAAATGGATAACAGGATCTCTAATCTCTACCAGAACATTGCATGATGTAAAATATGATGTTCCTGGGTTAAGCATACTGCCAAAAAAACCCCCACACATTTATTATCTTTTTGCAGCCAATCTAAGAAAAGAATTCTGATTTTTAAAAAGCACACCAAAACTTTTCAGTAATAATTTAGGACAGGTCATGCAAATTTCAACGTAAGAGGAATTGATAATCATCATGTTTGACTTTTGAGATACATTTAAATTTTAGGGGAGTAAGAGTTGGACAAATTATTTCAGACCACTCTACTGGTTCCTAGAGCAGCAGTTTTATTTCATGAAGAGTGTGGATGGGCCCTGGAGACAAAGCAGAGCTATCACCATTGATAGATTTGCTTAAAAATTTTACAGTTTTATTTATCTTAAAAAATATTTTTTTATTTATTCATTAAAGACACACACAGAGAGAGAGAGAGAGAGAGAGGGGCAGAGGGAGAAGCAGGTTCCATGCAGGGAGCCCAATGTGGGACTTGATCCCAGGTCCCCAGGATCACACCCTGGCTGAAGGTGGCGCTAAACCACTGAGCCACCCAGGCTGCCCAAAGTTTTTACAGTTTTAAAAACGTTTACAGTTTTGTTCCAATTTGGGCACCTTCAAATAAAGAGTAAGGAGACAAGAGGGAGGGAATTAAAAGAAAATCTGGGGCTGAAATACAGTGGTTTTAGAGACTATTTGGTAAAAACAATTAATCTCAAGGCCAAGAAGTTCTTTCAAAGTATACTATGGCATGTGCCAAACTGGAAATTGGAGAGTCAAGTGTGATGTCCTCTGTCTGTTCTTTGAAACCAGAGCTATAAAACTATTGAACTGCTACATCAGGAGTAGAACAGAAAGGTACAGCATTATTCAGAATCCTCCCAAGGACAGTTCAAAATTTGCCTTCAGATTTTTCTCCAGGTATATAACTTGCTGCAGGATTGTGGTGACATCTTTTTTTTTTTTTAAATAATTTTATCCAATAGGATCAGAAATGGTTTTAATAATTTTGGTCCAAGTTATTCTAAAAAATCTGGATGGACCCTAGTAAGAATGATGAACATATTATGATTACAAGTCAGCAGATATTCAGTAATCATTTGTTACGAACAGGGAGGAGATAAAAATCTAATAAATATGGATTGTCTCTGCTGAGCCTATCCTAAGAAACTCTACATACACCATATTTTTTATTCCACACAGAAAGCCATGGAGACCTGTATACAAGTCCTCATTCTGACAATTGAGAAGAATGAAGTTTAGAGAGTCATAAAATGAAAAGCAGGAACCACTTTTAATGTGATATAAGTACCCTCCACCTTCCTCAAAGAGTCTGTAGACTGATTGGAGAGAAGAAACAAATATTCGAGATAAATTATCTATGTCAGAGTGGACATTTTATTGGCACAGAGTGCTTGACATATCAGTCAATATATTGTATTTGAGAGAAACAGGAGTTCACAAAGAACTATTCCGGTGTTCAGGAAAGACAGGATGGATGAAGTGGAACTCAAATTTGACAAGGATCCTTGAAAACTTGGTATAATTTAAGCAGAGAGGATCTGAGAGGCATTCTCAATGGTGAAATGCTTATGTCCAAAGGCCCATAGATGGATAATTGAAGGTGAGTTAGGCAGAAAATGGTTGACCAGTGTCATGGTAAGGGTTTAGTGGGGGGGGGGGGGGGGGGAAGCTAACAGTAAGGTTAAATTTAGTCTATAGATTTTATATTTCAGCTTGTGCTACTCTTTTGTTTAATATTCGTATGGTATTTGTAGAAGAATCAACCTAAGATATTCTGTTAATCTGACATGGAGAAACAGAAGAGAAAGAAAGATCATGGATGTGAGAGAGGAGACAGTTTGGGTGATGTCACTAAAAATTTTATAAACCAGATATTTTTGCTGTAGATTTAAGATCGAGAGATTTTTAAAAGATGGTTGTTGTGTTATTTATCTTATTCCATTTTATTTCTATTAGTTTCATATTACCACTCTAGCAGATTACCATAAACCCTGGTATTATACCACAAATTTATAATCCTATAGTTCTGAAGGTTAGAAGTTCAAAATGGTTCTCACTAGGCTAAAATCAAGGTGTTGGCAGAGTTTTGTTCCTTTTGGGAGCTCCAGGAGAGAATTTATTTCCTTTCTTTTCCAGCCTCTAGAGGTTACCTGAATCCCTCAGCAATCATACTCTGACCTCTGCTTCTTTTATCATATTTTCTTTTCTGACTCTTCTGCCACCTTTCTTATAAGGACTTTTGGGCCCACCAAAATAATCCAGGATGATTACCCCATCTCAAGATCCTTAATCACATCTGTGATTATGTAAGGCAGCATATTCACAGATTTCTGGGATTAGGGCATGTACATCTTTGGTGGCCATTGTTTTGCCTACCACACCATCACATGGCAAAAACACCACTACTTTAGGTCAATGATTTGATCTGTCCACCCACCCATGCACCCACCATCCATCCATCCATCCATGCATCATCCATTCTAGATGGAGAAATGCAGTATGTGCACAGATGTGAATTGATTGTTCATATCTTTGTCTTGACTATGTCACTCTGAGCATCCATTAAACCCTCTGAGTCTCAATACTCTCATTTGAAAAACTGAGGTATTTTACCCATCTCTAAGCACTATATTAATAAGATAATATAGGTGAAAATATACGGAGCACTACCTATTACAAGCCATTAACTAAATCTAGTAGTAGTAATAGTACTAGTACTAGTAGTAGTAGTAATAGTAATAGTAATAGTAATAGTAGTAGTAGTAGTAGTAGTAATGGCATTCTGTGGGGGTGCCAAAAATTTTAAAAATAGTTATACTGAAGCACATAAACTAGGCATAGAGCCAGATTGAACAATTGTTAACTAATTCAAAGAAAATTAATTTGATATTCCTGAAACTAATGTAACACTGTATGTTAACTATACTGGAATTAAAATAAAATAAAAAAGAGAATTAATTTGAAATACAGTAAAGCCATTGTTGAGAATAATGGGGTCTCCTTCAAATTTTGGATCACTGCTGTCTCAGCTTCATATCACTGATGAAGGTTTTGTTAAGTATTTTTATGGCTAATTTCTGTTTAGTATTTTTATGGCAGAGAGTAACTTAGGTGGACCCAGATATTTCCAGAATTACATTAAATCATCTGAAATTCAGATTGATCCTGGCATTTGTATACTCAATGCCAATCTTCTAAGGATGCCTTTGAATGAGTAGTTTGCTTTCATTTTAGGCACATCCTCTTAAAATTATGCTATCTCAATGGGTAAAATGTTTGGTAGCTTAGCATATTCTGAGGATTACAGTTCAGTGACAGTCATAGACACTCACAACATGATTCCATGATTCACTCATAAATCCTTGAATATCTTAAAAAATTCTAACGTAATTTCCACCAAATAGTTCTAGGATTCTTTAGAATAGGTGATTTCTTTGATTTCAAGACAGTTTGGTAATAGGAAATAAATATAGTCTCCAGATGTCATCTGTTCCATCCACATGTCCCATTTACATCTATACACTTGCACTTCTGTGCAAGTATAAATAAGCTCTCTCTTATTCTTAAGTATAAAATGTAAATTTTAAATATTTTTATATGGTTTCACTCATATGGGGAATATAAAAAATAGTGAAAGGGATTATAGGAGAAAGGAGGGAAAATGAGTGGGAAAAATCAGAGAAGGTGACAGAACATGAGAGACCCCTAACTCTGGGAAATGAACAAGGAGTAGTGGAAGGGGAGGTGGGTGGGGGGATGGAGTGACTGGGTGACGGGCACTGAGGAGTGCACCTGACAGGATGAGCACTGAGTGTTAAATGTTGGCAAATCAAACTTCAATAAAAAAATAAAAAACAATTCATGAAATAAAATAAAAAAACATTTTTAACAGATTTTATTTATTTATTCATGACAGAGACAGAAAGAGGTAGAGACATAGGCAGAGGGAGAGGCAGGCTCCCCATAGGGAGCCTGATATGGGACTCAATCTCAGGACCCCGGGATCACAACCAGAGCCAAAGGCAGACACTCAACCACTGAACCACCCAGGTGCCCCTAAAAAGTAAAGTTTTAAAAGTTCATTGTGTCCCACTGTCTTTTATCAGCAAGAAAGTAAAATCTTATAAGCCACTGGAGGTTTAGCAAATTGAGTCTTTCAGAGTCTGTGAATTCCCCCAAAGACTAGTTTAATGAAGTATCTTAGTAAAGCTTTTCACCTTAATGTTTGACTGCATTAAGATAAGCAAAGTATCCATACTCTATCTCAACATCTTAAAAAATAACCAATGAATAGAAAATATAGGACACCTCCAACATTACACCTGCAATGATCCAACAGAAAATTTTGCAACATAAAGTTCTGCGATAAATGATTTAATGACAGCCAGGTATATCAATCCTTTCTTTTGACATGAGACCTTATTTAAAAATGTTTTTCAAAATGATTTCACTTTTCAATATTGGTATTAAATATGTGACCAGTTGAACCTGTTCTTTGCTTAATGTAAACACCTAAAATTTCATACTGACTATGCAATGTGCTCTATTAATCACATGTAATATAGCATATGCTGGAGGGTCCAGGCCCAAAAGGCGAGTTATATCAAGTTAGGCTGTATTTGGGGATAGGTGAATGTATCACTTGACAGTATGGGAGTAATGAACAATTGAGCTGAAGATACAATATAAGAGTTGCCATTTATTAAATATCTTATATGATGAATCCTCTTCTAAGAACTATACATATACAATTACATGATCTCTTCCTAATAATAACTCTTAAACATCATCCTTATTATTGTCATTTTTAAAGCCTGTATCAGGTGCCTGGCACTGAATGAGTTTGTGGTAACAATAAGGTAGACATGTTTTTTGCCTCATGGTACTTCTAAAGGATGAAATTGAACTTCAGAACATTGAAGAAATTTGCCTGTGGCTGTACAGTTCTTAGGAGAGGAGTGTGGATTCAGACTCAGAACACTGGGGCTTTTCTGCTACTGTTCTTGTTTCCCTATGACAGGGCTCAGACATCATTTTGAAGAATCATGTAACTGGAAATTCCACGCCAGGAAAGTGGTAATATTGTAGTCACTGGAGACAATTAAAGGTAAAGAAGAAAACATTTTCTTAACATTATCAACTGACAATTTATCTACGGACCAATGACACAGGGAGATCGGAAATGATTAGATTATCTTTACGATAATTGGTGTTTTATTTATTGAATTAGTTTGTATCATCCAACTATTATGCCCTGGGTTCTGGGATTATAAGGATAGCTAAGACATGAGGTTTGACCTGAAAATGTCACAGTTGAAAAAGGAGGAGACAGACATGTAAGCAAGCAAGTGAATAAACTAGTTTAGTTGCTGTGATAGAAATCTGTACAACTGCAGTGGAGCATATTAGAGGGAAAGGGTACATTCCAGCCAGGGGTAACAGAAGGGAGGGAATCAGAGAAACTTTGTAAGAGCTAACATTTTACTAAGACTTGAAAGGTGAGTATTCACTAGGGGAGGAGGGAAAATAGGGTGGAAGCAATAATGCAAACACAAGGTTGGGAGATTGCACATAGTTTAATGTGGCCACTGAATAAGTTTTCATGGACTGATGCAGCATGATATTTATTTGGAAATATAGTTGAGGTGGGAAGGGGACCTTTATTCTGCAGAAGATAAAGGATCGTTGAATAGTTGACCAATGACTTTCATCCTTGGCTGCACATTGGATCTTACCGTATCATGCCAGGATCTCATTTAAGAGCAATTCAATCAGAATTATGTGAATTCCTTATGTGATTCTAATGTTTAGTCACAGATGAGAATGCCTAGGTTACTAGATGAGTACCATGAGACTCTATCCTCACGTGCGCACGCACACACACACACACACACACAGCCACACATACTTCTACTCCCCAAGTTTCAAGATGAGAAATTAAGTGAGGGGCACCTGAGTGGCTCAGTTGGTTAAGTATCTGACTTTTGATCTGAGGGTTGTGAGTTCAAGCCCCGTACTGAGTTCCATGCTGGGCATGGAGCCTATTTTTTTAAAGAAATTGAGTGGAATTTTGCAGGGAGAATGAATAGGTATGAAAAAGATGAAGATGTTAGAAATGGACATTATCCTAAGTTAAACAAATCAGGCACATAGTGACAAATACTGCATAATCTTACTTATATATGGAGTCTAAAGAACCTCCTAAAAGCAGAGAGTAGTAGGACAGTGGTCATCAGAGGCTTAGGGGTGGTGGAAAATGGGGAAATATTGGTCAAAGGGTACAAAATTTCCATTATGCAGGATGAATAAGAGATCTGGAGATCTAATATATAGCATGGTGACTCTAGTTAATAATACTATATTGAACACTTGGAATTTGCTAAGGGTAGATTTTTCCAGTTTTATTGAAATATAATTGACGTAGCTTTGTGTAAGGTTAAGGTATAGAATGTATTGATTTGATACACTTAATAAATTATAAAATGATTACCACTATAGTGTTAGCTAATACCTTCATCATGTTATATAATTACTATTTCTTTTCTGTGTGAAAACATTTCAGATCTATTAACTTAGCAACCTTTAAGTATATTGCGTATACTTGAAGTATTATGAGCTATAATCACCATGCTGTACTTTAGACTCCCAGAAATTACTCATAGCTGAAAGTTTGTTGCCCTTTGATCTACCTCTCCCCATATCCGCCACCTCTCAGCAACTGGTAACCACTAGCATACAAGAGAATAGATATTAAGTGTTCTCAATACAAACACACACACACACACACACACACACACAACTATGTGAGGTGATGGATATGTTTGTTGCTTGATTGTGATGATCATTTCACAATGTATATGTATATGAAAACATCACATTGTACACCTTAAATATGCAACTTTTATTTGTCAATTATACCTTAAAGCTGGAGAAATTTTTAAAAATAAAGTGTATTATACATGAAAAACCAAAAAAGATGGTAGAAGTGGCAAGATGTAGCCCTTGATGGGGAGGGTTAGTTAAGGGAACATAAGAATAAATTATGACTTTCATTTTTTATGATTATGATGCCATTACCAGGTCAAGGAACACAAAAATGGTGAAAGGAATTTGCTGAAAGACAGATCTCTTTGAGATAGTAAATTTGAGGACCCTCTAGGACATCTAGGTAGAGTGTTCATTAGGCAGCTTATGTACTAGTATGGAGCTCAGGAGAAAGGTCTAAGCTAACAATAGACATTTGAGAGTCATCAACATATATGGTGGGGAAGCCATGAGCATGGGTGAGACCATATCAGGAGCATGTGTATAGTGACAAGTAGAGCCAAGCACAAAATAATTTGGCTTTGACACTTTTGGGTATAAACTGAGCTAGTGAGGTCTGCAAAAGAAACTGGAAAGATATGATCAGAGAAGTAGGAAGAAAACAAGAGATACCATTTTTGAGAAGGTTTCAGGTGGTATTTAAGACTTGAGGGTTGGGGTGCCTGGCCAGCTCAGTCAGTACAACATGCAATTCTTGATCTCAGGGTTATGAGTCTGTACTCCATATTGGGCATGGAGGTTGCTTAAGATAAATAATAATAAAAATAAATGGTTGTTTTTAAAAAATAGACTTGAGGGTTATTACAGTTTTATATGTGGCAAGGTCTAATTTGGGGCCATAGTAGACAAGTGGTTGAGTACCCAGGAAATCAAGAAACTTGGTTAGTAGGAAATTGGATAGAAGATCCGAATGGATATGGAAGCCCTCTCAGATGATACTGGGGTTTGGCATGGAGAACAGAACTATTATTCAAGATCTTAAGTCCATACTAGTTCAAAGAGAATGATAGAGGCTTATCTAGATGTGTCAGAAGGCATTTTTGTGCATTAAAAGTTTGCATCTTTCCCTTAGAATTGTTACAAACCTATCAGTATTTATTTTACATTGGAGATAATGAAAAGTAATTTTCTCTTGAGGAGAGCTGTAAACATGGGCAGTGCCAGATTCTTTGGCTATTGGACAACATCTTTGTAGTTCTCCAAACCTAGTTTATAGTTTTGTATCTCTGTGCCTCAGACCTGCTGTTCCTTCTACTATTCCTAGTATTCCTTGCCCAGGTTTATTCATTAGCTAATTACATTTTTGTTCATGAATTTTTAATTTTAAGATAAAATTTACATATATAGATGTTAAAATATTAAACATACACTTGAGTTTTGACAAATGCATATACCTATGTAACCCAAACCTCTATCAAGATAGAGAATATTACCATCATTGCAGAAAGTAACTTCCTACTTCTTTCCAGTCAAACCCTTCATACACATCCCAGTGAAAACCACTGCTTTGATTTTGTGCCACCATAGAAGAGTTTTGCCTGCTTTGGAAATTCATACCATGAATAAATCCATTATTTTATGGATAGACACCTGGGCAATTTACAGTTTGGAATATTACAAATAAAGCTGCTATGAATGTCCATGTAAACGTGTTTTTGTGGACATTTGTTTCACTTAGGTAAATAGCTAGCAGTGGAACTGCTGGGTCAGAGAGCAAGTGTTTAGTTTCATAAGCAACTGGTAAAACTTTTACCAAAGTAGTTTACCATTTTGCACTGTCATCAACAATGTTTGAGAGTTTGAGCTGCTCCATGTCCTTGCCAATTTGGTATTGTCAGGCTTATTAATTTTAACCATTAAGGTGGATAATTCCTTGGGGTTCAATTTGCATTTTTTACAACTAATGTGGAGCATCTTTAAATGTGTTTATTGGCCATTCATATATCTTCTTTTGTGAAATAGCTGGTTAAATTTTTACTCATTTTTCTCATTGAGTTGTCTTTTTTGTTACTCAGTTGTAGGAAGTTCTTTTGTGTGCCCTAGTTACCAGTTTTTACCTGATACATGTTTTGGGGAATATGTTTGGGAATATTATCTCCTAATCTGTGGCTTAGCTATTTTTAAAACTGTTTAAATACTTTTATTTCATGAAAGTTTTTATTTTAAAATGTGTAAAATACATTTGTTTAAACATTTTAAGAATATTTTTTTTTAAAGATTTTTTTTTATTTATTTATTCATGAGAGACACAGAGAGAGAGAGAGAGAGAGGCAGAGACACAGGCAGAGGGAGAGGCAGGCTCCATGCAGGGAGCCCGACGTGGGACTCGATCCCAGGTCTCCAGGATCAGGCCTTGGGCTGAAGGCGGTGCTCCACCGCTGAGCCACTCAGGCTTCCCCATTTTAAGAATATTTAACATGAGATCTATACCCTTAACAATTTTTTCACACCTACCAAAATTATTATTTAAAATATTGTTCCAGGCAATGTTCAAATTTCTTTGATTCTTTCAAACATTTTTTAAAATTTATTTTTTATTTGAGTATAGTTGGCCTACAATGTTATATTAGTTTCAGGTGTGCAATTTACTAATTTGACAAATTTATACATCATGCTATGTTCACCACAAGTGTAGTCACATCGCTATTGCAATATTATTGACTATTCCTTATCCTGTGCCTTTTATTCCTGTGATTTATTCATTTCATAACTGGAAGCCAGTATCACCCTCTCCCCACCCCTTCCCCTCTGGCAACCATCAGTTCTCGGTATTTATAGGTCTGATTCTGCTTTTGTTTACTCGTCTTTTTAGGATTCCACTTGAGTGGAATCATATGGTATTTGACTTACTCTGACTTATTTCACTTAGAATACTACCCTCCAGGTCCCTCCATGTTGTCTTTATATTCCAGTGGGGATGTGTGTGTGTGTGTGTGTGTGTGTGTGTACACCAAATTTTCCTTGCCTATTTTTCTATTGATGGACACTTAGGTTGCTTCTGTAACTTGGCTGTTGTAAATAATGCTACAATAGACATAAGGGTGCATATAACTTTTCTTTTTTTAAAAAAGAATTAATTAATTAATTAATTAATTAATTCATTCATGAGAGATACAGGAGAGAGGCAGAGACATAGGCAGAGGGAGAAGCAGGCTCCATGCAGGAAGCCTGATGTGGAACTTGATCCTGGGACTCCAGGATTACGCCCTGAGCCAAAGGCAGATGCTCAACCACTGAGCCACCCAGGTGTCCCAAGGGTGCATATAACTTTTCAAATTAGTGTTTTCATTTTCTTTGTGTAAATATTCAATAGTGGAATTATTGGATCCTATGGTATTTCTATTTTTAAGTTTTTGAAGAACCTCTGTACTGTTTTCCAGAGTGGCTGCACCAGTTTGCATTCCCACCAATAGGGAATGAATAGCAAGAGGGTTCCTTCTTCTCCACATCCTCACTGACACTTGTTGTTTCTTGTCATTTTGATAATTTATCCATTCTAACTGGCATAAGTGATAAGTCATTGTGGTTTTTATTTGCATTTCCCTGATGAATAGTGAGGTTGCACATCTTTTTATGTGTCTGTTGGCCATCTGAACATCTTCTTTGGAAAAATGTCCATTTAAATCCTCTGCCCATATTCAATTGGATTGTTTGCTTTTCTTGGTATCAAGTTGTTTAAGTTATTTCTATATTTTTTATGTTAGTCACTTATTGGATAGATCACTTATAAATATCTCCTCTCATTCAGTAGGTTGTCTATTTGTTTTGTTAGTGGTTTTTCCTTTGCAGTGTAAAAGCTTTTGATTTTGCTGTAGTCCTGATAGTTTGTTTTTGCTGTTGTTTCCTTGTTTTAGAGGAAATATCGAGAAAAATGTTGCTATGGCTGATAGCGGGGAAATTACTGCCTGTGTTCTCTTCTAGGATTTTTATAGTTTCAGATCTCACATTTAGGTCTTCAATCCATTTTGAGTTTATTTTTCTGTATGGTGTTAATAGTACAGTTTCATTCTTTTACATGTAGCTGTCCAGTTTCCTAGCACATTTATTGAAAACACTCTCTTTTCCCCTTATTGTATATTCTTGCCTCGTTTGTCATGGATTAACTGACCACACAATTGTTATTTATTTCTGGAGTCTCCTTTCTGTTTATTGATTTATATATCTCTTTCTGTACCAGTAAAATACTATTTTGATTATTACAACTTTGTAGCATATCTTGAAATTGTATTGTGATGCCTCCACCTTTGTTCTTCTTTCTTAGGATTGCTTTGGTTATTCAGGGTCATCTGTGGTTCCACACAAATTTTAGTATAATGTGTTCTAGTTTTATGAAAACTACTGTTGGTATTTTGATAGAGATTGGATTGAATCTGTAGATTACTTTGAGTAATATGGACAACTTAATGATATTAATTCTTCTAATCCATAAGCATGGAATATCTTTCTATTTGTGTCATCTTTAGTGTCTTTCATCAGTATGTTTTAGTTTTCACAGTACAGGTATTTCATCTTTTTAGTTATGTTTTTTTTTAAGATTTATTTATTTGAGAGAGAGAATGAATGAGCAGGGGGAGGGGAAGAGGAAGAGAGAGAGGGAGAGAATCTCAAGCAGACCCCTGCTGAGCATGGAGCCCAATGCAGGTCTCAGTCCCATGACCTTGAGATCATGTCCTGAGCTGAAATCAATTGTCAGATTCTTAACTGCCTGAGCCATCCAGGCATCTCCCATTTTGAGTTAAGTTTATTCCTAGGTATTTTATTCCTTTTGGTACAACTGTCAGTGTATTGTTTTTTAAATTTCTCTTTCTGCTACTTCGTTGAATGTATAGATTACATTGGGTATTAATTTGGTATCCTGTTACTTTACTGAAATTGTTTATTACTTCTAGTAGTTTTTGAGGGGAGTCTTTAGTATTTTCTATGTATAGTATTAAGTCATCTGCAAATCGTGACAACTTAACTTCTTCTTTACCAATATGGATCCCTCATTTCTTTTTCTTACCTGATTGGTATATCTAAGACTTACAGTACTATGTTGAATAAAAGTGGTGTGGGCATCCCTGTCTTGTGCCTGACCTTAGAGGGGAAAACTCTCAGGTTTTCACCATTGAGTATGATATTAGCTAAGGGTTTTCAGTATGGCCTTTATCATGTTGAGGTATGTTCCCTCTAATGCCACTTCATTGAGACTTTTTTCTGATTTGATGTTGAATCTTGTCACATGTTTTCTCTGCATCTTTTGAGACAACCATATGATTTTTATCCTCCGTTTTGTTGATGTGGTGTATTACACTGATTTCTTCTGGTTAACTTTCATTTGAGGAAAAGCTATCCAAGCAAAAGAAACTATGTAACAAAATACATGTTTCTGCCCACCCTCTCTTCCTTGGCCTGGTTCTCTAAGAAGACACAGAATCTCTTGGGCATCAAGGGTGCTGAGATGGGCAAGGTGGAGGGCTTGATTGTCTTCCCTAAGGGCAATTGGCTTGTTTATTTCTGTGTCCTGTGCCAGGATCAGATATAGCCATATGGCAGAGCCTTTTGAGATCTTCTTTATGGCCATTCTTAATAGTATTGTTTTAGAAGAAGAAGTTTTCTTTCAGCTTTAAACTGCCTTTTTCTCATCCTTAATTTCCATTGCTGCTTCAAAAGTTGGCCTTTCATATTGCTTTACTTTAATTAATATGTTAAATTATACTTTAATATGTTTTACTGCAAAATGTGTTTATTGCAAAAAAAGGAGAAAAATAAACTAAAGGAAGAGAATAATGGAAATCACATATCATCTCACCACCACTCAGAGAAATATTCAGGGCTGTTTTCCAATTATTTTTAAGTTTTATGTGTATATATAAATCAACTACATATGAATATCCAATGGCTTTTGATATGTAACAAACTATCCCAAATGTTGTGACTTAAAACAACAACCATGCATTTAGATCATGTATTAGTCAGCTCTGGCTGCTATAATAAAATACCACAGACTCAGTGGCTTAAATAACAGAAATTTATTTTCTCACAATTCTGGAGGCACTAAGTCTGAGATCAAGGTACCAGCATATGGGTTGTTGCTGGTGAGAGCTCTCTTCTTGTCTTATAGATAGCTACCTTCTTTCTGTTTACTCTTGGCCTTTTCTTGATGTATGTGCATGTGTGCATGCATACACACATTCATACATACACACACACAGAGGGGAGACAATACAGGAGTGATCCGTGGTGTCTCTTTTTATAAGCTCTCTGATGTCTTTCTATTGAATTAGTCACACCTTCATGACTTCATTTGACCTTAATTTATTTTGGTAAAGGCCCTATATCCAAGTACAGTCATATTGGGGCTTAAAATGTCAACATAGGAATGGGGAGTCACAAACATTTGGTCCATAACAGATCATGATTTTGTAGATTGGATATCTGAGTTGGGTTCAACTATATAGTTCTTCCGGTCTGAGCCAGGCTTGGCTGATTTCATGTGTCTGTGGTCAGCTGGTGGGGACTGGGGCTGGCTAGTGTGTGAGAGCCTCATCTGGGAAGGCTAGGATGACATTAGTCTCTCCCTATGCTGCCTCTCATCATTTAGCATGCTAGCTCAGGCTTAGTCACATGATTTTTGGAGTGCCCCAAGAAGAGCATGTCCCAATAAACAAGAACTTTTCAAAGTCCTTGCCTGAGTAATATTTGCTTCTCTTGGCCAAAGTAAGGCCATAGTCAGTATAGGAGGGCATTATCAGTGGACTAAGATATAGGGTGGTATGAACTGCAATCAGTCTAGCACATATATGCAACATACATATATTGTTTTTCCAAAAACAAGAACAAACTTTACATACTGTTTTGTAACATTTTTTTCACTTAATAAAATAATGTATCTTTCTATGTCTTTAATATTTTTCTGTAACCACATATTATTGCTTTCATGTATGACAACATGGTCGTAAAGAGCATTATTAAAACAAAAGTTCAAAAAACATTTTTTCCTGAATCATTAGAATGCATTGACTTCAAAAATGAATATTTGGAAGAAAACAAGTCTTTAGGTCTATATGTTCTATAATATTTCTTAAGAACCAATCTCAATCAATTCCTGTAATCACAGCTAGTCCTAAGAGGATACTTGTGATTGAGTAAGGTACAGGGTCCATGGAAACTCTTTTTACTTTAAGTGGCACTTTTTCCTAGTAAACAGAATAGCAGACATGTGATGTATTGCAGACCATAATACAAAGTGATTGTGTGCATAAGCACCAAGAAGAATAGAATATGAAATGAAACACAAGCCAAAGAAGTCACTTTGGACTCATTTACATTTCTCACACCTGCATTTGATCTGTCTGCAACTTCTGTTGGATATACCTTCAAAATATATTCCGAATCTGAACGCTTCTTCTACCTCTACTGCTACCATCCTGGCCCAAGACACCATCCTCTTTTGTCTGGATTGTTAGTCTATTAAATGATTTGGTCTCCCTGCTTATATGCTTGTCTCCTTAGAGTCAGTTTTCAAAATAGTAGCCAAAACATTATCCTTTTAAAACATAAGGTAGGTCATATTACTGCTCTGCCTAAAACCCTCCTCCAGTGGCTTTCTGTTTGATTCTGTATAGGTTTTGGCAGAGTAGAAGAGGTTGTTTGAGGGTGCCTGGGTGGCTTGGTTAAGCATTATCTGACTCTTAGTTTCAGCTCAGATCATGATCTCAGGGTCGTGAGACCAAACCCTGTGTCAGGCTCTGTGCTGGGTGTGGAACCTGCTTGAGATTCTCTCTCTCCTTCTGCCCCTCCCCCACCACTAAAGCTCTAGCTCACTCTCTTTCAAAAAAATAAGTAAATAAATAATAAAATTGTAGGAGATTGCACAATGTATTTAACTGAATAGAGTTTAATGAAGAGACTAGAAGAATTGATGAAATTAAGGAAAACAAAGGGCATTGAAACAAGCAGGGGCTGGCAACAGCTGGAAATCTTTTCTTGCCCAGGTCTGAACAGGGAAAAGGGAAATACCATTTTCACCAAGACACGTTGAGAGCTAGAGCCATGGAACAAGGGTACCCAAAGGGAGCTGTAGCCACACGTGATCAGAATGGAGGTTCTTATTTCTCCACTCCTGCCAGTGCATCCTTCCAATTGGCCAGATCCAAATGAAGGCCAGAGAGCAAAGGATCCAGGATGGTGTATTCTATAATTCTACCTCCCAAGGAAGAAAGGGGAAAGGTGGAAAGGGGATCTGGTAAGGGGATCTGCAGGGGCAGATAGGGCACACCCTCTCCAGAAGGGTAAAGGCCACGGCCCTTTGTATACATGCAAAGCCTTATACACACATCTTTAACTGTCCACTCTCCTTTCAATCGGTGCCTTACTTTTCTGCTAGCTGCCCCCACCTCGTCCTGCCAAACCAACTTTGTCTAGTTCCTGGAGCACATAACAGGCACATTCCTTCTCCATGATCTTTACATAGGCTTTCCTCTACATTCAGTGCTTTTGCCTCAAGAATGTCCCTGGGGCTTATGCACTCACCTACTTTAGGGCTCTGTTTAAATGTAGCCTTTTCCCCCTGACTACCTTCTTTTTTTAAAGATTTATGTATTTATTTATTTTTAGAGAGAGAGAGAGAGAGAGTGTGTGTGTGTGTGTGTGTGTGTGTGTGTGTGTGTGTACTTGAGAGCAGGAGGAGGGGCAGAAGGAGAGAGAGAGAGAGAGAGAGGTAATGCAAGCATACTCCTTCCTGAGCATGGAACCTGATGTGGAGCTCGATCCCAGAACTCCAAGATCATGGCCTGAGCCAAAATCAAGAGTCAGATGCCCAACTGACTGAGCCACCCAGGTGCCCCCTCTCTGCCCCTAACGACCTTTTTAAAAATTGAATCACACCTCTTCCTGTATTCTTTATCCCCCTTCCTTGCCTAGTCCTCTAGGCACTTAGCTTCATCTAATATAACAAAGATAGGTTTTTTCTTTGTTTTGTTTTGTTTTCTACCACAAGCCTGTAAGCTCCAGGAAGTATATCTGCTTTGTTCACAGCTCTACCCAGCACCTGGAACAATGACTGGCTCACATTTAAGTGCTTTCTAAATATTTGCTGATTGAATCAATGTATGAGTTGAATATAAACTCATTTTATAGTCAAGTAAATGGCGTTCCCAAGAGACAAGATAAACCAGAGTATCCTCTTGTACATGTGAAGAATCTCTAATAAATAGCTCAGCTTAGGTGCATTGGGATATCTTCGTCATCCTTATGATTTTGCCTAATACCACCACGTCTGTAATGCAACTGATCTTCTGTTAGTATCTCACTACCTGACTATCATCAAGCCATACTTACTGTTTCCAAGGGCAATATTACCAAATTGTACCCATTCTGCCTATGGCCTTTTAACAACAGATTCTTGTGCCCAACCTGTACACCATTAGGAATACAGGAAAACGCCTCAACAGCCCCCATGTTGAAAATGATCCCTATGGAAAAAAAGCTATATTTCAGTTCTTGCCTTATTTAATAGTAAGATTTGTCACTGTTGGTCATGATCTGCTTCTTGCCACACTTTTCTTCTCTTGGATTCTAGGACAATGCACTTTAATGAATTCTTTCTTACTTTGCAAACTATTGCTTTTGGTTTCTTTCACTGGTTCTTCCCTTGTTCCGAAGACATCTAAATGTTAGCATGTCCCAAAGTCTTGTCCTTAGATCTCTTTTTCTTCTATGTTTAATTTTTAGATAACTGTGTGAAATTTCATGACTGATAACTAATATGTTTATATTTCTAGTTTGCATTTCTCCCTTGAACTCCAAACTGGTATCCACATTGCTTGTGTGTCTAAAGTTAGTATGCCCTGAACTGAGCTCCTGATATTTTCCCTGGTAAATAACAACTGCTGTAGCCTTCTTACCACGGTTAATGGCAATACCTTTCTTCTAATTGCTCCTTGCTGACTCCTCTCTTTTGCTCATATTCCAGATCTAATTGGTTGAGAAGTTCTGTCGGCTCTTTTAGTTTGGGAATATTAAAAATGTTATACTGAATGACCTTGTTCATATATAGTACCTTTCTTCTAATAAATTCCTATAAAGAATAACATGAACAGAGGTTCTAAGTTTATTTCATTGCTTTTGACAGTTGCCTGATTGCATTTAATACATGCATTCATGCATTCACTCAACAAATACTTGTTGTTGAAGAAACTCTTTTAATTGTCAGCAGTAGAGTTGAGGCCTGAGCGCTCATGGTACTTACCTGCTTGACTAGAAGACAGAAAGCCAAATAACAAATGACAATCTCTGGTGAATGTTAGAAACTAACCTAACAGAGACTGACATAAAATATAACCAGAGGAACATTCATATTATAATGTAGTCTTAAAGATCTCATTATCCTAAAAGTTGTCCACCTTGAGTATTATAACTGATTCTTTTGTTTATTCCTTGTTATATTTAATTGCTTTGTTATTTTTAGTTTCAATATAGAGGATCAGTTTGAGAAATGAAAATGGAGAAAAACCCCCTCAACTATGGATAGTTTGGCATTCTTCACCCTCAGTCTTAGCAATCTAAGATTTAGCCCTGAGCTCTAAAGTTTTAAACTGATTAGATGCAAAACAGTACATATAGTCTTATAAATATTGAGGCAACTATCTATGAATGATCAAAGAATAAACAGTGCTGCTATTCTTGGGACCATAAAATAAACATTTTCAAAAGATATGAATAAACATGAAAGGGAGACAGTGAAGCTACGGGGACGTCTAAAAGTAAGTACTGAAACTATCACGTTGTAGTGGAAAGGCAGGATCCTCGAGCCACTAGTGACCCTGTCTCAGTAACAGCCTCAAATCTTCATAATCTACCAGTGTTGTGTCTGGTTTTAGCCTGTGGAAGGAATTTATTACAGTATAGATAGGAAATGAAAGTTTCCAAAGAGAACATAGCTCTAATTGTGTCTTCTCACAGGGCATACGATTTCACTGAGATGACCACTGCATCTCAAAGAATGAAACCTAGTTGTGTTTTCTGTTTTTTCTAACAGCACAGGGTTGAATGAGACTGTCAACCCCAAAATTGTCCTGTGTGAATATATTAAGTTTTAAACAAAGTCTTCTCTTAAAATTACTTAAACAATTTTGCATTTGTATGAGAGGGATGTCAGTTGGCTGAAAACATCCTTCTTGTCAGATGTGAAACCTAAACTTGGCAGTGACTCAGAGAAGGCCTGGCTGCCCTTGTGGCTCTTACTCCCTTAGCTCAGTTTCAAGGGTGAATTCACAGGTGGGGACAGATTTGGTGCAGTTGAAAGTCACTTGAACCAGATGGTTACAAACAGGCCAAGTGTCCTGTGCCTATTCAGCTCTTCATTTGGGTCTGGAGTAGAAAGCTTGCTGGCTCAGTGCTAATAAAACTTTTTTAATGAAGGGGAGGTCAAACACTCAACCATGCCACCTGGCACCATTAAAAGAATCAGCTTGAGCTGACCATGTTCAAATAAATACTTTGAGTGTAAAATCAACAGAACTAAAGGAGAGAGAGAGAAATGTTTTCCATTTGTGATTATAAATGCCAAAAGAGTGACTTCTCTTTATATTTCTTTGTAGCAAGCCAGACAAGGCAGAAGTAGATAAGCCCTTAGTAAATGAATGAAAAAATCCAAGGGTTAATGGGGAAAACTGATGTCCTGAGGGTGTGCAAATCTTTCAAGCCCTGGTGGCAGCCACCATTCTGGATCCAAGTTGGATTTTTATTTGGTAGGGAAAATGCAAATTTTCTTTTGATAACTTTCAGGATATCTGTAGATAGCTATTCTTTTCCAAAGGCTATGCAAAGAAAAAAAAGTATACAGACAAAAAAACAAAGGCTATGTAGTTGCCCAGGTATCAAGTTGAAACAATTTGTGACTCCCCACTTGTCTTCTTTTTTTATAAATTTATTTTTTATTGCTGTTCAATTTGCCAACATATAGAATAACACCCAGTGCTCATCCCGTCAAATGCCCACCTCAGTGCCCATCACCCAGTCACCCCCACCCCCGGCCCACCTCCCCTTCCACCACCCCTAGTTCGTTTCCCAGAGTTAGGAGTCTCTCATGTTCTGTCTCCCTTTCTGATATTTCACTCATTTTTTCTCCTTTCCCCTTTATTCCCTTTCACTATTTTTTATATTCCCAAATGAATGAGACCATATAATGTTTGTCCTTCTCCGATTGACTTACTTCACTCAGCCTAATACCCTCCAGGTCCATCCACGTCAAAGCAAATGGTGGGTATTTGTGTTTTCTAATGGCTGAGTAATATTCCATTGTATACATAGACCACATCTTCTTTATCCATCCATCTTTCAATGGACACCGAGGCTCTTTCCACAGTTTGGCTATTGTGGACATTGCTGCTAGAAACATCGGGGTGCAGGTGTCCAGGTGTTTCACTGCATCTGTATCTTTGGGGTAAATCCCCAGCAGTGCAATTGCTGGGTGGCAGGGCAGATCTATTTTTAACTCTTTGAGGAACCTCCACACAGTTTTCCAGAGTGGCTGCACCAGTTCACATTCCCACCAACAGTGCAAGAGGGTTCCCTTTTCTCTGCATCCTCTCCAACATTTGTGGTTTCCTGCCTTGTTAATTTGCACATTTAATGTAATCCCTATCAAAATACCATGGACTTTCTTCAGAGAGTTGTAACAAATTTTTTTAAGATTTGTGTGGAATCAGAAAAGACCCCAAATAGCCAGGGGAATATTAAAAAAGAAAGCCATAGCTGGGGGCATCACAATGGCAGATTTCACTACAAAGCTGTGCTCATCAAGACAGTGTGGTACTGGTACAAAAACAGACACATAGATCAATGGAACAGAATAGAGAATCCAGAAGTGGACCCTCAACTTTATGATCAACTAATATTCGACAATGGAGGAAAGACTATTCACTGGAAAAAAGACAGTCTCTTCAATAAATGGTGCTGCGAAAATTGAACATCCACATGCAGAAGAATGAAACTAGACCACTCTCTTTCACCATACACAAAGATAAACTCAAAATGGATGAAAGATCTAAACGTGAGACAAGATTCCATCAAAATCCTAGAGGAGAACACAGGCAACACCCTTTTTGAACTTGGCCACAGTAACTTCTTGCAAGATACATCCATGAAGGGCAAGAGAAACAAAAGCAAAAATGAACTATTGGGACTTCATCAAGATAAGAAGCTTCTGCACAGCAAAAGAAACAGTCAACAAAACTAAAAGACAACCTACAGAAGGGGAGAATATATTTGCAAATGACCTATCAGATAAAGGGCTAGTTTCCAAGATCTGTAAATAACTTACTAAACTCAACAGCGAAGAAACAAACAATCCAATCATGAAATGGGCAAAAGACATGAACAGAAATCTCACAGAGGAAGATATAGACATGGCCAACAGGCACATGAGAAAATGCTCCACATCACTGGCCATCAGGGAAATACAAATCAAAACCTACTTGTCTTCTTAAGTAAGTTCATAAAGCATCAAGTAGACTGCTTTCTAGAGCAGAGGGAAGTATGTATTGTGTCTAATTATAGGTAAGCAGAACTAGTATTTATATTATTTCAGATTTTTTTGTGATTTCAGGCTTGAGAGTGGGGGAAGAATCCAGGAAGCTAGATTCACTGGGATGTTTGGGCACCAAATAAATGAGGTCAATTCAGGGAATGTGAACTAATAGAAAAGAATGCCCTCATTGATAATCTGAAGGCCAGATTAGAGATGGAATCCTGATTGAGAACAGGACGACTTCTAGTAAAAGTTGGGAGAAGCATTGTCTTTAGTTTGTCCACAGTAGTCTCCTCTTCATTTTCAGACTCTTCAGTAAGTCAGTACATAATCTTCTCCCCCACAGTGATGCGTATTTCAGGTAGAATTATTTTCTGTATAATTTTAATTCCATGTGTTACATTTTACATAGGTTATATCTATTTAGGGATTTTGGTTCATACCTAGACAATGAAAGGCTTTATTTTTGCTTTTAAAAAAAGATAACTAGATTTCTAGGGTCCATTAAAGAAAGCTCACTTTGAAGTTTAGAGCAACCTTGCTGGATTGGAAGGGATTGAAAGGGAGAGTAAAGATCCTGGGTGGCTTGGAGTTGCTGAGAGGGCTCTACATGGAATCATTGGGAACCTGCTATATAGCTCAAATTCTACATCCTTGTTTCTCTAGTCGCCATTTTCTCATTCTCTTTTCTCTTGCATTTTTAGCACGAGAAATTAGTGTCAAGTACATCTAATCTTTTTTTCTGTGTGAAATTGAGGAGGTGAAGGGTTATTTTCATAAATGGTGTGTGGAGAAAGGAAAATTAAAATGAAGAAAAAGAACAACTCAAATTTAAAGCAAGGAGGAATTAAAGAAGGAAGATTTCCAGAACCTTTCCAAATGCTTGATTGCAAATTTGGAATCATAGTTGTGCAATAGTTGACTTTTTACCTGTTAGAGAAGGGGATAAAATGCATGGAAAAAAGTTTGTGTCTCCTATCCTCAAGAAGAAGAATGAGTGCTATCATTTTCATGTTTATTATGATAGCTATTTCTGGTAATTCCAAAGCTATTAAATGCTATGAAACATAAACTAGTTCTAATACACTCAAGGAGCAGCCAATTTACACAACAGCTGGGAAAGAAAATCAAAGCCACTCCATTGGACCAGCTGAATCTGTGAGAGAGGCATTTCATACCCTTCCAGCTGACGCAGCATGTAGATCAAACTGGCAGCTGTATTTTAGGGAAAATATGTCACAACAGACAAATGTAAGAAAAGGACAGATCCACAAAAAGGATCTTCTGCATATGAATCACACTAGTAGGAAAACTGCAGAATGAGTAAGTAAAAAGTTAGGCATCATCCCCTCAATATTTAGAAAGCCCCTCATACCCACTGCAACCATCATGAGATAAAGTAAATTTTTAGAATTCTCTCTCATGGAAACAGAAATCAGAAGCCAGAATCTCCTAAACGTATTTACCATTGATCTCTTTGTGCTACACTTAGATATAAAATTCTCACAGAACTGTCAATAATGAAATCTACATAAAAGCCAAAAAGATAAAAGACAAAGGAAAAATGCCACCAGGTATATATTTTTTGCATGTAGCTACAATTTCACACTTTAGAAATGTGCTAAATATAAACGGTTGTCAGAACGATCCTATCATGTTTGCCAAGTGATGCATTGTATTGAGCTTATCATGTGGCAAACATTATTATCTGTGAACCAGGTATCTTTATTTGTTCCATTTGTATTGATGAGGAATGGTCACAGAGTGCTTAAGTAGCTTTCCCAAGGTCATAGAGAAAGTGACAAAGATTCAAATCCAGATCATTGGGATATGAAAGGTATGAAAGGTTGGAGTCTGTCTCATTTTACTCTACCTGGTAGTTGCCTAGTTTTACTTGAGCCCTTTTGAAATGGAGGTTGCTGGAGAACTCCCAGTTCTCTGAGACAGTGTTCAATCTTGAGCGATTCAATGTCTCCTCTACTCATTGTTCATGGCAAGATGTTTTGGAGTCGTGGTGATCCAGTGTAATCTGTCCTTTGGATGTCAGCCATCTTGTACATTTGAAGGTGGCCATCAACCTGATTCCATTTTGAATCTTCCTTTTCCTTACTAAATCCTCCAACTGCTTCTTCCATGCTGTGTGTTGGGGTCCCTTTGACTTTCTGGTTATTGGGAATGTTACATATATCTTTGTGCTTCAGTTTCTTTGACTCTAAAATTGTATCATAATATGTCCTACCACTCAGTTTTGTTGAGAAAATTTAATAGGAAGTTAATATATGCAAACCTCTTAGTATCTGGCACATAGCAAGGGCTCAGTAATGTTTGTTATTATAATTTTCAGTATAATGATTACCCTTAGGGCTAGTGTGGTGATTAAAATGTGATCACATAGGTAAAGCCATTAGCACAGAGCATGGGGCAATTGAATCACTCAAGAAATGTAAAGCTCCTCACTTTTTCCCTAAACATTTAATGTGTGGGTAGGCTGTATGAGAGTTTATTTTCTAATTTCTCACATTTGGTTGTTTGCTGCTACAATAGAATAGTCAGAATTCCATCTCTGTATTAGCAATAGATTTTTTGTTTCATATATTCCTTTCTTAGATAACTATGACCTCTCACTTTAGAATGAATGTCATCCCATTCTATTGCACATCAGCTACAGAAAAAAAAATCAACAATCTGTTGCAATGCCTTGATAAATGTGTCTTTCCATGGGGCCAGTGATAATGATTCTGGAATGTCTGAAGAATGTTCTTGAAGACAGTGGTAGACATTCTCCACGCCCACCAGTAGGCCGGCACCAGGGCCTTGGCAATGAATTTCTGTCACGGTACAGATGCTCTGGATTTTCATTAGGTTCCACAGCTGCAGCATTTTAAGGGACGCCTTCTCCAGATAAACATAATGGTGTGAACCTCCATGCTGAACAGTAGCATATTTCAATGAGAATTTTCATAATACAATTTTCTAGGTTACTTTTTGTTTTTTGGCTTGATTAATTGAATGATGCCTGAAATTATGTCATACACACACACACACACACACACACACACACACACCTAATTGGTGTGAGAAAAACAACAAAAAGCACTGGGTGTTTGCCTTGTCTACTCAGTAACATCCATGAATCATGTGCATGGTAGGAAGATAGGTGAAGACAAGTGTTGACAAGTGATCTGATAGTACCAGGTGTAAGAAGGCCTATATCATGGCTACTGTTAAGCATATAATCGCATTATAAACGGTCTTCATGCAAATGAGTCATAGAAACTATGGATACTTTTCTTTTTTTTATGGATACTTTTCTATGTTGAGAGAATTCATTCTGAAAATAAAAATCATCATCTTTCTTTTACTACTGTTTCTGTATAGAAAAAAGGATCACTTAATTCAATCACCATTTCATAATCATATATCTACATCTGGAGAGGAGGAGAAATATATTTTAAAATATTGAACACACTGAGACATTTAACAGTTAACATAGTTAACATTTAACAATGTTAATTAATATTGATTTTGGGCTCCCGGAGTATATATAACTTCAAACCTTTAATTCCTTAACATGGTCCATTATTTTCATAACTCTATAACAATTATTCAATCCTCAGGCTCAGTCTAATCTTTCAAAGTACAAGTACTTTCAACTACCACCATCGGTATTTTATGACCATAGATCTTTTCACCCATGCTCTCCAAAGAATGATTTCCAAAGAATGATTAAATAAAAATGATAAATACAGTCTTACCCATGTGGGGAAACTATCTCATTCCTTGAAATTTGCTTGGAGGTTGGCACTCAGTCTTATTTTTAATAAGTACTTTAAAGTTATTGCGCTTCATACACTGGACATATATAAGATCTAGTTCTTTTGAATTTATTTCATGGCCTTTTCCCTCCTTTACCTGTAAGGAGTTCATAATTTATTTACTTGTATACTGTAGATGTTTGCTGCCTTAGCCATCTATGCTCTTGTCTCCTACCAACCCTAAATTATCTCAGAGACCTTGGTTGAAAGCAAAGAATGATTTGGTGGTGCTGTGTTCTAAAGGTAGTCAGGGTTGGTTTTAATTGGGAATGGTAGGACACACAGACACGGTTGTGACTGCCACCAACTTTGTTCTACTCACAGATCCCTAGAAACAGGAGCCACAGCAATGCTATGCTGGGCCACATGGGGGAAGCACCAGGGTCAGTCTGGAGGCCAATGGAGAAAGAGGAAAACATCATCAGGAGCTTTTATTGTGGTTTCTGTGGGAAGGAATGGGTGAGACAGGGTGATCAGGCTTAGGATTGGGTAGTTTGAATAATTGCAGTGGGCTTTGGGACATAGTGGCTATGCCTAGTTGTCTGGTACCGGGCCCTAGGGTGGATAGGAGCAGGGGGACAGCAGCCCCCAGGTAAGAGCCTGATAAAGGAGTGTTTGGGGTGTATGGCCTCTGGATTGGTTGGCTTGGATAAGAAAGGCATGTTTCCCAGGTAAGTTGCTTGCTATCTCTAGGAATTAGCTAATGGTAGGAGGGTCAGTCCCTCTGGGATCAGCAAGGCCCCAAGATGTCAAAGCCTGAGAATATAAAAAATAAAAGTCATGGTTAATACAGGTTGGCGCCCATAGTGACATAGTCACCTCACCTGTATGCCCCATTTGTGAGCTTTTTGAAAGAAACTGTCTTACTCTGTCATTCCATGTACAGCCAGAGAGAGCACAGAGGCTGGCCCATGGAAGTGATTATTGATATTTGGTATATTCCAGGGCTTAGGCTCCATTACTAGGAACTTGTGCTTGCCTCTTGAAGTTTACAAAAAAATATTTGGAAGGAAAACATAAGGCCAAGATAGAACCCGATTTTGTTGATCTAGTAACAATAATCTATAACACTAAGATTTACTAATTCCCTACATATGCTTCCAAATAATTGACAGATATTAATTTCAGATGGCACATAAGGCTCAGCATTTTGATGAGCCCCAATCTCCTCCCCTTCCCCACCTCACTGCCTAAATCTGTAAGCTTCTCCCTTTCAGCATCTGTGTATCTGTGCTCCCTGCAGTAGTCCTTAGGAGATCAGACACATCTGTCCGTCAGTCCAACAGCAGCCATTTATTGAGTACCCAGGGAGTACATAACACACAGAGTGTATCAGAGTAAATAACGAAAACCCAGCTAAATGACTATGATCAAAATGAATAAAAGCAACAGGCTCCTCTTTAAGGATGAGCAAGTTCAAATTGCTCTCATTTTTTAGAAGTGTATTTTAGGAGTAATAAACTCAAAAGATTTTGTCAGGCAGTATTCCTTAATTTTTCCGAAATTAGATTGTCTTTAAAGGAAACTGTGTGCATTCCATTTAAGTTTATTTCATATTATACGATCAAGTTAAAGGTTTATAAAAGCTGGCTCAGGTCCTGTAAAACCCTTTGAAATCTTTTAGTCAAAGGTTTTCTTTTTCATAAAAGCAAAAAAAAATTAGTAGAAATTAATGCCAACATTTGAACCTTGATAATTACTGAATATTCCTTAGAAGTTAAGGTCTGAGCAAATCATATCATTTCCAAGAAGGGGACTAAAGTTTGGGGTTTGCTTTGGGAACGGGTTTGTTTTTGGTTTTGGTTTCTGATTATAGTCCTCAAACTCAGGTAGCTGGAATAAAAGTATATATTGTAAATAAAATTTATTGACACAGAAATTATTTTAAGGAGCCCTGGGTCCCACATTTTTAATCCCCATTGTTTGAGATCATTCTGTAAACCTTGGAATGAAGTCTGTAGACCAACATGTACAGCCCTGTTCTGTCCTAACTCACACACAGTGTGGTCTGGGGCTGATCGTTGGACTCAGTTATCTCTAACTCTCTTCTCTGTTTTAAAATAATGGTTATAAGTAGAAACATTAACATAGGTATAAGATGAGATATTGACGGTATAAATGGACTGAAGGATTCTACTTAGGTTAAATGTATCATGATTTAGGTAAGACTGGTTTCTGAACTACATGAAATCATCAATAAACTACCAAAAAAAATGCTTCTTACATGTAATGTATTAATCTCCTGGAATCAGTGGATTCCAGGAATTCTCACCCATGAGTCAGTATCAACTTGTAGTGAAATGATCCATTAGCATATTAACTCATTGCATTATTATTATTACACAAACACCTGGGAAACGTGGTTTCTGTGTAACATATACTAAGGAGAGACGGAAGCTAGTTTTACAAATAGTACATTTAAAACTTAAGCAACTTAAGTAGCCAGTTGCCAAAATGGGTTTGAAAATAGACCCCATATACGCGTTAGCACACTGGGAACAGAATATTCCACTCCTTTGAAGATGGTGAACTAACAGTGGAATGAAAGCAGTTAATGTTGCTCTTCTATATTAAACCTTTCAGTGAGTCATCAAAGGCTTTAAATGCTGCTTAGCCTTTCAATATCTGGCCCCTGGTCCTCACCTAATTTCTTGTTATTCTCTCCCTTTACTTCTTCTGCCCCCACCAGGATGCTAAGCCTGTCATCATGGGGGCTTCCTTTGAATCCCAGATTAGGTTACATCTCCCCATTACATTCTCCCTTGGTGGTATTCTGTATTTCATAACAATCATCCTGGTTTCAATGAAACGTTTAATGTCTATCTTTCCTCCTGGAATATAAGCTCAAGAAGTCATGATTAATGCCTGACTTTTTGAAGGGATATATCCCAGTGGCTTAGCACAGCATCTACTCTATGATATGCCCTCAGTAAATGTGCTGAAATAAATAAATCAGTGACTGTTTTAAAATCTCATCTAGGTATGCAGAACATGCAAACAGTAGTACCTAACGGTTTGTTAGTTAAAGCTAAAGAAGTAAAAATTTCAATTCCTTATTCCAATTACTTCCCAGTGCCCTAAAGTTGGGGGATATAAACACAGAGAAAAACAGGATTGATGAGTGTGTGTGTGTGTGTGTGTGTGTGTGCATGCATGTGTGTGTATGTTGGAGGATGGGGAGGGAGAGGAAGTTTAGGTAGAAAACCCCCTAGGTCCCTGTGACGTTGACAAATGGCTAACACAGGGAAAATATAATCATAGGCTATTTTTGAAAACATATAAGCCAAACTCAGGGAGTTATACAAACAAATAAATAAAAGGCCAATTTACTAATGGATGAAGAAAATAGAATATAAATCTGAAGGAAGGAAAGATAATTACCTTATTTTTATTTATGGTTTTTTTTTTTTTTTTTTTTGCTGTTTACTCTGTATATGCTGTCTCTTGAGATATTGATTTTCTTTGGTTAGCAAGCAAGGTTTATACTGTGGTATTTCAAAATAGTTTTTTTTTTAAACTTTGTGTGCAAAATGGTTTATCTCTGGGATGTTTTTCCCATCAGAAGCCTGATTGGTCACACTTACTTAATAGCAGCTGTTGGTTTCAGGAAATGGCAAGGAGAATAGAAAATGAGGGCTGTTGATGTTGAAGAGAGAGAGCCAGAGAGTTTGAGAAGGAAGGAATTGACTCTTTGCAATTTACTCAAACCCCTAGCAGGCCTTCAGAATATAGACTGAACTGAAGATGTAGCCAGTTGCGTGTGAATGTACACTGCACATCAGCCCATCCCTGTTTGATCATTACAAATTACCTATTGATATCGTTCAGCTCGAAGACTCAGAGTGTATCTGCACAGTGCCAAAACACTCTGTACAAAGAGAAAAATCCATTTCATCACAAAATTTTCATTGACTCTGCAACACCTCTCCAGAACCAGGTGCATCAGAACTGTGTTAGATGGTTATTAAAAATACAGAACTTGAGTCCCTTGTCAGAAACCTCCTGAGGCAGAATCAGCAGGTCTGTGGCCTAGGAATATGCATTTTATTAATCTCCCCCAGACAATGCCTATAAGCAGTAGGGCTAAGAACTGTTGTGAAGTGAGCAATATGATTGATTTTCTACTAATTTGGGGACCATTTATTGTTTCTAAGCCACATATAAAGTCAGAAACCCCACTTCCCAGAAGTGTATTAAACTAAAAGATTGCCATCCTAAAAATGCAACGTAATGAAATGGAAAGAGAACAAGATCTGGTTTTGGAAGACCTCTGTTCAAGTGGGGTCTTTGCTTTATTACTGACACTGTGACTTTTGGCCAGAAAACATTGAATATGAAACTATGGATATTTGCATTTATGAGCCACAAAAACGGCAATTTTATATGATTCAGCCTAATGGTTTAACTCGCTGGGCATTGTTTCCCGTGTTTTAAATGGGATCACATTATTATCAGAAGGCTATTTTTTAGAGTTAAATGAGCTTTTATAAGTGATCCCACTTTAAAACTGTAATGTGAGCTATTTCATCTCTGGAAACCACAGTACTAATAAATGTTGGTCTTTAATGTTTGGGCATTTTACATCATTGAAATATGGTCTGCGGTAATTTTTGTTGCATATACACATAAAGCCTCCACACTTTGGAAAATTTAGTGATGACTGTAGGTCCAAGCCATCATATGAGAGTTTGCACAAAGAGCTATAACTTCTTATATGCCTTAGCTAGAATGGTTTCTTGGAGCTGTTGCCTTTCTGTATGTCCTTATGCCATTCCTTCAGCCCTGGCTCTCTTCATTTTCTTAACTCAGCAGGCCACAGAGCAGCTGCTTCATTATGTTGCTGTCTCTCATTGTCAGCTGCAGCCAAGGAAGGGATATTCAATTCCAGCAAGAGCTCCAATATTAGCATGCTGGCCAGATTCCAGGACCTCAGGATGGTGACTCCAACCAGCTACTTAAACTAAAAGGGGATTCATTGCCATAAGTTACCAAATTACTGCCAGTAATCACTGAGCAATCACTGATACAAAAGTGGTGGTGTTCAAAAGAAGTAGATGTTCTGATCTCCAAAAATGTGAAGATTGTAATTTGTCCCAGAAAACATTGGTGGACAAGTTATCAATACCCAGAAAACTTTAGAAAATGAGTCAGGCAGAGATGAATTGTGGGTAGGTACTATTACAGGGAATTAGAGATTTTGAGGGAGCCAAATTAGTTTATACCAAGAACAAGTTAAAGGAACTACCAACTGAAATTTCTTTTTCTGAGCAACTTTGTTTGACTTTATAATTTAATAATATCTCTCATAATGTCCTTCTGAAAAACCTGGGGGAAAATATGTGTTTGTGATTGAACAAGTGGAATCATAGCCAACTGAGAATCTCACTGAATGAGTATTGTTCAGAGATATCCTAGGTGGTCTCTGTGCGGTGATGTGCTGGAGCCATGCTAGCTCTTGAGAGGTTATTGTACACATCTCTTCCTAATGCCTCAATCAGTGATATTGCATCAATAGGTTGAAATTGGCCATGGTGGAACTATTCATACCAAAGAAATCGGTCAACAGTACAAATCTGGGCTTTATGTTCCTCTAGAGAATCAGTTGTTAAACGTTTGCCAGCACACAATTGGACCTATTTTTTCCCCTTTGGTTTTGAATTAAGTCACTAAAAAATACTGTATTTATGACTTAGTTTACTAGAGTTAGGAGAGAAAAGAATGTAATATGCCCTATGCTTAGGTAGCTCCTTGTCTGGTATGAGAGAAAGACATATGGCCTGCAAAGCCCTACATATTCTACTCCTGTGATTTCTTCTTTGCTCTTATCTTGTACCAGTTTTTCTATTCATATGTTATGTTCTTTAAAAAAAAGATTTTATTTTTTAATTTAAAGAGTGTGTGTGAGCAGGGGGAGAGACACAAGGAGCAGAAGAGAGTAAATCCCAAGCAGACTCCATGCCAAGCACAGAGCCAGATGCAGGGCTCAAACCCACAATGCCACGAGCATAAGATGAGCCGAAATGAAGATCAGACACTTAACTGACTGAGCCACCCAGGTGCCCCCATATGCTCTTGTCTTAACCACACAAATCTTTTTGCTATTCCTGAAACACCCCAAGCTCATCCTTTTGGTTAAGATTTTATTTATTTATTTATGAGAGAGACACACAGAGAGAGAGCCAGAGACACAGGCAGAGGGAGAAGCAGGCTCCATGCAGGAAGCCCGATGTGGGATTCGATCCCGGGTCTCCAGGATCAGGCCCTGGACTGAAGGCGGTGCTAAACCGCTGAGCCACCCGGGCTGCCCCCCAAGCTCATCCTTGACTCAAGCTTTTGCATTTGCTATTCCCTCTACCAGGAACATCCCTCCTCCAGAACTCTGCATTCCTGGCTCTATCTAGTTTCAAATACTGCTTCTTCAGAAAAGCTTTCCCCAACTACTTCCAGTCTAAAGTAAACAACTCACTCTGCCTCTCAGTCACTGTATTTTCACAACACCCAGTTTTTAGAATGTCCCACAATTGAGGTTTCTCTCAAGGTTTTCTTATGGTTAGACTGAAGTTAGAGGTTTTTGGGGAGGAAGACCACATGAGTAAAGTGCCATTCTCACTAGATTATATCAAGGGTACATGATATCGTCATGAGTTGAACAGCGGGCTAACACAGTATGTATCGGCTTTCTCCATGGCTAAGCTACTACTCTTCCTCCTCCCCACACTTTTCTATCACTGGTCTTTTTAGAAGAAAGTCATTAACCACAATCTACACTGGAGGTGGGGGTTAAGCTCCATTTCCATGAGGAGGAGTATCTACATAAATTCTTCTGTACCGGAGATTTGTCCCCTCTCCTCCATTTATCTATTCAGTCATTTATTTGTATTAAACACTCACCAGGACACCACTGGGTCTGTGTTTCTGTGTAGATTCATGGATATTTATTTAACACTTCTGGTTATAATCCATTACTTTCTTAGTTTTTGTTGCTCAAATTGTCCCAGTTTTGCCCAATGGGAACCCTTTCAGATTGACTTCTACGTCCCTTTGATATACTTTCATCTTTTTGGTTTGTTTTTTTATTACTTCTCTACTTTCTGGTACTATAAAATACTCCAGATTCATTTCATATAGTCCCTGACCCAACATTTCTCCAAAAAGCCCCAGTTCCTTTCATTAGAGAATGGTATTAGAAATCATGGTCTGGGTACTGAATGTGCTTGTTCCTATAAAGGTATACTTGCTTATAATCTCTCTTAGTGAACAGAACTGGAAAGTGTTTGTATACTTATTAAAGCACATACACACACTTACCTAAATGTTTTTCTGTATCTCTCCATCTGTGTTAAGCAAAAGATGAGTTTATATGAACATCTGCAACTCTAATCCAGTATTAAAAGGTTTATTCTAGGGCACCTGGGTGGCTCAGTTGGTTAAGTGTCTGCCTTTAGTTCAGGTCATGATCTCAGGGTCCTGAGATCGAGTCTCACATCAGGCTTCCTGCTCAGCAGGGAGTGTGCTTCTCCCTCTCCTCCCTCTCCCCCTCATGCTCATTCTCTCTGAGATAAATAAATAAATAAACAAACAAACAAATAAATAAATAAATATTTTTTAAAAAAGGTTTATTCTACTTCTTTGCTTATCTGTAACCTCCTACTCCAACAGTGAGCAACCTGAATCCCACCATCTGCCATCCATTTACTTATTTGTTCAATCCTAGTACATATGTGTAGCAACTTCAGATTGTTAATTTGTACTCCCAAGAGGAACAACTTTACTAAAAGTAGCTTACAGTGTTTATATTCAGTTCCTCTTGGCTTTAGTCTTATATTTTCTAGTCAAAACACCATTTTCCAAATTCAAAACCCAGTTTTAAGCATGACAAATGCTCATCTTTCCTGGAATTAGTGTATTTAATTATATATTGTTTGTCTTCCCAAACAGAATATAAATTCCAGAAGGGAAAAAAACTTGGTTCATCCATCTTGCAAAACATTCTAACCTCAGTCAGCACATCAAGAATAATGCCAAGCATAGTTAATATTTATTACATGCAGAGATGAATTCATTCACAATACAGCATGTTTTTATCATCTGATTCTTGTTCATTTGACCAAATGTAATTAGGTACTAGGTGAACAAAACATTCCTTGATAACATGGAAAAATCTTTGATAAATAAAATGTCAATGAATTAATTTGTACTGAGAAATAAGACTGCCAACAGACATGAAAACCCATACCAAAGGATATGTTTCTTCTTTCTCTATAGGAAAGTAATCTTTGAACCATACTTATTGAGCAAAATCAAATGAAGGTAATGCTAATCACCAAGTGACTGGAGCTATGGTGCAGAACCCTGGGGCCTTAGACACCCAATCCTCTATAAATTGCAGTAAATTCAAGAAAGTTATTGAAGGGAGCCTGACCCTTCAAGTAGGTATGCCCAGCCTGACTCACCTCTCCTCAAAGAGACTGAGTATCTCTTTATTCCAGATGGATCCATAGTACACGTCACAAAATAATACTAAACCTATACCTTTACATGTTACTAATACTTAATAGCTTTATTCTAGACAGTTACTGGATAAAATAATTTTATGCTCATCACCATTCATAATTTGTTACTGGTTCAGTTGATAAAAAATATTTCATGAGTATTGTTTGAACTACATGTGGTACATATACTTTTCCAGATATTTTAAAATGAATTATTAGACATACTGACATAACAGAAGATCTGATACATAGACCATGTACTGCCTCCCTCCCTGATACTCAAACATGCATAAATGTTTTACTGGTGCACCAGCCTTATTGAATTCAGGAGAGTGTAAGAAACAGCTTTGTTAAACTGTGTGGTGCTGTCTCAGGAATAAACAAATCTACGAAATTAAGTTAAATAGAGTCCAAAATTTCTCGTTTAATGGGATAGAAGTCAGACAGATTCATTCTAGCCACGTTACATTAGAAGCTAGTCACTTTTTGATGTTAATTCTTATTTGTTTCAGATGGCTACCTTTCTTTTCCTGCCTGGTACCCCATACTCTAGTGGGGTGCTCTCCATCGAGCCTTTGTCTATCTATGTGCAACATAATGGCCTGGAACTCCATGGCTTCTCATCACTGTGTCCTGTATCCAAAGTTATGCATCATTACTGGATTCTGTCTTTATTTTTTTATGCTTAATGTGACAGTGTGTTGTGCTCAGATTAATTGAAAAGAGCTTTCAACTCTTTGTTGCTGATGGTAGTCTAAAATCTTAAGTCTTCTGTGGGCCTAACCGGTATACTGATTAGGGCTTCTGGACATCTCTAATCATCCTAATACCCTTGGTTAACTCAGCAAAGTGGAAACACAGTCTTCAGTGTGTTTTAGTGCCTTTATGCATCAGTCAATAGTAGCACCTCATAGACTATTTAACATTCTACTCAGTTGGCGAGCTATCTGGTTGAGTAGGGCTAAATCAAAAGAGCAATTTATTCCTAACATGGTTCCAAATATTGAAAAGTTTGTCGTTACTGTAGGCACATGAGATGATTGGAGAGAATCAAAGGATTGGCTTTTGTGACCATATATAGCATGCTCCCTAGAAATTACTGCTTGGAACAGTATCCTTGCCCTTTGAAATATAAAACCTTGAAAACATTCCATAGTACAGTCTTGTTGTTAGACAAAGCAAGATTCAAAATACTTAAACAGTCAGAGAAGCAATGAGATGTGGAAACTAGAATACTTACAGTATTTTTAAGTGGGTATGAATATAGTGAATATTTTGCAGGTTCTTTGTGTGCATGTGCAGGCAAGTAGGTGTGATGAAAGCAGAGCCCATGGACCTTAGCCTGTACTACTCTGTGGCATATATGTATAAATCGGTCATTTCCAAATGCATGTAACTCGATCCCACAACTGATATTAAGATGATCATCCTATTTGTTACTCTAGTCTAATATTTTATTGGAAACAAGAGTGATTTTTAGCCTTTGAACTATAAATTCTTAAATCAGGTTGGTGTCCTACGGTATGGGATTAATTTACTTGAGTTAGATTAATATGTCCAATTTGAAAGACAACTCAACTTCTTTGGCTCAGCGCAGCTGTATTAAATTTCCAACAGAGAAGAAACTTCCCACTGTGTTTAAACTTTGAATGTATTTACAGAGGATTAAAAATACCAGCACTTTATAGTCACATGCTGGTGAAAATTGCCTTTGAAATAATTCATGAAGTAGGAAAAATGGAATTTTAGTAATGTAGAATATAGACCAGTTTTGGTTAAGATTTAGTATTTGTACAACACCAGGGGATATTTAGTGTGTAAATATGTTTAGTAGTATATTTTATGTTAGCATTTTTATGATAGACCCCAGAACATTTTAAGAAGACTTATTGAAATCTTCACTTCTCTGCTTTGATTAGGAAAATGCTCAGATCTTCTGCATGGCATTTTCCTCATAGTTCTAGAATAGTCACAATAGAGAATGATAGAGGAAGTGAATCAGATTGTAGGCTGGAAAAATAGAATCATGCATTGAGTTTACTAAACAAAGTTTTTCTTTAATAAATCCAAAATATACATATAAAACATATATTACCACCATCTGTTGGGTTCATTGACATTAAAAGAGAGAGTAAATCTCTTGGAATATTAAAATTTTATACTACTGTCTCTCAGAGTTCTCAGTCCTTCCTAGCAACAGAAAAAAATCAGTAAGCCCTATCTCCACTCCAAATACTCCAACCCAATATACTATGTCAAGATACACAACGTGAGGAACTCTGGTGTTCTTCCTGGCTGCTGTTTTGCTCTCCTAAATTGGTACCATTATCATAATTTCTTTATCAATCTGTTTTCCTGAACTAACAAGTTCGTTTCTCTTTGACTCCCTCTGTAAACTACTTTTGACCCAGTTCTCCCTAGGCATCCATCTGCCTGAGAGGTCACTGTAATGACTAATTACAGGAAATCTAGGTAATAATAATATTCGAAACTGGATTATGCCACAAGATGGCACCCTTGCAAGTCCAGGATGGTCTTTGGTGAGTACTTTTCCAAATCTTAGGCTACGAAGTGTCAACCTAATCCACAAGTTTATAGTTATTCCTTACCCCCACCCACATAGGGCCTTAGGCTCTTCCCTGTGGTACAAAAAATATATATAGTGTAGAGCATCTATAGAGAAATAATGCCCATTTCTGGCGAGGAAATGATGGAAGAATGAGGAAAATGAGGGAAAGAGGGAAAGAAGAAAGTAGTCACCAATTGCCTCATTTGTGGCTGCAGGAGATAGGAAGGAAGTACTTTCAATGAATAAGGATAGCATTAAAGGCTGAGAAGGAGGCTTATTCTTTCATTCTCCATTGAGAAAGTTAGAGAAAGGTTACTTTCTGCCCCTCTCCCACCAACCTTCAACAAGAATCTAAGAACTTGGCTTATAATGGGATCTGACAGGAGACCTGAAGTTTTCCTTTACTGAGCCAACCCCAATTCCCAATGGCACAGACACTGGGTTGAGATCTGGTTAACCTGAGAAAGGGGGACTCACTGTAGCTGCTGAACCAGAAGATGCAATGGGGGATCGATTACAATCATTAGTCTGACACCATTGAAGAGCAAGTTGAGGTCTAGTTATTTTAACCAAGTTAAAAGAGACCAGATCACTAACTGAACCAATCAGAGACTTCATCCATACTGCCAGGAAGGTCAACCACACCAATGTTTACAAGGAATCTTGTCTCAGAGACTAGAGGAATAGAGGACATCATACTTGAGGACCTTAGGTATTTATCATGTCAGGGAGACCCTTAAAACCCTTCCGTCCATATACCTGATACCACCTTAGGGAGATAAGCAGGAGAGCCTCTTTAGCGAGGCCCTCTGAAATATTAAATATTTTATTCTAAATATGATAATCTGCATTTAAAAAATATTGTATTTATTTATTTATTCATGAGAGACACACAGAAAGAGGCAGACACACAGGTAGAGGGAGAAGCAGGCTCCCTACAGGGAGCCCAATGTGGGGCTCGATCCCAGAACTCCAGGATCACACCCTGAGCCGAAGGCAGATGCCCAACCACTGAGCCACCCAGGTGTCCTGATAATATTCATTTTTAAAAGATGTTCTTCAGGGCACCTAAGTGGCTCAATTGGTTCAATGTCTACCTTTGGCTCAGGTCATGATCTCAGGATCCTGGGACTGAGCCCAGTGTCAGGCTCTCTACTCAGCTGGGCATCTGCTTCTCATTCTCCCCTGCCCACCTCCCCACCCCACTCATGCACATGCTCTAATAAACAAATAAAAATATTAAAAAAATAAAAGATGTTCCTCAATATTATCTCTTCAGAATAAGTTTAAGCCAAATTGAATATTTAGTGATTATATTTTCTCCACTGACAACTTGGTGATTGAGCACCCTCAAGAATGACAAATGAATTTCATTTAATTTGAGTTACTTGACCTTGCAAGAGTGGAGAGAAAGTGATTCCCTCAGCTTACTTCTTTGGCCAGAGATCCTCTTTTTTCTTCCCTACTATGTCAGTGGAGAAGGAGAGAAAACACTATAGCATCCTTGTGTTTCTAACATAGTCTGTGAATCTGAGTTGATAAACAAAGTTCATCTTGAGATCAAAGAACTTATTCTAACTCCCATCTTTAAAATAAAAATTAGTCTTTAATCAGAGTACAGTCTACTGAGTGCAAGAAGATGTGCTTGGAGCTATAAATAAGAAGTGCTCAGTACAAATTGTCATCATTTTAGTGAAGTCTTCCTTTTTTTTTTTTAATGTTCTCTCCAGTCTCTAACATACTAAACCAATTCTTCACCACCGTTGTGAGTTCCGTCCATATCTTTAAATCCATCAGTTCCTTTCTGGTTTCACTTGTACCCTCCTAGCTTGTATTTAGGATTAGTTCTGCTAATGATGAAAAATGGCAACTTCTGTGCTTCATGTTAATGCCATCAAGAGACCACTAGAAATATCCTACACTCAACAGAGTTAACTATTTTTGGCAACATGGGAGACTAAACCATGAGGAACGGTGGAACATCCTGATAAAAAGGAGTTGGGGGATTATTCTAGGATTTGGGCTTATGCTAATTGATTTTAGGGGGGATCTGGGAAAGTGAATGTCATGTTTTGAAGTGCATGTTGTCAGAAACTGGGAGCAATTTTTTTTTTCTAGGTGATGAAAGGAACTGAGGAGGGCTAGAATTGTCACTGGACAGTAAGTAGCAATCACTCAAGTTAGCAGAGAGGGGAGAATGTTTGGTCAGTGTTGTGGCTACATGGGGGCTTTATTTTTGTTGCTGCTGTTTAAATTTCCATTGCAGCATGGTCATAGAATAGTCTTTGTCTTGTTTTAAGACTGTCATAGAGAATCTTTGCCCAATGTTGATGTTCTACAAAAAGATGTTCAGTAAGAATGTATAGCTTATCTGGCAGCCACAAGGCCAACTACCAGTTGTCAACACTCAGGCCTCTCATTTTCTTTCTCTTACATAGAAACTTTCTCACTCTGCGCTACCAGATCTGCCATGCCAATTACAAGCTTTTCTGTCAAGAGTTGATCTGAAGAAAATTATGATCATTTGCTTTGAAAATCCACTACAAATTAATGTTTTCTAACACCAAGTGCTCCTTCACTGCTCCTCAACAATAAAAAAAATATTCTTGTTGAATTTCTATTATAAGGACTGTAGAAGCCATTTCACCCTCTTCAGACACTCCTCAAGGGTATAATTTAATCACAGCCTCTCTTACTCTTAATAAATGAATATATCTTACAAAGTACTTGCAAGATTGAGTCCATAAAATTAGAAAATCCACTTTCTAACAAGCTCTTCTCTTCCTTACCTCTATATGACTTTGCGAATTTCAGCCCTCCCCCTCATTCCAGAAGAGGAGGTTTCCTACCTTACTGTCAATGCAGATGCTCCTCATTCCCTGAAATCTAACAATCTCTATGGTATTGTCCAATCACCCCTTTCCTCCCTGCCATACTGTGTCTTTTAATTTTCATGTACCAAATGGCAGTTTCCCTTGTCTACATACAGTCCCATCTTTTGCCAAACTAGCAATAAGCTAACCTATTCCTCCTCTTGCTCTCATTTCTTAACACACTCATTTACTCTTACTGCCTTCATTTTTTTTATCTTGAAACATGAAAAAAATCATAAAATGACAGAAAAACAGAATGCCTGCGGGGTTTTTTTTTTTGCCACCAAGAATTAACAAGTATTCATGTTCTTTACGTTAAAGACTTTAATATAAAAAATTTCCTACTGGAATTGACAGTTTGTTATCTTATAGAAACTAACAGAATTACTCTGGTTAAAAGTCAGCATGTCATACAAAAGCAACCAAATTCTTTTTCATAATTTCTCTTTCTCTCTGATCTCCAAGTCGCAACTGTATGAAATTCTGTCATTCTGACTTTTGTTTTCTTCTTTCCAAGACCAGTTCATTAAGTCCTGATGAATTTTTCTCACAATCTTTTTCACAGTGGTACTGTCATTTCTCTGATATTTTCAGCATCAAAGCTTAAACCTTATTTCTGCAGAAGCATTTTCCATATATATAGATAGATAGATAGATAGATAGATAGATAGAAATATATCTATATATATATATTTAAGATTTTATTTATTTATTTGAGAGAGAGAGAGAGAGAGAGAGGGCACAAGCACATGAGTCGAGGGAGGGACAGAGGGAGATGGAAAGAGAGAATCCTTAAGCAGACTCCCTTCTGAGCACAAAGCCTGACATGGGGCTGGATCCCAGAACCTTGAGATCAAGATCTGTGCTGAAATCAAGAGTTGGATCCTTAACCGACTGAACCACCCAGATACCCCCTAATTCTTTTTTTATACTTTCAAATTTATCTTCCTGAAACACCTCAGAGTGCCTATTGTTTTTTTTAAGTCAAATATACATAAAATGTGCCCATATTCTTTCACCTGACCATTGAAATTCTCCAAAAGAGAATTTCTTCCTGCTACTCTGGTGCAGGAGTTCTCTGATGCAGCTAGACTCAAATATTCACCATTGTCACTTGACACATTGTTCTCCTCCATTCATTTCTGTCTCCATGTTGTCTACCTCATATAGAATTAAATCTTCATCATTCCTCTATTAATATCTACCCATCCATAAGGCTAGTTGGCTTCTTCCACCTTGTTGACTTTCCTGATAACTACAGATAATGTTAATGTATGATTTCATTTGTATAAGCTGTATGGTCCTGTCATATAATGTCACATAGAAACAATTCTCTTTCTGATATAAATATTGGAGGGGACTGATTTTGTTGGTAAAAATGACCTTAAAGTCTCCATTCCTCAGGTTTCCCAGTTAACACTCATAATTCCTTGGCTCAAATGTACTCTTATATTCCCATCTAAACTTGCCATTGCTATCACACTTACTCAAATGACTCAATATTTTGGATATTTGCTTCTATAATTATGTAAAAAAATGACATATACAGTATTTTGGCCTTATTAAGACTAAAAGAAATAATCATTTCAATCATTTATAATCTCAAAACATTGATGTTGGGAGATAATACAAGAGATTCAAGGAATCTTCAATCATAGGGTGGATTGCATCTCTCTCATTGTTTGGATGGTGTGCTAAGAACCAAGAAATTCAAAATGTCTTCTTGATGGTCAGTCATCATAAGCTAATAGTAAACCTTACAAACTCAGAAAAACTCTCTCTCTGGCATAGGCTAGAGCTTATGTAGCTGTAGAAAAAAAGAGAGCAGTGCACGTTTAAATAACTAAGGTATATATTCATCAATAAAAATTAGTAGGTTACTTCTAAGAAAGGTGCTACTTAACCATAAATCCCTGCTGAGTGGTTACCTTCTCTGATGTTGTTTGGAATTTTAATCTGTGTTTCACATCACAGTCCCAGGAATATGAGTTTCTAAGCAGCACTGGATCCTCATCACAAAGAATCACTGCTATTTCTGCTGGCCATATCCCCGCTCGTTTAGTGATTTTTCTCCACTGAACCATAATGAATAATAAAGTGTGTTCTCTGGGCTCCTACATATCTCCACCCACCTATCTTCTGTTCCAAAACCAAAAATATAAACCTACATACACTTCTAAATATCTTATGGTGGATTTTATTTAGAATTCTGTACCAGGATTATATGTTCCCATGCCAAAATCAGCCTTTCTCCTAAAATTAGTCAGAAAATCACTTTCTCCTTGTAGATTAATTTAGTATTACTATAAATATTGTTTATCACTTGAGATAAAATTACTCAAACATTGTAGGGTTTTATTGTTGAGATTATTCTTATTTTGAATACCTCAGTATTCAAAAAAGAAAACCATATACTCTCTCCAACAAGTCAGAACATAAAATGGGAAGCAATTTACCATGAGTCAGGGACTATGAGTCACCTGTGTATGCAAAAGAATGATAATTCTCAGTAGTTCAAAGATTTGAGCCACCTGTCAAGGATAGCATTGAGGGAGAAGCATTAGAAGCACTTGGTCTTTCACAGAATACAGAATACAGTGAAGTGTTACGGAAGAAATTAACACTATTTATCTAAACAGCATTTAGGAATAGTAGAGAATTTACAAGTCTAGAAACCATTAAAAACATCCTGGGTAACCCCTGCAGGGACAGAAAGCTTCTAGTTTGTAAGATAACAATATTAGAACAAATTTCAAAAGAAATATAGATTCCTAAATCAGCACTGATTGTCATTTAAGGTATATTGCCCTGCCCAATTATATACTTTTTGCTGCCTTACCAACAATAATTTTTTACCCTGTTGTACTGAGTAATGAAATAATGAAACTGATGACAAACATTTATAACACATTGTCATGCTAAAGTTAAGCAAATATCTGACTCCCAGGGGAAAATTGGGATCCAAATAAGCCCAGTAAGTCAAATTTTCCTTTATGCTCTTAGCTCTTTGGCAGATAATAAATTGAAATGTATGTGTTTATGGGAATGAACTCATTTTCACATTATAGATGGTGTAGGCCTTATCTCCTTGCACTCTTACACTACTGAATTCGTGGGCCTAGGGTAAGCATGGTTTCTGTGGCTGCCTTTATTTTCATATATGATGCCATGCCAATTCAGTTCAAGTACTAGCTTTGAAGAGTGACAGAAAACCACTTTCCATTGCACACGTTCACTTATAGTTTCGCTCTAACTATCTAAGTATCAAAAGGCAGTGTTACTCTAATGTTTTTACAAACCCAAGATTCTATTGGTAATTTTCCAATTTAACTTAAACATGTTCTTAGCCCTTAATCTAGATACATAATATTAACACAGTAGAACCAAAGTTCAATTTTTGAAGGCAATTTCATTATCTCTGCCCCAGAGACATTAAATAATTAGCACCTCTATGGGAGCTGGAGATCTGACACTCTCTCCTTCGAAATTATTAATAGCCTAAGGCTTACATATCCCTGGGTGAAAAAATATCTGATTGAAACAGCACTAACCATCCACTGTTACTACAACCTAGGATCATCGCTGGACATAGTTTGGAAACATGTTTATTGTCTTGGTTTCAATGACTTGCCATACACATCTATCTCAAAAGGGTCCCTTCCAGGATTGTTCTCAAATCAACACAATTGAAATTCTTGAAAATGCAAAATAAGTACAAAATCTGTGGTCATGTATTTGATTAATCAGTTAAAGTGGGCATTTTGTGTTAAGAATGGGTCATCGGGACAGTATGGATAGGTAAAGGAAGAAAAAAAGCTTGTAATCAGCAAATTAAAAAAAAAAAGAAAGTTCAGGGCTTTAGCTATTTTAACGAATTTGTCATAATTTATTTTCTCCTTTCAAACACTGTATGTTTCATTATGTAAAGAAAAGTTAAAACCATTGTGTAAGAGAATGCCAGCCCCATCATTTCCACCTGTGGTCAGAGACACATGTTCTCAATCCCTTAGATGGAAATACTCTGAATGTTTCTTTAGGCTTAAAAAACCCAGAAACTGGTAGAGAAACTGAAAGTTATTTAGATTAAATGAATTTTTTATTGCCCCTGTGGGAGGGAAACACAAATGACTCAACTATTTTAATAAGATTTAAGATTCATTTAGAGAAACCTCATGATTCATCTGCATTTATTTTTTTCTATCACAAAACCATTTATAATACTGTTCCCAAAGAGGAGACAGAAATGATAATAAGGAGGATAGCAGCATATAAATATAATGACTGGGAAAACTATTTTTAAAAGTTAACCATGGCATAAATTTCAGACAGTAAATGTTAGTTTTGAGTTGATATATATATATACACACACACACACACACACACACATATATATATATATATTTTTTTTTTTTTTGCAAAGGTTTTCATTTTATGGCAATCACATATGTTGCTTAGCTGGAATCGAATTCATTTCTCAGCTTTCAAGATGGTAGGTTACTTCTGAAGTAACCCACAGCTTCTTATAAATAGAACCATTGTAAAATATTTTAAAAGTTAAGAAGTTAAAGTATTTTTTCCCTAATTCAGTGAGTAGGCTAAAAATACACTGGGTTTTAATTTTTTCTTTTTCTTTTCTTGGTTATGTCATTGGACCAGAAACACTGATTCATTAGCTGCTGACGATTGTGGTGCCTGCAAAGTGCCTCACTAAAACAGTCTGTCTCAATCTACTTATTTACAAGTGGGGTCTATGGCATATAGATGAGATGCTCTGACTGTCCCTGATGCTTGGTGAGAGATCTTGAGAGAAAATGGTCAGTTCCTTCTGAACATGGTCATTGACACTTCCTATTTACCTCATATCATCAAAAGGAATCTTTTTTCTTTCAAAAGATTGCTGAAAATTGAGGACTCCCATCCCTCCTCAAAGTTTCTGTATCAAATACACACCAAAAAAATGGTGAGTAGTTTTTGAACATAGAAAACACTGGAAATTATTCAAACTCCAGCAAAATTACAAGATAATTAAATATAATTTTTATAGGCTGGGTTTTTTTCTATTTCTATATTTTCAACTTCTGTAATATTTTTATTATCAGTTTGGACATTCCTCAAAAGAAAACTTCCCAAATGTGGCATAGCAGCAGTGGGTGTGTAAGTAAGCAGAAAAAAAATTGGTATGTTGTGCCCAGGTTGGACATGTGTCTTCCCAATTACCAGACCATCTCCCATCTTTTCAAGTTCTTTTAATAGCCATAAAAACAAAGATTGCTCAGGAGCACAGCAAAGCTGGCATTTAGCAGTGAGTTCACCAAAATAAAACATGGACCAGAACAAAAATGCTAAATTTTATTTCCTTATCTATGTTCTTCCTTCCATTGTTCTCTCTTGCTCGTCTGACCCATTCTTATCTCCTGCCTGCTGTGTCTTACATCCGCAGCCAGGCTCCTTTTGAAATTCTCCTGTCCCCTCACCACGATTTCTCAAGTTTACTATTTTTCATATTCTGCCCAATTCTTAACACATATTCTTGCTCCTTGTCTAACTGCCTAGACAACACAGGGATGAGCGATTGCACCTTGGTTGTTCTGTTTTCTATTTTTCCAGCTCAGAGAATTCTCAATTCTGATCCATGCTCTGAAACAGGGAGGTTGCCTAGAGTCTTGTTACACCTGGTGTGATTGGAGGACCAACAGCACTGGCATCTCCTGGGAGCATGTTAGGAATGCAGAATCTCAATCCTCACCCCCAGAACACTAGAATCAGAATTAGCTTTTACGTGTTCCAACAAGATACCTAACGTGACTCTGTGTGTGTGTTAAAGCATGAAAGCACTGGTCTAATTCACTGATCCCCAAATTTATCTATGTTTAGTTTTAATTTTAATTCCACTGAGTTAACATACAGTGTTATATTAGCTTCAGGTATACGATATAGTGATTCAACACTTCCATACATCATCACAAGTGCACTCCTTAATCTCCATCACATATATCACCCATCCCCTACCCATCTCCCCTCTGGTAACCATCGGTTTGTTCTCTATAGTTAAGAGTGTGGTTATTAATTTGACTCTCTTTTTTCCCTTTGCTCATTTGTTTAGTTTCTTACATTCCATGTATAAAGTGATTGTAATGACATTTGTCTTTCTATGGCTGATTTATTTTGCTTACCATTATACTTTCTAGTTCCACCTATGTCGTTGCAAATGGCAAGAGGCCATTCTTTTTATGGTTGAATAGTATTCCATTGTATATATCTCTCTCTATATAACACATCTTCTTTATTCATTCATCAATTATTGGACATTTGGGCTATTTCAGTAATTTGGCTATTGCAGATAATGCTGCTATAAACATTAGGGTGCATGCATCCCGTTGAAGTAGTGGTTTTGTTTTTTGTTTTTGTTTTTGTTTTTTTTTTCTTTGTAAATACCCATTAGTGCAATTGCTAGATCAGAGAGTTGTTCTATTTTTAACTTTTTTGAAGAACCTCCATACCGTTTTCTAAGGTGGCGGCACCAGTTTGCATCCTCACCAATAGTGCAAGAGGGTTCTCCTTTCTCCACATCCTCACTAACATCTGTTGTTTCTTGTGTGAGAAAGAAACACCTTCTTCTGACATGTATGAGGTGGTATTGCATTGGAGCTTTGATTTGCATTTCTATGATGATCAGTGATGTTGAGCATCTTTTCATGTTGTTTGGTGGCCATCTGTCTTCTTTGAAAAAAGGTCTATTCAAGAGAATGTCTTCTGCCTATTTTTTTATTGGACTATTTGTTTTTTGGGTGTTTTTTGAGTTTGAGAAGTTCTTTATACATTTTGGAAACTAACCTTTTATCACATACATCGTTTGCAAAAAGCTTCTCCCATTCTGCAGGTCGCTTTTAAGTTTTGTTGACGGTTTCCTTTGCCACGCAGAAAGTTTTATTTTGATGTAGTCTCAATAGTTTGTTTTTGTTTTTGTTTCCCTTGCTTCAGGAGACATATCTAGAAAGAAGTTGCTATGGCTGATGTCAAAGGAGTGACTTCCTGTTCTCTTCTAAGATTTTTATAGTTTCAGATCTCCCATTTACGTCTTTAATCCATTTTGAGTTTCTTTTGTGTATCGTGTAAGAAAGTGGTCCGATTTCCTTCTTTTACAGGTCACTATCCAGTTTTCCCAACACAATTTGTTGAAGAGATAGTCTTTTTCCCATTGCATAGTCTTTTCTGCTTTGTCAAAGATTAATTGGCCATACAACTGTTGGTTCATTTCTGGGTTTTCTATTCTGTTCCATAGATCTATGTGTCTATTTTCGTGCTGGTACCATGCTGTCTTGATCACTAGATCTTTGTCATAGAACTTAAAGTCCAGAACTGTGATGCCCCCAGCTTTGTTCTTCTTTCTTAAGATTGCTTTGGCTATTCAGGGTCTCTTGTGGTTCCATACATGTTTTAGGATTGTTTATTCTAGCTCTGTGAACAATGCTGTTGGTATTTTGAAAGGGGTTGCATTAAATGTGTAGATTGCTTTGGGTGGTATTGACATTTAACAATATTTATTCTCCAAGTCCATGAGCACAGAACACCTTTCCTTCTGTGTCATCTTCAATTTCTTTCATCAGTGTTTTATAGTGTTCAGATTCTCCCTCTCCGTTGAGGTTTATTCCTAGGTATCTTGTTGTTTTTGGTGTACTTGTAAATGGGATTGTTTTCTTAATTTAACTTTCTGATACTTCATTATTAATGTATAGAAATGCAACAGATTTCTATATATTGATTTTGTATCTCGTGACTTTACTGAATCATTTATCAGTTCTTTTTTTTTTTAAGAGATCTGTGTAGATAGATACGATCTTTTAAATCTTTTTTTTTTTAATTTTTATTTATTTCTGATAGTCACAGAGAGAGAGAGAGAGAGAGGCAGAGACATAGGCAGAGGGAGAAGCAGGCTCCATGCACCGGGAGCCTGACGTGGGATTCGATCCTGGGTCTCCAGGATCGCACCCTGGGCTAAAGGCAGGCGCCAAACCGCTGCGCCACCCAGGGATCCCTCATTTATCAGTTCTAGTAGTTTTTTGGTGGCATCTTTAGGGTTTTCTATATATTGGATCCTGTCATCTGCAAATATTGAAAGTTTGACTTCTTTTTGCTGATTTGGATGCCTTTTACTTCTTTTTCTTGTCTGACTGATGTGGTTAGGATTTCCAGTATTATGTTGACTAAAAGTGGTGAGAATGGACATTCTTGTCTTGTTCCTGATCTTAGGGGAAAAGTTCTCGGTTTTTTACCATTGAGTATGATGTTACCTGTGGGTTTCCCCTATGTGACCTTTATTATGTTGAGGTTTGTTTCCTCTAAATCTACTTTGTTGATGATTCTTCTTGAATAGATGTTGTACTTTGCAAATGCTTTTTCTGCATCTATTGAAATGATCATATGCCTTTATCCTTTGTCTTATTGATGTGATGTGTCACACATTGATTGATTTGCAAATATCGAACCATTATTGTATTTGCAAATATTGAACCACTAGATATAAAACACACTTGATTGTGGTGAATGATTTCTTTAATGTATATGAGGATTTTACATCTAAGTTCATCAGAGATATTGGCCTGTGCTCTCTTTTTTTTTTTGTAGTATCTTTCACTGGTTTTGGTACCAGGGTAAAGCAGGCCTTATAGAATAAATTTGGAAGCTTTTCTTCCTCTTCTATTTCTTGGAATAGCTTGAGAAGAATACGTATTAACTCTTCTTTAAATGCTTGATGGAACTCACCTGTGAAGCCATCTGATCCTTGACTTTGGATTTTTTGATTACTGATTCCATTTTTTTCTCAAAAATGTTTTTTTTTAATAATGAATTTATTTTTTATTGGTGTTCAATTTGCCAACATACAGAATAACACCCAGTGCTCATCCCGTCAAGTGCCCCCCTCAGTGCCCATCACCCATTCACCCCCACCCCCTGCCCTCTTCCCCTTCCACCACCCCTAGTTTGTTTCCCAGAGTTAGGAGTCTTCATGTTCTGTCTCCCTTTCTGATATTTCCTACCCATTTCTTCTCCCTTCCCATCTATTCCCTTTCACTATTATTTATATTCCCCAAATGAATGAGCAATTGCACTGCTGGGGATTTACCCCAAAGATACAGATGCAATGAAATGCTGGGACACCTGCACCTCGATGTTTCTAGCAGCAATGTCCACAATAGCCAAACTGTGGAAGGAGCCTCGGTGTCCATCGACAGGTGAATGGATAAAGAAGCTGTGGTTTATGTATACAATGGAATATTCCTCAGCCATTAGAAATGACAAATACCCACCATTTGCTTCAACATGGATGGAACTGGAGGGTGTTATGCTGAGTGAAATAAGTCAATCAGAGAAGGGCATTTTTTTTTTTTGCTAGTAATTGGGCTGTTCAAGTTTTCTGTTTCTTCCTGATTCAGTTTTGGGAGTTTATTGCTTCTATTAATTTATCCATTTCTTATAGGTTTTTTTTTGTTTGTTTGTTTGTTTTTTTTTTTTTTCATTTTTTATAGGTTGTCCAATTTGTTAGCATATAGTTTTTCATAATATTCTCTTATAATACTTTGTATTTTTTTGTGGTGCTAGTTGTTATTTCACCTCTTTAATTTCTGGCTTTGAGTCTTTTTTGTTTTTTGATAAGTCGGGCTACAGGTTTATCAATTTTGTGGATCTTTTCAAAGAACCAGCCACTGATGCATTTTTTTTAAGATTTTATTTATTTATTCATGAGAATACACAGAGAGGAGAGAGAGAGAGAGAGAGAGAGAGAGAGAGAGAGGCAGAGACACAGGCAGAGGGAGAAGCAGGATCCATGCAGGGAACCCGATGTGGGACTCAATCCCGGGTCTCCAGGATCACGCCCTGGGCTGAAGGTGGTGCTAAACCGCTGAGCCCCCTGGGCTGCCCTGTTTTGTTTTGTTTTAATTTCTATTTCATTTATTTCTGTTCTAATCTTTATTACTTCCTTCATTCTGGTGGTCTTATATTTTGTTCTTTTTCTAGCTTGTTTAGGTGCAAGGTTAGGTTGTTTGAGGTTTTTCTTGCTTCTTGAGTTATGCCTGTTTGCTATCAACTTCCCTCTTCTTTTTTTTCTGAAAGTCTTATATTTTTAATCTAGAATACAGCTGAGCCATAATCCTCTACCCCCCACATTTATGTCCACCAAGCCTACACTGACATTCAAGGTCATTTGAGCTGACCTTCGTAGAATTATAACTGTAGAAAAACAAAGGAAGCCAACTTTCCATGGCAGCTGTCACTTGTGCCCCTCCTATCACTTCCCCTAACCCCAAATGCTTCCATCCCAGTGTTTCTGAAGTGCCGGGGGAGTTTCAACACCAGGATGGCTTGACCTGTCACAATGGATGTGGTAATGTCATACATCATCCCTCTGGGAAAGGCCTTCACAGTTTGCAGTAGAATATCTGAGGCCAAACATACAAATGAGATTTCATTGATGCTTGCTCCATTCTTCTATTTGTTCAGTCTCTGTTTTTGTTTGTATTTTTTATTTTGCCAACATATAGCATAACACCCGGTGCTCATCCCGTCAAGTGCCCCCCCCCCTCAGTGCCCATCACCCAGTCACCCCATCCCCCCGCCCACCTCCCCTTCCACTACCCTTGTTTGTTTCCCAGAGTTAGGTGTTTCTCATGTTCTGTCTCCCTCTCTGATATTATGCTGAGTGAAGTAAGCCAATCGGAGAAGGACAAACATTATATGATCTCATTCATTTGGGGAATATAAAAAATAGTGAAAGGGAATAAAGGGAAAGGAGAGAAAATGAGTGGGAAATATCAGTGAGGGCAATTTCCCTCTTAGAACACTATTTCCCTGCATCCTAAAGATTTTTTTAAAATTTTTATTTATTTATGATAGTCACACAAAGAGAGAGAGAGAGGCAGAGACACAGGCAGAGGGAGAAGCAGGCTCCATGCACCAGGAGCCCGATGTGGGACTCGATCCCGGGTCTCCAGGATCGCGCCCTGAGCCAAAGGCAGGTGCCAAACCGCTAGCCACCCAGGGATCCCCCATCCCAAAGATTTTGTACCATTTTTTCATTTTAATTGTCTCTAGTTTTTTTTTTTTTTTTACTTCCTCTTTGATTTCTTGGTTGACTCATTCATTGTTTAGTAGCATTTATTTACAAGTAGCATTTATTTAGCTTCTGTCTTTTTTGTATGTTTTCTAGATTTTTTCTTGTTTTTTTTATAATAAATTTATTTTTTATTGGTGTTCAATTTACCAACATACAGAATAACACCCAGTGCTCATCCCGTCAAGTGCCCCCCTCAGTGCCCGTCACCCATTTTTTTTTTCTTGTGGTTGATTTCTAGTTTCATAGCATTGTGGCTGGAAACAATGCATGGCATAAGTTCAGTCTTTCTGAATTTGTTGAAACTTGTTTTGTGGCCTAACATGTGATCTATTCTAGAGAATATTCCATATGCACTTGAAAAGAATGTGTATTCTGCTGTTTTAGGGTGGAATGTTCGGAATATATCTGTTATATCCATCTGGTCCAATGTGTCATTCAAAACCATGGTTTCCTTGTTGATTTTCTGTTTGGATGATGTATCATCCATTGAATTAAATGGGGTATTAAAGTCCTTACCATGATTGTATTACTTTTGATTACTTCCTTTAGTTTGTTAGTAGGTGTTTTATGTATTTGGGTGCTCCCATTTTGGGTGTGTGAATGTTTATAATTGTTATATCTTCTTGTTGGGTTTTTCTCTTTATCATTTTGTAGTGTCCTTCTTTTTCTCTTGTTAAAGTTTTTTCTTTAAAGTCTGTTTAGTTGGGACACCTGGGTGGCTCAGTGGTTGAGCATCTGCCTTTGGCTCAGAGTGTGATCTGGGTCTGGGGATCAAGTGCTACAATGGGCTCCCCGCAGGGAGTCTGCTTCTCCCTCTGCCTGTGTCTCTGCCTCTCTCTCTCTCTCTGTGTCTCTCATAAATAAATAAAATCTAAAAAAAAAAAAAATAAGTCTGATGTAAGTATTGCTACCCTGGCTTTATTTTCACTTCCACTTCCATTTGCATGATAAATGCTTTGTATCCCCTGTCAATCTGCTGATACCTTTAGACCTGAAGTGAGTGTCTTATACGCAGTATATAGATGGGTCTTTTTTATCTGTTCTATCACCCCTTGTCATTTGATTGGAACATTTAGTCCATTTACATTTAAAGTAATTATTGATAGTTATGTACTTATTGCCATTTTGTTACTTGTTTTATAGTTGTTTTTTGTAGTTCTTCTTTGTTCCTTTCTTTTTCTGTCATCTTTTATGATGTCTTTCTTTAGTATGTCAGTACTTGAATTCCTTTCTCTGTATATTTTCCGTATCTATTACTGGTTTTTGATTTGTGGTTACCATTATGTTTATATGTAACATCTTATTTATATTGCAGTCTATATGAAGTTCATGGTCACTTAAGTTTGAACCCCATCTATGAGCACTGCATTTTTAGTCCCCTTGCCCGTGATGTTTTGGTATGGGGTGTTCTATTTTACATCTCTTTATTTTGTGAATCCCTTGGATGATTTTTATACATATACTTGATTTTATTGCTTTTGTGCTTCCTACTTTTCTTACTCCTCCTTAAGGTCTTTTGCTTCTACTCAAAGAATTCCCTTTAACATTTCTTGTGAAGCTGGTTTAGTGGTGATAAATTCCTTTAAGTTTTCTTTGTCTGGGAAACTCATTATCTGTCCTTCTATTCTGAATGATAGCCTTGCTGGATAGATGGATCGAATGCTCTTGGTTGCAGGGTTTTTTTTTTCCCCTTTCAGTGCTTTAAGTATATCATGTGACATGTGACTCTCTTCTAGCCTGCAAAGTTTCTGCTGAAAAATTGGCTGATAGCCATATGAAATTTCTCTTGTGTGTACTATTTTCTTGCTGCTTTTAAAGTTCTTTCTTAAAAAAAAAAAAAATAAAGTTCTTTCTTTATTACTACTTTTTGCCATTGTAATTTTTTACAGAATGGGTCATTTTTTGTGTTACTTCTTAATTTTTTAATTTCATTTTAATTTTTATGTGTCTTGGTGCAGACCTCCTTGGGTTGGTTTTTTGGGGGGGCTCTCTGTGCCTCCTGAATCTGGATTTCTGTTTTCTTCCCCAGACTAGGGAAATTTTCAGCTACTATTTCTTCAGACATTTTCTGCCCCCTTTTCTATCTCTTCTTCCTGTGAGATCCCTATAACATGGATGTTATTATGTTTGATGATGTTTGGTGAGTTCCCTAAGTATATTTTCATTTATTATTATTTTTCTCTCTCCTGTTCAACTTGGTTGCTTTCCATTACTCTGTCCTCTAGTTCGCTGATCCCTTCTGCTTCCTCTAGTCTACTATTTATTCCCTCCAGTGTATGAATTTTAGTTATTGAGTTCTTCATTTCTGATTGGTTCTTTATTATGTTATCTCTTTGTTGAGGGTCTGAGATCCTCTATTCTTTTCTCAAGTCCAGTGGGTATATTTATGACCATTACTCTAAATTCTCTTTCAGGCATATTATTTTTCACCATTTCATTTAGGTCTCTTGTGATTTTTAAAAAAAATTTATTTATGTCTTTATTTTAGAGAGAGAGAGAGAGAGAGAGCGCACATGCATAAGCAAGGGGGGCAGAGAGAGAGAGAGAAAGAGAGAGAGAGAATCTCAAGCAAACTCCATGCTGAGTGCAGAGCCTGACACAGAGATTCTTTTAATGGCCCTGAGATCAAGACCTGAGCCCCCCCCCCCCCAAAAAAAACCTGAGCCGAAATCAAGAGTTTGGATGCCTAACCGACTGAGCCACCCAGGAACTCTTGTGATTTTGTCCTGTTCTGTCATTTGGGGCATATTCCTGCCTCTTTATTTTGTCTACCTTTCTGGGGTTTTTTGTTTCTGCATATTAGGAAAGTCAGCTACATCTGCTCTTGAAAGTAGTAGCCTTTTGAAGGAGAGGTCCTCTAGTGCCCTGCAGTGTCCCCTGTTCATTAGAACCTGGTATTTCAGGGGTATCTCCTATATGTGTTGCATGTACCTTTCTGTTGTGGCTGCCCTAGTCCAGTCATCCACAATGGCTCTCTTTGTCTATTATGGGCAGGGTTTGGTCCTGGTGTTGTTAGTGGGCCAGTCTGGGGATGACTTGGGCTTGAGTTGGATCATAACAGCTAGTTGTACCAAACTGCATGTCAGTCTCCCTGTGTTGTCTCCTACAAGGCTTTATTTGGTGGGCAGGGCCTCTAGTCCAACTAGAGGTCTACCCTTTGCCCAATGCTGGAGCTGTAGTAGAATTGCTGTGTGTGGTTATCTTCTCCCTCTCCCCAGGTCAGGGGTCACTTTGGAGTGGTACTAACTCCTGTCAGGGCTGCTTGCACAGTGCCATGCTGTGGTGCCACTTTGGAGAACTTATGTGGAGGGTGGGTTGGATGGGGGTAGATCCACATTAGAACATGGGGAGAGGAGATGCAGGGTTAGCAAAGTTTGCACTGGTTTCTTGTGGGAAGAGACCTGTAGCCTCTTTGGAGAACTGCTTAGGGTGGGTAAGCAGAAGAACACAGGGGTAGAGTGTGCTCTTAGCAGGCTAGGTGGACTGTGTGCACAGAGCTGGTTCTAGCAGTTGTCCTTATATCTAGGATTGGGGATGGGGGAGATAAATGGCACCAGCCAGCTGTTTTGTTCTTGGAGAAATCTACTAAAGGTCCCTGCCCCTCCAGCACATGTTCTCAGGTTAGTAAATAAATCTCCTTCCCATGTACCCCAGGCATTTTTCAAACTGCTGCATCTGTGCTGTATCTCAGCAGGTCTGTATGTTATGCTGTCTCTTTAAGGGTGGGGACTCAGTTTCCTCTTGCCCTCTGGCTCTCCCAGAGCAGAGACTGCTGATTTATAAAGTTCCAAGTGTTGAGCCCCACTGATTGTAAATACTCAAGAAGTTAAGCCCCACTGGTTTTCAAAGCCAAATGTTACAGGGATTCATCTTCCCAGTGCAGGTCCCCCATGCCTGGGGTGCCTGGTGTGGGGATCTGTTCCTCTCTTCTTCCCCGTGCTTGTGTTGGCTCTCTCTCTCAGTTTCATGGTTCAATTTAGTTCTTAACTGCATCTCTCCCTTTTAAAAAAAAAACATGTTTGATGTGGCCTCTTTTCTGCGTTTATCTGTGGAGGGTCTGTTTTGCCAGTCTTGAGGTCATTTTCTGGGTTATTTATAGTGATGTGGGTGTCATCTATGTGTATCCTTGGGATTAGGTGAACTTAGGATCCTCCTACTCTGCCATCTTCCCCTTGTTCCTACATTTATTTTTAATAGCATGTCCTTTTTAGTAGAATAAGCATACCCCAAAATATGACTGAGGCTGAATATCACAATGGGAGTTTTGACCGAGGCACCAGGACACACTAGATTATGATATTCTAAAGTGTGGTTGTCATACCAAATTCAAATTTTCAAAGAAAATAAGCTGCTCATATTTCAAACCTTAGAATTCACTGAAAGTATTAGAAAGTTGAGCAGATTTTAAAAAGTAGATCTGTGAGGAGATTTCTTTGGAAGAAGCTGTTGCCATGCTGTGGTCTTACCCATTGTGTCTCTACTAATGTCAAGATGGGGATGGCTAGATCCTACCTTAAGCTTAAAGAGTGGGTCTTAAATGAGTCAGGATCCTCATTTATGTTCCTCGAGGTTGTCAAGTCATAGTGGACTGATGTATCACCACTAAGTAGGAAACCATGAAGACAAGTAAGATGGGAAGGCAAGCTCTGGTGGCAAAGCAAGGGAAAAGTGGCTATACTAGAATCAGCCTGTACTCTAAGAGTTTGACAAGGGAAAAGAAGGTGTGAATATTTTCCATGATCCACAAGCAAGAGAAAGCTGGACTATCTTGATTCATGTCCAAGAATACCAACTGGGAGACTAAGAGGACTGACAAATGTGGATTCCAAGAATCCACCAGAAACATTTGTTGACTACTCAAAGCTAAATCTATGAGACCCATTGCAGTAATGGAGAACACCTGTGGATCAAGGAAAACTACGTTTATTAGACTCATTGTAAAACTCAAGAGAGTCTTTCTTAGTATTGTCTCAGAACAGAAATCAGGAGAGAATGTTTATAGGAGTTTAGAGTTTGGCTTTGGTGACTTTAAGGTTGTCCTAGTGAAGTGGGGAACTGTTTGAGCATAGTGTATAATGTGAAAGTTTTGGATTATTTTAGTTGAGTCACAGTCTTATATTCCAGGAGAAACCATTCCCTAAATTAACTAAGTCAGTTGTTTTTTCTTATTCTCAGTATGTGGCCCTTTATAGCCATGTTGTCTAGGGCTGAGGTTAGGGGGGAATAGGAAGTCACTGATAATAGGTATGGGTTTCCTTTTGGGGTGACATAAATGTTCTGAAATTCTATTGTGATGACATTTTGAGAACTGTGAATAAGGTAAAAATCATGGAAATAACACACTTTAATAGAGTGAACTTTATGATAAATGACAGATTAAATATGAATGTGTTTGTGTCTTTAAATATTTGTGAGGACAGTCACTGGTCATGTCTGAAAATACCAGCATGATGCCTATCTTTTGTTTTTGTTTTTTTTTAAGCACAGTAGGTCTAATTTCAACTATATTTTTTGTTCTTTGTTAAGAATTAGCCAGCGAATTTCTATGGAGAACAAAAGATTTTTGTGGAAGGCATTCAAATTCTACTAAAACTCTTCCTTTGGGGAGATCTTAAAATAATTTAGAAAATAGAAGTCTAGTTTTTAAGGTAATTGTATCTTAAAGTTTCCATACAAGACACATATTTTTTTCAGCAAAAATTCTACCCAGAAATGGGGAGGGGAAATTCCCCTCCATCTTTTGTATAATATTCTCTACATAGCATGAGTTATTTTCAACAAAACTACTGCCTCATTTTTTATAAAAACCCACTTAAATTTTAAGTGACAGATTACATGTAAGTCCATGTGTCTTTAAATGTCTGTAAGGTAGCAACTACTGACAGCCCTTGGTTATCCAAATTAAGTCATTTTGTAAAAGAAAAAGTTGATACTTAATTTCCACTACTTTTTCTGTGCTTTGTCAAGAGTTTACTGTAAATCTTAATGGGGGATAAAGGTAATTATGCTCATACCCCATTCCAATCAGTAATGTTGTGAAGATTCTACCATTTGTAATGGTAAAGTCACATACCTGAGCACATTTAAACCACAATATGTTGCAGTATGTTGAAAGCAAAGGAACCAGTGGATGGACTCCAGGTTTCCTCTGGACACAGCATAACACTTGAACATCTGGCAGTCAAGCCAAGTTTGAAAGTCATATCTCAACTGTTAGCAAACCTCAATCAATGTTTTCCATTTTTAGATAGAAGACTGTTACTGGAAGGTGTAATATTTTCACAGGGTCACTTAGAACACACCTGAAAGGTGTGTTCTGAATTTTGGAGACAATGGGCCTAGAGTAAGCCTAGGTAGGTACAAAGCAGAGAAATTAGGGAGGGCAACACCATCAGCTTGCCAGATCTCTGATGCCAGACCTCTTCCTTTCCCCAGCTTTCATATTCACAAGAACTACCTCTGCCAATGTCTATTATGCACCTCACTATAGGGTCCTGGCTCTGACAATTAACAAACCCCATTTCTATATAAGGAATCCTATCAATGTCCAAGGCTGGCTTATGTGCCCACTGCAACATTGGTTTTCCTCAGCAGAAATTCAGCAACTCCTAGAGACTAAACATTATCGTATGAAATGACAACAAAGGGCACAACCAGGAGAACTCTGAAGGTTTCACAATTATGTATGTTACAAACTGTGAATTAATCCCATGAGTGATTAAAGTGGGGAGTTGACTTCTATGGCATGCCCAGTTCAAAACCACCAGCACAAGGGTGCTTTCTTAGTGGTTATTGGGTTTTGACACTTTTAACACTAATGAGAATCAAAAGGCAGACAGTGAGCTGTTACTGGACTACTTTTATTATGCCAATCAGTGATGTTTAATGTATGCACTAAGAAAATGAACTTTACACCCTAGGGCTACGTATGCATTCATACCAACTTGCACATCTTAAGATCACTCTGCTATTTTATTATCCTGATCATTCAGTTTCTCATAATGGAGTGATTTTTCCAGAGGAAAATTTTAACTGTTTTACTCTACTTTTACAAGTGAGATTTTGCCTCTTCAAGAAATTATACACACACACACACACACACACACACACACACACGTTCTGGACTTTATCCCATTTACAAGTACACCAAAAATTATACACACACACACACACACACACACACACACACAGTTCTAGACTTTATCCCATTTACAAATACACCAAAAACAACAAGATACCTAGGAATAAACCTAAACGTGTGTGTGTGTCTGTATATGTGTGTGTATTTATATATCACCCTCAACTGATATGCTGTAGAGCATGGTTTCAACCTCAGTGGTATTAATGACAGCTGGGGCCAGATAATTTTTTGTTTTGAGGTTCTGTCCCGTATATTGCAGAATGTATCCCTGATAGCAGTATACTTGTCCTCTACCCTGTAGATGCCACTTGACACACCCTCCCCAGCTGTGACAACTAAAATGCCAAATATCCCCAGGGGAGAAAATTGCCCCATTTTAGAACCACTAATGTAGAGCTTTAGAGCTACAGAACATGGATACACAAGTAAGCACCAAAAGAAAAAATAAATACTGCATATATTAGCAACAATATTTTTTACTTAGTTTTGGTACATAAGTACTTCCTTGATGGATTTGAAATTAACGTTCATTGTGAGTATATTTTGAAATTTATTTGCAAGGCTATATTAAGCATTTTTTCGTCATTTACCTTTGTTCAGCTTCTTTTTCCACTTTACTTCCAACGACTTTATGATGGGCCTAATTGGTTATACCTTGTATTTGTCACAGAGAAATTGCCAAGGGAACAGAGCCTCCTAGAGTAGTGAGTCTCAAACTTTAATGTACATGAACATGACTTGGAAATCTTTTTTAAAGTCATATTTTTATTCTCAGTGTTTGATGTGAGATTGGAGAGTCTTCGCTTCTAACAACTCCCAAGTGATGGTCCTGGAAGCACACTGACCTTTGCAGGGTGCTAGCATACTAGCAGTAGAACTGGGCATGGATAGAATCAGATGTTGCTCCCACCTTATTATAATCAACAGTATGACCCCATGAAACCAATTTCCTCTGCTGCTTTTTAAAGAACAATTTCTAACTTGCTTACATTCTGTCCACTAAAGAAAATGCACTGGTACAGAGATGAAAGAGACAATAATTCCCACCCTTGGCTGTACCTTAGAATCATCTGGGTCTTCTGAAATTCCCACTGTCCAGACCACTTTCCAGACCTATTAAATCAGAATCTTAGGGACTGGGATTTATGTATCTATTTGTTTTAAAGCTCTGCAGGTGATTCTCATTAACAAACGTAAGGATCAGAATGCTATGTTCATTTCAATAGATGCAGGAAAAGCATTTGACAAAGTACAGCATCCATTCATGATAAAAACCCTCACAAAATAGGTTTAGTGGGAATGTATCTCAATGTAATAAAGGCCATCTATGAAAAACCCACAACTAATATCATTCTAAATGGGAAACAATTGAGAACTTTTCCCCTAAGATCAGGAACAAGACAAGAATGTCCATTCTCACCACTTTTAGTCAACATAATACTGGAAATCCTAACCACATCAGTCAGACAAGAAAAAGAAGTAAAAGGCATCCAAATCAGCAAAAAGAAGTCAAACTTTCAATATTTGCAGATGACAGGATCCAATATATAGAAAACCCTAAAGATGCCACCAAAAAACTACTAGAACTGATAAATGAGGGATCCCTGGGTGGCGCAGCGGTTTGGCGCCTGCCTTTAGCCCAGGGTGCGATCCTGGAGACCGAGGATCGAATCCCACGTCAGGCTCCCGGTGCATGGAGCCTGCTTCTCCCTCTGCCTATGTCTCTGCCTCTCTCTCTCTCTCTCTCTGTGACTATCAGAAATAAATAAAAATTAAAAAAAAAAAAGATTTAAAAGATCGTATCTATCTACACAGATCACTTAAAAAAAAAAAAGAACTGATAAATGATTCAGTAAAGTCACGAGATACAAAATCAATATATAGAAATCTGTTGCATTTCTATACATTAATAATGAAGTATCAGAAAGTTAAATTAAGAAAACAATCCCATTTACAAGTACACCAAAAACAACAAGATACCTAGGAATAAACCTCAACGGAGAGGGAGAATCTGAACACTATAAAACACTGATGAAAGAAATTGAAGATGACACAGAAGGAAAGGTGTTCTGTGCTCATGGACTTGGAGAATAAATATTGTTAAATGTCAATACCACCCAAAGCAATCTACACATTTAATGCAACCCCTTTCAAAATACCAACAGCATTGTTCACAGAGCTAGAATAAACAATCCTAAAACATGTATGGAACCACAAGAGACCCTGAATAGCCAAAGCAATCTTAAGAAAGAAGAACAAAGCTGGGGGCATCACAGTTCTGGACTTTAAGTTCTATGACAAAGATCTAGTGATCAAGACAGCATGGTACCAGCACGAAAATAGACACATAGATCTATGGAACAGAATAGAAAACCCAGAAATGAACCAACCGTTGTATGGCCAATTAATCTTTGACAAAGCAGAAAAGACTATGCAATGGGAAAAAGACTATCTCTTCAACAAATTGTGTTGGGAAAACTGGATAGTGACCTGTAAAAGAAGGAAATCGGACCACTTTCTTACACGATACACAAAAGAAACTCAAAATGGATTAAAGACGTAAATGGGAGATCTGAAACTATAAAAATCTTAGAAGAGAACAGGAAGTCACTCCTTTGACATCAGCCATAGCAACTTCTTTCTAGATATGTCTCCTGAAGCAAGGGAAACAAAAACAAAAACAAACTATTGAGACTACATCAAAATAAAACTTTCTGCGTGGCAAAGGAAACCGTCAACAAAACTTAAAAGCGACCTGCAGAATGGGAGAAGCTTTTTGCAAACGATGTATGTGATAAAAGGTTAGTTTCCAAAATGTATAAAGAACTTCTCAAACTCAAAAAACACCCAAAAAACAAATAGTCCAATAAAAAAATAGGCAGAAGACATTCTCTTGAATAGACCTTTTTTCAAAGAAGACAGATGGCCACCAAACAACATGAAAAGATGCTCAACATCACTGATCATCATAGAAATGCAAATCAAAGCTCCAATGCAATACCACCTCATACATGTCAGAAGAAGGTGTTTCTTTCTCACACAAGAAACAACAGATGTTAGTGAGGATGTGGAGAAAGGAGAACCCTCTTGCACTATTGGTGAGGATGCAAACTGGTGCCGCCACCTTAGAAAACGGTATGGAGGTTCTTCAAAAAAGTTAAAAATAGAACAACTCTCTGATCCAGCACTTGCACTGCTAGGTATTTAACCAAAGGACACAAAAATACTAATTCAAAGGGATATATGCACCCCAAGGTTTATAGCAGCATTATCTGCCAGAAGATTTGAAAACCTATAAGAAATGGATAATTTTAATTTGAACAGGCCAATTACTAGCAATGAAATTGAATCAGTAATAAAAAAAACTCCAAGCAAACAAAAGTCCAGGACCACATGGCTTCACAAGTGGACTCTACCAGATTTTTAAGAAAAATTAATACCCATTCTTCTCAAAGTATTCCAAAAAAATATAAGAGGAAGGAAAGCTTCTGCATTCATTCTTTGAGACATCATGACAAAAAGGAACTACAGGCCAATATCTCTGATGAACATAAATGTAAAATTCTCAACAAAATATTAGCAAAACAAATCCAACAGTACATTAAAAAATCATTCACCATGATCTAGTGGAATTTATTCCTGAGATGCATGGGTCATTCAAAATTCACAAATTGATTAACATGATACATCACATCAATAAGGGAAAGGATAAGAACCAAATGATCGTTTCAATAGATGCAGAAAAAAACATTTCACAAAGTACAACATCCATTCATGATAAAAATCCTCACCAAAGTAGGTTTAGAGGAAACATGCCTCAGCATAATAAAGGTCACATATAAAAAGTCCACAGCTAATATGATAATCAACAGTGGAAAACTCAGAGCTTTTCTCCTAAAATCAAGAACAAGACAAGGATGTCCACTCTCATCATTTTTATTCAATGTAGTACTAGAAGTCCTAGCCACTACACTCAGGCAAGGAAAAGAAATAAAAGATATCCAAATAGGTAAGGAAGTAGTCAAACTTTCACTATTTGCAGATGACATGATATATATATATATATAGAAAATAGACTCCACCAAAAAAAAAAAAACCATTAGAACTGATAAATGAATTCAATAATGTCACAGGTTACAAAATTAATGTACAGAAATCTGCTGCATTTCTATATAATACTAATGAAGTAGCAGAAAGAGAAATTAAGAAAAGAATCTCACTTACAAATGGTACCAAAGAGAATAAAATACCTATGAATAAACTTGACCAAGGAGATGACTTATTCTCTGAAAAATATAAAATACTGATGAAAGAAATTAAATATGACACAAGCAGATAGAAAAATATTCCATGCTCATGTATTGGAAAAACAAATATTGTTAAAATGTCCATACTACCAAAAGCAATCTCCATATTTAATGCAAGCCTTATCGAAATACCAACAGCATTTTTCACAGGACCAGAACAAATAGTCCTCAAATGTGTATGGAACCACAAAAGACCCCAAATAGCCAAAGTAGTCTTGAATAAAGAAGAATAAATCTGGAAGTATCACAATCCCAGATTCCAAGATATACTATTAAGCTGTAGTAATCAAAACAGTATGGTACTAGAACAAAAACAGACACATAGATCAATGGAACAGGACAGCCCAGAAATAAGCTCACAATTATATAGCCAATTAATCAACAACAGAAGAGGTAGGAGTATGCAAAGGGAAAAAGACAACCTCTTCAAATGGTAATGAGAAAACTGGACAGGCATGTGCAAAAGAATGAAACTAGACCACTTTCTTACAATACACAAAAATAAACTCAGAATGGATTAGAGACCTAAATATGAGACCTGAAACCATAAAATTCTTAGAAGAAGTTGTAGATAGTAAACTCTTTGACATCAATCATAGATACATTTTTCTAGATACGTCTCCTTTGGCAAGGCGAAAATTAAAGCAAAAAAGTAAAATTAAACTATTGGGTATACCAAAATAGAAAGCTTTTGCCCAGCAAAGGAAACCAACAAAACAAAAAGTCCATTGAATGGGGGATGCTATTTGCAAATTTATATCTGATAAGGAGTTAATATCCAAAATATAAAAGAAACTTATACAACTGAACACCAACTGAACACAAAAAAACTAATCTGATTTGAAATGAGCAAAACATATAAACAGGCATTTCTGGAAAGAAGACATTCACGTGGCCAACAGGCATATGAAAAGATGGTCACCATCACTCATCATCAGGGAAATGCAAATCAAAACCACAATGAGATATCACCTCACACCTGTCAGATTGGCCAAAATCAACAACACAAGAAACAACAGGTGTTGGCAAGGATGTGAAGAAAGGGGAATTCTTGTGCACTGTTGGGAATGCAAACTGGAGCAGCCACTCTGGAGAACAGTATGGAGGATCCTCAAAAAAATTAAAAATAGAACTACCATAAGATCCAGTAATTCTGCTATTGAGTATTTACCCAAATATTGCTGCAGCATGATTTATATTAGCTAGGATATGGAAGCAACCCAACTGTCCATTGACAGATGAATGGATAAAGAAGATGTGGTATATGTATACAATACAGTATTGCTCAGACATAGAAAAGAATGAAATCATGCCATTTGAAATTATGGATGGAGCTAAAGTATATTATGCTAAAGGAAATAGAGAAAGACCTATTATATGATTTCACTCAAATGTGGAATTTAAGAAACAAAAGAAATAAACAATGAAAAAAGGAGCCAAGGAAACAGATTCTTGGGCACCTGAGTGGCTCAGCTGGTCAGGTCATGATCCTGGGGTCCTGGAATTGAGCCCTGAGTCAGACTCCCTGCTCAGTGGAGTCTGCTTCAACTTCTCCCTCTGCCTCTCCCCCTGCTTGTGCTTGCTCTCTCTCTCAAATAAATAAAATATTAAAAAAGAGAAAGAAAACAGACTTTTAACCACAGAGGACAAACTGGTTACTAGAGAAAAAGTGAGTGGGAGGATAGGTGAAATAGGTGCAAGGATTTAAGAGTGTACTTATTGTGATGAACACTGAGTAATGTATAGAATATTTGGGGGATCCTGGGTGGCTCAGTGGTTTAGCGCCTGCCTTTGGCCCAGGGTGTGATCCTGGAGTCCCGGGATCGAGTCCCACATCAGGCTCCCTGCGTGGAGCCTGCTTCTCCCTCTGCCTGTGTCTCTGCCTCTCTCTCTGTGTGTCTCTCATGAATAAATAAATAAAATCTTTTTTTAAAGAAAAAGAATATTTGACTCTATCATATACCTTGAACTAATATAACATTATATGTTAATCATACTGCAAATAAAAGAACAGAACAAAAAAAGAAAGGAAAAAAAGATCCTTCAGAAGGTTGTTGTGAATTGTTAATTTGGTTTTGGAAGTAAAGGTCTTAGTGCGTTAAGAAAAAAATAGAAAACATAGAAAAATGTAGCATGGGAAAAATATTTCCAATGAGTATTAACAGGCAACTAGGCACCCACTGTGTATGGAGGGTGTGTATGTGTGTGTGTCTGGGGGGGCGGGGTTCCTGAAGGGGGCAGAGAGGGAACTGAATAAAGTCAAAGAGCATGCATGAGTTTCTTATACACAGATTACTAGAGCTAAGGCTCTAACTAATAGTTTTGGTGATAACATTTAACATTTACGTTCAAAGGATCTATTGTATGATAAGGAAGAATTATCTTAAAATGGAAGTGCAAAAACCCAACCAAACCAACCAGCAAAACAGACCAACCCCCCTGAGTTTTAGGTGACTAAGAGCTCAATATAAATCACATATAATTTGGCAACTGAGAAGCTCTCAGGCTGCTATCATAGTAATATATAACATAAATTAGATAAGCTTTGTTGAATCTATCCCGACATTAGAATTAGGACAGTGATTCACTAGGAAACTGTTGAATGGAGTTTTCTTTCTATTACCAAGAGTGTGTTGCTTTTGTTTTATCACTACATAGAAGTTCATAGTTGTTGTGTTCATACCATTATTGAGTTAAAAAATTCTTTATGTATTATTTGACTTCTCCAAAAATATTATTAAAATATTATGCAGATATTTTTCAGAAAATGCACAACACAGATCCTTAGTTGTGACCCAAAGTGTATATTGTCTTACCCACCTTGAACTCAATACCTTATTCAGGCTTCAAACTGTATTTTAAAAATATTACTCTTCCTATTTTCTGATGATTCACTAGAAAAAACTGTCTGTCTACAGAAGAAAATAACCATTAAGCCAAGGAAATGGATTATATTTTATTTTGTTTTATTGTATTTTAGAAGCAGTATGAAATTGGAGGAAATGGTTTGATAGGCTATAATACCATACAAACCTGAACATCCTATTATGAGAACTTAGCAAGCAGCTATACCTGCCACTCTTAAGTATATAGATTTATGAGGAGTTGTTTTCATCTATTTTTCATGGTAGATAAGTGTTCTTTCATTATTTTGTTGACCTGGTATTCTAATTTCATAGGCACAGGGTGATGATCACCAAAGACTATTGGATGATATACAGAAATGGAAAGAGTAGAAGCAAGATATGAAAAGGATGAGGAATAGGAAAATTTGAGGGTGATGAGCCTAAACTCATGATAATATTATTATCAAAAACAATAGCTTTATTAGTTTTGAACATCCGTTACTTCCAGACACAAAGCCAAGTGTGGCTTTCCTTTCATATTTTGATAAGCATGATCTCATTAAGTGTTGCCTATATTATCGCTCAAATGCAAGGATCCTGTTTACAAGAGTATAAATTATCCTGGATGCTTTTTCAGACAAAAGGAAGTAATCGGTCATTTTTGAAAAACTGTATTACAGACAGATCATTCCAATACTGATAAAGATGGAAGAATAACCAGTCACCACTGAAATGCCTAAAAGTTAAATTTACTAATAAATAAATGATTATAAAAACTGATTATAAAATCTCCAAATGATTAAAAATCAACTGTGGTAGAAGTATCTTCCTAGGGGCACCTGGATTGCTCAGTGGTTGAGTGTCTGCCTTTGGCTCGGGTTGTGATCCCAGGGTCCTGGGATCGAGTCCCACATTGGGATCCCCTGGGTGGCCTACTTCTCCCTTTGCCTATGTCTCTACCTATGTCTCTCTGCCTCTCTCTCTGTGTATCTCATGAGTAAATAAATAAAATCTTAAAAAAAAGAAGCATATTCCTAAATTACAGGGCCTAGGAGAAGTTATCTATGTATACCCAGTGAAGAGCAGAAAAACATTTCCCTTCCTTGCTGCTTTGGCGAGTTCACTGATGTGCAATATGAGGTTGGAAATGGGAAAGTAACCCAATAGCATCCAAGGCAGCCTCATGAGGTACAAGGATTACTGAACTAAAAGTCAAGAGTCCTTGATCTTTAGTGGATATTTGAGTTAGGGAAAGTTATTTCCCCAGTTTGAGCCTTAGTTTTCTTATTCATAAAGGAGTTTGAATAAATAATGTTGGAGGTCTCTTTTAGCTCCAAAATACTATACTGACTAATTCTTATTCTTAGCTTTGCACTCAGATGTTACACAAATTGAAATCTTAATTTCTCTATTATAGAATTTTGGTGTATCCAAAGATGAGAGTAATTAATAAGTGGAATGAATTAAATGGTTTTAGACTTGCTTTTCATGCAGTCTTGAAACTAGCAGCAATATTTACTCTTGAAACACAGGTGGGAAGGGTTTACCACCCCTCCCAACACACCCCTACACCTTCATTCTCCATCTCATCTGTGATTATTTCCAGCAACCAGAAGTCAGTCTCAGCATATATATCAGTCATGACCTCATATACTTTCTATTTGCGTGCCATTATGCTGCCCAAGAGTCAAAACAATGAAGCAAGTCAGCAAGAAGGTACTAAATGCCTGCTGTAAGCTCAATTTGTGCCAGAAGATATGAAAGACAAATATGTCAACAGTATTTTCTCCTCTTCAGGAGCTTAAATACAACCTAAGAGTTATGTAAATCTGATTCCAAGGCTCTTTATCTGTGACCCCAGGCCAACTCTGATAGCATCTGATGAACACAGAGTGTGGATGTCTATGAATATTACGGTAGACTCTGTGCATAGGCAGAAACAATGTTCTCATCAAGTCACTGTGGACACTTTGCAGCCACATTGTGTTGGATTACTGGTTTGAGATAGGCGCACAGATCAATATCTTATAACCTGGGGCTGAAAACTGAGCAGCCAGAAGAAGTGGTAGCCCACAACTCAGAGTTCTAAATCAAAGGTCTGTCACTTGTTGGAGCATGTTCATATGTCATAAAATCACCATTTAATGCTGTGCCGTCACTGAGAAACAGAATAATGCTCCTGCCCGACCTGGCAAGAGTGTAGGTAGAAGCTGCTATTATTCATTGACTAGCTTATTGGAGGTGGAGAGTAATATAATGATTCTGTGTACTGGGAACAAACCCAAAGGCACAGTTTTACCATTTTCCCTGGTAGATGATTTTTAACATAAGCCCTTGAAAAAAAAATAGTGGAACACTTGCATAATGTCTTATGTTCATCTAATCTTTTTTTTATATTAATTTATTTTTTATTGGTGTTCAATTTGCCAACATATAAAATAACACCCAGTGCTCATCCTGTCAAGTGCCCCCCTCAGTGCCCGTCACCCAGTCACCCCCACTCCTCACCCACCTCCCCTTCCACCACCCCTAGTCCGTTTCCCAGAGTTAGGAGTCTTGTTCATCTAATCTTTTTTTTTAATTTAATATTTTATTTATTTATTCATGAGAGAGAGAGAGAGAGAGAGGCAGAGACACAGTTAGAGGGAGAAGCAGGCTCCATACAGGGAGCCTGATGTGGGACTCGATCCTGGGACTCCAGGATCACGCCTCGGGCCAAAGGCAGGTGCTAAACCACTGAGCCACCCAGGGATCCCCTTGTTCATCTAATCTTAAATTGATTTCCTCATTCACCATAGTAGAAAATGACAACTGATGAATTGTGGATCCAGTTTGGAAATACTAATTTCACTCACCTTGCAACCACTACTCTAAATGTTTATCAATGAGTTATATTATATGCCTTTGATTTTAGTGAGATTTACTGTACATACTCAAATTCAAAAGCACCAATAAAGAATTATTTGAGAATTATTTTAGTAACAGTTTAGGAAATGTAATGGTTATTTGAGACATGATACATGGTTTGTAATTTGGGGTTTTCAGCTTATAATTGCTTCTGGACAGGCACATAAAATATCTGACAGTAAAAATAAAACTTGTTAATGTAATGTCATCTGCAAATTTTATGAAAATAGCATTAGAGAGCAACAAAACTAGACAGAGATGGAAGGTATTTTGTACTATCACTTAATATAAAAATGGCCAACTGGGTTTTGTTTCAGTAACTGTGAGGAAATCTAAGAACTTGAGCATTCATCAAATTATATCTTCACTGAGACTTCATTAAAGCCTTGGGTATCAAAATGTATGGCAATCAAAATTGTGAGCACCATTTTTGGGTCATATTATGAGAATCTTCCTAATTGTACTTATGACATGAAAATGTTTATATACCATTAGAGACATCCATTCCTCCACATGCTGCTATTAGACATTATACACCATAATGTGATTATTTTAGAAGGTATCATTCAACCCCAAATACTTTAACAATGTAACTAGCTCTAGTTTTTTTTTCCTTAATAAGTTCCTTTTTCAAAATAACTTTCTTTTCTGTCCCTTAAATTACAAGCCACACAGCTAGCAAACAGCCCAAACCTCAAGAAACATTGATGTGGAAAAATGAATTTATAGCAAATCACCCAAAACCGGCAGAATTGATCGATGTACACAGGGATGATAACACTTGACCTCCTTCCAATTTCCTCTTCATCATGACAAGGGCTTGGTAATTCCCTGCTAAAGTGTGCTGAGCCATGTTGGCAAATATTATCATTGATGTTTCCATCTGGTTTATTGTGTAACATAAAGTTTCTTTCAAACTAAAGACAAGACCCTCTTGGCTGTAGTTCTAGGATTAATATTTCTCATCAGGGAAGTGTGAGGTCAGACTTACTCTTCATGCATTTGCCAAAACGCTGCTACTTCTCAGGTATGTGTAGGGCAAGATTCATAATTTGGTTCATAGAGTCCAAGAGTTGGAAAGACCAAGAAATCATTCGGCTTAATATTTCATCTTAGGCAGATATCCATCATATAATAAAAGCAGGAGGAAGATATATGGAGAACATAGATATTACTGTTGTTGCTGCTGCTGTGTGAATTTGGTAAGTACCTGTAAGAGGTACTTGCTGCTAGGTATGTGAAACATACTCAGTTTTAAATCCTGTTTCTACAATTTACTATCTCTGTGATTTTTGTTAATCTCTTAGCTTTTCTAAATTTTAGTTTGCTCATAGTCTGAATGTAGTAACTCCTGCCTTTCAGGGTTAAGGATTAGCTGAGATCATGAGTATACAGACAGCACTTAGCACAGTTACTGGCCATGGTTATTGTCCAAAAAAAATATTATTTGTGTTGATGAAGACTGAATTGTGTACTGAAGGAGTTCTGGAAACTCTTCATTTCTGATGTTCTATGCAGCTTGCTGTTAGATAAGAAAAGGGTGATGCCAAGTAAAAGTACAAGCAGACTCTATCCACTACAAATTATTGGGACTCAGATAGTTTTTGCTGTGGTTACTAGGCAAGTTTCTGGGGGAAAAGACACTGTATTCTAGTTCAAATTGAAACTCACAATATTTGCAAGTCAATCGTGATACATCACATCAACAAAAGAAAGGATAAAGACCATAGGATTATCTCAAGAGATGCAGAAAAAGCATTTGACAAAGTTACAACATCCATTCATGATAAAAAAAAAAAACCCTCAACAAAGTACACTATTTGCAGATGATATGATATTATATAGAGAAAACCCTAAAGATGCCACCACAAAAGCTGCTAGAATTGATCAGTGAAGTCACAGGCTACAAAATTAATATATGGAAATCCGTTGCTTTTCTATACACTAATAATGAAATAGCAGAAAGAGAACTTAAGAAAACAATACCATTTACAAGTGCACCAAAATAAATAAATAAATAAATAAATAAATAAATAAATAAATAAATAAATAAAATACCTAGGAATAAACTTAACCAAGGAGGTAAACGACCTCTGAAAACTATGAAACACTGATAAAACAAACTGAAGATGACACAAACAAATGGAAAGATATTCCATGCTCATGGATTGGGAGACCTAGCGAGGTCTGTACTCTGAGGAATTTGTCCTGTGACCCATAGGACATGGGGAATGTTTGTCTCCGTGTTTAGGTTGATCAAAATTGGTATGTTGGAATCCAGGCTAAAGTAGGTAAAAGCACTCAAGACTCTCGGAGACAGTAGCTTTCTTCTCAGCAATATGATGAAGGAGAGAGGGACCTAGAAGATTCTATAAAAGATGGGGTTGGAATCAAATCATCACAATGTACACTTTATCTTATAATTTTACTAGTCAGTAAAGCTGAAAAAATATATATTGTTAGAAATGCTACCAAAAATATAAATAAATAAAAGACTGGGCTGGAGCTCAAGCTTCATGATAAATCAGCTGTGACAGTTTGATCAATATTCTTATCATCCCTGAGCCTCTTTGTCTTTAACTGCCAAGAAATATTCCCAACCTCCCTATTTAAGTAAAATGACAAAGATGAGCTTATAATCCACAAAATTCCAAACACAAAGTAGGGCTAACATCTGTGCTAGTGTTACTATGTAATGAGAGAAGTAAACCAGGAAACAATAAAAGAAGATATCTGGGGAATCAGAATAAATGCGTGATGCAAAAAAAGGCAATGCCTCAGAGAATAAAGCAAAATATACATATAATTTCATGGGAGTTGCATGGTACTTAATGTAAAATGATTCCCTACTCTCTGATTTTCCTAAGTGGACTTGTTTAGCTTATACCCATAGACTGGGAACACAACCCAGGTAGTGAAGATAGACTTTTTCTAATCATTACACAATTACACATTACAATGCGCTAGGAAGTGGCTTAGCAACCCTAAATGAAGTTATATAATCATAGCTCTGTTATATAACTGATGTTCACAATGTAAACACAAAGGTGAATGCCATGACAACTGATTAGTGCATAATCAGCCACTAGATGGAACCAGAGGGAAAGTTAGGAGCAACCATACTCCCCTAAAAGCTGCCTAGTCCATAGGTTCAATAGCTACTTGCCAGGATATCTGACCCAAGTTAACGAAATACAATGGATATGGATGCCAACCAGCTATAAATCTACCTAGTATATTTTTAGTGCATGTATCTCTATTTTCTCCATAACGATTCTGAAAGTTACATTTCATGAGTCTTATTGAAATCAAGAAATACTACCAACAACATTCACTTAGAATACTAACTCACTAATACTCTCTAAGAAGGACATGCAATTATTTTAGTCTTACTTGTTTTCAGTGAACCCACAATGTCTCCTTGTGGTCACTGTATTCATTCCTTACATGATTTGGCCAGTTTCACAATCTCTTATTTTAAGCTGTTTCCAGGGACTTCCCCATTTCAAGAAAGATTATAATAATGGATTTTTTTCATTAAAACTATAGAGATTATTAGTTTTATTATGACTATAATTGAAGCTTCTATTGACTTCTTTTTCTGGGACATCAATTATGTTGTGCAGTAAAGATAAAAGGAATTAGGATAATAAATTTTAAATCATTCCCTATCTCCTATTTTCATACAGGACCATTAAAACAATAATAAAAATTATTATATTTAGGCTTAGAATATAGAAGTGTTTTTGCTGGATCTAGAAATTGTGAATGAGCATGGCATTGTGAACAATTTCATAAAGAGCTTTGTGAATGATCATTACTCTTGTACCTAATGTAGACTCAGCCACAGGTCCTTTTGAGTCTGGCAGGAATGGCAGGAAGTTACTCTGGAATTGTAATAGTAGAGATGAATGAGCAGGAAATGTTTAATGTGCTTGCTGAAAATAATGTCCAAAGAATCATGGTGTACCCCAGCTGTGTTGAACCATGGATATAGCAGGAGTCTGTTGAAAGAGGCCACATTTGCGGTCAGATAGATATATGTTGTCTAAAGAAATCTTTTTGTTTGAACTAGGAACAGCAGCTGAGAACACAAAGATGGAAGTCCAGATTCTGAGGGTGAAAGATGACAGAGTTTGGGAGTTTTGCAGAAGTCAAGGCCCAAGTAAGCACTCCTTACACTGCAGAAATTGGAATGTTCCCTGTGGACTAAAGCAAAGCACCTTTCAGGAGAATGGGCATAAACATAAAGGATTAGGTGATAGATAGGTCACAGTGTGTTGGTCATAAAGTTGGCAAAGCATACTAATAATACTCGGTGTTTAGAATATGAAGTGAACTCCTCTCCTTCCCTATTCCCATCTTGGCATTTCTTCCCAGATCTCTGAAACTATGCCCCTAGACATAGTAGCCTACAGACACATGTGTTGACCCAGGACATGTATACACATGTTTGCTGGCAGGCCTAGCCCCTACTGCAACTATCCACAAATACATATAGCTCTCCCCAGATGCCATATGTTGGCCTATTACACAAACCGAATGCATATAAATAAGCATACCTATAGTCATGTGACACAGGTATATTCATACAAACACATGCACATTTACAGTTACCACATACATCTACAATATACATTAATTATTTTGTTTTATGGGAGGAAAATTACTGGTATTGGTGTGCATAGGGTTCCTATGTGCTGACAGCCTGTTTAGCTTTGGCTCAGCCATGAAAAACATGTCTCCCCAAGCAAAACAATTTTCTCTACCTATAGTTGGGTGAGCCCTTGTGTAACATGATGATTTGACATAGGTGCTGCCATTCCCTACATATAAATAACTACTATACCCTTGAAAAATTTTTGACTTATATATTCTTATCCATTCTGTTTTCTAGAAACACACTAGTTAAATAATTATATAACAAATTCAAGCAACATGAAAAAAATTTTGTCAGCTTAGAAATAGATTTTATTTTGTGATATTTTTAGAAAATAGCTCATTCAGCTGGGAATAGTAATGTCATCAGTGAAAATATGGTGTTTGGGGAGTTCCATTTTCAGTTTTGGCAGAGTAACTTACATCAGAAGAACCCTTTCACTGAGAGAAGCTATAAAAGCTGGATAAAATACAGAGAACAGCTGTTTAAAGGCATCAGAAGGCAATAAAAGAAGTCAGGACTTGTAAGGCCCAAGGTACTGAGAGTAATAAAATGCATTTAGATGGATCTGACCTCTACTGTTTCTCCCCACTTAGAATCAAATTTTTATGAATAAACAAACCTTGCTGGGATTCTGATTAAAACTGAATGACACCACTAATGAACTTGACTCAATAGAATACTAGACCCTAAAACTACAAGATAAACTCTTTTCATGCATACATGGGAAGTTACCAGTAATAATTATATTATGGACCATGAAACAAGATTCAGTAAATTTCAGTAAAGGAGATTGTATTCAATGCAGAAAGTAGAATTAAACCAGAAATCTATAACAAAAGAATAGAAAAGAACTACTTTGATATGTGTTATTAATCTATATAGTAATAAATAAACCAATGATCAAACTAGTAATTGCAACAAAAATCAGAAAACGCTTGGAAATGTTTTTTTCCATAAAAAAAACATATTTGGCACATCAAAACATGCAGGATGCAGTGAAGCCACACAATGATAAAAACAGATTCATGTGCATTTATTTAAAAAAGAAGGTTGGGGGCCTCTGGGTGGCTCAGTTGGTTAAGTGTCCAACTTCTAATTTTGGCTCAGATCATGATCATAGGGTTGTGAGATTGAGCCCTGTGTCAGACTCTGTGCTGGGTGTGGAGTCAGTTTAAGATTCTCCCTCTGCCCCTTCCTCACCCCCCTCCCCTGCCTGTTTTTGTTCTCTCTCAAAAACAAAAAGGCTGAAAATCAACACTGTATATACCCATCTCAAGCAGCTAAAAGAATAACAAATCTAAAGAAAGAAGAAAAAACTAATAATGATGCATGCAAAAGTCCAACAAGTAGAAAACAAACATAAAATAAATCAACAAAATCAAAAGTTGTATCTTAAAAATATAATGAAAGTGAGAAACCCCTGGATCAAGGAAAAAAAAATAATGTTACCATAGATTCTATACATGTTGAAAAATTAAAGAAAGATAATATAAATAATGTTATATCAGTAATTTCAAAATTTAAGTAAAATAAACACCTTGAAAATATCATTTAACCTGATTAAGAGTAAATAGAAAATCAGAATTGTTCTATATAAAATAAAGAATGAGTTTTCAATTCAAAACCTACTCTCTCAGCAAGCTCCAAGTCCAGTAAATTTTTCTAAATACTAAAGGAACAAATAAAATGACACTAATATTACATAAACTCTTCCCTAAAATAAGGAGGATTTCCAAAGTTATACAATACTAACATAACTTAATGTCAAAATCTAACAAGGGCACTACAAAATGATAATTACTGCCCAAACTTATTCATGAATATAGATGCATAAGTAATAAACAGTGTTATCAGCAAATCAAACCCAAAGATATATGAAAGGTGAGAACCAATTGCATCAGGGATGCAAGTGTGGATTAACATTTAAAATTAAGTTAATGTAATTCACCAAGTTTGGAGATTAAAGAAGCATATGATCAAACCAAGAGATAAAAATGTATAAATTGATATATTTGAACAAGACTTAATATGATTTAAAAAAAAAGCCTCTCAAGATATAGAGATAGATGGGAATATTCAATCTATTAAAGACCAACTATAAACACAAAACATGGAAACATCATATTTAGTGATGATATTTTTAAACTTCTATCATCATAAAAAAGGCTACTTGTAATTACCACTTTAGTTTAATATTATACTAGAGGTTCTAGAAAGTACAATACGGTGAGAAAAATATATTAAAAATACATGGATTGGGATGAAACAAATGAAATTATAATTACTTATAGGCAGAGCAAGATTGTATATACAGAAAATCTAAGAAATCTATTAATAAATTTTTAGAATTAATAAAAAGTCACTGGATGAGATGCCTGGGTGGCTTGTCAGTTAAGCATTGACTCCTGGTTTCAGTTCCTGTCATGAGCTCATGGGTTGAAAGAGTGAGCTCTACGTGGGGCTCGTGCTTGGCAGGGAGTCTGCTTGAAGATCCTCTCCCTCTGCCTCTCCCCCCACTCATGCACACGCATGTTTCTCTAAAATAAATAAATCTTGGGGATCCCCGGTGGCTCAGCGGTGTAGCACCCGCTTCAGCACAGGGCGTGATCCTGGAGACTCGGGATCAAGTCCCACGTCAGGCTCCCTGCATGGAGCCTGCTTCTCCTTCTGCCTGTGTCTCTACCTCTCTCTCTCTCTCTCTCTCTCTCTCTCTCTCTCTCTCTCCTCTTTCTCTCTCTGTCTCTCATGAATAAATAAATAAATAAATCTTTAAAAAATAAAATAAAATAAATAAATCTTTAAAAAACTTGCTGGAGGGGATCCCTGGGTGGCACAGCGGTTTGGCGCTTGCCTTTGGCCCAGGGCGCGATCCTGGAGACTCGGGATTGAATCCCACATCGGGCTCCCGGTGCACGGAGCCTGCTTCTCCCTCTGCCTGTGTCTCTGCCTCCCTCCCTCTCTCTCTCTCTCTCTCTCTCTCTGTGACTATCATAAATAAATAAAATTAAATTAAATTAAAAAACTTGCTGGATACAACTCGATATGTAATAGTCAGCTGATTTCTAGTTAGTGACAAATAGTAAACTAAAATTTAAAAATATTCATAATAGTTTTAAAATATATCACCTATCTAATAATATTCTAATAGAAGACATGTAAAATATCATTGATGTGTGTGTGTGTGTGTCTGTGTGTGTAGGGGCAAGGGATGTCTTAGTACATTTGGGCTGCTCTAACAGAATACCATTAACTGGGACTTATGGACAGCAGACATTTATTTCTCACAGTTCTGGAGGGTGACAAATATAAGATCAAGGTGTCAGCAGATTCAGTGTCTGATAAAAGCCCCCTTCCTAGTTCAGAGACTATCATCTTCTTGCTGTATCCTCATAAGGTAGAAGTGAAGAGGGAATTCTCTGTGTTCTCTTCTGTAAGAGAACTAATCACTTCCTAAAGGTCCTACCTCCTATACCTATACATTAGAGATCAAGCTTCATATCTGAATTTGGGGTGGGGGAACACAAGCAATCATTCCACAGTAGGGGGACAATGTGACAAGCTAATTCTAAAATTTATATGGAAATGCAAAGAATCAAAAATAGGTTAAAATGGACAGAGCACCTGAATAGACATTTTTCCAAAGAACATCTATAGGTGGCTAACAGACACATGAAAAGATGCTCAGTATCACTCATCATCAGGGAAATGCAAATCAAAACCACAATGCGATATCACCTGATGCCTATCAGAATGGCTAAAATTAAAACAAAAAAACAAAACAAAACAAAACAAAAAACAAGAAACAAGTGTTAGGATGTAAAGAAGGAGGAACTCTCATCCACCCTTGGTATGAATGTAAGTTGATAACAGCCACTGTGGAAAATGGTATGGAGATTCCTCAAAATACTAACAACAGAAATACCATATGATCTTATGATCTTATGATTCTACTGAGAATTTACCCAAAGAAAACAAAAACACTAATTCAAAAAGATATATGTCTACTGCATGTATGTCTATCCCTATGTCTACTGCAGCAATATTTACAATAGCCAAGATTTGAAAGCAGCCAAAGTATCATCCATAGATGAATAAAGAGGAACACACACACACACACACACACACACACACTGAAATATTACTTAGCCATAAAAAGGATGAGATTTTTGCCATTTGTGACAACATGGGTTGACCTGGGGGGTATTATGCCAAGTGAAATAAGTCAGACTTAGAAGGACAAATACCATATGATTTTACTCATACATGGAATCTAAAAAACAAAACAAATAAATAAAAAACAGATCTAGGGTTGCCTAGGTGGCTCAGTTGACTAAGCATCTGACTCTTGATTTCAACTCTGGTCATGATCTCATGGGTCATGAGACTGAGCCCTGCATTGGGCTCTGTGCTCAGCATCAAGTCTGCTGGAGATTCTCTCTCCCTCTCCCTCTCCCTCTCCCTCTGCCCCTCCCCCTGCTTGAGCTCTCTCTTAAGTAAATAAATAAAATCTTAAAAAAAAAAACAGTATCCAACCTATAAATACAGAGAGGAAGTTGATAGTTGCCAGAGGGTAGGGGATAGGAGGATAGGCAAAATAGGCAAAATAAGTGAAAGAAAACAGAATATAGAACTCCAATAAAAGAATATACAAAAAAAATCTTGAAAACCAAGAAAAAAAAAAGAAAAGAAAACAGAATATACAAGCTTTCAGCTTTGATATAACTAAGTCATGGGAATAAAAGGTACAACATAGAGAATATAGTCAATGATGCTGTAATAGTGTTGTATAGTGACAGATGGTAGCTACACTTGTAGCATAACTTATAGAGAAGCTGAATTGCTGTGTTGTACACCTGAAACTAATGTAACATTGTATATTAACTCAAAAAATGTAAATTAATTAATTAAAAGTAAATGCTAGATATTTTATTAATGTGCTTTTTTGAGAGACAGACGAAGGGAGAGGGAGAGAGTTTTTTAAAAGATTTTATTTATTTATTTTAGAGTGAGAGTGAGAACGGGTGTGTGCATGAGCAGGGGGAGGGCCAGAGGGGGAGGGAGGACTCCATGCTGAGCATGGATCCTGACGCTGGACTTGTTCTCACAACCCTGAGATCATAACCTGAGCCAAAACCAAGAGTTAGACATTTAACTGACTGAACCGCCCAGGTTTATTTTTACTGAAAAAAAAAAAAAAAGAAAAAAGAAAAAAGAAAGCCTACTTCCATTCTTAGAAGAATGATAAATGAAATGGTCATGTGTCCTGTAAATTTAGTATTATATGAATGTATGACCTCTTCAAAAATAAAATACGGGGATCCCTGGGTGGTGCAGTGGTTTAGTGCCTGCCTTTGGCCCAGGGCCCAATCCTGGAGACCCGGGATCGAATCCCACATCGGGCTCCCTGCGTGGAGCCTGCTTCTCCCTCTGCCTATGTCTCTGCCTCTCTCTCTCTCTCTGTGTGACTATCATGAATAAATAAATGAAATCTTAAAAAAATACAAACAAAATATAAAAAAAGAAAATAGGTCAGACAATCCCGACAAAGAATAACAAAGTTGGGAAATTTAAACTGCTTTTTATAAAATAATTAGCACAGTGGCATAGACCTATATAGAGCAATGGAACAGAATAAAGAAATATCCACATACATACACAGTCTACCTGATTTATGATAGCACTGACACTGCATTGGATCATCTAATTAATAAATAATTCTGGGGTGGGTGGATACTGACATGAATAAAGTGAAAAAAAGGGAGAAATCTTGGCCTCTACCACACACCATATAAACTTTTTGTTGTAGATGGATTGTATGTAGCCCTAATTGTGAAAGGTACAATAATAAAACTTCCTGACAGTGACATCATATAATAACTTCATAAATTTGGGGGTAGGCAAAGATTTCTTAAACAGTATACAAAGAGCACTAATCCAGAAGAGTGATAAAACAGACTTAATTGAATTTAAAACTTTTATCCATTAAAAGATATGTTTAAGAGAGTAGTGCAAAGTCAAGTCAAAAGTGGGAGAAAATATTTGCCTTGCTGGTGGGAACATAAATTGGTACCACAACCACTTTGGAAATTATTTTGGATTATCTGTTAAATTTGGTCTACTGCAACCCTATGTTACAGCAGTTTTACCTGTAAATACATAGCCAGAAGAAATGCATATGTCTTTTATGCAACATCCACAACAACTTATTCATAAGAATGTTATTAACAGTAGCATCAAGGGATGCCTGGGTGGCACAGTGGTTTAGTACCTGCCTTCAACTCAGGGCGTGATCCCAGAGTCCGGGGATCAAGTCCCACATTGGGCTTCCTGCATGGGGCGTGCTTCTCCCTCTGCCTCTGTCTCTGCCTCTCTCTATCTCTCTCTCTGTGTCTATCAAGAATAAATAAAACCTTTAAAAAATAGTAGCATCAAATGAAGGAACCTCAATGCTCATAAACAGAAGATAAATGCATTGGATATATTCATGTAAACTAAATACTATTCAACTATGAAGATGGTTGAATCACTGCTTTTTGCAACAATGAAGCCAGACTTGAGAGTACATGCCATATGATTCAATTTATATAAATTTCAAACAAAGGGGGGATATGGGGTGACTGGATGATGGACAATAAGGAGGGCATTTGATGGGATGAGCACTGGGTGTTATACTATATGTTGGCAAATAGAATTTAAATTAAAAACCTAAATAAATAAATAAATAAATAAATAAATAAATAAATAAATGCAAAATAATAATAACCCCCAAATATATATACATATATATAATTATATATATTTTAAAAACATGGAAAGGTAATTCATGGGATTTTTGAAGATGGTGGAAGAGTAGGGATGCTCAACTTACCTGGTCCCACCAACTTACCTAGATAACTTTCAAATCATCCTGAATACCTACGAATTCGACCTGAGACTTAAAGAGAGAACAGCTCGAATGCTAGAGAGAAGGGTTTTCACTTCTAGCAAGAATCATCTAGGGTGAAATTTACTTAGGTGGTGGTTGATATTCTTTACTCAGCCCGCTCATACAGCCACTCTGTACTGAGCAAAAAAAAAGATAGAAGGAAGAACTCACCACAAAAAAAAAAAAAAAAAAAAAAAGAATCAGAAACAGTACTCTCTGCCACAGAGTTACGGAATATAATTACAATTCGATGTCAGAAAGCCAATTCGGAAGCACAATTATAAAGCTACTGGTGGCTCTGGAAAAAAAGCTTAAAGTATTCAAGAGACTTCATGACTGCAGAATTTAGATCTAATCAGGCCAAAATTAAAAATCAATTAAATGAGATGCAATCCAAACTGGAGGTCCTAACGATGAGGGTTAATGAGGTGGAAGAAAGAGTGAGTGGCATAGAAGACAAATTGATGGCAAGGAAGGAAACTGAGGATAAAAGAGAAAAAAAAAAACCATGAGGAAAGGTTAAGGGAAATAAATGACAGCCTCAGAAGGAAGAATCTATATATAATTGGGGTTCCAGAGGGCGCTGAGAGGGACAGATGGCCAGAAAGCATATATGAACAAATCATAGCTGATAACTTCCTAATTTGGGGAGGGAAACAGGCATTCAGATCCAGGAGATAGAGAGGTCCGCCCCAAAATCAATAAAAACTGTTCAACACCTCGACATTTAATAGTGAAAGTTGCAAATTCCAAAGATAAAGAGAAAATCCTTAAAGCACCAAGAGACAAGAGATTCTTAACTTAAATGGGGAAAAAATATCAGATTAACAGCAGACCTCTCCACAGAGACCTGGCAGGCCAGAAAGGGCTGGCAGGATATATTCAGGGTCCTAAATGAAAAGAACATGCAGCCAGGAATACTTTATCCAGCAAGGCTCTCATTCAGAATAGAAGGAGAGATAAAGAGCTTCCAAGATAGGCAGAAACTGAAAGACTATGTGACCACCAAACCAGCTCTGCAAGAAATATTAAAGGGGACCCTGTAAAAGAAAGAGGAAACTTAAAGAAATAATCCACAAAAACAGGGACTGAATAGGTATTATGATGACACTAAATTAATGTCTTTCAATAGTTCCTCTGAATGTGAATGGGCTAAATGATCCCATCAAAAGATGCAGGGTTTCGGACTGGATAAGAAAGCAAGACCCATCTATTTGCTGTCTACAAGAGACTCATTTTAGACATAAGGACACCTCCAGCCTGAAAATGAAGGGATGGAGAACCATTTACCCTTCAAATGGTCCTCAAAAGTCAGCTGGGGTAGCAATCTTTATATAAGTTAAAATTTATCCAAAGACTGTAGTTAGAGATGAAGAGGGACACTATATCATACTTAAAGGGTCTATCCAACAAGAGGACCTAACAATCATGACTATTTATGCCCCTAATGTGGGAGCTGCCAAGTATATCAATCAATTAATAACCAAAGTAAAGACATACTTAGATAATAGTACACTAATAGTAGGAGACTTCAACACGGTGCTTTCTGCAATAGACAGATTTTCTAAGCACACCATCACAAAAGAAACAAGAGCTTTAAATGATACACTGGACCAGATGGATCTCACAGATATATACAGAAATTTCCATCCAAATGTAACTGAACACAAATTCTTCTCAAGTGCACATGGAACTTTCTCCAGAATAGACCACATATTGGGTCACAAATCAGGTCTCAACCAATACCAAAAGATTGGGATTGTCCCCTGCATATTTTCAGACCACAGTGCTTTGAAACTAGAACTCAATCACAAGAAGAAATTTGGAAGAAACTCAAACACATGGAGGTTAAAGAGCATCTTTCTAAAAGATGAAAGGGTCAACCAGGAAATTAGAGAAGAATTTAAAAGATTCATGGAAACTAATGAAAATGAATATACAACCATTCAAAATTTTGGGGATACAGGAAAAGCAGTCCTAAGAGGGAAATACAGTGCAAAACAAGTATCCATAAAAAAAATGGAAAAACCTCCAGTACGCAAGCTAACCTTGCACCTAAAGGAACTGGAGAACTGGAGAAAGAACAGCAAATAAAACCTACACCAAGCAGAAAGAGAGAGATAATAAATATTCAAGCAGAACTCAATGAAATAGAGACCAGGAGAACTGTGGAACAGATCAACAAAACCAGGAGTGGTTCTTTGAAAGAATTAATAAGATAGATAAACCATTAGCCAGCCTTATTAAAAATCAAAAAGACTCAAATTAATAAAATCATGATGAAAGAGGAGAGATCACAACCAATACCAAGGAAATACAAATGATTTTAAAAATGTATTCTGAGCACCTATACGCCAATAAATTAGACAATCTAGAAGAAATGGATGCATTTCTGGAAAACCACAAATTACCAAAACAAGAATTGTAAGAAATAGAAAACCTGAACAGGCCAATAACCAGGGAAGAAATTGAAGCAGTCATCAAAAACCTCCCAAGACACAAAATTCCAAGGCCAGATGGCTTCCTAGGGGAATTCTGTCAAACATTTAAAGAAACAATACCTATTCTATTAAAGCTGTTCCAAAGGATAGAAAGGGATGAAAAACTTCCAAACTTGTTTTATGAGGCCAGCATCACCTTGATTCCAAAACCAGACAAAGACCCCACCAAAAAGGATAATTATAGATCAATATCCCTGATGAACAGAGATGCAAAAATTCTCAACAAGATACTAGTCATTAGGATCCAACAATACATTAAGAAGATGATTCGCCATAACCAAGTGGGATTTATCCCCGGGATGCAAGGTTGGTTCAACACTTGTAAAACAATCAATATGATAGATCACATCAACAAGAGGATAAACAAGAACCATTTTATCCTCTCAGTAGATGCAGAGAAAGCATTTGACAAAAGACAGCATCCATTGCTGATCAAAACTCTTCAGAGTGTAGGAATAGAGGGGACATTCTTCAGCATCTTAAAAACGATTTATGAAAAGCCCAAAGGGAATATTATTCTCAATGGGGAAAAACTGAGAGCCTTTCCCCTAAGATCAGGAACACGACAGGGATGTCCACTCTCACCACTGCTATTCAACATAGTACTAGAAGTCCTAGCCTCAGCAATCAGACAACAAAAAGAAATAAAAGGCATTCAAATTGGCAAAGAAGAAGTCAAACTCTCCCTCTTCTCAGATGACATAATACTGTACATAGAAAACCCAAAAGACTCCACCCCAAGATTGCTAGAACTCAGACAGCAATTCAGAAATGTGGCAGGATACAAAATCAATGCACAGAAATCAGTGCCTTTTCTATACACTAACAATGAGACTGAAGAAAGAGAAAATAAGGAGGAAATCCCATTTACAATTACACCCAAAAGTATAAGATACCTAGGAATAAACCTAACCAGAGAGGTAAAGGATCTATACCCTAAAAACTACAGAACACTTCTGAAAGAAATGGAGGAAGACACAAAGAGATGGAAAAACATCCCATGCTTATGGATTGGAAGAGTTAGTATTGTGAAAATGTCTATGCTACCCCGGGCAATTTACACGTACAGTGAAATCCCTATCAAAATACCATAGACTGGGATTCCTGGGTGGCTCAGCCATTTGGAGCCTGCCTTCAGCCCAGGGCATGATCCTGGAGTCCTGGGATCAAGTCTCACATTGGGCTCCCTGCATGGAGCCTGCTTCTCTCTCTGCCTCTCTCTCTGTGTCTCTCGTGAATAAATAAATAATCTTTTTAAAAAAAATACCATGGACTTTCTTCAGAGAGTTGGAACAAATAATCTTAAGATTTGTGTGGAATCGGTAAAGAACCCAAATAGCCAGGGGGATATTGAAAAAGAAAACCAGAGCCGAGGGCATCACAATGCTGGATTTCAAGTTGTACTACAAAGCTGTGGTCATCAAGACAGTGTGGTACTGGCACAAAGACACATAAGTCAATGGAACAGAATAGAGATCCCAGAAATGGGCCCTCAACTCTATGGTCAACTAATATTCGACAAAGCAGGAAAGACTATCCACTGGAAAAAGGACAGTCTCTTCAATAAGTGGTGCTGGGAAAATTGGACAGCCACGTGCAGAAGAATGAAAGTAGGCCATTCTCTTACACCATACACAAAGATAAACTCAAAATGGATGAAAGATCTAAATGTGAGCCAAGAATCCATCAAAATCCTAGAGGAGAACACAGGCAACACCCTTTTTGAACTTGGCCACAGCAACTTCTTGCAAGATACATCTATGAAGGCAAGGGAAACAAAAGCAAAATGAACTATTGGGATTTCATCAAGATAAAAAGCTTCCGCCCAGCAAAAGAAACAGTCAACAAAGCTAAAAGACAACCTACAGAATGGGAGAAGATATTTGCAAATGACATATCAGATAAAGGGCTAGTAGAGCTTATTAAAGAGCTTATAAAACTCAACAGCAAGGAAACAAACAATCCAATCATGAAATGGGCAAAAGACATAACAGAAATTTCACCAAGGAAGACATAGACATGGCCAACAAGCACATGAGAAAATGCTCCGCATCACTTGCCATCAGGGAAATACAAATCAAAACCACAATGAGATACCACCTCACACCAGTGGAAATGATGAAAATTAACAAGACAGGAAACCACAAATGTTGGAGAGGATGTGGAGAAAGGGGAACCCTCTTGCACTCTTGGTGGGAATGTGAACTGGTGCAGCCACTCTGGAATACTGTGTGGAGGTTCCTCAAAGAGTAAAAATAGATCTGCCCTATGACCCAGCAATTGCACTGCTGGGGATTTACCCCAAAGATACAGATGCAGCGAAAATCCAAGACACCTGCACCCCAATGTTTCTAGCAGCAATGTCCACAATAGCCAAACTGTGGAAGGCGCCTCAGTCTCCATCGAAAGATGAATGGATAAAGAAAATGTGGTCTATGTATACAATGGACTATTCCTCAGCCATTAGAAATGACAAATAATCCACCATTTGCTCCGATGTGGATGGAACTGGAGGGTATGATGCTGAGTGAAGTAAGTCAATCGGAGAAGGACAAACATCATATGGTCTCATTAATTTGGGGAATATAAAAAATAGTGAAAGGGATTATAGGGGGAAAGGAGAGAAAATGAGTGCAATAAATCAGAGAGGGTGACAAAACATGAGAGACTCCTAACTCTGGGAAACGAACAAGGGGTAGCGGAAACGAACAAGGGAGGTGGGTGGGGGGATGGGGTGTCTGGGTGACAGGCACTGAGGGGGGCACTGGACGGGATGAGCACTGGGTGTTATACTATATGTTGGGAAGTTGAACTCCAATAATAATATACAAAAACAAAGGAAAAGAAAAGGTATTTCATGATGAGAGAAGTCCAGTGTTCATCTATGGATAATTGAGATTCAAGGGAGGCTTCTGAAGTGCAGGTAAGGTTCTATATTTCTATCCAGGCAGTTAGTTCGCTGGTGTACTCACTTGAAAAAAATTTCTTTGAGCTCTATACTTTTATTTATATTTTTATAATTCAACATAAATTTGACTTATCCAAAAACAACACAACAACAAAACTCCCAAAGGTGGCAGGTGCAGGTAAGTATTAGGAAAGTGACTTCCCTGGTAACATTGCTCTTGTACTAATTCTGGAAATTAAATGTTTGTCATCAGTTAAAACAGGAAGGAATTTCCACTTCTATGAAATACTATAATGGAATGCTTAAACAGAATTATACATGCATAATATGATTCTCATATTTGTTTAACGAGAAAGTTATTTTACTTATCCCTCATATAGGAAGGTCAGATCTAGGGCCCCAAGAGTATTACAGCTACCTCTCCCACAGCATCTTCACCATGAAGATTTGAGATTCTTAGCCATGAGATTCGCCATGAATCTCCGTGAACTCTGAGAAGGATATAAACTTGCCTAGTGTGCTATCCAACTTCACCACTAGCCTATTGCAAAAGCAATGTGGACACCAAATCTAATTGCCTTTTCTTTTTCATCTTTTTCCCCCAAATACAATATAATATGAATTTGTATAAAATCTAAGCACTATTAAAATCTCTAATGTAGATGAGGTCCCTGGTGACCTCACCTCACAGATTATTATAAATGGTTGGGTAAAAAAGCTCACAGAATTTTTCTATATATATACATTGATATACAGAGGTGTATATCCATATGGAGGTTGTGTTCCAATATTCTGTGATTTTTTTTCACACAATGTATCTGTTATTTTTCTATCAGCGCATACAGGTCAACCTTATTAATGTCTTTATGTTATCCCAGTATATGAGTTTGAAAATTATTCATCTGTTCTACTGTTGGATATTTTGGTTGTCTCAAACTTTCAGCTATTAACAACAATGCTATAATGAATATTCTTGGATATGTTTTCCTGTAAGCATTCAGAGAACATATCTTCAGATGAACTTACTTGAGGTAGAAATACTGAATAAATTATAATTAATTTTTTTTAAATTATTATTTTAGTACTGCTTCCCTAGGTTTTATAACTTTAATGCACTTTCTGACCATGGCTTTGTCAAACTGTCTAGAAGACATTTTAACATCTTGCTAACACTTCCCAATTATATCCTTAATTGTAACCTTCACATGAGTCAGTTTGCCAGATCTCAAGCTGTGTCTTTAGAGTTGCTGATGAAAATACTTTAAACATCAGTCACAGAATTATTTTCAAAGTCAGGAGAACTTTTTTTCCCAATGCTTATTGTATACATTCTGAATATGGGAATCCATTTTCCTGGATATAGCTTGAAGTATGAATATTTCTGTTTCAGATTGTTGGTTAGGATACTGAATGTTAAGCCATTTGCACCTAATTCATTTAGCAAAGAATTCTCTTAACACACTTTTTTTTCAAGAGCACTGTTTCTAGTAATGATTACGGTTCCGGGAGTATCAGTCAGGAGACGATAAAATCTAAAAGAAATAAATGTAAAGAATTTAATATGGGAATTTTATGTTCAGTGGAAATTATAATCACCTTATTTAAATATTAAATTAAATAAAAAATTTGATTACAGTACCAAAACATTGAGGCATTTTTTTCTCAGTTCTTATCCTTGATTTAATGGGAGAGTCTTGATATTCTCCATTGGCTTATTGGGGCTAAGATTCTGCAGTCAATTTTGGGGGCATAATTTAACAGATAATGTATCATATTGACCTTATATTTGATACATGGTGTCCCAGCCTACCTCACAGTGACTTTCTACTCTAAAAATATATTGTCACTAGGGTCATTTGAACACAGACCCTCACTGATGTTTGTGTCCATGCCTGGCTCTTTTGTATTTCTTTTTTTTAAGATTTTACTTATTTATTCATAGACAGAGAGAGAGAGAGAGAGAGAGAGAGAGAGGCAGAGACACAGGCAGAGGGAGAAGCAGTCTCCATGCAGGGAGCCCGATGTGGGACTCGATCCTGGGTCTCCAGGATCACACCCCAGGCTGCAGGCAGCGCCAAACTGCTGCGCCACCCGGGCTGCCCCTCTTTTGTATTTCTTACTCATAATATTCAGCCTCTCACCTAGAGGTACCCTTCCTTCTGTAACTCTGTCCTGAAAATATTTCCATTCTTTCCCCTCAGAGCTGCCTTTTGATTCTGATCTCTGCTCCTGGTCACACAAAAGTGCTGTTTGGGGGAGGGGTGTTTGTTGGCTGGACCAAAGAAAACAAGGGTGATAAGATGAAGGAAAATAAGAGTGGCCCTGTAGAGAAAGTCTGTCCTCTGATCTCCACCACTTTCCTTTAAATTTAACTTGGTTTTATTTTTATTTTCTAATTGAAATATATTTGAAAATCACATTGGGTAAACATAAGGTATACAACATGTTAAACTGACACACATATCTTGTAATAGGACTGTAGCAGTAATTAGCACCTCTATCACATTACATCATTATTTCTTTTTCATGGCTGGAACAACAAATTTTACTCTCTTAGCCTGTTTTATGACTATGATACATTATTATCCTCTGTATTCACTGTGCTGTGCATTAGATCTCCAGGGCTTACTGACTATTTGTTACAAGTTTGTACCCTTACAACAGCAACATCGATCCTATTTCCTTACCTCTGTCCCCTGGTTACAACCATTCCATTCTGTTTTCAAGGTTGGCTTTTTTAGATTCCACATGTAAGTGAGATCAGATGATACTCATCTTTCTTTTTTTAAAGATTCTATTTATTTATGAGAGGGGGGCGGGGGCAGAGACACAGGCAGAGGGAGAAGCAGGCTCCATGCAGGGAGCCTATGTGGGACTCGATCCCGGGACCCCAGGATCACGCCCTGGGCGGAAGGAGGCGCTCAACCGCTGAGACCTAGGGATCCCCAACACTCATCTTTCTTTGACTTATCTCACTTAGCATAATGTGTTCAAGGTCCATCCATGTTGTTGCAAATGGCAAGTTATCTTTCTTTCTTATGGACAATGGTCCATTGTGCGGGTGTTGGGGTAATGCCACATCTGTTTTTTTAATCTATCCCACCGCTTTCATTTTTGCTAAGACCCATTTCCCATATGCCAGGCACAGCCGTTTTGTCCAGCCCATTTCTGTAAGTTGTGGAAAAATTTCAATTCAGTGTTCTCTCCACCCAAGTATGTATTTAGTTTACATGTGTTTCTACTGCGATGATCCCTTTGAAAAAAAAAAAAAAACTTTAGGAGGAAATAAAGGATAGGTCCTCCTTATCAAAGGAAAGGGGACACTGACTAGATTTTCTGCACATTGAACTGTGCTTCATTTATTATGGTGCTAATTGTAGAAGAACCTCAAAACTCTAGTGTGCTGGTTCCAACATTGGCAAAAAGGTTGCTCATAGCTCTAAGGTTTTTAGAGGGCCAGGGAAATAGAAACCCAAATAGAAAAGAACAAGTGTTCATTGTGATGAGTACACTGATGAATAGGCAATATCTTGATTTATCAGCCCTCTGCCCATTACATGTGGGAAATAATCTTTTACTCTGTTATTTATCCTTTGTCTTTTTGCTTACTTTTTAATCTTCAGAAGTTTTAAATTTGTATATATCAAAATTAACCTTTTTTTCATGAAATGCATTGCATACATATAGAAAGGTGCAGGGAATTATAAGTGAACAACTCAATAATTTATCACAAACCAAACACCAGTGTATATTGACTGACCAAGAAGGTCTCTCATGCCCCATCTGAAACACTACTGTGTCCCTCCTCCCTTGCAAAAGAAAACCCCAAACTAATTTTAATAGTAATAGTTCCTTATTTGTATTTATGGTTTTTCTGCTTAACTATGCATTGCCAACATTAATTATGCCTGTTTTGAAAGCATTTTTATTTGACAGATTCACACAGTATTTTGTGTCTGATGCATTTTGCTTAACTATGAGTCATCCGTGTTGATTAATGAAGTTCACGTTTATTATTATATCTGTTCAATTGTATGAGAACATCACATTTGATTTATCCATTGGACTGTTTCTATTGATTTGCTACTAAATTGTTAGTGCCATGAACATTAATATATATGTCCATTGTACATGTGCAGTATCTTGACGTTTTGCCCCTTTGCATTTCCATTTAAATTATAGAACCTTGTCATATTCCATTACAAAACGTATACACTTTGATGGGGATCACATTATATCAGTTTGGGGAGAATTAACATCTTTAGAATATTGAGGCTTCCAGTCCATGAACAGGGTATATCTCTCCACTACTTTAGATCTCAAATTCTCTCCTTAATATTTTATAGCCTCTTCCATAGAGTACTTGAAATTCCTTTGTTACATTTATTCCTAAGTGTTTTATATTTGTGATTCTATTATAACGATATTTTTAATTCTATTTCCTAGTTGTGTTGCTTATTTATAGTAGTTTTTACATAGTACTAATACTGTTATATATAAATATTGTTACAATAATATGTAAATGTTATTTCTGTAAACAATCTTGATAAATTCACTTAATGATTCTAATAATTTATAGGTTATTTTGGACTTCCTTTATAAATAATCATATTGTTGACAAGTAGTGATATTTTATTTGTTCCTCTAATATCCTTACGATTTATTTATTTATTTATTTTCAAGTTTTTATTTAAATTCCAGTTAACACATCATGTAATATTAGTTTCAGGTATAGAATTTAATGACTCAACACTTTCATATAACACCCAGTACTCATCACAAGTGCTCTCCTTAATACCCATCACCCATTTAGCACATTCCCCACCCATTTTCCTCCATCAACCCTCAGTTCTCTATCATTAAGAGTCTTTTTTTATGGTTTGCGTGTTTCTCTTCTTTTTCCCCCATGTTCATCTGTTCCATTTCTTAAATTCCATATATGAGTGAGATCATATGGTATTTGTCTTTCTCTGACTGACTTATTTTGCTTAGCATAATAATCTCTGGCTCTATCTATATCATTACACATGGCAAGATTTCATTCTTTTTAATGGCTGAGTAATATCTCATTGTATATATACCACATCTGCTTTGTCCGTTCATCAGTTGATGGACATTTGGGCTCTTTCTCTAATGAAATCCCTAAAACATTTATTTCTTCTTCTTGTCTTACTATGAAGACTTTGTGTGCATGCATGAAAGTGGTGAGACCAAATATCTTTGTCTTTTCCTGATCTCAAAGGGAAGGTTTTCAACATTTCATTAGTAAGTATGATATTTGTATAGATTTTTGATAGTTACTTTTTTTGATAAAGTTTCCTTCCTATTTGTAGCTGATAATTTTTTAAAATCATAATTAGATAAGGAAGTTTATCATAAGCTTTTTCTGTATTTATTAAACTGATATTTATTTTTTTCTGTTAACATGGACATTTTATTGATGAGTTTTCTACTAAACTAATATTAAACCAATCTTGCATTTTCTTTAATGATGCTCAGTAAGGACACCCCAACTCAAAGATGTTAGTTTTAGAAAATCATCTTTTTTTCATCACATGAATTGTTTTTTTTTTCTTCTTTTTTTTTTGTACAAATATTTGATTCTTCTGGAATTTGTTTGGTGTAGGAGAAAGGAAGGAATTTGGCTTGTTGTCCCAACCCACTTATTTATTAATGTTTCTTTTCTTCACTGATTGGATATGAAACTTTTATGATATAGTAAGTTTTTATATATGTACAGTTCCATTATTGGATGATACTCTCTATAGCTCTTTATTTAAATATGTTGTTGGGCTAATCAACCTTCATTATTCCTTTCTCACATTTTCCTGGACATTCTCATTCATTTACTTTTCTGCATCAATATTATAGATGAATATCATGCTATTCCTACAGCAAAATTTTTTGCTTAATAAATCATTATCTTTAACTCATGTCCATAATGTAGCAAATATATTGTGCCACGTGATATAATTTTGGTTATAAGCAATAATAAATAGATCAGTACTGCATCATATAACAAAACTCTGGATAGTAGATGGTATTAAGGTTAAGTCTGTGATTCAGTGGCATTATCAAGGATCCATCTTTTTTTCTCTACTGTTATTACCATGTTGCTGCCTTATTACAACATCAATGTTAGGTGTCACATTTGGGTTAAAATGTCTATAAGAGGGATTTTCTCTGTCTTGTGTCTCTTTTTAAGATAGATTAGAAATTTCTCATAAATGATTATGCATATATTCTTCATGTCTCATCGGCCAAAATTGCGTCACACTACTGGACAGTTACCAAGCAAAAGAAAACAGTCCTACTAGACTTAGAGACCAACAGGAAATACTCCTTAAGTCTGAGTTGGGATGTAGTCTTCTCCAAATATGAAGGACATTTAAAATTAGGCAAAGAAAATTAAGGTGCTCTCAAAGAGAAAATGGGAAAATAGCTAATGAATGGGAAGACTCCATCTATGCATCTTCATTTTAGAGAAACTTATAGAATTTCACTGAAATCTGGTCTTTCAATGTTATCAGTAATGAATACCAAAGTAATCATAAATAAGATCATTAGTAATCATAAACAAGTATTTAATGAAGTGTTCCCTGTGGTTACAAGTGAATTACTTATATTCAGAAAACACTAAATTCCTGATTTTATTTTATTGATTATAATATTCCACATTTTTGGTTGATCAAAACAAAACAAAATATGAATTAACATTCAAAACTGCTATTATGGACAGTGAAGCTAAGGTGGCATACTAGGAGAATCTTAGGCTTGTCTTGTCCCCCAACATGACTAGATAACTATTAAATCATTCTAAATATCCAAGAAATTGACTTAAGGATTGACAAACTCACAACTGGAGGGAGAAAAGAGGCCACATTGATGCAGGTAGGAAGTGTGGAGATGTGGTTTGGGGGAGAAACAGACCATGGGTGCTGCAGAGGGGAGGGAGCCCTGGTCACTGAGAAAGGTGAAAGAGAGAGAAAGGAGAACACAGGGGAATGCAAAAAGAGAATACTTCCCCAAAGCCATTGGCTGGGAAAATGAGTGGGGCTGATTTTCATGAAGTCTTGTAACCAGTGGGGCTTGAAAGACTGGAGTTTTAAAGGTTGGTGGGCTTGGCTTGGGCTAGTGCCCTGAGGGCGCTGCCCTGCTCCTAGAGAAAAGGCAGGCAAGGAACCCAGGGGCAAATAGAATGGAGGCAGAGATGTGAAGAACACTGGGGCCAAGCAGTAGGAAGACTGCTCTTCTTGGAGCACATCACAGAAAGGTGGCTTTTCATGGAGATGCCTTGTGGGGACAAAGGAGATGGAGAGCACCATTTCCTTCCCCTGCCCCTCATCATAAGTACAGGGCTACCTGTGAAGAGCAGGTCAGCCCAGACACTGGCTGCCTAACCTGCTTGCACCAAATCCCCACCCTTGGACTCAGGCACGACTGCCCGTCTTGGTCAAACCTCACTCAGTCCCTGAGCAAGACTTTCCCCTAGAAGACCAGGGCAGGCCCCTGCCCACATCACATCCCAAAAACCTGGAGTTTATTTATTTTTTTTAAAGATTTCATTTATTTATTCATGAGAACACACAGAGAGGAGAGAGAGAAGCAGAGACACAGGCAGAGGGAGAAGCAGGCTCCATGCAAGGAGCCTGATGTGGGACTCGATCCGGGGTCCCCAGGATCACACCCTGGGCTGCAGGCGGCACTAAACCGCTGAGCCACTGGGGCTGCCCAAAACCTGGAGTTTAAAAATCAGCAGACTTGGCTTGGATAGAGCCCAGAGGGCACTCTGCTGCTTCTGGAGAGAAGGCGGGCAAATAACACAGAGGCTGGCAATGTGGCAATAGCTATCTGAAAAATCCCTGTGTAACACAGTGGGGGAGATTATTCACTCTTCTTGGAGTGCTTCCCAGGGAGTAGCAAGCATGGACACCCCGCTCCAGAGACAAAGGAGCTGGCTGGTACCATTTTCCTCCCCCGATCCTCAGCATATGCACAGAACCACCCACATGCTGTAAACAGTACAGTACCAACACTGGCTGCCTAACCTGCTTACTCTGGGTCCTACACCTATGCACTGTGCTGGTCCTGTCCTTCTCGGTCAAGTGTGCCTGAATCTCAGCACAGAGGCCCTCTTCCTCATAGGACCAGAGGAAGCCCCTACCCATACCATGTGTCCTGACTAGAGAGTTCTGCAGGACTTCAGTTCTAGTGAAAATAGTACCAGGTCTCATTTAAGAAGCATATCAGAGCACACCTTGTTATAACTCATCATCTTCATGCTAAAGACCAAACATTGCCCACTGTGGGCAAGGAGAGCCTCTGCACATGACTGGCCTGAAGGACAGAGTAGCCAAAACACAACAGCAGAGCACATGCAGCACACACCAGAGCTACTTCCTGAAGTGCCAGGCCCTGGGCACTCTATGACCTCTTCATAAAGCCATTACTCTCAGGAGCAGGAAACATAATGGGCTTTTTTAACACAGAGAAGACAGAGACTTCAATGTGCCATGACAGAGGAATTCATCCCACATTAAAGACCAAGATAAGGTCACAGTCGGAAATATAAGTGAAACAGATAGAAGTAACCTGCCTTATGGAGAATTTAAAGCAACAATCCTCTCAAGCTGGGCTTGAGAAAATGATAGAAGACTTGAAGGAGACCCTTACTGCAGAGATAAAAGAGTTAAAAAAGAATCAGTCAGAAATGAAAAATGCAATAACTAGGATTGGAACAGGCTTAATGCAATGAACATAAGGCTGAAATAAGCAAATGAATAAATGATATAGAACAAAATAATGGAAAATAAAGCTGAACAAAAGAGAAAGAATTATGGAAGGAGAATATACTTAGGGAATTCCATCAAATGTAATAACATTCATATTATAGAAGTCCCAGAAGAAGTAGAGAGAGAAAAGAGGGCAGGAAATTTATTTGAGGAAATAGTATTTGAACATCTCCCTAATCTGGGGAAAGAAACACATCCAGATCCAGGAGGCACAGAGAACTCCCATCAAAATCAACAAGAGCAGGCCACACCAAGACATATTGCAATTAGGTTTGCAAAATATAGCTATAAAGAAAAAAAAACATTAAAGCAGCAAGACAAAAGACATCCCTAACATACAAGAGAAGACCCATAAGGTTAGCTGCATATCTCTCAATAGAAACTTGGCAATCTAGAAGAGAGTGGCATGATATATTCAACGTGGTAAATGAGAAAAGTCTGTAGCCAAGAATTCTCTATCCAGCAAGGCTATCATTCAGAATAGATGGAAAGACAGAGTTTCCCAGACACAAAAAAACTAAAGGAGTTCATGATCACTAAACCAGCCCTGCAAGAAATATTAAAGGGGACCTTTGAGTGGAAGGAAAGAACAAAAGTGACAAAAAGAAGAAAGGGACAGAGAAAATCTCCAGAAACAATGACAAAACAAGTAATAAAATGGCACTAAATACATATCTACCAATAATTACACTGAATTAAAATGAACTAAATGCTCCAATCAAAAGACATAGGGTGTCAAAATGGTTAAAAAAAAACCCCACATCTATATGCTGTGCAAAAGACTCATTTTAGATCTAAAGACACCTGCAGATTGAAAGTGAGGGATGGAGAACCATCTATCATGCTATTGGACAACAAGAGAAAGCTGGAGTACCCATCCTTATATCAGACAAACTAGATTTTAAACCAAAGACTATAGCAAGAGATGAATAAAGGCACTATATCATAATAGAGGGAACTATTCAACAAGAAGATCTAACAATTGTAAATAATTATGCCCCCAACATGGAAGCACCCAAAATATAAAACCTTTAATAACAAACATAAAGGAGCTAAGTGATAACAATACAATAGTAGTAGGAGACTTTAACACCCCACTTACATCAATGGGCAGCTCATCTAAGCAGAAAATCAACAGGACCAAATGGACTTAACAAGTATTTTCAGAACATTCCATCCTAAAACAGCAGAATACACATTCAGGTGCACATGGAACATTCTCCAGAATAGATCACATACTAGGTCACAAATCAGGCCTCAACAAATACGGAAAAATTGAAATACTGCCATGCATATTTTCTTACTACAGTGCTAATAAACTTGAAGTCAACCACAAGAAAAAATTTGGAAAGACCAAAAATACATAGAGGTCAAACAACATGCTACTAAACAATGAATGACTCAACCAGGAAAACAAAGAAGAAGTAAAAAGAATGCATGGAATCCAATTAAAATGAAAACACAATGGTCCAAAACCTTTGGGATGAAGCAAAAGCAGTTCTAATAGAGAAATATATAACAATACAGGCCTACCTCAAGAAGTAGAAAAACCTCAAATTAAGAACCTAACCTTAAACCTGAAGGAGTTAGAAAAAGAACAAAAAAACGAAGCCTAAAGTGAGCAGAAGGGAAATAAAGATTGCAGCAGAAATAAATGCTATAGAAACAAACAAACAAACAAACAAAAACAAAAACCAATAGACCACATCAATAAAACTAGGATCTGGTTCTTTGAGAAAAATGATAAACTCCTAACCAAACTTATCATAAAGAAAAGAAAAAGAACCCAAATAAATAAAATCAAAATGAGAAGTAACAACCAATACCACAGATATACAAACAATTATAAGCGATTATGAAAAATGATACACCAACAAATTGGACAACCTAGAAGAAATGGATACATTCCTGAAACATATAAACTACCAAGATGACAACAGGAAGAAATACCATATGATTTCATTCATATGTGGAATTTTAAAACAAAACAAGTGAACATAAGGTTGGGGGGAAGAGAGGAAAACCAAGAAACAGACTCTTCACTATAGAGAACAAAACCGAGGGCTACCAGAGGCATGGTGGGCAGGGAGATGGATAAATAGGTGATGGGGAGGAAGAAGGGCACTTGTGATAAGCACCGGGCGTTATATGTAAGTGTTGAGTCACTAAATTTTATACCTGAAACTAATATACACTCTGTTAACTAACTGGAATTTAAATAAAACTTGGAAAACAAAACCCGACTGTTATGGAGTAGGACTATCTTCAACACACTAAACCTGCCATTACTATAACAGTTTAAATTCTCCTGCATTCTTCATCCCTATTTTTACCTACAGGGAGACTTTTTATTTAGTATACCACCCTTTCCTCAAATTGGAAATAAAAATGTTTAGTCCTAGGTTTTCAAAATTTTCAAAATCAAAGTAATCGTGATCCTGTATGAAGTCTTCTACCACCATGACAAATAAAACATATGGAGCTACTCTGGTCTTTGAAAAGGTTGTGGGCATTACAGCCCTTTTTCCCCCTCCTTTTCCCTCTTACCTCCTTCAAAAAACTTCACTTCATTCCTCTGTGGTGGACTCTAAAACACCTTCATAGAACTTGTGGAAAGCTTTGATCTTAGCCATAGAATAAAGGCAGTTTTGGGGGTCAATAAATGTTGGCAGGTAGCCTCGTACTATTTCCCTTCTACCTTTTAAAGTAAAATAAATCATAGCTATAATAAGGAAATAGAAATCTAGACTCATCACCTGGGTGTGACTCTCTTTCATGCTTTATTAAATGAATTTAATTTTTTAAATACTGTATTTCTGGGCTACTGCCAATTTTAATGCACTGAAGAAAGAGGGAAAAATCTACAAAATAATCCCTTAAATGTTTTAGTTATCTTACTGAGCTTATGAGATTTCACTCAGGAAATGAGTTTTTCAACAGGGTGATGATATCATAGGGAACCTTTCTTCTTCTGGGTTGATTATTTTAATGCAACTCATGTGTTTATTGATTGAACACTGCTATCACTAGAATGTTGCTTAAGAATCCATGTGACATTGACAGTGTTGATCTGTTAACATAGAAATCCCATGTTATCAAAGCTAGCATTATTAGAACTAGTTCCCTATATCTTTTCATACAGAGTGCAGAGATTAACTGGCTTATTGACAGATGTTGCTCTGGCAGATAATGGTGGGTAAATCATTTCACTAGGCCAAGGCTGATTCTTACCAAGAAAACCAGATGAAGGAAAAATAATGATAAAAGGTCTTTGTGAATCTTTATATAAAATTAGTTTGAAATTATATTATGCAATTTCAATTGACATATTTTCTTTTTAAAAAAATGAGAGAGAGGAGGATAGAAAAAGAGGGAAGGAGAGGGAGAGAAGCAGACTCCCTGCTGAGCATGGAGCTCAACACGGGGCTTGATCTCACGACCCTGAGATCATGACCTGAGCTGCAATCAAGAGCAGAACACTTAACTGACTGAGCCATCAAAGTGCCCCAATTGATATATTTTCTGAAATCAAAACATATTAAGTTCTTTAGTATTATGATTCTCAATTTATGGACAAAGATGAAAGCCCTAAAATTAGTATAAACATCTATTCCAGTAGTTGTATCATATTGACTTTGTTTTTTTCCCATCGAAATATAATCTAAGCCTATGTGGATAATTCTTTGAGCAGCATGTTCATTAACACTTCTTAAACAATGTTTAAGAAACAGTGTAATATTAAAAGTACCAATAGCAACAACAGTAATGTATCTATATTTCTTCCATAGAGATAATTTTGTAAATTATGTCCAACTATTCATCTTAATTCAGAAAATGTCAATAGTAAGTGCTTTTGCATAACCAGCTGAAGGGAATAACCATTCCTTGGGCACCTCCAACCTTTACAGCTGCTCATTAAAAGATTTCTGTTGTGTTGCTGCTTCAAAATTAGCAATATCTTCCCACATCATTTAGAAATTGAATTGTGTTTACTGAGGTACCAGAATTGACTCTAATGCAGTCAGTATTTCTGCCTCTAGTATGTTGTCCTTTAAAAACTTTATAGATTTTATTTATTTATTTATTTATTTATTTATTTATTTATTTATTTATTATTAATGAGAGAGAGAGTATACATGAGTTGAGGGAGGAGCAGAGGAAGAGGGAAAGAAAGAATATCAAGGAGACTCCACACTGAGCCCAGAGCTCACTGTGGGGCTCCATCTCACAATCTCACAATCCTTGAGATCATGACCTGAGCCAAAATCAAGAATCGAATGTTTAACCAACTGAACTACCCAGATGCTCCCTCCTTTAAATATAAGTATGGAATTGGAGAAGAAGAAATAAAACTGTCATTATTTTCAGCTGACATGGTACTATGTATAAAAAATCCTAAATAATCTACAAAAAAACTCTAAGAACTTGAAAAAGAATTCAGTGAAGTTGCAGGATATTAACATACAGAGACTGTGTTTCTATACACTAATAACAGGGAATCAGAGAAATTAAGAAAACAACCCCATTTACAATTGCATCAAAAAAGAAATAACTAAAAATAAATTTAACCAAGGAAGTAAACCCTAAGACACCGATGAAAGAAATTGAAGATAACACAAACAGGAAGATATTCAATCTCATAGACTAGAAGAATTAATATTGTTAAAATGTCCATACTACCCAAAGCAATCTACAGATTCAGTAAAATCCCTATCAAAATACCAATAGCATGTTTCACAGAACTAGAAAAAAGAATCCTAAAACTGATGTGGAACCACAAAAGACCCTGAAAAGTCAAGGCAGTTCTGAGAAAGAACAAAGCTGGAAGTATTACACTTTGGGATTTCAAACTACACTACAAAGTTACAGTAATCAAAATAGTAATGGTAGTGGCACAGACCACACATAGATCAATGGATTAGAATAGAAAGCCTGAAAATAAACCCACACATATGTGGTCAATTAATCTATAACAAAGGAGGCAAGACTATACAATGGGGAAAAGATATCTCTTTAATGAACAGTGTTAGGAAAGCTTGGTAGCTACATGCAAAAGTATGAAACTGGACCACCGTATTATACCACATACAAAAATAAGTTTAAAATGGATTAAAGACTTGAAGGAAAGACCTGAAACCATAAAACCCTTAGAAGAAAACATGGGTAGTAAGCTTTTAGACTTCAGTCTGAGTAATAGTTTTTTGGTTTTTTTGAGTCAGTAGCCTCAGGAAAGGGCAACAAAAACTAAAATGAGTGAGATTACATCAAACCAAAAAGCTTTTGCACAGTAAAGGAAACCATCAACAGAAAAAAGACAGCCTACTGAAGGGGAGCAGGTATTTGCAAATCATACATCTGCTAAGGGGTTAACATCTAAAATATATAAATCACACAATTTAATATAAATAAATTTCAACAACCTTAAAAAATGGGCAGAGGAAAAGAAAATGGGCAGAGTACTTACAGACATTTTCCCAAAGAAGACATCCAGATGGCCTACAGGCATATGAAAAGATTTTCAACATCACTAATCATCAGGGAAATGCAAATCAAAACCACAATGGTCTGTAGTGAAATGTTCTACCCCTGAGCTATACCCCCTTAACTATGGGTGAAATAGGAGATGGGGATTAAGGAGTGCACCTGTCATGATGAGCACTGGGTGATGTATGGAAACTTTGAATCACTATGTTGTACAACTGAAACTAATATAATACTGTATGTTAACTGACTGGAATTAAAATAAAAACCTTTAAAAAAAACCACAATGAGATATCACCTCATACCTGTAAGACTGACTATGCTCAAAAAGTCAAAACAATAGCAAGTGGTGAGGATATGGAGAAAAGGGAACTGAAATATACTGTTGGTGGGAATCAAAATTGGTGCAGCCATTATGGAAAACAATCTGGAGGTTCCCCAAAAAGTAAAAGTAGAATTACCTTATGATCCAGCAATTACACTTCTAGGTATTTATCCAAAGAAAACGAAAGTGCCAATTCAAATAGATATGTGCACCCCTATGTTCATTGCAGCATCATTTACAATAGCCAAGATATAGAAACAACCTAAGTGTCCTCTGATGGATAAATGGATAATGAAAAATGTGGTCTATATGTACAATAGAATATTATTCAGCCCTGAAAAACGAAATCTTGCCATTTGAGACAATAAGGATGGACTTTGGGGACACTGTACTAAGAGAAAAAAGTCAGAGAAAGACAAATACCATATTATCTCATTTTTATGTGGAATCTAAAAAACAAATGAACAAACAAAACCAAAAGAGACTCATACAGGAAACAAATTGTTGGTTATCAGACGGAGCTTGGGGTGGGTAGAAATTGGTTAAGGGGATTAAGAGGTACAAATTTCTACTTATAAAATAAGTCATGGAATATAATGTGCACCATAGGTAATATAGTCAATAACATTATAATAACTTTGTATGATGACAGATGGTGACTACGCTTATTGTGGGGATCATTTTGTAATGTATAAAAATGTCAAATGGCTATTTGTATACCTGAAACTAATAGAACATTGTATGTCAATTATACTCAAGTTTTAAAATAGTGGAAAAAATTAGAAGCATAAACTATTCATACAGCTAAAAGAAAAGTCTTACAACCTAAGTATCCATTGATAGATGAATGGACAAAGGAAATGTGGTCTATGTATATAGTGGAATATTATTTGATCAGAGGGAAAGACAAAAATTCTGCCATTTGCAGTAATGTGGATGGCATCATGCTAAGTGAAAGAAGTCAGGCAAAGAAAAACAAATGCTATATGATCTCACTTGTAGATAGAATCTGAAAACAGCCAAACTCATAGAAATGGAGAATAAAATGGTGGTTATGAGGAGGTTGGGAAATGGGTAGTCCAGCTCTCATAATGTAAACAAGTGCCCTTTATGCAATATATTTAATGCCATGTTTTTCACCTTTTTGTGCTTATTGATGGTTTTGTATAAAATGGCCTGCAAGTTTAGCACTGAAGTGTTATCTAACATTCCTCAGTTCCAAAAGACCGTGATGTGTCTTATGGAGAAAATATATGTGTTAGATAAGGTTTGTTCTAGAATAAGTTATATAGTGTTGTTGGCTATGAATTCAATGTTAATGCATCAGCAATATAAACAAATTCTCTTCTGGATTTTTTCATATTCTTGATATACACTGTTCCTTCAACAGAATAAGGAAGCCCACAAGTATAGTGTTTATGAACACTGCAAGTCTGTGCAAGACTAAATTTAGTTTTGTCATTTAATTCCACCAGTGGGGAAAACTTTTGATTTGTGTATCACTAAATGTTTAGCATTACTTAATTTCAAAGCTTCTTATAATTCAAAAACCCTATGGTTTATGTTTATTCTTAAATATTGACATTTCTTTCCTGTAAGAGCTTTCATAGTTCATTTGGGGAGTTTGAGAACCTCATTGATCTGTGGTAACCATCTATCTTTGTATCTCTAACCATATATATATCTGTATCTCTCTATTCATATGTGTATCTATGAATGTATATTCATATTTATGTATCTATATATTTTTCTATCTCTAGATTACTTGAGTGAGAATAATTTCATTCTATGAAAATAACTATATTAATAATGGATTACTTACTATAAATAAATATATAATGTATTAATACATAATAAAATCAAGCATACATATTCACACGTTATATGTCTACACTATGTTTCTGATCATGATCTATACTTCCTCTAAACAGGTAATTAGTAAAATACTAGTCAGGAGTGTCTCATTTCTACCCTGGTTTGTTTCATCTACCGTCATTGCCCTGGTATTTTCATCTTCTGTGGTCTTCTTCTGGGTCCATACTTAAAAAAAACGAACAGCACAAAACATATGGTTATGCTATTCAAACTGAGTAATGTCTTATAGCAGGAAAAAGATAATTGGCAAAAATTCAAAATCTCTTGCCTAGGCTTAAATTTAGAATTTTAATGTGTACAATATTAAAAACTGAACTCATGCAGGTCTTTCTTTATATCTCCATTTGTTACCACATGGAGCCTTAAAATATAAAGCCTAAGAGAGCCATTTCCCCTGATAGGTTAGCACTTTGAAAATTGCCCACTGCAGTTACCTGTTAATAGATTTCTTTCTTTTCTCTGCTTTGACTTAAAATTACAAAACCTTCCAGGCTGACACCTACCTTAAAAACTTGTCCTCAGTTTTCCCACTTCAATATTCTAATGTTAACTTCTCTGTCATAATGTTTTATGTGCTGTTAAATGTGCACCACGGTGGGGGGGTGGTGCTGTGATGTTTACTTGTTGTGAGTCATTCTCTGACTCTGCTGTGTTTAAATATGTGTCAATCCCATCAGATCCTGAGTTTCTCAAGGGTGAGGGTCATATTGTGTCTGTCTCTGTGTCCTTCAGACTTAACATGATGATACAGGACAGATGCCAAGTTGATGTAGAGAATTCATTAAAGGGCCAATAACCAGGGGGAAAGAACCTGAGTTCCCAAGGCCATTACCAAATTCTTTAACTTAGAGACTAAGTCACTTACAGGCTGTGTGCTCTCTTCCCTCAACTACAGAAAGGAGGCTGACCTACTACTATATGGTACCGATATCCTTTCCTTTTCATCATTTCCTGCAGTATTGGGCTCTGAAGGTGTTCAGTGAATACTTTGTGATGGATACATTATTACCTTGGCCTTTAAATTTCTTCTGGTTAGGCAGAACTATTGCCTGGACATTATCCTTGATTGATACCATATTTACAGAGTCACCCATGAGCAGAATGCCATTCATGAACAGAATGGGAAACTATTGACTTCTTTTTGTGTGTGTATTTGTGGGAAAGAATATGTATTGATAGAAATCATCTTTTTAAAATTGTACTCATGTACTTTAGCATTCTGCTTTGAGAAATGTTATCCCAGAAATATTTTCTTACAGAAAAAATTAATTTTCCCAAGGCCTTAGCCTTTAATTCACAAGATACCTGAGGAGCAAAAATAATATATTTAGCTTTCGTGTAGTATAGAGGCAATGAGTGAGCTATATAAAAGCAACTCACTTTACACATGCAATAGATTAGGGTTGTAGCTGCTACAAATCAAGAGATGTCCATTAAATGTGAAATGTTCAATGTTCTATAAAACACAAAGGAGATTTCAACCACAACTAGGAGAGTGAAGGACAAGCTAATTGCCACAGTTTTTTAAGACAATTTTTATTCAATGAATTTGAACAAAAACAAAAAGGAGTTCACCCATTTCTCCCACCAACCACCACTAGTCTCTTGCAACCACCATTCTATTCTCTGTACCAATGAGCTTGGTTTTGTTCATTTGTCTTAGATTCCACATATAAGATAGATCATTTGGTATTTGCTTTTCTGTCTGACTTATTTCATTGAGCATAATGCCCGTGAGGTCCATCCATGTTGTCCCAAATGGCAAGATTTCATTCTTTTTAATGGCTGAGTGATATTCCATATATGGATATATGTATATATATATGTACACACACACACCTTTTTTTTAAAAAAAAATTATTTATTTATGAGAGACACAGAGAAAGAGAGAGAGGCAGAGACATAGGAAGAGGGAGGAGAAGTGGGCTCCATGCAGAGAGCCCGATGTGGTACTTGATTCCGGAACCCCAGGATCACGCCCTGAGCCTATGGCAGACGCTCAACCACTGTGCCATCCAGGCATCCCACACACAACTTCTTTATCCTTTCATCTGTCAATGAACATGAGTTGTTTTATTTTCTGACTTCTTGAAATGACAACTTCTGGTTACATTCTTTAGTTGGTAGAGACAAGTAGATTAAGCCAGTCCTCCTTTCATAATGTGTATATGTAGCCAAGGCAGATGTAAAATTGAGTTCAGAAATCCTAAGAGAAAAAGGATTACACAGAATTGCATACGATGCACTAGTATTAAAAGGAAGCTTCACATAAAAGATCTAGTTAAGAAGAATAATTGCTCCCATTTCTTATTCTGCCTGGATGATATGCACATAGCATTCTTATCATCAATTGACAAACTCACTGGAGGTAACAAAATTGCCCAATTAGCCAAAAGTATTTGCACCAAACAATAGCTATTCCAAATAAGCAGCCCTAAGTAGGTCATTTTCCCTGTCTAATTTCTTGAACATTAAGCTTGAAATATTTAAATGTAACACATTTCTGTCTCACGATTATGGGTACTTTAGTAAAAAGGGGCCAACAACTCTTTTCAATGGTACCCATGCCTATTTTGACAAAATATCATGGAGAAAACATCTTGCTTGATGAAGTAGACCCTCTTCTCTAGAGACCTTCATGCATCATTTGTAGTTTTATAAAGTTTAATTACACTTTTCCTTCCGAACCTTCTTTTGTTAAACTTAAGCGTCAGATATTTTTCCATAATTAACTCCTTATTTTATGATTTATAGATTCAGCTTGAGAAATAGATTGTGAATTCTCAATATATCTCAGTAGGTTTATCTCAACTTAGGATGTAGATACCTTTATTATATGTTAAAGATAAAAATGCAAAAAAGAATAATTTATAAATTCTTTTGAGCAAATAGTGAGCAGAATTTGTTTTTGTGAGTGATAGGTAAATGACATGAAATCAGAATTATTTTAATATCCATGGTACCTTTCAGAGTGTACAATTCCATGTTGGGTATTCCTGTAATTTTCTCCCATTACTATACCCTATCCTTAATCTTGGTGTAGCGTAGAGCATAGTACATTGGTATCAGTCAGCTCATGCTACAGTTATTCTGCATAACAAATCACTTCAAACTCAGTGGCTTAAAACATTAAGTATATTGATCCCCCTCACTTGTTTTTATATCAACTGTGGTTTGAATACTGTCAACCAGACATGCCAGACTTTGCTTCAAGCTGCAGGTGCGCTGAACTTAACTGCAAGGAACGGATTAGAATGAGGTCTGCTTCATTTGACTTGTAACTTCTGTTGATAACTATAAAGGGTCTGCGATTTTATCCTACTTCTATGCTAACAGGTTACTTGCCACAGTTCCATCGATGTTGTCAGAAGACTTGAGACTCCTTGGTCAGCGACAGGACTTTATTACTTATTATTAATAGTCTTATTATTTTATTGTTTTTTTTAATTGTTCATACCACAGCAGACAGCATTAGATTCATGTTTTCTTTGGTTTCCCTTACCCCCTAATTCCACAGGGGTGATGTGGTGGCAGGGCCACATGGATGCTAGGCATCTATTGGATATGTGTCACTGTTGAGTAACTCTGAATTTAGGAGACCTGGTATTTTACAAAGAGGCTTCCAGCAAACCTGCCCAACCATCACCCAAGGAGGAGACATTATTGTTTTGGTCTAGAATCTTCCCTCTGCCTCAGAGGGAGATAATCTCTAGCTTCCAGAGCTGTTTGCTCTATAAACATCCAGGCAAAGACATTCCAGAACAAAGCTGTTGATGCCTTCTCCTCAGAAGATAAAACAGAAATGGAGGAGATTAAAAATTGTTTCCAAATATCCTCCTTGTAAAGGGGAACCCTCTTGCACTGTTGGTGGGAATGTGAACAGGTGCAGCCACTCTGGAAAACTGAGTGGAGGTCCCTCAAAGAGTTAAAAATAGACCTGCCCTACGACCCAGCAATTGCACTGCTGGGGATTTACCCCAAAGATGCAGATGCAGTGAAACACCTGGACACCTGCACCGCGATGTTTCTAGCAGCAATGTCCACAATAGTCACACTGTGGAAGAAGCCTCGGTGTCCATCGAAAGATGAATGGATAAAGAAGCTGTGGTCTATGTATACAATGGAATATCCCTCAGCCATTAGAAACGACAAATACCCACCATTTGCTTCGACGTGGATGGAATTGGAGGGTATTATGCTGAGTGAAATAAGTCCATCAGAGAAGGACAAACATTATATGGTCTCATTCATTTGGGGAATATAAAAAATAGTGAAAGGGAATAAAGGGGAAAGGAAAAAAAATGAGTGGGAAATATCAGAAAGGGAGACAGAACATGAAGACTCCTAACTCTGGGAAACGAACTATGGGTGGTGAAAGGGGAGGTGGGCTTAGGGTGAGGGTGACTCGGTGACGGGCACTGAGGGGGGCACTTGATGGGATGAGCACTGGGTGTCATTCTATATGTTGGCAAATTGAACACCAATAAAAAATAAATTTATAAAAAAATATCCTCCTTGGCCCAGTGGCTACCCAGGGTACAATTATTCTCCTGTTGAATGGCAAGGGCACATCTGCTAACTTTATATTGGGTAAAATAGGTCACACCACTATACCCAAAGTCAGTGTGTATGGGAAGTATATATCACCCCACATGAAAGAGAAGAATGAATATTTACTGAACACTAATCAAGTGTGTCACTCATAGAGCATCAAAATTATTTAACTTTTCCTTCAAACTAATGCTAATTGTGTAAAGACTGTTTTACTTACCACTGCATTTTCCGTGCACTGCCAAATTACTTCAGTATGTCATCAGTTTGTTTTGTTTTTGCTTAGTGAATGCATGTCCATGTCAGAATGTTTGATATAATTAAAGTAGTTTAAGAGGTTATCTTTCATCTACCTTACAAGTAATAAAAAATGAAATAATAAATAAATTATATATATTGCTACTCCAACTGCTGTATGATACCAAAAAGATATTATATTAGGACTCTCACTGTCCTAGTCTCAAGATTGCCACTTATATGCTTTTATGTACCTCAATTCCTTTGTCAGCAAAAGAAGGCAAAATGTAGTGCCTATCTCAGAGTTAGTTATGAGCATCACTTAATACTTGAAAAGGACTTAGAAAAGGTCTGACACATCATGGGCTGTAAGTGTTGGGTATAGTGATAACTAGCCATCTAGTCAGGAAATATACATGTATTAATTCTAATCCTAATAATAACCTTGAGATTGGTATTATCTTTATTTTACATGAAGTAATCAACTCTAAATACTTAGTAATTAACTAAAATTTATGTCTCCTTACACTACCAAAAAATTATTATTTCACCTAAGCTAGAACTATCATATTTGAACTAGATAGATGTTCAAGGGAGAATTTTGAGTATTTATAAATAAGAGCTAAATAAGCTTTCAGTATTTGCACTTCTACCTCAAAAATTTTAAATATTCTTAGAAAATTATGCCCTCTAATAGGAGAAAATGCCAGTGATAATAACGATAGTAATAATTGACAATAATACTGTAATGTTTTAAAGTAACCAAAACCAACCTCATTGCTTTTGCAATTTTAATGTCTTTTTTAGATTAATGAATATGTACATATGTATTCACCATATACAACTATATTCAGTATATACATATACATAGAGATTTTTTCCTCTGTAATTTGAGCTATCTTTTAAAGCTTTTAAAGTATTTTATTTTTTTAAAGAGTTATGTATTTATTTGAGAGAGAGTGAGGCAAGGGAGGGAGAATCAGGCTCCCCACTGAGCAGAGAGCCTGATGTGGGGCTCGATCCCAGGACCCTGAGATCATGACCTGAGCCAAAGGCAGATACTTAACTCAGGTGCCCCCTTTTCAAAGTACTTTAAAATTGATTCTAATTTTGATAGTAAGGCAACCACCAAAAATAGTTCTTTTTTTTTCTTTTCAGTGCATTGGACTCACTGTAGTACTGGTTATCAAAATGGATGTGCAGGCATGTTCCTTGTTATCACAAATGCCTGTCAAAATGCCAAAATAAAGGCTGCTGGGTATGGACTACTACTGAATGACTCTTAGTTTTAAAATCTGTCATGTTATTTTTTTCCTACCACGTGAATCGATCATAACTCTCCCTCTAAGATCTCTGTGCTCTTTCTGTTGACTGTAATAAATCCTGACTTCCTACAACACCTCTTTTGTGCATCTTTTAAAATGTTAATCCATATTTTATTAGGGCCATTCATGTATTTATCTCTCACCAATTAATTAGTTAGCTGCTAAGATGGGGAACCTCTGGTCTAACAAGTAAGGTGTTCACGGTCTTTTTTTTTTTTTTTCACTTCCTTCTTGAGTCAGATCATGGAGGCGAGTGTTTAGGAGTCCATGCATGCTTGACTGGAGCAGAGCATGTGCTTTGGTCGAGCCTGAGGGATAAGGAAAGAGTTTCAATAATGTGCTGCCATCTGGCATGTAATACCTTCTCCATCAGTGCTGGAACAAAGTCAGATTTCCTATGTCATCTTCTCGGAAGATGCCCATGTATATGCATATCACCATGTGCTTTTTTGGTTGGCTAAGTTGAGGCTGCCATCTGGGCAGATGTGCAAGAAAAGTGGCAAAGCTATGGAATTTATTTTAAAATACCTTGGCTTTTTATTTTAAAAGTTATTCGTATATATGTGGTGAGATCACTCACGATGTTACCATCCAGAAAGAATCACAATTAACATGTTAGGGTTTATTTTTCTGTAGGTTTTTGTCTATGTGTTTATATACAAGTAGTTAAGCAGGTATATATGGATATAAATACATATATGTGCACATACGTAGATGTGTATGTAGTATGTTGGCAAATCGAACTCCAATAGAAAATATTTTTTAAAAAGATGTGGGTGTAGATTGATATAGATTCTGTTTAAAAATGGCATAATAGGGGATCCCTGGGTGGCTCAGCAGCTTAGCGCCTGCCATTGGCTCAGGGCGTGATCCTGGAGTCCCAGGATCAAGTCCTGCATCAGGCTCCTGCATGGAGCCTACTTCTCCCTCTAATTGTGTCTCTGCCTCTGTGTGTGTGTGTCTCTCATGAATAAATAAATAAATAAAATCTTTAAAAAAATGGATTAATATATATGCATTCTGTTTAATATCCACATTATACATATATATAATATATATAATAGGATTCTTTATATTTTTAAAGATTTATTTATTTATTTATGATAGACATTGGGGGAGTGCAGAGAGAAGCAGGCTCCATGCCGGGAGCCCGACGTGGACTCGATCCCGGGACTCCAGGATCGCGCCCTGGGCCAAAGGCAGGCGCTAAACTGCTGAGCCACCCAGGGATCCCCCAGGATTCTTTATTTTTTTTTTAAAGATTTTATTTATTTATTTGAATGAGAGAGAGAAAGAGAGAGTGAGAGAGTGCAGGGGAAGGGGCAGAAGGAGAGGCAGAAAATCTCAAGCAGACTCTGCGCCAAGTGAGGAGCCAGATGCCAGCCTCTATCTCACAACCCATGAGATCCTGACCTGAGCTGAAATCCCAAGCTGGATGCTCAACTCACTGAGCCACCCAAGTGCCCCCATAGGATTCCTTCTACATCATCATCTTTTGAAATGGCTGCTTAGTGTTCTTTTTGTATGAATATAGCATAATTTATTGACTAAAATAGCTTACAAATTGGTTATGAAAACTGAACCATCGGGCAGCCCTGGTGGCTCAGTGGTTTAGCACCACCTTCACTTCAGCCCAGGGCCTGATCCTGGAGACCTGGGATCGAGTCCCATGTCCGGCTCCCTGCATGGAGCCTGTATCTCTGCTTCTCTCTCTCTCTCTCTCTCTCTCTCTCTCTGTGTGTGTGTGTGTGTCTCTCATGAATAAATAAATAAAAGCTTTAAAAATAAATAAATAAAATAAAATAAAATCTTAAAAAAAAAAGAAAACTGAACCATCGAATTTCAATGATTTAACTCAATCAAACTTTGTTGCCCATGTTTCTGGTTAATGGAAGGCTTTTTACTTGGTGACTTAGGTCCCTACTCTTTTGTGTCTCTGCCTTCCTTCAAGGTCTTTCAGTTTGCTGCATTCAGCTATAGGTTGGGAAAAGAGAATGAGAAATCTCTTTTGGGAGATTTTTATGGATCAGGCCTAGAATTAGAATTCATACTCTCCTTCTTACCAGCGAAAACCCTTTTGCAATGGGAGACAGAGATCAAATCTGGAATACACAGCTAACCATCTCTACCACAATATTATGGTTTTTTTTTACTAAAATAAACACCACCATGAAAAAAAATATTTAGTATACTGTGCTATTTTAAATTGTCCTTTTATTTATAACAGACTTTGCTTAATATATTGCCATTTTGTGAATTGTGACTATTATGTCTCCTTTGTATGATACTTTTAATCAATAAAAGTAACCCCATTTGGTGTTTTTACTTAAATATAACTTTTTCTGAAACTAATTTTAGCATATTTTCTTTGTGTATTTTTGCCATCCAATTGTACCAGAGTCAATATTCATAATTTACTCTGCTTCCTAGTATAATTGCTCTATTATGTTAAACATATATACATACATTTTTCTTTATTAAAATGATGATATTATATGCTATTTGATAGCCTATAAATTCTTCCCTTTGCTTAACAATAAAATTAATAACATCTCTACCAAACATATATAGGCCTAATAATGACCACCAAGAATTTATGATTTTTTTTCTCCTCAAATCATCAAAAACATTTTAGAGAAGTCCCCTTCTAATTAGTGTGAAATATTATCTCTTTGTTTTTGTTTCCTTGCTTATTTGGGAGATTAAGTCATTTGTTGGGGGGTATGATTTACTTTCCCTCTTCTGTTCATGTCCTTTGACCACACTTCTTTTTTGTTGCTGATTTATATGTACTATTTTTTTATAATCTGGATTTTATTTTATGCCTTATGTTTTATACATATATCTTCCCGTCTGTCACATGTCTTTAATGTTGTAGGCTTTTGGTCATATAGATGCTGTACATTCTGATGCGACTGAATTTACAAAAGTTGTCTTTAATGGCCTTTGCTTTTCCATGCTTCTAAAAGGATGTGACAATTATATGTTTGTTACATTTATCAATCTTAATTAGTTGTGATTATTTTATGTTTAATAAACAAATCCTTTCCCAATCCTAAAGTCATGAAGCTATTTCACATTTTTATACTAGTTTTGATTTTTTTCACATTTAGTTCGTTAATGTATCTGACATTTATGGGAAGTCAATTGCCCTTGTGTGATGGATTGAATACTCCATTCTTCTCCCTTGTATTTTCCAGTACACATCAGGTACCCTGACATGCTTGGGACTCTTTCTGAATATCTTATTATGTTCCATGGATTTATGTGTTTCTCTGTGCCAATAACCCTATTTTGATTAATATGTGATATGTAGTAAGGTAATGTCTGTCTCCTTGTTCTCCTTCTTTAGAGTTATCTTGTGTCTTTTAGAGTCCTTTACTTTCTGTATTGAGTCAATTTTGTTGTTCCACAAAAATAATCTGTTGGGATTTTTATTGGAATCATATTGAATTTATACATTAATTATTTAGAAGAATTAATACTTGAAAATAATTTGTCCTTTGTTTTCTAATCCTGCTGAATACTTTTATTTGGTATAGCTGTTTTTCCTCTAGAATTTAGGGAAAGATGGAGTAAAGAAACAAATTTTTGTCTTGAAACTAGACTTCTAAAAATATAGAACCTACTGTCCTTCAACCACAGTTTTGTCAGAGGATAAAATATTCTATTAAAAAAAACCTCTGCTATTGTTTGTGGGTGTAAATATGAATCATAAACAACTATGTTCCAACTATGTCTCATACTGCCCACTCCAAATACAGTCGGCCTCAGTGAAGTCTGATGTCACACAGGCAGTTTGAAAGTTCTAAAGATGTTCCTACAACTCACGTCTTTCCAGACCACGTCCTAGAATCCTGATAGTTAAATACAGAGCTCTAGTACCTGGGATTTCACAACTCCTAATTTGGTGTACATCACTGCAGCTCTTGAACCTCCTTTTTAGATGGCAGTTATACCTCCAGGATGGGTAATCACTGATGTTTTCCAAAACATTGTATATAACACTTCAAGGATATCAGGTAATTGAAGAAACGAGACAAAATGGGATAAATGTTATTTGGAGAAGAGGAAGAGAGATTATGGTATTTATACTTAGAGAAGACTGCCTTAGATGGGGGTAAATGTGGGGTGGGGGGATGCACAGTTTGGAGGAATAGCACGACACAGGGTTCACTGTCCTGGTGAGGGGTGGGTGTATAACAAATGTGCAGAAAGAATGAATAGCAGCACAGCAAACTCTGCCCCTTTTACCATTTGGTATCAACTGTACCCAGTTGGCTACAGTAGATCAAGCTCTGGGGAAGTGGCTGAGGTTTATGCATCTGTGGCTTTGGCAAGCACAGTGAGGTGAGGGATTTGGGAGAAGTGAGTTGCAAACTTGGGAGAAAAGAAGGTGGAAGACATGTTCTCAGCACATTCTTTTACCCAGAATTGTAGAAACATACCTTTCTGCATCTATTAAAACCTTACATGCCATTTACTTAGTATGGAAAGCCAGGAAATTTTTAAATTACACACTAGGCATTAAAGTAGGTGAAATAGCAACTCGATGCCACAAATTAGAATGTGACATTGGCCTTAACGTGTCCACTCATAAAAATACGTGCTGGGAATTTTAACCCCCACATATCATCAGAATTGATTTCTAATACTGGCACAAAATCCATTTGTGACTGAGGTGAGCATGAACAAAACAGAGCGGTTATGTTATCCTTTCAGGAAGTGGCTGAACTTGGGCTCACATCGAAGCTCACTGGATTTCCCCTACACAGAATCAATGACTGGGAAGAAGACGAACTTGTCTGGGCAGCAGCTCCTCAGGTGTCTAACGGCAGCTTCTGTGAGCAGGTGGTGGGTCCTGTCTCCTGAAATGCCTCTGTAACATGCCTCGTGTGACATCCTGATATTTCTTTCCTTTCGCTCCTCTTTGAGTTTGCCTTTCATGAGCACTAAATGATACTGCAAAAATGTGCTCTTATAAACTCTAACACGGTTATTGTAAAATACACATCAATTTTAACTTGTTTAGAAATTATTATTTCTTAAAGAGACAAGCTGAGGACATAGCTCCACTAGAAAGATATAATTTAATCTCTTCTTAGGGACAGCAATGAAGGAACTCTCTTCCCGGTTCACAGATATATGGTCCCTTCTCAGGTGTCATTGACAGCTTAGGTCTAGGGGAGATGAGGTCCCCCAGGAATGGTGATAAAGTGAAAACACCTGTGGGGCTCCCTGCAGAGCTCTTGCTTGTTTTTTTCTGAGTCTCTAGGCTGGGGCCTGTGAATACCTTTATCACCGTTCTTTTCAACCCCTCATAGATTCCAGAACCTTTGTTTTCATCCATGCTTCCTAGGAAAGGGGAACAACTTGCTGCTGCCTGTCTGATTGCAAGATATGTGCCAGGAGCAGGAACGGCAGGCTACAGGGCTACAGTACTGGAAGGCAAATCTCCTGAGCTTCATTGTCGTGACAGTGAATTAGGTTATAATTTACTGTGCCTTAGGCACTGTGCTATGTCCCAGATATCACATCATCTGAAATTCTCATCTTCTAGGGCAACTTCACATGGTTTGAAAGATGCGAATTAATTCAGATGAGTTTAATGTTATGAAATGACGAGAACAGTGTCACAACCAAGGACAGCTGTTTATCACACTCAGGCGTCATGCTAAGCACTCAACATACAGAAGATAATTTCATCTGCACACAGTTATGTGAGGAGATTTATGGTTACCACTAGAACATGACAAGTGCACAAACTGAAGGTCAGAGGTGTTATAAAATATCCCTCAGGTCACACAGCTGGAGGCTTGGGGACTAGAATTTGAACCCAAGGTATGACTCTAGAGGTGGTGCTCTTAGTCTCATGCATATTGTCTCCAGTGTACAATGCCCACATGTGTCCATCCTGCAAACTGTCATAGAACCTTGCACAGGTTTCTAATACAGAATGAACTGAACTATTTAGGAAGAGAATTCATTCTTTATTTCCACAGACATTTACTATGGTGACTGCCAGGTGCTGCTCTGGGCACAGGAGATACAGCCACAAACAAGACACAGAAAGACTCTGCAGCCTTGGAGATGATATTCTTGTGGATGGATGAGAAAATGATGATAAGCCCCCCAGTTCACTGGGCATATTGGCTGGCACATCAATGAATTATTTTCATGAATCAATGAGTAATCTGGATACTGCAAATTTAGGCTGCAAAAATTAGTGCTTTAATCATTAATTTTCATCACCTTTGTGACAAGAGCTCTGTCTTTCTTACATGGGCATCCCCTTAACTGAGCACAGAGCCTTGTTATCTAGCTTCTGGTAGCTCCTCAAAAACTTTTTGTTGAATGGTGAATTATTATGGGTTTATAAAAATTATGTTACTTTTTCTTTTTAAATAGGAGAGGGAGGGGTGCCTGGGTGGCTCAGTTGGTTAAATGTCTGACCCTTGGTTTCAGCTCAGATCACAATCTCGTGGATCACAAGATGGAGCCCCGCATCAGGGTCCACGCTTGGTGGGGAGTCTGCTCAAGATTCTGTCTCTGCCCTTCCACCCACTCATGCACACACACACTCCCTCTTTTTCAAATAAATTAATCATAAAAAAGAAAAGAGAAATTCGTTCTTGTGAGTAATATAAATTGAATCTGATTCTTAATAATTGGCCATTTGTTTTCGGAATAATTTTATTTAGCCAGTCTTGATTGGGAATGTGGAATTTTAAAGCAGTGCAATGTTTAAACAGATGCTGGAAGAACAGAGGTGTCCATATACTTTATATGAACTAAAATTATTCTAGTTTTTTTTTGTAAAAATAAATATTAATAGCAAGCCTTTATGCCCTGCTTTGCCTTTTTAAAATTTTTTTTCTTTTTGGTTTTACCATTTAGGCAGAGGTTTTACTGTCTAGAATCTCTTTCTGCATTTCTCTGGAACACTTATTCATTGACAGTTATTATTCTTCATTGAACCTGAAACAGTCCCATAAGGAGGAAAATGACTTTTCCATTGTTTCTTTCCATTTTATATTTCAGATGTTTTGAAAGTAATATTGTACTATTATCTGTTGTCATCAAATAAAAAATGACTGTAGTCAAGCACTGGACAAATTGTATGCGAGCCAATGCCAGTGGGGAACGCGCCGTCAGAACCGAGGTGTCAAGGAAGGGTGGAAGAAGACACAGGCCCAGAGAAAGGCAGGCTCCAGCTTCCCTCTATAGCAGGTGTCTGCAGGGAGTCAGTAACATTGACAGAACAGCCCCAGTTTTCAAAGATGTTGACTTTTTGAGTCAGAAGAAACCTGGAGGTGGGTTTTCCTCACTAAAGAAATAGAATGCTTTGCCTTGCCTTCTTATCAACGTGGAAATTGGAATGAAGGCAGCCCCAGAAGCCAGAGAGCCTGAAGCCAGTCAATTATTCTTCCAGTTCATTCATTCATTCTTCTCTTCATGCAATGAGCTGAGCAGGGGGTAGCAGATGAGATGCCACGGTCCCTGTACCGAAGGAGCCTATTATCTTGCTAAGATGGTTGGTGTACTCTGGGGCGAGGAAATCTTGGAGTAAATGCTACAGAGGGCCAGGAAGCGATGAGCAGGAAGTGACTAATTACTTGAGATGTGGGAAGCCTGGAAAGGAGACTGTACTTGAGCACAAGAGAAAGGATCCTAACAACTAGACCCAGCCAGCTCTGTACTCTATATTGATTCCTCTCTCTCTCTCTCTCTCTCTGTCTCACACACACACACACACAAACTTGTTTTACTCATAACTAATTAAACATTACAATTCTAATCACAAAAAAAATCAATGTAATCAGGAATATGCAGAGGAAAAATAAAACAAGTGTGCCCTCATAGAACCATGGCTGCAGAGTTTTTCACATCCCTTGGAATGTAAGGCCTGGAAAGATAAAATATCTTTTATTAATAAAGCTGAGGGAAATTTACCAAAAACATTCCTTACTTTCAGAAAATCTTGCATTCTTATCCAAGCACTGAGCCTAAAATAATAATGGTAGGGGGCTCAGATACAAGGGTTTAAAACCCACAACAGCAAATCATGCTTCTCCCTGGACATTCTGTGATCTCTGAGGTTGTTATCTACATTCAGTCTAGCCCACTAACGTGTGACACAATTCCAGAAGTAACCACATGTGCTTGGATAATATCGGGCCATTAGAATTCTCAAAAACATTGTGTTAGCTATTATTAGCCTTTCAGATTAATTGTATTTATCCTCCTCCTTTTAACTTAGAAATGCTTTCAAGTGGCACTGATTTTCTATTTAAACACATATCGTATTTCCTGGACAATCTTTTTTTTTAAGAGGTAGAGAGAGAAGGGGTAGGCAGGGACAGAAGGAGAGAGAATCCTTTTTTTAAAAAAAAAATATTTTATTTATTCATTTATGATGGACATAGAGAGAGAGAGAGAGGGGGGCAGAGACAGAGGTGGAAGGAGAAGCAGGCTCCCTGGTGGGAGCCCGACGTGGGACTTGATCCCGGGGCTTCAGGATCACGCCCCGGGCCAAAGGCAGGCGCTGAACCGCTGAGCCAGACAGGGATCCCCAAGGAGAGAGAATCTTAAGCAGGCATGGAGCTCAATCTCACAACCCTGAGACCATGATTGGAGGTGAAATCCAGAGCTGAACACTTAACTGACTGAGCCACCCAAGCTCCTCTCATGGACAATCTTATGGGCAAAGGAATATTTAAGTCTTCTGGAGATTTACCCCAAAGATACAACTGTAGTGAAACGCTGGGACACCTGCACCCCGATGTTTCTAGCAGCAATGTCCACAATAGCCAAACTGTGGAAGGAGCCTCGGTGTCCATCGAAAGATGAATGGATAAAGAAGATGTGGTCTATGTATACAATGGAATATTCCTCAGCCATTAGAAACGACAAAAACCCACCATTTGCTTCAACGTGGATGGAACTGGAGGGTATTATGCTGAGTGAAATAAGTCAATCGGAGAAGGAAAAACATTATATGGTCTCATTCATTTGGGGAATATATAAAATAGTGAAAGGGAATAAAGGGGAAAGGAGAAAAAATGAGTGGGAAATATCAGAAAGGGAGACAGAACATGAGAGACTCCTAACTCTGGAAAACGAACTAGGGGTGGTGGAAGGGGAGGTGGGCGGGGGGTGGGAGTGACTGGGTGGTGGGCACTGGGAGGGGCACTTGATGGGATCAGCACTGGGTGTTATTCTATATGTTGGCAAATTGAACACCAATAAAAAAATAAATTTATTAAAAATATTTAAGTCTTTTCTAAAATTTAGTATAGTTAGAAAATTCATAAAACTGGACCAAGGTTCCTAAATAAATACACATTTAAACTATCTATGCCTGGCTTCTTAGCACACCCCTGTAATTTTAATTTAAATGCTATTTAATGAATATAAATATATATTTGCTTAATATAATAGGCCCTGCTGTAATTTAAATTGGAGATCTTTCTTTCCTTATGCTGAAACCACTAATAGAAAAAGAAAATCTGATAGAAGAATAAACCAGGATGCAGCGATGTCAGGAATCACTTAGGCCACAACCCTCAGATCTTTTGGAATGTTGAACAGAAGCACTGATGAAGGGGATTCTGTGAAAGGCACGGGAGAGGCTCTGGAGTGACTGTGGCAGAAATGCTCCTCTCTTCCAAGCCCATGCTATGTTCATCCCTGTGGGAATCTCCTAAAATTCAGTGTCTCCTTTTATTTGATTCCCAATTGGAGCATCTGTCACTCCACAGCATAAGCTATGGTACAAATGAGCTATCCCTGTTTTTAGCCATTGAGGTTTGGGGGATTGCTTCTCTCTGGAGGTCAACATTAGCTTATCCAAATGAATTCAGTCACTTCCATGTGCAAAAGATATATTAATGAAACTAGCATTTAAGATGGGGGGGTTATATAGGAAATTTAACCGAAGCTATGGATTTCTTCTAGTTTTACTGCTTATTCCTTTCCCTGTCTTAAAGTATAGTAAGTTTAATAATCACACACATTGACTTGGCCAATCTGTAATAGAATATGTAAAGATTCTGATCTTCCCTCTCTAGTTCACTGCCCTGGAAATCAAACAGACTGCAGGTCTCTGAGATGACTCCTATAGGGCTTTTTGTCCAACACATTCTCAATAGTCTGTAAAAATGTAATCACTGGACTCGTTTTGGGCATTCATGTCACAAAATTTCCTGATGAAATGGACACTGATTGACAGACTTGTTTGCAGCTGGAAAGAGGCCCCAGAACTAGAAGCAAATGAATTCAATGATTTTGCTCTATTCTTGCCTTTGTGAATAGAAATTTGGGACAGATTTACTCACATGCTCTAAAAGGGAAAGATTCCTGACCCACTGCTGTTCCCATCGAAATTCTTTCCTCAAAGCCGAGATGTACTAATCAGGTGCAAAAAGTTGCTTTCCTTGAGGAAATACCAGAGCCCTTGTTCCAGTATGTTTCTGGAAACCCAGCACAGCAAGGTTCATGGGTCTATAGGTAGGACCATTTTAGGACCAAGTCCTAAAATGGGTTCGCTCTCAGCAATGTCAGTATTTGTCGTTGTCTGGTCCAAATTGGTTTCTATGTGGTTAGTGTTAGTTTTGTACATTATCTTCCCAATGACTACATTATCACAGTGCTAGGAAATGTGCCTTGTGGAGGGTGCAGTATCAAAAACTGGGAGTTAGCTAGGAAGGGCAATATAGAAAGACTACAGTAAGCAAAAGGAGCAGGCGACATCAAGCTTTGAGGATTCCACTGGGGGTGGCACAACTGAAGCAGTGCACATAACTCCCACAACAAGCTGCCTGCCTTGGAACTCCCATAGGATCAGGTCGGCACCTTTCATGTACATACTACTTGTTGCCCTATGTTATTACGTGCTTATCTAAGCTTTATTATTAGACAAGAAAATGAGAACTATGCCTGACTTATCTTTTTTTATCCCTAACATTTCCTAAACAATGCCTTTCATTTACATAGTACATGACTGAGACGTGTTTGTTGAATGGATGGATAATTTTAGATTGACTTGTCCTGAATCTTCACTTCAGGGGTACGACACATTTGGACTCTTGAACTATTTGGTTTGTGACTTTGAATGAAAGCTTCCACAAGTGCTGTCTTACTGTTATTGTAGTTACTGTGTTTATTGTATTTACAAGAAGAAAGCTGCAAAGCTATTTAAATGTAAGGAAAAATCATTAAATCTCTGTTAACCATCATGACATATTCTTCTGACTCTGTGATAGGATACTCAGCATATTATTAGCGTATGATAACAAGGCAAGTGCAAATTCCCTATCTGGTAATGCCACCCTTGCTCAGGCCACTTATAATAATTCTGGGGCCTATAACAAGAGAACAAATAAAGATCCATGCACCATAAATCTGTAATTTAAAGTTATAAATAGTGCTAAGAAACTGTTATGTAAAATGTATTCTATCCTTCTACCTTGACAAGGTATATTCCTAATCACCTGGAAGGGCAGGTTTACATTCTGAACTCAGACTCTTTGGAGTTCTGGATTTGAAGGTAGAAAGGAAGAAAAATACTCTAAGCAGGAGCTAGTGGCACTCTCCCCTTCTCTCCTGCCTGCTTTGCATCTTCCCATGCTGAGAGGGACTTTGCACTCATGTGGACACCCCCATATACAAGTTAACATTTTATTCACACCTCCCCACTAATATCTGCCACTTGTTTACCCCTTCGGCCTAGCAATATATACACCTGAGGCACGTCTGCATTCAGCAAGATAGGCCCAGGAAAAAGCCTCCCCAGTCCTGGAAGTAGACTCAGGGCCATTTGAGAAGGGAATCCTAGGACATAAGTACCCAGAGTGTGGCTAGAAGTGGATTGCTAGTTGTTCCATGGGGCCCATTTAGAGGTTAGGAAGGGGGCTGTGTTCCCCGGACCTTAAGGCAGTGTTTCTGCTCCTGAAGCATCCCCTCTCAACATACTCTCACCCAAGAAGACATAATGACCATCGTATGTAAATAGTAGCTCCATATACTTTTTTAGGGAAATTAACATTTCCTCCTTTGAGAAAGCTATAGGTAATGAAGTACGTATAATGAACATGTGTAAAAGATCTGGAATACTTTAAATACACAGCAGAGTATTTTGTGAGTAGCTCAGGGATACAAGTAATCAAAATAGTGATGATAATCATGTGTGAAACTGATTTTACATTAATAGGTATAATTGAAATAATGAAACAAGTGACTCAGGATAAATGAAGAAACAATGAGAATCTCTATGAAAAATTGAAACAAAACACAATCTGGCTGCAGAAAACCCATCACCAGGATGGCTGATCGATAACTCAAATCAGTCTGTCAAGAACATTCTACAGTTTCCTGATGCCTGAGGAAATAACTGGTTCTTCATCTGATAAGGTAGACTCCTTTGACAGACGTGTTCAAACTTCTTTTCATTTATTCAAAAATAACCATAAAATGGAATTTGGGAAACTTTCCACTAAAACTGCCAATAATGCAATAAGTTTGAGAGAAACCTCTATTAATTTATGATGGCAGAAGATGGGCCATCGTTCTCAGTGATAACTATGAAACTATCTAGGATCTAAGTTTAAATGTACAGATGAACTTAATGAGACTTTTAGGAATAATACAGTTTTGGAAAAGTTACGATTTGATGTCTGTGGATGGCAACTGACAACAATGCCGAAAACACTGGCTTCAGAACTTGGCCTCACTGAAACTACACCAGTCAGATGGATGACTTTAGGAGAGGCATTCAAACCTGCATTAGCCTTGCAAACCTGCAAAACCAGTTTCTCACCCTAAAATAGGGAGAATGGTATCTAATACAATGGTTGTGAAGATTAAGTTGGGCCACACGTGAAAGTGCTCTGTCAATGGCATTGTGTTGTAAAACTGTTATATGCTAATTTTTTAAAAATTTTTATTTATTTATGATAGTCACACACACAGAGAGAGAGAGAGAGAGAGGCAGAGACACAGGCAGAGGGAGAAGCAGGCTCCATGCACCGGGAGCCCGATGTGGGATTCGATCCCGGGTCTCCAGGATCGCACCCGGGCCAAAGGCAGGCGCTAAACCGCTGCGCCACCCAGGGATCCCCTTTTTTTTATTTTATTTTTTATTTTTTTGTTATATGCTAATTTTATTAGTCTTAACTCTCTCACTGTGATTTCTGACATATTCGTATATAAAGGCTCTATCCCTTACTAGCTGATTTACTTCTTTTCAGCTCACTAGCAGTTAATTCCTCAAATTTGAATCACTGCAGAGCTCTAATTCAGTCATTAAAATTACTGATCTGAATCAAGGTGTCATCTTGCCAGTTGTTGCTTTCATCTTAACAAGCAATTAGGATCGATTATGTAGTCATCTATTTGATTGTTTGACAACTGAGACTTTTTCGTAACTAAAATAATTGCTTCAGCTATGTTTTTGGTCAATCCTGCATAATCTCCAACATAATTTTAATGATTTTTTTTTCTTCCGAAGAGAGTTAAAGTGTACATGATTGAAATAATAATACAAAAGGTAAGGAAAAGGCTCATACTGTATTTTGCAATGTGTATGTCCTAAGGGAATAAAGGAGATATTTTATATCAGCAAGGGTATTTTAGAAGCATTAGTAAATCATCAAGTGAAGTAGAAGTCATTCAAAGCAGAGAAAAAAATATACTTTTATATGGTCAATAAGCAAGATTAAGCAACAAACACAGGTCAATTAGGGATATGAATTAAGACAAGGATTTCAAGGGGTTAACGAAAAGTCAGAATTCAAAAGGAGATCTGTGAGGTTGACATTAAATACAACTAAGCTTTTATCTGTGTGACATTCATGATGATTACTATATGTGTAAGAGCCTGGCCCCAGCAAAATCCATTGCACAAATAAGGATCTCATTTGGCCTCCACTCAGCAAATCCCCTGTTCCCTAATCTGGATTCCTGGTTTCTCAGAGTAGTTTAATGCCTTAAATTATGACCTATAAAATTCTGTCTGTATCTAATCCCTCTTTTTTGGGTAACTACTTATTTCATTGTTTTCATGAAGAATTTTAAATATACACAGATGTAGATGGATTTATATAATGTGCACATACCCATCCCTCAGCCCTAAAAACCATCATCCTATCTACTTCCATCTATCCCATCTAGCCTCATCTATTTCCCCTTTCCATCTGTAAATTCTTTAGTTTGCATAACTAAAAAATAAACTTTAAATGTATATAATAACAATGCTATTTTCTCATTTAAAATAAAAATAGTTGATGTCAAATGTCCAGTTAGTGTTAGAAATTAGAGCTGGTTCATATATCATAGATTTTTTTGGTATAATTTAATAAAGACCAAATAATACCTGTATATTATAATGACTGATATGCATTTATGCTTATTATTCTGTAGATTTCCCCCTCATCTTCCCCCCCTTATTTTCCCTGTCATTCAGTAATAAAATAGTTGAGTTCTTAGTGAATTCTAAATCCTGTGGGAAAGGAATCCTTCTCATGTGGCTTCTAATTCTTACAAAGACACTGCAAATTGGACACTGATTTCCTGATTTTCTCTTGCCCATTACTGTGTTTCAAATATAGAGGTGTCTGACCAAAGATTTGCTATTTTTTCTATGCTATCATGAACTTTTTGATTTCACCTCATAGACACACAATTATAGCAACACCCACACCTCTACGGCTCAATGCCCTTACCATGCAATTTTCCCCCACAGTCATGCTTTTCAGCAGATAAAGGGGAAAGCTAATGCATTTTTTTAAAGATAAACTAATTCCTGTCAAGAACTTTAATGAGAACTTAGGTGTGGAGTGGTACTTACTAAGCACCATATGGATTCACTAATAATAAGTCAAGTCAAACTCAACACATTTCATAATTGTGACAGGGCTCATTTTTTACTGGAATGGTCGATGAGGGGAAGAGTACAGAAAGAAAGTGTATGAACCTCATTAAGAGTTTATTTATGCCTTTCACACTATCCTATAGTAGTGATAGAGAATCAGGGATTGTATGTTAGTAAAATTATTTAAGCTCAAAGAGCCAAGACCAATTAAAACAAAAATGTTTGAGAAATCAATACTGAAGGTAAACAGTGCCAAATATTCAGGCCAGTTTGAGAAGCTGAAACAGAGAAAAGGAACAGGGCGTGTCAAACTTTGAACAAAGAGAGTATGAACGATAATAGACCCAGACCAAAACTTCCCATCCATTGTGGTGTGGCTGCTACCTTCTAACTATATTCTCTACATGTCCCATTCTTAAGGGCTCCCTACTAATAATACAGTAGATGAATTGTTCATAACTCCCTTAGCTTGATGGGGAAGCCATTTTAAGGTAGAGATTTCTTCAATGAACAAGGGCCAGCATCTTATACATGAGGTAAAATAATAAGCTGAGATATCAACACATCATATAACAGCATATAATATATGTAAATAATAATGTATAGAGGTAGGATAGCATCATGGATAAGGGGACAGGACTGTAATAATATGGCCTGGGTTCATGTCCCAACTCTGCCACTTACTAGCTGTGTGACCTTGAGAAAGGTGCTCAACCTCCCTGCCTTGGTATACTAATCTATGAAATACTAGTGCCTAATTCACACAGTTGTGTGGAGAATCCCAAGAGTTAATATAAGCAAAAGTGCTTAAAGTAATACTAGTACATGTAAGTACTGCAAAGGAGTAGGTAATGATTTTCCTTGCTATTTCTAAGAAATAGAATCTATGGATATTTCTGTTGGGATACATTCTCCATGGGTCTTTAATGTTTATCTATACATCTTGCAAGCAGAGACACTTGTTCAGTGCTATCTTTACTAAGATATTTTCTTAGTGAACAACCTCAGAAGAGAGAGAAAACATCTTTTGAAATAATGTGAATACGTGAATATTCACTTTCACAAATATGTGAACCTTAAAATTTTAATTTGAAGTGGGATTATTATTTTTACATGTTGATATTCTAGCAGTTAGTTGAGGTACAGAGGTATGTTTATCACTAAAAGAACAAAATGCAATAATTTTTTTTTCTTTCAAAATGCAATAATTTATACACATAGGTATATAATAGTTAACTAATAAGGAAAGTTATTTGAAAGTTAATGCAAATGTTGTTAATGCATATTAAGTAGAAAATTTACAAAGCACATTATAACTCCTTTTTAAATAATTTTTTAAAATATATTACTAATTTAGAGAGAAGGAGCTAGAGCACAAGCGGGGGAAGGGGCAGAGGGAAAGGGAGAGAGAGAATCTCAAGCAGACTCTACACTGAGCATGGGGCCCAATGGGACTTGATCTCACAGCCTGAGCCAAGACCTGAGCCAAAATCAAGAGTCAGATGCTTGGGGATGCCTGGGTGGCTCAGCGGTTGAGCGTCTGCCTTCGGCCCAGAGCTTGGTCCTGGGATCTGGGATCGAGTCCCATGTCAGGCTCCCTGCATGGGGCCTGCTTTTCCCTCTGCCTATGTCTCTACCTCTCTCTCTGTGTCTCTCATGAATAAATAAATAAATCTTTAAAAAAAAGAGTCAGATGCTTAACTGACTGAGCCACCCAGGCATCCTCCCCATAACTCTGTTAAGACATCAAATATTTATAAGAACTTACATAATAATACAAGGCAAAAATGGTGACTAGATTATAATACTTAACTTCGTAGGGTATTTTTTGTTATACCAGCACCAAAAACATTAAATAAGATTTAAGAACCTTATTTATCATTTAATTATTTTACTTGACCATAAATTTTTCAAGAAAAACGGTTCTATTTGTGAAATCGTCAGATCTTGAGAGGATGACTTAAACATAACATATTAACTTTACTACCACACAATTACATTAGGATGAATAAACCTAAAGTCATATGCAATAGTATTCATGAATAGTACTGAATTCAGTACTGACCATAGAGGGTATGACTTAAAGTGTTAGAGAAAAATGAGGTATCTCACATACTTTCTATTCCCACTAAACACATTTCAAAACAGGCTTTAGAAGCTCTAAGTAGTTAATTTCTTATAGTAATGTGTTTCTGGAAGCTAACATTTTAAAATTTTATTAAAATGATTACTATAGACTATCAGTCTTTTTCAGTTATTGAAGATAAATGATTTTTTAAATTAACTAAGGTATGAATTCAAAATATAAAATTCTTCCTAAAAAACATTTTACTGAACAGCTCTAGGATGCCTTTAATATAGTAGCAGTAAGTTCTTGATAACAGCTTCAAAATTAGTATCCTATACTAACAGAGTTGTCCAGAAAAAAAATCTTGTCTTTCCATTGGCCTCACTGGAAAATGAGTTCTACTAAGTATTGCAAATGTAAAGCATAATGAATGCAAGAGCAATATAGCAAGGGATAATCCTGAGAAATTGTTGTTTCTACCTTACATCAAAATTTTCCATTTTAATTATTAATTTTAATAATTAGAATATTTTTTATGATAGCATTTTAGTTTTCCATTGCAACTCATTACTTCATCCAATAATGATGATATTTAGCTAAGCATCAGCTTCAGCCAAATAATAGTTGGCCATGTGGCATTTGGTGAAAATATGAATTAAAAAATCACTAGTACATCAATGTATAATATGTAAGGACTATAAAGAAATATTAAAAAAATACTATTAAAAATGTCAGCCATTTACCAAGTAATATCCTCATAAAAATTAATCTGCAAGAAGCTTTGCTAAATATGTAACTTTATGTTTTGAAATAATTATAGATTCAAGAAGGTTACAAAGATATACAGAGAGGTCTCATCTATACTGAGGTTCTAAAAATGGTAACATCTAATATAATTATAATATAATATCATAGCCAGGAAATTGACATTGGTACAATGTGTGTGTAATTTTATGCTATTTTATTAGCTATATATTTGTGTGCCACTACTACAATCAAGATACAGAACTCTCTTCAATTTTTGTGGATATATAGCCAAAAGTGGGATTTCTGAATGATGTGGTAGTTCAATTTTTAATTTTTTAAAAGATTTTTAAAAATTTATTGATTCATGAGAGACAGAGAGAGAGAGAGAGAGAGAGAGAGAGGCAGAGACACAGGCAGAGGGAGAAGCAGGCCCCATGCAGGGAGCCTGATGTGAGACTAGATCCCGGGTCTCCAGGATCAGGCCCTGGGCTGAAGGCAGCACTAAACCGCTGAGCCACCCGGGTTGCCCCAATTTTTAATTTTTTGAGGGACTTCTATAATGTTTTCCACAGTGTCCACATTATTCTACATATTCGACAATAGGGTATAAGGGTTCCAATTTCTCCACATCCTCATCAACACTTATTTTTTATATCATAATAGCCATTCTTTTTTTTTTTTATAATAGCCATTCTAACAAGTGTGAGGTGATCTCTTATTGCGCTTTTGATTTGCATTTTCCTAATAAGTGATGTTGATGACTTTTTCTTATACTTTTTGGCCTTCTGTATGTTTTCCTTGGAGAAATGCCTATTTAAGTTTTTTGTCATTTAAAAAATTGAGTTGAGGCTTTTTTTTTCTCTCAAGCTATAGGAGATTCTTGTATATTTTGAATATTAACCCTTATGATATAGTTTGCAAATATTTTCTCTTATTCCATAGATTGCCTTTTTACTCTGTTGATTGTTTGCTTTGCTGTGCAGAAGCTTTTTGATGCAGTCCTGCCTTTCTATACTTTTGGTTTGGTTGCCTATGAGTTGGTGTCAACTCAAAGAAATCATTGCTGAGTTCAGTGTCAAGAAGATTTTCTCCTGTTCTCTTTGAAGAGGTTTATGATTTCAGGCCATGCATTTAAGTTGTTCACCCATTTTGAGTTGATTTTTGTACATGGTGTAAAATAACTGTCCAAATCAATTCTTCTGCATATGAGTATCTGGTTTTCCTGACACCAATTCATTCATTACCCTTTATCCATTGTGTGTTCTTGGCACACTTGTTGAAGATCAACTGACAATATATGCATGGGTTTATTCCTGGACTCTCTATTCTGTCTGTTTTAATGCCAATCTGTTTAATCATACTGGTTTTGTTTCTGGTTTTTTTGTTGTTATAATACTATATAACATTGTATTAGTTTAAGATATACAACATGATGTTACGTATGTATATACTGTGAAATGATTGCCACAATAAGTTCATATCTTGTTGATCTCACCCACCTATTTTTAACATTTAAATCAATAGATCAAGTAGACTCTCTTCCCTAATGTGGGTGGGCCTCATCCAATCAGTTGAAGACCTGGATAGAACAAATGCTAACCCTCTCCTGAGAAAGAAGGAATTCCTCCTGCCTAGCTGCTTTTGAGTTGAGACATCCATTTTTCCCTGCCTTTGAATTTGAACTGAAACATCAACTCTTCCTATATCTTGAGCTTTTTGGCTTTTTTTTCCCCCTGCTGTTTCTCTGGCCTTTGAATTTGTTTTTTTTTTGTTTGTTTGTTTTTTTTTTTTTAATTTTTATTTATTTATGATAGTCACAGAGAGAGAGAGAGAGAGAGAGAGAGGCAGAGACATAGGCAGAGGGAGAAGCAGGCTCCATGCACCGGGAGCCCGACGTGGGACTCGATCCCAGGTCTCCAGGATCGCGCCCTGGGCCAAAGGCAGGCGCCAAACCGCTGCGCCACCCAGGGATCCCTGGCCTTTGAATTTGGACTGGAACCATAACATTGGCTTCCTTGGGTCCTCAGGTTACTGAATGCAGCTCTTGGGACTTCTCAGCCTGAATAATCACGAGCCAATTCCCTATAATAAATCTATTTGTGTATATATGTGCATATGTATGGTTCCTTTCTAAAACTATATTTATACACTTCAAATGAATCATTTAACTTCAGCAAAGAACATAGATTATCTTTCTGAGAAATTACTGGAATGTTATTTTCATATAGATTTATTTGGACTGTTCTATTCTTTTAACTTAATCTTTCCAGCCTTTAAACAACTTATTTCTAAAATTATAACTATAGGGATGCATGGGTGGCTCAGTTGGTTAAATGTCCAACTCTTGATTTTGGCTCAAGTCATGATCTCAGGGTTGTGGGACCAAGCTGTGCAATGGGCTCTGCACTTGGTGGGGAGTCTGCTTAAGATTCCCTCTCTCCCTCTCCCTCTGCCCCTCCCCCCACTTGTGCTCATTCTCTAAAATAAATAAATAAATCTTAATAAATAAAATTATAGCTATATGAGGTGAGTGATCTTAGGAAAAACTGGAATAAGGACAGCGGTGTTGGAGTAAAAACAGTGATGGAAAACAGGGTATATGGTGGAGAGGGTCAAACTATTCCTTGTCTATTAGTCCATGTGTAAGATTTGGGCCTTTATTATAACATAAATTGAAAACTACTAAGTGGATTTAGGTAGTAGCATACTATGTCTCAATCTGAACTTCAAAATTTTCAACTTGAGAAATGACTGGAAGAGGGGCAAATGGAAGAAAAGTACCAAAAACTAATACGCATTTAGTATTTTAAGAAATAGTTTAATACAGAGAAAAAAACACATAATTGAATTATTGAATTATGTTCCTGCTGATGCTTTTTGTCATACTTTTCTAGGTAAATTTGAGTTTATTGATCTCATCTATAACCTGAGGCATAATTTCCCTCAGTTCCTTGCAATGCAGACATTGCTTCTGGAAGCAAATATACCATTTCTGAAGTGCCAAGTCCACAAACCCAGACCTACACAGTGATGGCAAACGTCACACAGAGTATTAATAAAGGTAGAAATCAGATATCTCTTTAGTTATTTTCCAGAGAATCTTAGATTAAGGAAGCAAACAAAATGGGAAGAAAATTATAGCTTGAGGAACTGCCAGACTAAATAGCTCTCTCTGCAAAGACTAGTGGTTTCTTTTGGATACAGTTAAGTGCCAAGGCTGTAATTTTCCATTTACTTTCTTTTGTCATTGTATATGTAGGGTATTTACCCCAATTTGATGCCATTTGCTCTTTGTCAGAGGAAGTCCTCCTGCAGACTCATATTAACCACATTTCTTCTCTTAAAACATGCTATAAAAACTATCTCTGTCACTCTTCTTTTGACATCGACCATTTCTTCACGCAGAACTCAGTCGTCAAATGATTGAAAGCCTGGTAATTCAGCTCTAATGGATTGTGTTTTAAACTGTTCTAGTTTAAAATACCATAGGCCACATATCTTAAAGTGCACACATTTCAAATAGAAAAGATGTAAGTTCCACTGCCATTGTTAAAAGAATAGCTATGTGACAACTTTTGATTTATAGGGTTTTCTGGGTGTTCTTTTGTTTTGTTTTGGTGTGTGTGGGGCGAGTGCTTAATTTGAGCAAAGCCACATAAATCACAGGTGAGCTGAAGGGCCTAGATGTGAGCTATTTGAAGTGAGGTAGTGTGAATAGCAGTGTAAGTGACACATCTTTTTTCTTGTACCAGCTTCCTTCTGACTTCTTCAATACTAATTTCCTTTAATACAGTTTAAAAAAATCTTTTTTTAAACCATGTAACAGATATTTATTTATTTATTTATCTGTTTTAAAAAAATTATCTTTTTAGTTTTTTTAAATTTTTTTTATTGGAGTTCAATTTGCCAACATATAGCATAACACCCAGTGCTCATCCTGCCAAGTGCCCCCCTCAGTGCCCATCATCCAGTCACCCCAACCCCCGTCCACCTCCCCTTCCACTACCCCTTGTTCATTTCACAGAGTTCGGTGTCTCTCATGTCTTGTCACCCTCACTGATATTTTCATTTATTTATTTTTTTTCTTTAAAATTTTTTTTATTTTTTAAAATTTCTTATTGGAGTTTTTTTTATTTTTATTATTTTTCTCTTTCTTTCTTTTTCTTTCTTTTCTTTTCTTTTCTTCTCTTTTCTTTTCTTTTCTTTTCTTTTCTTTTCTTTTCTTTTCTTTTTTTCTTTCATCTCCTGCTAAAAGATTATACCTTTTTCCCAGGGAGATATGACTGACTATACCTTGACTACACAATCTTAATTGGAAGTATATTTACTTTAGTGTATGGTCTACTGCAACTTTTTCCCCACAAAGAGCCCGATTATCTCACTGTAATAATACATGTCACTTGGATAAACGAAATGCTTTCTACTGCCCTTTCATTCTTTGTCCAAAATGCTGAATATGTACATTCTACAAAGTCAGCAGGTTTTGTGTGTTTTGTTCCCTGATGTGTTCCCAGCATCTTTTTTTTTTTTTAATTGGAGTTGACATACAATATTATATTAGTTTTAGGTGTACAGTTCCCAGAATCTTAAACAGTAACTAGTGCATGGTAATTATTTACTGAATATGTGCAAGGATAAATAGATGAGTGAAGTGTCTGAATTCACATGCTGAATTCTACCTCTAGATGTGATTCATTTTGGTCTAAATCAGAGTCTGGGCATATGTTTCTCCCCCCCCCCCCCAACTCTTTCTTGTCACTCTCTTGGCGATTTTGCTGTACAGCCTCAGTTAAGACCAGTGAGACCTCCAGATGGAAGAAGAAATCAGTCCACACTGGCAAATAAAGTCCAATGGTGAGAAGCATTTAGGATACTGATGTGACCTCAAGAAAAACTTTCTAATAATTTATGCCAATTAAAAAGCAGTATTGCCTACTTCTGGAAAACAGTGACTTTCCAATCACTGTTTGAGAGGAAATGAGCAGAAGCATGGATGGACCCAGGTTGCAGAAAAAGATACAGGAGGGGCTTACACTGGAAACAATTAAAAAACAGTTTAAATATGACTGGAAAAGGTAGAGACAGCAACAGGAATAAGGTTTCCTTGTGCTATGTTTGATTTAGGTGCACTCAACATACACATCTTCATTCCGAAGGAGTTTCTAGTTGCTTTTGCAGATCGACTAATGACTTTTTAAAGTCAGCACAACCAAGGAAATCCACATATAATGGTGTCAGGTGTGTGTGTGTGTGTGATGTGTATTCATTGGTAATGGTAATAATTTGAAAATTTAAGCAGTAAGAGGTCTCTAATTAGTTAAGTGCTTAATGTATGGTTCAATTATATAATGGCAGTATATAGCCAATGTCATGAATACTAACAAGAGTAGCCCATTCATATATTCACAATAAGGAGTTGCAGAACTATTTTAATAAGGAATTACTGACTTTTCACTTAATTTTGTTTTTTGTATCTCCTCTATTGAGATTGCCTTCCGAGTCAGACTTAGCAGTTTGCAGCCATGCTCTTTTGGACAAAACTAACAATAATAAAACAACAGCAAATAGTCTAATTTGGAGAATTAAGTGATTTTTATGAGTTGTAATTCAAGGTATGTTTATATTTCCAACTATAGAATTCCCTCTTCCCCAAAATGTTGACAGTATTTCATCATTCAGGAAATTCTAATGAGAGAATATAGATACAAACACAAGTCCAAAATATTTCTTAAATGTTCTGAATATTGGGAAATGTTTAACATTACATATTGATTCTTTAGATGGAAAATCCATGTGAAATGTGAAATATATATATATATATAGAAACCAGTTGGTCATTCATATCTTTCAAAGTCATGGATCATGCATGTGGGGGAGAGGTTATTTAATTACTATAGTATTTTGTGGATCTTCCAAAATTTAAGAGTGTATATATGTTCTTCATCCACTCTTACATAAGACAGTTTATAAATAGTGATTTTGGTCGGTGTGGGAGACAAAACAATGCCTCACCCAAAGATGTCCATGTCCTAATCCCTGGAACTTGTGAAAATCTTGGGTGACACTCCAAAATGGAGTTAAGTTTGTAGGTTGAACTAAGATTGTTTATCAGCATATCTTGAGATGGGAAGATACTTCCATCCCAACAGGAGGATTGTCCAGATGGGCCCAATGTAATCACATGGATCCTTAGAAGTGGAAGATCAAGGTAGAAGAGAGAGAACCAACAAATTTGTAGCATGAAAAGGACTTAACCAAATGTTGCTGGCTTTGAAGATGAAGGAAAGAAGCCATGAGTGAGGGAATGAAGGCAGCCTCTAGAGTCAGGAAAGTGTAAGGAAATGGATTTTCCCCTTGAGTGTCCAAGGATGAATGCAGCCCTGATAACACTTTGACTTTAATGCAGTGAAATCCATTTTAGACTTCTGGCCACTAAAACACCAAGGTAATAGCTTTGTGTTGTTTTAAGGCACTATGTTTTTGGTAATTTATTATAGCAGCAATAGGAAATTAAAACAATCAGCAGGCATTTTTTGGTCAGAATCCCATGGAAATGGTTTGACAAATGATTACGATGTTTTCTAATATCTTCACTGGCATTTGTACACACGATTATAGTTAATTAAAATACTTAACATGTCTTGGAAGAGACCTATCTATCAGTCTATAAGTGCTTAAAATTTTTTATTGAGAAACCTCTTTTTTTAACTGTGTAAAATGTATCCAATGGGCACAGATCTCCAAGATTTTTATGTTCATTGTTTAGTTGCCTACCTAATGTGAAACTTCTAAAACAAAATAGCATCTGTAATAGTTCTGAATATAAGATGAGGAATGATTTGCAGTGTCCCTCCATCCACTGAACATTTCTAATTAAGATAAATGTTACCCAGAGCTGTAATGATGACAAAAGGCACACTGTGGAGGAATCATTCTCTTACTTCAGTAATTAGTTAGCCAGGGGTCTATCTTGCTTAATAGCTGAATCTAACCTCCAAAAGTTTAATTTATTCTTTTCTCTAATTACTGTATCAAATAGTAAATAGTTTGTATTATCACCAGAGAGTTCTCAAAAAATTAATATTGAACTCCACCTTTTCTTTTGTGAATTTAGTCCTTAGCATTTACAATAAAGATGATTTCAAATAAAAAAAGAATTTGTGCATGAGGACTTCATAGTTTTTTGCCTTTGAAAATCCAGCTACAAAAATTCATCCCTGCCTTGCCACTAAAGACATGCCAGACAGCACCACTGCAGCTTCCCCAGCCTGAGGGTCTGGTGCAGCAACCACATGTGTCCTCATAGTTGGTCCCAATCCCTCAGGCCATGTTGCACGCATGCCACCATAGATGGCCCCCAGTGGCTGTGAACATGAACACTACCCAGCTGCAGTCCCCAATACTATCCATGCACTCTGGGTCAACCTTGGCCCCTGCTGCTGGCCTCAGCTCTTGCCAATGTATGCGTACCTTCAGCTGATCCCTTGAGCCAGATATGTGGATACTATTGGTCCTGGTCCCCAATACCATCTGCCCCAATTTCTCACTGCTGGTCCTGGAGGTGCTGCTGAGGACTCCAATAGCCATTGTAGCCACCATGGGCCCCCTGAAGTTCTTGACCACAAAGTTACCAATATCATAGGCCCAGCCGAGCTGCTGAGACATGACACCTCCTGAACCAGAGACATCACATGCCCTCATACATGGCACCTCAGCCACTAAACATGATATCACAGTGTTTCCAGCACACCACCTCCCACCACCACCAGGTAAAGCTCTTTACTTCCTGAAGCCAGTTCATAAAGCCTAGAAGAGCTGATTGCTTCTTCTAATGTAGAGGCACCTACACAAGGCTATACAAATGATGAAGAATCAGGAAAGCATGACATGACTAAACAACACAATAAACTTCCATTAACCTACATTTAAGATATAGACATCTATAAACTCCTGACAAAGAATTAAATTAAAAACAACTGTTCTAAAGAACCCTAGTGAGTGATAAGAATACTGAAATGACTGAAATTTAAAAAATCAATTGAAATCTTCAACATCAGACCTGGTCAGACAGAAGAAAGAATCAGTGAACTCAAAGTAGGTCATGTGGAACTATAGTCAGAGGAGAAATAGAAAAAAATGAAAAGGAATGAAAAAAGACTACGGGGTTTATAAGACATCATCAACAGTACTAATATTTACATTTATGAGAGTCCTGGAAGGAGAAGGGGGGGAAGGGGGCAGAAAGCTTCTTGAAAGAAATAATGGCTGATAATTACCCAAGTCTGAGAAGAGATACATATATCTAGGTACAGGACTCAAAGGTCTCCCAAACAGGTTCAATCCAAAGAAGATTTACTGAGGCAAATTATAGCCAAAGTGTCAAAAATCAAAGGCAAAGATTATTTTTTAAGACAGAGATTTTTTAAGTTTTTCTTTTAATTCCAGTTAGTTAACAGTGTTATATTAGTTTCAGGTGTACAATATAATGACTCAACAGTTTCATACCACACCCAGTGCTCATTAAGATAGGTGCACTCCTTAATCCCCATCACCTATTTCACCCTCCCATCCCCTCCTCTCTGGTAACCATTGGTTTGTTCTCTACAACTAAAAATCTGTTTCTTGCTTTGACTCTCTCATTTCTTTTCCTTCTTTGCTTTGTTTCTTAAATTCCACATATGGGTGAAATCATATGGTATTTGTCTTTCTCTGACTGACATATTATGCTTAGCATTATACTGTCTAAGCCACTAAGGAAAACAGTATGGAAGATCCTCACAAAATTAAACATGGAACTACCAGGATAATCTCACTGTGGGTGTATATCTAAAGGAAGTGAAATTACTACCTTGAAGACATATGTTCATTACGGCATTATTCACAACAGCCAAGACACAGAAACAGTGTCAATCAATGGATGAGTGGATAACAATATACAACTGAGTGTGTATAAATATGGAAGTGTACACACACACACAGCTGAATATTATTCAGCCTTAAAAAAGAAGGACATATTTCCATTGTCAGGATAAACCTGGAAGACAATATGCTAAATGAAATAAGCTAGATACAGAAAGGCAAATACTCATGATCTTATTATAATTGGAATCAGAAAAAAAAATTGAATTTATAGTAATGGAGAGTACAATGGTGGTTACCAGAGACTGAGGGGTTGGAAGAAAGGGGAGATACTGATCAAAGAGTACAAACATTCAGTTATAAGATGAATACGTTCTGGAGACCTAATGCACTACATGGTGACTATAATGAACAGTAATGTATTGTATACTTGAAATTTGCTAAGGGAGTAGATCTCAAGTCTTCTCCTCACCCCACCCCCCACCCACAAAAAGGTAACTATATGAGTTGATGGATATGTTAATTAGTTTGATTAGGGTTATCACTTCAAAATGTATACATATATATGAAAACAATACATTATATACCTAAAGTATATAATTTTTGTCAATCATACCTCAGTAAAGCTTGGGACAAAAAGAATTTCTTCAATATTTCTTTTTGATTCAGAATGTGATGAAAACTAGTAAGAGTAGTAAAGAGATGATGAGGAGTGTGACTTCCAAAATAACAATGTGACAGGCTTTATTGACACACTCCCCAGTGACATGGGTCAAAAGTATATACATTTATACATCTGTTTGTGTACATCTACATCTATCTATCTATCTATCTATCTATCTATCTATCTATCTATTAATCAATCAAACCTACAATCTTTTGAAGACTGCAGGAGTGGCCCTAAGGAAAAACAGCTAATAGAGAAACATCTATCCAAGGAAATCTGTGAAACTTTGGTAAGAAAGGGGGAAATCTGTGAACCAAGATCACTCCGTCCTTTACCTCTCCTAGTCACTGAAGCAGAGACACCAACTCCACTTTTCTCTTGTGAAGTTTATTCAGCTACTCTTCTAGAACCTGACTTCCAGTATAGACTCATCATACCACATGACACAATTGGGTGAGAAATACTTGGCCACAACAGCAACATGCAGAAGAATGAAACTGGACCTTATACCATACACAAAAGTAAATTTAAAATGTTTGAACGATCTGTGAGACAGGAAACCATCAAAATCCTAGAGGAGAACACAGGCAGCAACTTCTTCAACGTCAGCTGTAGCTACTTCTTATTAGACACATCTCCAGAGGCAAGGGAAACAAAAGCAAAAATGAACTATTGAGATCTCATCAAGATAAAAAGCTACACAGTGAAGGAAACAATCAACAAAACTAAAAGGCAACCTACAGAATGGGAGAAGATATTTGCAAATGACATATCTGATAAAGGGCTAGTATCCAAGATCTATAAAGAACTTATCAAACTCAACATCCAAAAAACAAATAATTCAGTCAAGAAATGGGCAAAAGACATGAATAGATGGAACTGGAGGGTATCATGCTGAGTGAAGTAAGCCAGTCGGAGAAGGACAAACATTATATGTTCTCATTCATTTGGGGAATATAAATAATAGTGAAAGGGAATATAAGGGAAGGGGGAAGAAATGTGTGGGAAATATCAGAAAGGGAGACAGAACGTAAAGACTGCTAACTCTGGGAAACGAACTAGGGGTGGTGGAAGGGGAGGAGGGGGGGGGTGGGAGTGAATGGGTGACGGGCACTGGGGGTTATTCTGTATGTTAGTAAATTGAACACCAATAAAAAATAAATTAAAAAAAAAAGAAAACATTCATGGGGGCCAAGAAAAAAAAAAAAAGACATGAATAGACACTTTTCCAAAGAGACATCCAAATGGTCAACAGATACATGAAAAGACGCTCTACATCACTTGGCACCAAGGAGATACAAATCAAAACCACAATGAGATACCACCTCACACCTGTCAGAATGGCTAAAATTAACACAGGAAACAACAGATGTTGGCAAGGATGTGGAGAGAGGGGAACCCTCATGTATTGTTGGGAATGCAACCTAGTGCAGCCACTCTGGAAAACAGTATGGTGGTTCCTCAAAAAGTTAAAAATAGAACTACCCTATAATCCAGCAATTGTACTACTAGGTACTTACCCAAAGGATACAAAAATATTGATTCAAAGGGAAATTATCCACTCTGGTGTTTATAACAGCATTATTAGCAATAGACAAATTATGGAAAGAACCCAAATGTCCATCAACTGATGAATGGATAAAGAAGTGATATATATGGGTGTGTGTGTGTGTGTGTATAGACACACACACACACACACACACACACATATATATATATATATATATATATATGCAATAGAATATTACTCAGCCATCAAGAAGAATGAAATCTTGCCATTTGCAAAGACATAATGGTGCCAGAGAGAATTATGGTAAGTGAAATAAGTCAGAGAAAGACAAATACCATGATTTCACTCTTATGTGGAATTTAAGAAACAAAACAGATAAACACAGGCAAATGGGGAAAAAAGAGAAGGAAGGAAACCATAACTGTAAGATACTCTTAACTATAGAAAACAATTTGAAGGTTGCTGGAGGGGAGGTGGGTGAGGGATGGGCTAAATGGATCCTGGGTATTAAGGAATACACTTGTTGTGATGAGCACTGGGTGTTATTATAATTGATGAATCACTAATTTCTACTCCTGAAATCAATATTACACTGTATCTTAATTAACTAGAATTTAAATAAAGACTTCAAACATGAAAAAAAAGAAACACTTGGTCTCTTTGCCCCACCCCAGCAACCTTTGTGTGGACACCATCACAAGGAAAGGGGGATCAGTGAATGGTAATGGATGATAATAAAAGAATGGTACTAGTGAAGGAGATGTTAGCAGAGATGTTGCTAGCTGTAAGATGCTTTGTTCGTTCAGCAATTGCCTACTCCCAGTTTGGGCCATTTGGCAGCCTATTAGGAGTATTAACCTCATGTCCCCCAATAGCAAGAAAGCAAGATGGGATCCACTGACAGATGGGGAGACACAAAGTAGGTTATTCCTACCATCTTCATTTCTCCTATTAGCACAGGCCTCTTGCCGTTATTCCTGCGAGAGCATCTGAGTAATTCTACTTTACTTTGCTCGAATGCAAAACCTCCTAATTATTTCAGTGTCTTCTTCAGGTGGGGGTTTAACAAAAAGCAAAGCACATCTTTGCCACAAATTTCAATGAGTAAACAATGGAAAACGCACAACGTTTGTAAAATCTGTATGATATCTTTGCATCTTTCCCTGCCACGTTCTGGTTTCTAGTTCACACATCCTGTAACTCCCTATCTTCTGGAGCTAATGCAAACGGACACAAAGTGGGGCACTCGGCTGGCTCAGTCAGAAGAGCCAGGACTTCCTGATCTCAGGGTCATGGGTTCAAGTCCCGTGTTGGGGGTAGATATTACTTAAAAATAAAATCTTAAGAAAAGGAAATTGACACAAAGTAACAGACTACAGATAGGTGTATTTTAAAACTTTTAGAATAAACTTATGATGCAGAGCATAGGGCAATGGAAATTTTGCATAAATTTAGGTCAGGCTTTCCAATTTTTTATGCTCTCATTTCTTAGAACTCTTTTTCCTAGCAGACGAACCTATGCCTGTCGGGCCAATGTTGGTTGCTCAGAACTCATTAGCCAAAAAAGAACGTGTTTCACTTACAGATGTGGAGAACCCTTACCTTATTTGGTGACAACTGAAGTGATGCTCTCTATAGTCCTGTCACCTTGGGTGTCTACCGTAAAGTTCCATAAGCTTATTCTGGTCAATGGCTGAAAATAATGTTACTGAGGCATTCTGGCCTGAAACTGGAGACATAACCCCTGGCAGAAACATGTCTGAAACGCTGTTTCTTTTGTTCAGAAAAAATTGTTAATGCCAATTCCAGAAAGAAACTAAACTAAACCAACAGAAAATTAAACAGTGCTGCTCATAAAGCAACTTGCAGTGTTTTGTGCCAATAATCATTTGATTTGGCACTGTTTTATGATTCCAACAGGGTCAATCCTGTTGTGTTGCAGCTATATGAGACCACAGCAAACCCTTTATTTCCTCATTGTAATTGTAGCCTATTGACAACTAAGACACGGAGCAGGGATATTTAAGCCACAATTTTGCGTAGAGTTGAGTTCTCTGCTCAGTTGCTTCCTATCTTCATGCAGTGACTGTTTCACTCATTTTCCTCATCATTATTTTAAAAATCCCATGCTTTGTTTTGCTTATTAATTACTGATCCCAATTTGTATCATGTACCCTGCAGGCCAGTGGTGCGTTGCAAACCGGTACTGATGCCCGTAGTACATCCCATCTGCTTTGGTGCTCGTGTCCTGCCGGGCTGTGTTTAGAGTCCTCTACCACCAACACAACTCGTCTTCCCTGTCCACTAACACAGTCTTCTACCTTCTTTTCCCCACTACCAATTCATCTCCAGGGGCATGTAAATTGTATACTCTAAGTTAAAGACCCTTTCCCAACCTGAGCCTCTAAATCCTCAAGCCATAAAAATGGGGCATGAGGTAGGTGCTGTTCATCAGCAAAGTGACCTGAGAGAAGACACATTTACACTCATTCCAAGAACAGGAGTAAGCAATACTTAACCGGTGTGTGGCTGTAAAACAGAGAACGAGTATTAATTGTCTATTGGTTTCTGAAGTTTTCTGTTGAAACGATGACATTGGAATTGAGGGGTGTCAGCTTAGTATGCTGCATTTGATAGTTTGAATAACTATCAAATATAGGGAATTTAAATTTCTTTTGAGTAATTAAATTGAATAGTTTGACCAGTCAGCTTTCTTGAGGTACAGACCCCTTATTTTGTCTTGAAATTATTCTCCTGGCTATTTATGCTGATTAAATCAGGCATTACATTCCCCTATTTCTATCTCTTGCTTAATCCTAGATTACACTTGAGCCATTTCTCACCCCCTCAGCCCTTAGTGACCCACTGTTACATTTCAAATGTGATTAGCATTTTGGACTGGGCTTGGAGTGGCTCCACCCTCTGCCCCTAATAAGGGCTTCAAGGCAATGCCAAACAATTAAATTGTCTCTGAACGCAGAAATTCACAAGTTCTGAAATCAGAAAGCAATCCTTGTGTAATTCTTGGTGGAATGCATAGTTAGAAAGCCCAAACTGCTTGACACGAAAGCACATTCAGAGACCTTGTCGATCCAGCTAACTAGGCAGTCCCCATTCCTAAAGCACAACCTAACAGCACCACCTCCTCTACTTTTTAAATCACACAAGCATTGAGCACTGCAGTGTGGGTCAAATTCTCTTCTACTTTAGCAGATGTCAGCACCAGAGAGACATCTGGCATCCTTCCCTGGACCCCTGCAATCACAGTAGGGAATTTGCTTATTGTTCTCATATTTAAGTAGAAAACCCACAGAGACTTGCAAACCAGGGGCAGAAAAATGCACTGAGTCACTGAGGGGAGGCTTCCTTCTGCAGATGTACCTGACTCAGGACAGTGGAAGGGATTCAGGCAAACCACACACACTCATTTGGAATGTTCTCTGGATTTCACAGTTTCACCATTTACCATCAGTCCAGAGGGAGTGGCTTAACTTAAACCCTATCAGATTTAAGAACATGAAGCTTTAACACTTACGAATCCAAGTAAGAGTCATTAACCTAAAATGGTTTCAAAGAGATTGACAGGGGAAAGTATATAAAAATGGATTTATGGCCTCAAGGTCTCATGGTGGTAGCTCTTCAGGGATTTCTCTTTCATTCAGTCAGTAGCATGAAAGCCCTGCCTTGTGTACAAGCCAGACACCATCATTGTCACTTCCTCACTAGTTGACAAGTTCCCTTTAATCGTAATGCCTATACTTGTGACATTTCCCAATGATTTCCGATTAAAGCTGCCTGACACCTGTGTGTTTGCTTTGAGATTTGATTATTGGGTAGCTTTAGAACTGTGCAGAATTTGCTCTCAGCCTGGTTGGTGGCCCACTTTTAATGCAAACCAGGGTCCCAGGCTGTCTGCAAATCATGAATACAGAGAGGGAGGAGGTGGCTTGAGGAAGCTGAAAGGAGAGAGAAGTATCTTTCCAGAAGAGAAAAGCTGGGGAGCCTGCCTCCCAGAAGCCCTGTGGCAGTGAATGCTGGCCCTGAGTTTCTGGAAGCCACTGCACAGCATGTAATCAAATGTGATTTCTCCTGATTACTCAGAAGTAATTAGGAAGCACCTCCCCACCCAAGACCTCTACCTAATTAGAAGTATCTGGTAAGAAGGTATTTGCATATCTTCAAGTCATATTATGTTATGAGGACATTTGAGCTGATGAAAACTGACACTTACCTTAAAATAAAAATGTATCACTTTGAAACCAGGAGTCATGTGAAACTCACAGCTGAGGATTTGGGAACCTGTTTTAATTGATGAGACACAGCAGCTCTGCCTCATGAAGCAAATCAGAGCATGAAGCGGGAGGAATGTAAATATGCAGAGGTCAGACTATCACAGCGAGAAGCAGAGCTGCAGACGCTATGAACAGTACAGGTCCCCTGACTGCGGTTTCTAGCTTTGCTCTTCTCTCTTCCCTTGGGATGTATAAATCAGAATTTATAGGGGAAACTCCTCTCTCTCCCTCTCCTCCTCTGTGTTATCTTCGCGTGCCATTTCTACTGATTAGAGAATTACCACCAAGTAGTATGATCTGGGGACAACAGAAAAGCCTGGAGAAATAAGCAATTTTGCAGTTGATTCTCAGAAGCATGACATCATTTCATGTAACTGCATTTGCTTTTCAATAATTACAAAGAGTCTTTTTAACATTACAGCAATAACTGCTGCTTACTATACACTTGGCATTGTCCTACATCTTTCACATGAATTAATCCATCCAGTCCTTACAAAAATCCTCTGAAGTAGGTGCTCTTGTTATCTCCATATTAATTGTTAAGAATCAGAGCCTACGTGCTGGAATAATTTGTTCTAGATCATGCAGCTTGTAAATTCAAGATTTAAAAACATGGCCAACCTAGCTTCAGAGCCTGAACTCTAAGCACCTGCATTTTTGTTGCTAGTTCCTCTGGGTAATGTGTCTACATCCTCTCTCTCGCTCTTGCTCTTGCTCTCGCTCTCGCTCTCTCAGTCTCTCTGACACACACACACAAACACACACACACAGAGAAAAGAGGATTCTAAATGGGTCACCGAGGGCTTCTAGTGATTCCCAAATACATTGTCCAGTTACTCCCATCATATATTGGAGAGAGGTCCCACTTCCTATCAATGACCTAGATTTCCTGAAATACTTTATTCACTGTTTGATAGGAAAAAAAAGGTAAATAGGATGGTTGCTACATGTGTTTGACATATGTTACTTTTTTCCAGTTTTGTTGGGGTTTAGCTGATACATAACACTGTGTACAATGAAGGTGCACAACGTGATAATTTGATACCCGCATATATTGCGAAATGATTACCAAAATACAATCAGTTAATGCATCTATCACCTCATGTATGTTCACTTTTTGCTGTTGTAATGAGAAGAGTTAAGATCTACTCTTTCAGCAACTTTCAAGTATGCAGTTCGGTACTGTCAATGAAAGCCACCCTGCTGTACATTACTTTCCCACACTTTGCTCTTTGTATAACTGGAAGTTTCTACCCATTGACCAACATATTTCCCACACCCCCAGCCACAGTAATTGCCACTCTACTCTTGTTTCTATGAGTTTGGCTTTTTTTTTTTTATATTTCACAGATAAGTGAGTCATATAACGTTTGTTACTTTCTGATTTATTTCACTTAGAATAATGCCCTCAAGGTCCATCCATGTTGTCACAAATGGCAGGATTTCCTTCTTTTTGCGGTTGGATAATATTCCAGTGTGCGTGTGCATCCTACATTTCCTTTATCCATTCATCCTTGGTGGACACTTTGTTTCCATGTCTTTCTTGGCTATTATGAATAATGCACTGAACATGGGAGTGCAGATACATCTCTGACACAATGATTTAACTTCCTTCTGATATATACTCAGAAGTGGGAGTGCTGTATCATGTGATAGCACTATCTTTAATTTTGGGAGGAAACTCCATACTGTTTTCATTGTGGTTATACCGACTTACATTCCCACCAACAGTGCACAAGGGAACCTTTTTCTCCACATCTCCACTAGTACTTGTTATCTCTTATCTTTTTGACAATAGTCATTCTAATGACATAATGTATTATCTTATTGGAATTTTGATTTGAATTTATATGATGATTAATGATGTTGAGCAACTTCCCATGAGCCTATTGGCCATTTGGATATCGTCTTGGGGAAAATGTCTAGTCAGCCCCTCTGCCCATCTTTTAACCTGTTAATTGGTTTGTTTTTATTGATTTATTGGCTATGGAGTTGTATGAGTTCTTTAAATATTTTGGGCATCAGCCCATTATTGGATATATGATTCTCAAATATTTTCTCCCATTCCATAGGTTGCCTTTTCATTTTGTTGACTATTCCTTTCTCTCTTTTTTTGTATATTTTTTATTGGAGTTCGATTTGCCAACATATAGCATAATAATACCTAGTGCTCATCCCATCAAGTGCTCCCCCTCAGTGCCCATCACCCAGTCACCCCATCCCCCCACCCACCTCCCTTCCACTACCCCTTGTTCGTTTCCCAGAGTTAGGAGTCTCTCATGTTCTGTCACTCTCACTGATATTTCCCACTCATTTTCTCTCCTTTCCCCTTCATTCCCTTTCACTATTCTTTATATTCCCCCAAATGAATGAGACCGTATAATGTTTGTCCTTCTCCGATTCACTTACTTCACTTTCGCTGCATCAAGACTTGCCAGTTTGATGTAGTCCCACTTGTTCATTTTTGCTTTTGTTACTTGTGCTTTTGATGTCAAATCCAAAACATCATTGTCAAGTACAGTGTGAAAGAGTTTTTTCTTTATGTTTTCCACAAGGAAGTTTATGATTTCATCTCTTCTGTTTAAGTTCTTAATTCACTTCAAGTTAATTTTTGCAAGTTCCAAAATTACTGGTTGCCAGAAGGGTGAGGGTCGGGGCAATGGGTGGAATAGATGAAGCAGACTAATAGGTGCAAACTCCCAGTAACAAAATGAAGTCACAAGGTTGAAAGGTGCAGCATGGGGAATATAGTCAACAATATTATAATGGCATTGTGTGGTGATAGGTAGTGACTGCACTTATTGTGGTGAGCATAACTTAATGTATGGAGTTGATGAATCACTAAGTTGTACCTCTGAAACTAACATAGCATTGTATGTCGACTATACTTCAGTGAAAAAAAAAACAGGGGTCCAAAAAAAAACAGGGGTCCAATTTCATTCTTTTGTGTGTGGATATCTAGTTTTCCCAACACCATTAACAATACCATCCTTTCCCCAATGAGTATTCTTGGCTACTTTGTCAAACATGAGTTGATCATATATGTGTCGAGTTGTTTCTAGGCTCTTGATTCTGGTCCATGGGTCTATGTGTCTGCTTTTATATCAGTTCCACACTGTTTTGATCATTATTGTTCTGTAATAGAGTTTGAAATCAGGAAGTATGATGCCTCCAGCTTCGTTCTTTCTCAAGAAAGCTTTGCTTATTAGGGGTCTTTTGTGGCTCCATCTTAATTTTAGGATTGATTTTTCTATTTCTGTGAAGAATGCATTGGAATTTTAATAGGGACTGAATTGAATTTGTAGATGGCTTAGGATTGTATGGACATTCTTACAATGTAACTATTTCAATCTATGAATGTGTGATACTTTTCCATTTATTTGTGTCTTCCTCAGTTTCTTTAATCAATATCTTAAAGTTTTCAGTATATAAATGTTTAACCTCCTTGGTTAAATTTATTCCTAAGTATTTTGTTTTTGACTATTATGAATGAGATTTATTTATCTTCAGATATTTTGTTGCTAGTGTATAAGATGCAACTGATTTTTATATCTTGACTGTATCCTAAAACGACTAAATTTTTAAAATTCTAACAGTTTTTTGATGGAGTCTTTAAGTTTTTCTATGTATACAATCATGTCAACTGCAAAATTTTACTTCTTCCTTTGCAATTTAATTGCCCTTTGTTATTTTTTCTTGCCTAGTTGTTCTGGCTAGGACTTTCCAGTACTATGTTGAATAGGAGTGATGATAGTGAACACACTTGTTTTTTCTCTGGTTTTGGAGGAAAAGCTTTCAATCTTTCACCATTGAGTGTGATGTTAGCTGTGGGTCTGTCACAGATTGAGGACCTTTATTGTGTTGAAGTATGTTTCTTCTGCACCACTTTGTTGAGGGTTTTTATCACAAAGGGATGTTGTATTTCTTTTCAAATGCTTTTCCTGCACCTGCTGAAATGATCTTATGACTTTTATCTTTCATTCTATAAATGTGGTGTATTGCATTTACTGATCTGTGTATGTTGAACCATCCTTGCATCGAGTGGGATAACTCCCACTTGATCATGATATATGATCCTTCTAATATTCTCAATTCAGTTTGCTAATATTTTGTTGAGAATTTTTGCACCTATATTTATGAGGGGGTATTTGTCTATAGTTTTCTTTTCTTGTTGTGTCCTTATGTGACTCTGGTATCCGGGTAAAACTGGCCTCATAAAATATGTTTGGGATTGTTCCCCCCCCCCTTCCATTTTATTTTTAGAAGAGTTTGAGAAGAATCGGTATTAGTTCTTCTTTAAGTATTTGATAGAATTCATTCATGAAGGCATCTAATGCTAGTATTTTTTTCTTGGGAAGTTGTTGATTACTGATTCAATCTCTCATTATTGTTCTGTTCAGATTTTCTATTCTTCATGGTTCAGTATTAATGGGCTGTATTTCTACAAATTTATCCATTTCTCCCAAGGTGTTAAATTTGTTGGCGCATGGTTGTTCACAATAGTCTTGTAAGATCCTTTGTGTTTCTGTGATATCAGTTGTAACGTCTCCTCTTTTACTTCTAATTTTATTTATTTGGGTCCTCTTTTTTCTTGGTAAATTTAGCAAAAATGTTGTCAATTTTTGTCTATCTTTTCAAAAAGAACCCAACTCAGTTTTGTTCATCTTTTCTGTTGTTTTCCTATTCCCTATTTCATTTATGTCTGCTCTTATTATTATCACCTTCCTTTTGCTAATTCTAGGCTTCGTTTGTTATTCTTTTCCTAGTTTCTTCAGGTATAAACTTAGGCTGTTTTTTTTTTTAAGATTTTATTTACTTATTCATAGAGATGCAGAGAGAGAGAGAGAGAGACAGAGAGTAGCAGAGACACAGGCAGAGGGAGAAGCAGGCTCCGTGGGCCTCGATCCACGGTCTCCAGGATCACGCCCTGGGCTGCAGGCGGCGCTTAACCGCCACCGGGGCTGCCCTAAACTTAGGCTGTTTATTGCCTATGTTTTTTTCTTAAGGTAGGCATTCGTCATTAAAACTTCCCTATGAGAACTGCTTTTGCTCTATTCCATATTTAGGTATTTTGTGTTTCCATCTTTATTTGTTTGAAGATATTTTTTTATTTCTCTTTTGATTTCTTCTTTGGTCTGTTGGTTGTTCAGGAGCAAAGGAATAAAGGGGTGATAAATAGACTGAATAGAGTTTCTTTTAAAGTGATGAACACATTATAAAATCAACTTTGTTAATGGTTGCACATATCTATGAATATACCGAAGACAAATGAATTATACATTTTAAATAAATTAACTCTATAGTATGTGAATTAGATCTCAAGTCTATTTTTTTTAAAAAAAGAGATGATTAGGATATCTTGTGAATTTAAGAATTGTCTCCAGAAAACAAGGTACTACTACTTAACATGGAATAAAGAGTTGTCTTGAGCAATAAACACCAAATCTAGGATCAGAAGACCTAGTTTCTTTTTATTTTTTTTTATTTTCCTAGTTTATTTTTTATTTCATTTATTTATTTTATTGAAGTTCAATTTGCTAACATATAGTATAACACCCAGTGCTCATCCCATCAAGTGCCCTCCTCAGTGACCTGGTTTCAAATACCAGCCCAGTCCCTAATTATTTTCATAGCCTTGGGCATCCCATGTAACCTTTTGTCCCACTATTCTCTTCTGTACAATGGAAATGATAATACGTGCAACAGAAAGCTCAAAAATTTGTTTTGACAACAAAAATTATAGAATAAACCCACTTTATCAACAATAAAGTAATATATAAATTCACAGACTTCTTATAGCTTCTGGATTCCTCAGATGTCCTCAAAACAAGGACTGAGCAATAGTATTTTTTAAATGCCTTCTATAAAAAAATGAGAACTTCATGGTTCATGTTTTGAGAGACAGAAGTGGAGTTTTTCCCCTTCTGGAGATACTCTGGTTTATCTAAGTATCTAATATCATTCCTTACTCCAAAACACAATGCATATTTTTTATGGGCATACACAGTACTGTCTGTTCATCTTTTCCTACTAACACAGTAGGAAAACCTGCACGATGGGTTTCTCAGAACCCATGGCAGCAAAATATTCTCATATTAGTTAAGGAAAGCATAAATATGGTGCATGACATGAAAAGAATGATATAAGCTATCTTTAGATATTATTAGATCTGTATCTGATCTAGGAGATTAAATTATTAAGATTCACTCTTCTGTTCTCTATATCTCAACTTTTCTTTTCTCTTTATTGGACTTATCCCTAGATTATTTTTCCCTTGTGGATGCAGAGATGCTTCTCTAAGTACACACTGTACTGAGAGCTAGAAATTCTGGACACAAAAAAGCCCCTTTTTCCCAACAGGTGCAGCAGTTACTGGAGTAGAATCTGATTGGTCTCCCTGGGTCACTACCTCTCCAACTCTCACCCAATCACTATCTGTACCTGAATGTGTGTGTGTGTGTGTGTGTGTGTGTGTGTGTGTGTGTGTATGGGCAGGGGCAAACAGGGTATTCTCATAAGTCAAATTTAATCACATAGCTACTCTTATAATGGCATGGCAACATAAGAACACAGTATTTCTTTAAAAAAGAGACCAAAAATAAAGAAATCACCAATATGGTGGAGTAGTGGATTCCAGCCTCCATCCTGCTATAAAAAAACAACAGTAAGACAGCAATCTACAAATTAAAATAGCTTTGGGAGAGCTGAGAAGTCCACTTCAGAAGCTTCAGCAATACAGTGGAGCAAAAAATCCCTGTGAATAAATGCACAAAAAGCATAGGAAGAATAGTTTTATTTTGCCTGCATCATCCTATCCTCCAAGCCAGCACTTTTCAGCACCAATAGGGAATTTCCTGGCCCCAAGAGAGTTCCCCTTGCTGGAGGAAGGAGAATAGAGTGAATGTAAGGCTCTAAGGATTATGAAGAATGATACCACCAAACATGACATCACCAAAGGAACACAGTAAACGTCCAGTAACTGATCACAAAGAAATGGAGATCTATGAATTGCCCAATACAGAATTAAAAAGAATTGTTCAAAAGATGTTCAAACACCTATGAGAGAAGGGAATTAAAGCATACCACTATAGAAAATCACCAATTCACAAAGGAAGACAGCAAAAGAGGAAAAAAGTAACAAATGATCTATGAAACACACAGAAAATTGACAAGATGACATTAGTGACTCCTTACTTGTCAACGATTATTTTAAATGTAAATGGATGAAATTCTTCAGTCAGAGGAGGAGAGGAGTAAACGTCAAAAAGCTATTTGAAAGTGTAATATGAAAAAAAAAAGAAAGTGTAATATGAAAAAGTATGTTTATAGCCTACATTTGAAAAGGGTTGTGGTATCATTCCAGTAAAACATTAATGACCTTTCATTTTGTTGAGGTTTTAACTTTATTTCTCTAATTCATGTCATGGGTTATGATGGAAGCATTGAGTTATTTATTAAGGTCTAACTCCCTACCTGGAATATATACTCCTGAAGAGGATTGTGTCTGTAAATCACCAGTTCTTCCAGCAGTGCCTGGTACATAGTAATGTTGCAATGGCAGTTTTCACTAAGCGGCACTGAGAGGTGGTCGAGGGTGGAGGGCCTGGGTGAGGACGGCCCAAAGTGGGCAGATGAAGGGCCATGCCAGCCTTTGTCTCTGTGGCTATGTTTCTCTGGCCAGAGCCAGAAATTTCTCTGCCTTGCAGTGATATGTCACCAGGGGAAAAGGGTGCCAGTAGAACACTTTTGAAAAAAGTGTCACAATGTCTGTTCAGGACAGCCTTAAGTATCTTCGTTTCCACTGAGACTTGCTTTTTTTTTTTGAGACTTGCTTTTTTTACATAGCTCCTGACAGCACAGTCTTTCAGGGAGGGTCTAATTTCTTCAGGGATGCTGGTTAAAAAGCCTGGCTGTCCCAGACAACTGCCATGGTCACCTCTCAGGGATGCTGAGGCTTAGGAATTGAGAGAGTGTAATTGTTAAAATTCAGATAGTTCTAGATTCCAAGCCTGGACTAAACTAACCTCGACCAGTTAAGAAAATATTCTATGAGACAGAGATGCAGACACATGGGTGGCTGATGTTGAATTGTGTTCCTGAGCCTTTGATCAAGGATGTCATTAGAATTATCTAACAACAAATATTATAAATATAAAATATAAAATAAATATAAATATAAATATAAAACAACAGATATATTGGCACAACAAATACTGACCAATCAGTAGAGGTGGAGAAGGCACTTTTGGGCCCCAACTCCATGAGGCACTGATTCTATAGTCACTGGACCCTGTGGGGAAGGGGTGAAGGTGACTGGCCCAGTGGAAGGTGCCGGAACACTTAGGTAAAGCAGAACAGCCTCAGGGCATTAACCTGCATAGTACATGACAGTGTGAACTGGTTGGTTGTGGTTGTGTGACAATGTGAACTGGTTGTCCTGCATCAGGAAATTTCCCTTGGCACCATAAACTCTGAGTCACCAGCAGTTTATATAGAATCTTTGCGTGTATTAGCTGAAAGCATTCCCTGCCATCAGGGAAGGTGAGCAGTGCTGGCTTCACTGTGAAGACAGGAAGAGTGTTTAAGAAATGAAAGGTTCCCCTCCAGAATGGTGAATCAGAAAAAGGTAGCTTCTCAGAGTGAAGAGGTACTGTCTCTAGGGGAATGATCTGGAAAAGTTCCTACTCCCCATAAGAAATATCTCCCTCTCATGAGAAGAGGACTCAGAAAGAAGTGCCTCTCTGCCAGATGTAGCAGGGGGGTTGCATGTTGGAGAGGAGACTCCGAGCTGCATATCAGTGTCCCCACCCCAGTGACTGGGCACTCAGTGCAGTGTGCAAACCACACAACTGTGCAAGGTGGCCCCACCAAACCCTGGTTACACTCCTCGAAGTTATTTTCTCACTTCACCTCCCAAACTTATTTCCTCTCCTTTTGTCCTTGATGAACACATCCCCTATTAAATATGTTAAAAAGTTTAGAGTTTCCATGTGTCACAATGAATTTGGCTTCTCTTCTTCAATGTATTTTAACTTTGGCACATAAAATACAGCACAACTATGTGGTGAGAGACATCTGTCTTACTAGATGGCTCCATGGTGAACACAGTGCTGTTTTCAATTGTCAGGTCCACAACCTTGAACCCAAGGTGGCCCCTTCATTCCCAGAACAGAAGGAGAAGCATCCAGGACTGGTGCGTGTTCCTGCAAGTCATTCTGCTAACGTCCTGCAGCCTGGCCTGCAGGGATCACTTCCAGGCGTAAGAGGATAATTCAGCGTTCACAGCCCATTGATTTCCTGGCCATGTCTGCGGAAATGTCAATAAGGCGCCAACTGTGGCAGGGGTTGTCTTGTGATCCATTCTCTTTTCTGCTGCAATTCAGTTTGTCAAGGCTGCCAGATAATCCATGATGACTTTAGTCACTATAACCTGGACTGGTTTTGGGTCATTGACTTGGTTTCCACATTAGTTAGCTAATATTCTAGAGTGTTACCATTGTGCATATTTATATCAGAGTATATACATCTTGGACAATTGCAGTGTTTGAAGATTTAAGACCTCTGCTTTCAGAGTGTCCAGCGAAATATGAGACAAATACACAACAGGCTCTGAGCAGGACAACAGAATTGGTTTTCCACTAACTAGCTCAATAGTGTCTGTCAGGTCACCTCACACCCTGGAAAGCAGACCAGTCTATTGCAGTGAAATGTCTTATGACACTGTGACTATAAATCACGCTAGCATGAAGGCACACTTGTAATTCTCCTGGGGCACTGAAGAGCAGCACTCCAGTTCTTCCTTTTTTTTTTTCTTTTTTACTATTTTTTTTTTATTGGTGTTCAATTTGCCAACATATAGCATAACACCCAGTGCTCATCCCATCAAGTTACCCCTCGGTGCCCGTCACCCAGTCACCCCCACCCCCCGCCCACCTCCCTTTCCACCACCCCTTGTTCGTTTTCCAGAGTTAGAAGTTCTTCCTGACTTGGGAGGGGACTGTATTGCTGGCAGCAGAGCCATCCCTGGCTTCCTCTGAATAGTAGGAATAGTAAGTACAGCAGCAGGAATGCGGAGGCCCTCGGAGCAGCACACAGGTAGGGGTCTTCCCAGCTACTCCCCTGCGCCCATGCTGCGAGCTCTCAGTAACTGCCCTGATCACATCTGCAGCCCAGTCATTCCCCTGCCCTTTCCCTGTCGGCATCCCCAGCCCAGTAACAGTGGTTCCCTGACAGCGCAGAGTTCCTCCTCTTTCTCTTACTCATTTCCTTGGCCAGGTCACAGGGCTGCACCAGGGCCCAGGCTCCTGTATTTGCCCGATTCATGTTCTGTGTCCAGAGGCCTCACTGCACTGACGGCACACTCCTGCCCTTTTGGTCCCTTCTGTCCAGTCACTCCACTGCACAGGCATTAGGGTGTTCCACTTCTTTGTCCTGTTCACATCCCCTGTCCTCTTACCTCTGTACTGATGGGGTACAGCTCATTCAATAATGTGTGATTGCATCTTCTGGCCAGTGACCCCACTGCAGTGGCAGGGCAGGACTTCTCCCCTTTCCCCATCCACCTGCCCTATCTGGTTATGCTACTGCCACAGTGGGGCACGGCTCTTCTTTCTCATTCTGTTTGTGTCACCTGTCCAGGGACACCACACTCCTGAATGCTATTCTTTGTTCCAGTCACATGATTTGTCCCATCACACCACTGCACTGATGGTGCAGGGCTCCTCCATTTCACATCCTTGGAATGGCTTGCGTAGTTGCCCTACTTCTCCCCATCTTTGCCCTGATGATTATGGGGAGCTGGGGCTGGGGTGGTTGAAGTCTTAAAAACTTAGAACTTTATATTTGTTAAAATTGAAAACTTATGTGATTATAATCTAGAAAAAAACCCTTCTCTGGTAAAGATCCACATTAGTGATATATTCCACTATTTGTCTATCAGAGTGTCTCCATGCAAGAGCAAAAATATCAAAGAATCTCACAATGGGGGCAGCAGGAGGTTTTTATCCCTCTTAGGAAAGACCATAGGTTTATTTCAATTAAAAATACTTGCCATTTTCACAGTATTTAGTTTTGCTTGTATTATACTATCCTTCCTTTATTTCTGACCAATTTTATTACACATTGTTGTGCTTTTTTTAAAATAAAAATTCTTCGTTCATAGCTCTCTTTGGGCATCTCAGACATGTATATCTCAAATTCCTACTCAGGCTCTTCTATCAATTATTTTTCTTGGGAATGGCATCATGTAACTTTGGATTTTGGTCATCAGACTAATTTTTGAATGGGATTCTTTTTGTTAGCTTGCCTTGTTTTCTTACTCTTGCTCTGTGGTAGGCAGAATTTCTATGAAGGGCCCATAGAGTGAGCTTTATGGCTACACCAAAAAAAAATATATTCATATCATAATTCCTGGAACCTGTATATTAATTTATATGGCAAAAGATGTGATTAAATTAAGGATGTTGACAAGAACAGCTTATCCTGGATTATCTGAGTGAGTCCTAAATGCATTATCATGTATCCTTATAAAAAAAAAAGGCTAACGGATGTTGGACAGATACGCACATTAGAGAAGGCAATGTAAATATGAAGCACAGAGATGTACCCAGAATGCCAAGGAATCCCAATAGCCTCCAGAACCTAGAAGAGGCAAGGAATGGATTTTCTCTTAGAATGTCCAGAGAAAGTGTCCTGCTGACCCCTTGATTTCAGACTTCTGCCTTCCAGAACCATGAGAGAGTAAATTGTTATTGTTTTTAACCACCCAGCCTGTGGTTATTAGCAGCTATAGGAAACTAATACAGCTCAAGGACTTCAGGCCATATATCCTGAAGCCAGTGAATGTTATGAAATAGTGCTCCTATGATTGCATTATCTTGTGTGACACAGCTGACATCTAAAAGAGAGATGATCCAGGTGGGTCTAATCTGACCATATGAGCCCCTAAAAGCAGAGACCTGTCTCCAGCTGGTGGCAGAAGAGAAAGGCAAGAGAATTCAGAGTGATTTCAAGCATGGGAAGGATTCGACACACTATTCCTAGCTTTGAAAATGGAGAGGCCAGAGCCAAGTAATGCAGGTGGCTCCTGGAATCAGCTAATGACACCTAGCTGACATCCAGCAAGGACAAGGGGGTCCCAGTGCTACAAAAACACACAGAACATAATTTCCCTGACAACCTGAATGTGCTTTGGAAGCAGATTCTTCCCTAGACCCTCCAGATAAGATACAAACCCAGCTGAGACCTTAATTTTGGACTTAGAAGACCCTAAACTGAGAACTCAGTTAAGCTTGCTCGGACTTCTGATTTATAGAACCGTGAGCTAAAATATAGTTATTTTTTATTTATTTAATTTAGAGAGGGGGGCAGAGGGAGAAGCAGATTCCCTGCTGAACAGAGCCTGACATGACCCTGAGATGGTGACTCTGAGATGGTGACCCTGAGATCATGACCTGAGCTGAAATCAAGAGTCAGATGCTTGACTGAGCTACCAAAAATACATGTTTTAAGCTGGTAAATTTATGGTAATTTGCTATGCCAGCAATAGAAAATAAATATGTCCTCTGTGTGGTCTTCCTTGCCTATTTAGAGATTGTGCAGTTGTTTCCACCTGGTCGACAGGCCCCCTTTCCACTGCCTCCTCCAAACCAGACTGGACATGGTTACCTCTGTTTTCTGGCCTCATTGTGATCTAGCGAGTATTGTGAATCCCATCTCTCAGCCCACTAGAAACTTCATGCTGTGCATCAGCCTGAGGTTTTCCTCCACATCAATGTTTTCAGCCTCCTTAAAAAGTGGAGGTCTTACCTCTCAGTCCCTGAATTCAAGCATGGAATTTGACAAATAATCCCATTGCCCAAAATACAAGGAGTGCTTGTATGATTTACCACCTAGAAACTGAATCATTTTGCTCTCCTCTTTATGGTCCTTGATGATTTTCATCTTGATACTTTTGGCCTAACTCTACCATTTTTTCTAGTTTTAAGCATTGCCATTTACTATCTCCTTGGAGCAGAGGCATGTGTCAAAGTGTGAACTCACCACACCATCTTGATAAGAAATCAAGCACTGTTTTATAAAGAATAAGAAACACATATACCCTTGTGGCCAGGGCCAAAGTATATCATCCAGTTCTTGAAGAATTAAACACAGAATTTGGGCTTGAAACTGGGAGTCTGGGCAGCCCAGGGGGCTCAGCAGTTTAGCGCCGCCTTCAGCCCAGGGTGTGATCCTGGAGACCCCGGATTGAGTCCCAGGTTGGGCTTCCTGCAGGGAGCCTGCTTCTCCCTTTGCCTGTGGATCGAGTCCCACGTCGGGCTTCCTGCATGGAGCCTGCTTCTCCCTCTGCCTGTGTCTCTGTGTCTGTCTCTCTCTCTCTCTGTCTCTCATGAATAAATAAATAAATAATCTTTAAAAAAAGAAACTGGGTGGCACTATAGTTACATATAATAGCATATAATATATAAAATTTTAGGAATGCACAGACATATATATGTATATATGTGTGTGTATACACGTACATAGACCATTTGAAATTGCTGCAAAAATTGCATGAATTTGAATGGAGTGATCCTGATCATGGCATCCAAGGCAAGTACAATAGTACTATTAAAAGTTCTGGAAAAGGAGTGTCTTGCTATGGGTATTACTAGTTGCTATCCTACACAAATATCTTTAGAATGAAGAGGAACAAAATATTTTCAAAAGAGAGAAGTTCATTTATATTTTAGCTATTATGAATTCATTTTCCAAGACATCTTAATAACAACATTCATCACCATAATAACATCTTCATTAAATATATGCCCTTGAGTTTTCTGTGTTGCAAAATATAATAATGATAACTTAAGGGGCCATGTTCACCAAGAAAGAATAAAAAACAAGAAAATGGCACAAAAATCAAGTAGAACTGATGATAGTTGGTTTCTTCATATAAAGGTAAAAAAAAACTTTTTGTATTTGTTTCCTATCATATTTAAAGTATATGTCTATCTATTTATAATTTTCAAACATTTATAAAAAAAAAGACTAGGTATCAAAGAGATGATAGGGAAGGAAAACAGAAGAAGACTATGCAAAGGCCAGAGACACTGAGGGAACTCTTGACCAGAGGAAATCTGTAGGGAGGCCTTTGGCATCCTATTGACTAAATGCTATGGCTGCTGAGACTCACGGTTAAGCTATTTAAGGTGGACATACGTCTATGATGTAATTTTGATGTTCCTAAAGTATGAATACAAATACTAAGTACGGTAGGCACGAATCTAGACACACAGCCAGAGAATGAGTGCAGGATACTGCCAGTGGATGGACCTTAAGGCAAGTCTTCTTTTGTCCTCCATTCACGATTGTTTATCTAGTCACTCAGAGTTACTCCTTATTCCTACAATACATACATGTTTAGAGACTTGAATAAGTTTCCAATCTCACACTGTATTCCTTAGGAATGTTGAAATTGTACTATATTTCCTTTTTTCTTTTTATGCACATATTTTCAACAGTCTGCAGGGCACATCCACCTACCTATGCCATGAAACCTTTAATTCCCCTATCCAGACCCAATCCTATGCCTGTTTCAATTTCTTAATCTTGGAGACAAAGGTGAAACCTTCCTTATCTGTCACCTGCCAAATCCACTCAGTAGCTAAAAATGTCCTGCCATTTCTACCAGCCAAGGCCTTTCCATTTTTTTTCCTTAAAATTTTATTTATTTATTCATGAGAGACACAGAGAGAGAGAGAGGCAGAGACACAGGCAGAGGGAGAAGCAGGCCCCATGCAGGAAGCCTGATGTGGGACTCAATCCCACATCTCCAGGATCATGCCCTGGGCTGAAGGCGGTGCTAAACCACTGAGCCACCTGGGCTGCCCAAGCCAAGGCCATTCTACAGTGTATATCATATTGTTACTACTGGCACTATTCTAGTTTAGCATTATCTGGACTGTCTTTGAAACACCTGTCCTTTACACAGAGCTAGCTCACTCACATTCCATGCCATGGATATATAAAAGTCCAAAGTCCAGGGAGTGCCTTTCTGGAACAACTGAGTCAAGAGCTTCCCAAATCCCCTCTCGAGAAACATAAAATAATTGGACAAATTTCTCAAAAACAGCCATATAAATAAAGGCTGGTAATTGGCAAAGGCATATAACAAATCGAGAAGTATTTATTAAAAAAAAAAAACTGTATCTCTGTAAGAATAGTGATAATCTGTGGCATTTTATCCAGAGTCCATTTCTATCAAATGTCCCCTATCGCCATCAGTGCTAATCTGGTGATGATGGAGGTATCCATCTCTTCTGAAATCAAGGACCTCTGCCTGCTACCTGAATAAATGGGAGTTCCATTTTCTACCTGCTACCTGAATAATCTGATATTCTTTTAACAGGCAATAAGGGGAAGGATAAGCTTAAGCTATACACAATATGTATAATAGGTATGGATTTATATATTTTGTAAATATTTACTATGAGCCAGCTTGACAAATGTATCTCAGTTAAAAGAGTATCACATAAATATTCACTTCTTACTAAAATGCCCATATTTATATGCATTCTATTTTTCTAAATTTGAATTTGCTCATTTAGGTGCCTTGATTTCTTAATGAAATTAGAGTTTATTGAAAAACAAATACTGAAAAGCATTATATATGCCTTTGAAATATATGTAAATTGACACTTGATTACCACTGTTTATTTATTTATTTCATTTATAAACTGCTAATGGACACCTACTTTGTGCCACACACTATTATAGAAAGTGGGAGATATATCAGTGAAGAAAACAGACAAATATTCCTGCTTTCATTGATCAAGTGGGGAGGGTGGGTAATAAAAGAATTATATACATATATATATATATGAAAATTATATGAGCTACTTAAAAATTAGAATAGATTAAGTATTTTAAAATAATGTGTATTAACAGAAAATTTAAGGTATAGTAAGGCCAAAAGATCAGCAGATGATTGCCACTGAGAAATATTTTATTATCTATGGTTCCCCAGAGGAGTGGGCATGTAATGCCATGGGGAACCACATGGGGAAACACCAAGTGTCAGTCATGAGGAAGAGGGGAGAAAGAGGGAACTGTGGCAAAAGTCTTTACTGCATTTTCCATAAAAAGGTTCTGGCAAGGCAGGATAAGCACGCTTAGGATTGGCTAGTTGCTGAGTAATTTCAGCAGGCTCTGGGATATAGGAACTATCCCTAGTTGTCTGGTATTTGGCCGTGGAACAATTAGGGCAGATGGAAAATGGCCCAGAGTGTAGGAGCTACATAAAGGAGGTAGTTGGGGGTATGGGCTTTGCATTGATTGGCTTGCATATGAAAGACACGTTTATGGGCAAATCCTTTACTCCTAGGAAATGGCTCTGGGAAGGCCGGTCCCTCCAAAGTCAGCAAAGTCCCAGATAGCAAAGCATCAGAATACAGAAAATAAAAAATATGGCTAATACAGTGAGGAAAACCAGGACTTCTGAGGCTGATCAGAATGCATCTTCCAAAGAAGCAAGTTCTATGCTGGCCCACAAGTGTAAAGGCCTACCTGAGGAGCATGGGTTCTGCACGCACTTATCTCTCATCCAGGTGCCTCTCCGTGTTAGAGCACAACCTTCACACTGACGGGCAGCATTCCTGCCAAGAAGAAAGTAGAATGAGTCACAAGGGTACCTGAAGGAAAAGCACTTCAGAATGAAGGAATAGCCAGTGCCAAATCACTAATGCAGGAACTCCCCGGGGGTGTCTGAAGAGGACATTATAGCTTGGCCAAAGTGAGCAGAGGATAGAGTGGTGAGGAAATGGGAAATCAGGTGAGAACAGGATCAGATCAAATAGGGCCTTGTTAAGCTTTTTAAATGTTTGAGCTTTTCCTCTCAGAGAAATGAGGAACCATGAACAGATTTTAGGCAGAGAAATGGCATGATCCAATGGGCTTCCAAGAGAATCATTCTAGGTGTTAAGACCAGAATGTAGTGCAACAAGAGTGGAATCAGGGAGAAACCTGAAAGTGGCTACCATAGCAATCTGGAAGAGAAACAATAGTGACTGAGAATACGGTGGTTGTGTTAAAAGCATGTTTGTGGCACAAATTGTGGTGATGGTTTCACAAGTGTCTATTTACCCAAATTCATTAAGTTATTCATTAAATACAGCTCTTTTTTTTAATACAGCTCTTTTATGTTAATTAGACCTCAAGGGATTTAAAAAAGAATTCATCAGATTCTGGATATATTTTGAAAGTGGAACTAACAGATTTCCTACTAGATTGGGAATGGGGGTAAGAGAAAGAGGGGAACTCAATATGACATCAAGGAGTTTGATCCCAGCAAACAGAAGGATGGAGAAAGTATGAGTAAGATTAGAAGTTCAATTTTGGACATGTTATGTTCTATTAGATATCCAAATGGGAGTTATCAAATAGGCAGTTGAACATTAGGAGTCCGAAGTTCAGGAGAAATACCCATACTAGAGATGTGATTAGGGGCTGTTATCATGTAGACGGTATTCAGAACTCCAGCTTGAATTGATATCAGCAAAGGGAAGGAGGAAGAGATAGAAGAGGCCTCAGAACTGATCCTTGGGGTGCTCTAATGTTAATAAAAATAAGAGAGAAGAACAAATGATCAAAGGGGACTGAGAAGTGGTAGCCTTTGAGAATGAGAACCTGGGGCCTCTGATTATCCTGAAAAAAATGAAGGCATTTTTATGGGAAGGAAGAGATCAGCTGTATCAAAATATGCTTACATTTCAAAGAAGACTGACTTATACCTAGCCATTGGATATGGCAATATGGTGAGCAGTAGTGATTGGTGGGGTCGTTTTGATTTGTTATTAGTTCGTTTATGCAGACTAGAAAAATCAAGCAGGGACAATACTGAGCCAGATTTGCTCAGTGGGTGTTTGGGCTCAGCTGAAACCATTCATTTTTGGAAACTGGCTGCTTTCAGAAAATCCAGATATTCAATAATACACTCTGAAGGTGACAATATATTCAGTAGTCCATAAGTGGTCTGCATTTTCTATCTCATGTGTTAAGTATAATTCATTAAACTCAGCCACGAGAAGCTCAGCATTATATTACTAGAAGACAAACACCAAGCCACCTCCGAGTGTTTTTATCTAAATTCTAATGAAATCTTTCCTACTTTTGCCTTTATCATGTCAAAAGCTGGAAACAATGCAAGTCCATCAACAGATGAGTGGAGAAGCAAAATGTGGTAAAAATGTACAATGAAATATTATTCAGTCACAAAAAGAAATGAAGTTTTGATACATGCCATAGCATGGATGAGCCTCGAAAACCTTAGGCTAAGAGAAATAGTCGAGACACAAAATGACAAATATCGTATAATAACACTTACGTGAAATATCCCGAATAGGCAAATTCAAAGAGACAGAGAGTAAATTAGACATCACGAAGGGCTGAGGAGAGGGGCAGGAGGAAGTTATTGCTTAAGGAGTACAGTTCCTGTTTGGGACGCGGAAACAGTTTTGGAAACAGACAGGAGTGGTAGCTGCACAGCATAGCGAATGTACTTAATGCCACGGAACTGCACACTTAAAACTATCTAGTAAAGTTCATCAGTGCAGTACTTTTTTCTCAAGTGTCTTAAAACACATTCAAATAGGTGATCAACTTTAACAATCAATCAAGCTGCCCGTGTGAAAAGTTGCCACAATAGCAAAACATCCCCGAAAAATCACCTTTTCACAGGAGTGTGAGAACCTCCCAGGCCCTGAACTGGAAATGTAAATTAGCTTCCCAAAGCTTATCCTGGTAGTGCCTCTGACTTTCCAGTGCACCTTCCGTCTCCAAGTGCACAGTTTCATCATAGGAATCACCTTGGCATTTGATGTCCTCACATTCACATTTGTTGCTTCTTATAAAGTAACATAGCGAAGGAAGGTGATAGATATTCTGGGAACCACCTATCTGGCGGTACTCCTTTCACCAACTCCTCTTTGTCTTCTTTTAAAAATATCCTGGCTTTTGTGGATAAACAGCTAAGGTTTTGGGTTTTGTTTTTGTTTTGCCTAGAGGAAATAACAGTAGAAGTGTCAACCCTTGATAAATTCAATGTTATTAAAAGCCCACCAGGAAAAGTGATTTCCTGGTTGCATGAACGAGCATTCTGTCCTTTAGAATTTATAACTTTTAACATTGAACCTATTTATGTAGAAGCACCACAGACTTAACTGTGCATCACTTCTTATTGCAGATGTCTTTAATCAAGTAATAAGACAACTTGGAGTTCAACCTGTAGAACGACTCGGCCCCTAAGGCCGAGAACCAAGTCAGTCTTCCATTTGATGGGAGCACAGAGTCTCTAGGGACTACAGAATGAATGCCAGTTTGATTGGTTCCATAATGTAATACATTGTCCCTTAACAAAAACCTCCCTTCATTGAGAATCAACCTTTTAAACTCAATCTTGTTTAGTCTTTTCCCAATTTATTTTTCTTCAAACATATTTAATTTATGGCTTTCAGACCAACGAGTTTCTCCACAATCACTGTGTCAGGAACAAAATAAACACTTGCATAAAAACAAATGCTTCTTGAGTATTTGTTCCACCCTGAATAATATCACTGATAGTAATGGGCATAACAACTTTATGAGCCATTTTGTGGTCTTACAATTGGGAAATGAAATGAAGGCAAATGTGCCTTCCGTGGGATTTAGTTTGTCTAATGTACCTAATTACATTTTCAGGCAGAGTATACTGTTCACTACATGAGAGTTTCATATGGTGTATGTAATTTTCATAACTGGCTCTTGGAAATATTCCACTTGGGATTAATTGCATGGAAAACTAAATGTGTAATTTTTATTTGAAGGAATGGAAATATCTAAATATTTTTAAGATATTACAGACCATGACATAAACCATTATATATTTAATATTATTGTATTAATTATTATATTAATTATATCATTTAATATGTTATATTAAAATGAGCAGTGATCATAATGGGTAGCATTTGAATTCTCTTCCTTTTATAGAAACTAAGAACTTAGAGAACTAAGGTAGCATTCTCCATAAAGCACCTCCTACTGGTTACTTGTGTATTATGGGTTATGAAGTTTACTACTCAGTGGGGACAACTTTAACTCCAAGATAGGAAAAAAACAAATTGGGTGGGTAGATGCATGTGAGAGTGGGCAAAATTGAGTCTTTTGTTTTTCCTGGTTCTCATCAGGAAAAAGAAAAAAAAAAACTCAAATGACATTATGAGATAATTGTTCTGATAAGATCTACCTCCCTCTCAAATGCAAAGCTGGATCAGATAATACTGCCTGCTATTCTGACACATAATCCAGGACCCTAGCTACAATTTCAAATAGATTCACTAAAAGTCTTGCAACATTTGAGTGCCCTGGGTTGTGCTTTAATTTCAGCATCCTGACATCCATGGTTCCATTATGATACCCGATAGCCTTATAGGACCACCCACACTGACCTGGCTTCTGGCAACCACCCAACAGAGATACAAGTTTGCCCCCACCCAAGAGGAGCCTCCAGGTTTGTCTCCATTTGCATGAGAGAATTGGAGAAGTGGAATCACACAGCTCTTCTTTTGTCTTCTCTGAAAAGACTGCATAAACAGTCCAATTCAGAATTAGGATGGATGTGAGTGCAATTTGGCGTGTTTAAAATATTACCCTTTATCCTATGAGCCTTCATTTGGGTTTAGAAATAGCTTAACACCTGAAAAAAGACTAATAGAAAGCAGAAACACTTAAGTAAGATAGATCGACATAATATTCCTTATTTAGTAAAGAGTTCCTTGTGTATAAAACTCAATGTGTCTAGGTTTTGAGAACCACAAAATATCACAGCAAAGGACTCCTCGATACCATTAAACAATAATATTTCAAGTCTTTGTTATTCATTTGTCTTATTGGGCTTATTCTCTGTTTTAGGTAGGGGACTGAGATCACTAAGTATATCTGGATTTTCCAGGGGAAATAAATATTTATTTTGAAGTTACAGGGAAACAGATTTCACTTCTTCTATATAGTTATTATGTCCATTGGGGAATTTCCCTGTTGCCATAATAGGAGGCTTTTAGCATGAAGACGTTTGTCTTTGAGGAAAACGTTAGGGTAAATATTATGTATTGCTATCACTACTACATGCAAGATTAAAGATTGATCATAAACACGATCTAAAATGTTCTTCACCTTAATATATGGAGTAGAGTTCTCCTATTTATTATTCTAAGGTATAAATCATTATAATGCCAGATTTTAGTTCCCATTCCAATAATAATAATAGTAATTAATATATGTCGGGTATTTTGCTAACAATTTTATATGCATCCTATGGATTATTACAGGGTACTTCCTATTCTAGCCCCATTTTACATGTCAGTACCGTGAAACTTAGAAAGGCTGCATACTTGCCAAAGTCACCCTGGTAGGAAGTGGCAGAGCGGATCCTTGCTCTTAACTACTGAATTATGAGCTCATATGTGGGTCATTTAACTTCTGTGGCCTTGGTTTCTTCATCTTTAAAATCAGGTAGCTGGATTGGATTGCCTGTTATTTTAAAATGTCTTAATTTTGCAATTTGTGGAGGCTCTCCAAAATTATGCAGAACCAGCCATAGTTTGATTTACAGATAACTCTGGATTTTTGTCAGTATTGCTTACAACACCTTTTATTCTGAGCATCTGAAAGCCCTCAATAATCCTGTGTTAAATTCCTTTTTTTAAAAGATTTTATTTATCCATGAGAGACCCAGAGAGAGAAGCAGAGACACAGGCAGATACAGAAGCAGGCTCCATGCAGGGAGCCTGATATGGGACTCGATCCCAGTACTCCAGGATCACGCCCTGAGCCAAAGGCAGATGCTCAACTGCTGAGCCACCCGGGCATCACGTTAAATTCCTATTAGAAGGTTATGATAAAGGAATTCTGCTCTCCTGACTTTCTATTTTTTTATTTTTATTTTTTCTATCTCTAATGAATTGTCAGGGCCCAGTGGGAAAACAGGCTACCTAAGGCAGCAGGGATTGATGAATTTATAAAGGAAGCTCAAGGGGAACAAGGGGAATTTCTGTCTGTGTTCAGGCCCGAAGCTTTTCCCTTTTGGCAGGTGATCTGCCTCTCAATTCAGAACTTATATTCCCCATCCTAGCCATAACTCCTACATCTGATCTAAATATGCCTGACTCTGATAGTATGGGGAAATGGCTTCACACCTCACGTGATTAATGACTATACAAAGGATTAATCAGGACCACCAAAGACAAATGTCAAGTCAAGGCAATAATCAGGAATAAATAAGAATCTGTGTTTAGAATTAAGTGGGGTTGGGACAGCTAAGCCTCATTTGTACTCCCTAGTTATAAAACGTATTTAAGATGTCCATTACGTATGAATTGTTCATTTCATACAGCATCTTCTTTTTTAAATATATATTTATTTTAGAGAGAGAAAGGTGGAGAGGAGGGTGGGTAGGGGCAGAGGACAAGGGAGAGAGAGTCTCCAGCAGACTCCACATTGAGCACAGGGCACAATGTGGGGCTCCATCCCAACTGTGAGATCATGACCTGAGCCGAAACCAAGAGTTGGAGGCTCGACTGACTGTACCAGCCAGGCATCATGCATATAGCATTTTCTAACATTACATCACTATATGTTTCTTTTTTTGCACAGATTCTCTCTCATAATTTGTAGTGGAAGCAACTTGAGGCAACGGGATCAGCCAGTATTTATTGAGCTACCGTGTGTTACAAATTTTGTCATTTATTCTAATTTAATTCTCCAGACGACATTGTGAGAACAGCAGTAGTGTATCCATTTTCCAGGTGAGAAAACTATGGCTCACAGAAGTCATAGAAGAGCAGAACTTAGATTTGAACATGGTCTTTTTACTACAAAGTCCATTATATTTCTACTTGGTAATGGTGTCTACTCCTACATATACAGCACTTTTAGGTATTTAGAAGGATCCTAATCCAACAGCAAAATTATAAATGCAACATTAAAGTTCAAAGTATCTTAAATATTTTCCAGTCCAAAACACCCTTTAGACTAGACTAGTGGTGCCTGGGTGGCTCACTTGGTTAAATGTCTGACTCTTGGTTATGGCTCAGGTTGTGTTCTCATGGGTAATGAGATCGAGCCCCAAGTCAGGCTCTATGCTCAGTAGGGAGTCTGTTTGAAGATTCTCTCTCTCTCTCTCTCTCTCTCTTTCTCTCTGACCTATGCCCTATTCTCTCCTCTCTCTCTCTCTCTCAAATAAATAAATCTGAAAGAAAGAAAAAGAAAGAAGGAAGCAAAGAAAGAAGAAAGAAAGAAAGAAAGAAAGAAAGAAAGGAAGAAAGGAAGAAAGAAAGAAATGTGGAATCTGAAGCCTGAAAAAATTACGTGACTTGTTCAAAATGGTTATAAACACTCATCAGAAGACATTGAAACAGAAAATAAAACTAGAATTTACTTTATCTGCAATGGGACCTGATTCCATGAAACATCACGGGTTAGATATAAGGCTGTTAGGGGCAAAAAAAGTTTAAGGGACATACTTAGATGAAAAAAATCCTTGGAAGTTACTGAATCCAAGGATTATTTTACTTTAAATTGTGAAATAAATGGGTCTTAAAATTTTATTTCCATTCACTTTTAACCACAGGTCAGACAGCCTTCATTAAAGCATAAATGCTACACAATTGAAATCAAACATAAATGAAAATTTCCTGTCAACTGCAGGAGAGCAAGAGCAATATTAAACACAGCAGTTTGAGTTTACAGGGCTTTTTGTGAAATCCCTGAGCTATAAAACAAAATAACAAATAATTTTGAAAAGTAATAGTAAAAATAATAGACTTTTTGTAGGCCTCATTTAGTATTTCTCCCTCATTCTGGAAAAATAGATACATAAAACACTCTCAGTGTTGATATTTGCTTCACACACCATAGAAGACATATTTTCCAGAAGGTTTGTGTGCTTGTTGTTCTTGTTTGTTTTGAGTTGCAGGCACTGGAAATTTTGCAGCTAACATATCTCAATCCAGCTGCGTCCATGAGTGGACAACACAAGCTATCAGGATAAAGCCAGGCAGTTAAAATGACTGACAGCATCCGTGTATGCTCCCTTTTCCAAAGAAGCTGTTCCTTACCAAACCTCAGAGTTGGACCAGGAAGGCGTGCAATCTGGACTCTTGAAACTTCATTTCTCCCAGTAACAAAAAAGAAGTCACATGCTAATTTGCCAGAAGGCATTTGAAGCACGCTGGAACGAGTTTATGTGCGATCTTCTCTCGTGAAAATTCATGAGCAGTACTGCAGCTAGTCTGCATAAAATGTTAGGTGGGAAGAGGCAGGTATAGTCAGATACCTAGGCACAGATCTACGGATTCCACAGATCTGAGAACCCTAGGGTCTTTCTCCTGGAAGTACAATGCTTGTCCTAATACTTTGGTGAGAAGAATGCACTAAAGATATCCTTGAGTGAGCAAGAGGGCATGATTGGGGCCCCAGGACTGTAGCGTGACAGACCTGCTTTGTGGTGGGGTTTCAGCCTTAATGTTGGAAATGTACTAGTAAAATAAAAACATCCTGCATGGACTCTAAAATAAATAAAGATGTATGTAGAGTGGAACACTCTTCCTGACTTCCCTTCCAACTTTCCTGCCTGTCTAAAAGAAAAATATTTTCATTTGCTGGGGGCGCACAACCATGATTAATTGCTCCTAACCAAGGAAACAGAACAGCAGTTCTCTGGCTCTCAGACTTTGCAAAGCTCGTCTTGTTCAAAAACCCAGAGGAAGCTCAGAAATGTCTCTGTATAACCCATGGCCCTGGCAGCAAGTTTTCCAACATAAATCTCAGTAGGAAATATGGTTTTCTGCCCTGTTCCTTTCCCTGCTCGTCATGTAGCTTGTTGCCGGGACTAGCAGAAGTCTCCTGGACAGTCAGCCCAGCATGGCCATGAAAATAATGTTTCCGCTTCCCGCTTTGTAGGAGAGTGGAAAACAAGGTAACTGATGTGGAAAAACAATGTACTGATTTCCACCTTGACTTGTAGCCCACCTGGTTTTAGTCCCTGTTTTTCTGCCCAGAGCAAGAAGGATGGTGAACGAAAACGGGGAACAGCATGAATGTCAAGCATTTGGAAGTAGATTGCGCAATCAACTTAATTATGGCCTGCTATACAGCACAGGGCAGATTGAGGTCCAGCTTAGATAAATGAGTGAGTCTTTTCCATCTGTAATTGGTCTGTCAAAACAGGTTTTTAGCAATAAAGAACCACAGTCTTGGGACAGATGGAATTCACACATTCTACTCATAATGCAACATACATAATGGGGTTCAGATGCCAAACTCTCCTGTCACATTCTCTCAGCTGCCAAAGCAGGTGGTGTTTACCCCAAATCCATTTCCCCCCAGGATCACCATAATTGGTACTTAAGAAAAAAAAAAACCTACCTACTTGGCTCAGATTAACACTTCCAATGTGAAGGTCTGTTTTGTGCAGGATTTATGTTCCTTCCCAGTATAGTCCTGGCATTTTGGATGAAATAAAGAGCTCCCTAGCGAAGAGCAAGCCTTTCCCTCATGCCAGCCCTGAGCTAGTTGAAACCTCTAATTTGGCCCATAGAGACCCAGGTGTGATTTGAGAATTTGCATGTGTGCTATGCCTAATCTATGAGGCCAACAACCTCTCTTTGTTGCCGGAGGCTCCACTCATGTCTTTGCCCTCCCTGCCCTTGGTGACACTTCCTTTATGAATTCATGGAGTTTCTCATCCAGTCATTACATACCCCTATTACTGGCAGTGAAATTAAATTTTCTTTTTTAGTGCAAATGACATAATTAGGACTTGTTTAGCACTCTATTTTTATTCAAAGGAGACATACGTACTAAAATAGAATCATTAAAATCTGTCTTTTAAAAGGTAAACCAAAAGCTTTCTTAAAACGTTTAGTTGTACTATCAGAACCTTGATCCTCCCACCACTTATTGAGATTAAGTTAACTCTTATTTATTGAGATTAAGGAGCTCAAGTGGGACTTTCATGTGTTTTCACTGTGCAAACCCTTGTGATGGTATTTCTCAAATAAGCAGTGGGGTCCACTTGAGTTAGGAGTGAAGAAGAGATCAGTACAATATCTTAAGAAAGTTTTGGGGAGTAAGGAATGTTCTGATTTGTCTGGCTGGGGATGCAGGATATATCAATTTGAGGAGCAGCACCCTTTCTCTGTATTTTTATCTTCCGGAGTTTTAAAGCAGGCTGGCCTCCCCAAAGAGAATCTTGAGTTTTAATAGACTTTCCAACTTTTTTCTCCCTTTTGGAAGCTGGGGCTGGGTGTGAATCCTGGCTTCAGATGGTCTGGGTGTGAATCCTGATTTTTGCCTTTTTCTAGCTACAAGCCCATGGTCAGAATCTTGAAGCAGAAACTCTGTATTTGTGAAATCCAGATGATCATAGTCCCTAACTCACAGGGTTTTATCGAGGATTCAATGAGAAATGAGATGAGATCATCTTCATCACAGCACTGGGCACAAACACATTCTCAATAATCGTTTCTTGCTGTTGTGTATATCTGGACATAAAAGGTTGTGGATTTTTCCTAATAGGGGCATGGAATAAGTGTGAGGCACATCATGGAATCATCAATATCTAAAGAGAAACAAGTGGCCTTTGAGGTTTAAGAAATAATCAGATAAAAATAGATCTTATAGCCACCTAATAATGGAGTATTTTATTTTTTAAAATTTTTATTTATTTATGATAGTCACAGAGAGAGAGAGAGAGAGAGAGGCAGAGACACAGGCAGAGGGAGAAGCAGGCTCCATGCACTGGGAGCCCGATGTGGGATTCGATCCCGGGTCTCCAGGATCGCGCCCTGGGCCAAAGGCAGGCGCCAAACCACTGCGCCACCCAGGGATCCCTGGAGTATTTTATAATAAGCTTTTCTGTGGCCTCTCCAAGTGAATATAAGTTAAAATTTCCCTTGTCTTTTTAGGCAATGGGCAACAAATTCATAATCTCCATTTTCTTTGGCTTCTCCATTTAAGTGTGACCTGGTAGGTCAACACTGATTATCTTGAGAATAATTAGCTAATCAAATCTATTTTTAATTTTTTTTTTCATAATACCTTTATGGGGAACTTAATCAAAGTCTAGCATTCAAATCCACTTCCTAGGATCTGGCTGAGAAGAGGAGATAAAACCCTAGGCTCACTCTTGACTAGTGGTGGACTTGCTAAGTCCTCTCAATCTATACGTGTGTGTATATACACACACACACAAACACACACACAATTTTTAAAATTCACATATATATCCTAAATTTACAATGTGGACATTAATTCCAGAGTCAGTCCTGAGGTATAGGTAGTTGGTATTCCAGTAAGATGTGAATTAAAACTGCAGTAGTGAAGTTCTATGCAATAAAAAGGGAGAATAATAAAAATTAAAAAGTAAAAAACAACAATAACAATAAACCCCAGGAAGCTGAATCCCACCAGGGCTATATAAAAATACATTTAGTGATTTTTATCTGTTCAATCTTCTTTTCTTGAATGCCAACTATGTGCCAGGCATCTTGCTAGAGCGTGGGAATAAAAATGAAACGGATTTACTCACAGACATTTGTGTAAGAGATTATCCAAGTAATCTGCCCAAGGTTATGCCTGATGCATAAGGCCAGAACTTGAACATGTGCTTTTCCATCCCTCAAGTTTACTGTTTTTCCTGCCATACCAAGTTGCAGGCATTGCTGGCATCCAGTCATGATCCTTCTCAGATCCCTTCCCCTGACTCTCTGCATTAATCTAGCTTCTTCATGTTATGCTGTGAAATGCTGCACCACTGACCTTGAAAGGATTGCTCTTGGACATTGGAGCCTCATTGCCTGAAGAGGGAGTCAGAAATGTCTTGGAGCCCCCATGCCTCGCTCCCTCACCCCTGCCTCCCACAATCCCAGAGTGAGGCACAGCCAATGACTGTTCAGTGTGGGATTTTAAAAGCCCAGTTCCTTTGCCACAAGGCATAGCAAACTGAAGTTTAACTTCTGCCCTAGAGCTCCCCACAGGATCAGGCTGAGATCTTATCTAAAACTATATCTCTGCTTGGCATCTTTTCCTTTTCTATCATGCTGCCTCTACTTTCTCACTGGTTTTACCCTGGGCACACTACCACACAAATTTTCTTTTCAGGGTCTGCTTCTTGGAGACCCTGACTTGAGACACCTATGTTAGGATATAAATCATATTTTTTTTCTTATTTCACTGTATCTTCATCTAGATTTTGACCACACTAACTACAGGATAATGAAAATATGTTATTAAATGAAATTTTTGGATCACACTATGAATATGGAATTAAAATGAATCATTTGAGAAGATTATGTAATCACTTAAATGTGTCTGTACTTTATTTAGTGACCTTGGCCAAGCCATTCCATCTGTTTGGATATCAGCTTTTTCCTTGGAAAGATAAGTGTTATTTGTCCAGGAGGCATGTGCATATTGAATATAGTATGTATCAGGCCATTTTAGGACACAAAACAATCACAGACTATTTAAACAACAGGCTCTATAAACAGTATCCACGTTTTGACAGTTTATCAATCTCAGTAACTAAGAGAAAGTAATTTAATACTTTAAGTTACTTTCCTCAATAGAGCAGATTTCCAGTAACAACTGTCAAGTCTTACAGAACACTGAACATATTAGAACAACTGTGATTACAAATCCATTTGTTACATTTAAAGAAAAAAACCTTTCTATTTCAGCTCTTTGACTTAATATATAGCATGGCCATTGTCAGTTTTATTTAACAGGCTATTAAAATACATCATATCAAGCAATATAATTCAGAATTCTATCTATTTTATTTTTTTAAAGATTTATCTATGTACTTGAGAGAGAGAGAGAGAGAGAGAGCGCAAGTTGGGGGAGCCAAAGATGGAGAAGGAGAGACTCTCAGGCAGACTCCCCGCTGAGCATGGAGCCTGATGCAAGGCTCAATCTCATGACCCTGAGTTCATGTCCTGAGCCAAACCCAACAGGTGGATGCTTCACCGACTGAGCCACCCAGGCACCACTCTACCCCTTTTAAAGTAGAGCCACTTTGAAATGAGACATAGCATGAACTCAAATGCTAGAACAAATGAAGAAGGAAGCATTAAAATTCTAGATGACATTAATTCCACATAGTCCATGAATAATCTTTTTCTTCAAACCCCAAACATGTCAGAAACAGAGAAATTAAATCTAACGTAGGCAAATAATATAGTCCATGAGAGCAGATAAAAGGAGTGAAACGAAGGCACAAAAGGTGGATTTCGTCTTACTCAGATATTTATCTCAGAAAAGAAATGTAAATAAACAAATTCATAGGGCTTTATAGCCATTCTGTAGCAAAATGGATTAGGTGATAAGATTACTTTACTCAAAGACAACACAGCAATAAAATCTTAAGCTCTCAAAGAGCAAATGGGAAATTCCTCACTGGATCCTGTGTTAGAGCCTTTGGATATCAGTATTAAGTTATCCTGTTCTACATACGTGTTCTAATACACTACTGACTATTTCATCACTGTGATAAGCTTTTTTATTATTTATTTATTCATGAGAGACACGGAGAGAGAGAGAAGCAGAGACACAGGCAGAGGGAGAAGCAGGCTCCACGCAGGAAGCCTGACGTGGGACTCGATCCCAGGTCTCCAGGATCACGCCCTGAGCTGAAAGCAGAGCTCAACCGCTGAGCCATCCAGGCGTCCCAATAAATTAAGCTTTGTAGAATGACCTTGCAGATCAAAAAATGAAAATGTAGAGGCAAGTCTATAAAAAATCAAAAAGGTACAATACAGCAGTACTCAACCTTTTACTTTGTTTCTCACATTTCTCATGACCCCTGGAAAGAATGGCCTACTAATTTTTATGAGCAATACCTAGCACACTAACTATACATTTCGACATTCTTTTCGTTCACGAAAATATTTGAAGACAAATACACATGAGAGTTTTGATTATAAAGGTAGCCATCTATTTTACTTTTCAAATAAAAAAATGGCAGGTCTCTATATATAGACTACTTATAAAATCTAGAAATACAGACAATATATAGAATGCTATCAAGGGCATCTTAAATTTTCAAATAATAATAAAACAATATTATCTAGTTTTCTAAACGTTGGGTCCACTCTGAAGATTGATATGGGACACTCCTCAAGATGAATTATTAATTGAATGAAAAAGCAAATAGCAAAACAATATGAACTTCATTATTACATTTGTATAATTCACATAAGCTGGAGTTATGTAAATCAAATGCACAAAAACTATTCATAATAAGGTTATTTCGTGGTGCAGGTGACAGGATTGAAAAGGCAAGAGAGAATTCTGTTTTGACTGTATTGTTTGAAATGTTTGCAGTGAGAACAGAGTCATCCAACACACATCAATAACAAATCATTGCAAAACACTTCAACACCTCCCTAGGCTCCATATGTGTCTATACGAGGCTCTTCCCTGTAGAAGGTAAGGCTTTTAGAACAGAAGGCTCCCAACTGGCTGGAGAAGGGACCTCATGAGAAGGCATGTATTTTTTATATGCTGTGCTGTAGCTTTACCACTCAGTGTCTAACCTGGAACTGGACTCAACCTCTGTGAGAATCACGGTGGGGGAAATGCAGAGATTGGCAAGGAGATGACATTGCTTAGGAAGTAATGTATCAAAAAGACTGGAACCAAAGTATGGACCTTCAGTGAGGACTACAGGAGCCACTTGCCACAGAAGAGAAGGACCCCATAAAGGTCTGCCCCATTGTCAACGCTGGGAGACGATCAGCAGAGGTGGCTAGAAGAGGCTTCCCTTGACTTTGGCCTCAGTAGTCTAAAGGCAACGAGGACGTTGAGTTAAAGGGGTGTGGTCTCAGGTTAGCACAGGGAGGAGTCCCAGGTGGAGACTGAGAGTAACTCTGACTGCGGAATGGAGGGAGCTCTAAGAGTTCTGCCATGACTGTGGGCAATGGGAAACTCCAAAATAACTAGAAGAGGCTCTCTCGCGGGCAGCCCGGGTGGCTCAGCGGCTTAGCGTTGCCCTCAGCCCAGGGTGTGATCCTGGCAACCCAGGATTGAGTCCCACGTCAGGCTCCACGCAGGGAGCCTGTGTCTCTGCCTCTCTCTCTCTCTCACGAACAAATAAATAAAATCTTAAAAAAAAAAAAAAAAAAAAAAAAAGAGGCTCTCTCGGACGCCAGCCTTTTGGGAATCTAACAATGATGAGGATATTGGTGTGTGGGGCACAATCTGACTTCAGCGGAGGGAAGACGCCCTGGCCCTCAATGGATTCCAGGTGCAGACGCTGAATGAAGTTAATTACCCCAGAATATAAGGAGCCCCACAGAACCTTACTCTTGCTGTCGGCCCAGGAGGACCCGGGCACGGCGGGAGCCGGGGAGGAGCAGACTGGGAGCAGGAACGGAAGGAATATCCCGTAACTTCCGCTTTCGAAGTCTGATAAATGCCGGCATGGAAAGGCGTGGCCTCTCTCAGCAGAAGAAATCCTACGACTGGTCGCCCGGCCGAGTGAGTAGACTGAATGAGGAAACCAAAGACGCCGAATAGAGGCCCCATTGAGTAAAGCCCTGTCCCTTTTCTTATCCCAGAAAACCCCTGAAATGACTGTCAGACTGAGGCATTTACTGACTGGGGCCTCAGGAATCCGAAGGCCGTGACGGCCATGATTCGAGGGGTGTGGCCAGATGTCAGAGAGGGAGGACCAAGTGAGGACTGAGGGGACCTTAGAGCTCTTCGGTCAGTCCTGAGTGGATCAGGGTGGGGCTGGGGAGGGGGGACGGCGTGTCTGGAAGTGCTTTCCCCTTACTTTTCCTCAGGAGTCTGAGGGTACTCCAGTCAACAGACGAAGAGTCCCAGCTTCTACCACAGTCAAGGTAAGGTGCTCAGTAAAGATGGAGGGAATATCCACTCCACACTGGAAGGGACTATACAGATCCCAACCTGTGCTGTCACCTCTGGGAGGTGTTGGGCAGCAGTGCCTAGAGTTAGTATCCTTTGACTCTGCTCGGAGAATCTGAGGGTGAGTAAGTACTTTGTTCTGAGGAAGGTCTCAGGTGAGCGGAGGGAGAAATGGCAGGCCTGCCAACCCTCAGCATAAGACTCTGAGTGCGGACTGATGTGACCACCTACCCTGCAACAGAGGGAGCCCCTAGATATGAGCCCAGTCCCTGCTATGAGCTCTGGAGGCCCTGAAGAGTTGGCACGCTGGGTTGCCCCCTGACTTGTACTTTTGGTTTCTAAGGAGGGGAGGCCAGTTCTGAGGAGGGCTGCATCAAGTGAGCAGAGGGAGGAGTCCCAGACCCTGCCAGGAATCAAGGTAAGATGCTGCATGAGGAATGAGGACGTCTCTTCACTAGAATGGAGAAGGCCCCTCAAAACTGGTGTCAGCCCTGGGAGGAGGAGGGGATGGCCAGGAGTGACTTCCCTTGACTTGTGCCTAGAGAGTGTGAGGATCGGGAGGACATTGTTTGAGAGGTCCGGCCTCAAGTAAGCAGAAAAAGGAATCCCAGGCCCTGCCAGGAATCCACGTAAGATGTGGAGTGGAGACTGGTGGGAATCACACACTCCAGAATAGTGGGAGCGTCGTAGAGCCCTGTTCCTGTTCTGAGACTGGGTAGGCCCAGGAATAGTTGTCAGACTTCGGTACTTTCTGATTTTTGTCTTGGGAGCCTGTTGTTTCAAATTAGCAAACAGAAGTATCTTAGTCTCTATCAAGGTCAAAGTTATGACCTCAGGTGAAGATTGAGGGGAGCACACATGCCAGAACAACAGAGCCTCCAACAGACAGCTGCCTTCCTCTGTCACCTCTGAGAGGCCTAGGAAGGTGTGGCCTAATGACCTTCTTACTTCCTTTCCCTTGGCTATGTCAGCTGGCTATACTCTGAGCAGCCTTCTCACTTCCTCCTCCAGCTTCTTACAGGTCAGGAAAGGAGACCTGTGAAGCTCTAGAGTTACTGTCCTCAGGAAAAGATGGTGGATACAATCTTCATCAGAGCTGTCACAGTTGAGTTTACCAGATGAGGCCACTCATGTCTTCCCTTTCTCCCCAGGTTGTGGTCCTCTGTCACCCACCCTCCTGCCCACATTCCTTCCCACTACCACCAAGAGAAGTGAGCATGTCTCAGGGTCAGGAGATTCCATTCTGCACACAGGAACAATACTCTGCCCACAATGAAATCACAGCCATCTCACCAAGCAAACCAGATAAGGGCTCCAGCAGCCAAGAAAAGGAAGATAGTTCAGCTTCTTTATCAAAGTCGGGCACCGAGAACTTGCCCGTAGACCCTCTAGATGAAAAGGTGACTTCGTTGGTGCAGTTCTTACTGCATAAGTATCAAACGAAAGAGCCCATCACAAAGGCAGAGGTGCTTGATGTTGTTATCAAAGAGTGCAAGGATCACTTCCTTGAGATCCTCAGGAGAGCCTCTAAGCACATGGAGGTGGTCTTTGGTGTTGATGTGAAGGAGGTGGACCCCACCAGACACACTTACGCCCTTGTCAACAAACTAGGCCTCACTTATGATGCGAGACTCAGTGGTGAGGAGGGCATGCCCAAGACCAGCCTCCTGATAATTGTCCTGGGTGTGATCTTCATGAAGGGCAATCGTGCCACTGAGGAGGAGATCTGGAAAGTGCTGAATATGATGGACTTGTATTCTGGGAGGAATCACTTCATTTTTGGGGAGCCCAGGAAGTTCATCACCAAAGATTTGGTGCAAGAAAGGTACCTGGAGTACCAGCAGGTGGCCAACAGTGATCCTCCATGCTATGAGTTCCTGTGGGGACCCAGAGCCCATGCTGAAGCCAGCAAGATGAAATTGCTGGAGTTTTTTACCGAGATCCATGAGTCTGACCCCCGGTGCTTCCCGTCCCAGTACGAGGAGGCTTTGAGAGATGAAGCAGAGAGAGCCCAAGCTAGACTTGCAGCCAGGGCCAGCACTAATGCCATGAGCAGAGCACATCCCAGGTCCAGATCCCTCAGCAGCTCCCACCCCTAGAGAAGTCGGAGACAGATTCTTCACTTTGTCTTTACAATTAGCAGTCAACTTTCTAAGTAGTGGAGGGCTGGGGTGTGGCTGTAGGAAGCACGATGTATAACATCCCTGTGTCCCTCTTCTATATGTTTAACACAGAGGTTTATCTTCTTTATGGGGGTGGGGGAAGTTTGTTTTCAAATGTTGTTCCCTTTAATATACCATTTTATTAGCTTCCGAATCTAAATTCATGAATGGCACTGGTTATACATTTATTGCTATTTATGACATTTAAGAATACAAGTTTAGTTTGTTTATAAAACGGACCATCTTATTTTGTTATCTGGAAAAAGTAAATGATATTCAAATAGGCGTTTCTTTGGAAGTATCAAAGAATTCAGCAGTAAAATAGTTGGGATCAACAACAACAAAAATCCCTTAAAGATGGTCAAAAGGTACCAAAAGATAGTTAATTTTTAGCCTCCCTTAGCCCTTTTAATCTACCATTCTGTAAAATTAAGTAACATACATGTATTTGCTTAGATTAGTTAAAAATATATGAGAAATAAATCTTAATAAATTATACCCTATGTACACTGGCTCATTTATTCCCCAAATATTAATTCAGCAACTGCCTTTTGGAAAGCACTGTTAGTAGTGGGGATGCTAGGATAAACAAGAATCACTACTACCTGCCCATAGAGTATTAGATTCTAGGAGCAAGAATCATGTAAAGACAATGGTGAGTATCCTTTAATACCAAATGAATGAAGAGGTTGTGGCGGCCAGGGGCGGGGCGGGGTGGGGGGCTTGCTCCATGTGATGGCAGTCAAGTATAAATATCCTGAGAAAAGACAGGCAGTGGCCTTGGAAATTACAAGTCCTTCAGTAGGAGGTATAGTACACTAGCTAAGGCTATGGGAGTGGTGAGTAGGGTCAGACCCTCAAATGGTGTGTCTCAGAGTTGAAAATGAAACACTGTTCTTAGTGGCTGTAGGGACAGGAATGGAAGGTATCCTGCATTCTTGTCAAAGTGCAATTAAACAGAATGCACAAATTAGGTATTTTATGAACATCATCTTCAAGGAGTTTGTGAGAAATAAGGGTGATACTTCCCCGAGGTGAGATACCCAAAAGCCACTGGGCTGGCACTCTGTCTTGGGCTTAGAGATCCAGAGCCTATACCATTCATTAAATAGGTCATGTTTAATATAGTTTGGCAAACTCTAAGCAAGGCCTAGATTTTTGGAGGAAATAAATGAACAAAAATAGGGACAGATTATTGGAAGGGCAACTGAGAGGGAAGGAAAGAGTTGGTCCTTGATACAAATTCTAGGGGTTTGGAGTTGCATTCAATTGAGAAATACTAATACTCCCCCAAACCCAAATTAAATAATATATCCTCTGGGGAAGACTTGCTAAGGCTTTCTTGTGAAGCAGCCATTTGGGCTGGTTTGGTGTGCCATGTCCTAGAACAGTGCATATTCTCTAACATCTCCTGGGTGAACAAGTCCCAGAGAGGAAGGCACTAATGTCTGGGGTCAAAATAATCATGGTAATAACTGCCAATTATCAAAGATCCAATGCACACCATGCACCATGCCTGGGGCTTTACATACAATACATACATTTTAATGGTCATGCTATAAGACAAGGTTCATCCAGCCCACTTCACAGATGAAGAACATCTTAGAAAGTTGGTGAATGTGCACAAATTCATAGGCCCAGCATGTGACAGAGTTGGAACTAGACCTCCTGTTTCAATTCTTCCAGAGCCCATGCTATTCTACTCCTCCCAGCCTATGGACAACCTTCTGTTCACTCCTTTTCTTATTACTCCATAATGCTTCTCAGGGGGTAAAAAGAAGGGCATTGTAGCCAAAGTACACAAAATGAATAGATATAATGAAGGAACATGAAAATGAGAATCATATATAATTTAGACATTGTCTGTGGGGTTCATTTACCAAGAGTGCTGCTGCCTCACCCCAGGCCTCCTTGGGAGCTGCCTCTGCTCAGTAACTGACATGTGTGTGCAACCCCAACACTTCCCCACATTACGGTGCCCTTCCCCTGAGTCTTCCCCAGTTTTCTTCCTGTCCAACTCTAAAAGCTGACCTGCTGACCATCTTTTCAACGTGTCTTCCTCTGGACACTGTACCCTGCTTCCAGTGGAAGAGATTTTCCAGGATCACCTACACTTCTCCTAACTCAGAGTATTCCATTTTCTGCAATCATCTCTTGGCTGACCTTCACCATAGGATCCCTCTGCTACAACCCCTTCTGTTTAAGGATTGATTGATTGATTGATTGATTGATTGATTGATTTGAGAGAGTGTGAGTGGGGGGCAGGGGGAGCAGAGGGGAAAAGAGCTCAAGCAGACTCTGTGCTGAGTGTGGAGTCCCGATGTGGGGGCTTGATCTCACAGCCCTGAAATCATGACCTGAGCCAAAACCAAGAGTCAGATGTTTAACTGAATGAGTCACCCCGGCACTGCACCCCCCTTCTCTTTAAACAGTGAAGTTTAGGTAAATGGTCATTCCCTGGAGGGCTTCTTCACCATACTCTCAAAATGTTTTACAATTGGGCTTGTGAGTAGAATCTAAGTAGGCACAGAACATACTGGTTCTTGGGATGTAAACCTGAAATAAGAGAAGTTTTTGAAACCACCTTGATATTTGCAGTAGGCTTTTAATGGGGTGTCCTATTTGAGACTAGCCACTGAAAAGATAAACCAATGATCACTAGGTGATCAAAAACCAAAGCCTCACTCTTAAGAGACAGAGGGAGCAAGATCATAGAAATCACCGTGCAAGCAACCATCTATAAATACTGAGTCTGACTTCCTATAACCCTGGAAGTCCTAGGAGGCAGGAGGAGTGGCGATGCCAAGGACTAGTTCCTTGGCCTAATATGCTAGACTGATTTAAAAACAAACAAACGAAAAACAAAACAAAACAAAAAAGAAACAAAAAAAACCTCACCAGCCTTATGTTATCTCTAGCTTGTATACTTTTCCCAGTAGAAAATCTTGGTTTTCACTGTGCCTAACAGCACTGTACAGATGTTCAGGTGCATTCAGTTAGGTGGTATACAGGAGACACTCCAAAGTTAAGATATTGACCAGGCAGCAAAAAGAAGGAGGTAATTCTCACCTACTGAAATTACAGAGGTTTTTGCAAAGGGCAGTGCAGAAATGCGCTATTGAGTGAAGAAGAGTGAGCCTTTCCTGTAAGGATTTATAAGGTTCTTTTAAAGATCAGATATCATCCTGTACTTAAAAGCATCCTCAAAGATGTGGCTAACTGCAAGGCGAATAACAGGCTTCACAGAAACTACTCCAGGAAACAAAGTGAGTTACTGTCCTAACAAATTGTAATAGTCGCTCTTTATTGAACACCTACTATGTAATAGTTAAAGGGAGAGACTGCAAGTACTCACCCACGTCCTTTCTTGGCTTCTTTCCTGGGTTCACAGGAAAGCTACATTCCTAGCCCACTTGCAGTTAAAAAGGGCCATGTGACTACTCTTGCCAGAAGCAGTAGTTGTCATTCCTGGGCCAATTCATTTGAGATCTAGGATGTTCCCTCCACTTTCTTTCTCCCATTCAGTAGAAAGATGCGGAGCTCATGTTGAGACATCAAAGTACAGGATGGAAGCAGCCTACGTCTCTGAGTCACCGGTTAGCAAAGACGTCCTGCCAAATCACATCAAATTTTATGTGCACAAGAAATAAACCTTTGTTATGTTAAGTCATTCAGATTTTACATTTTATGTTTTGTATCAGCTAGCAGTTACTTTATCTAGCTAATAAACAGGTGCTATTTATGTTAAGCTTATTTAAAAATGTTAATGACGAAGCTAATAATACATATATTCTCTCATTGCAAGTATTTCTAACAACATACATAAATCTGTCCTTTCCCTTAACTGTGTTGCTCTAAAACTCAGCCTTCTCTTCAGAGGTAACTACAATAAAAAATATGGTATCTATTATTTTAAAGATAATTTTAAGTTTTTTAACACATAGATGTGCTATTAAAATATACTGTGATTTTTTAATGCACTGGGTAGTGATGTACATATTGTTCTCCCACTTGCCTTTGTCACTTAATAAAGTGAATGCAGCATCATCATTCCATGACAACACATATAAATCCACCTCATTATTTTAACCACTCCCTAGGATTCTAAAGTATGCATGTTCTATAATTAATTTAACTATTTTCTTCCTGATAGACACTTAAGTAGTTCCCAATAGTTTTTATACTTAATAGAATTGAATCAACATCTTTAGACATTAGTTCTTGGGCAAATTTACATAGAAAAGACATAGCAAACCAAAATTGGGACAAAGTGGAGAGGGCATGAAAGTTGTACCTTTTTATAAATATTGCCAAAATATCATCTCACATATCTACCAATTAATATTTTACAAAGTAATGTATGTAGCTACCCTATACTCTCGTATTTTGTGTTTTAGATCCTTTATCTTTTGGTTGAACTCATGAAAAATAGTCTCACAGTTATATTTTTATTTCCCTATTTTCTAATTTAGTTGAGCAGAAAATGAACTTAATCTCTTGCCCATATAAAGCTACATTTCTGCAGCCATGTTCTGAGTCACAGGATTCCTCTGAACAAGCCTTGAAATTCTGATATCAACAAGATATTTTCCTTTACTTTGAGAAGCAAGGATTTGGTTAGAGTAACTGGGTGTCAGAGATTTTGGCCAGACAGGACATGCTCAGCTAGTAAGGGGCAGGAGGATGGCTAGGAGAGCAATTTCCAGATTCCATGAGAAAGACCACAAGCAAAACCAAGTCAAAAGAGCATAGGGCAGGCTGGCAGTTGAGGATCTGAAGATTCAACATCATGTGGAGAAGTAACCCTAAAGGAAGAAGGTGGTAGATGGTGGGGGAGGGGCATACAAGGACACTTATATAAATAGGGTTGGGAAATTTCTGACTTACTTGTACCAGCTGGAAATTGTCAAGTGATCTAAGTGGGCACGTCTACAAATGAAAGAACACAAAACTTATCAGACATCCCACCCTACCTTAGAATCTTCTTTACATATTGTCAGACAGAGTATAGCTGTGTCTTCTGTATCCATCTAGTTGTTTATTGGTGGATTCTAGTAGAGCAACATTTCCTAATGACCCTGATGGTTCCAGTGTATCCTTATTAATGCACTAGGGCTGGGAGTCATTTTTATGTCTCCTAGAGACAGCTATTTCCTACTTTGTATATGGTGGAGCCCTCCATGAAGGTTGTGGCTATGTGAATGGGTGGGGTTAGTGAGTGCTGACACACAGGCCAGGAGTACCATGAGGCATAGAAGGGAATATGTAGTGGCAAGGAAGGAAAATTGGAGGAGAAATGTTTTAGGGGCTAATTAGCTCAGTGACTATAAAGGGCTAGGTGTGAGAAACAGTCCAGATAGTGTCCCTAATTCAGACTGCCTTCCCATACTTCCTGAATTTTTGGCACACCAGAAGTGAGTATCCTGGGTCTGCATTTAGTGGCCTGTGTTGCCACCAGAGATACCTGCCTGGCACAGGGGATTAAGCAGATATTTGCAGTGTGTGTGGTAAGCTGATGGAGATTGCACACTTCCTTGTTATGCTGACGGGATGATGGAGATGTGTGGGGTCCAATGAGGAGCATGATGTACCATCCTGTGGCCAGCGTCCCCACCTCCAAGATGTGGATGTTAAGGGCGATGAAAGAGACATCGAAGATCTCATTCCTAGTGATAGTTTCCCATGGGAATCCTCAAGTTAGGTAAGAGTTGTAATACTTTAGGTTTCTCCCATGGCAGCCAAAGGCCTTACCAGGGATTATTTTGAATCAGTGAATGTTACTGGTACTTTGATTTACTGATTGGTTGACTCATTCATTCACTTATCTAACTAGTACTTATTGAATATATGCTGAGGGCAATCACTAAGTAAACAAAACAAAAAGAAATAGCAAGGCACCTACTCAGGCCATGGGTGCAAGGATAGTGAAGAGGAATCAGATTTGAGTTTTAGGATGTTAAGGACTATGTGAAAGGGTAGTGGGGAGTCTATGACTCTGAGTTCTAAAGATTGGTGACTAGATAGAACTTATTCTTAGCTGACATTGAGCTGAACACATAGGACATGGCATCTTTGTGATTTTGTCCTGCATTCCATTTTAACCTTATCAGGACACCTTATTGAGGATACATTTTTTTAAAAGATTTTATTTGGGATCCCTGGGTGGCACAGCGGTTTAGCGCCTGCCTTTGGCACGATCCTGGAGACACGGGATCAAATCCTACGTCGGGCTCCCGGTGCATGGAGCCTGCTTCTCCCTCTGCCTGTGTCTCTGCCTCTTTCTCTCTCTGTGTGTGACTATCATAAATAAAAAATTAAAAAAAAAGATTTTATTTATTTATTCAAGAGAGACACAGAAGGAGAAAAGCAGAGACACAGGCAGAGGGAGAAGCAGACTCCATGCAGGGAGCCTGACATGGGACTCGATTCCGGGACTCCAGATCACACCCTGGGCTGAAGGCAGGCACTAAACCACTGAGCCACCCAGGCATCCCAATTGAGGATAAATTTTGAGGAGGAAGAGCTAGTGGTGATTTCAGTTAGAGGTAGAGATGGGGAAGGTGCAGTGGATAATCAATGTGTGCCATGTAGATGGTAAGCTTTTGCCAGCTGTCCAGGTGGAGATGTCCAGTGAGTGGAAGAAGAAACATAGCTGTGGCTATCAGGAGAGGGTCCCCGGCTGCCAGTGTGGTTTGGTTGCATCAGGAGAAGTCATGTGAGGCCATTTAGGTGGAGGAGAAGCAAGTGTTGTGCATACAGTGGCCTATATTCTGTCTCTGCCCCTGCAAACACTATTGGAAACCAAAATTACATAAAACTTAATAAATCCAGAAAAGAGTTTAAAAGGAGAGAGCCCTCACCCATAAATCTAACTAGAGAAAGCTTTCCTGTGTGTCCTTATATTTCTAAGCATGTGTCTGTGTCTTTGTCTTTGCATTGCCTATGCCTGTGTATTTGTGGCCTATAGTATATGTGAGGTTGTAGATCATGATTTTTCAACCTCAAATCTGCTATCTGGGGTCCCTTTCAGGACTCGATTCTTGACAGCCTTTGTCCAAGGCTGAGCTTACACCCACAATACACAGACACGTATCTGCTCTAACTAATGTGTCTGTTCTGGACAGCTGGCAACTCTGCAGTAACTTGTTTCTCATGACATACAGAGCAAGGAGCTGGAGGCAATCTTGCGTCCAGGTCCCTGGAGGTCCAAACTTCCTGACACACTCTTTATTTAATTGGGGGACAGTGATTGTCAAAATTGGAGACTTGTAACTGCTTATTCTAGTTGGAGCTTGCCCCAGAAATCTGATCCATGCACATAAGGAAGGCTGAGCAGTTTGGGTAAAATGGGGACCGCAGGTCCAGAGTCCTGTCCACTTAGCTCCTTCTTCTTTCTGAAGGGCACTGAGCCCTGACATCCACAGAACTCTTGGATGCCCTGTGAGCAGTGCTGGAAAAACTGGGTGCTACATGACCCTGCCTCAGACATGGATTTCATCTCGGACTGATAGCTGTCCTGAACACATAGGACATGTCGTCTTTGTGATTTTGTCCTGCATTCTATCTTGACTTTATCAGGGCACCTTAAACATTCTGTATTCAGCTTTTTTTCAATAAGCTATAAAAATTTAGGAGTTAGAACTACTTTTCAACCATAGTAATTGGCAATTAAATCAGCTAAGGCAACACTAGCTGAAAATCATACTCCACAAATAAAGATCTGGTCTCTCCAGAGGTTTGGCTGATAGAAGAGCAAAAGGGGGTACTTATAATTAAAGAAAGAAAATAATTAAAGAATATTTTGGGCCATAGTCCCAAGTCATGAACGAGTAACCATCATTACGTATTTGTAACTTCTTTTTTTGTTATTTGTTTGTTTGTTTATTTTTAAAGCGTTTTAAATTTTTTTATAATAAATTTATTTTTTATTGGTGTTCAATTTACCAACATACAGAATAACACCCAGTGCTCATCCCGTCAAGTGCCCCCCTCAGTGCCCGTCACCCATTCACCCCCACCCCCCGCCCTCCTCCCCTTCCACCACCCCTAGTTTGTTTCCCAGAGTTAGGAGTCTTTATGTTCTGTCTCCCTTTCTGATATTTCCCACACATTTCTTCTCCCTTCCCTTATATTCCCTTTCACTATTATTTATATTCCCCAAATGAATGAGAACATATAATGTTTGTCCTTCTCCGATTGACTTACTTCACTCAGCATAATGCCCTCCAGTTCCATCCACGTTGAAGCAAATGGTGGGTATTTGTCATTTCTAATGGCTCAGTAATATTCCATTGTATACAGAACACTGGCAACACCCTTTTTGAACTCAGCCACAGTACTTCTTGCAAGATACATCCACGAAGGCAAAAGAAACAAAAGCAAAAATGAACCATTGGGACTTCATCAAGATAAGAAGCTTTTGCACAGCAAAGGATACAGTCAACAAAACTAAAAGACAACCTACAGAATGGGAGAAGATATTTGCAAATAACATATCAGATAAAGGGCTAGTGTCCAAGATCTATAAAGAACTTATTAAACTCAACAGCAAAGAAACAAACAATCCAATCATGAAATGGGCAAAAGACATGAAGAGAAATCTCACAGAGGAAGACATAGACATGGCCAACAAGCACATGAGAAAATGCTCTGCATCACTTGCCATCAGGGAAATACAAATCAAAACCACAATGAGATACCACCTCACATCAGTGAGAATGGGGAAAATTAACAAGGCAGGAAACCACAAATGTTGGACCTGCCCTACGACCCAGCAATTGCACTGTTGGGGATTTACCCCAAAGATGCAGATGCAATGAAACTCAGGGACACCTGCACCCCGATGTTTCTAGCAGCAATGGCCACAATAGCCAAACTGTGGAAGGAGCCTTGGTGTCCATCGAAAGATGAATGCATAAAGAAGATGTGGTTTGTGCGTACTTGTAACTTCTGACCTGTATAACCAGACTGTCGATGACTGCCTCTCCCTGGTAACTAACCCTCTACAACACAGCATGTCAATGTCAGCTCCTGGCTTCTGAATTCAGCCCATCAGCGATACTCCCACCCTGAAAGTCAGCCAATCAGCGACAGCCTCACACTTCAGATGGCATCCAGTCAGGGGCCAGGCTTTTCAACGACAGGGGATTGGCTGCAGCCTTACTCCAGTCACCACAGGAACACCCCTGAATGTCTGTCCCTAAACACTCTGCTCCTGAATGTCAGCCACTCCTTGAATTCCCAACATAGCCAAACCTCATTTAGGGTCACCTGTGGCTTTGTTTAGAAAGCCTGCACCTTACAAGCACAGTTCTGCCTTCAGGCAAATGGGGAGTTCATCTTTTTCAGATCAAATAGTGAATTCAAGTCATTTTTAGTTCACAAGTTCACAACACTTTTGACCATTCAAACCCTGTTTAGTGACCTGTTCAGACTTGCTCATGGCAGACACACTGAGTGTCATGGCCGAGTGATTTGCAAATCAGTCTTTTCAGTTCTTGCAGTGCTTGCTTTCATCTGTCTTTATTTGTGTATATGAGAACTTCAAAATGCCCAACACAAGTCTAAGAGTTGTGACAAATTTTATGAATGGTGGACATTTCTTAAAAGAGGAACAAGTCCTTTCAAAGCTTCTTGTGAATATGCAACTGTTCATTCAATATAGAAAATGATGGAAAATCAAATATAAATCAGTATATACTAACAGCTGAGCATGAGAGATGCAGGATTTCCTTCACTGGTACCAGAGACATTGAAAAAAATGCATTTTTTTCTTTAAGAGACATTCAGATCAAAAAGATAAAATAATTACAGAAGTTGTAATGGCCTTCTGCACTATCATCATCAATCTTTCACCTCAAGTTGGAAACAAATTTCCAGGTGCCAGGACCAAATCTACTACAATAATAAAAAATATAATAGCTTAATTTACTATTACAGAGATTATCAAAGATCTAAATGCTTCACCTTTTTTTTTTATAGCATAGCCACAAATGCATGTAATGACAATTACAGAATACATTTCCCTAGGCTTGTGAAAGTTTTCTCATGAAAAAAGGCTTTCTGGGATCCCTGGGTGGCGCAGCGGTTTGGCGCCTGCCTTTGGCCCAGGGCGCGATCCTGGAGACCCGGGATCGAATCCCACATCGGGCATCCCGGTGCATGGAGCCTGCTTCTCCCTCTGCCTGTGTCTCTGCCTCTCTCTCTCTCTCTATCATAAATAAGTGAAAATTGAAAAAAAAAAAAGGCTTTCTTATAAGGCCATTATTGTGAGTTAATTCATTTGAAAACGTGACTTCAGAAACAACACCAATTTTTTGCAGAGGCTTCCTTTTTTTTTTTTTTTTTAACTTAGGAGTTAATTAAAGAGGTTGATGTAAATGAAAAACGTGTATGATTCTATGGTAGATGTTGGTTGTATTGCCCATATTCAGCATAATGTAACTCAAATAGCATCTGATGTTCTTTTTATTGAAATTGAAGGGGGTGCCTGGGTGGCTTAGTTGGATAAGTGACTGACTGGTTTCGACTTAAGTCATGATCTCAGGGTGGAGATTGAGCCCCATGTCTGGCTCTGCACAGAGCTCAGAATCTGCTTGAGATTCTTTCTCCCTCTCTCTGCCCCTCCTCCTGCTTGAGCTCTCTCCTTTTCTGTCTCTAAATAAGTAAAATCTTTTTAAAGAAGAAATTGAAGGAATAGTCATACAATTATTCTTATTTCAACATTTAAATTCTTTGCACAGAGTTGTTAAACTTATTAAATTACCAAGAACTTGGGGGATTTTGTTAGCATTCGGAAGTCTTTGATTCTCATTCAAAACTCCATCGGATCTCTAACAAATGCAGTTGTGAAAGAATCTTCAGTTTATTTGAAGCACTGATATCATATTTTAATTTTGAAGAGAAGCTCCTCCCAAACTCTTGTTGACTTTTTAAATAAGCCCCTGAGCAAAGTCTGCTTATTTCTTGCTCATAGTTTTCAATATTCCTCTAGCAAGAAGATTATGTACACTGAAAGAAGAGCAAACAGTGTTATTAAAGTACGCCATTGATTAAAGGAATTTGTTGAATGCGTTAGAGAAAAAATAGATGAAAAATGTTCCCCTTTATGTGTTAAGGCTGTTCTTAAAATGAACAACATTACTTATGAACAGGAAAATAAACTCTGACTTGAAGTGGTTAATTATTATGGAATTTGTCAAGACTATAATTTGGAATGGATTTCATCACTTGAAAAATTTGATTTAGTAACATGAATGTTCCTGAATATTATTCCAGGTAGGGAACAGGAAGAAAAGAATAACAATTGCTGACGATGCTCTTTTTGGTCAGTAGGGGGCCTTATGCAGGGCTCAACAGGATTCTCAATCCCAGGACCCTGTGATCATGACCTGAGCTGGAGGCAGCCGCTTAACCAACCAGGCCACTCAGGCACCCCTGGGGCATGACATTTTTTTTTTTTTTTAAGTTAAGAGATGTTGGGCAGCCCGGGTGGCTCAGCGGTTTAATTCATGACTCATGAATAAATAAATAAAATCTTAAAAAAAAAAGAGATGCAACGAAATCCTGAAGAATCAAAAAGGGAAAGATGCAATGAAAAATGGTATTACATGATTCTATAAAGCCAATTTGAAGAGCAATTCTCAGAACTATTAACTATGCCAGTCCATGTTCAGTATACCTACTCATAATGCTAATATTGAACATATGTTCTTATTTTTAAAAAGATTTTATGTATTCATTCATTCATTCATGAGAGACACACAGAGAAAGAGAGAGAGAGGCAGAGATACAGGCAGAGGGAGAAGCAGGCTCTATGCAGGGAACCTGATGCGGGACTCGATCTCGGTACTCCAGGATCACGCCCTGAGCCAATGGCAGGCGCTAAACGGCTGAGCCACCCAGGGATCCCCGAGCATATGTTTTTATTAATTTTGATTCAAAGGACAAAATAATGAAATAAGTAAAAGGTAACCACTGTAAGTTATGCTATAATGTAAATGGAAAACAGACTGAAACTGCCAAGATTTTTTAAGCAAATTCTATAAAATTGGAAACTATCAGAGATAAATCATCAGGGGAATATAGCTAAAGAAAGAGGTATTTAATTTTGGTGTTTCCTCAAAATTTCTATGGTGAAGTCATAACCCCAGTACCTCAGAATACAACCGTATTTGGAGAAAAGGTCTTTAAAGAAGCAATTAAGTTAAAGTGAAATCACTAGAGTGGACCCTAATTCACAGTAACAGATGTCCTTACAAGAAGAGATTGGGATACCTAAATCCAGAGGGAAGATGATTGGAAGACACAAGGAAAAGAATGCCATCTACAGCCAAAGAAAGAGGCCTAAGAAGAAATCATCCCTTGCTGATATGTTGATCTTGAACTTCCAGCCTCTGGAATTGTAAGAAAATAAATCTCTGTTGTTTAAACTACCCAGTCTGTGGTACTTTTAATGGGAGCCGTAGCAGACTAATACAGAAAATTAAAATAATTCAAATTTAACTAGGTGCCCTACATTTTTATTGCTAAATCTTGCAGCCCTAGGTAAGGGAAAATCAGAAGTCAACATTTTCCATACTGTACCGACCCTCAGGAATTGCAAGGAACCCTGCCTGGGTGATGAACAAGAAAGAGGCTTCTAGCACTTGCAAATGTTCAAGAATAAATTATTCTGAAATCACACACACTGATACAGAAACCTGAGGAGAAAGGTACAATAGGGCCAACCTATAGGTCAACCTCACTCATGAACATGGATGCAAAAATTCTAGACATGATAATAGTTTACTTAATCTGCAATAGATAAAAAGAATAATGTACTTGGAGCAAGCTAATTTGTCATTATAAAGTCACTTAATGTAAATTATTGCTTTCTGTAAGAGAAAATTCATATAATTGATTTAATGAAAAACAGTGCTTGATAAATTTGAACATACCAAAAAAAAAAAAATTTGAACATACCTTCAGGATTTAAAAAAAAAAGGAAAAATCCTCTTGGCAGCCTAGTAACAGAAGGGAGTTTTTAATCTGCTCAAGATGATCAGTCATTGGTGAAATCCTGAAAGATTTTCATTTGAGATGATGATGCTCTACATGGCAATTCAACATTGTATTGCAGATCCTCACCTCCACATTAAGGCCGACAGTATAAACAAAATATATTGAAATCATACAGGATGAAGTAAGATTGTCATTATTCATAAATGACATGATTATGTATGTGAGTAATCCAACATTATCTAAGGAAAATACATGAGAAATAATAGTTTTCTGGTTATTAATTCTTTGTAAAAAATTGATTGTGTTTCTGCCTATTAGGAAAAAAAGCTGAAATGTGAAATTCAGACATACGATCTGCAATAGAATTAAACATGCTAAATACCTAGGAATGCATCTAACGCAACATGTGTATGAACTTTCCAAAGAAATACTGTAGCCTTAACGAGGGAAACTTTAAAAGACTTCAACAAATGGGAAGATATGCTTGTCAGGAATTAAAAAGCATAGTAACAACCTTGTTATATGATCTCGCCTGCACTTATTATATTTTTAATTTTTACATCATAGGAGATGGGTTAAGTGTTACTGCCTTAAACTTCATGAAACCGTGGCTCTGTAAATTCAAATCATTTACCCAAGGTCACACAGTGAGTAGCAAGGCCAGAACTTGAATATATATTTCTCTGTCTCTCAAGTCCCTGTTTTTTCCACAGTATCACTGGAGTAGACTCTGCTAGTGTGCTGCCCATATATCCTTTAGATATCTCTGACCAACCCTGTACATCACTTACCAGGCATGCTCTGCTGCTGAGGTGTCATACATGTAACCCTCAGAGGATGATCTTTGGGCATTAGAGTCTCCTTGCTCACATAGAGAGTCAGAAATGTCTAGCAATTTTATATTCCTTCCAGCCCCTCTAAATCCCCAGGTAATCCATGGCCTCCTTCCCAGTATGGAGAATTGAAATTGGAATAGGAATTTTACATCCCTGCATCCCATCCCAGAATGGCCCATGGCCAACAACAGGACAGTTTCTCTGCCTCAAAGCCAAAACACTTCTGAGGTCTACTTTATGCTCCAGAGCTTCCTGTAAGATTAAGTTACATCAGAGAACTCACCCAAAATTATGCACTTCCTTGGCTTCTGCCCCTTTTCTGTCCTGCCTCCTTCACTGCCTTAATAGTTTCTCTTGGAAGCAAATCCTTAATAAAACACTTGCATCTGCAGCCTTGGTTTATCTGGGAGATGGTGACCTATGAAACCCACACTGTGAGATATACTTAGTTCAAATTCACAGTCTAGATACTTAGCCCCAAATCAAGTGAATATGCTTATTATATGAGCTTTATAAAATATATTATGAAATTGGAATTGGAAGTAATACTGTTAAATTATTATTCAGTTAGAATATTAATAGAAGAGGATATCCACATAATTCTTTTAGTGTTCTCTGCCAAGTAATTGTATCTACCCGGCTTTCAAGTTTCTCTTGATTAATGAGACTACTGATCAGGCAGTCTATAGGCTAATGGATCTCAAAAGGAGGCAGTCATGTCCCCCAGAAGACATTTGATAAAATCTGGAAACTTACAGGTTGTCAAAACTGAGGAGGAGTGCAGACAGTGATTTTAGTAGGTAGAAGCCAGGAATGCTGCTAGACAACCTACAAGGCCTCAGACCACCCCCCCCCCCATGACAAAAAATGACTTGGCCCCAAATATCAATGGTGCTGAGATTGAGAAACCCAGATCTAAAGTTCTTATGCATCTCTGAAATTCAATAAGCTATTAATTTTATCTTCCTCTACAGTATGTCAGATCATGTTTTAATAATCAATGCATTTTACTTCCATGTGAAATGACTTAGATCACTTAATGTCCACCAGTTAGGTACTGGTCTATGAGCAACCAATGGTCATTAGGGTAGACTATTCCTGCATGGACACACAGCCTTTATAACCTGACATTCAGTGACCTGCTTGCTACTCCAGAACATACTCTTTTAAAAATGTGGAACAGAGAATAGAGATTACCTAGTGAAAGCAAATACAATAGCCATTTCTTTTGCGTAGAGTGGCGTGGGCACATTAAAGCCTGTCACGTACCATTTTATGACACGCAATAATTGGAGACAGTTTAATTAAAAAGCTATATGAGCAGTATGCACTTTTGACTTTTTCTCTTAATCTTGGTAACCAAGAGAAACTAATTTAATACTCTTAATTTACTGTTCTTAATAGAGCAGCTTTCCAATCACAGTTGCCATGTTACAGTTTTATAGAACAGTGAACACATTAAAAGTAGCTGTGATTAGAAGTTCATTTGTTATATTTACCAAAAACTTCCTACTTCAAATTTTTACTTAACACATATTGTGGTCACAGTGAATTGCCCATGCTTGGGGTGCCATTAAAACACCTTGAATTAAATGAAGTGATACTCTGCTATCTACTGTGTTTTATCCATTTTAAAGTTTAATTGCTTTACAATGAAGCATAACATAGAGCCAAATATGGGAGCAAAGAAAGAAGTATTAGAATTCCATGATGGAATTAATTCCACAAAACTATAAAAATAGTTTTTTTTTCTTTTTTTAAAAAAGATTTTATTTATTTATTCATGGGGCAGGGGAGAGGGGTGGTGCAGAGGGAGAAGCAGGCTCTGGGCAGAGCAGGAGCATGATGCGGGACTCAATCCCAGAACGCTGGGATCATAACCTGTGCCCAAGGCAGATGCTTTAGCCTCTTAGCCACCCAGGCACCTCTTTTTTTTTTAATTCATTTATTTGAGAGAGAGAGAGAGAGAGAGAGAGAGAGAGAGAGAGAGCATGAGCAGGGGGGTAAGAGTAGAAGGAGAAGCAGACTCCCTGCTCAGCAGGAAGCCTGGTGCCAGGCTTGATCCCAGGACCCTGGGATCGTGACCAGAACCAAAGGCAGACGCTTAACACACTCAGCCACCCAGGTGCCCAAGAATTTCTTTCTATGAGACCCTCATCCTGGAAGAAATAGAGAAACATATGGAAGGGCAAATTATTTTGGCCTTAGAACAAATTCTATGAGGGTAGACCAAGAAAAATTAGATAAAGACATAAAGTTGGATTCCAAAGTTACAGACTTGGTTGTGCAGGCTTTTCTCTTATTTCTGGGTTGGAAAGAGGAATGTAAATAAAATAAAATAGGCCTAGAAAGCTGTAAAATGATTCCATGGTAGGTTGGATCAGGTTAAGAGACTGCATCACTCAAACATAGCACAACAATGATATAACAAAGTCTCAAGGGACAAATGGAAAATCTCTCACTGGTCCTGTGTTCAATATTGGAACATTTAAGCCTTAGGAAAGACTAGGGTATCATGTTTTATGTATCTTTCTCAATCTGCTACTTGATATTTTATCATCATATTTCTTTAGAATCAGCAGGATTTTGTAAACTGTACCTTGAACATCAAGAACTGGAAATGCAGAGGTAAGTTTCTAAGAGGCAGAAAGATATGCTGTAGCAGGGCAGTGGTCTGAATGTTTGTGTTCCCCAAAATTCCTATGTTGAAATCCTATGGTATGACAGTATCAGGAGGTGGTGCCTTTAAGAGATAATTAGGCCATGGGGGTGGAGGGGCTTGTGAATGGGATTAATGCTTACCAAAGTGACTCCACCAAGGGCCCAGGCCCATTCCACCATGTGAGGATACAACCAGAAATCTGCTGCCTGGAAGAAGGCTCTCAGACAGACATGCTGGCACCCTGACCTTATACTTCCCAGCCTTCAGAACTGTGAGAAATAAGTTACTGTTGTTCATAAGCTATCAGGTCTGTATTATTTTGTAATAGCAGCCCAAACAGACAAAGGCAAGCAGTATTCAAACTACGTGTTTTTTTTTTCTATTTCTCATGACCCAGGGAAGAAATAGCCTACAAATTCTCATCAACAATACCTAGTACATTGACTTTGTATCTCAATACCTTCACTACTCAGGATAATTTCTGAATGAAAATACATGAGTTTTAGTTAAATGGCTAGCTACCTAGCTGTTTTTTAGCATGAGGAAAAGGGGTAAATCTATAGAGTGTACATCAAGTCTGGAGATGTAGAAAAGTATGCAGACTACAATGAAGGACATCTTCACTCTGTAGATTGATAAAATAATGCCATCTGTGTATCCAGACTTGATGCATACTGATATAGAACAATCTCTAAGATGTATCATTAATCAGGGGGAAAGAAAATTACAAAATGATTATGTGCCATTATGCTATTACATTTGTAGAACAGTCAAATACACATGTATACCCATATAGAATGAACTCATGATAGATTTATATGGTGGTAGAAATGAGAGAGGGGATTGAAGTCAGATCATTTTAAATGTGTGTTTGTAATTTTTTTCAGTGTGAAAATGGGTACGGAGCACCACTTCAGATCAGTAACAAATCATTTGCAAACACTTCACACCTGGTCCTGTTGCTCCAGTCGCTGTGAGTGCAAAGGTGGAATGGTTTCCTATAAATGGTCCTGGTTTCATTTGAAAGGGTCCTGGGCTAACTTTCAGAGATCTAGGCTCTAATCCTCCCTCTGGCACAAACTACCTTGGTGATCCTGAGCCAATCACCATTTCCCTAATCTCCAGGCTCCCCATTCATAAAATGACAAGTTCTAAGGTCTTCTCCTGCTTTACTATTCCAATTATTTGTCAACTGATCAGAAGTCAGATAAATGCATGCACTAACCCAGGGGCCTATGTTGGCTCTTACAGCTTTTCATGATTGTGTCATAATATACTCTTGAGAAAGTGAAAACCAGTACTACTGGTAAGTAGTTTCCAATGAGACATGGACAAGGTCATATGAACAGTGTTTATCATAAGGCCACATTACAACTAAAAATAGGACTAATGACCTCTTTTTCTGAGTGATATTTGCTTTCTTATCAATGATGTTCCCAGGCTAGCATTATTATCCTACTGGTGAATGAAGATTACTGAGAATCTAATTGCTCAACTGCTCCTTCTTGACAAGATCCAGTCCAGGACAAGATTCTATAATCTCCCTTAGGAATATGAAGCACAAGCTCAGGACTCTAAACAGCTCCCTTTATGTCTCCTTACTGAGGTTCCATGTGGGTATGTTCTCATTTGCTGCAGTCTACTAAGTAAACCTGACTTTGTTTGACTACAGGTATGTTCCTAGCTGTCTTTGACTACTAAAATACAACACACAATCGCAAGAAGTTTAATCCAGATTTTTGAAAATGGTCTTGCCCAGGTGCCTGGGTGGCTCAGTTGGTTAAGCATCTGCCTTCAGCTCAGGTCAAGCTCTCAGGGTCCTCCATCACTCAATTATCTAGTCCTTTCATTCTTTCACTGATAACTTTAACATATCCACAAATTGTAGTCATTCAGAAATATTATGTATAGCCTTTAAGAGATCTGTGTTAGTTATATAGTGCTGTGTAACAAATTACCCCAAAATCAAGTGACTTAAAGCGACAACCATTTATTATCTCACAGTGTCTGTGGGTTAGAAATTTGAGAGTGGCTTAGCTGGGTACCCCTGGCTGGTTCAGGGTCTTTCATGAGATCCTGAATCTTTCCTGCAACCTTATGGAAACCTACATAAACAGCTTAACATATATTGTGTCTTGGAAATCTATTTTCCTATTGACAGGTGTGCCATTGAATAATTGTAATCCCATCACAGACATTTCAGGATGTATTTTCCCCAAATACAGTGTCATATGTAGGTCTCATAATAATTCCATGAATCCATTTTTCAGATGAAGAAACTGAGGCTTGTACAAGTATCTCACCATTTATCATTCAGCTATGAAAAAATAGAATCAGGATATGAGAACAAATTGTCTAACATCCAAGATAGTGCTTTCTGTACAAGATCAGAGCGTCTAGAGAAAATAAATTTTTTAATATAAAGAAATATAAATATTTGTTAATTAGGTCGTTGTTGGATGGCATGAATGTTTACATACATCATCACACTTAAGTCCATTCTCTTCTGTCATCAAGTCTGTCTACAATCGCTAGTCCAGAAATCTCTCCCCATTGGTAAAAATGACATGTGAATGATTTTGGAAATAATAGTAAATTCATGTTACCAGGATTGCCAAAATTCCCTCATCCATGAGTGAGCATTGAGGTCCAAGGGGAAGCCATTATATTTAGTCTCAGTATCTCTCGCTTCTCTTTTCTATGCTCTTTTCTTCCTGAATACTTTTCTATCTCATTTCTTGTCTTTCTGTAGAACAGAAAAAGATCAAATATATGTTGTGCCTGTTGACAAAATGACTACAGTGATAAGTTGCAAATATTTTATTTCCTCTCTGCTTTAGCATTTTGAGGCATTTCTTTCTAACGGTGGGTATTCAGAAGAGAGCAAGAAAAGGACTCAGGGAAAGGTACATCAAGTAGGATCTAAGACTTTAAATATTTATGGGAAAAAGAAGATTAAACTGCACTTAATTTTGCATAGAATTGTTAACACTGAAAGGCACAGATATCATAGAAAGAACAATCACTGGAAATACAATTTAGGTAAAACTATACCAAAGGTGGGTTACTCTCAATGTGTGACTCTCAATGAACTCTTAAATATATGTCAAGTGAAACTAGGCACATTTTCTTTGATCACAACATTAAATATTAAGCGGACAGTGTAGTGGAAATCATTCAAGATTTGGAGTTAGAAATAATTTCAGCTTCTAGTTTTACCATTACTAGTTATATAACTTAGGACAACCTGTCTATGACTCAGTTTCTCTGTAAAATGGGAGTAATACTAATGCCTATTTTTCCTGGTTGTGTTAAAGGTTAGGACTAATATAGAAAATTTGCCTGACACAGAGTAAAGCTCAGAAAGTGGGCTTTAATCAATCTTAGTTTACATCTATTCATTGGCTTATAGAAAATGTGCTACTTTAGGAGTGCTATAAAGAGAAATGTTTCCTCACTTTTTCCTATTACTTGGTTCTTAGACCTCCAATTCTTGGACTCCCACTTGCTCTTATGTCAATTTACCTACACCTAGTAGGTGCTGAGCCCAAACTGCTTTAAGTGAAGAACATGTCTCCTTTCTTTGTATGTGTGAAGTTTCCAGATGTCAAGTGGGCTTGCTTCTGTGAATTTTAGATTTTTATTTTCTCAAGTGTGATCCAGATTTTCAAAATGAGATCCCATTTAAAAATACTAAGATATTCACTTTAGCTAGCTGGATAAAATGGATAAATGTGTGTTTGTGCTTCCAATCCTCACTGAATATAAAGATGATATACAAGAAAAATCCTTTTAAACTTTCCAGATATAAGCTTTTATTTGCCCAAAGCTAGGAAAATACCCCATAAGAATATGTAACTACTTCTTAATCAGCTTTTGACAGTCTTTTGTATAAACAGCTGCCAAAAATAAATGATATGTTGATAGATCTTTAGAGACTAATATTTATATTACTTGCATGTGCTCAATAGTGAATCATAAGGAAATGGAAAGATAAACATTCCACTGCCCCCAAAACTTATAAAAGACCAATTATTGCAAGCCAATAGAGACTGGTTTATTTTAGCAGTAGGAAACTTTAAAATCTGGCCTGTTTGAAGGTACAAAATTTGAGAAACTTTAAAGGAATTCACTCTACCAGTTGTAAGAATTCATCAATCTATAGGGACTCAGCTTAAGTCCACACAGACTTATATTTTTTTAAACTCTGTTTATTAGGTATAGAAAGACCCTTTTTACAAGAAATACCTTGGCTTTTCCCCAAATCCCACTTCTATGGACTTTCCCTGCAGTTTTGAAGCTTGAAAGTTACATTATAGTCAGCCCACCTCTCTTTCTTCCTACAAACCAGTGTCAGGAGTACATTTCACCAGGGAGATAACCCTGAAACATTCACACTTCCTAAATCTTCATTACCCAAGATTCAAACCAGCCTGAACGCTATCACACTCCTGACAGTTTGGCACAATATTGCTGTGAATTTTCTCCTTATATCCTCCTGCTTTCTCTGTGGTTACAAGGTATCCCTCTGGTTATTTCTGTAATGATAGCACAATTCAGACGAGTCACTGTGAATCAGAAATTTGGATCTCAGACTTTAGTCTGAGTCTTGCATCCAAGAGCAGGAGGTCACACTGGAATTACGTATAGTGAATCAATTATAAAGAATAAAATGAAAGCATGGCAATACAAGGGAGGTCTAAATTAAAAAGTCATAAAAATTGATAAGCCTGACTTCCTTAAAATGGAAAAAAAAAAACCTTCTGCTCTGCCAAAGACAATATCAAGAGCATTACAAGCAAAGCCACAGAGTGGGAGAAGATATTTGCAAAAGATACATCTGATTAAAGATTGTTACCCCCAATACAAAGACCTCTTAAAACTCCCTAATAATAAAACAAACAACCCAATTAAACAATGGGCCATAAACTTTAACAGACACCTCACCAAAGAAGATATACTGGCCGCAAATAAGGATATGAAAAGATGCTCCGTACCATATGTCATTAGCGAAATACAAATGAAAACAACAGTGAGATCCCACCACACACCTATCAAAATAGCCACAATCTAGAACACTAACAACAGTAAATGCTGCCGAGCATGTTCTGCACAATGTAACATCCTCTCAATTTTGCTATAAACCTAAAACTGCTCTAAAAAATAGTCTTAAAAGAAGTAGTACAAAAGAACTGAAGTTCTTGCTCATCCTTAATATTTGTTATATTTGTTGGAATGGAAATTTCTGAAGATCTTATTCATAAATGTATCATCTACATCCCAACACCATAGCTGACATATAAGGGGGACTGAAGCAAATTGAAATTCTTCTCAATCCAAACCGAATTCCTTTTCTAGAGAGAAAAAGACTGATCAAAGTTCATAGAAATCTTAGTGCAAATCTAACTTCTATTTTGGTACCAAAGCTGGCCAGGTGTTGAGGCTGAGTCTCTTGCCAAACACAACCAAAACTGCCAGATGAAATATAAAAAAGTAACCTTCTTAAAAACATCGCCAAGCTGATAAAATAGGAAAGAATGATCCGGCTGATGTAAAGGGAAGGCTAGAACCAGATAATTAAGCTAAGCATCAAGCCAGTTTTTTCCTTGAGGGTATCAATTGAATTTGACGTTAAGTTTTCAGAATCTTGGTTTAGGATACAAAGGGCAAAGTGTAGGCCTGCCAGAGGCTATAGACTAATAGGAATCTTCTCCTCACAAATCTGGTAGGACATGGGCTATGTCGTTGTCAGGCTGAGTGAAAATGGGCTAAAATTGACTGTACTGTACCCACCCTCAGGAACTGCAAGGAAAGCTGCTACCTGGATGATGAGCAGAACATGGCTTCTAATGCTCTCAGATATTCAGGAAGGAAAGATCCAAATTTAACACACACTTTTCCAGAGGACAGAAAAAAGGAACACTTCCAAACTCAGTGTTCAGCTACCAGACCCCTGATACAGAAACCTGAGGAGAAAAGTACAAGAAGGCCAACTTAAAGATCAATTTCACTGATGAACATACATGCAAAAACAGACATGATAACAGTTCACTTAATCTGCAATACATAAAAAGAATAGTACACCTGGAGCAAGTGAATTCACCTTTCGAAAGTCAGCTAATGTAAATTATTACAGGATTGTAAGACAGAAAGTTCATAGAGTCATTTTAAAAAAGAAAACATTTGATAAAATTTAACATATATACAGGAGTTTTAAAAAAGGGGAAAATACTCTCTACTTAAATTTTTGTTAAAGGGTAGATCTCATGTTAAGTATTCTTTACACAATAAAATTAAAACAAAAGAAGGCCATCCTGTTAGCAAACCAAGGAGTAGAAAGGAAACTCTTTAATCTGCCGAACAGTGATATTTTGAAAGACTTCCATTTGAAATGATGATGCTCTGCATAGTGACTCAACATTGCATTGCTAGTCCTCACCTTCACAATAAAGCCTTAAGGTAAGAAATTTAGGAAAACCAATAAATGGACAGATATGCATTCTGGGGAATTAAAAACTTCAACATTGTCTATATAGCAATTCTACCCAAATGATTTTATAGAGTCAATGGAATCCCAGTCAAAATTCCAAAAGCATTTTGGGGAAATATGAGAAGTTGATTCTAAAACTGATATGGAGAGGCAAGGAGCTAAAATGGCAGAGGAGTGGGGGGACCCTATGTTTGTCTCATCCCTAGAACACAGCTAGATAGTTATCGAATCATTCTGAACACCCAAGAAATCAACTGGAAGTCTGAGAGAACAAAAACTGCAAGTCTACAAGTAGAAAAGCAACCACCTCCTGGAAGGTAGGAGATGCAGGGAGTTGACTTGGAAGAGATGGAGCCATGGGTAAGGCGGTGGGGAGGGAACCTACTTATAGAAGTTACTGCTAAGTATTAGAGACAATGGAATGCAAAATCTGAATTTCTAGAAGTCCACTACCATGCGGGATGTGCCTGGCTTAAAGGTCCTCAGGTGGCAAAGCACGGCAGAACCCCAGGAATGACAGGTGGTCTGAGGATCCCCTGGGTTGCAAGAAGAACAGATGGCACCAATGTGCTGCACTGTTCCCAGGTATAGGAGCAGGGAAGCCGCTGAGAGTGGTGGGTCTTGGTATCAACTTGGGAGCACCCAAATATGTGAATAAACGAAAATTCATATGGGGAAAAATAGTAAGGAAAGTCAAAACTTTCCTAGAAAAGAACAAGATACTGAAATTTCCTGATTAGGGCAGCCCAGCCCGGGTGGCTCAGCAGTTTAGCTCTGCCTTCAGCTCAGGGCCCGATCCTGGAGACCCAGGATGGAGTCCCACGTCAGACTCCCTGCATGGAGCCTGCTTCTTCCTCTGCCTGTGTCTCTGCCTCTCTCTCTCTCTCTCTTTCTCTCTCTCATAAATAAATAAAACCTCAAAAAAAAAAAATAGAAATTGCCTGATTAGATATTGAGGCTTATTCTAAAGCTATGATAATTAAGAATATGTGGGATTGGTGCTTGGATAGAAAGTAGACCAATAGAATTGAATAGAAAACATAGAAACAGACCAAGTCATATATGGTCATTCAATATATGAAAAAAAAAGGGAGATAAGAAATATTTGCTGATGAGCAGGGAGGAATGGACTCCTCAAGAATGTTGCTGGCTTAATTTGGAATCATGGATTAAAAAATAAAAATTAGAAGCAAGACATGGATATCCTTTCTCACTACTCCTATTCAATATTGTTCCATAAACCCTAGCTAGTTCAATAAGGCAAGAAAAAGAAATAAAAGTTTACTGTTTGGAAAGAAAGAAAAATATCTCTATTTGCAAGTGACATGATTGTCTACACATAAAACATGAAAAATGACACAACTTTGGGAACTATAAGCAAATTTAGCAAGGTCTCAGAAACAAGGTCAATGTACAATAGTCAATTGCTTTCTTACATGCTGGCAATAAAACAATTTGATTTTTAAATTAAGAAATGGATAACAACACCAAAAAATGAAGTTCTTGAGTACAAATCTAATGAAACATGTGCAGGATCTGTATGTGAAAACTGCAAAACACTGATGAAAGAAACCAAAGGTGATACAAATAATTAGAGAAACAATCTATACCCAAGAAGGAAGACTTAATATAGCTAAAATGAATTTATTCTAATGCAATCTAAAGATTTAATGCAGTCCCAATACAAATCTCAGTAGGCTTCTCTTATAAAAAGAAGTCCATAAACTGATTCTGAAATTTATAGGAGAAGACAAAAGAACCAGAATAGACAAAAAAAAAAAAAAAAAAAAAAAAAAAACTCTGAAAAGTAAGAACAAAGCTAGAGGACTCTCAATCTCTGATACAGTGTTAAGCTACAGTAATCAAGGCAAAGTATTATTGGCAAAAGCACAGATCTGTGAATCATTTCCAGGTACCAATATATATATATATTAATTTTTAATTTCTGTACAAAAAGTTACTGCAAACTTAACAGCTTAAAACAACACCCATTTGTTAGCTCATATTCTGCTGGTCCTAAGTTCAGGCTCTGTATGGCTGGGTTCTCTGCTCACAATTACATGAGACTAAAATCAAGATGTTGGTCGGGCTGTGTTCTTATCTGGGGGGACAGGATAATCTTCTCAGTTTACCAGGTTGTGGTAGAAGTCAGTTTCTTGCAGTTTAAGACTGAGACTGTATCCTTGCTGGCTGTCAGCTGGTGGCCATCCTCAGCTTCTAGAGACTGCCTACATTCCTTGTGTGTTTCCCCTCCATCTTCAAAGCCAGCAACTGAGAATCTCCCTTACATTAAGTCACTCCCACGTTTTGAATCTCGTTTACCAGGAAGAGCCCCATTCCTTTTTAAGGGTTCAATTAATTTGGTCAGACCCAGTTATGAACTGAATTGTGACCCCCCATTCATATGTTGAAGCTCTAATTCCCAATGTGACTTACTTAGAAATAAATGTGACTTACTTAGAAATAAAGCCTTTAAGGCAGTGATTAAAGTTAAATGATTCCTAAGAGTGGGGTCTTCATCCAATAGAATTTGTGCCCTTCTAAGAAGAGGAAGAGCTATTAGAAGAGTGTAAGTCAGAGGAAAAAGGACATGAGGCAACCACAGCGAGAAGGTGTGCAAGCAGGAAGAGATGCCCCACTAGAAAGCAACTCTGGTGGCATGCTGATCTTGGATTTCTAGCCTCCAGAATTGTCAGTTTCTGTTGTTTCAACTACCTAGTCAGTGGTAATCTGTTACAGAAGCCTGGGCAGACTCATTAGGTATCATGGTGTTAGTCTGTCTACTGCAGCAGCTTCATTTATTATAGCAAAAAAAAAGGGAAACAATTCAAATGTCCATCAATATGAGCCTTAATTTAGTATGGTTATCCATCCACACAAGTTACTAACTTAACAGTAATGTGGAAGAACTACTGAAACACACAACTTGGATAAGTGCCGAAAGAAGCTGGTTATTGACTGTATGACTCTCTCTATATATAATGATTACCCATTGTATATTACTATATGCTATATATTATTTTTTTTTATTTATGATAGTCACATAGAGAGAGAGAGAGAGAGAGAGAGGCAGAGACACAGGCAGAGGGAGAAGCAGGCTCCATGCACCGGGAGCCTGACGTGGGATTCGATCCCTGGTCTCCAGGATCGCGCCCTGGGCCAAAGGCAGGCGCCAAACCGCTGCGCCACCCAGGGATCCCTATATGCTATATATTATTAAAGGGTTATATATTATATGTACATATAGGCATACAATATACAAAATATATAATTACGTAATATATAGCCTTTTAATCAAATGGCATAGTATATTATATATAATGTATAACATTTTATATATATATATATATCACATGTGGCCTTCAGAAAAAGGCAAAGCTACAAGGATGGGGAACAGATCAATGGTTGCCAGGGGTTTGGGTACAGGAGTACATGACTCCAATTGGCTGCATGAAGGAGTTTTCTGTGATGTTAGGGTTGTTTTTGATTCTGATTCTGATGGTAGTTATGCGAATTGACACATGAGGTAAGACTCATAGAACTGTATAACAAAGATATGCAATTGTACTGCATAATAATTTAAAAATAAGAACAAATAATTTACCTCTAAGGTATCTTATAAATTCCATGAAGCTCCAAATTAAGAATTTTGTAACTTTTAAATTTATTGATAATAAAGAGCAGAACTTTATAGCTATGGTCATGGCACTTGGATAATTAAAATTCAGAAAATATTCAGTGATATAAAGCTACTGGATTAATAATTTAAAGGGTTTTTTTTTTTTTTACAACAAATGCTAAATTTTTAGATGAATTCCTTAGGAGACTCAGCCATTCCAAGCCAAATTAAAATGTGGCCAAATTTACCACTCAAGAAAAGGAAAGACTTGTAGCAAATTTTAATGAATCACACCTAGAACTCCTTGTTGCAATGCGTTAAGCCACCAAAGCATTCATGCTGTTGCCCATTTCTCTGCTACTTTCATCATCATGTCTATGTTCTACGTAAAGATGCATTTTATTTCAAAGCTAGTATCAGATTGATAACTAGATGTGACATGTTGCTGTAAAATCAAGAAAGTCATCATAAATGATTACTCCAGCTGATGTGTTAATGGGGAAATTAACTCTGCCAGTGACATGAAATAGGAAACAATGCATTTTGAACAACCTGAAAGTCAGCTAGTCTCCATTTCACTTAGATTTACGCTTGTTCTACTGGGACCTCTGGCCGAAGACCAGGAGCCACCACTACTCTAATTGTAAGGCTCCCAGTCTATCTCTATAATAAAGAGCAGAGCACTGGAGGAATCTGCAGAGCCTTCAAGATACATTTTTCTTCTTACATGCAATGTGGAGCAACAACAGGCCTTTTCTGTGATGGGAAAACCTGCTACTTTATATATGAATGAGCTCGGTATTGTCAATACATGTCTTTGAAAAGAAGGAAGCCTAAAAATTATCACCAATTGGTCACTTGGAAAGTTTCCCAAGATATTTAAAGCACTATTCTCAGTTTTAAGGATGTCACCTCCTGCAAATTGCCCTGAACATGTACTAAGATAAGAAGTGCTTGCACCTGGAGGAGGTGGTCAGAGTAGGAATGTGGGGGAGAGTCAGGAAATGGCAACAGGACTCAAAGATACACTGGATAAGGGGCTTGTCCATGCCTTAGAGTAACAACAGGTCTTTCTAACTTGGTTCTGAGTGACCTATTTTGTCTATTTCCATTAATCAATGGAAAATTCATGCCCCCACTGCTCTGTGATGTTAGTAGGACAGATGTATCACAACCTGGATCTTCATTCATGTCTGAGGCGGAGCACACCAACATTTTCACAGACCAAATGAAGAGAATATATTGAATTCAGAGGAGATTCTCTCACAAATGAGTGCACCATCTTCTGGAGCACAGCCTAAAAGTAGATGGAGTATAAATGGCCTTGGGTGGAGTATGTAAATAATTCATTAGGCAGGAAATGAGAATCGGCCATTTTACTATTAGAAACATAGTGAGATTCTTTTTTTCTCTATAAGAAAGCTTTTCGTGACAGAGGAGAATCAATCATCTGATCAAATGCCTTTTGAAACAGCAGAGTACTAATGCATTTTCCCTTCTTCCTCTTTGTAAATGTGAATTCTTATAACACACATTTTACTGTTGGTAGAAAGAAGCTGTGACTCTGGCTTCAGAATGAGGACACTCTCCCGAGGTTCATTAAAAGTGTAGCATATCAGTACATATATTATACCTATTAATTAAATACATATAGTATATAGTGTGTGTAGTACCTTCTCTGAATTTATCTGTAACAACTTAACCCCTTATCCCAGTTTTTAAAAAGCATTCAATTTATTTTTTAAAGCATTTTAAATTCCAACACTTTGAGGGTACGATTTTAATTCACCACAATGGAGGATGATTTTTTTAAAGTATCTGAACTGAGAAATCTGTACTCAAGCAGCATTAATCTTCTGAACTCTTACCCCAGTCTTTATTTTTCTTTTTCCCCAGTCTTTCCAACCAAAAGCAATAGTTTTTCCCTAAAACTCCCCCAACATAAATTCATTCTCTCTCTCTCTCTCTCTTTCTCTCTCTCTCTCTCTCTCTCTCACACACACACACACACACACACACACACACACCTGTATATGCTGTGTTATAGAAACTTCCCAAATTTAAATAATATGCAGAAGGGAAGCTTCAGTTACTTAGTAATTAGTTCTTATTTCTTTAGCCTTAATTGGGAGGAAAAGAAAGAAAGGGGGTAGGGAAAGAGGAAAGGAGAGTGGAATTAGGAGAGAGTGATTAGAAGAAAAGTCTGAGTGAGGGGCAGCCTGAAATAATCTCCCTCTTTGGCCTGGAGAGTCTATCACAGTGTTGCTGTAAAGTCTTATATGAGAAATTCCTGGAAGATGGGGCAGGAAAAGTCCTGAGGTGGCAGGACTGCCTCCATGTAGTCACTACCACACTTAACCCAGGTGTGCATGGCCCTCAAGGAGCCTTTTCCAATTATATGACAACAAAGATGTAGTGGTGCCTTTGGATTTTGTGATTTTTGCCATTTTCTTTGTGCTGTTCTACACATCCCACAATGTGGAAATTATTCACATATTAAATACTTTAAAAATGATCATTCAGGATCTTTTAGGTGTTTAGTTGACCCAATTGTCTTTGGATCCAAGGAAGGCTCACCATTTAATGAGTCACTCCTCAGAATTGTTAGTAGCTTAAAAAGATAACACTTACTGATTTTTCATGATTATATTAACAATATTATTAGGGAACTTCAATAAGGTAGAAGAGTAAAAATAAACTTAAAGGATGAAACTATAACCTCATCACTCCATTATCCATAGCTATCAATGTTAATATTTTTATGCATTTTAACCTTTTAATTATAGAACTAATGATGATGGTAATAATAGTTGGTTAAGAATTTTCTTTGTGCCAGACCAGCTTTAAGTATTATATGTATCAACTAACTTACTCTTCCCCAAATCCCATGTGTATATATATCATTATCTCCATTTTACAAGTGGGGCAACAGAGGCCCTGAACAATTAGGTATATGGCTAAGGTCACATAGTTAAAGATACAGCCAGGGTTTGCGCCCAGGAGATATGGCTCCAGAGCTAACTGCTTAACCACTCAAAGCTGCCTTAAATGCACATGCATGTGTGTGTGCACTCGTCTGTGTGTGTGTGTGTGTGTGTGTGTGTGTGTTAGACAAGTGATTCATGGATGTGACCGATACAAAACAAGACTAGCATTCCAAAACTACTTTCAAACCAGTCAGAAGGGTAAGTTGGGTAATTTACCCTTGCCACCATATGGATATTTTGACAGATTCTATGATTTTTCTGTGTCTTCTCACCAATGAAACCTCTCAATAAAAAGCCCTGACATTTACCATGCTTTTTTTAAAAAAAAGATTTTACTTATTTACTCATGAGAGACATAGAGAGATAGGCAGAGACATAGAAGGGAAAGCAGGCTTCCTGCAAGGAGCCTGATTCAGGACTCGATCTCAGGACCTAGGGATCACAACCTGAGCAAAAGGCAGATGCTCAACCACTGAGCCACCCAGGCGCCCCACTTACCATGCTTGATTCAAAATCTGCTCTTGTCTATACATCTCTAATCAAATCTGGATTTTATCAAACATCATCTATTTTTGTCTATCTTCTGTATTTTAGTTTTGTATTTCTTTCATTGTGTTTAAATCTGAGCATCTATAATTGCATTCGTGTGTATCTGTATATAGTGTAACTGAGGAACTTAATTTATTATTCACATTATTTTTTCCTCAGCCTTGTTGAGATATAATTGACATATAACTTTGTGTAAGTTTAAGGTGGACAATGTGTTGATTTGATACACTTATATATTACAAAGACTACTACTACAGTGTCAGCTAAAACCTCTTTCATGTCACCTAATTATAATTTCTTTTTTTGTGATGAGAACATTTAAGACGTTCCCTCTTAGCAAGTTTCAAGTATATAATACAGTATTGTTAACTATAATCACAAGGCTGCACTTTAGATCTCCAGAACTTATTCATTTTTTAACTGGAAATTTGTACTCTTTGATCACCATCTTCTCATTTCTCCCATCCTCCAGGCTCTTGTAACTACCATTCCAGTCTCTGTTTCTATGAGTTTTGCTCCTTTAAATTCCACAGATGAGTAATATCATACAGTATTTCTTTTTCTCTGACTTATCTCACTTAGCATAATGACCTCAAGGTCTATCCGTGTTGCCTTCTTTCTGAATAATATTCCACTATAATATATATACCACTTAATATTCCACTATCTATATATACCATATCTTTTTTATTCATTCATCATTGATAGAGACCTAGGTTGTTTCCATATTTTGGCTATTGTGAATAACGCTGCAGTGAACATGGAATGCAGATACCTCTCCTCAAGATAGGGATTTCATTTCCTTTGGATATATCTTCAGAACTGGGATTGCTGGATCATATGGTAGTTGTATTTTTAATTTTTTTTAAAAACTCCCATTCTGTTTTCCATAGTGGCGTCCAAATATACATCCCCACCAATGTGCACAAAGGCTCCCTTTCCTCCACATCCTCACCAATACTTGTTAACTCTTTTTGATGATAACCATTCTAACAAGGGTGAGGTGATATCTCATTGTGGTTTTGATCTGCATTTCCCTGATGATTAATGATGTTAAAGGGTAACATCAAAGGTGAGGTTGAGCACCTCTTCATGCACCTATTGGCCATTTGTAAGTTTTCTATGGAAAAATGTTTTTCGGTTCCTCTGCCCATTTTGATTGGATTATTTTTTGTGCTGCATATGTTTTGGATATTAACCTTTTATCAGATATATGACATGCAAACATTTTCTCATTTTGTAAGTCTGTATTTTGATTTTGTTAATGGTTTCCTTTGCTGAGCAGAAGCCTTTTAGTTTGATGTGGTCCCACTTATCTGTTTTTGCCTCTGATGCCTTTGCTTTTGGTGTCAAATCCAAAAAAAATCAACAACAAACATAAAAACAAACAAACAAAAAAACATTGCCAAGACCCATGTCATGGCACTTACTCCTATGTTCTTTTCTAGGGATTTTACAGTTTCAAATCTAAAGTTTTTTACTTCATTTTGAGTTGATTTCTGTGTATTGTGTGAGATGGCATACTGTTTCATTCTTCCACATGCAACTATCAAGTTTTCCCAACATTATTTATTGAAGAGACTTTCATTTCCCCAATGTATATTCTGGGCTTTTTTGTTATGTTAATTGACCATATATGAGGGTTTATTTCTGCACTCTCTATTCAGTTCCATTGATCTGTGTGCCTATTTTTATACCAAAGCCATACTTCTTTAATTACTGTAGCTTTGTAATATAGTTTGAAATTAGAAGTGTGAGGCATCCAGCTTTGTTCTTCTTTTTCAAAATTGCTTTCACTATATTGGCTCTCTTGTGATTCCATAAGAATTTTAGGATTGTTTTTTCCTATTTCTGTGATGAATTCCTTTGGAACTTTGATAGGGATCATATTGAATATGTACATGGCTTTGGGCAGTATAGAAATTTTAACAATATTCTTCCAAACCATCAGCTTGAAATATCTTTCCATTTATTTGTGGCTTCAGTTTTTTTCATCAATGTCCTATAGTTTTCAATGTGCAGATCTTTTAATGCTTAAATTTATTCCTAAATATATATATATATATATATTTTTTTTTTTCTTAATCCTCATCACCTATTTAACCCAGTCCCCCATCCACTTCCTCTCTGGTAACCATCAGTTTGTTCTCTGCAGTTAAGAGTCTGTTTCTTGGTTTGCTTCTCTTTTTTCTTTTGCTCTTTTGTTTCTTAAATTTCACATGAGTGAAATAATATGGTATTTGTCTTTCCCTGACTGACTTATTTTGCTGAGCACAATACTCTCTAGCTTGATCTATGTCATTACAAATGGCAAGATTTCTTTACTTCTTATGGCTGAATAATATCCCATTGTATATTTTTACCACATCTTTATCTATTCATCAGTCGATGGATACTTGGGCTGTTTTAATAATTTAGCTATTATTGATAATCCTGCTATAAATATCAGGATACATGTATACCTTTGAGTTAGTATCTTTATACACTTTGGGGTAAATATCTAGTAGTATCAATTGCTAGATTGTAGGGCAGTTCGACTTTTAACTTTTTTGAGGAACTTCCATACACTTTTCCAGAATGGCTACACCAGTTTGCATTGCCATCAACAGTGCAAAAGGGTTCCCTTTTCTCTACATCCTGTGAATATCTGCTGTTTCTTGTGCTATTGATTTTAGCCATTCTGACACATGTGAGGTGATATCTCATTTGCTCCTGATTTGCATTTCTCTAATCAGTGAAGCTGAGTATTTTTTCATGTGTCTGTTGGCCATCTGGATATTATCTATGGAAAAGGGTCTATTCATGTCTTATGCCCATTTTTAATTGGATTATTTGCTTTTTAGGTGTTAATCTTTGTAGTTCTTTATATATTCTGGATACTAACCCTTTATTAGATATGTCATTTGCAAATATCTTCTCCCATTCTGTAGTTTGCCTTTCAGTTTTGTTGATTATTTCCTTTGCTGTGCAGAAGCTTTTTATTTTGATGTAATCTCAATAGTTTATTTTTGTTTTTGTTTCTCTTGCCTCAGGAAACATACCTAGAAAGAAGTTGCTATGGTCAATGTTACCGCCAGTGTTCTTTTCTAAGATTTTTATGGTTTTAGGTCTCATATTTAGGTCTTTCATCCACTTTGAATTTATTTTTGTGATTTGTGTAAGAAAGTGGTCCAGTTTCATTCTTTTGCATGTTGCTGTCCAGTTTTTCCAATACCATTTGTTGAAAAGATAGTCATTCTCCCATGGATACTCTTTCTTGCTCTGCCAAAGATTAATCAACCATACAGTTGTGGGTTCATTTATGGGTTCTATTCTGTTCCATTGATTTATGTGTCTATTTTTGTGCCAGTACCATACTGCTTTGATAACTACAGCTCTGTAATATAACTTGAAATCTTGAATTGTGATGATGGCTTCAGCTTTGCTTTTCTTTCTTCAAGGTTGCTTTAGCTATTCAAGGTCTTTTATGGTTCCATACAAATTTTAGGATTGTTTGTTCCAGTTCTGTGAAAAATGTTGTTGGTATTTTGATAGCAATTGTATTAAATGTGTATATTGCTCTGGATAGTATAGACATTTTAACAATATTTGTTCTTCCAATCTATGAGCACAGAATGTCTTTTCATTTCTTTGTGTCATCTTCATTTCTTTCATCAGTGCTTTATAATATTTTGATTGCAGGTCTTTCACCTCTCTGGTTAGGTTTATTCCTAGGTATCTTATTGTTTCTGGTACAAATGTAAATGGGATTGATTCCTTAATTTCTCTTTCTGCTGCTTCATTATTGGTGTATAGAAATGCAACAAAGTTTTGTATATTGATTTTGTATTCTATGACTTTACTGAATTTATCAGTTCTAGCAGCTTTTTGGTGGAGTTTCTGAGATTTTCTATGCATAGCATAATGTCATCTATAAATAGTGAATCTTTGGACTTCTTCCTTGCTGATTCAGATGCCTTTTCTTTCTTTTTGTTTTCTGATTGTCACGGCTAGGACTTCTAGTACTATGAATAACAGTGGTGAAAGTGGATGTCCCTGTCTTGTTCCTGACCGTAGAAGAAATGCTCTCAGTTTTTCCTCCATTGAAGATGATATTAGTTGTGGGCTTTTCCTACATGGCCTTTATTACATTGAGATATGTTCCCTCTAAACCTACTTTGTTGGTTTTTATTATGAATGCATGTTGCACTTTGCAAATGCTTTTTCTGCAACTATTGAAACGATAATATAATTTTTACCCTTTTTTATTAATGTGATGTATCATGTTGTTCTGAAATATTTTTCATGATATTGTAAGTAGGATTGTTTTTCCTCATTTCTCTAATAGAGAAATTAGTGTATAGAAACACAACTAATTTTTGTATGCAGATTTTGTATCCTACAACAGTACTGAATTCATTTATTAGTTCTAACAGGTTTTTGGTGGAGTCCTTAGAGTTTCTATAAATATCATCTGCAAAAAGACACAATTTTACTTCATTTCTGATTTAGATAGGTTTCATTTATTTTTCTTGTCTAATTGCTCTGCCCAGGACTTCCAGTATAATGTCAAATGAAAGTAATGAGAATAAACTTCCCTGTCTTGTTCCTGATCTTAGAGGAAAAGCTTTCAGGTTTTCACCATTGAGTGTAATATTAGCTGTGGGCTTGTTATATTTGATCTTTGCTCTCTGTATCTATGCTAAACACCTGTGATTCCTCATTGTGGCATACTCTATCACCCTGAATCATATACATTATCAAGTTCTTCTGCAGCAGTTGATTTTCAGTGTACTTATTTTTTAAATATGAGGTTGGGCATCTTTACATCTCTATGCTTTCCCCTTTTCAAGTGGAACAGCCATTTTCATGCACTAATATTCACCCTGAGGATAAGCCTTCCTTAGCACCCAGTACCCTGTGCTGCAGCCATTGATTCACTAAACTCTAACTCTTGCTGCAGGATAAGCTAGTTGATAGGCAATTTATACACTTAGTACTTAGCAATATCTGACAAATAGTATTGGATGAATCCTTATTGAATGAATGAACAAATGGGTGAATGAATGAGTGAGTGGTTCTAATAGAATATATTTCCCACTGAACCAAGAAGCTTGGAGGAGAAGTGATCCAAATGATTTTACACCACCCAGAAGCCTACCGGATGTTGTTTAAGGGAAATCTCCTTCCTGCAGAAAATATGGCTCCCTCACTAAAGGATTACAATATGCATGGATTAGTTCTATTCAATAAAATATTCTCTCTAGACACACAGTCTCTGGATATAAAACATAGCATACAGTTCATAGGAAGTCTGTATGATTTGGGCCATTAGAGAGTAGGCAATGAGGACACACTCACAGCAAGGGAGGGGCATGATTAGAACTGGGCCAGAGGCAGTTAATGAGGTGAATAAGTTAGATGACTATCCCAATGAAGTAATAAGAGCCTGAAATAGAGAAATAGCAATGGGAATTGAGAAAGAGAGATGGATTTTAACCAATTAACCAATATTTATTGAAATCTGAAAGTACTAGTGTGAATAGTATAAGGTAAGTCAAGATTAGTTTTTAAAAATGCACGCACTCTAATCCTTCTACCTTTCGGCCCTGTTCTGTGCCCTGGGAGGCTGACCTCTATGGACTGTGTCTTGAGAGCGTCATTGTCCTGTATTGATTTTGACCAGTGAGGGGAACCAGCCTGAGACCAAAGGAAGGAAAGATGGAATATTTATTTTCCTTCCCATCCCCAGATTCTTCTTTACTTCATCAGGGTTTGGGCTGCAGCTGCATCCCTCTAAGGCCACAGATCATCTCCAGCCACCTCTAGTCTGCATGGCCAGGTCTTACCAGACTCTCCTAATACCATTTCTTCTGTGTGCTATCTCAGGCCCAAGTGGTAATGTCTCTCAACTGAGATTAGAATTTGGAGACTTTATGATTGTTTGCTGGTTCACTAGACCTCTCCAAGCCTATGAAAACTGTTTCCTTATTAAATTATGTTCATTTTGACCACTGAGGGAAGCTTTTCTCACCTTTTAGGAGCCTAACATTTTCATTTACCCAAAGGTTCTTGTAAGGAAATAGTTTAAGCTATGCAAAGAGAGCTACCATTAGCAGAATGTAGGCTTTAAAATATTCACTAATAACTGCCACAGATAGGATACAGTATATTTTTTAAGATTTTATTTATTTCAGAAAGAGTGTGTGAGCAGGCAGAGGGAGAAGGAAAGAAAATCCTCAAGTCAACTCCCCACTAAGTACAGAGCCAGACATAGGACTCGATCCCAGGACCCTGAGATCATGACCTAGGCCGAAATCAAGAGTCAGATGCTTAACCGGCTGAGCTACTCGGGTGCCCCAAGAATACAGTTTTGTACTTAGAATTATAGACTCTAGAACACTTTGGGGAAATTAATGGTGGCTTAACCCTTAACTTTTTACAATTTTTTCCATTTAGCTTGCTCCATTCAATGTTAATTTTTCTTCAACCAGTACAATCGTGTCTGTGCCCACAGGTTGCTGACCAGGGATCCTATGAAGGAGGCTACCTTTGAGGAGAAGAATAAGAGGAGGAAGTAGGGCTTGCCAAACAGGAGGTCACTACTAGTTGTTTTAATTCTTGAAGTGCTGTTCCAGAAGAAATGAGCCAAAATTGGAGAATCAGGAGAATAGTGTAGAAGTCTAGGAGTAAAATTCCAGAATGCATCCTTACACAGTTAAGCAGAGGCAGGAAGAAGCAGCAAAAAGGGAAACGCAGCATAGTGTACACAATGAAGAAAATCTTCAATCCTGTATACTGCCCTGTGTGCTTTAGAAACAGAGGGTGGGATGATAAAGGCGCTATCCATTCATTTGGCAATCCCGTGAAGAGCTTCTACGTCAGTGCTTCTTCAGATTTGCCCACCAGAAGTCTGCTGTTTATAAACTAACACCCATGGGACATTGCAAAAGAACTACAGGAGTCCAGAATGGCCTGAGCATCCCTTCCCTAATGACTGAGGTAAGCAGGGTGGAAAGCGGAGCAGAGAGCTGAACAGCTGTGAAAGGTTAGAGCCAAGGTTCATTAGAGCTTAACTGAAAAAAGGCAAACTAACCTTATTTAAAAAAACAAAAACAAAACAAAATAAAGCTAGCATGCAAAATAGAAAACCAGAAGAGAAGCTACTCTATGCATGGGAAACTCCAATGTAGGGAGCCTGCGGCTTAGGGCCCACTTGACACATCAGATACAAGGATTAAAGAGGTAATATGTCACCAGCTTTGGTCAAGAGCTAATCAAGATCAGAAGCTAGAAGTGACTGAGCGTAGAGTTTGAGCATCTTCAGTGTGTGCAGCTGAGTGAAGCTGTGGTAAGACAGGGATCGACACTCACTATGAAACTGAGGAGCACATAGTGAATAGAATGAGGATGGGTCAATAGTCACTGATAACCAAATGCATGCTAGCAGTTAACTCACAATGCAAACTCTCATTAATTTTTGATGACTTAAAAAAAATGCACCCTTACGGGAACTTTTCTTTCTTCCTGTTTTCCATTTGCATTTCACATTTTGTCATTTGGCATATCAAGCTTGGGAATCCCCAAATGTTTCTCTTTGGAAAGAATTTGAGTGGCTCTAGACAGATGGGAAAATGGGCCATCTGGTGTTATTACTGCATGCAATGTAAGTCTAGATAACATAAGGGTGACTGGCCAACTGCCTAGATAACACCACCAATTCTCTGGATTTACTGAATTTTTCCAAGAACTACTCTTCGACATGCTAATTTATTTTTATACAGAGTACCATTCTGATTTGCTTGGAGAAGAAAAAAAATAAAAGAATGGAAGAAAGGGCAAGACTGTAAAGTGCACTATTTGTTTTTTACTACATGTCTCTGACTAGCCTCCCAACTTCCTAGAATTACTCAAGTCAGCAGCAGTGGGACCTCAAGAGGATCAAACTTTCCAGAAAGATCTGAAAGCTCTAATCTTGAATGTATGTATATTTTCTCTTATTTGGTACAATTTTTTTTCCAACTAAGGAGATTCTTTTTGCAAGACTATCTTAGAGCTGTATGAGAATTCCCACTAGTGCTGTACCGTACTGGAGAAAAAAATATTTTCTTCTAATTCCTTACCTGATGAGTCCTCAAGGGGTATAAAAATAAACACTTACAACAAAAGAGAAGACTAATGACTCCAGAAACAATGTCACTAATACAACCACTGCTATCAAGTCACCTTTAAAGAATACTTGGATGGTGACCTATAGGCACTGTGTGTCTTGAAAGAAACAGGCCTTGTGACCTTAATACATTGCTGAAGCTGGCATTTAAGAGATGATCTAAGCCAGATCCCAAATAAAAGACTCACCCAAAGATTTGTGGACAGAGACCATAACTTTGAGTCCATTAACTTCACTGAACATCTAATATGGAGCTTGACACAGGGCTGCAATTCAAGGAAAAAATGAATAAACTATTTTCTTATCTGATCCCACCTCTCTCCCATCTCTCCTTTCTTTCTTTTTTTTTTTAACCTCTCTTGTTTAACAACCTCATTGTGTTTCATTTTATCTTTTTTTTTTTTTGTCTGTTTCTCTTGAGATATATGCTCCCAGATTTCCTGGGTTTGACAGTGACTTTTCTCTATGCATGCTTCATCTGACCATTTATGTTTGACACATTCATCACACTACTAGCTAACATCACCCTGGGCATGGCAAGTTCCCCAAAATACTCCTTTCTCCATATGTTCCCTGCAGCTCACTCCCCACCAACACCCCAAAATTAGTAAGTCAGGAACCACCTTCTCTAGATTCATGGCTCCTAAAGATTTAATTCCCATGATGTAATTGAGAGGAGAAGATAATTTAAAGACTTGTTTTCTGAAAATTATTTTTTATATAATGTAACTCCTCAACTGAGGCTGAACAAATCGGCCAACTTTGAAATCCAGCACCAATTGTTTATTGGAACTGACTCCTCCAGTAGAACATAAGTTGAGAAACCAGCGATTCTTAATGGTCAATAATCTATGTCAGGGCATCTGCTATAGATTAAATACTTGTGTCCACTCAAAATTCCCATGTTAGATCCTAAAGCTCAATGTGATAGTATTAGGAGGTGGGGCTTTTGGGAGGTGATGAGTTCATAAGGTGGAACCCTCATGAATGGAATTGGTACCCTCATAAAAGAGACTTTAGAGAGCTCCTTTACCCCTTCTGACATGTAAGGTTACAGTAAGAAGACAGCCATCTACCACCCAGAAGTGGCCCTCACTAGACATGGAATCTGCCAGCGCTTTGACTTTTACTTCCTAGTCTCCAGAACTGTGGGAAATAAGTTTCTGTTGTTTATAAAACAGCATCCTTAATAGTTTTTGCTCATATTTCAGCCTAAATTATCTGTGTGCTGGGGGTATGATTTATGTTGATATGGTGAGTTGCAGCAATCACAAATCAGATTGATTTCCTTTTGGCAATTTCCTTGATTTCAACAAAGGTAAATTGAAACACTTTTTTTAAAAAAAAAAAAAAGGTTATATCTGGCTATGTGTTGCAAATAACATATAAAGCAGGGGTTGTAGCAGCAGATGTTGGTTACAGAACTACCTGTTCCCTGAGTCATTTTGAGAAGGAGTAAGCTCAGTCAAACCTCTTTTCCTTAAGACTGACTTACAAATTGAGGCTTCCTGTTCATATATGGATGGCTTGGTATGTGCTCTACTCTTCTATTTTTTTCATTATCTACTAACCCTAGAAAATCACTAACAGTCTTACATCTATTTCTTTTCCATACAGAAGGCTTTAGTATATACTGTATGTAATATAGCTAAGAAAAATGACAACTGCCTTCTTTTAAGTCAATGGGTTTTCCCCATAATTTTTCTATTTTGAGCAAGATTATTCATGTCTTTCACTCTGAATAGCTTTAATACATGCAGTATTTTCTCCACTTTTCACATTCTATACACATGTGAGATTCTAAGCAATTCATTCTGTGGTTTAATTACATGAAGGTGGGTCATGAATGTCTTCAACTTGTCAATATCCTCAGTATCTGACTCTGTTCATTGGATGTAGTACTTTCAGGACTGAATAAAACTGAAGTCATAATTACTTCAGCAAAATAGTCTGATTTTAATACATTCAACAAGTATTTCTTGAACGGCAATTCGACAGAAGACCCTATGCTAAGTGATAATCCCTTTACTCTGTGTGTTGACAGGGTAATTACTGGCTTTTTATTTCCTACAAAAGTGTACCAAGAGAGACTTATCATCATTATTAGCCATAAAAGCATAGGTAGGGAGGTAGTCGTGGAACCAACCAGTCTTGTTAAAATTGCAAGTGAGTCTTTGGCTTTATGCACTTATATTTACTGGGTAGATAGATAATAATTGTTTTGAATAGTAGAAAGTTGTACTTTATCATCCTCTTTTTCTGCCTGAACTCTCCACCTTTAAGTAAACATCAGTGCTAAGAAATATTGGCCTATGCTGATAATGTAGTATAGTGGGGTGAACTGAGATTCCTCTGCCTCTTTAGACATGCTGGATATAGGGCCAGAGTGAAGCAATCTCGGCAGGATGCCCTTTATTAATGTTAATCCAAGAAGGTTTATAACATCACCAGGTCAGTAGAAGGGGAGAAACTCTCTTAATATAAGAAGATACTATTTTGTCAGAAATCAGGTCAAAGTCAAAGTACATAAGGAAGACAAATTTCTTTTGTGGCCCAGTTGGGAATATTTGAAAGGAAATTGTCTCCTACAAGTTGAGACATAAATAATTTTAGACACATTTTAAGAATAAGAAACAGAGTGGAAGCCTTTCACTGTTCCAAACCCATTATTGGGATCAAAGCAAAGTCTCACCACTACCCTTTTGGGCAGAACAAGCAGTAACTGGGTAGATCAGATGCTGTCTACATCCATTAAAACCAAACTGCTACATTTCCAAGTCTTAAAGGGCCAAGCTGATTTCCTTAAGCAGAGGGGATAGCGTGGAAAATGGGGCCAAGTAAAAGCACAGGGAGCCAATTTGTAAATGAGAGGAGATGGGAAAGGAAACAGGATGAGTGCATGAGAAGCATCAAGAAGGACCTGATATGCTCAAGAAGGCCTAAGGAGTGTCCTTGGAGGACCCTAGCCTTCCACTGCCATCCTCCACCCATGGCTCACAATGGCTCCAGCAGCATGGTGGGTTTGTGCAGTACAAGGAGTGTCCCTAGACTGCTGCATTCTTTCCCCACCCGCACCCTACCCCAACCCATTTGGTGTTGGAAGAATCATTTGATTCAGTTGTGACTTTCTTTGGCCCTCATCTAGGTCAGCATATATTTTGATTCTGGAAAAAGCAGGCCAGACAGTACTGGAAATAGGTAGAAAGCATCTTTCTACCCTTCAAGGCCATCTTCGCCCGTGGTCTGCTGAGCACCCACATTGTGAACTGCAGGAAGCAGATCAAACACTTTATGCTCTCCCAAACCATTTATGCTAAATAACGAGTCTACTTATGGGTTCAAGCTGACAATCAATTTTAGGTTTATAGCAATAAAGAGTCCAAGGAGATGACCATCTGTTGCCAACATTATCTGAAAAATGCTATGCTCATTTTATTCTTCTTATGCAGAAGAATAGCAGTGAGTTAAGTATGAACAAAACCAAATACTGTAAGTGACCATCTCCTTCCCGAATTCTGGTAATGTGCACCGTACTCCTACCCCCAAACACAATCATTACTAGAAGCTGGGAAAGCACATCAGGCACAAGAATGTGAGTGTGAGTGAACCAGGGCAGAAACAAATATAATCCCAATCAGTGACAATTCAGTGGAAGAATGAGTGTGAACTGCAGCACGTATTTACATCAGTAGTATTCAACCCTGACTGCCCATTAGAATCACTCAGAAAGCAGTGAAAAATCTGGATGCTAAAACCACAATCCATACCATTAAATCAGAATCACTGAGGGTTGGGTCCAGTCAGCCATCCCTTTTTATAAACTCCCCAGGTGATTCCAATGTGCAGCCAAGTTTGAGAAACAGGGCTTTACACAATAGTTTGCAACCTGGTGGCAAAGTCTCCCTTCAAGATCTCTTATTGATACAATTTAGGTCTCTATAAGGAACATAGATCTTGACATAATGTAGACCTCCAAAGATGCAAACTCACATTGATAAGATATGAATTTGTGGCAGGCTCGATACTTTCCTAAATTAGATGTTTTAATATGAGCTGTGGTTCTAAGAGCAAATGTTCTTTATCCACAAACTGCTCTCATGGGGCTGAGGGTTCTGATATGATGCATTCTTCCCATGGTGCATATTAGCATATACAGTAAAAGCCCACAGCGGCAGGCTTCATTAGCAGGATGCCAGTGGAGTCGGGGGGTAAAAAAAAATCAATGTAGCCCACTTACTGCCAGCATCGCGAAGCATTTGATATTTAATATTCACTAGAGTGCAATGCTGAAATGTCATTTTCTATTGATTTGCATTCCATGGAAAGGTGGCAGGGAGGCACAGCTGTCCTTTAAAAGCTCTCATAAACCTGTCAATGTGGTTTTCATGGCATTGTGGTATTTAGTGTTGTAACTGGTCTTAGTCATTTTATAACCTAGATTCTGATGGGGCAACATATGCCACTTATTACAAGGCTAGAAAGTAAGAGTTCAGTTTTGCTCTTCAAGAATCTGGGCATTTCTCCCATAAAATCTTTATTTTTCCAAGTCTATATCCTGCTGAAATCTGCATATTCTGGCTGAGACACTGAATTATCCCAGGTGCTCACTCTGCCAGAGTAATTTCCCACTGTTCTTTACTCTTCCTCTCCCTTTTTTCTTCATCTCTTATTTATTTCCTTAAGTTATGTTAAGAAGTAAAGAAATGAAGAAAGAAGATAAAATGGTATAGTTCTTACTGACAACTCTCGAACAGTTACCATATAAAACTTGGTTTAGCACAGAGAACACTAATAGATTAGAATTGGAATGGGGCCCCGAGCCTCTAGAATTTATATTAAAACCTCCAAATTCTTACACTAGTTAGTTTTAAGGAGTGCAAGTTTTATTTTAAAAATAAAATAAGCACCAGGGTGACTCAGTCAGTTAAGCATCTAACTCTTAGTTTTGGCTCAGGTCATGATCTCAGGGTCATGGGTTCAAGCCTTCCCCATCAGGCTCCTTGCTCAACAGGAGTCTGCTGGAGATTCTTTCCCTCTCCCTCTGTGCTGCCACCCCCTCCCCGCTGCTTGAATAAATAAATCTTAAAAAAAAAAACTACTTTCCATGATATGGTTCAGAATCTATTTTTTTTAGATTTTTATTTATTTATCCATGAGAGACACAGAGACAGAGAGAGAGGCAGAGACACAGGCAGAGGGCGAAGCAGGCTCCGTGCAAGGAACCTGATATGGGACTCGATCCCTGGTCTCCAGGATCATGCCCTGAGCTGACGGTGGCACTAAACCGCTGAACCACCCAGCCTGCCCCTATGGTTCAGAATCTTAATAGATTACTGCATCAATTCAGTTTGGAAAACCATCTTTTCATAAAAATGTACAAAATTGGGTCCATTCTCAAAATGAAAATGATGACAAAGTTATATTTGTAGAAACCTTTACTCTTTGATTTGTAAAAAGGCTAAAGATGTTACAAGTGAGTTTTAGAACGCCAAAGTATAAATGGTCTTTAATCACTGCAGGAGAGATTTAGGTCAAAACACAGAAAATGTTCTCCCAGTTTATGCTCCTGGGCCCATAGAATAAGCTTTGAGAAGTTATACAAGGTGGATTGACAAAATTTCTTGCACAGAATTTCTCACTGAATATCTAGCATTTTTCAAAAATTGACTTGGCCATGAGGATACAAGATGTATCCTAGACATTTTCAATATTGAGAGGAAGACAAACATTTAAACAAATCCACTCAGTTGGGGATGCAATGGCTGTGTGTATGAGGATGCTACAGGACCACAGCAAAGGACATGGCAATGCTTTTCTGAGATTCCAGCAACATCTTCTTTGGGAAAATTATAGTTGAGTTGATTTGAAATGTAAAGGAGTTTGCAGGAAAGAAAGGGATGGGGGAATTACAGGAAGGGGGCAGAGCATATACAACTACAAATAATGAAAGGAGCCCAATGAGGACTTGATGCTCAGAGTCAAATTGGGGAGTTGCAGGTAACCAGGCCCAAGGGGCCTCAGAAATTAGGCTCAGGGGTCTAAACTTCACTCATCTGAGAAATCACTGTAGTTCTTCCACTTTGAAAGATAAATCTGACATCAGGAGAAAGCTGGAATGGCCCAAGGTGGGCAGAGAGCTCAGGAGGCCAAGGCAACAGCCCAAGTGAGGGCCTAAACAAAGCAATGCGATGGCCTTCAGTGTGGCGAGAATGTGACAGACTGAATATATTTAGTAGACTGAGCTCTGCCTGGGACCCAAGTTGCCGGGTTCTGATTCTTTTTTTTTTTTTTAAGATTTTATTTATTTATTCATGAGAGACAGAGAGAGAGAGAGAGAGAGAGAGAGAAATAGAGGGGCACAGACACAGGCAGAGGGAGAAGCGGACCCCATGTAGGAAGCCTGACACGGGACTCGATTCCGGGTCTCCAGGACCACGCCCTGGGCCAAAGTCAGGCGCTCAACCACTGAGCCACCCAGACGTCCCCTCTGATTCTGATCCTACTGCTGACTGATCAGTTTTAGGTAACAAACTCTCTCTCTGGGCCTCAGATTTCTCCTTTAGAAAATAAAAAACCGGGATCCCTGGGTGGCGCAGCGGTTTGGCACCTGCCTTTGGCCCAGGGCGCGATCCTGGAGACCTGGGATGGAGTCCCACATCGGGCTCCCGATGCATGGAGCCTGCTTCTCCCTCTGCCTGTGTCTCTGCCTCTCTCTCTCTCTGTGATTATCATAAATAAATAAACATTAAAAAAATTAAGATTTAAAAAAAATAAAAAAGAAAATAAAAAACCTCTATCTGCCCAGGTGATGTCTGTCTAACACTGGGCCAATGCATCTTAGTTCATTCATTCTCCACAAAGCTCTTCTCTGACTATTCCATCTTTATCTGCCCTTGTCCACTGGACTTCAACAAACTCCAAAGTGTTCATATTGTAGCAAATGTGTCATTTTTTGACTTCCCAGCACCCTAATCTCTTTAATCCTCCCTAATGGGAATCTTTGTGAAGGACAAGTCCCAGACTCCCACTGGAAAGTCCGAAAAAAGGAGATTCTCCCTTTCTCTGCCACTGGCCAACAACCCAACACAAATTAACTTTGTGGTGAGGGAGCCTGAATTTTGAGAGAGTGTCACAAAGGTAAAGAGATGAATAATTAGATGTACAGCTATGGAAGCCTCTGGCACAAACAGCTGAGTTCACCAGCAGTGAAGAAAGCTAGTATTTTGTTCTTATACAAGCATTCTTGTGTTTGCATCTTTGGAGCCTGGTTCTTCAGCCATCCTGTCAGTTCTGTGAGCTTATAGGTAAGCCTTGCCATACATTTACCTTCCACTTAAGTGAAAGTTTCAGTTTGCAACATAAAACCCTGGTCATTATGTATCAGCTTTGAATTATACTCCTCAGATTCTTTGGGTCTTGAATAGGTAATAAGCAACAAAAGGGCAGAAACTACATTATTTTTTTTATACGAAATTTTTTTAAGATTTTTAAAATTTATTTATTCATGAGAGACACAGAGAGAGGCAAAGACACAGGCAGAGGGAGAAGCAGGCTCCCTGCAGGGAGGCCGATGTGGGACTCCATGTGGGACCCAGGATCACACCCTGAGCCAAAGGCAGGCATTCAACTGCTAAGCCATTCAGGTGTCCCAAACTGTTATTTTTAAGGCGAATTTCATCAAAGTGAATGGTACTCAAAGCGGTGTAGAAGATGTAGGAGTTTATCAATTAATATTAGTACATAGGTTTAATTTTGTCAGTTTTTTAAAGATTTTATTTATTTGACAGAGAGCAAGTGAGAGTAAGAGAGAGAGAGAGCAGGAGCAGGGGGGAGGGGGATGAAGGAAGGGGGGTGCAGAGAGATAAGCAGACTCCCCCGCAGGGAGTCCGATGTGGGACTTGATCCCAGGACCCTGGGATCATGACTTGAGCCGAAGGCAGACACTTAATGGACTGAGCCACCCAGGTGCCCCTCATTTTGTCAATTCTTGATATATGGAGTTGAGAAGTTTTCATTTCTGTAAATCTACAAAAACAACTGCAGATTAGAGTTCATTTCTTTGAAAGATTAGTCTTCTATCAACTTAAGAGTCATGGAAGAAAAAAATGAAGAAAATATCATTTTTATAATTTGACAGACTGAATAATTAATGTAGTTACAGCTTGTCCTCCTCTAAAACCAAAGCCATATTTTAAAACTGGATGTTGACTAGAAAGCCTTGATCTAGAAATGGGTATTCTATAAGCTGCAAGCTAAAATGCAACCAGGATGGTTTCCAATTTTCCTATGACCTCAAAATAGCAGAACATTGTCAGGGTGACAATGTGGACTAAAAATAGTTTCAAATATCTAAATGCACTCAGGGTAGCCTTTAAATGCTAGCCTGCGGCTAAGTTTCTCATCTTGAAATAAAATTCCCAGGTAGAAAATCTCCCCTTCTGTAGAAGGTTATTTTCTTATTTGTGCTATCTTTGTGCTCAGAATCATTCAATCCATGTCAGTGAGGTTATATCTGTATGATAACATAATCCATATTCTATCAATCAAATGGAATTTTTGTGGTCGATAAATCTCCTTTGAAATAAATGAAAGAAATTACATACCAAATACCTACCTTGGGGGCAGCCCGGGTGGCTCAGCGGTTTAGCGCCGCCTGCAGCCCAGGGCCTGATCCTGGAGACCTGGGATCAAGTCCCACGTCGGGCTCCCTGCATAGAGCCTGCTTCTCCCTCTGCCTGTGTCTCTGCCTCTGTGTGTGTGTGTGTGTGTGTCTCATGAATAAATAAAATCTTAAAAAAAAATACCTACCTTGACCTAATCTTGGACATTTCTAAAGGGTTTTCCCCATGCCCAGGCTCCCCGTGGGAATGGCTGGAGTCCCAACTAAAGCTTGACTTGTCCCTCCCTTCCCCAGATATTGATCCCTAGGGTACTCCTTACTAAACATCCTGCCTGCCAAACTCAACATCAGGTTCTGCAACTTGGGGAACCCAGTCCATGATCCTCGTCCAGAATCACTAAGAGCATAAACAGCAGAGCTAGGCTTTAAATTCCTCTCTGACAGAACATGAGAGACTCCTAACTCTGGGAAACGAACTAGGGGTGGTGGAAGGGGGGTGGGCGGGGGTTGGGGGTGACTGGGTGACGGGCACTGAGGGGGGCACTTGATGGGATGAGCACTGGGTGTTATTCTATATGTTGGCAAATTGAACACCAATAAAAAATAAATTTATAAAAAAAGGAAAAAATAAAATTCCTCTCTGTTGACTACAAAGTCTGTTTGAAAAATCTTCATACCAAACTATGACCAATTCAAGATAATGCTTCAATCAAATACATCCAAGTTGATTCTATGATCTGAGACCTACCCAAAAGGCTTGTTTCTAAGAAAGAGTCAAATAAATGTCTGGAGTTGATGTTTATCGATCATCTAGGATGATGAAAAGACTGCCATTCAATCAATTATAGGACTGCTAGGCTTTCTCAGATCGCAGAACAAGTGGCTGGAATCATCCATGGAACAGCGTGATTGATAGTTCTGCAATTGGCAGGCTCTTCTCAAACAATGAATTCCCTTTTCAGCCGAGCAGGTTCCCGTATCCATCAATGGCTGCTCCACTGAGTCCCCTTCTTGCCTCCCCTGCTTCACACTGTTTTGCCACTTCCAGATCCTAAATGATGCTTTATTTTTCTTCTTAGCATTTCTCATCATCCATCACAACTCTGTTTATTCATTGTGTTAATTTTCTTCCTTCTCCCACACTGGAATGTAGCTCCATAGGGAATGATGGATTTTTGTCTGTGTTGTCCTCTGCTGTATCCCCGGCACCTTCCATAACACCTGTTACATGTTAGACCCTAACCAGAATTTGTTGAATAAGTGATTGCATGAATGGTTACATTCTCTTTGCAAATTGTTCCACAGGCAGAATTGTTTTCTCCAATAAATTCCAAAGCATTTAGTGTAGAACTGGATTATAAGATCAGACTCATTATGCGATACAATCAAATGTTTACTTAAATATCTCCTCATTAACTCTTCTCCAATCTTTTCAAGAGAATTCTTAACCTCCAATCAAGCCTTCAGACACACCCGGTATTCCAGCAGGTTCGCAATTTTCTTGAATTTGTCTCTCCTTCAACAGTCCATCTTCCGTCTCCAAACTGGACTATTATCCTCTCAGCCTGCTTACAGCTGTGTTTTTGGAACTTTCCTGCAGAATCAGCCTCAGAATTTTACTAACTGGGATGCCTGGGGGTGCTCAGTCAGTTAAGCAACCTTCTCTTGATTTCAGCTCAGGTGATGAGCTCAGGGTCATGCGATCGAGCCCTGCCCCTGGCTTCATGCTCAACGTGGAGTCTGCTGGAGATCCTCTCTCTCTCTCTCTCTCTCTCTCTCTCTCTCTCTCTCTCCCTCTACCTCTCCCTCCACTGGCATGTGAATCCTCTCTTTTTGAAATAAATCTTTTTTAAGTGAGATATAAATATGCTGATTGCATATACTTTGTGCATGAATGGGGCTTAAAAAATACTGATCTTTACAAATTGGTAGGTAATGATTCCAGTAAATTCATCAAGGGCTCTGTAAACGGCAGTATTTGTAGGCCTATGCTCCTGGGTCAGTTAGAAACCATTTTATAGGTTTTCAGATGACATATGGAAGGGAGCTGTGGGGGAGGGATGAGTTCTCACCATTCTATTACAGATCTCATTTCATGACCCTGTTTTCACCAGGACATCTCATTCCTGTCCTCAGTTGTGACTGGTGCCTTCAAATCCAAACCGTTTCTAGTTCAACTTCTCAAGAGAGAGTAAATCTTAGACACAGAGGGCAGGTGTGGAGCAGTTTGCACACACTGTTGGCTAAGGCAAGGGATTTGACAATGTTGAATTATAGCTGAAAAGTTTGTGCGCTCCTGAAAAACTGGTGATTAAAGGACTCCTCCCCACCATTTTGTGTCCTGGACAAGGGCTCACTGCAAAGAACCACCCTTCTCCACAGGACTTAAGTAAGACTCACAGGCACTTCCCTTGTTGACAGGGGACAAGGCCAGACACACAACCTCCAACTAACCATTACTTGTCTTATAAATGATTAGCAAAACTACTTGTCCACCTCCACTCCCCATCAATCAGAACCAAATGCTTGTTAACCAAAAGTGGGTTAAGATTCTCTCCTTCCCCTAAGTCCCTTTACTTTGCCCCACCCTCCCTCCACCTGAGCCAGCACATAGCCCCTCATTAACAGCACTCCTGAGAATAGGCTGGACTCCGTGGAAAACATGCCCTGATTTCTATCCGACAGCCACTTTTTCATCCCTCTCCCATACCCAATTTGTCTACTGCTCTCTATAAAAGAAAAACTCCCTTTGCCTAATTCTTTTTTTTAAAGATTTTATTTATTTATTAATGAAAGACACAGAGAAAGAGGCAGAGATATAGGCAGAGGGAGAAGCAGGTTCCCGTGGAGAGCCCAATGCGGGACTAAATCCCAGGACCCCGGAATCACGTCCTGAACCGAAGGCAGATGCTCAACTACTGAGCCACCAGGTGCCCCCTTTGCCTAATTCTTGAGATTATTATGGATTTTGTAGTCATAACATTCTCTACTACACCCTTTGCAATAATCCTTTTGAACAAAGCATCTCCTCACTAAGACTGGACTTGTTTTTTATTCAACAGATTTAAGGTCAAGTCATCCCTTTCACAAACATACAACCAATTTTATTTTAAATTTACCTGGTGAGCATAACTTTCAAAGTTTTGTCTCCTTCTGTTGAAACTTTCCAGAGTTTGTTCAAACCATTTTGTTTCATGTTAGCTTTCCTCTCGTAGTTTTGGCTTTTACTTCCCCTTGCATATTTAGTCAGTTTGACCTCCATGGGTGAAAGTATAGGTCAAATTCATGATTGCTTAGTATTTTAAGAATACTTCTACTATATTTGGAGAAATTCCTGCATTGCGAGGTTTACATGTCTCACAAACATAAAAAGCAGAATGTCATATTCCAAATGTCCCTTTTGGCTAGGAACAGGCATCTGACCAGGAACACTATAGGCAAATCTGATTCAAAATGAAGCAGTGTGAGGAAATGGGACCAGTGTGGAGCTTCCATTCTCTCTGGCTTTATTGGCAGAAGAGGCCTCAAGATTTCAGGAAAGGAATGATGTACTGTCACAGAAATGGCATTGGTGCTGGAAAGTGGTTGTCAAGTCAGGTTCCCAATCACTATTGCTGGTGGCTGGCACTCTCCTTAGCTACAGCAACACTTTTTCAACTAAGGTTTCTAGGTTTGGAACACTAGCCTCTAGACTTTCTCTAGGCCTTGCATGATTCTATAAGCTACCCAATATTCTTTAATAAATCCCTTTCCCTTAAGTTAGCTGGAGTGAATTCATTGTGCCCAAGTAGTTATTTCTGTTACACCTTCATTATCATGCCCAGTTTTGACTAAGCCTAAGATAAACATTTTTGTAAAGAATGATGAATTCCAATGAAGTCTAATTACTATGAAAGAGATGGTTTCTTTGCCTAAGCAAGTCAACAGAGGCTTGGTGTGCAGTTTATAATCTAGTAACCATTTTTTCCTCTTTGTTAAAAGGGGAACAGAAGAATATCATGCTTGCACTTGGCATGGACAGTGGTACTCCATCAATTCACTTCAGATCCACATCAACTCTCTCTTCCACTCAATCCACAAGGGCCTTAACTGCCTTAAAACTTTTATGGGACATTCAATTAACACTATATCAGTAAGTCATGCTGACAATTCCTAATGAGAAGAATGTAGTAGGAATCATAGATGCTTTGTAAAGACTCATAACTTTGGTTTCCAAGGTAGGTGACTAAGAGAATATGGTATATTGCATTAGAGTTAAGTATATCCATCCTGTTTCTCTGCACCTTATCTTTCACCCAGTAGAAAAATGCACCTCCCAATACCATGGATTGAAGCTTGGCCATACAATTTTTTAAGTAGAAATCAACTGGGTCATTCTTAAGGAGAAGGATTCATGGTCAGAATGTACCTGGCTCTTCATTTCTTTTTATCTGCCTAGAGACTAGGAATATCTTATGCTTATCTATAGACGGCCAGAATCTTGGAATAAAGTCACAACTGGACCATAATAGATATGTAAACTGAATGAAAAATAAATCATTACTGTGGTATGCCACTGATACGTTTTTGCTGAAAGCTACCATAGCAAAATTTAGCTCAAGCTGACTTATAAAAAAAGAAAACACTATTTTATAACTTTGCTTCTATTTTCTTAAAGATTTTTAAAATTTATTTGAGAGATAGAGAGTGAGCAAGAGAGAATGAGCAGGGGGAGAGACAGAGGCAGAGGGAGAAGCTGGCTCTCCACTGAACAGGGAGCCCCGCATGGGACTTGATCCCAGGACCCCAGGATCATGACCCGAGCCAAAGGCAGATGTTCAACTGACTGAGCCACCAGGTGCCCCTATAACTTAGCTTTTATAATCAATCAATTAGTTTTAATCTGTTAGCAGTATGTGGGCTTTTAAAATGACAGATCTACAAGATAGACAAGAGAAACTTTTGCGAAATATTTGTGTCAAGTTTTCTAGACAACCTTACCTAGCTATGCTATGGGAAAATCCTAACAAGGTTCTTTTGGTCTTGATGGCTTTCTCCAGCCTGGTTTAATGAACATATTTGTGATTCTCATCTTTTTTATTAGGAAATTTATGAATCTTCTCGAGTACACAAGGACTCCTATAACCAGTCCAATGTGGGCAGTATCCAAAGCAAATATGGAATTAGCTTACCCCAATAACTTTAAAATATGGAAAAGAAGATAATTTTCTGAGAACTTAAGCATAAAACCAGTGAATAAAAGATCATTTGAAGATGCAGAAAGCAAATTTAAGGAAAGAGGAATGTCTGCATTTCAATAAGATGTTAATCTACCCAAGCAAATGTGCATCTGAAAAATGCTATTGATGAGAATGGAATCTACTCAACTCATAAAGTATAGGAAAAGGAGGATGACTGTCTTAAAAAGCCACTGACCAGTACCCACCCAAGTATTTTACAGGAAGAAGATGGCTCTCATGCCAAGCATATTCGAACTTTAGGCATGAAAGTTGTAGGCAAACTAAACCTGACATTATTATTATTTACTTGTATTTTCTGATTTCATGCCAAGCAAGCAGGCTCCTGATTATAATTTTGCTTTCTGGATACAGAGAGAGGATGCTCTAGTCATTTCAATTTCATGTGTTCCAGTGCATGTGAAAATTATGTCTCATTGCCAAGTGAGAAATTGTACTCAGGTTTACACATTAGTTTCTACAAAAATGGTGTAGTGGACATTCTCTAATTGTTCCTCCAGACAGACTCCATTCATTTCTCCACTTTCCACTTTGTTTCAGAAGACTGAAATTGTAGCCTGCAGTACCTGGAACTTGCTACTTGTCTTCTGCTTGCACATTCACCAAAGTGTGGCACCACTAGGAGATAAAAAAGCAAAAGGAGGGGTGGGAATTCTGGAATGGTAGAGCAAGGATGACTAAAAAACCAACACATAAAAAGCCACCGGCTAAAATTGTCCAAACCAACCTTCTCAGAGCTTTGAGAATGAAACACAGTCCTACAGTAACCAGGGGAGCATTTCTTCAAGAGAAAATGTTGAATTTGGGAAAAGACGATGAGCTTTATGGAGATAGAACTTTCCCTATTTTCATCCTCCTCTCCACCCCTCCATGGTAACAGACAACCAGCAACTTCCAACAACCTTGATCGCTATGAAAACCAGCAGCCTAGCAGACACTTAAAGAAGTAGAGATGGTTTGCAGTTCTGCCTAAAGGCTCCTCTCCAGAGAACTGCCACTGTCTTATCTCTCTGGCAGCATCCTTGGGAAAGGCCCACGCACAAGGCTTCTTTCTGCCAGTCTGATCCATCTCAGAACACACTCAATGGAAAAAGCCCTATGTAAAGCATGTGCATAAAAAAAAAGTCAATGGCAACTGGTTAATACCACTGCTGCCAAAAGGAGCAATATCAGTTAGAGCCAACGAGAGACTGACCAAAAACTTAAAAGGAAGATCTGGGGAATGAGATGTTCATCAGGGCCTTTGAAAAGCATTGCCGTAATTGTGGGGATTTAGAGAACCACATGCATATGCAGAGCTGCGCAGCTGTTCAGGAAAGATCTGAGAAGGCCCTCTCACCTCAACTGAGTTGAGCCTGATCCAATGAATGTATTTATGGTTTTCATCTTTTTAACAGCAAGTCTTTGGATCACCTTGAGCAGTCACGGTCAATGTCCAAGCATGCACTAAAGGATATTCTCTAACCACTATACATTGCTTATGGCAAAACAACCTTTATTTTTCTCACTGCCTTTCTTTGTGAGGACCATTCTCATCAGCACAAGGTATGGCAAGAACAGTGTGGTAACTTGTGGAAAAAGGTAATCTGGGCTGAGTTGGCTTTACAGGAGCAGGAGAAGCAAAGTGACAGAAGAGAAAGGAGCCTGACACCTAGAGAACAGTACAAGTTCAAGAGGGAGCTAAGATTGCCAGGAACGCTCCTAAAAGCCTACTGGATTTCCAACCACATCTAGCTTGGGATTCCTAGCAGTAAAAGCTTTGAAGAAAAAAAAAATGACCCGCAAAGAGAAAATGAAGGTTTTTCTTTTTTTTTTACTCTTAAGGATGATGAGGAAAACAGTTTCTTCTGACAGGATAGAGCCCAGCTATGGGTAGCTTTATTTTCTCTTGAGGATGGTATTTTTGGGGAGCAGGGGGTAGGGAACAGTCTTTTTAACAGATTTTTTTTCCATCTTCATGTCATAGAAGAGAGAAAACTAGAATTTTTGAGATAGAAAAAAGAAAGATAGTAGCAGCAAATCCTAGCAAAGCTGGGATGGCAGAAAGTGAACTGTGCCAGTTGATTTCATTCGGTGTTTATCAGTATGGCTTGTGCCTTTCAGGTTGAGAACCACTGTTTGAGTGAGGCCCTGTAACTTGTCCATATCACTACTGGGTGCTGAGGGCAAAGGAAACAGTTGAGAATCCCTATCCCTATCACCTCTAATGGAATAAAAGAGATAAACAGCCTGACCATGGAAGAATTAGAGGTACTGACAGCAGCTCAGAGAAACATTTCAGAGATCTTTGAACACAAAATAAATTTGAAAACTGGGAGCATTAATAGTAACAGCAAACACTGAGCTGTTATTTATTATTACAAGGAACTGTTCTAAGTAAATGTTGTATATGCATTAGCTCAGTGAATTCCTACAATAATCCTACAGGACAGATACAGTTCTATTTTATAAATAAGTTATCTGAGGCAATGAGAATTTAATTGTCTTTTCTAATTACTTAGCGTGGAAATCTGTCCCCAGAACCCGTACTCCCAACCTTAGATCATAATTACATAGAAGACTTTGCACTTAATATAATTCAGTTTTGAATCCTCAGTTTCATCAATATCTGAGCATAAGCTCTAGGTTAGATTAAGTGGTAGTTAATACTAATTAAAATATTTAAAAAACTTATATAACTGAATATAAAAATACTCCCCATAAGACATATCTCTATTACTAAGAAGTATTATGTAATTACATTTCACATAATAAGGTTTGGAAAAGTCATTGATAAATATGTGCCATGATAACCTGGGTATAGTAGTCTATCTATTTATCTTTATTTATTAGAGTGAGAGAGAGTATGAGCAGGGGAAAAGACAGAGGGAAAAGGGAAAGCAGGCTCCCTGCTCAGGGACATGGTGCTCAATCCCAGGACCCTGGGATCATGACCTGAGCCGAGGGCAGATGCTTAACTGGCTGTGCCACACAGGCACCCCTAGTATATTCTCTATTTGAATAAAGATATCAGAGAGAGGGGCCCCTGGGTGGTTCAGTGGCTGAGTGTCTGCCTTTGGCTCAGGTCATGATCCCGGGTCCTGGGATTGAGTCCCGCATCAGGCTCCCCTCAGAGAGTCTGCTTCTCCCTCTGCCTGAGTCTCTGCCTCTCTCTCTCTGTGGCTCTCATGAATAAATAAATCAAATATTTAAAAAATAAAATATCAGGGAGAGCAATAGTACCCCTAAAGTCCTCTAAGTGTTGAAAGTTCAATCATAAGCAAATGACTAATACCCCAGATATAGCAGTACTAGACATACTGGTATACACATCTGTTGAACAGACAAGGATTAATCAAAATAATTTTCTTGAAGCAGAAATGTATAAAGAAAGAAATTCAAAACACGCAACTCGAGTGTACCACCAAAATACAGCTACCCTACGATCCAGCAATTGCACTACTAGGTATTTATGGATCACAAACATTGTGATCCGAAGGGGCACTGCACCCCAGTGTTTTTAGCAAAATATCCACAATAGCCAAACTATGGAAAGAGACCAGATGTCCGTTGACAGATCAATGGATAAAGATGTGGGGGGGGGGGTGTCTGTGTGTGTAGAAAGGACTATTACTCCACCATCAAAAAAGTTGAAATCTTACCATTTACATGGACTTGGATAGAACTGGAGGGAATTACGCAGAGTGAAATAAGTCAATCAGAGAAAGAAATTATCATATGGTTTCACTCATATGTGTAATTTAAGAAACACAACAGAGGATCATAGGGAAAGGGAAAGAAAAATAAAATAAGATGAAATCAGAGAGAGAAAAACAAACCATAACAGACAACAATAGGAAACAAACTGAGGGTCACTGGAGGGGAGGTGGGTGGAGGGATGGGGTGACTGGGTGATGGGCATTAAGGAGGGCACATGATGTAATAAGCACTGGGTGTTATATGCAACTGATGAATTACTGAACTCTATCTCTGAAACTAATGATACACTATATGTTAACTAATTGAATTTAAATAAATTAAGAAAAAAACAGAAAAATAAAGCTATTAACATTGAATATATTTGTTTTCTGTGTAGAATTTTTTGTTTTACAAAAAATCTGTACAACACATGCACAGTTTTGTATCCTGATTTTATTTTTTACTTAGCTTTTTATCAGAAGTCTTTTCCATATTTTAAACACTCCTTAGAAATATCATTTAAGGGATGCCTGGATAGCTCAGTCAGTTAAGTGTCTGCCTTTGGCTCAGGTCATGATCCCGGGGTCCTGGGATTGAGCCCTGCATAGAGCTCCCTGCTTGATGGACAGTCTGCTCCCTCTCCATCCACCTCTCCTCCCAGTCATGCTTTCTATTGCATGCTCTCTCTGTCAAATAAATAAAACCTTTAAAAAAATAAATATCATTTAAATGACTTAATAATATTTAAACAATCAAGCTGTGCCATTTTTTATTCACCAATACTCTGCATTTTTAATTTTTTAGATTTTTGTATTTATTATTACAAATAAAATTTCAACTAATGCGCATGTACATTTTGTAATATTTAAATTATATTTTATACAGAAACATTCATAGAAATATAGTTATTAAATGAAGTATAATAATCTTAAGATACTTAGCATATGTTGTCAAATGCTTTCTGAATGGATTATACTACATTGCTTTATCATTTTAATTCTATCAAAACTACTAGGGATGTCTGGGTGGCTCAGTGGTTGAGTGTCTGACTTTGGCTCGAGGCATGATCCCGGAGTTCAGGGATGGAGTCCCACATCGGGCTCCCTGTGAGGAGCCTGCTTCTCCCTCTGCCTTTATCCCTGCCTCTTTGTCTCTCATGAATAAATAAATAAAGTCTTTAAAAAAAAAACCTAGGAGATCCCTTATTTATGCTATCTCTTATTTGTGGAAGTGCCATTTACATTACATTCACATACAGGATATTGTCCTACATTGTTAATTGGACATATGAAAGCTGTTGCATTTCTGTCTCAGTCTTTGTCTCTCTCTTTTTCTCACCCACGTACTGGAAAAGCTGGACAGTTCAGTAAAATTAACACATATTTGGGGATCAAATAAACTTGAATTGGTGTCTTTACTTTGCTGCTAAGAAGTCATGTGACCTTAGGCAAATTATTTATCCCCTCTGAGCCTCATATTCCTCATATACAAAGCAAGGATAAAAATATATATTCATTAGCTTATGGTAAGAAATATACTAAAGTTTCAACAAATTTGGGTAATCGTTATAGTGATAATAGTAGTAGAAACACTATTTAGGAAAAAATCAAATAAAATTCAATCATTTGGATACTTTTTGTTTTGTTTTGTTTTCATTTGGATACTTTTGGATAGTCAGATCCATACAACAGCGATATTCAAAATATTTAACAAGGGCAGCCCCAGTGGCTCAGCAGTTTAGCGCCGCCTTCAGCCCAGGGCCTGATCCTGGAGACCCGGGATCGAGTCCCATGTTCGGCTCCCTGCAGAGCCTGCTTGTGTCTCTGCTTCTCTCTCTCTGTGTCTTTCATGAATAAATAAATAACAATCTTTATTTAAAAAATTAACAATTGGCATGTCCTCAACTCTGGCCAATCTGAATGAATGCCCTATTCACTAAAAGCAGTTAAAAAAAAAGTATAATGGACATGCTTAAAATTAAATCATATAAAACGCTCAATCAAAAAAGGCAGAAAAAGAGTAGAAGACAAAAATAGGAACAAAGAATAAGAGCAACATATAGAAAACATTAACAAATAAGGTAGCTACTAATCTAACTATATCAACAATCACTTTGAAAGTCAATGGTCTAAATGCACCAATTAAAAGACAGAGATGTCAGAATGGAACTAAAAAATAAGACTCAACTATAGGTTGTTTACAAGAAACCTACTTGAAACATAAAGTCACATGTAAATTAAAAGTAGATGGATGGAGAAAAACGTACCATGCTAACACTAATCAAAAGTAAGCAGGAGTAGCTATATTTACTTCAGACAGAGTAGACTTCAAAGCAAGAAACTTGTAAGGGATAAAGAAGAGTGTTACATAATGTTAAAGGAGTAAATTCTCCAAGACAGAGACTTAAATGTGCATGCACCTAACAACAGAGCATCCAACAACAAATATAATTGCAAAGAGAAATAAATGGATCCATGATCACAGTTGGAGACTTCAATACCTTTCTCACAAATGGACAGATGCAGTAGGCAGAAAATCAGTAAGGACACGGCTGAACTCAAAAATACCATCAATCAACTGGATATAATAGACATCTATAGACTACTTTATCCAACAACAGCAGAATCCACATTCTTCTCATGCTCACAAGGATTGGTCACAAAGAAAGACTACATTCTGGACCATAAAACACACCTGAAAATAAAAAAAAAAAATAGCTTATACTGTCTGCTTTCAGACCACAATGAAATTAAGCTGGAAATTAATAACGGAGAGATAATTAGAAAATCCCCAAGTATGTGAAGATTAAACAACACACTTCTAAAGTAATACACAGGTCAAATGAAGAAATCTAAAGAGAAATTTCAAAATATTTCAAACTAGGGATGCCTGGGTGGCTCAGTGGTTGGGCATCTGCCTTAGATTCAGGTTGTGATCCGGGAATCCGAGATTGAGTCCTGCATTCGGCTCCTTATGGGGAGCCTGCTTCTCCCTCTGCCTATGTCTCTGCCTCTCTCTCTCTCTGTGTCTCTCATGAATAAATAAAATCTTTAAAAAATATTTCAAACTAAATGGAAATGAAAACAACTCGTCAAAATTTGTAGGATGAGGTGAAAACAGTGCTTGGGGGAAAGTAATAGCATTGAATGAGTATATTAGAAAAGAAGAAAAATCTAAAATCACTAATTTAAGTCTCTATCTTGGGAAACTAGCAAAAGAAGAGCAAATTAAGTCCAAACTAAGCAGGAGAAAAAAATAAGAATTACAGAAGAAATCAATGAAATTGAAAATAGGAAATCAATAGCACAAATCAACTAAACTTTGCTGTGAATTTAAAACTGCTCTAAAAAATTAAAGCCTCAAAAAAAATGAATAAATATCTGACTAATCCAAAAGAAAGGTGACAGGTATAACATGCTAGGACATTTCAGGTGACCATCATCACTGGAGTCATATTAACCATTCAAAGGAATATGTTCTGAATATTTTTATAATATCCTATTTTGCTCAATTCAAAATAGAAGATTTCCTCAAAATACCAGTGTAATTAGCCCAGGGATGTTCTACTATTCCTTGATGTATCTTCTAACCTAGCTCACACTTTTGTAAACTGTCCCTTATAAAATTATTTTAAATTACCTCACTTGAATGTAGTATCTTTCTCCTGCCTAGTTCTAGACTGATGCACATAGCTAGCAGGAGTCAACCCCTGACTGGTATAAATATACTCAATTTGCTGATATAATCATGTGTTTGAACATACAGGCCAAATGACTGATTCTGGACAATAGTAAATCTATCAATATTCTAAGTGGCCTTACAGCTTTCCCAAGTCTGCTGTGTGACATTCAATATATTCTATGGTTCATGCCACTACACTTGCCCATTTTCCATCAGAATTGAGCTGCGAAATACGAAGAAACCCCTAGAAGAAAATATACATGATAAGCTCCCTGACATAGGTCATGGCAATGATTCTTTTAATCTGACACCAAAAGCAAAAGCACCACAAGTGGAAATAAGTGGGACTATATCAAGCTATAAAGCCTCTTCCCAGCAAAGGAAACCATCAACAAAATGGAAAGGCAACCTACAAAATAAGAGAAAGTATTTGCAAATCATTTATGTGATAAGAAGCTAATATCTAAAATACACGAAGAACTCATACAACTGAACAGCAAAACACCTCCCAAATGATCTGAATTAAAAATGAGCAGAAAATTGGAACATTTTTCCAAAAAAGACCTATAGATGGCCAACAGTTACGCTAAAAGATGCTCTACATCATTAATCATCAGGGAAATGCAAATCAAAACCATAATAAGATATCACCTTACAGCTGATAGGATACGTATCATCAAAATGTCTACGAATAACAAGTACTGACAAGGATGCAGAGAAAAGGGAATTCTCATACTCTGTTAGTGGGAATGTAAATTGGTGCAGCCACTACAGAAAACAGTGTGGAGTTTCCTCAAAAAAAAAAATTAAAAATAGAACTACCATATGATTCAGCAATTCGACTTTTGGGTCTTTCTTTGGAGAAACTGAAAACTACCTCCTCCCCACTGCGTTCATTGCAGCATTGTTTACAATATCCAAGATATGGAAACAACTAAGTGTTCATTCATGGATGAATGGATCAAGAAATTGTGGTGTGTGTCTATATATGGAGAGAAAGAGTGCACGAGTGCACATTGTGATAAGTGAAGTAAGTCAGACAAAGACAAATACAAGATGATCTCTCTTATATGTGGAATCTAAGAAAACCAAGTTTATAGCTCAAAAGCAGATTGGTGGTTGCCAGGGGCAGGTGAGTGGGAGTTGGGAGAAATGGGCAAACTATTTTTGTTTAAATAGATAAAAAATCAAATCAAATCAGACAGCCTAGGAGATTTTGAAATGTTAAAGCAATGATTTTCTTGACCTCAGCTACATTTTTCAATCCTGACTAATTTTGACTAACTATACAGGGTGAAAGTACATACAGTGAATATCGCCCAAGAGAAATGGACAAACTTGTCGCCACATTGGGAGCTGTTAATATCCTTCTCTCAGTAATTCACAAATGAGACACAGAAAAGCAACCAGCAAGGATATGGGAGATTTGGAGAGGACAATGATACAAAACGCTGCAACACCACCAACAAAATTGCTTATGGAATTTGAGAAGCAGAAAATAAATCATTAAGGGGGGAAAAAAAGAATGGAGGACAGATCACCATTTTGGGGCAGTTTATCTGTGCGTTCATGTGCTGCTCATGCCTATTCTGACTATACCACTTACATTTTACAGTAGAATGCTGCCAGGCTTGGTTAGCTTTAGGACTTGATGTGCCTGACAAAATCAGCACATGTTAACCAGTTATGGATGCATGGTCACGTGATATCCCATTACACCAGCATGTCTCATCACTTCAGTAAATAGAGTATCGTCTGGCTTTTCTCATGGAATATACCCTGCTGGTGGGTCTCCCAGGCTTGTGTAATATATCTACTCTATACCCACAGGTACTCCCTCAGTTCCTTCTGGAAAATGTTCTCTAGGTCCCACATCTTCTTTTGGGATACAGGTATCTTTCCTTCCTTAGCATGTCCAGCACCCTCCTTGCTGGGTTATGCAGTGAATGGAACCTAGTTATTTGAAGTCCAGGAGGGAGGATGGGTTAGGTCCTGGAAGAGAATCACAATGGAAGCAAGGCAGAGATCCTTGCATTATTTTCAAGAAAACAAGAGGCAAATTACTTTGGGGGGAAGGAAATACTTTCGCAGGCTCGAAAAATTCAGGAGAATCCGAGGACTCAATTTGTGAATACATCGACCTAAATCATCCACTCAGGGTCCCACTCCTTCCCAATCTGTGTCCTGGTTAGCAGATTTACTGTGGTTGAGAATTCAACCTTCTTGAGCTTTTCTGCTTTTAACTAAGTCCTGTTCTGATTCTCAGTTTTTTTCCCTGTCTTCCAGCTATAGGAATAAAACTGTGTTTATGTATTTCTAAGGAGGCCCTTTGGCTCTCAGATTGATGAATAATTGCTCTCAGTTTTTCAGTGAGTTTCACCAATGCATTGGTCAACAACCATTCAATTCCATAACTGCATCATCATGATTTCTGCAGAACCTCTCAAAATCTAAGATACTGTATCTGCCAATGAAACTCCTTCCATTATTACCTCATCCCATTTAACAAGCAGTGAAAGGTTGACAATCATACTACTACACATCTGAGGGATTATCAATATTCCACTTATCAGGAGTGAAGTGGTCCTTACTGTCGGCTGGCCACCTGGTGATTCAGCACCAAATGCTGGTTTTGGATTGTTTTCCTCCGACCACTAATGGTACCAACTATCTGGGTTGGATTTCCTGAGAGATTCTGAGGTGGATATTTGCATGCAAAAAATTGAAGAATAACATCTGTAAAGGAGTGAGAAAAGCAGAATTGAAAGCAGAGAAAAGAAAACCTGAATTCTGATGCCCCTGCAACAAAGGCCTTCCTTGGCTGATGTTGAGTCCTGTTCTCGAGCTGGCATGGCCATTCTGGATATCTCAAATTGAGGGAAGGGGCCTTATCTTTTTATCCCTATACTGACCAGCCATTGGGTGTGAGGTATCCCTGAGAAGGGGGCATAACCTTGGGTGAGAGGCTTCCCTTTGGCTGGAGGAAATTTCTGGGCAGAAATTCAGCTACATGTTTTCAGCTACCAGCACTCCTGGTAGTCATAGGAATGAGAACCTCATCTCTGAAGGAAGGTAGAGAAGATGTGTACCACAGCATACACTGCACGTTATGTGAAGAACTAGCAACTGTGATCCTCCTTAAGAATGTTCAGGAAAGTTGTTCTCTCTGAAATCAATCTCTGCCTTCTTAGTCTATCCATAAAGCCGCCATGACAGTCATGAACACAAAACAATCAGTTCCATTATGTAACTCTCCGCAGTAACTATTCCCCTCATTGCCTAGAGAATGGTCTAACCTCTTGAGTTTGACACACAATTTTGCTTCTACCTCTCTCTTTGGTGTTCATTCCAACTATCATACACAGAAATTCTCCCAATTTTCCATACATACTTTTACTTTTAAAATATCAACATGTCATTCTCTCTGACTAAAATTTCATGACTTTTCTGCCTGAAAATCTCCTGTTCATATTTAAAAATCAAATTCAGAGGTCACCTCCCATATGAAGCTGCAGCACTGAAGATTCTTTTGTCTGAAATAACAGAAAATGCAACATTGGCTGAAACGAATAGGGGTTCTTTTTATCCAATAGATAGCAAAGTGTATGGAAGTAGGTGCTTGATCCGGTTGCTAAACCATGTCAGCTTCTCGTTTTCCATTCTTCTGCTCTGACATTTTCTTGATGTGCTTCTCTGATGGTTTCCTATCTCATGGCTGCCAAATCACTGCCAAAACCTACAGTATCATGATCTTATTCAAAGTCAAGAAGCAGGGATAAAGTTACAGCAGAAAGAAACAGAAGTAGAGGTGGAAGAGTATGGGGGGGGAGGAAAGAGATGGGAAGAGGAAGAAAGGGAGAGAAGGGAGAAAGAGAGAGATCTCACATTAAGGAATATCCCCCTGAAGTAGCTCTCAGTAGATTTTCTCAATTTATTATTGGACATAACTGGGTCACATGCCATTCCTAGAGCACAGATTTGGTCCTTATCCAATATTAAGGCATCTCTATGCAATAACTCATTAGAATCAGAGTTTATTGACAGATAGGAAGACAGAAAGAACTGTTGGCCGGGTAACCATAATGTTGCCACAGAAGCCTTTCCATAGCATTCACCATGTTGTACTGTAATTTGTCTGTTCACATAGTTGCCTTTTTCCCTTAGACTATGAACTCCTCATAGATGTGGATCAGGGCATTCATTTTTATATTTATATTATCTCTCATGAAGCTAACCTATTATACATATATAAAATTTTTAATTGATACTATAATAAATGCATAATTAAAGAAGGACACCACTTTGAAAAACACTGGGCTGGAAGAATAGGAAGAACAGTCTGGGCTATAGTAAAAAAATAAGTTATTTGTTATAAATTTTTCACAACAATATGGATGCTAGGGTGCTTTCTAGGGGTCTATCACTCCCAGGCCCAATACTCTGGATAGCCAGTCATATTTTGCTTTATAATTTTTAAAAAGTGAACTTCTGTAATGACATTTCATTTTAGAAAATTTAGCTATCTTTGAAAGGAAACCAAGATTCACTTTTAGAGAATAAAAGTACCATTCTTCATGATGCCATCATAGTTTCATGAATATTTTACAAAACTGAGCCAGGAACACCACAGTTTTCTCCTGGGAGACTGAGATACTGGAGGTTATGATTTTAGCTTCACATTTGAAGGTGATCTAAAAATTTAAACCTCATTTAAAAAAACGCAAGAAAAAAAACAAGAAAAAAAACGCAAGAAATCAAATATTCATCAAAATCAATTATGAGGGATGCCTGGGTGGCTCAGTGGTTAAGCGTTTGCCTTTAGCTCAGGGCATGATCCTAGGGTCCTGGAATCGAGTCCTGCATCGGGCTCACCGCAGGGAGCCCGCTTCTCCCTCTGCCTATGTCTCTGCCTGTCTGCGTCTCTCATGAATAAATAAATAAAATCTTTTTAAAAATCAGTTATGAGTTGTGAATATAAAGTTTTCAAATACTATTGTCTTTTGTCATCGTTGAAGAAACTAAATGTAAAAAAAATAATTCTTAGCTCTGTTGCATTTTGTAATCAATTATATCATGTATGTGTTATTCTCTAAACACAGTGCTGTTATTTATACTTAGACAATCCAGTTGTCAGAAGAAAATGCTAAGATGCTTTGTGCGCTAGCCATTTCCTTTTTACATTAAGGTGATTGTTCAGATAAAGTTTTGAATAATAAAAGTGACTATTTTAGTTCTATTCCATTTGAAGCAGTGTATTTCATCCTGAAAATGCAAATATGCACCTCTATTTGCTCTGTACAGCTAGTGAATGTGTGGTCTCAAAACGCTTTGAATAATACCTGATTATAAGCTCAGGAACCAATTATTTCAATTAAACATAATAATTGAGCAATTTTGTCAAGAACCTGATATCTAGAAATGTAGCTCAACTATGGGAGCTTGCTCTTTTCCAATTAGAGAGAGAACAGTGGGACCAAATTTTGAAGTGAAAAATTATATCATCAGCGTAGTTTACAGAGTTTTGTTTGTTAGTGCTGAGGGATCTTAATAAAAGAGAGTTTCTTAATCTTTTCACAGAATTTTGTCGCCCAAGAGAAGTAAAAGACAGTAAGGACCAATATCAAGGGCAAAATGTGCTAGTATCAAAATCAAAAGCCATATTTTTAAAAAAATCTGTTAGAACCAGAGACAGAACACCATCCAGGAGTTTTACTAGAATTCCATAGCCAGTGGGCTTAGGAAAATTCTTAGATGATCATCATTAGGAAGGATCAAAGCATTCAGATACCAGATACTAAAAAGACTAGATCTGGATATAAGAGAAACAGAAACAGGTTTGATTGTTACCATCAATCTAGGCATATATGTGTGTGTGTGTGTGTGTGTGTGTGTGTGTGTGTGTATGTATGGAATATATAGGAATACATATATATAGGATATACACATATGGAAATATGTATAGGGTATATATATAGGAATAGGATATAGGAATATATATAGGAGAAATACATATATATTGAATATATAAGATATATAGAGAGAATATATCAAACATGTGGAATATATATAGGATATATATGGAATATATAGGATAATATAGGAGATATATATATATATATATATGAACAGGATATAGGAATACATATATATAGAGAGAAATATATAAATATATATGTGAATATATATATATGGAATATATAGGAATATAGATAGATATATTGGGAAGCCATGCACGATGGGTTTGCCTGGGCAGCCCCAGTTTTTAGCCCTATAGTTTTGTGTCCCTCAATATGGGACATGATTTTGTTAATGCAGATGCCTGAGGTCTAAATTCACACAGATCTATGTTTTTTCAGCAGTAAGATGCTTACATCCTAAAGTGGACCAACATTGCTGTTAAGAGAGCAGGGGGGAACCCCAAAAACAAAAACATGTCACCAAAGAAATTACATTGTTTCTTTCAAATGACCTTTTCTCTTGTCTAGGAAGGTAACATCGAGGAAAGAAGTGAGGTATTTTTCTTAATACTCTGGTGCCCTCAGCAAAAGTAGTCCTTTAAAATAATATCTCTGTTAAGTAAAATTACTCAAAATTGATCAAGGACCAAAAAGAGAAAGTAAGAATACTAGAGTGAGCACTGAGACATGATAGTAAGAGGGAAGCTTTCCCTCAGTGGTAGAATTGTCAGCCATGAGGAAACTACCTTAAAATTGGTTCTCTATCCATAGTTTTTATGAGCAACTAAGAGTCATAAAAAAGATCAAATCTGGAAATTCTTGAGGCCTTCACCAATGCCTTTAATATCTTTGGGTCTCAATTTCCCCTGATGGAAAAACAAAGGGTTGGAGCACAAGGATCTCAAAATCAAGTATTGGCATTCTGAGTCTTTTTTTCTTTACTACTCTTTGTCTTTTCCTGTTTTGAGCTCCAACTTGCCTTTCGTATTCCCTCCACTGGATCCTGAGTAAGTCTCCCTGATGCCTCTTGTCATCTCTACTGAGGAGACATCCCTAGAGAATGTCAGAGGTGCTACATAGTACCATCAATACCAGACAACCACCTGGTCCACATCAGGGTGAGGAGGGCTTGAGCAAGCATAGAGGCAGTGGCCATTGGGCTAAAATGAATGAACATGAAATATCACCAAGGCAAAAATACATATCACCCTGGACTACCTGCTTTTCTTTACCTCAGGATTCCAGTAACCTCCAAACTCCATGCTGCCAGTAGTGCTTTCTGCTTGGGGTGCTTAAATACATTGTAACATGGGACGCCTGGGTGGCCCTGTGGTTGAGCGTCTGTCTTTGGCTCAGGGCATGATCCTGGGGTCCCGGGATTGAATCCCACATCGAGCTCCCTGCGGGGAGCCTGCTTCTCCCTCTGCCTGTCTCTGCCTCTCTCTGTGTGTCTCTCATGAATAAATTTTAAAAAGAAAAAAATGTTATAAAGTGTGCATGACTTGATGGGATGAGCACTAGGTATTATCCTATATGTTGGCAAATTGAACACCAATAAAAAATAAATTTATATAAAAAAATAAAAAAAGTGCATGAGCATGTATACAAACATATACTCTTATTTTTTGTCTGTTTCAGTTTTAAGGAAAAGTCAAACCTTTCCTGCTAATGCTAAAAAATGAAGTAACTGATGATTTCAACATTTGATGGTATTTAAAGATACAAATTAATTATAATGCAGAGAACCAAATACAGATGACTGTAAATTTAGGGTGGCTATTGTTGCTCTTTTTCCATAAAGGACAAAAGGCTTCAGGGAGCTCTGTTGTCTTTGAAATGAGTCTTAAACACCAACTGCAGGCATTTTTTTAGGAGTATCCAAGCAGTCATTGCATTTAACACCAGATACTCATGGGGCCTCTGGGTGGCTCAGTGGTTGAGCGTCTGCCTTTGGCTTGGGTCATGACCCCGGAGTCCTGGGATCGAGTCCTGCATTGGGCTCCCAGCGGGAAGCCTGCCTCTGCCTATGTCTCTGCCTGTTGTCTCTCATGAATAAATAAACTCTTAAACACACACACACACACACACACACACACACCAGATACTCAGAGCAGATCATAGGAGGATGAAGACAGAGAAACAACATATCCTGTTGTTGAGTGAAGAAGGATTTAAATTTGTGAAGGGCAGCAAATGTCACACATCAGAAAGGGGAAGAAATGAAAAAACGTGAATTTATAGACGAGAAGATTGCCACTGTACCCTACTATTAGGCACAAAAATAGAAGATGATGCTATGAATTGTTAATTCCATGTCCCCAAAGCCTGGCAGTACATGAGAATATGGGTTGGCTACACTGAGATTTGGAAAATGACAGTTTCTGGGATGCCTGTGTGGCTCAGTGGTTGAGCATCTGCCTTCAGCTCAGGTCGTGATCCCAGAGTCCTGGGATCGAGGCCTGCATCACACTCCCCACAAGGAGCCTGCTTCTCCCTCTGCCTATGTCTCTGTCTCTCTCTGTGTGTCTCTCATGAATAAATAAATAAAACTTAAAAAAGAAAATGATAGTTTATGAAAGAGGCAAGAGTAACACACAGGCATTTATTAGGACAAGTTAATTTACTGGACAACTGAATAGAACATATATTCAGGATCTCAGTTATGCTAGATCCACAGTACCCTAACTATGTGTATCCTATTGAGTGAATACTCTGTTGGACATAAAGCATCATTTGTCTTGCTAAAGGACTTCCAATGAGAGGGAATTTTAACATGAAATAAGGGAAAAGTAAGGAAAGTATCACAGAACCCCATGATCTTGTCTGCTCCTTGTATTGATATAGAATGACTCATATTTTCAAATCACTGCTTTCTGATGTCTTGCGGTGCTTTACAATTTTTAAGTTACTTGTGACAAAAACTAGAGCTAACTTCACCTAACTCTGCTACTACCAATGTAACTGTTATTTTTAGGAAGAGAAGTAAAAGGAAAATTAAAGTACTAGCCAAAAATTCTAGTAGCAACATTGTTCCCAGTTTGCTCATTCACTGAGCCAACATCTATTTCCATGTTCTATGAAATTTCCTAGGAATCGGAGAGAAAAGATGGTACACCGTGTCCCTCTTCTGAAGGAACTTAGAGTATCTAAGAGGAGACAGAGCTGTCAACAAAGAATTCAAATGAAATGCACTAAGTGTAAGTAGCATCCATAAAATGCTGTAAGAGCATGACAAGGGGATGAGGAAAAGCCTGGTTGCCTGTCATCAGCATGCTTCCACCACCATACTTGATTTCGGAAATGTCACTAGTAATTTGCAAAGAAAAAAGGAAAACAAGAACTCTCCCCCCAAAAAACCCACTTATATTTGTGAATGATTTCCTCTTGTTATATTTTAGAATGTTTTCAGGTTTATTTTTATGACCTTGCTTAGACTCATTTACTTTCTTATGTTTTCTCAGATGGAGCAAATGAAGAGGTAATAGAGTTAGCATGAAGAAATTGCATAGGACCTTTCTCATCCTTCTTTATCTGGGTCATTGCCAGAATGAAGTACTTTAATAGATGATAGGAAGAATAACCATAGTATTCCAAAGTTAGGATTTAACTTATATTTTTAACTTTGTCTAGGATCATTTGTATAAGGAGAAAAGCAAGTATTACTCAGAAGACATACATTGTGCTTTTATTTTCTTTAATCCTCTGCAAAAATTTTGTTGTTATTGGGAGAGGTTATTAAATTCTGACAATGGACAAGGGGCCATGTCACTCATGAAAATGCTTCATGGGAAAAATCTGAGACCCAGTTATCTATAAGAATCAGGAATGCTGTAGAAAGACGGAGTATCTGGCACAATGGAGAGTTTCAGTTTAACAAAACAGGAAGAAAACATTTTAAATAAGTTACTTATATGATTAAATCTGCATGTGAGATCAGTCTCTCTCCTGAGTGTGTAGAATTTGATTTTATGTTGGCTGAAAATGGCAGAACGAATATACAGATATTTTTTGCAATACTTTTAGCCATAAATCAAAGTACGTGATGTTGGTGTTAAGTAGGGTGAGGGAATGAATCCAGAGAGAAGAGGATAGATGGGGGATATGTTATGATGGTAAAATTAATATATTAGTAGCCAAATGGTCCTGGTTCAGGCTGCTGCCTTTCCAATTGTAAAGATCAGGACAGACTGGATAGATAAAACAAAAGGGCAAATTTGCTCTCTACTTGAACTGAGACATCCACCTTCTGTCCATAGACATTCTTGCTCTCAGTTCTTGGGCTTTCAAATTCAGATTGGTACTTATACCATCAGCCTCTTTCAGATTCTTAGGTCTTTGAATTCACACTGAATTATAGCACTGGCTTTCCTGGTTCTCCAACTTCTCATGAAACTTCTGAGAAGATCATGAAACTTATCATCCTCCCTAATCACGTAAGCTAATTTTTATAATAAAAAAGTTCCCAAATGTACTGTCTTATACAATAAGTATCTAACGTGTTCTCGATATGAGAGCACAAAATAACTGAAATTGTGTCTTTTAAGTGAGAAAATAGTAAAACATGTTGAAAACATGGTGGATCCTCTCTTCTTGACCTAACATGACTTTCCCACAGTCTGGTACATAATAAATGGTAAAGCAATATTTGTTGAATAAATGAATAAATACATGAATGAATGGAGAGAAGGATGTATGGGATAGATGTTATTGGCAAATACCTGCCCATCAGTAAATGTTAACTTTTCTTTCTGTTGGAGCATAGAAGTATACTTTTTATGAGCTAGAATTAGTAAAAACAAAAAACACAGCATTTGGCGTCAAAATGGCCTGTGTTCATGACACGGCTTCTAAGCTACTTCCTTGTCTGATGTTGAACAAGCTAGTCAATCAATGTGTACCTTGTTTTCCTCAAAATACAAGATTCAAACTGGGGTATTATGGGAATTAAATAACAAAGTAATATAAAATGTCTGGAATATACTACATGATCATAGGGATCAGTTTCTTTATAATACAGTCTTGTTTTCTACCATATTTTAAAATTGGACTGTTTTCTACTTTGCTATTGAGTTATAGGAGTTCTTTATATATTTTGAATATTAACTCCTTATCAGATATATGACTTGCAAATGTTTTCTCCTATTCCATAGGCTGCCTTTTCATTTTGTTGACTGTTTTCTCTGCTGTGAGAAGCTCTTTAGTTTAGTGATGTAGTCTCAGTCATTTTTGCTTTTGTTGCTTATGTTTTTGGTGTCATATCCAAAGAATTTTTTCCAAGACCAATGTCGAGGAACTTTTTCCTGTTTTCTCCTCAGAGTTTTATGGCTTTGGGTCTTATTTTTAAATCTTTAATTCATTTTTAGTTAATTTTTGTGAATAGTATAAGATGGAATCAAGTTTCATTCCTCTACATGTGCTTATCCAGTTTTCTCAACACTATTTATTAAAGAGACTATCCTCTCCTTGAGCATTTTTGACTTGTCAAATATTAGTTCTCCATACATGTGAGGGTTTCTTTCTGGGCCCTTGAATTTGATCCACTGGTCTTTGTGTATATTTTTATGGTGGTACTATATTGTTTTGGTATTATTTGTGGGGGTTTTTGTTTGTTTTTTAAGATTTTATTTGTTCATGAGAGACACAGAAAGAGAGGCAGAGACATAGGCAGAGGGAGAGGCAGGCTCCCTGCAGGGAGCCCAATGCAGGACTCTATCCAAGGACCCCAGGATCATGACCTGAGCTAAAGGCAGACACTCAATCCCTGAGCCACCCAGGCATCCCTGCTTTGGTATTATTATTTGAAATCAGGAAGTATGATGCCTCAATCTTTGTTCTTTCTCAGAATTGCTTTGGCTATTCAGGGTCTTTTGTGGCTCCATACAAATTTTGAGATTTTTTTTCTATTTCTGTGAATAATACCATAGGAATTTTGATGAGGATTGCACTGAATCTGTAGATAACTTTGGGTAGTATGGACATTTTAACAACATTAATTTTTCCAGTCCATGAACATTAGAGATCTTTCCATTTATTTGTGTCCTCTTCAATTTCTTTCATCAATGTCTTTTAGTTTTCTGTGTACAGATATTTCACTTATTTATTTCTAAGTATTTTACTTAATGCTGCTGGGAATGGCATTGTTTTCATTATTTCTGAATACACATTTTTCCAAAGAAAACATAAACGGCCAATGGGCACATGAAAAGTTGTTCTATGTCACTAATCATTAGGGAGATGCACATTGAAACCACAATGAGATCATCTTATACCTGTTAAAGTGGCTATCACCAAAACATAAGAGATAACAAATGGTGGCAAGGATGCAAAGAAAAGGGAACCCTTCTGCACTGCTGGTAGCAATGTAAATTGATATAGTCACTATGGAAAACATTATGGTGGTTCCTCAAAAAAAAATAAAAATCTACATGATCCAAGAATCCCACTTCTTGACATATATCCATAGGAAATGAAATCACTACCTCAAAGAGATATCTACACTTCCATGCTCATTGCAGCATTATTCATAATAGCCAAGGTATGGAAACAACCTAGGTGTCTGTCAGTTGGATAAGTGGATAAAGAAAATGTGGCATACATATACAATGGAATATTATTCAGCCATGAGGAAGAAGGAAGAAGGAAGATTGCCATTTGCAACATCATGAATGGACCTGGAGTTCATTTTGCAAAGTAAAATAAGCCAGGCAGAGAAAGATAAGTATTGTATGATACCACTTATATGTGGAATCTAAAAAAGCTGCACTCATTGAAACAAAATAGAACAATAGTTACCAGGGTCTTGGGGTGGAGAAAATGAAGAGATGTTAAACAAAGCATACAAACTTCCAGTTATAAGATGGATAAATTCTAGGGATCTAATGTACAGCATGGTGATTACAGTTAGGAATATTATATACTTGTTACAAATACACAGGTACACATACACACACAAAGGAAACTACCACACACACTAAATAAAAGACCTGAAATACAAATGACCACCCCGTGTGTCCTTGAAACTAACAAAAAATAATAAATTGTTCCAATGTGTGTATTAAATTATTTATAGGAAATTTCTTCACCATCTTAATTTGTTCAAATCTCTTTCTGTAATTTATTGAGAAAAACGAATCTTCTCTCTGCTGTGCATCATAAATTCTCACTTCTCTTCCAGACACTTTATATCTCTTCAGGAGACAGTTACTTTGTGATTCTTTTACTTTTCTCTTCTGATGAGTTCCTTCCTAATTTACAAACACCTCCTCAAACCAGTATTTCTTTCCTCTATCTTAAAACAGGACTCTTTGCTTCAGTACTCAAGAGTTGTGGGTCGTATGCAAATTTCCAGTTGAGAAAAATGGAACACCTCATTGTTTTGCTACCGAAAGCCTTCATAATTGAGTTAATTATTAATTCTAGTTTTATGCATTTCTACTTAAATCTTTTCCAAAGGCTTCAGAAGTTGGCAAAACTAGAGAAAGCTTTAACAGCAGCAGAGATAAAATGTGCATGAAATATGCAAAGATCAGAGAAAAGTAACAGACAATGTAATACTACAAATCAGAATAGGAGTATGTTTAGGCAAAAAGGAATCATCCTGTTGGGTTTTTTTTTTCCAGTTATTCCAATTTCAGTAAAAAGGAAAAAGAAGAAAAGAATTTCTTTGGATGCTGCATGAGGGAAACAATGCATTTCAGAATTGAAATGGGTCAAGACTTTGTACATAAATGAGGGAAGATCAGAAGGCCCTAGATCTCTCTGATGAAGGCTATTTTTCTATCATTACTTGGCCTACTCTATTTTGTTATTTATCTATGATATATTCTTGATGTAGAACCGAGTTTTAGCATCTGTATTTCTAACAGGTATAGAAAGGTAAATTCTCAGTTAAAGTTTCATATGATATTTTCTATAACAAACTGCAATTTAAATACACGTAAGGTCAACTGTGTGAGGAATTGATGTGGCACTTTTATTGCCAAGGAATGCTCCCAAGTGAAAAGGGAGACAAATATCTCTTTTGTCCCTAATCCCATATTCATTGTTTGTTTTTTCTCAATCTCTTCTTTGCTATGATTAATGGATTACTCCCAAACTTTTCATTTTGAAAAAAAAAAATCAACTGTCATTTTGCCCTTTTGCCCTTTATGGCTCCTCCCCTTTCCTGTATTAGCCTTCTTCTCATTACCTTTCTTTTTCTCAATACTGATCTTATATTCAAGCTAGAAATATCCCTATCACTTCCCAACTTCTCCAAAGAGAATCTAGATTTTGTGGAACATAATCTAGAATGAGAGGACCCTTTAAGAAAAGTTATAGAAACTTGTTACAGCCAGACAGAGCTTTGGAAGGGACCTGCACGTGTGAAAGGCCCTGAAGTTTGAGGTCATGGTAAATCTCCCCGTTATTATTAATCCATCTCAAACTTGTTATTCCTTTCCATTGATTTCTCATTATATAGTTACCGGAGGACAAAATATAACAGGGCTTTGGCTACTGTTCTTCAGTGCCCCATTTTCATCAACCATGAGGCATCCAGTTGTGTGAAGAAGCAGCCGTGAACTTGGGAGAAACTCCCAGAGATAAAATTCTTATCAATGTACACCTGTCTCTGAACAAAATTGGAACTAGATGAGATTCTGTGCTGGGAAGGCAATTGTTTAGCAATACAATTTTCACTTTGAAAGAGAAGGGGCTGAGGCTGGCAAGGCTTGGATAAACAGAGTTGACATGCAGGCAAGCAGTTTTGCATTTCTTATGGTGAAAAGTACTATTAAATACAAAAGGACTTTTGGAAGCAGTTGTCAATAGTGAGCTAAGAGATATACCAACTTATTTCTTTATAATTAGTTAATCTTTAACACTCCTATTCATACTGCTAGAGAAGCAGTATGAAGTGATAGAACAGTGGCAGTCTTTGAAATTAAATCGACCTCAGTGAAAACCTTGGAGTCTGACACTTGCTAGCTGTGAGATTCTAACAACTCTGAGGCTCTGTTGCATCAAATATGGAGAGGAAAATGTCCAGGTTGTTGTAGAGATTCATTATTGTATTTGTGGTGTACATAAATAATACTAAAGAAATCATTCATCATTTTCATTATTGAATATATATAATAGGTATATAATATACACATAGAATAAACACAACTGGTATCGAAATAGGAAGTAGAGATTAAATGCATACAGAGCTCTACATTTATTTTTTTTAATTTTTATTTTTTCAAAGCTCCACATTTAAAGCAGAACAATAAGCATACTATTTATATGCTTTTCACCATAATCTTCTTTGTACAAAGTATTTTTGGGAAAAGCTTTTGCATTTATTGTAATTCTAGTAACAATTTTAAGTAGCTATGGATTAACAGATATATCTTTCACTTCTTGCATTCCACACCTTGAATCAGAGAACTACACTCCATCACTTTTCTTCCAAAAGTTGTATATTAACAACTGCAAGTTAAGCTGATATCCCTATGAACATTTAGATTTATAAAAAGCATCCTCAAAGGGACAATTTATTCCAACCCCATTAGCATTTTCCTGTTGAAAGTCATGAGCTACCTTGAGCAGAAACTTAGTTGGGCTAGATGAGGTCAAAAGGGAATTTGTTAGAAGTCTTATTGAAAAGATAGTCTAGGATACAGGACAGTAAAGTACGTCAGTCATAAACATGCATCAATGAGAGAGATCTGTGGAGAACTGTTTCTCAACACAGGCCCAAATCATGACCTTGCTCCATGATAGTTTTCAGAATTTACCTTATTTTACTACAAATACATAATTTTATATGTGTAATACTAATTTTTAGAATGTGATCTAATGTGCATGCAAAACATTCACCCTTTAAAGTTCTGCAGTTCAATGAGCTTTGACAAATATATAAAACCCATTAAAACCACCATCACAATTAAGATAATGAACATTTCTATCATTCCAGAAATTTCCCTCCTTTGTCATTCTAAGAAATCTCCCAATCTAGATGGAGCTAAATTCTGTTCTTATTGTCATTATCACTTATTTTTTTCTCACCTAGAAATTCATGTGATAGAAAGCATATAGTATGTACTCTTTTATATCTGATTTTTAAAACCAACATTGTGGGGCAGCCCCGGTGGCTCAGCGGTTTAGCGCCGCCTTCAGCCCAGGGCCTGATTCTGAAGACCTGGATCAAGTCCCATGTTGGGCTCCCTGCGTGGAGCCTACTTCTCCATCTGCCTGTGTCTCTGTCTCTCTCTGTGTGCGTGTGTATTTCATGAATAAATAAAACATTTAAGAAAAATAAAAATAAAATCAACATTGTGTTTTTGAAACTATTCTATATTGTTTTGAATATCAGAAGCTCAACTCTTTTTATACCTTCTTAGTAGTGCATTGAATAAATATAGAACAATATTGATAAACATTTGGCTTTTTCCCAGGTTCTACTAAAATGATTAAAGTAGTTATGAACATTTTGTCACATGTATTCTTATTGCTGTATGTTTTTATTTCTCTTGGTTCTCTAAGAATACAATTGCCTAGTTATTATACTTCCAAACCAATATTGCAATTTTTGTGGGGTTTTTTTTGTCTTATTCTGTGACTAAGAAATTCTCAGTTGTTTTCAAAGGAAAGGCAAACCAGGAGGTCAACAGTCTTTCTCATACATTGCTGCTAAGACTTTAAAATGGGACAAGTGATATGGAGGTAAACTGAATAACATCTAACAAAATTACATGTTTTTTGCATATTACTTTATTCTTGTGAACACGTAATCTTAGATTCCTAAAAATATGATTGGACTGAAGGGGAAAATGTTTATGAAGAAGTTGGAATATTTATCCTACCTGTAAATGTTTATTAATTAACAATATGTAATGTTGGTACAGATATATAAAGAATAGAGATCACGAAACTGACCTGTATGGATCCATGGATTTATGACCAAGACTCTACTATAATCACGGAGTTGTAAGTGTCTATTCAAGAAATAGTATTGAGATAATAGGAAATTCAAATGAGATAATAGCAAGTTTAATTCCTTCCTCATACAATATACACAACAGGTGAATTCCAGGTGTACTGAAAACTGAAATGTGAAAAGCAAAGTTTAAAATATTTAAAATATACATTTGAAAATGTTATTTAGGACATCATGATATATAAAATATGAAAAAGCATAAAAAATAATAGAGAATAATTTTTTTAAAAAAGTTTTTATTTAAATTCCACTTAATATACAGCGTAACATCAGTTTCAAGTGTACAATATAGTGATTCAACACCTCCATACATCACCCAATGCTCATCATACCAACTGCATACTCCTTAATCCCCATCACCTATTACACGCATCCCGCATCCACCTCCCCTCTGGTAAGCATTAGTTTATTCTCTGTAGTGAAGAGTTTGTTTCTTGGTTTGCCTCTCTCTTTTTCTTCCCTCTTTATTTATTTTGTTTCTTAAATTCCAAATATGAGTGCAATCATATGGTATTTGTCTTTCTCTTACTGACTTATTTCACTTAGCATAATACTCTCTAGCTCCATCGATGTCATTGTATATGGCATGATTTCATTACTTTTATGACTAAGTAATATTCCATTGTGTGTGTGTGTGTGTGTGTGTATGTACACACACACACACCATCTCCTTTCTTTATCCATTCATCAACCAATGGACACTTGGGGCTAGTTCCACAATTTGGCTATTGCAGATAATGCTGCTAAAACATCAAGGAGCATGTATCCCCTTCAATCAGTATTTTTGTATTTTTGGGGTAAATATGTAGTAGTGCAATTGCTGGATTAGAGGGTAGTTCTATTTTTAACTTTTTGAGGAGACTCTGTACTGTTTTCCAGAGTGGCTGCACCAGTTTGCATTCCTACCAACAGTGCACGGTTTACTCCACATCCTTGCCAACACCTGTTGTTTCTTGTGTTGTTGATTTGAGTAATTCTGACAGGTATGAGGTAATACCTTATTGTCATTTTGATTTGCATTTCCCTGATGGTCAGTGATGTTGAGCATCTTTTCATGTGTCTGATGGCCATCTGGATGTCTTCTTTGGAAAAATGTCTATTCATGTCTTCTGCCCATCTTTAATTGAATTATTTGGGGGGTTTTTTTAGGGGGTTTTGAGATTTATAAGTTCTTTATATATTTTGGATACTAACCCTTTATAGGATAGGTCCTTTGCAAATATCATCTCCCATTCTGTAGGTAGTCTTTCAGTTTTGTTGACTGTTTCCTTCACTGCACAGAAGCTTTCTATTTTAATGAAGTCCCAATAGCCTATTTTTGCTTTTGTTTCCCTTGCCTCAAGACATCTGTCTAGGAAGAAGTTGCTACTGCCAGTGTCAAGGAAGTTATTGCCTCTGTTCTCCTATAGGATTTTAATGGTTTCATGTCTCATATTTAGGTCTTTAATCCATTTTGAATGTATTTTCGTGTACAGTGTAAGAAAGGGATCCAGTCTCATTCTTTTGCATGTTCCTGTACAATTTTCCCAACACCATTTGTTGAAGACACAATCTTTTTCCCATTGGATATTCTTTCCTGCTTTGTTGAAGGTTAACTGGCCATATAGTTGTGGGTCCATTTCTGGGTTTTGTATTCTGTTCCACTGATCTATGCATCTGTTTTTGTGCCAGTATCATACTGTTTTGATCACTAAAGCTTTTTAATATAACTTAAGTCTGGAATTGTGATGTCTTCAGCTTTGCTTTTCTTTTTCAGGCTGCTTTGATGTCTTCTATTCTTTTTTTCTTTTAAGATTTATATTTATTTACTTGAGAGAAAGAGAGAGCACCGGTGAGGGGACAGGCAGAGGGACAAGAAGACTCCTTGCTGAGCACGGGGCCTCAGGCAGGACTTGATGTGGGGCTTGATCCTAGGAACCTGAGATCATGACCTGAGTTGAAGTCAGACACTTAACCAACTGAGCCACCCGGGTGCCCTGATGTCTTCTATTCTTTTCTTAAGCCCAGTGAGTATCCTTATGATTGTTGCTTTAAATTGTCTTTCAGGCATGTTACTTATCTTTATTTCACTCACATCTCTGGCCATGGCCTTATCTTGTTCTTTCATTTGGGATAAATTCCTCCACCTTCACATTTTATGGAAGTCTCTGCCCTCTTCTCTTCGTTAGGAAAGGCAGTTAGGTCTCCTTCTCCTGAAAGTAATTGCCTTATGAAGAAGGGGTCATGTAGCGCCTAGGGCATGGTGCTTCAGGGAGTGTGTCTTGTGTGTGTGCTGTGTTTGCTCTGCTGTTGTGTTCTGGCTGCTCTGTCCCTCAGGTCAGTCATCAGCAGAGGTTCTCTTTAGCTGCGGTGGGCAGTGTTTGGTCTCTGGTTTGAATGTGGTGAGTTTTAAATGGCTGTGCTCCGGACTACTTGTGAAAGGAGACCTGTCACCACCTCCACCAGAACTGAGGCCCTGCAGAACTCTGGTGGGAGATGTGGTGTCGGCAGGGGTTTGTGCTGGTGTTCTAGGGGAGTGGCCCCCCACACTGGGACTGAAACAAGATTGACTGAGAAGGGTAGTCCTACCAGAGTGCAGAGGCTTGGTGTAAACAGGTTAGGCAGCCAGTGTTTACACTACACTGCTTCATGCAGGTGGCTGTGTGTTTATGCTGAGGGCAGGGGTTGGAAATGGAGCTGGCTAGATCTTTTGTTCCCAAAGAGGTGTCTCCATGAACACCTCTGCCTGTCATGGATGAGCTCTGAGAAGAGTGAATAATCTCCCCACTGTGTGTCCCAGGCTTTCGTTAAATTGCTGTTTCCACACTGTCTGCCCCTAGGTTGTTTGCTTGCCTTCTCTCCAGGAGAAGCACCATGCTCGCCAGGCTCTGTCCCAGACAAGCTCACTGACCTTTAAAACTCCAGGCTTTAAGCCGCCACTGGTTGCAAGAACTCATGAAATTCAGTCTCTCATTTTTCAAGCCAGTGACTTTGGGGAAACATTCTCCTTCTGTGATCCCCTGTTTACTCCTTTCTCTCTTGCCCTTTGTCACCATGGCTCCACCCCTCCACAGCACCTGCAATCCATTTCTACCCTAAACCATGTTTCCACACTTCCTACCTTCTTTGATGTGGCTTATTCTCTCTCTTTAGTTGTGGAGTTTGCTGTGCCAGCCTTCAGGTCAATTTCTGGAGTATTTAGGATGATCTGATAGTTATCTAATTGTGTTTGTGGGATGAGGTGAGCCTAGGGTCCTCCTACTCTGCTGCCATCTTCCTCTCCCTCCACAAAAAAATATATAGCTACTTTATCTTAATAAGTACTATTCATTATCACCAAGAAAGGAAAATACAATTCACAAGCTGGGCTTAGATAGTTGCAAAGTATATAACCAACAAAAATTAATACCTAGGCTATATACTTTTAGCGTCTTAAGAATGAATGAAAACAAATGATTCATTAGTCAAAAATCAAGAACAGTTATTTCATAGACAGAAATCTGTAATTTACATATGAAGAAATATTTAATTTCATTAATAACAAATCAAAATTAAAGCCACAATTCAGGACCATTTTAGACTCATTAAATCCTCAAAAAAAATGGAGAAAATATGATAATAGCAAGTGTTGACAACAATGAATAAGAATAGTTATAAGTATTATGAGAATAAATAGGGATCCTTATAAGCTGCTGCTGGGGATTCATGTTAGTTCATGAGGTTCTGCTAAGTGTCAGAAAACCCAAACTGCCAGTGACCTAACCTAAATAGTGGCTTATTTCTCTCTCATATTGACATTAGAAGTCTCACTACTATGGAGTTTTATTATCATCTAGGACCCAAGCTCCTTCTGTTTCTTAAAAAGATTTTATTTATTTATTCATGAGAGACACAGAGAGAGGCAGAGACACAGGCAGAGGGAGAAGCAAGCTCCTCTCAGGGAGCCGGATCCTGGACTCGATCCCTGGACTCCAGGATCATGCCCTGGGCCTAAGGCAGATGCTCAACCGCTGAGCTACCCAGCTGTCCCTGTAGAAGCTGTCGCCTTCTATTTTTTAAAAATGTTGTTGCCACCATCCTCAAGGTATGCTTTATTCCCTTATGATCTAATATTCCTTCCCCAACCAGCCATCTTATCTCCATTCAAGCCAGAAGAAAACAAGAATGAGAAGAAGGGTACATTTCTCTTTCCATATTGTATACCATCTCTGCTTACTTTCTATTGATCAAAACTCGCCTACTAGACAAAAGAAAAACTGGGAAATGGGTATTGGATATCCTTAATGACTCGTCTCCTACAGACAGGAACATTTCACACCCTTTTAGAAAGCAATTTTATATTACCTGATAAATGGAAGAAGTACAAACCTTACAAACCAAAAGCTAAACCTCTAGGTATATACCGCAAAAACACATATATTTATAAAGAGAGATGGACAAAGATGTTTCAAGTAGCATTTATAAGAAAATAAAAAGTAAAAATAGCCAAAATATCCATAAATGTCCATTACTTGAAGGACAAATAGTTGCATGTTTAGTGAAATACTATAAAAGGCACAGGAAAGTCAGAAACATAATATTGAGCAAAGTTGTATGTTAGAGCAAAATATAATCTTCCAGCAGTCATTTCACAATTGTTATACTATACACAATATATCTGTTTCTAAGATGACATTTTTCAGTTGGATTCACACAGACTCCAGGATGTAGCTAAAAACTGCTATTTTGTTTCACTTTTGGTCTCAGAATTTGGAAAGCTGAAGTGCTAAATATCTACTTCATTGTTGCCTTTGGCATTCTTGAATTATATTTGATCATGTGACTGCCTACTTCATTCTTATCAGAATCAATAACAAACACAGACATATCATCCAGATTGAATTTTAAGATTTAAATAACTGCTTTCAAACACAGGTTCCCATAATAAGCTAACTTGAAGCAAAAACCTTATGTGGTTTAGGTATTTAAATCCTGCCATTCAGTTGATGTGTAAGTTTATATATATATTTCTGCAAAAGTAAATTTAATAATGATGATGATGAATGATGCACAAAAATAATTGCTAAGAATTTTTAAATAGCTAAAAAGGAAATAGATTGCCAATATGAATATCAAGGGAACATTAGCTAGAAAACTTTATGGAGGATACTATATATGGTTTGACCAACAAATGTGCATTTAAATTTAAATATCAATTCCAGGCAGAACAATAAAGACTATGTCATGATGTTTGCCAGACTTCCTCCATAAAGAAAAAAGCTCTACAGAAACCTTATTTTCTTTTAAATTCTAATTAAGCTATGAGTCTTTCAAGTAAAATTTCATTTCAAAAACTTCATATCTGATTAAGAAGAAGTAAAAGCAGAATGGTAAACTTGCCACCCTAATTTTTTCTAAGAAAAACTCTAGAATTATGTACTACACATAATAAAGAATATAAAGATCATAAAAAAATAAAAAAGAAAACGTGAGATTTTCCTCCAGAAAGGCCCATTGAAAGGCAGTGTGTAGCATCATAAATGAGAAGTAGTGATTGCTGGGGCAATTCTGAAATTAGCCATGCTTAAGAAACACTACTAAATTTTAATGATAATTTTATAGTATGATTAATTTTTTTTATTTTATTTTTTTTTAGTATGATTAATTTTAAAACATTTCAGATTTATTCTTATATCCCAGAGGTTCATTTTATAGCATTTGCTAATTCTTGTTTTTAACATTTGCTCACTTGGCATTTAGCAAAACTGTGTACTCAGTGCCTTCTATTTTATCATTAAGGCCCACTGCTTGGGCTTCCTCTTTCAAGGCCAATTAGAAACAAAAGCATTTTCTTTCATCTTTTATATCTGCTTCACCTGGTTCTGAGCTCATAAAGTTAATCTTTATCAGCTTAATTAGACCATGGTCCTTTATTTTCCTACTATTCCTATACAGATAGTAAATCTGAAGTATAGATGCCAAATTATTCTAGATCCTCCTTGATTTTTTTTAAGTTTATTTATTTATTAAGAGAGAGAGAGAGAGCATAGGCATGCAAGTTGGGAAGGGGGGGCGGAGGAAGAGAGAGAATCTCAAGCAGAGTCCATGCTAAGCATGGTACTAGACACAGGGCTCAATCTCAAGACATTATGATCATGACCTCAGCCAAAATCAACAGTTGCACACTTAACCAACTGAGCCACCCAGGCACCCCCCTTCCTTGACTTCTTGAATAAACATGATTCTCTGAGACAAAGTACTTCAAGAACAGGTATTTATGTCCTCTAAACTTTTGGTATTTCAATTTCATTCAGATGTTTCTCTAACAGCAAAAGATAGCACATCATCCTTATTTTAAATAACTCTTTCCAACTGTTCGTTGACAAAATCTACCTCCCCCTTTCAGGTATAAACACAGTCTGGGTCTATGAGCCCTAAAACCTTGGCCCAAACTTATGTAATTAATCAATCCAGATCCCAGTTGTGATGATATGGTGAGGTCTTAGACTTGAGCATATTTAATTCCTAAAGACTGGACTCTCCATTTTTTTCCTCTTAGCTCTCAATATAATTCAAACCGATATTAAGAGAAACTAAACTTGGGGCTTCTCAACCTGACATGAAACACACACTGTTGACCTCCATCCCCCATAATTCTTTCTGCTATTTTAAGTATAAAAATGCAGCATTTCCTTCTTTCTGATGGCTGAATAATATCCTATATATAGATCTCACATCTCCTTTACCCATTCATCAGTGGACACTTAGGTTGTTTCCCTCTCCTGACTCCTGTGAATAATGCTGCAATACACATGAAGGCACAGATGTCTCTTCGATATCCTGTTTTCATCTCTTTTGGATATATATACCCAGAAGTGAACTTATGATACTACTTATCTATGCAATCTTAAAAAGCTAAATTCATAAAACAGAAAGTAGAATCATGGTTACCAGGGACTAGGGGGTGGGGGAAATTGGGAGGTGTTGGTCAAAGGGTATAAACTAGCATTTAGAAGATGAGTAAATTCTGGGGACCCAGTGCACAGCATTATGATTCTATTTAACAATACTATATTACATACTTGAAAGTCACTATGAGACTACATCGACTTTGAATGTTCTCACGACAAACAAGAAAGGATAATCATGTGACATGATGGAGGTGTTAGGAACAGTACAGTGTGAATCGTATTACAACATGAGTGTATCTAATTAACATTGCATGCCTTAAATTTACACAATGGTATATGTCAATCATATCTCAAATTTAAAAAAAAAATTCCACACATACACTTGCCTGAGAAAACAGCAAAAGTTTTCTTTTTTCCCCCTTTTCCCCAACGCACAAATGCTTGGAAAGCTCAAACACTTGGAAGGCTCAGTTTGTTTTGATATAGGCCTTAACTAGGATTAAATAGCTTTTCCCTTTGATCATTTAATCCTTGTGTCAGCAGACCCTGTGTGGTTAAAAGCTAAGCCAGTGTGGGTCAGGATAAGGGCAGCCAGAGTACCCCATTTTTTATGCTTACTGAGGCCTGTCCTGCCTGATCCAGTTTAAAAACCTACTAAAATATATACTGCTGCAACCGACTAAGGTCAAAACTCCACATGACATGTAAAAGCGTTGAAAGCTGATGCCTTCTGCTCAGGCTGTGCCAGAAATGTGATTTTTTTTTCCTCCCCAAATATCAGGTCAAGATTTCTAACCAAAGATCCAAGATGTTGGGATATTAGGTGTCCAGTGAGTAGCATTCCTATTCACTGTACACAAGTTAGAAACTAGTTAATAGGCCAAAAAAAATTGAAAGGAAATTAATCACATTACAATTTTGTTACTGATAAGGCTCAATTGGTGGCAGCTATAGAGGGATTCCTAAAATCCTTTGTGAATTAGATGAACTTAATCTTAAAGGGTCATAAAGAAGCTCAGATATGGCCAAGCCACGCATACATACAATCCTGAATGAACTGAAACTATAAAACTCCTTAAAAAAAAAGTGTAGGGGGAAAAATCCTTGACAGCAGTCTTGGAATGGTTTTTGGGATCTGACACCAAAAGCATAGGCAACAAAAACAAAAACAAACAAGAAGGACTCTATCACAACCAAAAATTTTCTGCACAGCAAAAGAATCAATACAATGAAAAACAACTTACAGGATGGGAAAAAAATATTTGCAAATAATGTATCTAACCAAGAGTTAATATCCAAAATATAGAAGGAACTCTTACAATGCAATGGCAAAAACAAAACAAAACAAAACAAAACACCACCAACAAAAAGTCCATAATAACCTGATTAGAAAACAGGCAAAGGACCTGATTATATTTTCCCAAATAGCCAACAAGTATACAAAAAAGTGCCTCGACTGGGCACCTAGGTGGCTCAGTGTGTTATGCATCTGCCCTCGGCTCGGGTCATGATCTCAGGGTCCTGGGATCGAGCCCCACATCAGACTTCCTGCTCAAGTGGGGAGCCTGCTTCTCCCTCTACCTCTGCCTGCTACTCCCCCTGCTCTCTGGTTCTCTCTGCCAAATAAATTTAAGCATTTAATTTAATTTTTAAAAAGTGCTCGACTTCATTATCCATCAGGGAAATGCAAATCAAAACCACAATAAGGTATCACCTTACACCTGTCAGAATAGCTATCACCAATAATACAAGAGATAACAAGTATTTGTGAGGATGTGGAGAAAAGAGACCCCTTGTGCACTCTTGGTGAGAATGTAAATTGATACACTCACTATATAAAATAAGATGGAGGTTCCTCAAAAAATTAAAAAGAGGGCAGCCTGGGTGGCTTAGCAGTTTAGCGCCGCCTTCAGCCCAGGGTCTGATCCTGGAGACCCGGGATCGAGTCCAACGTCGGGCTCCCTTGCATGGAGCTTTTTCTCCCTCTGCCTGTGTCTCTGCCTCTCTTTCTCACTCTGTCTCTCATGAATAAATGAATAAAATCTTTAAAAAAAATTAAAAAGAGAACTACCATATAACCCAGGAATCCCACTTCTGGATATATATCCAAAGGAAATAAAATCATTATGTCGAAGAGATATCTGTACTCCCATATGCATGGCACCATTATTCACAATAGCCAATGTAAGAAAACAACTTAAATGTCCATCAGTGGAGAGAGAGAAAGAAAATGTGTTTTTTATACCAAAGGAATATTCTTTAGCCATGAAAAAGAAGGAAATCCTGCCATTTGTGATAATATGGATAAACCTGGGGACACTATGCTAAGTGAAATAAGCCAGACAGTGAAAGATAATAAATATTTATGATATCACTAATATGTGGAACCTAAAAAAATAACAAATGCTACTCATAGTAACAGAGAATAGTGACTACCAGAAGCAGAGGCTAGGGCATGGGAGGAAAGGGGAAATAAAAACCAGTAAAAGAAAGTAAAATAGTGATTGTCAGGGCCTGGGGGCAACAGTTATGCGAAGTTACTATTTAACAGGTACAGAGTTTCAGTTTTACAAGATAAAAGATTTTGGAGATGGATAGTGATGATAGTGTCACAATAGTATGCGCGTACCTAACACCACCGAACTGTACACTTACAAATGGTTAAGACAGTTAATATTATATTATGTGCAATTTTACCACAGTAAAAAAATGGGAAAAATGAGAAAGTATTGAAAACTGAAAAGTTGCCAGATGAAATTCTCATTTTATATTTATGAAACATAGTCTTCTATTAATGACATTAGTAAGTGCACTAACTACAAACCTTAGTTTTTGACAGCATGAACACTGCTAAGAATGCTTTGATGAGAAAAGAAGTTTTTGAACTCAAAACCTTCAGAAATTGTAAAAAGAGAATAAAAGTATACCATTTGGGGGGGGGAGGCATAAAATTTTTAGTAAAGAAAAGCCATTCTTAGAATAATGAATTTGGGAAACTGAACTTTTGGTTAAACATCTTCCAGAAAATTGATATTTGGCCATTTGGACCTCATCCTCACCCTGTGTTGTTTCAGCAACACATACCTCTATCACTTCCTCAAGGAGGTTCAGCTCCTCTTGCTTTTCCCTCCATCCAAAATTGTCTTTCTCCTTTTACACCTGAAAAGTTTCTATGCATCCTTCAAGTCACAGTGAGTGACTCGGAGCCTGTATTAATTTTCTTTTTTTAAAAGATTTTATTTATTTATTCATTAGAGACAGAAAGAGAGAGACAGAGCCATGAGCAAATGGAGAAGCAGGATCCCTGTGAGAAGCCTGATGCAGGACTTGATCCCGGGACCCTGGGATCACAACCTGAGCCAAAGGCAGATGCTCATCTCTGAGCCACCCAGGCGCCCTGTTATTATTAATTTTCAATACAAGAAAATGGCATAGTAAATGTTAAAACATCATAAAGTATACTAAAATGTAATGAACCAATAAGGATGCATTTTCAGAAAGTATGGCAAACTTTTATTTTTTTTATTTTTTATGGCAAACTTTTAATACCTTTATTATATAAAAATATGTAAACATATATAGTATATATATATATACATATAAAACTGTAAGAAACACAAAGTGCCGAATTTAAACATCATTTAAAAACAGGAGAGTAACCTAAAAGAATATGCGGGTGACTAATAACTTTTAAAAATCATTCAATTGGGGCACCTGGGTGGCTCAGTTGGTTAAGTGTCTGCCTTCAGCTCAGGTCATGATCCCAGGGTCCTCTGATCAAGCCTCACATCGGGCTCCCTGCTCAATGGGGAGCCTGATTCTCCCTCTTCACCACTTCTACCCTCTCTCTCTCTCTCGCTCTCGCTCTCGCTCTCATTTTTGCTCTCTCTCAAATAAATAAACTATTAAAAAAAACCTATTCAATCTTGCTATTTGATCAAAGATATATGTTGGCAAACCGAACTTCAATTAAAAAAATAAAATAAAATCCAACCCTTAAAAAAAAAAAAAGATCAATGAGACTCTAGTTTCTTCTATTAACAAATAATTTGTAAAATGTTCACATTAATGCAGGTGACAGTACAGTGAGAAAGACATTTTGATACACTGTAGTAGGAATGTAAGAGACTGGTAAAAGCAATTTGCTAATATATATCAAGTGTCTGAAAAAAAAATCCTAACCAGTGATTGAGTTATTTGACTTGCAAGAATCTGTTCAAAGAGAAAAATATATAAATGAACAGGGCACTATTGGTAATAGTGAAAAACCGAAAATGGTCCAAATGAATACTCTTCAGAGTCACAAAGCAAAATCTGTACAGAAATTCAGCTTTCTGTAAATCTTACATTGTAGAAAAAATTAAACAAAGGGACACTGGGGCGACATTCCCCCAGACTTCATTTTTAGTATATGGATTACCAATTATTTAAAATACTGTAATCACAATTTAAACATTTCTGACTGGTGGGCCTTGAAGTATTTTTAAAGGCAGGGAGTGGGGGAGCTTAACTATTCTAATAGGCTTTATGAGTGAATTCAGGTTTAATTTAAGGAAGTGCAGAAAGTATTGGTTAGTTATCCAACAGCTGGACAGCTTCTCTAGAAATCAATATCGAAATATAGGAAGGGGGTAGAGAATTTTATATTAAATATCTTAATATTAGTCTAAATGGTTAGACTGAGAAATACTTCATGAGCAGTAGGAAAGCAATATAAATTCCAATTAATTTATAGATTATTACATCAATGCATTGATACTTTATATGAATACGCCAATGCGATTTACTCCAAATAGTTCTTTTTCTGCAGAAATAAAATATCTTCCATTTGGAAAAAAAAGCTTAAAATAATTACACAAAAAGAAGAACAAAGTTGGAAATATCACAATCCCAGATTTCAAGATATACTACAAAGCTGTAGCAATCAAAATAGTATAGTACTGGTACAAAAAAAGGCACATAGATAAATGGAACAGAATAGAGATCCCAGAATAAACCCATGGTCAATTAATCTATGATGAAGGAGGCAAGGATATGCACTGGGAAAAGACAGCCTCTTCAACAGATGGTGTTGGGAAAACTGGACAGCTATGTGCAAAAGGATAAAACTGGACCACTTTCTTATACCATACACAAAAATAAACTCAAAATGAAGTAAAGACTTAAATGTGAAACGTGAAACCATAAAACTCCTAGAAGAAAACATAGGCAGTAATTTCTTTGACATTATCTGTAGAAAAATTTTTCTAGATATGTCTCCTAAGGCAAGGGAGATAAAAGCAAAATTAAACTATTGGGACTACACCAAAATAAAAAGCTTTGCACAGAGAAGGAAACCATCAACAAAATGAAAAGGCAGTGTACTGAATGGGAAAAGATATTTGCAAATGATATATCTGATAAGGGGTTAATATCCAAAATATATCAAGAACTTACACAACTCAACACCACAAAAACAATCCCAATTGAAAATGGGCATAGGACCTGAATAGACATTTTCCCAAGACATATAGGGAGCCAACAGATACATGAAAAGATCCTCAACATCGCTCATCATCAGAGAACTGCAAATCAAAACCACAAGGAAATCACTCTATACCTGTCAGAACAGCTACAATCAAAAATCTAAGAAATAACAAGAGTTGGTGAGGATGTGGAGAAAAAGGAACTCTTTTGTGCACTGTTGGTGGGAATGCAAACTAGTGTAGCCACTGTAGAAAACAGTATGGAGATGCCTCAAAAAAATTGAAAACAGAATTACCATATGACCCAGTAATTCTACTACTGAATGTTTATCCCAAGAAAACAGAAATATCCATTTGAAAAGATAAATGCACTCCTATGTTTACTGCAGCATTATTTACAATAGTCAAGATATGAAAGCAACCCAAGTATCCATACTCAGATGAATGGATAAAGAAACCGTGCTGTTTGTGAATATATATGTGTGTAAGTGTGTATACATATTATAAAATATACAATGAAATATTATTTTGCCACTTAAATGAATGAGATCTTGCCGTTTTCAACAACATGGATGGACCTAGAGATTATAGCTCTAGCGAAATAAGTCAGGAAAAGATGAATACCATAAGATTTCACTCATTTGTGGAATTTAAGAAACAAAACAAAGAAAGAAAATGATAGAGAAACACATATCCTGATTCTTAAATACAGAGACAAACTTTTGGTAGCCAGAGGGGAGGTTGGTGAGTGGAGAGGAGAAATAAAGAAGATCAAGAGTACATTGATCTTGATGAGCAATGAATAATGTATAGGATTTTTTATTCATTATATTGTACACCTGAAACTAACATAATACTGTATGTTAATTATACTTCAGTTTTAAAAAGATAAACAAATAGTTAAGGGTATATATATACTCTAACCACAGAAAGACTAAGGGAAACCTACACATCACACATTCCATAACCTTGGTAGACAATGTCTTTATTTCTTTAGAACTCATCTTAAATCTAACGTCCACTGCACATCCTACAGTGTTGCCTGTAAATTCAGTCTTGGTTAGTATTGGGAATCCCTGAAACCTTCCCCCTTCCCTGGCTGCTTCCAACACAGCATTGTATCAAGTTTCCGGAATGACAATTAGGAAAGTCTCTGTTTATTGGTCCACATGCTGAGATACCAACAGTCCAAGTCAGCATGGCCTCTTGGTGTTGTACAGCTTCACCATGTCTAGCACTTAGGATGCATGAAACTTGATAGAAGCTATAGCCAGGGCACAGGGATCAGCTTCCCTATTTGTACCACGTAGTCATTTTCCTTCAAGAGTACCAAAACTGCTATTAATAAGTCCCACCACTCAGATAGATTCCATCCTCAATTTCCTTCCTGCATCTCCTTCTGCTGCTTCCAAAATCTTTCTTCCCTCTTCCCTCTTTTCAAGAAGCTTAGTCTTCAGAAAAACAAAAGCCAAGAAGTTCGCTGTGTTTCCGTGTTTCCTATTTATAGAAACCTTCCATGAGTTAAGGAACCAAATACTGACTTATCCTAGAACAGAGGAGTAAAACATGAAGAGAAGAAAGCATAAGCTAATAACTCAATAGCTTTAACAGCATTATTTCTATGGCTGTTTCTGTTTGAGTGCTATATACATATTTTGTATAATACCAGCTTTAATTAAAAGAATTCTTATATAATTGAAGGATAATGGGTATTTTCCTCCAAAAAGTTTAGATTATACACTAAAGAAATAGTAATAGCTCTGAAAGTCTTAATACAATATCCGATATGTTTTGTAGAAGATGAAATGATGTCACATGATCTCTCTACCTGAAAGTAAAACAAGTATAGCTAATTCCTTATTTCTGGGATTATCTCCAACCTCCCCTCACCCTTTATTTGATTGGCTTCCATGTTTGGACATTAATAAAGCAGACTTTACACATTCATTTCTGTGGTGCTGTGTCTGGCTCACTTCACCCACAAGTAAAATGCCACCAATTCTATCCCCAGAGGGACCAGTTAATTTGTTCTGTCTCCATTGCCACAGACTGTACCATTCACCCCAATCAGCCATTCTATAGTCAGCATCATTGGCCACAGGAAATAATGAACCAGAGAAGAAGATAGAACAGGAGAGGGGAAAAAAAATCCCTCAAAGCATGATGCATTTCCCAGTAGAGTAGTGTTGGTATCAATCCAATGACAGAGGTCCCTTTTGTTAACTCCCAGCACAGATCACATCAGTCAATCCAAACTAAGTATCTCAACAATATTCGAGAAAAAAATACTTCTATAAGTAAACATTTGCAATTCTATTTTGAAGTCTCTTTTGAATTTATAGAAAACTCAGACATTAAATTGACAGAAACAATTCAGACCCTGGAAGTTGAGGTTAACGTTACTTACACAGCAGGAAAACCAAATGTCATTCTGTGAAGTGCTTGGTTCCACAGCAGCAATGTTGGAATTCCTTTCCCATCTCCCCACAGAGAGGAGATAGGATTCCAGGTCCTCTCCAGTCCCACAGATTGAGTCAAAACATCATTAGAAGTGCCCAAGAATGTTTGATTGAAATATTTCAAGAAGTTTTGCCTTTCCAATATTTTATTTCACATTTAGATAGAAAATGTATCTTATGAATAGAGATCGGTTAAAATGATGTATGTCTTCTATAAAAACAGAAATAGTGCTAGTAATCTTGCATCTACTTGCAACATATAGATTTAGAAATACATTTTCATTGTTCAAATTCTGCTTTCGCACATGATTTCTGGAAACAATCTGTTTTATCTTTACATAATTAGAATTACAGGTTAACTATTTTCTGACTAACCGTTTATCACTAGATAACTTTCATCATCAGTGGTGGTTAACTAAAAGTAATTTGCTAATTTAAAAATTACTCATTCTTTAAATTGGTTTTTTTTTTTCAAGATTTACTTATTCGAGAAGCAAGTATGTGAGGGCGGGAAGGGGCAGAGGAGAGGGAGAAAATCTTCAAGCAGACTCCCTACTGAGTGTGGAACTTGACTGAGGGCTTGATCTCAGGGCCTGGAGATCATGACCTGAGCTGAAACCAAGAGTCGGACACTTAACTGACTGAGCCACCCAGGTGCCCCAAGAATTACTAATTTTTTTAAAAAGTCCTTTATTTTAATGCATCTGCCTGAGGATTGGTATCATTTAATAAAATGCCTTCTTTTTTAGTGTCCCAAAGACAAAATGTCTTAAACTATGTTGAACTTCAAATTTCAGATGAGGCAGCATTTTCTTGAGCTAATTATCCAAGTTCCTTCTTTGTTGAATGGTACAAAGTGTCTCTAAAACTACCAGGAAGGTATTTTTACATAACTGGGATAACTTGTTGCTTTCATTAAATGTTCCCTCACCTCACTTTATTTTAACTGCAAGTTTAACAGTTACTGTAATATTAAAGAGTTCTTGAATCTTGTTACTTTATCACCTAAGACTCATTATTTTACTACAGAGGAAAAAAGATTTAGCAGGTTCTTTTTCTCTTACTAACATGTAAAGTTTGCTATCTAGTCATTTAAGAGTGGATCCTCAGCTTGTCGGTGATATGTATTTGAATTCATATTATTTCTGTTTTACAGCAGTTTTGGAAAACATGTAATATGCCACTGACTGTTATATTTTTAGACGACATAACATAGCCATCAAAATTAATATTAAGTAATGACTAAATACTATGCTATGTAAACTTCATGAGATCATTTTCACATTAAATGTGAAAAAAAATTAAAGTGCCCAGGAAAATTATTCTCTGGGTGACTTTCCCCACTCTGAACCACACACAGATTTTGTTCATTAATCCAAGTGACTAAATCCATCTGGTTGCCATTTTTAGGGAGATGCTAAAGGTGGGCAAGAGCTTCCATATGAATCCGCAGAGCATCTTGACTGAGATATATACCCTAAGTCGTCATGGAATAATATTTTCCAAAACACTTCCTTCTCAGTCTTCCAGTTACATTTGGAAGATCCCCCAAATATCTCCTGGGAAATATTTACACAGTTTAGGCTGTTTCTTATCACTAATAACCACTGTATATTCATAAGAGTCATTCTTTCTCAATTGTATGACCCCAGTATTAATGCTGTTAAATGTGGGCATTAGTCTCCTTAGAATTAATCTTCGTTAAATTGCATACTTAAATGCAGTGGAATGGGAGGACTGCAAACAAATGAACAAAAAAAAAATCAAAAGAAAAAATAAAAAACAACAACAACAAAAAAACAAGCCCTCTAATGCTGGTAGCAGCTTTTGCGTCTTTTCCTCTTAGACAAGATAACTCCTGTGTTAACCATTTCCAAGATGCTTCCCTTCTTGGCTGTATGCCTGTTCAGCTCCCCTACAAGTGCAAGATTCATTAGCGTCACCTAACATTTCCCCTATGGTAGCCAGTGACAGATTGGGCAGCTAGCAAATGTTGTTGCTCTCATCACTGAGAGAAAAACATGAAATCAATCCTGTGCTAAAATGGATCTTTCAATAAATATTTTGGAGACTAGACAACTCTTTTGTTATAAAACCTGTGGCTAGTTTTAATAGGATTAAAAAGAACACCCTACACAAATAGACATTACAATATAATAAATCATTTATGTTACTTCATCTAGGATGGAGAGTGGTAGGAAATTACAGTCTGAAGCAGTTTTATTTTACCATTGATGGTCAGATATTTAAGGCAAACTATCTTGCAATTCTCGAAAACCAAATATTAACAAACAGGTTATATACCTGCTGTGACAATACTAAGGTGTGATGCTTTTCGATGGAATGAGGTATATGCTCAAGCAAACGATGAGATTCTCCATCACATACACATTCATACTTACATTTAGAAGCCTCTGGATGCTATCTGCAGTTCTAATAATTAAAGGAATCATGAAGCTTCAAGTCCAAGGTGTAAGAATAGCACCCATATGGGTTAAGCAAGGCAAGAGACAGTCCTGAGGCGGCGTGTTATTCCATGTCTGGCTCTGTGTGATTACAGGAGATACATGCAGTCACATTACCTGTTATCATTATCAAATGACAGCAGAGATTAGGGATTTGGGTTTACGGTAAAGGAAAATTCACCTCTACAAACTGCAAGTCTATTATGATTTCCTTGGGAATTTCTTAACTTTTATATAGCACAGAAAATGAAATCATCTCTACTTTGCCCCTTTAAAAATCTTCAGAGGCTCCTCATATCTCCATGAGCACCACACTTAAGAAGCCATCCTGAAAAAAATTCTCAAGTCCCTTCCATGTTATAGCAGCTGACAAAAAGCAGAAAGTTTCATTTACAATGAAGCAATGGTTCATGCCACTTCTTATTCACAATGAAATTCAGGCACTTGGAAGGAACAGCATATAGAAGGGTTATGTGTTGAACTTTGTCTCTTTCAATTAGCCTTTGAGATATGAGGGTTTAAAATCAAATAAATACATTCTTCAATGTATTTCTCTCCTCAAAGAAAACATACAAAAAGAAATCAAACTTAATCTTCCCTTTCAAACAAGCTTCTCCATCTCGACTTCTATAAAGCAGAGAGCTACGATTCTCTCAATTATACAAGCTCAAAGGCTCAAAGTCATCTTTCATTTTTCAGATTGGTCATGCACTGGGCTAGGATCTGGGGATATAAAGTAGAGGTTTCCTTCCATCAAAGAAAACCATACTTTGGTAGCCAGGCACCAAGATGTTCCCCCAACAATTCTCTCCTCCTGGTATCCACACCCTTGTAAACTCCTCTTCCACTTTGAATTAAGGTTGACCTATGTGGCCAGTAGGATATTGTAAAATAACAGTGTGAGGCTACTGAAGCTGGGTTATAAAAGACATTATAGCTTCTGCCTCATACTCTTCAGTTACTCACTCCAGGGGAAGCCAGCCACCAAGATGTGAAGAGACACTAGCAGGCTTAAGGAGAAACTGATATGGAGAGCAACTGTAGCCTCCTGCCAGCAGCCGGCACTGCCTTGACAGCCCTGTGAATGCATCACCTTGGCGGTGAATGATCCAACCCCACTCAAGCCTTCAGATAGCTGTAGCCTTGGCTGACATCTGCCCATAACCTCATGAGACACCCCAAGCCAGACCTCCCCTCCAGTCCACCCAGCCTAATCACTCCCAAATTCCTGATCCCTGAGAATTGTGAGAGATAATAAATATTATTGCTTTATGCCAGTAAGTTTGGGGAGTAATTTGTTACACACCTCCCTTATCACCATTTGATCAGCTGCCAAATATTAAAAACAGTACCTCCATATATCACATGATTCCTTCTTCTTCATTCCCTTCCATTAAAGCCCTGGTTCAGAACTTTGTCATCTCTCACTTATACTATCACACTTGCTTCCTAAATGGCAACGATGAGCCTAGCCTTTAATTTCTTCATGAAACCGCTGAATGAATGTGCTAAAATCATAGTTTTATTTCACTCTTCTGATCAAAAGTTCTGAATAGTTGTCCATTTCCAAAATTGATTCCCAGTTCTTTATCCTTATAATTTAAAGGGATTATAGTGTATATAATCTTCTATTGCTGCTTACCTTCCATATTATTATATATTTGTCCAATGCCAGAGCCAAACTGACTGTAAGTCCTATCTCTGTGCCTCTTCATAGGTTCTTCCCTCCACAAGCAGGCCTTCCTTTTCCATCGCTAATTACCAAAGCATGAATCAAATGGTTCTTTCATGGAGTCATCCGCGAAAGTGTCCCTAATATCTCCCAGGGTCGCCTTCATTGAGATAGGGTGGGGGGAGCTACAATTTCCTTCACATCTTCTGTACTTCTTTCTTGTTTCTGTGCATTTTCAATGCTTTTTCTGACTGCTATTCTCCATTTGTCCTATCATAGACCATGCTGGACCTCACCTGTTTCCCTTCATTCTGCCCAGAATATGTAACAAACAAACAGCTCCCCGCAGCATATGCTTTAAAAAAAAAAGATTTTATTTATTTATTCATAAAAGACACACAGAGAGAGAGGCTGAGACACAGGCAGAGGGAGAAGCAGGTTCCCTGCAGGGAGCCTGATGCGGGACTTGATCCCAGGACCCTGGGATTCCAACCTGAGCCGAAGGCAGATGTGCAACCGCTGAACCACCCAGGCATCCCCCTGGAGCAGACTCTCAATAAAAGTTTGAGGTAGTTAAGGAGGATGACTGAATAGTAGGAAGCACTATTGGATAACGTTTATCACACCCTAAGACATATTTCTGTTTTCCTTTCCATGAACATAAGTTTATGTTTTCTTACCAAGACTTGGTTTAACACCTTCTTTTACTCTCTCAGACTCCTTTACATTCCCATCACATCCCACACTTCCTCTCCTCTCATAATTAAGAGTAATAACAATTCAAACGTCTCTTGGCTTACCTTAGATTCCACCTATTTCCTGAGAAATTTTATATTTCACAACTAACAGATCAAATCTGTGCAATCAGAATGATTGGAGTATAAAAGGGTAATTTGAGAAACATGTTGCCACTCTGAAAATAATTAAGCATAATAGCTTATTATTCCCAGGGAAAGACATTTTGCTTTATACCACATGAGCTTTCATTACTTTTTAAAAATCTCTCATCTCATCCTGAACTTGGGCACCCTTGAATCAAAAATAGCATTTTTCCAAGTCCCTTTAGTCTTTCTTATCACAAACATTTATTGGTTGTCATCTGTATATGAGGTGTTATCCTGAGTCACAGTATCCAATGAGGTCAGACTTTGAACATGGATACCAGACTAGATCTAAGTTAACTCAGCCATTTCTCTTTACTCCAAAGCTTCAGGGACTCCACTGTCCCTGACACTCTAGTTCTTGAATATCTTCCACTGATCACCTGCCTAATGAAGCTCCCTCCCATAGGGCTAAGCTGAGACCCACGGCAATCACTTCCCACTCCATCTTGGACAAATTCTCTGGATCTTGACCACATATGAGTGCCTGGATCATGATAGGAAATCTTTCATTAACTCTGGCGCCAACTTCCAACTTTTTCTCCTTGCTTCTTGTGAATCCGCCATCAAACAGCACTTTAACAATCACTTTACCAGTATTTAACCCAAATCATGTCCCTTTCCCTTCTCAAAAAGATTCTAGTTGTTCCAACAACAAATCCAAATTCATTCAGGAGGTCACTTAAGGTCTTCTGGTGGATTTTCAGTTTTGTTTCTAGGATTCTCTTTTCAGGCCTCTGTACTTTAGCCTTCTTTCTTCCCCAGCATAGCTTTCTGCTGGAATGTTGTTAACATTCTGCTGAGCCTCTGACAAACTTTTCCATCCTTGTATTTCTGGAATCCCACCACTGCCTTATTTGTGTAGGAGAGAGGTCATATCTTTTGAGGATAGAATCAGTATTCTATTTGAAATCACCACTCCCATAAAATAGTATTTCTCCAAAACTAGACAGATGTGCACAAGATGTGTATGTTGTATTAGCCACTTAAATATGGATACAGATGGGTGTTTAATAAAATGCATGTGAAAGTTGCTAATTATGATAAAATGGAGAGCTGAATAACAAATTAGAAAAGTCGATATCAAGGCCTATACTCATCAATAAATAAATTTCACCAATGTGGTTTAACGTTCATTATAACTATTTTTCCAAGGTATGAACCACTATAGAGATATGATTACTTCACTTCTGTGGGATCAGTGAAATGGGAAAGAACCTTCATGTCTATGCTCCCTGGAAATATCCAGGAGGCCTTTGAGTCAAAGAAAAAGGACTAGGTAAAGTTTTGGGGGAAAGGTATTTCAGTTTTACAGAGCATAATATGTTAGAAGACAGATTTTAACCCACACCTACCCTATCTCAGCACTGTCTCAATACAAAGACCATTCTGAAAGGGTGTAATCCCCCCCAAATGGGGCTTCTTTGCCTTAGCATACTAATTTCATAGCTTATAGCTGCCTAGTATCTGAAATTGGAAAATTAATATGTACTATAATTTTGGTTAGATATACCCATGTCATGTCTTTGTCCCTAAAGAAAATAAGAATGTAATTTATTAGTATTTTATAAAGACAGCAAAGAGGAATGTAAAAACACAATTCAAAAACTGAGCCAAGTACACTGAAAACTATAAAACACTGCTGGAAGAAATTAGATGGACATTAGGCCTGAGAGAAGGGGATAATGGGGAGTGATTGCTTAATGGGTGCAATATTACCTTTTGGAGTGATAAATATTTTCTGGAACAAGATAGTGGTGATGGTTGCACACATCATGAAGGTACCAAATGTTACTGGATTTTACTCTTTCAAATGGTTAAAATGGTAAATGCATAAATTTTACTACATTAACAAAAGAGACAGATCCTTATGTAACTATATAAAAAGTAGCTTATGTTATATTGTCTTTAAAAAGCAAGTTACAGAAATGTATATGTAGCATGATGGGGCACAGATGCATTCATTTGTGTAAATTTAGAATACTTCTCAAGTTTTCGTTAAGATAATGCTAGCTGTTTTAACAGATAAGTCCCCATAGCTCATTGGCTTAAGGCAATTGAAGCAAATGCATTGTTCATGCAAAATTCAGAATGTGTTGTTCTATTGTAAGCAATAGAAGGTTGGCACCTTCTAAACAGTGATTCAGGGTTCTTCAAGATGTGACTCTTCCATCTTCAATATGGTGATTTCTATCAAACTGCTAAGGGAAGAACATGAAAGCCTACACATGGGAGTTTTTGTGGATCTGGCCAAAAAGTGTAGCAGCATACCACTTAGGATCACAGTTCATTGGTCAAAATGCAGTGGCATGGCAACATTTGACTATAAAGGAGACTGCTAAATAGAGTCTAGCTTGTTGCCTAGGAAGAAGAAAGAACAGGTTTAGTGAACAGTGAGTTAACCACTTACACAAATATTTAAGAATATATTAACTGACTTTACCTTTGGGAATTGAGTCAGAGAAGAGTGGAGGAGATTCTTACTCTCCACTCAATCACTTTCTACCTATTTTGAATTATCTTTAAGGAGCATGACTGTTAAGGGCTGAATTATGGCCCTTTCCCTCAAAATTCGTATGTTAATGCCTTAACCCCCAGTACCTCAGAATGTGACTATATTTGAAGGTAGGCCCTTTAAAAAAGTGATTAAGGTGATGGGAGAGGGGAACACTTGGTGCCTCAGTTGGTTTAGCGTCCAACTCTTGATTTTGGCTCAGGTTGTGATCTCGGGGTTGTGGAATTGAGCCCTGCTTGGACTCCACACTCAGTCAGGAGTCTACTTGAGCTTCTGTCTCTCCCTCTCCTCCTCCCCCAATCCCACTTATGCTCTCCAACTCTTTCTAAAATAAATAAACAAAATCTTTAAAGAAGTGATGAAGGTAAAATGAGCCCATTAGGGTGGGCCCTAATCCAATCAGATTGGACATTTGGACACATGGAGGAGAGACTGTGAGAACACAAAGAGAAGGCAACCATCTGTAAGCCAAGGAGAGAGGACTGAAAAGAAACCAAACCTGCCAATTCCTTGATTTTAGACTTTCAGCCTCCAGAACTGCGATAAAGGAATTTCTGGTTGTTTAAGCCAACCCAGTCTGTGATACTTTGTTATAACAGCCCTAGAAAACTAATATGACAGTATATTTTCATAATAAAATAAAAATTAAAGCTTAATAGAATTACCTAAGTTCCATTTTCAAAAGTGAGAGGAAAAAGCCTTCCTATATCCCAATATCAAAATCTCTTCCTTTTCCAGTAAGTGCCTAAAATACACTTTAATGGTTTTACATAAAAAGGTTTACAAGCCACAGTTTAACAACACCCAGAAAAAAAGTACATCGCTTTCTAAGAACAATTAAGTTTCAAGTTAACCGGAAAATTAATTGGCTAACTTGGATTCTGACAATGGCCATGTACTACACTCAATTACCGTGTTACAAAATTTCCAGAGATGGAAAATTCAATCCTTTTGTGCTTTTTACTACTTTTTAATTTTTCTGGCTTTTATTGTAAATACTGAGTATTATTATGACCAGAAGTAGAAATTTTTGTGTCCTCTGCATACAACCATTAGTTAAGCAACAAGCAAAAATGTGGCTGTCAACAAATACTTATTAAGCAATCACCACATCAAATATACAAGCCAAGGAAGATCCTGTATATCATTGATACATAATTAATGCGGACTTTATATACATGCAACAAATCGCAAATTGATGCCAGTGTAACCCCACTCTGGCAGGTGTGACAACCACTAACTACTTCCTGGGATATGGAGAAGACTAAGGTATTGTCTTCAGGATTTTCTTCTTCCCTTGCTCTGATGTTGGATCACCTTGTCTGACAGGAGTTGTCCGATTCTACATCCAATACAGCTTCACGCAAGGTCATTCTCTTATAGCTATCAGAAGCAACATGCTGATTACAGAATTCTCAATCCATATAATCCATATATTCTTTCTCCAGCCCACAAAATTCAGCAACTGTATTCAATTTACTTCTCTATTTCTACATCAACGTGAACTACTACTTTTCAAACCTGTGCCATGCAGGACTCTGCTATGTAACATTGGGCCACCAAATTCAAAAAAATACTCCCTGTGAATCTTGCTTGCACCTACCTCTACAGAACACACACACTTCCATAGTTTTAGAAAGAAAAATATTATCTTGTGCAGTGATATGCTCGATCATTCAAGTGCTCTTTTATTTGTGGAGATATTTTTTTCTATCTAAAGGAAATGAAGTCGGAGCCTGAAACAAGGGAAAGAAAGAGTGTTCCAAGGTTCAGCCAACTCTTTTCAGGTTTTAGAAGTGATACTGGGGTCTAACAGATCATAACTGAAGACAAGAGTCCCTATTCATACTGGTGAGAGTCCTATAATTCTAAAGATCTGATCCTGTGATCGTTCTTGTTCTTTGAATTTAGCCCTGCAGTTTTCACATCTATTTTTAAGAATGTTTTACTGCTCCTGTGATAATTATCAGCATCCTTCTGTGAACCTATCATTAGAGGAAGATGAGTATTTTAGGAGCTGAGGTGGCCAGTCAGAGAATCCAGGGGTGCCTTTTTTAAGAGCTAAATAGAATTGTATGTAGAGTAGATGCAAAGCTTATTCACATATATCATCATTAACTTACTAAAGCTTCCTCTTAAGACTACTTAAACACGGGAATTTTATTTTGCCTATGTGTACATATGTATGTCTCTCTTCAGAAAAATGTGTGATATAAAATTTGCTGACACAAATCTAATGGCTTCCAGGATATAAAAAATGAAAAAGTTTGGAGCCCATTTGGAGAGAAGTGGAACATTGTTTATTTTTCTGCAAATGAAATCAAGGCTGCTTTCACCACATGCAGCAACTGTCCAAGACTATGATTCACAGAGTGAAATTACCACCTGACCCTTGGAAATTCTAAGTGCATCAGCAACAGCAGAATCTTTCCCTTTGTTGTATGCCCAGAGAGCCTCCCCTAACTGCTTTCTCCCCTCACCCCTGAACATAAGCACACATAAAGCAAGAACTCCCAGGGTTCACCAACCCTCACGATGTTATAAAAATCAACCTAACAGATAATGCAATGCCTTCTCTTGAAATAAATAATTCCCTTTGCATGGCAAGGAAATTACTAGAACAAAATTCAGTCAGTAGAACAGATTGAAGCATTGCACAGAGGTTTATTTCTATTTTCTTTATTTGATATATTAGACCAGTCAGATCATGAGTGTTTGTAGAAAATATAAAGAAATAAACCTTGGCTCGGTAATTTTTTTTTTTCTGAGAAGTCGATGGATCGCTCAATTTACTAGAACTAATATAATCATCTCAGGCTCTAATCTATACAACCTAAGGCCCTAGTTATGTATTTCTTATAAAATCTAAAGCTCCCTTTTTTCTCCTTTAATTTGCAAGAACTTAAAAGAAATACACACCATCGCTATACATTGAGACTGACTACTACCGTGTAATCATAGTATTTACCATCATGAGACTAACCAACTATATTATGTTGTAATAACAGCTTTACAATTAGCTTTGGGTTTTTTGTATAAATATGTTTTATTAAATTCCCAGAGAATGGGGAAGCAGACATATTTGCTGTTGCTGTTTTATAATCACATGCTATTATTCTGTTGCCAGTGACTATGGGATATATTTTCACTGTGGTCAGTAGGGTTCAGATGGTTTATTATATTACAGTGATTACAGCCAGTAGACTATTTGAATATCAAATTCTTATTTAAAAGCATAAGCTTTCTGATTTGAATGTGTTCGTGTAAATCAACATGAAATCTCTGTTGCAGCATTCCAAGAATTATAATAAAGACAACCACCTACTTGGGTGGTGGATGGACATAGATCTGGTCTATGGACACAGAGATGGGCAGAACCCAAATCAACTATTTAAACAGAATTAAATAGTCAATACAAGCAACTTTTTGGACCTCTACTTCCATAGAACTGTCTTCATCAATGATTTTTGTTTCAGGTAATCCAAGGCTTGTTTCATGAAAAATAATTATGGGAAACACTGTGAAGATATCAAGTGCATATTTAGCCTTGATAAAACAAATAAAAGTTAATATTTATTAAAGACTTTCTCCATATATTATACATATTTTAGCCATTATATTTAATTATACTATTAAAGTAAGTATAAAATGTTTATCTCTCGTTTCAGCTAGGTTAAGTGACTTGCCCGAGATTACGCACCAGCAAGTAGTATATTAACTATCTAAATGAAGATTCTCAATGCCCTAAAACCCCAAGACTGGATCTAAGTAACTCGAAAACAAAGGAGTCAATCAACTCAATAAAGTGTTTAACTTTCTGCTTCTCATTAAGTAGAGTTCTAATTTTTTAAATATATTTTCTTTTTTAGAGCAGTTCTGGATTCACAGCAAAATTGTAAGGAAGGTAAAGAGAGCTGCCACATATCCCCTGTCCCCACATGTACAAGCTACCAACTATTGACATCCTGCACCACAGTGGTACATGTGTTTTAACCAATGAACTGACAGTTAAAAAATCACTCTCATGCCAAGTCAATAGCTTACATTAGGGTTCACTCTTGGTGTTTATTCTATAGGTTTGGACAAATATACAATGACATGTATTCATCACTGTGATATACAAAATAGTTTCACTGTCCTAAAAATCGGCTGTGCTTTGACTATCCCTCCCTCCCTCTCCCAACTCCTCTAAACTACTGATCTTTTATGGTCTCTATAATTTTGCCTTTTCCAGAATGCCCTATAGTTGGAATCCTATAGTATGTAGCCTTTTCTTATTGGCTTCTTTGCATTTAGTAACATCCACTTAAGGCTTCTCCATTTTTTTCCTGGCTTCTTAGTTCCTCTGTTTTTAGCACTGAATAATATTCCATTGTCTGGATGCACCATAGTTTATCCATTCACAGATTTGCTAATTGTAAACATCTAAATTAAGCAGCAGAGTGAGGTTCTAAGAAACTCTAGAATAAGGATCTATCACTGGCTTAAGTATACATCATTCATGCAAGCCTTCATGGCTAGTCCTGCATGGATTTGTTCCAGGTCTCCAGAAACTCTTCCCCATTATTTGAGCTCAAGAATATAAATGTGTACTCACTTGGATCGGCATCCATCCAAGAATTCTGTCTCTGGTAGCAGTTTCAAGCAATATTTTGTGAAAGAATGTAGTTGTACTCAAAGCACCAACACTAAGTATTATGTCATGGCTATACAAACCCTAGCTTTTTCTCGGTCATCTAATCATCAGTCATCTAATCAACCACATAAAAATCCCTTGAAGTATATGCAAAGACAAAGCAGTCATGCATTAACTAATCATATTATCAAGGCTACTTTTGGTTTATTGGGCATTAAAAGAAGCTTTTATCTGGCAGTTATCAAATCACATTTAATGCTGAAGGTGAATAGATTAGATAATTCAAGGCTTAATATAGATTTTAATAACTGATGCTTTTCTATAATTTCTTTCACTTTGGATCACCAATGATACCATCCTTCCAGAAAATAAATCTAATAGCATCAGCATAAATATAGAAAGGCAGAAGTAGGGATGCCTGGGTGGCTCAGCGGTTAAGCACCTGCCTTTGGCTCAGTGCGTTATCCCGGAGTCCTGGGATGGAGTCCCACATCGGGCTCCCTTCATGGAGCCTGCTTCTCCCTCTGCCTGTGTCTCTGCCTCTGTGTGTGTGTGTCTCTCTCTCATGAAAAAATAAATTAAAAATCTTAAAAAAAAGAAAGGCAGAAGTATATTTCTTGGTGTTAATTTTGTTCATATGTTTGGCCTTTTAGTACACATTTATTAACGGAACTGACTTAGTGCCAATTGAGTCTTTACAATACACCATACAAATAATGAGGCCAATTCTTGGTGGCTCTTGTTCTTTTGTCTTCCAAATAACGAGATTACATTTACCTTTTTAATGTGATAAAACATATGTGACATACAATTTACCAGCTTAACTGTTTTAAGTGTAAAAATTGGTGGCATGTAGTGTATTTTTACATTATTGTACAACCATCACCACATTGTGTCCCTAGAATTTTTTTCATTTTCTTGAACTTAAACTCTTTACCCATTAAACAGTAAGCCCCATTATCTCTTCCCCCCAGACCTTGGCAACCACCATTCTACATTCTGTCTCTATAAATCTATCCATCCTAATGGATGCCTCTTCTTGGTAGAGGCATAAAGTATTTGTCTCTTTTTGACTGGCTTATTTAACTTAGCATTAACGTCTTCAAGGTTTATCCATGTAGCAGGTGCCAGAATTTCCTTCCTTTTGAAGGCTGAATAATACTCCATTGTATGGGTATACATGCTTTGTTTATCCATTTATCCATTAATAGACAGGTTACTTCTGCCTTTTGTTTATGAATAATACTTCCATGAACATGTTTGTACTGATATTTGTTTGGTTCCCTGTTTTCAATTACTTTGGTATATATCCAGAATTAGAATTACTGGATCATGTGGTAATTCTACACTTAATGAGGAACTGTCAGACTGTGTTCCACAGTGGCTATACCATTATTACTTTTCTGCCAGCAATGCACAAGGGTTTTAATTTCTTCACATGCCAATACTTTCTATTTTCTTTTTTAAATAGTAGCCATATTAATATCTAGTAAGATGTTTATATATGTATAGCTTCAAACTACTTATTAATATTATCATTACCAGCAGCAGCACATTAAAGGCACATTCTGAAAAATATCTCATGGTATTGCAAATATCAAGGCACCATGACCATGACTTATAAATAGAAAATTAACAAATATCCATAATAGAAAGAACCAGAGTTGCTAATTTCTGTGCTGCTCAGAGTTTTCTTGTCAAACTTCTCAAATATGCACACTCATAATTACGTTCTAATAGGTACATTACTTTGAATTTTTCCTCCTTGGGGCTATTTAAATGCAAATGTCATTACCTCTAATTTGAGCTACTCTCAATGCTCTGAAGTCAGACTGGGCCCATCTGGCTATTCAAAGGCAGGCCGAGCACACACATCTGCCAAAGGGCAGGTTTGCATATGGGCTCTTGTGCCTCCAGTTCTGTCTTTAGCCTGTGCCAGGTGCCTTCAGGACACAGGCTTGCAGGGTGGAACTTCTTCATGCATATCAGCTTCTATTTGGTTGATTCAAGTTAAGCAAATCTGTTCTTTTTTAACCTAACATTTCATCTGTTCCTCCCTAAGTCTATTGATCTGCTCTTGACAAAAAAGGTATTCTGCAAAGGACAAGATCTAAATGGAGCAAAACCAATGGAGCTCTAAAATCTGCAAACAGGTTTGTTAAATATAAGCAGTTTCAGAAATGTAACATTTAGCCATTGCTCATCATCTGAAACAGGAACTTCTTGACACCAGAGCAAAAAAGACCCTTTCTGGAAAAAGTCCAATAACTCTGTTTCCAAATGGTAAACATCTGGTTGGTCACATAGGAATTTGGCCTTACTTTTAGTCCCTTTCCCACTTTTTTAAAAAAGATTTGAGAGAGAGAGAGAGAGAGAGAAAACGAGAACACACATACACACGAATACGGGGGAAGGGGCAGAGGAAGAGAATCTCAAACAGGCTCCACACTCAGCACCAAGCTGGAGGCAGGGCTCCATCCCACTACCCTGAGATCATGACCTGAGGCAAAATCGAGAATTTGATGTTCAACCGACTGAGCTACTCAAGCACCCCTTGCCACCTTCTCTATAGTCCCTCTTGTCTACATGAGAACCTGGACTGTCTAAATACCCAGTACTGTGGGGTTGATGAAATGTTTAAGGGCTCAGTGTTTTTATTGGAGCGCTCTAAAAGTTCCTCTAAGGACAAAGCCTAGAAGACAGTCGTTCAGAAATGTTGTAATGTTTCCTAAACCTGTAAGCCATTGTAAATGCTATTAAAGCTCAAGTGCGCTATGTACATGAACAGCAGTTCTTAAATATTTTGTCTTCAGTATCAGTATGTGATACTTGCTAAACTCTTGGGCGACTCCTTTTCAAGTACAAAATATCACAATGCCCTTATGTAAACGTTGGCTGCAGCTAAAGTATGTTCTACTTTCAGGAAGTCAAAAGGGAAAGGAATATTATTGGGGCTCTTTTCAAGGAAGAAAAAGAAAATAAGGCCAATGATTCTGCAGGAAAGAAGTGATCCTATTTGCTAACCACCACCACCTTAAACAGTCCCCTTAATCTGAGTGAACTTTAGACACATTTCTTCCTGACCTTAGGCCCCTGAGGTCCCTTTCTTCAAGTATTTACACAGAAAACTAGTAGTTGTTCATTCTTTCTCTGCTTCTTTGAAATGTATGTAAATCTTCCCTCAGCCTCTTGCCAGTTTTACAAACCCAGGAAATATTCCACTCACAGATCTGGGAACCATATCTTTGAAGGGTAAATATCAATGAGGATAGGACGATGGCACCCCTATCTCTCAGGCTCTGTGGGAAGGTAGAAGCCTAACTTCAATGGATGTCAATTAGCAAGCACAGATGGTCTAATCACAGTAGAAGACATTTGCAAACTCAGGAACCAACTCAGTGTGTTCCACACATCCTATTCATTAACCTCCTCCCTAACATCCTCCAGTACATTTCCACTAGCTCACCCCAGTACTTAAAAACTCTCCCACTTTTTGTTTCAGTGAATGTGAATTTAGCCTCTCTGCCTGATGGCAACAGCCAGAGTAAAGTCTTCCTCACCTATTTAACCTTGGTGCAATTTTGACTTTCATACAACATAATAATGGAGATGCTAGCTTAGTCCTAAAATTGTCAGCTCATCTCACCTTTTTAGTATTTACAGAAGAGGAAAAGAAGGAAATAAATTTTTCTTTGCTTAGACATGTACTATATGATACTCACATTATTTCATTTACTCCTCCGAGTTAAGGCGACCAACTGCCCCCATTTGCTCAGGACTGAAGGCTTTCCCGGGACATGGTGTTATCAGTTTTCAAACCAGAGAAGTCCCAGGAAAATCAGGACACTAGGTTACCTTACACTCATTTTGGCATTGCATTATGCATTAACACCTGAGTTGGGGAGTTTAGGAACATTCAGTAGCCTAGTGATACAGTCAGGTTTCATGTTCCAAATCTTAGGCACCCAAGGTCCAGTCCCAGATCTGGGTACTTAATATGTTGAAAACGTTTTTTCCCCCTCGAGTTTTTATTTAAATCCCAGTTAGTTATCATACAGTATAATATTAGTTTCCAGTCAAATTCAGTGATTCATCACTTACATATAACCCCCAGGGCTCATTGCAACAGGTGCCCTCCTTAATATCCATCACCCATTTAACCCATCCCTCCACCCACCTCCTCTCTAGTAACCCTCAGTTTGATCTCTATATTTAAGAGCCTGTTTTCTGAAAAAGAGGGAGTAGGGGAAACAAATCATGAGAGACTCTTAACTGCAGAAAACAAATATGGTTGATGGAGGGAAGGGGGTGGCGAATAGGATAGAAGGGTGATGGGTATTAAGGGGGCACTTGTTATGATGAGCACAGGGTGTTATATATATAAAGGATGAACCACTGAACTCTGCTCCTGAAACCAATATTAAACTGTAGGTCAACTAACTTGAACAAAACAAAACAAAAAGAGCCTGTCTTCTGGTTTGCCTTTCTCCCCCACCTTATGTTCATCTGTTTTGTTTCTTAAATTCTGTATATGAGTGAAAATCATACGGTATTTGTCTTTCTCTGACAGACTTGTTTCACTTAGCATAATATACTCTAGCTCCATTCATGTCATTGTAAATGGCAAGATTTCATTCTTTTTATGATTAATACTCCATTGTGTGTGTGTGTGTGTATACACATCCCCCCCATATCTTCTTTATCCATTCGTCAGTCAATGAACACTTGGGCTGTTTCCATAATTTGGCTATTGTTGATAATGCTGCTATATAAACAACAGGGCATATATATTCCTTCAAATCAGTATTTTTATACCTTTTGGGTAAATACCTAGTAGTGCAATTGTTGGATCGTAAAGCATTATTGATAACAATACTGGCATTACAAAGACATGTCCTAAGGTCAAGGAATTTACATTATGAAATGCCAAATGCTACAAGATCCCACTAAATACAAGTTGAAATGAGGATATGATCACTTCCCTTTGAAATAACAGCAACCGCTTCAGTAAAAAAATGGTATTGACCTGATCTTAATGAATGGTGTGATAAGGAACCCCTCAGAAGACCCCACATGCATCCTAAAACCTTTTGGCAATACTATGCTGTGGAAATAAGTGAATCTCACCTCAATAAGAATAAACAGAGGCTGTTTATTCTGAGCTTGTGAAAGCAAGGGTGTCAGCTACCATCACTTGCGTTTGGCAGAGACTCAAACGTAGGTAAGAAAATTGAAAAGCTCTGTAGTTTTCAAAAAGAAAGGCTTCAAGGATGTAGTGATTAGAAGTTGGCAAGCAGAAGCTGAAGAAGACAGGCTACATACAAGTGAGGCATCTTATGTACTTATTTAGGGAGCGCATTTAGCTCTCTCTGTCTGGCCATCAGTTAGAAATAGGTGAAAATACAAGGAAGCTTCCTGTGATTGACCAAGTTTTGGCCATTCTGGACTAATTGCCACAGAGGTTATGGTTTGGCTTCCCATGCAGGTGGCTGCAAAGATTGTAGGTCTGAATCCTATTGGCATAGATGTACTGACCAAGGTCCCTTTTCCTTCTCTTGGGAGCATATTCTTTATTCTTAGAAAAGTAGGGAAGACACAGAGCTGTTTCTTGTCTTGTTGTTTCACATGTAAGACAGTAGATAATTAAATTTGAGATTACCATTGGCCCATTATTTGTGCCCTATACAAAGTAATAAAGTAACCCTTCCCACCATGCTTTCATAGGAACAATGCATGCTGTAAGACAGAGGACTCCTGTGCCTGCCATTGATATATGACTGAGCACAATGACAGGGGAAGAGCTTGGGAATGATGCAGACAACAAACAATCTCCTGCCATAGGTCAGAGGTGGTGCAGATTGTGGCAAACATCAGGGGGTTTTTAAGCAGAGAAATCAAGAAGGGAATGAGGAACACTTTTTTTTTTCCAGTCTTTGTCCCGTATTTTCATGAAGAATATATAGCTTTATGATTTTAAAAATCATAGTGTCCTGGATCAGAATATGGAGATGGCAAGAAACTCGATTAAATGAATCTGATATAACCATCCAGTTCAAGCATATTGTGATATAAGCTATATAGTAATGTCACTATAATGATAACTAGAGACAAAAACCTAAAGCTAGAAAGACATGGTATATATTGCCCTGAGTATGTGGATTTTGAGAGAGGATCCCATCAGGACAATATCACGGCAACTCAAATTCATAAAAGCAAAAGGTAGAGATAAATGCAAGGAGCATCAGTATCCAGAGAGCCTGTGTAAAAGGCAGAGTATGGGGTGAGGAGTTACAGAGGGCAGGGTTTTCAGGGCCATGTGAATATGTCATAAGGGGAAAAGAGGCAAAGCAGGACTCATGAGCCAGCTCCATGTACGGGAGAGCATAACAAATAAGGGAAGAGATCAAGTTCATAAAACAATAGCAGCAAATATGTAATTGCAACCAAAGTGCAGCTAAACATTAAAAGGTCGTTATTACATAAAATGTATCATGTGGAGATTGACTCATTTCTCCACATATATATTAAAAAACATATAGAACATTTCACAAAGCAGTCATGCTGTATGCTTGTGTAATGGAGCTCTTTCAAAGAACTGACTTAAATTGAAAGGTATTTGAAAAAAAAAAAAGGTATTTGAAGGCATGGATAGTGACTTATCAATATTTGGTGCTCCCATGTGCCCAGTACAGTGTCTTATATACATAATGTGTTCAATACATTTTTGCTAAAATGGCATCCATGTGGAAATAAGACAACAGACTTGCTTAGCCATGCAAGAAATAACTTATACTCCAAATACTACAAGTAAATACTTCTGCTTGACTGATGCTAAAAATGTGAGTCAGTCCATTAATCTCTTTTGTCCCACTTGTAGCAAACTGAAAGTTTATTAAGCCATTATGTACCATGTTTTTCCTTAAAAACATACAAATGAACATTTCATTTCAAAATAATAATAGCTTCCATATTATAAGCACTAAAATGTACCAGCTATTTCTTGCACTGCTTTCAATAACCATTATATCATTTTCATAAGAATTCTATAAAATGGGTACTATTTTTATAACAAGCTAAAAAAAACATGGAGCTGAATCTAAGAGGTATTTATTAATTAACCGAGGAATCAGTATTTATTTATACTTGAGCACTCACCAGGACTTTCACTCCTTAACCAAAATTTTACACCAATTTATGACATACATCCATACTATTCACATAGCTATTCCAGATAAATTTTAGTTAAAGTTCAGCAATTTTCTCAAATCACACAGCTAGTGATAGTAGAAATAAACTTAGACTTTAACATAACATGTGGAATATCACAACTAAGAAAAGACCTTGTCGAAAGAGTAACAGCTCAAAGAATGGCTCTCCCATCATAAACTACTAGAAAACTGAATACATTAAATAATTATTTTCAGGGGCACCTGGGTGGCTCAGTTCGTTAAGCATCCAACTCTTGATTTTGGCTCAGGTCATGATCTCAGGGTCATGGAATTGAGACCCACATTGGGTTCTGAGATTCTCTCTCTAAATAAATAATAAAATATTCTTTTTAAGGTGACATTCACAGTGTCCAGAGATTTGAATCTGGATATTTTGGGGGGCCATTATTCAGCAACCACAAGTTCCAAATGGCTTCTTTGGTGAATTCTACCAAATATTTAACAAAAATTAGTATTTATTCCAAATAAATTCTTTCAGAAAATAGAGATAGAACAAACACTTTCAACTCATTATATGAGGACATCATTACCCTGATACCAAAACCAAAGACACTAAGAGAAAAAAAAAACCATATAATGATTTGCCTCATGAATATAGATATAGAAATATTTAGCCAAATGTTAGAAAGAGAATACAGGAATATATAGAAACAATGTTTTATAACTAAAAAAAGTTTATAAAAAATGAAAAGTTGAAAAAAAATAAAAAGTTGGTTTGACACTCCAAATTAAAGTAATTAATATTATCAAAATAAACATCATTAGTTGATACAGAAATGTTTGCCAAAATTAAACATCCATTCATCATAAAAATTTTCACAAAACTAGGGATCTCTGGGTGGCGCAGCGGTTTGGCGCCTGCCTTTGGCCCAGGGCGCGATCCTGGAGACCCGGGATCGAATCCCACCTCGGGCTCCCAGCGCATGGAGCCTGCTTCTCCCTCTGCCTGTGTCTCTGCGTCTCTCTCTCTCTCGTGTGTGACTATCATAAATAAATAAAAATTTTAAAAAAAGAAAAATTTTCACAAAACTAAGAGCAGGGACATTTTCTTAAACTAATAAAAGGAATCTACATGAGAGCTTCAGCCTGTTATACTTAAATGACTGAGTGGTTTCTTCCTAAGATCATGATTAAAACAAGACTGTCCTAAGATAGATAGATAGATAGATAGATAGATAGATAGATAGATAGATGGAATGTCCTTTCTCACCACTTCTATTCACCATTGTTCTGGAAGTTCTAGACAGTGAAATAGTCAAGCAGAAAAATATTAGAGGAATGCAGATTGATTAGCAAGGTCACAAGTCTAGGTCAATGTACAATAATAAGTAGCATTTCTCTGTACTAAAACCCAATCACTGGAAAAAATTTTAACATGCCATTTATACTTGTATCCAAAATAGGATATATGTGTGGATACATTTAACAAAGTATATGCAAGAGCTGTACACTGGAAGCTACAAAACATTGCAAAATTTTAAAGGACCTAAAAACAGATATTCTGTATTAGTGTATTGGACTTAATACTGTTACAATGTCAATTCTCCATATACCAATCTACATATTCAATGTGATTCCAATCAAAACCCCATGAAATTTTTTTGCTAGAAATTGACAAGCACATATAAAATTTATATAAATTATAAAATTTATATAAAAATATAATGGACCTGAACAATTTTAATTCTTTTTAAAAGTAGAACAAAATTGGTGGACTACCTGCTTTCAAGATTTATTATAAAGCTACAATAATCCAGATCTCATTTTTGGCATTTAGGAGAATTAGGCAAAATAGAAGTTCTAGAAATTGTTCTCATGTATATGATGAATTTATTTTTGACACAGATGTCCATTAATTCAGTGGAAGAAGTGTAGTCCACTCAACAAATGGTTTTGTAATTATTAGATATTGTACATAGAAATATACACTGCAACTCTCACCTCTCCCCATACACAGACAAAACTTGAAATTATCGTATACCTAAATGTATGAGTGAAAACTATAAACTTCTGGGAGAAAATATTTGTGAGCCGGGTTAGGCAGCAATTTCTTAAGAAGACACAAACAACTGAACCATAAAACACACACACACACACACAAGTTTCGCTCTTCAAAATAAACAATGAACAAGGGGAGGTGGGAGGTGGAAAGGGAGGTGGGCAGGGGGTGGGGGTGACTGGGTGATGGGCACTGAGGGCAGCACTTGATGAGATGAGCACTGGGTGTTATGCTATATGTTGGTAATTTGAACTCCAATAAAATATAACTTAAAAAAATAAAAATAAACAATGTTAGCATTGGCAAGGAAACAAAAAGGCAATCCACAGACTGAGAAAAAATATTTGAAAAGCTATAGCTCATAAAAGTTCTGACCTAAAATAGTTAAAGTAACTTTTATATCTTATTAAGAAGACAATCGGGATCCCTGGGTGGCGCAGCGGTTTGGCGCCTGCCTTTGGCCCAGGGCGCGATCCTGGAGACCCGGGATCGAATCCCACGTCAGGCTCCCGGTGCATGGAGCCTGCTTCTCCCTCTGCCTGTGTCTCTGCCTCATTCTCACTCTCTCTCTCTGTGACTATCACAAATAAATAAAAATTAAAAAAAAAAATATTTAAAAAAAAAAATAAAAAAAAAAAAAAAGAAGACAATCAAACCAATTAAAAAATAGGCAAGGGGTTTGAACAAACACTGTCACAAAGAAGCTATAGAAAATTCCAATAAGCATATGAAAAGATGTTCGATGTGATTAGGTATTCTGGAAATGCAAATTAAAACCATAATGAGATACTCCTGCCACCCATTACTTATATATACATACAACAACTTATATGTGAATATTCATAGAAGCTTTATTCATAGTAGCCAAAACCTTGTAATAATTCAAATGTCATCGAACTGAAAGAAAGTAAGTGGCAGCCAGAGACCAAGAGTGGGGCGAGGAGACAGACTATGTAACAGCCCAAAGGAACTTTGGGGAATGATGGAAATGTTCTACATCTTCATTGTGCTGGTGGTTACATAAATGTATTACATTTGTCAAAACTCATTTGTATATTTTAAACTGGTGAAATTGTATTGTATGTAAACTGAAATAATTATATGCTGATTTTAAAAATTTTAACTCCTTCCCCCAAAAAACAAGATTTAAAACCAAAAAAGATTCAGAGCCAAACTGTCTGGGTTTCCACCCTGGCTTTGCCAGTCACCATTTGTGTGACTTTGGAAAGGTTACATATCCTTTCTGTGGTTTAGCTTCCTTTTCTGGACCAGGTGGATGATAATCTGCCTCATAGGGCTGCTGTTATCTACTTGTACGAAATACATAGAAGAGTGGCCAGCACGAAGCAAGTGTTCAGTCAATGCTTGCTGTTCTCACTTGTTGCTCCTGACCCAGCACACCCGACTAATGCTGACGTTGACCAGATCATTTCAGTTCTATGTAATGTTTTTCAACTTTAAAAATGTTGTGATGACATGCATCCCCCTGGTCTTTAAAGCTCTCTGATACCCTAAAGCCTTTAAAGACATGGAAAGCCTTTTCACGCTCTCTTACAAGACATTCTTTTTAACACTGACTCAAGGAAGTTTCCTAAAAGCAGCAGCTGCACCCTGAAAATATGTGTATTTGTCTAATAGACAATTTTTTTTTATTTGGCCTAAGTCTGAAGATGGTTTTGAACCCTTTCACTTTAAAATAAACCAAGTTTTACCATGGAGGTAGACTAAACAAACAATACTAATTTGATCAAAATCTCTCACTTCTCACACAGTTTGCCAGCAGCACATTCTTTTTGTATAGTTTTATTTTCATTTCTGGTAAGCCATGTAAAATCGTCTTTCAAGTTTGATACAAGTCTCTCAGTTTGTCTAACATAGCACAATTTTTTAGGCTTAGAAATTTTCCTTGATGCAGATTGTTTAAGGCATCAAACTTAGGAACTTGTATCTGATTGGCAATTTTGCCCTAGATACCTTTCTCCCCCTTCACCTAATGATGCTGTCCTTGATAATGTAGTGATGCTCAATAAGCTGGAAGCCATAGGTATCAGGTAATAGAGTCCTGACAGATATTTGACAGAATTATTAGTTCTCCTATTAAATAGGTCTACTTTAAAGTGATTTATAGTGCAACAAATTAAAATCTAATAGTGAAATGCTCGAGTACTCAACAGTTACAGCAATCAGTTACTGTATGAATTACAGTGAAAGGTCCATTCTATTTGAAAATTCTATCAAAGGATCTTTCAATTCCTACAGGAGGAAGGGGACCTGACTGAAGAGTTCAGCCAACTTGAAGTCCATACATATAAATCATATGCTTTCCTGCCATAATAAACCACAATCCCTGCTTTCAAATCTCTTGCAAAGATTAATCAAGATTAATCTCAATTAATGAAATTTGCCAACATATTCTTGGATTCTATGAAAATTCCTGATGATCGATTGCATGTTTAATAAACAATATGCATTACAGCTGTCATGTTCTTGCTAAAATTTGATTTCCCCTCTGGTAATCATGTGAGGGAAGAGGAGCATGTTACACTTCTTGTCAACATTTCCCTGAAAGGTGTTTACAGCAAAGACAACCAAGCTCTTGAGCCTAATTTATTCACAGGCCTGCAGACAATCTATATGTTTAGTGCACTGCTAGATGCCACTGTGTGCTTCCCTCACTGAAGATGCCAACTCCACATGATTGCTTACCCTTAGGACTCCAGAAGGCTCTCAGACTACTGAACTTCTGTGCATTATCTGCCACTTACCCCCTATACTTAGTGTGGCTCATGAGTTGGTCTCTCTTGCCTTGGTTGGGGATTGCTGGTTCTCCCTGGCTGGACTGATTTCATCAGAACTACTGGCTACACACCCATGAGTTTTGCCTGTGATTTCCATACAACCCCAATACTGACTCTGGAGTCCAGTCCCTGCCTCTGCTGAGGGATCCCCTCTCACTGCCTTCATGAAGGCACATGCCAGACCAGCTGTCCCTCAATAAAGCATCCTGACCATACCAGCACTGAAGGTGGACTGGAGAAAACAAACTTCACAGTGATGGCTGATACACAACACCTGTGTCCATTAAAATGTCCATGAAATAGATCTAGAATCTCATGTTGACAAAAGCATCTTAAAGCAAAGATCAGAGAAGATACTGAAATAAGATCAAAGTGCCATTTCATTAACTGCATCTCTGACTAGGATGAACTCAGAAGCACATATTTTAAAATTAGAACAAGAGATAGGACCATAAGATGTTATTTACCTAATTTTAGGATTCTCAGCTATGATGACCAGAATAATAGGTCTCAGTTTCCTTACCACAAGGAAACCAAATTCTTAACCAATCATAGCCCTCTCCTGTCCTTTCTCCTTGTTATCTCAGGGCCTGTGCCAATGCCACCTCCCCACACCCTGGGGCCTGAGTCACTGTGACAAGAGAGTACCATGGGAGAACTGCACAGGCTTGTATCTCAAACACTAGTGACACACCACAGCAAGTGCACCTGTGCCCCAGAACCCAGGTTCTGTGGTAGTATTGCATGTACTTGAATGCAGGCCCCAGCTCCACTAACACTGAGTGCCAGCACACCACTGCCATGAGCAGGGCTTCTATAGTCTTGGCCACAAAAGACCCCCCACCCTCAAACCTCTGCTTATGGAGCTGCACAGAGATTATACCACTGCGCTCTCCCAGGAATCAGAGACACTGAACCCCACCCAGCTAATATCCTTGATGCTACATTTAGTGTCTTTCCCAACTAAGGCCAGTCCGAAAAGACTGAAAGAGGTGACTGCCCCCTCAAAAGCACAAACATTAATACAAAGCCATTGGGAACATGAAACAACAAGTAACATGATACTACTAAAGGAACCAATAATTTTCCAGAAACAATCCTTCCCCCAAAAAGTAGACCTTATGTTATCAGAAACATAATTCAAAATAATAATTTTAAGGAAGCTCAGTGAGATTTAAGAGAACACAGATAACTCAATGAACTGGGGAAAACAATGCATAGACAAAACAAGAGTTCAACAAAGAGATGGAAATCATTTAAAAAAGGGAGGGAACCAAATAGAAATTCTGGACATGAATAAAATGAATGAAATGAAAACTAAAAAAAGAAAAGCTTCAACAGCAGGCTCAGCTGAGAAGAAAGTATCTGCAAAATTAAAGAGGGATTGCTTGATGTTATCTGGCTAAGAGGAGAAAAAAGAATGAAAAGGAATGAAGAAATCCTCTGTCAATTAGAAGATATTATCATGCAAAACAATATTTGCATTATGGAAGGCCCAGAAGGAAAGAAAAAGGAACAAAAACATATATAGAAATAATGGCAAAAATTTCTCAAATCTGGGGAAGAGATATGGTCATCCATGGAGTGAAGCTCAAAGATCACCAAATAGACTCAACCCAAAGAGATCTTCAGTGAGACTTATGATAATCAACTCTCAAAAATCAAAGAGACAGAGCTTTAAAAGCAGATTTCTCAGCAGAAACTTTGCATTCCACGAGAGAATGGGCTGACCCACACAAAGTGCTCACAGAATAAAATTGCCAAACAATGCTCTCCCTAGCAAAGTTATCCTTCAGAAACAAGGGAGAGGTAAAGACTTTCTCAGACAAACAAAAGATGAGGTAATTTATCTCCCTTAGACATATCTTGCAAGAAATGCTAAAGAAAGTTGTTCAAACTGAAAGGATGTTAATTAACATGAAAACATATAAAAATATAAAATTCACTGGTCAAGGTAAAATAGTCAAATTCAAAATGTTGAATGTAATGCTGAAATGTTGGTATTTAAATCAATTTGAACTCTAGGACATAGGTTGAAAGAAAAAAGTAGTATAAAGAGCTAAACATAACTACAGCTATATTTTGTTAATGGATACACAATATAAAATGATGTAAATTGTGACAACACAACATAAAATATGTATGGGGAAGCAAATGTGTAGAAATGTTTTATGCAGTTAAAGTTAAGTTGTTATCAGCTTAAGATAGACTACTATAAGATGTATAATCAGGGGTGCCTGGGTGGCTCAGTTGGTTGAGCATCTGGCTCTTGATTTTGGCCCAAGTCATGGGATTGAGCCCCCTCTCAGGTTCCAAAGCTCAGTGAAGAGTCTGCTCAAGGTTCTCTCCCTTTGCCCCTGCCTCCACTCATACTCTCACTCTCAAATAAATAATTAAATATTTTTAAAAAAGAAGATGTAACCCTATGATAGATACACAAATGGTAGAGAGAAAAGATTTAAAGCACACCACTATAAAAAATTGACTCACAGACACAAAAAAAGAGTAAGAACAAAAAAATCTATAAAAACAATCAGAAAGCAATTACCAAAATGATGATAGTAATATCTTACCTATAAATAATTAAAGTAATGGTTTAAATTCTCCCATTGGAAAACAGAGTGGCTGGATAAAGAAGGAAGGAAGGAAGGAAGCAAGCAAGCAAACAAGCAAACAAGATTACCACTACAAGCTGCCTATAAGATGCTCACTTAATCTTTAAAGGCATTTATAGCCTGAAAGTAAAGGGATGGAAAAAGATACTCCATGCAAATGGAAACCAAAGGACAGCAGGGGTAGATATGTTTATGTCAGGCAAACAGACTCTATATCAAAAGCTGTAACAAGAGATATAGATCATCATACAATAAAAAAGGGGTCAATTCATCAAGAGGATGTAACAAATGTAAACGTATAAGCACATAATATCAGAGGACCTAAATATATTAAACAATTATTCACAGATTTCAAGGCAGAAATGAAAAGCAACGCAGTAATAGTAGATGACTTCATATCCCACTTTCAACAATGGATAGATCATCCAGACAGAAAATCAATAAGGAAATAATGGACTTGAACTATACTTTAGACCAGATAGACCTAACAGACATACACAGAACATTCTATCAATAACAGCACAATACATATACTTCCCAACTGCACATATACATACACAAAACATTCTGCAGGATAGATCATATGTTAGGTCACAAAACATGTTTTAACAAATTTAAGAAGACCAAAAATCATATCATTTATTTATTCCTACTACAGTAGTATGAAACTAAATCTCAAAGATAGGGAAAACTGAAGAATAAAGAAACATGTATGAATTAGCACACTTCTGAACAACCAAGGAGTCATAAAAGGAAAATAAACTATATTGAGATAAGTAAATTTAAGATAAAAATTGTTACAAGAATCAAAGAAGTGCATTTTATATATTGACAAAAGAGTCAATCCCTCAAAAAAAATACAACTCTAAGTATATGCATATGTAATGGTCTAGCCTCAAAATACATGAAGCAAAACCTGACAGAACTGAGGAAAAAATAAAGTTCTACAACAATAACTGAAGACCTCAATATCCCACTTTCAGTAATTTATAGAACTAGATGGAAGACCAATAAAGAAACAGAGAATGCAAATGACTCTATGCAACAATTAGACCTAACTGACTTACATAGAGTATTCTACCCAACAACGGAATACTTTGTTCCCAAGTGCAAACATGGAATATTCCATACAATAGGCTACATGCTAGGCCACAAAACAAGTCCCAATAAATTTTAAAAATTGAAATCATAGAAAGTATCTTCTCTAGACATAATGGAATGAAACTAGCAGCCAATAATAAAAGGGAAATTGGAAAATTCACAAGTGTGTGTAAATTAAACACACTTATGCAATTAATAGATCAAAAATTACAAGTAAAACTAGAAAATACTATGGGATAAAAAAACATAGAAACACAGCATACTAAAACATGGAATTCAGTGAAAGCAGTCTCAGAGGGAAATTCATAGCCATAAACTCTACATAAAAAAGATCTAAAAAAAATCTAAAAATCAATCAAATGTACTTTTTAATGACCTATTCCTGATTTATTCAAAATTTACACATCCTACTATGCAATTCAGAATGAAACATAGAGTAACTAGAGGTGTTCATTTGCATGCCAATATGTTTGGTAGCCTAAGAAGCATCTTTGTAAGCAAGGAAAGATACAGGGGAAGTTCTGGAAATAGTACATGCTACATAGTGTAATATTTCAAATACTTCACTTTTCTTTTTAAAAAACATTTTATTTATTTATTCATGACAGACAGAGAGAGAGAGAGAGCGAGGCAGAGACATTAGGCAAAGGGAGAAGCAGGCTCCAAGCAGGGAGCCCAATGCAGGACTCGATCGTGGGACCCCAGGATCACGCCCTGGGCCAAAGGCAGATGCTTAACTGCTGAACCACCCAGGCATCCCTCAAACACTTCACTTTTCAAAACAGAATTGCAAACTGAATCTGAGTCATTTGCTGATGTGTAGAACTTAAAATTCAAATCAGAATAGATCCAGTTTCTCTCAAGCACAATCTTACTAAGTATCTGATTTCTCACCAAATAACCCCTTTTTGGACGTTTCACATTGACTCAGGTGACATGCATATCAGCCTGACCTTCAGGTTTAGGTCTCAAGCTGAAATTGTTCAAGGGTGGAACTGTGACCCATAGTTTTTTTGTTTTAGTTTTTTGTCAGTTGAGAAAATCAAGGAATGAATGGTTCTCTACTGACTCAAGGTTAAGAACACCAAGCAAAATATAAAATGAACACAATGAATCCAATACAAAAGATACTGCAGCTTAAGGAAAAATAATATGTAGAAAATTTTGTAAAATGGTGTATCACTGAAGAGGCTTTTCTGCAAGGAACTAAAAATTGAGGGTTTTGACTTTCTGTTCTAAAATATATGCAGAAGAAGAGATCTTCTCTGAAATAGAATGGGCAGGTAACTTAAGGAAGAACAAAGTAATGCAAATGCAAAAAGCCAGACCTAAAATGCTACATAAGGTATTTTTCCATGCCTATGACATGTTGGAAAAGAAAAATACTACAGGGACTGAAAACAGAGAAGTGGTTGCGAGTTTAGTGGGGTGGAGAGAGGGTTTTCAAAAATGTTTATTACTGAAACGTAGTTGACATACAATGTTATATTAGTCTTGGCTGCACAACATAGAGAGTCAACAGTTCTCTACATTATCCAACACTCACTGTAAGTGTAGTTACCACCTGTCACTATACAACATTATAATATTGCTGACTATATTCCTTATGTTCTACTTTTAATCTCTGCCATTTTTTTATTTTGTAACTGGAAGTTCATACCTCTGAAACCCCTTCACCTATCTTGGCTGAGCATAACAAGTGATATTTTTGAGGTGATGGAACTATTCTGTACTGTGAATACACTAATCTTATGTCCAAACTCATGAAACCAAATGCCACAAAGGGTAAATTTTCATATGTAAACTTAAAACAACTAGGATAATATAGGAAACCAAAATGGAGTGCAGACTAGGACAAATGAATCTCTGTCTTGCAAATAAGTGCTATAGCTACAGTGATGAGACGACGAAGAAATAACCTGTACCATGTAACTTAAAAAAACACTGATTGACTGGATACCATGAGGCTAAAGACCAAAACGACTGACACAAAGAAGCTATACTTTAGTTTGTGAATTTAGGGAGAAAGGTTAACAATTCTGAAATGACTCTACATGTATACCAGCTTTGAACAAATGAGTCCATTTCTCAATCAGAAAGAGATTATCATGCCAGAATGAACCATGTGTTGTTGGATTAGAGGTGGTAATGGTGTCTTGTTAAGTTCATACATGGATAGTTAGATATGGAAATGGGTACCGATATAAGAGTATATATGGGTTCCTAAGCAAACACATATAACCCAGCTTTATCCAGTGAGAGAGAACATAGAAGCAGTGACCCCTCACAGAAGCAATGAGCACACCTAGTTCCCAGGTCCTTGTTTCTTTCTTCTTTTTTTATTTAAGATTTATTTATTCACGAGAGACACAGAGAGAGAGAGGCAGAGACACAGACAGAGGGAGAAGCAGGCTCCATGCAGGGAGCCTGATGTGGGACTTGATCCCAGGACCAGGATCACGCCCTGAGCCAAAGGCAGATGCTCAACTGCTGAGCCACCCAGGCGTCCCCAGGTCCTTGTTCCCAAATGTCATTAAAGACAGGAGGCAGGGCTCCTTGAAGAAATGGCTGGTTGAGGGCTAGGGAAGGGAAAACTCAAGTCAAGCATAGAGCTTCTTGGAGTATCAGAAAGATAGGAAGTACTTTTAAAAAAAGTTGTTCCTCTGTATTTTTGACATGCCCCAATCTATCAGAAAGTGCTCCCAGTAGCCAAATCTGGAACAAGTGGGCACAATATAAATGAGTGTTAGACTCTAACCCTGTGATGGTTAGTTTTATGTGTCAAAGTCAAAACAGACAAGGAAAGACTAAAGAGCTATCATGGATTGGGAGAGGCTTGGGAACACGATTATTCAATGTCATCATGTGAGAACCTAGGTTAGATCCTGAAACAGAAAAAAAAAGGACATTTGTGGAGCAGAAAGACTGGTGATATATAAACAAGGTGTGTGCTTTATTTACTTGTATTATACCAATATTAATTTCTTACTTTTGACGATCATTATGGTTATGTAGGATGTTATCACTGGGGAAAACTAAGTGAAGTGTGTATGAGACTTCTGAGCTATTTTTTCAATTGCTCTGTAAGCCTAAAGTTATTTCAAAGTAAAAACTTTAAAATGTAACTTATACAATCTATGAGGATTTCAAAACATCCCTTGAAGAATCCTATTTGAATAAAACCAAATCTGAGAATTCTGAATTCAGCCTCTCTTCTTTAGAGTAAATCATTTTAATTTCTTTAAACTTTCTTCACTTTAGACATATTATTCATCTTTGTTTTTCTGGTGTGTATTCCCTCCAGATGCTCTTTATGTCCCTTAAGCTTTGGTAAAGCTGATTGACACAGGCCAAAGCATATAATATCAGCATCAATATTCACTTCATTTTGACCCAGGCCAGGGCTCTGCAAGACTGTCTTGAAATACTAATGAGAGGGATGTTGAAGGAATAAACCTCAGAGTTCTCAAGTTCACATAAATGTAGGCTACTCTAGAAAGGTTAAAAAAAATTTAAGTTTAGCCTGGAAAGAGTAGAATAAACCGTTAATAAGTATGAATTATCATTGAAATTGTAGTTTATACATCATTAATTATGATTTACTTTTTAACAATTTAATAGGTTTTAGAACTTAAAGTCAAAATGAAACATTCTGAAACATTTCATTTTACATATGATCCTCAAATACTTGAAAATATACATCCACAAAGACATTACTCATTTTGAAGACATTGAATTTATATAAGAGATACAGGAGGCATCATACCACCTTAACCAAAAATCTGAAATTGTAAGAAAACTTCACAGTAGAATATACTGTAAATAGAAAGAATTTTAGCCTCTAGTCAGGTGCTGTGGTTAGGCTATACATGTGACTTTAGTCAAGTCACTTCACTTCTCTGAGACAGCTCTAGGATGGTCATATAGGGACATGCCATCTGTTGTTGCAAAATTCCAGTAGGGGCTCTTCACATATTCACTTCTCAGTCTGCTAAATAGTAAGCACCCTTGGATTTGTACAAAAGAGTAGCCCTTCCTGTAGTGCAATTATTTGTCCTATTAGATGAATAAATCATGTTCCTGGGAGCTTCAAAATGAATGGAAAAATGAGAAGGTGGCAGCCTGGACAGTAGAATTTGATTAAAAAAGAGACTTTCTGAATAAGGATTACAGTCTGGACCAGGTAGGATGTTTTCTGGTATATCAGGGATCTGCTAATCATCTAGATAGCTTTCTCATAGCAAGAAATATTTTATTTGGGATAGAATATATATATATATATATGAAACATACAGCTAAACATTATGTTTTTGAGAGTAACCCTTATTACTGCATATAGTAAAATTCTTATTTTGCTAAATAGAATTTTATTAAAGGAATACACTGCCCTTTATTCATTTCACTTATGATTAACTTTTAACTCAACTTTTTTTGAGAAGTTATTATAACTGAACTAAGGCAATTTAGTTTTACTTAAATATTAGGTTATCTTATCAGAGATTGGTAATCTCCAAAAGTCAGAGATAGAAAAGGGTCTCTAGGACTCTGTTCTCAGGACCTTACCACCAATGATAGGTTTTAAGTCATAGATAATATTCTGCTACACATACCCTATTTATAAGAAAGTAGTCATAATTTTGTTATAGGCATGTCAGTAAACATTTTGTTTCAAATAATTGAAACAGACATGGCATACAGAATCCTCCAGAAGTGACTGTACACAAGAATCAGACATAGTCATAGACATGGGGCACCACCTTTAAAGGTCCTGGGCACTCTAGACCTCTTACCTCAGTTCATGCAAGGCAGAAATATAGACAATATTTCTACCTTATGCACATATGTTGAAACCACTCAAGTCAGCAATTAAAATCATTCTTTACATTATACTAATTAACAAACCATCTGGTACTGATCAGAGATAAAGATAGTTGAAGGGTGCTAGTGGAGCCTGGATTTCTGAATATAGACTCTGAAATACTAAGTAAGTAGGCCCAGTAGTGTGTACTCTTGATTAGGGGCTTTAAATGTTTACTAAGAACTCCAGGGTATAGAATGAAAGCCAATGCACACATATATATTACACATACCACATTTTAAATAGTTCCAAGTTAATTGCAGACAATATTAGAAGTTTTCTAACACACACCCAAGCCTAATTCACTAAAACCTATTTCATCTCTACATTTAGGAGTTAGCCCTGGGAGGTGACTCTGCTTGATAGATTGGAGACTGTCTCTGGCTGTTCAATTGGTTGACTCTGTCCTAGCTTCTCAGCTCTGGGCCATTTCCGAGGTTTAACTCTCTTTAGAAAATTAAAGGGTGGGAGCTAGTGAGCAAAAATCATTAACTGTTATTATAGCATCTCGTTGAATTAGAGCCCCTGGCAGTTAACTCAGAAAACAATGGGAACATCTGCTGTATTCATTAGATATGCCACAACACTCAGTGGCTGTAACAGAAATTTTTCTTTCACTAGATCTGCAGTTGGATGCAATGACTCACGCAAGTCAGAATCAGATGGTCTAGGCCGGACTGACTCAGTTCTGTGCTACAGGTCTCATTCAGGGCCCAGGCTGAAGGGGCAGCACCTGGCAAGAGCTCTCCTCATGCTGAGGTTTGAGGCAAGAGAACACACAGCAACACAGGAGGCCTCGTAGGAGGCTAGATGGACAACTGACGTGCAGTCACTTCTACCCACATGCCCTAGGCCAAAGCAAGCAGGTGGGCCAAGCCTAAAGTCAAGGGGGCAGAGAGGTACATTTTCCTCTGAGGGGGCCAGTGTCAGGTAGGAGAGGCTCAGGGAGGGCTGCAGCCTGTCATTCAGCTGTCACATTCTGCTCAAAAGCCAAAATATACTCTTACCCTTCACTGAATTAATGATTTCCCTTTTCATTGTACCTATTAAAACATTATGGGCAAAGAAAGAAAGAGATTTTGCTCTTATTATTATTTCCCTCTTTTATATACAAGCCTTCTGCAAATATCAGGACCTGATGCAGATCTGTTTTATAAAAATGTACCTATTTGCACATTTGACAATCAAATATTGAGCACCTATTGTACACAGATCATCAAGTGAAGCAATGTTAGATATACAAAGATGGAACAAATATAGCTGCTTTCTCAATGATCTTGGGAACCTGGGGGAGGGGGGTCAGGAGGGAAGCTTGGAGTGGGAGTAGCATCATGTACTGAAATAGAGCAGGATGGTTAAAACCATCAGTTTTGGACTCAGGCGTATGTAGATTTGAGTCTTAGCCATACCATTTCAGGCCAGCTTTTTACTGTCTGAGTTTTATCCATTGACAAATAGACAAAGCAAGATCATATACATTACAGAGGGGAGATTAAAAATATGTAATTTATGCCTGGCACCTATATGTGTTCAATTAATAGCTTGTATAGGGCATCTAGTTACTTGGACCAGACTGGACACCACCTCCCCACCAGGGTGCTGTGAATGCATACCTTACTCCATTCTGTCATCTGAACACCCCTGTGCTAATTTCTGTTCAACAGCTGGCTTTGGTGACAACCTTTGTAATAACAGGCTGTAAAATCCAAACCACAGGAAGTTAAATCTTTTTTAGGGATCTATTCTGTAATGAAACCAATTAGAAACAACTCTCAATCACTTTCCCTAAAGAAATAATGAAGTAAATCTTGGCTGGAGCAGAACCAGAAAACCATCCTATCCTCGTGATTCATAGCACAGTCCGGTTGGTAGTAAGACCACAGAAAGAAATGCGGCCCATTGCTGGATGCAAGAGTTGACTTTCTGACAAGCAGTTGATTTCCTAGAATCTCACTGATTCAGAAAACACATTCCCAATATCAATCAACTAGGAGACATGACAGCTTTCAAATGAAACAGACCAAAACAGCATGTACCTCATAGAATTTTAGGCTGAGTTTGCATAAGCATTACTTCCTCTCTGCACTGGGATTTTGGTCCCTAGTGAACCTCTTGGGCCAGGGTGGCAGGGGAGGTGGTGATGGTGGTTATGCTATGGAAGCAGGAGACTGGAACACAGAAATGGTTACTTATATGGATGTTTACATCATCAAGGATGATGGAGTAGTTGGGGTGGAACATAAACAGAATAAACAGAGGAGCCAGATGGAAAAGTCTCAGTGATTGAGCAGGACGAGGAGGGGAATGGATGATGGGAGTCATAGATAATGTCACAGATGACTGCTATGAGGTTCAAAGGAGCAGAGGTTTTGTTTTTGTTGTTATTTAAATCTAAGATTTCTTTCCCCAAGGACTGATATCCAAATCATTTTTTTTTAAATCTGTGATTGAGAGTTTGACATCCTAACTTGTTGAGGAGACCAAATGTACAGCAATGGTGATGATAGTTAACAATACTGTTTCGTGTACTTGTAATTTTTTAAGAGGATAGCTCTTAAATCTTCTTAACACACACACTATTAGAAGTAATGGATATATGTTCACTAACTTGATTGTAGTGATCATTTCACAATGAATATATATATATATAAACAACATGTATACACCTTAAATAAATTTAGTCTTTTTTTTAATTTATTTTTTATTGGTGTTCAATTTACTAACATACAGAATAACACCCAGTGCCCGTCACCCATTCACTCCCACCCCCCGCCCTCCTCCCCTTCTACCACCCTTAGTTCGTTTCCCAGAGTTAGCAGTCTTTACGTTCTGTCTCCCTTTCTGATATTTCCCACACATTTCTTCTCCCTTCCCTTATATTCCCTTTCACTATTATTTATATTCCCCAAATGAATGAGAACATATAATGTTTGTCCTTCACCGACTGACTTACTTCACTCAGCATAATACCCTCCAGTTCCATCCACGTTGAAGCAAATGGTGGGTATTTGTCATTTCTAATAGCTGAGTAATATTCCATTGTATACATAAACCACATCTTCTTTATCCATTCATCTTTCGATGGACACCGAGGCTCCTTCCACAGCTTGGCTATTGTGGCCATTGCTGCTATAAACATCGGGGTGCAGGTGTCCCGGCGTTTCACTGCATCTGTATCTTTGGGGTAAATCCCCAGCAGTGCAATTGCTGGGTCGTAGGGCAGGTCTATTTTTAACTCTTTGAGGAACCTCCACACAGTTTTCCACCAAATTACCTAGAAAACCTTCAAATTATCCTGAAAATCTATAAATTTAGTCTTATATATTAATGATATCTTAATAAAGCTGTTAAAAAATAAATCTGGCCTGTAGGGAAATGATTCTCCGAAGAAACATCAAACAGTGGTTCTGAAAAGGTGGGCTGGAGATTGGAAGGCTTTGTGTGACATACTCAATGATGTGTATGATCACAAATATATGCATGTGACCAAGACAAAAAAAAAAAAAAAGCAGGGTTGCCAGATGACAAAGTTGAGAGTTAGGATCTCCCACTCTAGAAAGGAGTAAGTTTGCTTCTGAAACTAAGTATATTTCACCCAAGGCAAATGACTCTCCAAATGTTTGTGCACATCTCTGTAAGAAATAAACAACTTTGGAGGCCCCTGGATGGCTCAGTCTGTTGAGTGTCTGACTCTTGATTTTGGCTCAGGTCATGATCTCAGGGTCGTGAGATCAAGCCCTGTGTCAGGAGTCTGCATGAGATTATCTCTCCCCCTCTCCCTCTGTCACTCTCCCTGCTCATTCATGCTCTCTAAAATAAATAAATATTTTTAAAAAGAAATTAATAACATTTTTATAGCAAGGACTTTACAGTTTTTCGCTTAGACATAGAAAATGAGAACCTCTATAATATCAGACAAAGTTTACTTATATAAGTGACCCACATTTGGCATTAAAAACTTAAAAGGTCTAACAAGGGACCTACTTTTCTTTCATCTAAGATTCAGGAGCAAGGCTACATCCTAACATAGTGAAAAGTTCCACGGAAGTTAGTCTTCTACCCCGGCCCACATGGAGACCAAAGTGAACAAGAAAAGGCCTTTCACTGCAAGAAAAGGCCTTTCACTGCAATGTAGGAACATGGTGTTTCTCTTTTAATTTTTTTTTTAAAGGACCAAAAAAAAAAAAAAAAAAGCATTCTTGTGATTTCTATCTAGTAAACCTTTTGGTTGTTACTCTGAAATTGTATGACAAACACTCACTAGACAAGCTGAGGACTAGAAAAAGTCCATGAAAGCGTTCAGGTTCACCTTGTGCAAGATAGACTCTATGAGGAGAAATCAAATCTTGGTCATTACCCTGTTCTCCACCAGTAGTTCTCACAAGGCCACAGAGTCTCCCTCAGTGCCACATTTGTAGACTTCGTAGGAGCTGGCCCTGATGCATTCCACTGAAGAAACACTTCTGTGTTAGCCAGGTCCTCTCCAGAGTTAAAGGAGGGACATTTCTTGCCTTGATTAAGGATGATTTCTACCAAAAGAGGCACTATTTTTGCTTTTGTTTTTAAATTTATTAGATTGCTATCAATGGTTTAGTTGAACCAATGGAATAATCCATTTTAAAAGACAATGCCATTTCAGGAAAAGTGACTATGATAGAACTAGTCTTAGACATAATTAGAAAGTATAAATCTAGGAAGCGTAAATTCAGTCCTTTATTCATTTCCTTTCTTGCTCTTCTTGAATCTCAAGTCCTAAGACCTGGGGCACTCAAAAGCCTTCCGGAATAATTCTATCCTCTCAATCCATAATCTTTCCTTTCATCTTCCTCAGCTATCCAAACTCTTGCTGCATTTGTGCCCATTTCTCACTAACTGTTTTAGAGAAAACCTTCCTGGGATCCCTGGGTGGCGCAGCGGTTTGGCGCCTGCCTTTGGCCCAGGGCGCGATCCTGGAGACCCGGGATCGAATCCCACATCGGGCTCCCGGTGCTTGGAGCCTGCTTCTCCCTCTGCCTGTGTCTCTGCCTCTCTCTTTCTCTCCGTGTGACTATCATGAATAAATAAATTTAAAAAGAAAAAAAAAAAAAAAAGAGAAAACCTTCCTGATTCAAGAAAGTGCTTTTTAAGTCTCAGAAAAAGGCTTTAATACTAAAGGTTGAATTGTAGCCTAAGGGGATGGGAGAGGAACTTTGTGAGATTATATATATTAAATCAGAGTTTCTCAGACTACAGCATGCATCAGAATTCCCCACGGTACTGGCTATAACAGATTTCTGGATTTCACTCCCAGATTTTCTGATTTGGTAGGTCTGGGCTAGGGCCTGAGATTCTGCATTTCTAACAAGTTCCCAGTGATGTTGGTGCTTGTCATGACCCAGGGATCACACCTTGAAAACCACTGCTTTAAATCAAACAACCTGAGTGACCTCCTGATTTGTCATGACATCCAAATGCCGGCATGAGCAAGACTCCAGCACATTCCATCCAAACTTCATACTCCAAATTAGGGATTTTATTCCTCATGCATTATGAGAGTCAACAGCTGCTGTTGAGTGAAAAGTATAGGATTCAGAGTAAGATTTGTATTGGTTATCTGCTTTGCCACTTGCTGGAAAGTTCCTTAAAATCTCTGAGCCTCACTTTTCTATTATAGAAAGTAGAACAGTAAACTTAGTCTTTCAAGCTCATTGTGGGGTTCAAAATATGTGTGGAGATGCCTGGTAAACTATCAAGTACTCTACAAATGGTGTCACTGTTCTAAAGGTGGTGTCACTTTCTCCAAGGTAGGTTTTTTTTTTTTAAGATTTTATTTGAGAGACAGAGAGAGAGAACACAAGCAGGTGGAGGGGCAGAGAGGGAGAGGCAGACTCCCTGCTGAGCAGGGAGCCCAACTTAGGGTTCAATACCAGAACCCTGAGATCATGACCTGAGCAGAAGATAGATGCTTAACTGACTGAGTCACTGTAGGTATTAAAAATGAAATGGTGGAGAGCCAAAGCAGACCCTATCTTGAAAATTAGAGCTACCTATGTTTTCTGTGTCACCAACTAAGCTAGTTTCCTCAAAACTCTTCTGTCATAGGTAAAAATAAGCACTGTGCTACCTTTAACATGAGGCTTTTTATGCCCCAGAGACCTTCACACACAGTGCACATCTCTGTAGAACAAAAGGAAACTTGCTGGCATCTAACACATTCCAAGAGCAAGCCCAGGCCCTGTTGTGGAAGATCCATAAGATAACATGTGTACAATCTTTCTTAGAGTCAATACATTCAGAAAGCATCAGAATAGAGCTACATAAATATGATTTGAGTATGTTCCATTCAATGTTTTACTCCTCATCCTTTACATGGCACTTATTAGGGGAAAAATATCTCCTGTGATTACAGCATACACTGCTATATATTCCATTTGTTAGGCCTAATTCTCTTCCCTAAAATCTCTATACCCCCAGCCCCTGAAAATATGCAGCTCTCAAAGGATACAGTCCCAGATTCAGGAACAGCTGGGAGGAGCCATTATTGTGTCCCTTTAACAATTCTCACACCCAGAGCTAAAGCAGGAACAGATGGTGTCTCTGCAGGGGATAATTCTAACCCCTTGGAGTCATTCCTTGTTGGCAGCATACCACAGGCTGGTCTTTTTTTTTTTTTTTTTTTTTTTATGGATTGGTAAGGTCACTAACACTCAGAGTTTCTCTTTCCCTAACATATGAGCAAGTGAACACTTAGGCACTGAATAAAGGGACACGGGAACTCATAGAAGGCTAAAATAACTAGGGGCAGGGGGAGTAGTGAGCCCAACTCATTTGATGTCATGGCCGCACCCACCTGTAGACAATCCAAAAGAGAAAATGAGGAGAAAGGAGGAGAAAGATACAATTTGGCTGCTTGTACACTTCCTAAAGCACCTCACCTCACCCTCTGGGATTCCCTCTCCCATCAGGGGCAACCCAAAATCTTTGGGGCCAAACAGATGATGGGTATCCAAGACTAGGATGGCCTTGATAGTCTGTGAGGTCAGCAGTTATGGGTAACTCTATCCACCCTGGCCTCTATTTATCAACCCTTTCTTCTCCCTTTTCAAGTTCCAGTGTGTTTCAATTATCCCCTCTACTCCTGCCACCACCCTCCTGCTTTCTGAGAATTCACTTGGAAGTGCTTTCTGATTATAACACGGTGTCAGGAGATGTGGGAGGAATGCGAGAGTGTGAGACAGGACATCTTTGCACCTCGAATTCATTCAGTCAACAAATAATTTGTGTGCATCTGCTACGTGGAAGCCACTCTTCCAGGTGCTGGGAATACATCCAGGAAAAAAGAAAACAGAAAGAAAATAACCCTGTCCTCTCAGAGTTTATATTCTAGTGGATTTATGGCCTGGAATTAAATCCAATCCTCAAACCCTTCTTTACAGCAAAGCATAAGAGCTAAATGTGTTGTTCTCAAGAGGATTAAGTCCTAATTAAATCAGTACTTCTCAACTGTACCTTCCAAGGATGTATTTATCAGAAACTCTCTTTAAAAAAAAAATATTATCAGAGAGAAACATAGAGCATGAGCACAACTAGAGGGAGAGAATCTTCAAGCAGATTCCCTGCTGAGCATGCAGAGCCCAATCCTGGGCTCTATCCCATGACCCATAAGATCACACCTGAGCCAAAACCAATAGTTGGATGTTCAACCAACTGAGCCACCCAGGCGCCCCTATCAGAATCTCTTAACATGCTAGTCAAAGATTGGTGGGCTTCACAGCAGGCCCATGAAATTAAACTCTTTGAGGGTGGGCTGCACGAAGCTTAAAATTCTTAGCAGAGGTGTTCCCTAACCTTTGGGAAGATCTGTCAAACTAAAAGGATTAAGCTCAAATAGTAGAGATTCAGGTTCTTTTATGCAAACTAGTTTGAGATCTGCTGTTCCACCAAGGAGAGAAACTCCAGTGGTGGAGCTTTGGGCATCAGCTATCGCAACGTCTCCTCAACTTCCTGTAAAATCACCCAGGAGAATTGGTAATACTGGAGCATCCCTGACACCTGTCAGATTCTGATCGAGAGGGTCTGGGGTGGGACCACAGATGATTCATGGATTGGCAGCAATGTTTAGGAAATACACAGTGTTAGGATAAAATTGCAAATCAAAGACATCAGCCCGATTCCATGCTTAGGGAAGCCCCAAGAGTGATATATTAGTTACTTTTATACTTTTCCCCCATTTAGTGACTTTATTCTCACATGGATTTGACCTTTTTGCCTCACCATTTTCTTTCTCTGCTGGATAGGTCTTTAAAGCTCAGCTGTGTGAGCCCTGAGCTTGAAGGAACAAACTTTCATCACCAGACTCATTAATGTTTATATCTATTACCCTGGCTAGTCCCCACTAGATCATTAGATCTTTAAGTGCAGAGACTAATCTTGTCAACCCAGTACCCACCTCCGCCTCTCCCCAGTGGGTGCCCAATAAATATTTACTCCATACTAGCCTGGTTAGTACTACTCTAAAGGTTTAGAAAGTGTTTGGATCTAATTTAGACCACATCGTGCAATCCTCCTCTATCCCTGCAGTCAATTTTTCACCCTTCAGTAAATGAGGCACCAAGTGTCAGTTCCTTTGCAGAACACCCTGTAACACCTATTGATTCCCCCTAATGTCTCTTCTCCTCCCCACACCCCAATAATGAAAGCAGAAGAGAGCAATATGGGCTGATGAGCATGTTCAGAGCTGCATCTCAAAGAGATTACACCTTTTGATTTGATTTTTCTTTTTTTGGCTGCTGCTCTCTAGCTGGGCAACTTCACCATTGCTGTAGCACTTTAGTCTTACCTAAGAGTGCATTATTTAAGGCAAATGCACTATCGAATTTGAATAAAATCTAATAACTGCCTCTTTTCATTTTTTTATCAGGATGCCACATCAAGTTTTAAAATTTAAAAACATATAAAGGAGGAGAATATATACTACTAAAGATAGATTAAAACGTGTTAAGAGTAAAGAAAAGAAACCCAAAAGAAATGTGGTTTGAAGACCTCCTTTCTGAACATCTCTTTAGGTCTTTTCTAAACAGAAACCATGGTTGAGCATAGAGAACCAAGAGACAGTGGAGATAATAAGACAGGAGCAGACAGTTTGGAAGATGGAGCAAGTGGAATGAGAGCAGGCTTTAGAGGCAACTCAACCCAAGAGAGAATCCACATTCTCACACGGAATGACTGCATGACCTTGGGCAAGTCATCAACCTCTTGAACAACAGCAAAATGTTCTCAGAGGGTTTTCAGAGGGTTTTTTGAAAAGATTAATTGGGATAAATATGCCCAAGTCTTGGCACTGCAAGGGTCCTACCCCTTAACTGAAGTGATGTCAGATGAATTTTTCGAGAAGGAATAATATAGGATATTGTGAGTGGTGAACCTGTCAGCTGGCACAGAAAATAAAGTTAATCTGGGCCCTTAGCATGGATTTCAGCTAAGCAAACGAAGTCTGTATCTTAGTTGAAACTCATCAGCAATTAAGGTCATCATATGTTAAAACAAAAAACAGAAGAATGAAAGAAGCAAAAAAAAATCATCACATGAGAGATTTTTGATACATTCTTTGCCATTTCATTTTGAATTGAAGTTTAATTTGCGTTTATCACACTATTACAGTCGGTATTTTGGTAAATTTTGAGCAGTCATAAAGCAGGGTTTCTTACATAGACTATGAGGAGTCCATTAATCTCTGCTCTGTGCCTTTGGGGTAAAGACTTCCTACCTTTTTCATAGAAAAATTAATATTCCCAACTACACAGTACATTTAGATCTGAGGTTGATAACAAAATATTGCTAAATCCCAGCTTTATGCCCCAAATTCAATTTGATAGCTTGGTCGATGCAGGTAGAGGGGAGCAAAAAACAGTCAAGAAGTTGCTCAAAATCACACAGGAAATCTGTTTCAGTTCAATAGTCTTGAATTTGTTATTTGGCAAAAAAAAAAAAAAATGAGGATATAATTCTACCCTGTTTTCTCCATTTCTCTCTTCCCCAACACAGTGAGGACATGAAGCATGGCCAGGAGTGAGTACTTATTTACCAAGATGAATACTTTCAGGAGCTATAGGATGTAGGTGTTTAAGAATTCACATAAATCCAAGGTGCTCAGAATTTGAAGTTCAATGAATGTTCAGCTCTAGTCCCTTTGGTAACTGAGATATATATTCCATCTTCATGTGCAAAACAGATATTAAACAAGATTAACAGGTTTATTATGAAGACCATCTTCTGAAAAGAGATCTTGCCCTTCTGAAGGCAGCATGTACAAATAAGTCAAGACATGCATTAAGAAAAAAAAAATCTTAAAACATCCTACTTGCCTTTCAAAAGTAAAATCTTCCAGAAATTGGCCACATTAGAAATTACCTAGCTTGTATCTAAACATAAGAGCTAACTTCAAGGAAAGAGTGGCACCACCAGATGCGAAAGTTGCTCCTTCTTCAGAAAATGATTTGACTTGATAATGAAACCATATCCCTGTCTGCCCTTTATGATACAAGGAAAATTTAAGCATACCCTCCCTAAGGATAGTGACAAAGGAAAGACGATAGAAAACTGTCAGCTAAATCCTTGATGTTTATACTCTAGTAAAAGCTTAAAAAATAAAGTGTTTTCTTATTTGTTGATACTTTATAATGATAAACACAAAGTTTTTAAAGACAAAAATACTATCAGGGACCAAACAGCCTTTTTTGGGGCAGGGGGATCACTTTTTTAAATGTGAAACCTCTAAAATTAAGCGGGAAAATGACAGACATGTTAATTGTCCCTTAGGCAAGAGGCAAATAGTCAAGAACTCGAACTCACTTGAACCAGATCAGAAAGTAGATTGGATACGGTTTTTTTCTTTAAAGATTTTATTAATTCATGAGAGACACAGAGAGAGGCAGAGACACAGGCAGAGGGACAAGAAGGCTCCCTGTGGGGAGCCCAATGTGGGACTCAGTCCCAGGACTCCGGGATCATGACCTGAGCCAAAGGCAGACGCTCAACCACTGAACCACCCAGGTGCTAAATACTTTTTTATAAACTATTTTAAGGATGGTATATTTATTTCCAACTCTGGATTTCCTCTAATTCTGATTTTTTGTACATCTTACCAAGATATGTCTGGCTCTTGTTGATTGTAGTGAGAGCTGATTTCCTCACTATCCTGAGGAGACCATGCTCATTCTAGAGCTGCTTTTATTACCACCTTGCACAGCTAATGAACCAGGAAAAAAGCTATAACTGGGTAAACCTAAGGTCCAACCCAGGAAATAAAATGGACAACAAAATGACTCTGTCGTAAAATTTTCCTCTTTTCCTCCTTTTCTTGTTCCCACCACTGCAGAATTAGAAATTTGTAGAAATGAGGGACATGGGCACTGGAAGTTTTGTAAGGGGGTTCATGAGGGCTTCGGAGGTAACAGGCATGATTTAAGGTTTATTATTTTGAGATGAGCACTTCTGAAAGCATATGCCAGCCCTCCCATCCCCTCTTCTGGCCCACCAAAGTTGAGAAGGAGTCCTTCAGGTTGAGTTCATTTGGAACAATTTGTGTACATTTTTGAATGACTGATGGCACAGCCACCTGTTGGGAAACAATTTTCCATGGATCTCTCACATTTCTACATGCCTTTTGAGTAGAGGCACTGACAGCTTTTACTCTACACTTGGTTTTCAAGGATGTTTGTTCAACGAGACAGCCTTGGATGACAGAATCTGTCTCACTCCTTGGTCAGAAGATAGATTTGTTAGCTCCCCCAGGCCCATAAAGATAATACCTCCCTTGGGGCAAAGGTTTATTGGCAGTCTTATGTAAAGGATTCTGGTTCCTCAGTTGCAACACAGACCTATTATGTGTGCAGCATTCAGTGGGGCCACTCCATATCAACCCAATGCAACATGGGGAACAAGAGGAGCCAATGCAACCATGAAGTCCATGCCTCTTGCTGCACAGCAGGGTCCCACAGTCTCTGACCCAGAAGTAGGCTATCTTCTGTCAGCATCCATGAAAATGCGGCAGACTAACTTGACACTCTCTATGTAGGGTAAAATCTCAGACCTTTCATGGTTCTTCTGTGCCCCCAAGTACCTTCCCTGTTGGTCGCTGGTGAAACCATTGTGCAATCTCTCATTTTAAAACACCTTCAAGGATATTCAGCACTGGTGAGTGCACCAGGGTAAACACTTCTCAACCTTCCAGACTGAGATTGGTTCATTAAATTTGAGATTTGGCTGCTCAATAAGTCTTTAGGTTAATGGGATATGTTGTTTTTCCGGCATCTTTTCCACACTGTCCATGAGGTACTCATGGGATTTCATCAGAATTTCTGTTGAAACTAAGGAATACCATACATCCCCCCTGATCTGTCAGTATTTACAACTAATCATTCAGTTTTGGGAATGATTATACCTTATAATCTAATGCCATCTCATATGAGCACTGTCTTCCTTCACAGACGTATGTATCCATGAACCCAATGTGTTCCTGTTAACACACATATACACACACATGGAATTATAATTGTATTATTTTAAATAGATGGTGCCAATCATATAGACCTGTCTTTATTTTCCCCAGATAATCCAACAATTCCACTTCTGAGTATTTATCCAAAAGAATTGTGGGATGCCTGGGTGACTCAGTGGTTGAGCGCCTACCTTTGGCTCAGGGCGTGATCCCCCAGTCCTGGGATCAAGTCCCACATCAGGCTCCCTACATGGAGCCTGCTTCTCTCTCTGCCTGTGTCTCTGCCTTTCTCTGTGTCTCCCATGAATAAATAAATAAAATCTTTAAAAAACATATTTGAAAACAGATATCTGGAAAAGATATTTGCACTCCCATGTTCATTGCAACATTATTCACAATGATCACTAGGTGGAAACAACCTAAGTGTTCTTCAGTGGATGAGTGGATAAAGAAAATATGTATATCCATACAACAGAATATTTTTTAGTCTTTAAAAAAAGGAAATCCTAAAAAAATAAAAAATAAAAAAATAAAAAAATAAAAAAAATGGAAATCCTGGGGTGCCTGAGTGGCTCAGTTGGTTAAAGATCCGACTCTTGATTTCGGTTCAAGTTATAATCTCAGGGTCATGAGATCGAGCCCCACATGGGGCTGCATGCTTAGCTATCTGCTTCAGATTCTCACTCTCTCCCTCTCCCTCTGCCCCTCCTACCACCCTGCTTGTGGGCACATGTGTGCATGTGTTCTCTCCAATAAGTAAAATGAATCTTAAAAAGGAAATTCTTCTATATGCTACAACATGGATGAAACTTGAGGATATTGTGCTAAGTGAAGTAAGCTAGCCACAGATTGAAAAATACTTCACAATTCCATGTATATGAGATATCAAAAGTAGTTAAACTCTTAGAAGCAGAAAGTAGAATGGTGGATATCAGGGCCTGAGAAGGAGAGGAAAATGGGGAATTGCTGTCCAATGAATATAGAGTTTCAGTCATTGGAGATGAAAAAGCTCTATAAATTTGATCTACAAAAATGTGCATATGGCTAACAATGCTGTGCTAGACACTTCAACATTTAAGAAAGTAGACTTCATGCTATTTTTTTAAGTACAAACAAAATAAAACCAATAGAACAAAACATGTAACTATCTAGGTTTCCTAGAAAGTTTTAGCCAATGGCTATAGCATCCATTCCTGGCTGAAGCAATTATTACTATGTTCATAGTAAAAGACTAACTTTCCAAAATTACCATCTTTTCTAAATTAGTTGGCATTCTGTGAAGTATAGGTATTCTTCTATTATTTTAATATCAGTATACAATCGGTTTAATGGGTTATCACTTATAATTGCAATTATTCATGTTACTGTTCTAATTTTCCCAAATTTGGCTAGTGGAATCACCCTCAAAGTGGCTCCTATTTGGGATGCCTGGGTAGCTCAGTGGTTGAGCATCTGCCTTCAGCTCAGCATGATCCTGGGCTTGGGGATTAAGTCCTGCATTGGGCTCCTTGCAGGGAGCCTGCTTCTCCCTCTGCCTATGTCTCTGCCTCTCTTCCCTCTGTGTCTCTAATGAATAAAAAAAAAAAGTGGCTTCTATTCCTTTTAAAATATCCCTATTTGTTTTCTGAAGCACTTCCTTACTTTCAGATCCAACAAGATTTATCCATACTTTCCCTGCCCCGCCCTGGAATCAGCAGTGATTCTAGAGACCAGAGTCCTTGCAGTGGGGAAGAGGTAACAATTACATCAATTATAATGAACCTACCCTGGTAGACCTCAGGCTCTTTCCTGACTCTTCCTCCTCCTTTGCTTCATTTCATTCTCATAGACTTCTTTTTTTTTTTTACTGTTTCCAAAATACTCAAAGCATGTTCTTTACAACAGTCTTCTTCAAATATTGACATAGCCTTTTCAATTTCCTCCTGGTCTCTGTTCACAAGAGACCCCTGACCAAGATCTCCATGGGTACCTTATCTAAAAAATATCTTCTCAGTTCTGTCCTTCAGCCCCTTTCTCTGTTTGATATTTCTTTGTAAAATTCATCATTACATGATGCCACATTGTATATTTATCACATATTTGTGAGAGCCCTGTGATTCATAAGGTTCTTCCACCAGGCACCTAAAGAGTACCTGGCACTAGGTAGGAATTCATTAAATTTGTGTTACATAAATAAATGAAGTTCAAAAATGTAATGCATAGGATTCTTTTTCATAAATACCAAAATTTAAAGCATATCTTACAGTAATCTCCAGAACTGTCTTTATAATAGAACTGAAAAATTCTATGTCCTCTATCCAAAGGAAATAGAATTATTACCTGAAGATATCTGCACTTTCATGTTCACTACAGTAGTATTCATAGTAGCCAAGAAAATGTCACACACACACACACACACACACACACACACACACACACGATTATTCAGTCTTAAGAAGACAGAAATCCTGCCATTTACATGAACGTGGATGAACCTACAGAACATTATGCAAAGTAAAATAAGCCAGACACAAAGACAATACTGCATAATCTCACTTATATGTGGGGGGAAAAAAAAGCCAACCTCACAGTAACAGAGGGTAGAATAATGGTTACCAGAGACTAGGGTATAGGAAAAAAGGAAGTTATTGGTTAAAATTTAGAAACTTTCAGTTATTAAATAAGTTCTGGATACCTAATATATAGCATGATGACTATAGCTAATAATAATTTTTAAAAAGAATTCAATGTCCTCATTTGTTATTAAACACAAAATCTTTCTATCAGAAAGAGAGAAATAAACTGGTATGTTTGAATTTTCTCTGGAATTTATATGGTAATAATGCACACAAAATATAGAAGTATAGCATTTGGGGTTAAAAGACAAAAGAGATGATTATTACTTCCTTTTTTCTTCATTCCTTTCTTTTCTTCCTATTCCCATCTTTTCATTCCTTCTTCTTCCCTTCCTTTATTTCTATTAAAGAGTAGGGGCAAGCTACAAAATTCATAATCAGTGCATAGTTAAAAGAAAAAAAAGAACATTATTCTAAAGCCTATATCCAAGATTGGTTAATCTGTCAGCACAAGATATTGATCTGTCAGTCTCCAATGTGTTGCAAGCTTAATTATAATGCATTTGAATGCATGTTACCATTTTTAGATAGTTTAATATGATATTAAACTTTAAAATTGAATGAAGTATCTTTATAATCCCTAACATAAACTCCAGAATTTAGATGGAAAACTTGATATTATTACTCCTTCCCTATCTTCCTAATATGTTTTCAGAGATAGAATAGTTTCTTCCTAAGAAATACCTAGCAGTCTAGAAGGCAGCAAACTGGTATGAAAAATTACAAATGTCATTTTTCTAAATATGGTTTAACTTGATTTGAATAACATTTATAAATCAGAGTTTACTGCTTGAACTTTTTCAGGGCATCTGATTTTTTTTCAGTATCAGATTTGACCAAGCAGAATAGATCATCAGTAGCTAGAGAATACAACTATTGAGGGGCACCTGACTGGCTCAGTCAGAAGAGTGAGTGACTCTTGATCTCTAGGTTGTGAGTTCAAGCCTCATGTTGGTTTTAAAGATTACTTTAAAAATATTTTCTTAAAAGAAAGAAAGAAAATATTGTTTTAAAAGAAAGAACTATTGAATATATCCAATCAGAGGAGCAAAAAGGAATGAAAAAGCTTATGAGAATTATGAGACCTCATTAAGGAAAACAACACCATGTATCACTGGAACCCCAGAAGGAGAAAAGGAGAAATGGATTTGAAAAGCATTTAAAGAAATGGCTGAGAACTTCCCAACTCTGGGGAGAGATACAGACATCTAACTTTATGAAGCTAATAGGTCATCTAAAATTTTTAATCCAAAATTTATCTTCTCTCAGACACATTACAACAAAACTGTCTAAAAATCAAGTAATTTAAAAAGAATTTTAGGGGCTCCTGGGTGGCTCAGTCAGCTGAGCGTCCAACTCTGGGTTTTGGTTCAGGCCATGATCTCAGGTCCTTTAATTGAGCCCTGAATGGGCTGCATGCTCAGCAGAGAGTCTGCCTGGGGATTCTCTCCCTCTGCCCATCCCCTTGTTCATGCTTTCTCTAAAATAAATAAATATATTTTTTAAAAAACTTAAAAAATAAAAATTTTTAAAATAGCAAGAGAAAAAAATATTCTCTTATACAAGGAAATCCTCATAAGATTATCAGCGGATTTCTCAGCAGAGACTTTGCAGTCCAGAAAAGAATGGGATATTATACTCAAAATGCTCAAGGAAAGAACATACAAACCAAGAATATTTTACCCAACAAGTTGTTGTCCAGAAATGAAGGTGAAATAAAGACTTCTCCTAACAATCACAAGTTTGGGGAGTCCATCACCACAAGATCTGCCTTACAAGAAATGCTGAAAGGAGTTATTCAAGTTGAAATGAAAGGATGCTAATTAGTAACATGAAAACATAAAAATATACAACACACTAGTAAAGGTTAAGCACAGATTCAGATTCAGAACAGTCTAATGCTGCAATATGGTAGTGTGTTAACTACTTAACCCTAGTATTAAGGTTAAAGTACTAAAAAATGTTATAGTTACAATAATTTCTTAATGGATACACAATATAAAAAGATGTAATTTTTGATGTCAGAAATATAAAAAGGAGGAATAAAGTGGTAGTCTTACACATACATAACTTAAGTTAAATTGTTACTTGTGTAGAATATACTGTTGTAAGATGTTTCATGTAAGCCCCATGGTAACCAAAAGGAAAAACCTACATTATATTTACATGGGAAAAAGAGGAGGAAATCAAAGCATACCTTATAGAAAATTATCGATTTGCAAAGGAAAGCAACAAGAGAGGAAGAAAGGTACAAGAAAATTATAAAATAGAAAGCAGTAAGATGGCATTAATAAGTCCTTAGCTATCTATAATTATACTCTAAATGTAAATGAATTCATCTAAGGACAAAGTATGGCAGGATAGTTTTTAAGAAACAAAACTCAAGACCCAACTATATGCCACCTACAAGAGACTCAGTTAAGCTTTAAGGACACATACAGACTCAAAGTGAAGGGATGGAAAACAATATTCCATGCAAACTAAAACTAGAAGAGAGTAGGGGTAGCTATACTTAAACCAGAAAAAAAAAAACACACTTTAACACAAAAAAGTATTAAGAGACAGAGAAGGTCACTGTATAATGATAAAAGTGTCAATTAATGAAGAAGATGAAACAATCATAATTACATATGCACCCGATATCAGAGCACCTAAATATAGTAAACAAATACTAACAGATCTGAATATGAAGTAGATAACAATACTATAGTAGTAGGGGACTTCAATACTGCATTTTCTACAATGAACAGCTCATTCAGACAGAAAATCAACAAGGAAACATTGAACTTTAATCATCCTCTAGACTAAATGGACCTAGAAGACATATACAGAATATTCCACCCAACAGCAATAGAATACACATTCTTCTGAAGTGCGCATCTAACATTCTCCAGGAAAGATTATATAATAGGTGACAAAACAAGTCTTTGCAAATTTAAGAAGACTGAAATCATACCAAGTATCCAACCAGAGGATTATGCAAGAAAAAGAAGTAAGACACTCAGATTAAAAAGTAAAAAGTAAAATTATCTTTATTCAGGGATGGTCTTCTATATGTAAAATACTAAGAATCCACAAAAAAATAGAGCTTATAAATTAACTCGAAAAGTGAAAGATATTAGATCAACACATGATAATCAGTTATGTTTCCACACACTTGCACTGAACAATCTGAAAATGAAATTAAGAAAGCTGTTTTATTTATAATACTGTGAAAAGAATTAAATATTTAGATTTGAGAAAAATATACAACTTGTATACTGAAAACTATAGAATATAGATTTATAGATAAATTTAAAAACATCAACTCTTCATGTTTTGGAAAACTTAATATTCTTAAAATGGCAATACTCTGAATTGGTATATAGATTCATCACAATCCCTATCAAATTCTCACCTGGCTGCTACATAGAAATTTACAAGCTTACCCTAAAATTAATAAAGCAATATAGAAGTCCCAATTTAAGAATTTACTATAAGGGTACAGTAATCAAGACATTTAATACTGGCATATGGATAGACACATAGAACAATAGAATAGAATCAAGAGTCTAGAAATAAGCTCATATGTATGCGGTCATTTGATTTTTACAAGGGTGCCAAGATAACACAAAGGGGAAAGAATAGCTTTCCAATAAATGATTCTGGGAGAAGTGGATATCCACATGTAAAATAATGAAGTTGGACTCCTAGCTCACACCACATGCAAACATTAACTCAACTTACATTAAAGACCTAAACTGTAAGAACTATGCCTATGTAACTCTTAGAAGAAACTATGAAATCCTTTGTGACGTGTATAAAGCAAGAGTTTTAGAGGACATCTGACTTTATCAAAATTACAAACTTTTGTGATTTAAAGGACATGATCAAGAAAATGAAAAGAAAACATATAATGGGAGAAAATATTTGCAAATATTACAACCAATCATGATCTACCATCCCAAATATCAGAAAAACTCTTACTCAAAGAACTCAATGATAAAAAGACAACCCAATTTAAAAATGAGCAAATTACTTGAATAGACATTTTACCTAATAAGAGATACAAATGGCCATTAAGCAAATAGAAAAGATGATCGATAGCACTAGTCATTAGGGAAATACAAATCATAGCTACAATGAGATAACATTTCGGTGGCTATAATAATCATTTAATGAAATATGAAATAACACGTTGGTGAGCATGTGAAGAAATTAGAGCCCTCAAACATATCTGGTGGGAATGTAAAATGGTGCATTCACTGTGGAGGACGGTTTGATATTTCCTCAGAGTTTAAAATAGAATTACCATGTGACTCAGTCATGCCATTCCCAGGTATATACTTAAAAGAACTGAAAATGAGTGTTCACAGAAAAAAATGTTTACACAAATGTTCACAACAGCATTATTCATAATAGCTCAAAAGTAGAACAAATGTTCAAGTGATAAAACATGGTATCATCTCAAAATGAATATTATTCAGCCATAAAAAGGAATTTAATCCTAGTACATGATACAGAATGAATGGACCTTGGAAATACGATGCTAAGTGAAAGCAGTCAGTCATAAAAGACCACACAGCATAGGAATCTGTTTATATGAAATATATATGATAGACAAATCTATAGAGACAAAATGTAGATAAGTTTGCATAAGGTAGGAGGAGGGTTGGATCGGAAGTGACTGCTAATTTGGGGTGATAAAGATGTTCTGGAAATTAATTTAATTACCATTAAAGATAAAGGCAATGGTTGTACAACTTTAAGAACCTACTGAAAATCATCATTGAATTGAAAACTTTAAAATATAGAATTTTATATTATGTGAATTATACCTCAATTTAACACATGAACGATTGTTTTTCAGTAGCAATCTTTCTGAATTCTAGGATGCAAACTCTGCTCCCCATACAATTTAGATTTCTAATTCTCGCCACTTTCTGTGATGACTACCTTTGACTTGGAAATAGGTGAGATTCACTGAGGTAACAGTGTTCAACAGTAGAAACAAAAATGGTGAGATAACCACAGAGAAGGAAAAGATATAAGGAACCCATTTATTTTTTTTAAAGATTTATTTTGAGAGAGAACACACACATGCAAGCAGGCGGGGGGGCAGAGGAGAGAGAGAGAGTGAGAGAGCGTGAGTCCTCGAGCAGACTCCCCCACGAGCACAGAGCCCAACATGGGGCTCCATCCCAGGACCCTGAGATCACTACCTGAGCTGAAACCAAGATTCGGCCGCCCAACCAACTAAGCCACCCAGGCACTCCAAGAAACCCATTTCTGATAGAAGATGGCAGAAGTGGCCACAAACAAACATCTTATACGGACATGCACAGGTTCTTCAAAGTTTTACACAGTAGTGCATTCCTTCAATATGATGGCATCTCATCATCCATGTCTGTTCTAGTGAAATAAGTACACGATTCAGCCTATTTTGAAAAGATATATTCTATAATATAACAAGAACTTTTTCTAGGAGACCTAAAGCCTTGTTTTGGGAGTTCGGTCTGGCCCTAAGTGAAATTTAACAGTGGACTTTATTCTGAAGTGAAACACATTCCCCCTACATAGATCTGTCTTGGGGATGTTTGGCTTGTGCTGCTTCTGGTGTGGAGGCCAGGGGGCGAGGCCACATCTCTGTGAGAAGAGGGTAAGGTCTTCTTAGAGGGCCAAGCATCCTAGACATGTGTTTGGATGGGAAATGGGAACTTGGAAGATGTGCCTCAGACAGGTAATGGGGATGAAGTCGTTTTCTCAATCTGTCTCACTCTTGTATGCTTGGAACTGGAAAGTCTAAATAAACATACATGAAGATACTTCTTGGAACAATTGTAGTAATGACACCTACAGGAGGGCCTGGATGGCTCAGTCGGGTTAAGAGTCTGGATCTTAGGTCAGGATCTCAGGGTCAGGAGATCCAGCCCCACATCAGGCTCTTTGCTTAGCCAGGAGTCTCATTGAGATATCTGTCTCCCTCTCTCTTTCCCTCTCTATCTCTCCCTCTGCCCCTCCCCACCCTGAGTTCTCTCTCATTCGCTGTCAAATAAATCAATCTTAAAAAAATGACACCTGTTTATTGTGTGAATAAATTGGTCCAGTGACTGTGCTGAGTGACTTCACACTAGAACATTAGTTCACCCAGAAACTGTGTAAGATGCTGAACTGTCTACTTTGCAGATAAACACATGGAAATGTATGCCAGAAACAGACACTGAGAGTCTCACTTCTTTTTTTTCCTCCCATTCTATTTTCTATCACCTTCTTCTCTCGGCCATTCAGTCACATAGGATTCTTTCTCAGCTTGTCTTGCCCACCGGGAAAAAGTTCCTCTGAAACTGTGAAGCCACTCCTTGGCCTGTTAGGTCTGTGATGATCTTCATCCTTCAAAACTGCTTTTATATTAAGAAAAAACTTGAAGTGCAAAGGTCTTTGTGAAAGCCAGTGTCTGATAAGGTGCTTCAGTGAGCCATGAAAAGGACCTCAGTGTTCTTTTCAAAGCATCATTAAGATGGTTTGTATTTGCTGAATCCCGAGGCCGCTACTTACTAATTATGCAATTTGGCCTGAGCTACTTATTGAATCATGTCTCTAATTTTCCTTTTTGTACAAAAGAGACCATGATTTGTGAGGGCAGCACATTGGGCTCTCAAAGAGCTGTTTCAGGGATGAAATGTATAAATTCAGGTAAAACTTTCAGAATGGTGCTTGTTAATGAGGGAGTCTTCAAAAACCGTGCATTCCTCTTACTGGCACTGGAGTAAGAGAGGGTTCCCAATGGCTACAGGGCTTGGGGATAAATAGCAAAGGGATCCTAAGCCAGGGGCCACGGGTTGCGGGGGGGGGGGGGAAGCCTAGATGGGATCAGCACCGTGCAACTCTCTGGGAGGCAGACACTCCATCACTGAGCCACCCAGGCCACCCTGTGTCCTCTTTTCTTGACACTCAGCAGAGGTCTCAGGTTTGGACCCAGAAAGAAACCAACAGGTGATGGAAAATTCTTTTGAAAAAATCCCTCTCAACTAGTTTGGAAGTACTCCTCCTACCATAGTACAGCTTAACACCAATGGGCCATCAGCTACTACAGCTGAGGGGGCTATTTATTCTTTGAAATTGAGGTTTCATTTGACCCTAGCACTGTCCTCTTTCTGTGAGGTGATTTTGTCATTTCAACCCAAATTTCTCTTATTTGAAGATAAGTACCAATAACCCGATAGAAGATATGAAGACATGGACTTTTGTAGACCTTTCACCAAAGAGAAACATGCATAAGAGAACAAATGAAAAGGGTGTTCAGCCGCATTAGCGACCAGGGCGATGCAAATCAATGCCAGGAGGGAGGTCATTTTCTACCCATTTTATTGGTAAGAGTAAGAAGTCTGATACTGGTCCAAACAAGACGGCTTAAATTCTTATCTCCCTGTTCCTCTCTGCTAAGTACAACTATAGCATCCAGCACAGATGCCAAAAACAAACAGACAAACCCAAAAAAGAACTCTTAAAGGTGGAAAGAGAAGGACACACTGGTATAAAGCTACATTTTCCCTCCATTTCCGGACTCCCAAAGTGTTTGACAACTCTCCCACCCAACTGGAAAAGGCTACTCAGGCCTGGCATTTCCTGACCTCCTCACCTAAGCTAGCACAATGCCCATTCCCACACACCCCTCAATGGACAGAAATCACACCAAAAACACCATGTGAGAATGGCAGCGATGGCATGGGGGCCCATCAGGGCCCCCACTAACACCAAGGGGCTAGAGGAAGCATTCCCCTTTATTTGACTGCCCTTCCACCCAGAGATACTGCATAGTCAAGATATACCAGCAAAGGGGACCCTCCTACAAGCAACACAGCTCAGGAAGTCTTCTCACCCTCTTGGACCTGAAACGTCCCTCTCGTACCCAGAAACATCAAGACAGTAGCTGGGTTGGGGGCAGGAGAGTGGGGGGAAACAAGGGCTTATTCATAATCATCCACCCCTAGTCTTCCCACTGTCTTGGCCATAGGGTTCATCGTTTTAGAACATCCCAACTGTTAGTACAAAGGTTTAATGGCCAGGACTCATGAGTGACATTCATCCAAATCACTGAGTTCAGATCAGTGGCTACCATGGTCCAGCTCTGTTTCTATACAGATGGTGTCTATGTGGATGAACGGTGACTACAGTCCATGTGGACAGGCTACCCTGACTAGGTCCATCTGCACACCAAGCACCAGTAGGTAATTTCCCTGTCTCTCTCTCTGTCTTGGGTCTTTCCCACAGCCTGTACCCATTCTTGGGATTTGTCAGTCTCCCCTAGATCAGCAATAGATTGCTCAATATCATAAATATCTTGTCCCACCAATAGGCTCAAAATGGACATCAGTGTCCAACACAAGTGCTGGGGATGGACTGGAGGATCTTGGCTTTCATCGCTGCAGTGAATATGGCCCAATCAGGAACTTCCAAGACAGGGGTGTAGATTGCCTGTCTCATTTCCCACTCCCTAAGAATTTATTGCACCTCTTTTGTAGATTCCCCTGGTCCTACATGCCCAGGGAAGTCCTCTTCATTGGGCCAAGCCTCCCTGCAGGCTAGAATAATCCAATCTATAAGGGAGTGAGAATCTCGAACCCCTGAGCACCATGCAGGAGCTGCTAGAGGGCAGAATGTGTGGTGACGTTGCTCATTTTCTCTGCCCCTCCCCCCACATCCCATAGCCACATCAACCGTGCCTGGATACTTTCCCTGGCCTTGTACTGGAACTTGGCGGCTCTATCGATGAGTTCAGGTGAAGTATATTCTCTCATGAACACTTCCTGGATCAGGGGCTACCCCAACGGCTGGAGGTATTGTTGCTGAGCTTTGCTTTCCTTTGTATTAAGGGTCAGACCGCCGGGGGTGTCTTGTACATTTCGTGGTCAGCCACTGCAACATCCACCTCTTTGCTCTCACTTTCCTAGGGACTCTACTTCTTTAGAGTCCCAATAGGCTTTGTCACAAGCGCTCACATCTTAAGCCACAGCAACGTGCACCCTCCTGGCTTTACAAAACAGCATGAGGGCACTTGATGGGATGAGCACTGGGTGCTATACTACACGTTGGCAAATTGAATTTAAATAAAATATTTTTTAAAATTTTTATTTATTTATGATAGTCACACACACAGAGAGAGAGGCAGAGACACAGGCAGAGGGAGAAGCAGGCTCCATGCAGGGAGCCTGACGTGGGACTCGATCCCAGGACCCAGGGATCACACCCCAGGCTGCAGGTGGCCAAACCGCTGCGCCACCCAGGGATCCCAAATAAAATATTTTAAAAGTAGCGTTTTAACGTCCCCAATTTATTATCTTGCTCTCCTCTCTTCTCTGGCAGCCCCAAAGCTAGCAGAGTAGTAGGCACCCATGGGTCCCTCCCTAACCTCCACTCTTCTTCCAACCTGGGCTCCAGCCTCCAGCTGGGCTTCCGTGACGAGCCAAATTGCTCACAGCTGAGACCAGCCCACTGCACAGCCACGCACTTCCCTTCTCGATAGCTGTGGGTTCTGTGACTTCCTCAGACAAGCACATTAGATCACCTAGCATTTTGGGGGTGCCCCTGTACTCACCTGGTCCACAAACAACATATAGGCCACCCCTCCTGACAAATTGGTTCATGGCCAACTTGAGATTTCCCGGTACACACAACTAGGGAGAGGCCAAGGAATAAGGCAGGCTGCTCCAGATTGGTAGGGAATTTATTTACGAGGATTGTCCTGGGCAGCCACAAGATGAATAGACCTCCGCACCAGCTTGCCAGAATCTTAAAAGTTTATATAAAAATTTTAACGGGGTCCAGTCATGTACACAGAGCAGGTATGCTCAATACCACATCACTCTCTCAAGGCAGCGTCCTTGAGGAAGCTTCTAGTGTGGGGAAGACAAGCGGAAAGCACGTTTCAAAGGAAAAGGAGGGGATGAGGAGCTTCGGATTGGCCTGGTCCAGTTCGCAAGTCATCCAGAGGTCACATCCTCTCAATGACTTCCTCCAACAGCTTCACCTTTTTCAAGAAAACAACTTGTTGGGATCCCTGGGTGGCGCAGCGGTTTGGAGTCTGCCTTTGGCCCAGGGCGCGATCCTGGAGACCCGGGATCGAATCCCACGTCAGGCTCCCGGTGCATGGAGCCTGCTTCTCCCTCTGCCTGTGTCTCTGCCTCTCTCTCTCTCTCTCTCTCTGTGACTATCATAAATAAATAAAATTTAAAAAAAAAAAAAGAAAACAACTTGTCAACCCTGAATTCTAGAGCAGGTGAAATTGTTTTAGGAATGAAGGGGAAAGAAAGACCTTCCCAGACTAAGGAAAACAAAACAAAACAAAAGGTGTTGCTATCAAACCTATTCTTTTTTTTTTAAGATTTTATTCATTTATTCATGAGAGTGAGAGAGAGGCAGAGACACAAGCAGAGGGAGAAGCAGGCTCTCTGCCAGGAGCCCGATGTAGGACTCAATCCCGGATCCCCGGATCACACCCTGAGCTAAAGGCAGACGCTCAACAGCTGAGCCACCCAGGCGTCCCACTATCAAACCTATTCTTAAAAAAAAAAAAAAAAAAAAAAAAGGTTTAAGGGGAAAACTTTAAATAGAAAGGAAATAATAAAATAAGGAATATTGGAGCATCTGGCAGGATGGAAAACAAAAATGGAAACAGAAGAAATACAAGTCTTTCAATATATTATCCTTCTCCTGAGATTTATAAATCATATTTGATGACTGAAACAAAATTATAACAACATCTGATACTCAAAATAGTGATATTTAAAAGTAAAGAAGGTAAGGAAGATCAAAATTAAGGTTTGCACACTTCACACAAAACGGTAAAATGTTGATACTGATAGATTATTATGTCCCCTAGATATTGTAACAACCAGAATAGCCAGAACAACAACTTAGAAAACTATATGTTAAAAAATATACTCAAAAACACCATAATAAATCAAGATGAAATCCTATAAAATCATGCAAGTAACCCATCAAAAAGGAAAACATAAGAACCCCAACTATGTATGTGCCAGAGAGCCTCAAACAACATGAAGCAAAAATGACAGATTGAAATAAAGAAATAAATCCACATTTATAGTTAAGAATTCAACACCTCCTTCTTAGCAACTGATAGAAGTAGACAGAAAATCAGCAAATCCCATAACCACTAAAGATTTTGAATTTGTAATTTCAAGGCTCTTGAAAAAGAAATTTCCTGGTCCAGAAGGCTTCACTGAAAAATTTTTTCAAACATTTGAAGAATAATTAGCTCAAACTTGATATCATCTCCCCCAGATGACAGAAGTGTGGGGGACACTTCTCAAATAGAACAGCTATCACCCTGATACCAAAACCAGAAAAAGACATACAAAAAAGAAAACTATAGACTAATATCTCTCATGATTTTAGATGCCAAAAATCTCAATGAACTATTACATAGAATCAAAAAATATTAAAAGCATTATATACCATGGACCAGTGGGGCTTATCTCAGGCTTATAAGACTGGATCATCATTGGAACATCACTGGCCTAAAAAATACAATTACATGATCTTATCAGTTGATTCAGAAAAAGCATTTGACAATTAAAAAAATAAAAGAATCAATGAATAAATAATTTTTATTTATGATTTTTAAACTCTCACCAAGTTTAGAAATAGAAATTATGCAATATAAGAAAGAACATTTACAAGACTTACAGCTAACTTTATACTTAAAGGTAAAAGACTGAATGTTTTCCACTTCCAAGATTGGGAATAACACAAGTATTTCTGCTCTTATCACTGTGATGAAATATAATATTGGCAGTTCTAGCCACTTTAATAAGGCAAGCTAAAGATGTAAAAGGTATACATATTGGAAAGGAATAAATAAAATAACCCCTATTTGCAAATATCATGGTTTTATATGAAGAACATCCCTGGGCACCTGGGTAACTCAGGCAGTTAAGCATCCAACTCTTGATTTCGGCTCAGGTCATGATCTTGGGGTTGTGAGATTGAGCCCTGTGTGGGGTTCCATGCTGGATGTGGAGCCTGTTTAAGATTCTCTCTCCCTCTTCCCTTGCCCCCCCCCCACCCAGTCTCTCTCTTTCTCTCCCTCTCTTAAAAAAAAAAAAGAAAACCATCCCAAGGAACCTACAAAATGACTGCTAGAACTTAAAGCATGTTCAGCAAGATCATAGGATACAAGATTAATACACAATGCTAACAATGAGCTTATATAAACCAAAATTTAAAAAAAAAAAAAACAGTACCATTTACAATTACTCCAAAGAGAATAAAATGTTGAGTATGAAGTGAACAAAACATGTATAGGATCTGTATGCTGAAAATTACAAAATGCTGATGAAAGAAATCTAAGAAAACCTAAAAAATGGAGAGATACTGTACTCATGGATTCGAAGACTCATAGTAAAGATGTTAATTCTCCCCAAATTGATCTTTAGGTTTGATGCAAGTCCTATAAAAACTCTAGCATGGTTTATTGCAGACATAAGCAACTTTATTCTGGACAATGGTTTAGCAGTTTCTTTAAAAAAATAAATAAACAACAACTACAAAAGACTAAGCGTGCAGCTACTGTAGGACGTTGCAATTGCACATTTGGGCATTTATCCCAGAGAAATAAAAACTTACAGTCACACAAAAATCAATGGGTGAATAGCTAAACAAACTGTGGTAAATCCATACCGAGGAATACTACTCAACAATAAAACAGAATAAACTACTGACACATACAGTAACTTGGATGAATCTCTAGGGAATTATGCTGAGTGAAAAAGGTCAATCCTAAAATTATACATGCTATATAATCCCATTACATAAAACTTTTTTAAAAGGCTAAATTTTCGAAATAGAGATGAGATTTCTGGTTGCTAGGGATTAGAGATGGTAGGCTGAGATGGTGAGCTTGGTTATAAAAGTCGAAGGGCAGCAAGGAATCATCAGGGCAATGGGACTGTTTCGTATTTTGACTGGTGTTGGATAATGAAACTTCACATGAAATCCAATCACTTAGAACTAAATACACACACACACACAAATGAGTATAAGTAAAATTGGCAAAATTTGAATAAATTGAGGGGGTTGCAACAATGTCCATACCACATTCCTGATATATCATTTTGCAAGATGTTAACAATAGAGGGAACTGATTAAAAGGTACATAAAATCTCTCCTTATATTTCTTGTTTTTTTAAAGATTTTATTTATTTATTTGACAAAGAGAGAGCACAAGCAGGGGGAGCAGCAGGCTGAGGGAGAGAGAGGAACAGGTTTCCCACTCAGCAGGGAGCCCAACTCAGGGCTTGATCCCAGGACCTGGGATCATGACCTGAGCTCAAGGCAGATGCTATATCAACTGAGTCACCCAGGGGCCCCTCTCTGTATTTTTCGTACCACTGCATTTTAATCTACAATTATCCAAAAATAGACAGTTCGATTGAAAAACCTATGTTATTATTTCTCATGATTTTAGGGATTGTCTGTTCCACATGTCAGCTGGGGGAGCTATCACCTGGGGCTCACCTGGGTGGAAATAGTGAAGATGCTAACCACATGGCTGACAGGTGATGCTGGCTTTAGTCTAGGATCCCAACTAAGAATGTTTACCATGGCACCTTGCTTTTCCCTCGCGTGTCTTCTTGTGGCTTGGCCTTCTCACGTAATTGCATCTAGCTTCCAAGAGCCCCTAATGTGAAAGCGCTGCATCTTCACTGATTTGGGCTAGGAACTAGCACAGTGTCACTTCTGCTGCCTTCTATTAATTTTAGTGAGTTTCAGATTCTGCCCAGATTCTTTGGGAAAACATAAATTGTCCTTTCCACTAATTTACATTATTCCCACCGAGTTATACTCCTTGAGGAAGATGCTCTACAAGTGATGTGTGTGTTGTATGTAGCTAGTGTATTCAGCAGTACAGTCATCTAGGAACTAGAGGCAGAAATCACCATATAATTTCTTATCCAAACTGGGAAACTTTTGGGAATGGAAGATGGCAATACATATATTTACCAAAAAGAAATGATAATAACATGCCATGACAGAGGTGTTAACTAAGGCCTACACTAATAGTCTTATGGCAATATAGAAATGTATCAAATTAACACATTGTACACCTTAAACTTACCCAATATTATAAAATGATTACATCGCAATAAAACATAAGTAAAATACTTATTCTTGGCACAAATCCATGCACTGTAATCAAGTTCTTAACCAAAATGAGCTCTAATATAGTTTCCTCATTTTTAAATTTTTTTCACAAAATTGTCTACAACTTTCTTCGACATTGCTTTTTATGATTAATATATTTGGAATTGTGGAACTTAAACTTTTATTTTCTCCTTATGCCATATTTTTAACTAACAAAATTACCTACTTGCAGGTGTTCAAATACCTAGTAAGCTCAGGTAAAATTCTACTGAATACAGAATAATCTTGATTTTGTTTTCTTTTTCTACTGTCAAGTATACATATGTTCATGTTTACCTTTCCATTTCTCATATATACTATATTTGTAAGATAGTATTTTTGTAAATGATAGATACTATATTCACTTTAATTGATCTTAGTTTTTTGGTTCTATTTAACTTACTATACGTAGAGATCACTGTAGTAGGACAGGAAATGTCTTGCATTCTTCTCTATAGTAGCATGTGCTCCATTGTGTGGATATATCATAGTTTAGTCAAGCAAGCCAATATTAATGTGTATTTTCTTTCCAGTTCATTTTTTATTACTAGTACAAATACTACAAATAATGCAATTTTATAACCCTATGCATACAGTATTTTGTTTGCATTTTTTAGGAGTAAAGAAGTGGAATTGTTTGGGCAAAGGATAGATGAACATGTAATTCTGCTAGGTATTTCCCAATTTCCCTTCATAAGGCATGTCACTATTTTTTTATTTCACTAGCAATATATAAGAATGCTCATATCTTCACTAACTTGTCAAGTCATCGAATGTTTGGATGCTTAAAATCTTATAGGTGAGAAAACATAACTCAATGTCATTTTCATTTGTATGTTTCTGTTCATGAACAATATCGAACATTTTTTCAAATCGTTAAGGGTTTCATTTTTTCTGTCCACTCTCTAGTTTTTTCTTCCATTATGTTGTTTGCATTTTTCTTTACTCTATTTTAGAAATTTTTAATAGGCAGGAATATTAATTCTTTCATGTGTTTAGAACTTCCTAACATATTTTCCCAATTTTTCCATTTGACTATTTATTTGCTTCTTGTTATTTTTTTCAGGGAGCTCAAAACTTTAACGTAATCAAATGTATCAGTCTCTTTTACTGTTTGGAATCTGAGTCATAGGCAGGAAAGATTTTTCCACTCCTCAATCTTAGAGGAATTCACCCATAATTTTTTTTTTAACTAATACACATATGGCTTAAACTTCTGATTCATTTGGAATTTTTCCTAGTCTACAATATAATGTGAGGAAAAAACTGAATCATATCCTTTTCCATATGCTTATCTAGTTATCCCAAAATATTTATTAAACAAGATCGCTTTTTCCAATTTCTTGAGATGCAGTCTTTATTGTAAATTTCCATGCGAACTTGGATCTATTTTCTACTTTTTCCATTTACCTGTCTATAAGTGTACCAACACATCCCTCTGCATTACCACATAAATGTACCACAACACCCCTCCTTTTCAGGGTGTTCACAGCAACTATTGTTTGCTTTTATATCAAATGAATTTCTAATCAATATACACAGCTCCTTTATTGGGTTTGTGTTAATATTTTCCCCAAGGTAAAATTTTCTACCTGAGTAAATGGTGTGTCCTCCGTTTTGTTAAAATCTGTTTTATGTCTTTCAGGAATATTTTGTGTTTTTATTATTATCATATAAGTCTTAGATATTTTTAAACACCTAACCTATGTACTTTACATTCATCACTAATTTAGACTTTCCTACTATATCTTTGAACTGATTTTTTATTTGAATAGATAAAAGGTATTGCTTTTTCTATGTTGGTTTTACAACCTGCTTTACTAAAAGCTCTGAACATTTGTATTGGATTTCTCAATAATTAATTATTTTCTGGGTTTTTTTTCAGTACATGAAAATATTGTTTTACATCTTTCTTTACCTTATTATTCTAATTACAGAACAAAATTGCAGAATTTCAGAGATAGGCCTTGCACACTCTTTGCATCACCATTTAAAATCTCGTTATTTCCTAGTTTGGGCAAGGATAAATTTCAATATCTTTCTGCTTGCAAGCTTTGCTGTAAATAATTCAACTTTGTTGAAAGTTTCCAGCACTAAAATTGTTTGATTCTTTGTTAAATGAATATTTTGACGAAAAATTTTCAAAAATAATTTAATAGAGTACAAAAAAGTGGAAGCTTCATTTACAGAAGAATTCAATACTATTTTAGAATACAGAGGTTGATTAAAAAAATAGTTCAAATGTGCTTGATCATGGACAATGGACAGAATAAACACTGACACATTTTGTATTAAACCTCCGTTTTATACAAACATCTGTAAGCTCTTTTACAAATGTATCTCCTGGCTTGATAAAATATTACAGTTTGGTTGTAATTATGAATGTACTTTTTACAGGTCAATAGATTTCATCTCACTCTCTTATTTGTATCTTTACTCTGTAAAAATTATAGTACTTTCATTATAAATATGTAAATCTATGTCTTTAATAACCTGTGTGGTCAAAAGAAACCTTGAGGATGAAGGTGAGCAAAATTATTTTAGAAAAACAATCATTTGGTTTAGATGAAAAGGCAGGTTTTACAGAGTGACATGCAAATGAACTTCTATTATTGCAAGTATTAAACTGTCATCTTTCTTAAAATAAGTATGAACTTTGAATTAGATATTGCTGCTTCTTCAGCATATATGTGTCTTGTGGTTTTCATAAGGTTAATAATAACACTGCAACAACCCAGTGGTTGATGGTGAATTTTAACAAGCATATGGTACAATTTATAAGTTCATCACCAATTTCCCTAAGAAACAGAAATTCAGCACTTAGTTTCTCATCAGGCGTGCACTTTATTAGCTCACTGTTGCTAAAGAATTTAATCAAAATAAAAACACATCAGAATAAATAAATGAATAGCTGTAGACTTTACAATAGATATTAACACCACTGAACAAGAGAATTCAGACAAGTATCTTATACTTTATACCAGGACTTCTGGGTCTTTACATTCTACACACATTTCATGTCTGTCTAACTTATAATTCCCATGTACACCACTGCTCCAATCTCCCAGGGGCTTTGTAAAGTTAGGACTTTCCTAGGCTCTAACTCACTCAATCATGATACTACTAACTGGGTATACTACTAATTAGCAGCTTTAAATATTATTCCTACCTACATCTGAGATCTGATGGAGGTATTCATTTCCACTTATTTCTCTTTAAAAATAAAACACACACACACACACACACACACACACACACACACACTCCTATTTGAATGCACTTTGTTTTATCAGTGAGGACTCTGCTTTCTGTCCTTGAAAGGGAGGGAAGCGTTAATTACACTTTTCCTGAAAATGTCAGCCCAAGAGAGGTCTTAGAAATGACTGATGGTTGTGTTTTAGATTTAACTATATGTTCAAATGAGATCTTTTCGCCTCCATCTCTTTATATGCATCTCGTACACTGGCAAGGAAAACATGAGAAAAGCTGAAAATAAATAGTGGAGATGCTCCCCACTCAAGTCAGCTTAATTTCATGTATCAGTTAATGATAATACTTTGATAAAGGTGAAAACTGCAGGATGAATGTTAAACTGAAAAGAATCCCCTGATAATGGACATATGCCAAGATGGCCTAGGAAAAGAGGAATTCTTTACCTATAGGAGACAATCCATGCTCCACATAATGTGAACACTTTTTTCCCTCCAATACTTCTTCATTTCCTCCAGAGCAATAAATTAATTCTCACAATCTCCTTCCTTTTATCCTCTTCCTATGAAAATTATAGCATAAGACAGGGGTATAGTTTAATAAATTTTGTTTATGTATCGAGACTAAAAATATCATGCCAAAACACAATGCTTTACTATGCAGGTTGTTTCAAAGCTAGTTAACACTGATGTGGCAGGGACCAAGGGAGAGCTGTGGTCCCCAAAACACTTGCTCACTAATACTACTGCTCTACATATTTGTTTTGTTTTGTTTCATTAAGTCGTATGTGGAGAATAAGATAAATTTAATAACAATGGTACTTTGTTTTAAAACATAGATCCATTTCTTATGGGGATTTAAAAATAAATCAAAACAAAATGATTGGCCCTGGAAAACAGAAGACTATTCTACTAGTTATAGAAACGTTCATCTTTAGCGTTGCCCAGGGGGCTCCCTCAGCTAAGCAGCCGGCTCTTGGTTTTGGCTCAGGTCATGATCTCGGGATGCTGGGATGGAGCCCCATGTCAGGCTCTGGGCTCAGCAGGGAGTCTGCTTGAGTATCCTCTGTCCCTCTGCCCCTCCCCCTATTCTCTGTCTCTCAAAATAAATAAATAAATCTTTTTTTTTTAAAGAGAAACTTTCATCTTTGTAAATTAAAAAATCAAAGAAACCGAGAAATGAACACACTGGCTGACAAAATGTTGCTTTTGGCAAAAGGGCAGCAGTTGGCACATTTTCATTTCCTGGGTTTTTTTCCCTCAATAGTCTATCCCTAATTTAACACTTGTTACTGATATTTTGACATAAGTACATCAGGCAACTCAAAGTTGTCACTATGTATAAAGTCACTTTTACAGAAGTCAGTTAAGAAGAAAAAGCAGGCTCCATGGAATAATGCTATATGACTTCTATTATTTTGTGGATATGTTTTTTTCTCTTGATCACCAGATACTTCTGGAAATAGAAAATAATAATTGTATTAAGCACATTTTTATTAGCTACACTACTAATGACTACCAGGAATGATTCCTTTTGATTTTATTCTCTTTAAAAACTAATATATTGCAATGATAGTGGGTCAAATTCCTGTAGATTTTTGTAGCAACACATTTAAGATCTAAATGAAATGCTGAATTAGAATTTTTTTCCTCATTTCCAATCTACATGAAACCCATAAACTTATCATTCTCAACCTGGGTCTCCCTTATGTTATATCATTGGCTTAACAAATGTCCACATAAATAATGGGCTCCCAAAATATGCTCATTTTTAAAAATCAAAATTATATGATGAAATTGGACTTCATGGCCCAAAATTCTGCATTAGTTTTCCTATTCTGATTCTCAAAAAATGGTGACCCAGGCATACATAGATTTTTTTATAATCTGGCTTCATACCCAGGTCATTCTACAAAAGCTTATTTACACCACCTTGCACCTGAAGTACAATACCAAAAATCCCACTATTGCATGAAATAATACAGTACATTTTTAGAAAAAAACAATTTTGAAAAGTATCCTTCAAGTTCCAGTGTGGAAATGTAGGCATATATCTGCCTCATCTACAATAGATAAGGGTTCTACAGGTGGTTACAAATAAGAAAGGTCAGAACTTTGCCAAAGGGAGGTTCACACACCAGTGAGATGAGCACCATCTGGGAGTTTATTAGAAACTAATCTCAGTCTCTTTCCTAAATTTACAGAATCTGATTCTGCATTTTAGTAAGATTCTCAAGTGGATTCTATGCAGAGTTTGGGAAACACTAGTATAGAAGTCAACCTTAATCCACTTAAACCTACTTTCCCTCTCTTCTAAGTGGCTTTCCAAATATCTGGTTTCTTTTCCTTTGGCAAACATATTCAGTGAATGGTCTGGTTCCCCATTTCCCTTAGCTTCCAGTAGTTGCAGATTACCAAGCTTCCTCTTATCCTTGGTCCTCTATAAATGGAATATTATCTTATAAATTTTCTCCCCTTTTCTTAACCCTAAAGAAATCATAAAGGACTTGGGAGGTTTTCTGAAGGTTTATATTTTAGTGATGATGGAAAAACATAATAAAGAAGATACTTTCTAGGTCTTCAACCGATCCTCTTCTTCCTTTATCAATTCCGATCCTCCTCTCCCTTCCTCCTTCCTTTCTGCTTTCCTTGGTTCATCTCTCTCTCTCCCTTCCCCCTCCCTCCTTCCCTCTCTCCTCCACTTCCCTGAAATATAATTCACCTACATTTAGAAAAGCAGCTGGGTTAATTCATTCCTGGCATTTAGTTACAGCAATAAGGACAGAGAAAACAATTGGAGAAGAGTATTGGGTTTACAAAATGAGAGTGGGCAGTAAGGAGATACTCCTGAGTCCCTCAGCAGTCTACATACCAGCAAAATAAAACAGCTCATGCCTCTATCTCTTCCCTTTCCCTTCACCATTACCAGATGTCACCCTGTAGCCATCACTCAGGGCTAATCCTGGGGTATGATAAAAAGCTGGACTCTCAAGAAAGAAGATGGGAAGCTGCTTCAGGAGACAAAGGACTAGGATGAATGAGAAGGGTACCGCAGAACGAACACGATACCAGCTCTGTTTGAATGGAAACAAAGTCCTTACGAAGAGGCTGTGAGTTATCCATCTGATTGGCTCTGCGTAGTCATTTATTTAAAGCCTCCCAGTTGATCAAAGATGGCTAGTCTATTTATTACCATGAACGATGAACCGTCCCTGGCATAGTACATTTTGAAGACAGTGCCTTGCAGTGGGCCATTCAGAGGCCAGAGGATATTTTCCAGCAAGGATCTTGAAACATCAGTAGTTCCTATCTGAGTGAACTTACATCTATTACAGATTTCCATAATTAAAAAAAAATCATATATATATAAAATTAAAAACTAGGGACTCAAGCACAATATAGGCCAGATGCATTTAGATTTAGTTTGGAAAATTATGTTTATACATTTAAATGAGCACAGACAAAATACAGGTTCAATTCTAGTTCAAACAGGGTCACTAAATGGTTGGCTTTTGGTTTTCTAATTTGCAGGTTTAGTACACATTTCAAAAAAAAAATTCCAGAGTTCAGCAAATTATTGTGGTCCATTCTAGTTTTTGACTCATGTTTCAGTACAATTACAGTTCCCATTTAATACCCAGGGGTGGTGGTATCTTGTAGAAGGCGGTTTATTTTTGTTATCTTGGTTTGGCATACATTCTAATCCACAACATGACACCATTGTTTTCCTTCTCGCTAGTCTCCTGGTTAATCCAAAGTATCTAAACAGAAATCCAAAGTTCCCTGTGTTTGCCAAAACAAATTAGAATCTTGTATTTGTCAGGTAACAAAACGTCAAAGATCATGTTTGGATTTTTATGCTGGCTGTGTTTTCCCCCACAGAGATCCACGAGGCAAACATTCTCAGTTGAAGTTGTCAGATGTTAAAAGCTTAGAATGGCATTTTTGAGTGCTGGAGACCTAAATATGTTGAGCAAATACCTGAATGCACCCTGACAAATACCGTTCACACAAATTCATCTGGAACCACCTTATCGGCTTGTGATTTGGTTACCTTTTTTCCTTTTAAATTCCTGGCAACTCTGATTTTGTTTTGTCCTCATACTCTGGTGTTTGCCTTCCACCTGATCAGATCTAATTTCTGCTGGACTTGATTTAACATCTAGCTCAATCAGTCCTTCCAAAAGGTGTGCCTTTACCATATGCATGATGGTATGTGTGAAGCTATACCATTCTTAAACTTTTATCCTTCCTCAATGTCAGGCTCACTACTTAGGTCTCTGAGAGTACCCTCCTCACCAATTTCTTCCTCTTACTTGATCAGCTTACTCAAAGTCAACCCCTCAGAGAAGCTTTTGCTAACTCTTTTTCAACTGGCTTACTGGCTTCGTGATGTGATATTTCATCTTGAAATAGCCATACTGAGTCTCTTTTAATACAGTGTTAAAATCACAAGTACTCTGATTGCATCTAAGAGGCTCTTGAATAATGAGATGCTTATCACTTACCATCCTACCCCCAGGTCACAGTACAGCAGCTTTTAAAAGCTTGATTCCCAAACCAATAGCAACAGCCTCATCCAGGAAGCATCACTTGGAGAAATAAGAGTTATTGTTAGATGATTAATAAAATTTGATTGAATGAATAAATGAATGAGGTTCAATATTAGGATATTAAAGTCCTGTTTACTCCTGTAAATAACCAGGCAATAATATCTGTAACCAGTTTAAAGTTTTATTTTTTTAAAGATTTTATTTATTTATTCATGAGAGACATACACAGAGAGAGAGAGAGAGAGAGAGAGAGAGAGGCAGAGACACAGGCAGAGGGAGAAGCAGGCTCCATGCAGGAACCACGGGTCTCCAGGATCAGGCCCTGGCCTGAAGGTGGCGCTAAACCGCTGAGCCACCCGGGCTGCCCATGTAGCCAGTTTATAGGGAGAAGCTGAGAGAGTGCTCCTTGAATGTAAAGGAAAAAATAATAGTCCTCTGAATGTTACTCAAAGACACATAATAAACAGAATATATGTTAATTAGAGGCGTAGCAGGTCAGCAATGGATGTGTAAAGCAAAGAGAGACAACCTTGGGCAATGATCATCCAAACTGTCTCTGAGGAAGACACTATTTTGACCAAAGAATTGGAGCCATTAATGTTCTACTGGCAAGTCCATTACTTTTGTAGATTATCTCAAACTGATGCATGTCATTAACTATTCATAGTATATTAGTGCCTTTCTGTGTTCTGATAATTTTTTATTCATCTTTCCATGCATGCCTATGTACTGGAGATAGTTTACCCTGCCCATTTGACTACTCTAAATGGAAGCCATCTCTCAGATGTTAGCTTTCTCTGCCGAGGGGGCAACTGAAAGTCTGTTGTCACTATTCTTTTGGGTTGTACTCTGGGAAGCCTTTTTGTCATGTTTATCTTCATAACAATCCTGAGACGAGTACTGCTATTATCTCTGTGAATGAAGAAACTGAGGTTCAAAAGGTTATGTAATATGCCCAAACTGCACAGCAAAGAAATGGGAGATCCGGGATTTAACACAGACCAAAGAAGAAATGGAACTCATGAATGAAGTGGAAGTGTAATGGGCAAGAAGGAATACTCAGCTAGAAATGTCACTGGATTTAGGGACATGTGATACAAACTTAAGTAAAGGCAGTAAGAGAGCAAGAGAAACCTGCATGTTGAAGAGTCCCCTGTATTTAAAGTAAACCATAGCAAATTTAAGCTATTTTCTTGTTCAGTTTTTAAACCTAATTCACCCTTGAGTTGACCAGAGTTTGTCCATTTGAAACCAAGGAGAAGGCTGTATACCTGATTTCCAGTGGTAGTGGTCTCACCTTGAAGAGGTGTTTGGGAAATGTTGAATGACATTGTTGTTGCCAGAAAGATCAGCACACTTGGCATTTAGGAGGAGGACTCATCCACATTGCATGTTGGGCTGACCCACACAACAAAAGCTTCCCACATACTCTACAAAAATCTCAATATTCTTGCAGGTACAAATCCAAATTCAAAGAATTATATAATCTGAGAATACACCAATCATTATGAACTCACTCCCACGGCACTATTGTTTCAGGCAGTATTTGCATTCGCAGTGATTCTCAGTGTAAGAACATTCATCTGACTGACTATAGTCATTAGGTCTTCCAGTCTGGTTGTTCTGAGGGAAGAAAGCATAATATTTTTATTATGAATTTATTTTTCTTTTGACATTACACTTAGGGTACTAACACATACACAATTATGTGGAAGCCAGATTAAATTACCTAAGAATTTTAGGGTGATAAAATATGTGTTTTTAAATTGGGGCATTAGTTCTAATGAGGTTGAAAACCTACCTGTAAAATCTTCTGATAGAAACCATTACATACAGCAAATGTCTTCCCATAATTGTTATTGTTCAATGATAATTTCAAACAAACAATACTTATAAGGCAAAAGGTAACTCTGCAAAAGAAAAAAAGGCATTTCTAGATAAAGATATAAAATTATACCGTCTAGTATTTATTGATGGAAAATTCACTTTGGAATTGAAATTTGTGTTTGTGAGGATTAGAATTATTTTTCCTATATTTCAAATTCAGTCCATGGATACTTTGTTTATAATGGAAGGAAATTTTAATCTGGCCACCCACCGGTACTTCAGACTAAGAGTTTATTTAAAACGTATCCACTGATACTCTCAGAATTGCCATGTGCACCCTTCCAAAACACAGAGGTTTCAATTTTGATACAGGCCTCCATTTAGCAAAGTGAAATCAAAGTAATTCTTATATGGCAAAAGACAAATTATAATGTGCAAGGGGGAATGCCACTCTTTAGATCTTCAAATTCTCAAACTGCAGGCTCAGGGAAAATTCTCTGATGGACCTTAACAGGACAGCCTCTTCCCCCAGTATCAGAAGCAAAAGAAAGATTTACTTAACATTTTGGAGTCCTGATGAAAATGACTTCGTTTCTTCCGTCGTGCATATTTATTACCCTTCAGATGACTGCTTTGTAGTGCCAACATGTGACTCTGCCACAGGATAGAGCACAGGAAATTCTTGTTCTAAAACAGATGATGAGGAAAAATCAGACAGCATTTGAAACAAGAACATAAAGATGAACAAGACCTTCCCAAATGACATATCAGTGAAAGCAGAGTAAAATAACACGAACACTGCTGATTGCTGAAAGGAGAATTACATCCGATAAGAGCACCCATGAGAAAGTAAAAGAGTGAAATTTAAGCAAAACATTTCTGGAAGTTTTGGAAGTCTGCGTCCTCAAACCTGGCTGCACAGTAGACTCACCTAGGGATCTTTGATAACCGCCAACACCTGGTCCCCAATCCCAGAATTAGGATATAAATGGTCCGGGGTGGGACCTAGGTGTAAGTATAAGCTCCTTACGTGGCCCTAAAGTTCAACTGGGTTAAAGAACCACTGACCAGACAATTCATCAGCATCTCCGTGATTCTGCCAGAAAAGACCTATGAGAGTTTCGTACTAGTCTGAGCATCTCCCTGGATCCAGCTATAATTTTGCGATATATACTTGTGTCTTACGTGACCATTTTTTTCCAGTAGTAATGGTCTTTGCTCCTTCCTTCCCTTCCTTTCTTTCTTTCAACTTGTAGATTTATTAAGTGTTTAGCTGTTGTTGGTAATACTCTAGCCCTGTGTTAGGCGCTGGGGGGATAAAATCTAATAAACCCTACTCTCTGTCCCTGAGGTGCTTACAATCTAAAGTTCTTAGGAAGGTACAGAGATGTTCCAGGCTATATCAAGTCAATACACATAGTGAAGCACTCCATTGAAAATAACAAACCTATCACATTTTTGTTAGGACAACTATAAATTTCTCTAATTTGGGTCTTATTATCTTCATAATGTATCTTGATTGGCATTCTCTTGGTTTTAGCCTGAATTGATGATAGTTCTTGACAGAGAAGGAAATGTCTCATACATAACAAAAGGAAAACTTAGTGTCTGTATCTGTGACTTGTAGAAAGTAATTTAGCGGTATCTCAGGATTTTCGTGAGTAGATGCAGACACCTCCCCATTAATTTGAAATGGAAAGTTATGTCATGTGCTCTTAAAAAAGGAATTAGCTGGGATGCCTGGGTGGCTCAGTCAGTGGCTGAGCATTTGCCTTTGGTTCAGGAGTGATCCTGGGAGTCCTGGGATCAAGACCTGTTTCAGGCTCCCCTCAGGGAGTCTGCTTCTCCCTCTGCCTATGTCTCTGCCTCTCTCTGTGTCTCTCATGAATAAATAAATAAAATCTTAGAAAACAAAAAAGGAATTAGCCTTAGATCTTTTCCGAGGCTATATTTCATATATTAGTTGAATGTCCAGGTCATTTAGGAATAGTTATTTTTTTAAAAGATTTTATTTATTCACTCATGAGAGACAGAGAGAGACAGAGAGAGAGAGAGAAAGAGAGAGTCAGAGAGAGAGGCAGAGACACAGGCAGAGGGAGAAGCAGGCTCCATGCAGGGAGCCTGACATGGGGCTTGATCCTGGGTCTCAAGACCACACCCCCGGGGCTAAAGGCGGCGCTAAACCACTGAGCCACCCAGGCTGCCCAGGAATAGTTATTTTAATTCCTAAATGGACACCTATGCCTCTTTTCTCAATCAGTGCTTTCTAATTTTATTATTTATTAATTTTGCTCTCCTTTCTCTCTAATTTGCATACTTTCCACAAATATGGAACTTCTTTGAAATTAAAAACAGAAGCATTTCAGTTGTCTCCATTGTTGTGATGCTATCATGACCGTATGTATATGTCCAAACCCATCAAATCGCACACATTGAATATGTGTGGTTTTTGTATATCAGTAAAGCTGTGAAAAACAAAATAGAAAAAGATGAAAATCATACATAAAGGCTGTGACTGTGACGTCACTGGAAATATTTTTTAAAATGAATCTAGGATGGGGTAGAAACAGAGGTGTAACATGGAAAGATGACAGAAGATTTCTTTAAGAACCACATTAAGATCCATAAGAAAAGCTGAGTGCTATCAGGCCTTGAAACTATACTTTCTGACTTTTGCTACAAGGATTAGAACAAGCATTTTTACCCGGGATCGTTATTCGGCCGTGTTCTCATGCACTGGAGCAGAGCTAAGATGGAATTGGGCAGGTGAATTGGAATTGCTGACCTAATTGCACCCAGCTATGCCCTAAATGAAATTCTACAATGATAAGAACATAAACACCCTGCTAAGTGCCCCGTAAACTTTAAAAATTATTTATCTCATCGGTTAAAAATGTTTGAACACTCTCTTTAATATATTTTCATCTCTATATGCATTTATATGCATACACATATAATAAAGCATATGAATCATAAAAATTCCTATAGAAATGTAAAAGAATGAGATAAAAACTTGATACAAGTAGAGTTTTATGATTTTCCTTCTGTACTCCAGTAGATCTTTTGCAACCTCTACTTTGCATATCATTAGTGTATTTCTGAGGCCACAATGTTTAGGGTCAGGTGGAAGGAGTTAGCCTTTGCTAGCTCCTTCCTTTTTAGACAAAACTGAATCCTAAAATTTTAAGGAAAGTATTTTATTAATATTCCAAGGATCAAAAATATAGGACAACCTTAACTTTCTAATACCAATACTTACTATAGTATAGTCCTGTTTTACCTCTGAATTTTCTCTTTTTTAAAAAAAAAGTTAAATTAAATTATTGATTTATTCATGAGAGACACAGAGAGAGAGGCAGAGACATAGGCAGAGGGAGAAGCAGGCTCCCTACAGGGAGCTCTATGTGAGACTCAATCCCAGGACCCTGGGATCACAACCTGAGCCAAAGGCAGATGTTCAACCACTGAGCCACCCAGGTGCCCATATCTCTAAATTTTCATTCTTATTTTTATTCTGCTTTATATTGCTCTTAATTAATTTTTATCTCAGTATGGGGCCACCTGGGTGGCTCAGTAAGTTGAACATCCAGCTCTTGGTTTCAGGGGATCCCTGGGTGGCGCAGCGGTTTGGCGCCTGCCTTTGGCCCAGGGCGCGATCCTGGAGACCCGGGATCGAATCCCACATCGGGCTCCCGGTGCATGGAGCCTGCTTCTCCCTCTGCCTGTGTCTCTGCCTCTCTCTCTCTCTCTCTGTGACTATCATAAATAAATAAAAAATTAAAAAAAAACAAAAAAAAACAAAAAACAAAACAAAACAAAACAAAAAACTCTTGGTTTCAGCTCAGATCATGATCTCAGGATCATGAGATTGAGCCCCATAAGCAGCTCAGCCAGGAGTCTGCTTGAGATTCTCTCCTTCTCTCTCTCTGCCCCTCCCCCTGCTCACACACACACACACACTCTCTTTCAAATAAATAAATAAATCTTTTTTTAAAAATATTTTTCTTAGTATGAAAACAAAATGATGTTTGATCTTAGTAAAGAGTTAGAGGTGTCTTTTTTTATTGGTGGATAAGAAGAGAGTTTTAATGATATCATTATGCACAGTAGATATCCTCACCATCAGATTGTTGGCAAATTAAGAGGGGCTAAGTGAGGTTTTTCATAGGTAGGTGAATCACTAACTAATCTTCAGGTCATAAATATTTACCTATAAATATTTAAACATCTTCATTTGTAAGACATTTTCATAGCCAGATTTGTAACTTTTACACTAGAGTCTTGTCTTCTAATATTCTCTGACATTTGTTACAAGGGAAGTTAAAACCACATGATTTGAAGGGCACCTGGGTGGCTCAGTCAGTTGGTTAAGCATCTGCCTTCTGCTCAGATCGTGATCTTCAGGTTGTGGAATTGAGCCCCACATCGGGCTCCTAGTTCAGCCCATGGGGGGAGGCATGTTTATTTCTCCCTCTCCCTCTGTCTCTGTGTCTCACCCTGCTGGGGCTCTCTCTGCCTCTCTCTCTGTCTCTCCCAAATGAATAAATAAAAAACCTTAAAAAAAAAAAAAGAAACAACAACACGAGTCAACACAATAAAAGCATGACTTCTTTGATTTTGTTTTGCTACTGTTTTATTGCAACTTCAGTTGCACAAAGTATAATTACTAACACACTTAGAATATGGAAGACTATACTCTCATTTGTCCATGTCAGCAATTTCCTTTTCTTTACCTACTTTAAGACCCAAACCCTGTTTTCATTTTCCTCCTATAAATATATATTCACTCTAGTTTGTTCAACATCTTGGATGTACTTATAAAATACATAGCAGTGATATGTGCTTGCATATGTTTTCTTTTGTAAATTATGTAGTGTCTAGCTTTACTTCTTCTTAAAAATTAATCAGTTCTCCCCAAACTAAGCAATTTGTCACTAATCCAGTGGTTCTCAAAATGTTTGGTCTCAGCAAACCTTTATATCTTTTAATGGGAACTAAAAATCATTTGTTTATATGGGTTATATCTATCAATATTTTTACTGTTGGGGTGCCTGGGTGGCTCAGTTGATTAATCCTCTGCCTTCATCTCAGGTTGTGATCTTGGGGTCCTGGGATCAAGCCCTGCATTGCACTCTGCACTCAGCAGGGTGTCTGCTTCTTCCTCTCTCTCCGCCCCTCCTTTGCTTATGTATGCATGTGCTCTTTCGCTCTCTCTCAAATAAATTATTACAATATTTTTCAAAATATTTGAACTATTATAACTTAAAATGAAAAATAATTATTAATTTGTAATTCGTTTAGAAATGCTTCTGATCTTACAGACCTCGTGAAAGAGCATCAGAGACCCCCAATGTTTCTGTGGACCACTTATCATATTTCATATTTTGTCACACAGGTCCCGTTCTAAGCTCTCCTTTCTATTCCATTGATCTATTTGTTTCTTGCCCTTTGGTTGTATAAATGAAATGAGAGAAACTATAAATTATGTAAAAGGTATGACAATGTGCCAGAATTGAGCACAAAATTCAGAAATTTTATGTGACCATTTGTGACTTACCTGTCACCTCTGGAAATTAGTTCATTCACCTGTAAATCAGGAGATGAAGAAGATATTTCAAAGATACCTTCCTGCTCTCTCATTCTTTGATATCAACAAAGTCCAGCACCAGCCAACATCACAACCCACTGAACACTGAGCAAAATATTTATCCTGCCTTCCACCCGCCAGTTGCCATTTCCTCAAGAATATTAATTTTTTCAACTTTAATGTTATTTTGCATAGATAAGCATTTTGAGGACTAAATGAAGACATGTAAAACACTTAGAACAGGAGCTGCAAAATAAACCAGACACAGAAAGACAAATAGTGTATGATCTCACTTATATGTAGAATCAAAAAAAAGTCAACATCATAGAACTAGAGAGTAGAATGGTGGTTGCAAGGGACTGAGGGGTGGGAGAAATGGGGAGATGTTGGTCAAACGGTATATAAATTTTCATTTATAAAATGAATAAATTCTGGGGATGTACAACATGGTGATTATGGTTAATTACACTGTATCGTATACTTGAAATTTGCTAAGCCAGCAGAGCTTAAGTGTTCTCACCATACCCAAACAAAATGATAGCAATGTGAGATGAAGGATGTACATAATTATTATGAGTTAGAGAAACTCACCACTCACCATTACCACCAGTCAAATACTCGGAAAAACTCAGTCCTTCCCTCCAATGTGTCTTCTTTCTTCTTTACTTTTGTCACCAGCTAAGCCGCAAGACCTGACCTTTACTGTCCACTTGCTTGTACTCACTGACCTTTGTCCCATATTTTCCTTAAGCTCTTCTTTCCAGTTTATCTTCCAACTCAGGCAAATGGAAAGTGAAACTGCCCCCTTGAGCAAATAGCGACTGCCCTGACAAGACCTCTAGCCGGCTGGGACCACCCAGACCAGTTTGAGCTTACCCCCTGACTTGTACCTATGCAGATTCACCATGGAGTGACCTCTAGAATGACTGATGACCACCTTTACCTCATTCTAATAACCATGGAGTGACCTCTAGAATGACCAATGACCACCTTTACCTCATTCTAATACTAAAATCTCCACCAGTCAAGAGGGTTCTTGGCTTCGTGCAGGAAAGAAATCAAGCACAAGCCAAGAAGAAGTGAGAGCAGAGTTTAGATATGCAGAGTGTAGTATCTGGGATACTAAGAAAGGAAAAAAGAGTGCATTTGTCTTTGCTTGGGGCTTAGGGTTTTTACTGAAGACAGTGGTCTGGTGTACATGTCTTCTTAGTAATCCAGGAACAAAAACGAGTGTTTAGGTGTCCCCCATAAGTCACTTATGCCCTGGACCCAGGGCTCTTGATGAGTCACAGGTCTGGGAAAATATTCATGACAACCCCACCCCATCACTCCTTAGATGTTATCTATTGAACTGGAAGACTCCAAGGAAATCCTTGATCTTTACAAGGGGACATGTATTATCTGTTCTATAAGGCGTGTCAATTCTGACACTATACAACTAGAGATACCATCAGATAGATCTCACAGGTTAAAGGCTCAGACCCATAACAGTGCGCTCCCTCTTCAGATCCAATCATAAGTACAGTGCTTCTGACTCATCCTTCTGACACACTGACTATAAATCTGAGGTTCCCCTGACTAGGGAACTGAGGGCTGGAGGTAGCAGGGGTGTAGCCAGGCACTAAAAGTTCTAACCTTCCAATCACAGGGTTGGTTCCCCTGGCAACCAGCTCCCATCCTTAGGTTACCCAAGGGCTTTCCACTAGCCAACTCATGAACATAACAAAAGATACCTTTGTCACTCTTACCACAGGAAATTCCAAGGATTTGCGGAGCTCTGTGCCAGGAACAGGGTGGAGGACCATATATGTATTTCTTATTACAAGTCATGATATCACAATTAACTTGATTGTGGTGATCATTTCATGATGTGTATATAGGTATATAGATATATAGATAGAAAATCATCACATTGTGCATGTTAAAAAATCATATTGTACAACCTAAATATATACAATTTTTGTCTATCTCATTTGTCACATCTCAATAAAGTTGGAAAAATAATGAAATAATGTAAAATAAAAAGAGCTATAGCTGGCATAGGCTATGTTCTCAAAAGATAACAGATATTGTTTTTGTTGTTATCAATGATGTTATTGTAATCACATCATCTGGAGACATCTGTTCAGGGGAGACAAGTTAGAAGGTCCAACTCATGAACCTCACTGTTGCAGAGTTGTGGAGTGCAGTGGCCAAGAAAGAATTCTGGAGACGTATGGTGCAGCTTAGTAAGTTTATTTAAGTAGCATGGGGACAGGATTTATGGGCAGAAAAAGCTGCACTTTTTGCTGCATGAAGCTGGTGGTTATATGCTTAGTGTTCAAGGGGGGAAGACATGCAGGGGGTATTATTTTTTTTAAGATTTTTATCTGTTTATGAGAGACACAGAGAGAGAGGCAGGACATAGGCAGAGGGAGAAGCAGGCTCCTTGAGGGAAGGCCGATGCGGGACTTGATCCCAGGACCCCGGGATCACAACCTGAGCCTAAGGAAGATGCTCAACCACTGAGCCACTCAGGTGTCCCCATGCAGGGAATATTAGATCATAAATGTCTTCTTTGGATTTCTAATTGTAAAACTACTTTCACAAGATTTCTCTGGTGCTTATCATTCAGTTCAATATTAACTACCAGTGAGATTTAAAGGCAGCCTTGAGATCCTTTAAGGATGTGGCCACCTGCGTGTATTTAATACTTATTGACACTGCAGGCTATAGATCAGCCTTCTTGGCTACAGGTGAAAATTTTTCTGCATCCATCCCTCATCATCACCATTTTTTTTATATAGTATATCATTCAGATTATATGCTGTCAATTTCACAGTTCACATAGAGTCATTTTCTCACAGATACATACATGTTAGTAAAATTAAACCTAGTATCTCTCTAAACTAAAATTATATATTTCTATGTGTTCAATCAAGAAAAAATGTCTTTTCCTCTGAAACAACATTTTTTATGAGTGTGAAACTTCTAAGAAAAAATTTCTCAACATGCAGTTAGAATTGCTGAAAGAAATGGTGAAATTTGTAGTTTAGTTAATAGTGATGTACCAATGTTAATTAGTTTTTCACAAATGTACCTCGGCCCTGAGCGGCTCAGATAAGCATCTGTCTTAGGCTCAGGTCATGTTCCCAGGGTCCTGGGGTCGGGCTCCTTGCTCAGTGGGGCGCCTGCTTCTCCCTCTCCCTCTGCCTGCTGCTCCCCATGCTTGTACCCTCTCTCCCTCTCTGTCAAATAAATGAATAAAATCTTTAAAAAAAAGATACTAACATGAAGGAAGACTGGGTGAAGGGTATATAGGATCTCTGTCTGGATTGTCTTTACAACTTTTCTGTGTATCAGATTATTTCAAAATAAATTTTAAAGCTTTCTTTTTTCTTTCTAGCCCCTGTGCCTCATATAGGTATTTAATAAGGGTTTGAGGAATAAGTGGAAGTATATGTGGTCCCATTTGTTTATTTATACTCTTTTTTTCCTCTCCCCTTTTTAAGAGGTTCTCCTTGTCTACACCTTCAGTCTTTGAGAGGCAATCAGGGAGGCAGTCATGGGCACTCCTAGCAGCACTCAGAATTAAGGATGGCTCTCTGTGCCACTCAACTCCACCAAAGCTTGGTATGTTAGAGAAAAAAACAAGGGCTTTGGAACCACCTGTACATGAGTCCGTATTTCAGTTTGACCTTTTATTATGACCATGGCAGGGATTTAACTTCTCTGAGACTTAGTTGCATTACCATAAAGATAGGAATTTTATTTGCTTTGCAGAGCTGCTGTGAAAATAAGACACAATTGGTCGGTACACAGGAGGTATAATGTGAGTTTCCTTTCTTTCGGGTTTTATGTTGATTACAGGGGATGACTTTTTTCGGGAGGAGGAATGGCAATTATTCATTATGAGGCTGGGACAATGATAATATGGATTTTTGGAAAACTCTAGATTCCCCTGCCCAGGTGTAGGAGATGGAATGTCAGCCTCCCAGCATACTCAAGCCCTCAGTATCTGACAAGGGAGGCCAGACTAGCTAAGGGGAAATGAGAGGGTGCTGCAGTGCCCCTGTACTGTACCTTCCCAGTTCTTTTTGTTCATTTATTCCTTCCTTCATTAATCCAATACTGTATCTACTTGGGGGCCTACTGTGTCCAGGCGAGGACATAGGTGCTGGGACTCAGTAGTGAACAGCCTTGGCCACGGTCTTCATGGAGCTTTCGATGTAGTTTGTTGCTGGGAGCAGAGGAAGAGACTGCACCGAGCACAATAACCCTAATTGTGATCACGATTAGGGCTACTAATAAAATGTAGGCTATGGGAAAGAATAACAAGAGGATTTAGCATAGTCTGGGGATGAGAGCTCCCCTGAGGAAATGATAGAAATTGAGACATAAAAGACAAATGGGAGTTAGCCAGGTGTTATGGTACTGCGTTGTGTCCCCCTATAAATTCATATGTTGAAGCCCTAACTCTGGATACCTCATACGGTGACAGTATTTGGAGATAAGGCCTTTAAAGAGGTGATTAAGTTGACTCTCTCTCTCTCTCTCTCTGACTATCATAAATTAAAAAAAAAAAAAAGAGAGAGAGATAAGTTTAGACACACCCTGAGACACCAGGCACACAGAGGAGAGACCGAGAGAGGACACAGTACAAAGGAGGCCATCTGCAGTCCAAGGAGAGAGGCCTCGGAAGAAACCAAACCTGCTAACACCTTAATCCTGGACTTCCAGCTGCCAGAAATGTGAGAAACTAACTTTCTGTTGTTTAAGCCAAAAAATTAAAAACACAGAGGTTCACCTACATTATAATGATCTGGGATGATGTCTAAAATACCAATTCCTAGGACTCATGTCAAACCTAATAAAATCAGAATCTCAAAAGTGGGTCTTAGGACCCCTATTTTTAGCAAGATTCTTAGGTGTTACTTTTCTTTCTCAAAGTCTCAGAGCTATCATCCAACAGCCTTTCTTAACTAGGATTGCCTAAGAGAATTAAAGCCTACAGAAAATTATTTCAGCAACTATTTTATCATTTCTCTCAAAGACAGTATATACCCAGTAGCATTCTAGACAAACAGGCGCTAACTTATCCATTATATACTGAAGGGGAGCAGAATTTGCCACCCTAAAATATATCTCTTTGGCATAGGAATAATTTTGAGCAGAGTATTTTTAAAAAACTGCAAATACAGGAGAAGCTCTGAAAATTGAGTAAAAGTTACCCTTTTACAGAGATATTTACATTTACAAGGGAAATCTCCTCTTATAAGGTTGTCTTCCACCTGTACTTGAAAGAGAAGGGCAACTTCAAATCTCTAGAAACTCTTATCAATGGAGAAGATAAAGACTTAACTCTGCATAACAACCATAATCTTGCTTACTGTGCTTTGTCTGAAAATCTACCATAACTGCCTCCCCCCAAAAGAGCTGAAGAAGGTATTTAAAGTTGTGGCTTTGGCCATTTCAGAGAGTCACTCCAGGTTCTTTCCCAGGTATACAGGAAGTATTCATCTTATTAAAGTCGGTTTCCTTCCTCTTAATCTGTCTTTTTATTACAGGGCAGGGGGAGGTGTCTCAACCAAGAACTCAGAAGAGTAGAGGGAATTATTTTTCCTCCTCTACAATACAATGGATGCCTTAGGGCAGTAAGGCTTTATTCTTTCAAGGAATCCTGGTTGAGAAAGCCTACTATAATGCAAAATACAAGGCACAGTAATGGTTTTCTATAAATCACTCAAATTGTAGCAATATTAGTTACTAGCCAGCCTTTTGATCTCAACTTTACTGTTAACCAGCAATGTATCATTAGACAACTCACCTAACTGCTTTTAGCCTACTTGCTCAACTGAAATATCAGTGGAATTAACAAATGATCATTAATAAATTTTCTAACTGACCGTTTGTAAATGGGAGAAAAATGGTACCTGTCTCAGTGTGGTGTGAGTTCCAAGAGAAATAATACAGGAAGAGCCTATTGCATAGTAAGAGTATAATGATTACATATCCTTGTTGAGAGGTCTGTTATCTATATTACACTTCTGCAAAAGATATTGACACCTCAAATATGCTCAGGAATGAATATTGCATACTAAAACTAGAAAATTCTCCTAAGAAGGTACAGTAACTAAACTTTTTTCAAGATAAATATATCTGCAACTTCTTGTTTCCATACTCGTTAGCCAAAGCTAGAAACTGAAGACTCCAAGGTAATAATAGACATCTTTACCAAGTTCAGAATTCTCAAAGTGGGTTAAAATTACTCTCTCCTCACTTATATATCACAGCACTCAGAGAGCTTTGTTCTTCAGAATAAGCACATTCGTTGATGTTTTGCACACCCCCCCCCCTTTTTTTTTTTGGTAGAGCACATATTTTTACCCTCAAGTGGGGCCTGTTTTCAGTGAAAGAAAAGAGCTCATGTTTTGTTCTTGATGTATGCCTGAGGTCTCACAGCTGCATAGAAGACATCTTACTTCAAAGTACATCAACAGAGCTTTGAAAATTAAGTAGGAAATATTAAATAAATGTAAGCCTCCTTCTTTTTTGTTTGTTTGCTCTATTTTGAATCTTTGGATGGTGTATTAGTCAGGGTTCTCCAGAGAAATGGATCCAAAAGGATGTATGAATAGAAAGATATTTATTTTAAGGAATTGGATATGAATATGAAGTGAATATGGACAGTGGCAAGTCCAAATCTGGGGTGTAAGCCACCAGGCCCAGACTCAGGATAGGGGATGGTACAGATAAAGTCTGAAGGCAACTAGGTGGAGAAATCTCCCTTGCTCAGGGAGGCTAGTCTTTTTCTACAATTCAGGCCTTCAACAGAACCTATGAGACTAATTCACATATTAGAGAGCAATTTGCTTACTCAAAGTTCACCTATTTAAATGTTAATCTCATCTGAAACCACCCTCCAAGTTGACACATAAAAATTAAACATCACAGATAATATGTAATAAGAAATACAATTTACAGTATCTATTTTAAAGGAATGTGCAACACAAAATTTTACACTGTGAAACTTGACATTTCTCAATTCTTAATTCCTATTCTATTCTTGTTTTGCCACATGATGAAGATGAAATCATATGCACATTTGAGGATCTTCAGATATAGATAGGCATTTAAAGTTACATTAAGTGAGATTTCCAAGAGAATAAACATAAACTGAGCAAAAAACAGACCTGGGACCTAGGCTACATGGCTTTTCAACATTTAGAGGTAACAGACTTCCAACATGGTAACAGAAACAGCAGTGAGTGAGGTAGTAGGATAAAAATAACAAATGACCTTATTGCCAAATAAATTTTTAGGAAGGAGGGGATCAACAGTGTCAGATACTACATACAAGAAGAAATAGGACTTGAGTAATAATTAGATTTAACAATGGGGACATAACCAATAAACTCACAAGGGCAGTTTCTATGAGTGGTAGAAATGAGAGGATTGTGCAACCATCCAGCACTGGGACAGTTGGTCTCCCTATCCTTATGTGGTTTTCTCGAATTTATTTTCTGACCACTTGGCATATAAAAAGCTTTCTGATTAAGGGATTAATCACTCAGATTAGAAACACATCTCTCCTTGGAGAGTCATGAAGCAAATGAGCATTCTTAAATGACCTAAGAAATCCAAAAATAAACCTGTTTACCTCCATTTCCTAGAAAACTTATTTCCCATAAAGCTTGTAGTGTGTGTGTGTGTGTGTGTGTGTGTGTATTAGGTCTAAGATTTCTGACCCATGAATTTGAGATGAGAGTCAAAGAACATAGTTATCTTTGGAGTAAAATATTAATGTGGATATTTGTTAAGTAATGTCTTTAAATTAGAGTATTTTAAACCCAAATAGTATGTGAATTCATGCCATGAGAAAAGAATATAAGTGCATGGTTTATAAAATATTAAACACAATGTTTAATATATACATATATATTAAAGCAGGTTTAGGGCAACAGCAAGCTGAGGAAAAAGTAAAGAGAATTCCCATATACGCCTTCCCCATCTCCAAATAGAGCCAGTATCCAGCACCAGAGGGGTACATTGTTACAATCAAGGAACCAACACTGACTCATCATTATCACTCAAAGTCCATGGTTTACATTAGGGTTCTCTCTTAGGGTTGGACATTAGGAGTTTGACAAATGTATAATGATATATATCCACCATTTTAGTATCATGCAAAATAATATCACTGCCTTAAAGCCCTCCATGCCCAACCTATTGATCCTTCAAAACCTTGGTAGTCACTGATTTTTTTCACTGTTTTCATAGTTTTGCCTGTTCCAGAATGTCATAGAGTTGAAATCATATTGTTATGTAGCCTTTTTAAATTAGTTTCTGGGGGCACCTGGCTGGCTTAGTCAGTAGAGCATGCGACTCTTGATCTCATGGTTGTGAGATCAAGCCCCATGTTGGGCATGGAGCCTACTTAAACAAATACAAATACAAATAAAATAAATAAATTGGCTTCTGTCGTTTAGTAATTTTCATGTAAGTTTCCTCCATGTCTTTCTATGGTATGTATGTATGTATGTATGTATTTATTTATTTATTTATTTATTTATTATTTATTTTTTATTGGAGTTCTATTTGCCAACATATAGCATAACACCCAGTGCTCATCCCGTCAAGTGCCCCCCTCAGTGCCTGTCACCCAGTCACCCCAACCCCCTGCCCACCTCCCTTTCTACCACCCCTTGTTCATTTCCCAGAGTTAGGAGTCTCTCATGTGCTGTCATCCTCACTCTCTTCCTATGGTTTGAGAGCTCATTTTTTTTTTTCAGCTCTGAATATGTACCACAGTTTATTTAAGATTCACCTACTGAACCATATTTTGATTGCTTCCAAGATTTGGTAGTTATGAATAAAGCTGCTATAGACATCTATGTGCAGATTTTTGTGTGAGCATGTTTTCAGCTTATTTGTGTAAATACCAAGAAGTGCAACTGTTTGATCATATAAGAGTATGTTTAGTTTTATAAGAAGCTGCCAAACTGTCTTCCAATGCCTGAATCATTTTGCATTCCCACCAGCACTGAATGAGAGTTCCTGTGGCTTCATATCCTTGCCAGCCTTTGGTTTTGTCAGTATTTTGGATTTCAGCCATTCTAATAGGTATGTAGTGATATCTCATTGTTTTAATTTGCAACCCCCTAATGAAGTACATTGTTGAACATCTTTTCATATGCTCATTTATCATACACATATCTGTTGTCTTCTGTATTTTAAAAATAAAAAATAAAAGTAATTAAAGTAACAGAAAAATGCTAAAAAAATAATTCTGAAGATAAAGGTGCTTCTTCATAAAGACTTAAAATCAATAAACAATTTTCAAAAACCTATTTCTTACAACACTACATTCAATGTTCTGAGATATTATAAATAAATAGATAAATAAATAAATAAAATAGCTGCCGTGGATCCCCTGGAGATTACAGCTAATAGAATATTCATTACCTTATAAATTCACCAAAGTAAAACTCTACAGAGCCCCTGGTAGGAAAAGACCCAGTAATAGGAAAACCAGTGCCAATCTATTTAACAGAGCCATCCTGTCCTGGGGTATTGACTTCATTCAAGTGAATCAGTCAAAAATAAAAACATTTTTTAGCAGTTAAAATAACTAAGTTAAAATAACTTAGTCCCACTTGCTTTCCATGTGGCCCCTGGGAATGGCTGTGAGAAGCAGGGGACTGGAAGGGGAGCAATGAGGGCCTCGAGGACTAAAATGAAATACTTTTATCCACACATAAAAGAAAATAAAACGGGGGCCTACAGCATCTGAAAATACAAGCCGGAGAGGTTGTATGATGGAGGGATTGGAGTATGGGGCATTTTCCCTGTGCTATGGTCGTGCTGTTTATTGTGGTCACACAACCTTCACATCCATTCCACACTTGCTTATTCTGCTTGATTGGATGCCTCCTTGTGAACACAGTTTGTAACAGTTTGCTAACCGGTCCGTGCAAGTAGTCAGATATGTTCAGGGAAACTTCAGGAGGCTTCAGGATGAGTCTCCCGGAAGGTGGGACCATGAGCAGTTTCAGGAAAGCCTATGAGGGAGCCTCAGCTCGACGGGGCCCTGGTTTCGGAGAAATCGCCTGCGTCCACGCGTTCCTCCAAGGAAGAAGGTGGGGCGATGCCGTACTAAAAAGTAAACAATGCCAAACACCTTTGAGAAATGTCTTCTTTTCTTTTCTTTTTTTTAAGATTATTTGTTTATTTATTCATGATAGACATAGGGGGAGAGAGAGGCAGAGGGAGGAGCAGGCTCCATGCAGGGAGCCCGACGCGGGACTCGATCCCGGGTCTCCAGGATCGCGCCCTGGGCCGAAGGCAGGCGCCGAACCGCTGCGCCCCCCGGGGATGCCCCGAGAACTGTCTGCAGCCACAATATGCTGTGCGGCGGATTCGTGCCTTTCCGTGTGATGAACGGAGTCGTATCTGGAGGCAGGTACTGACCGACAAGGGAAGGCCTCGGGAAGCACGTTCGCGCGGTCCCCTCGTCCCGGGTCCTATTGCGGCCTCCTCCGTCTCGGGATGCAGCACATGCAGGCGTCCCTCGAAGACCTGGCGGCCTCGGGAAAACAATCTATGGCCCTGTGCGAATCACATTTTGTCTTCCCCGGAGACTATCAGGAAAGGAATACATCTGAGAACCATTGCACAAGACCTACTGGCGACATAAATTAAGTTTGATGAAGTCCCGAGCAGCTCGGGGGAAGAGAGACACATTTGTCAGGCTCCTTGGCTCTCCAGAAGGGCAACGGCCTCCGGGATCGGTGCCGAGCAGGAAGCTGGGGGGCAGGTAGGGGCAAAGGGGGGGGATGGCGACTCTCCTGGGACCCTCACCGGAGAGGAAAGGCCTCTGGCTGCACAAGGCTCCCCCGCATGAGTCTCGGTGTTATTCCAGGGGACCACCTTCAAGGTCATACTTTATCAGGTTCTACTAGAAATCCTTGACCAGCGGTTTTGGGGTTGCTTGGGAGTCAAGCAGTTGAAACAGAGGGGCCAGGCTACAATCCCGTCGGACAACAATCGCCCACAGCCCGTTTCCCCGGCGAGTGTTTGAGGAGTTGAGCGGCGCTGTGGCGAGAGCACAGCCCCTGGAGCGGGGGTGGGGTGGGGGTGGGGGGGATGCGGGTTTGGCTCGCTACGCACTAGACCCGGTTAACTGGCACTAGCAGCCAACCCTTGCTGAGACTCAGCTTGCGTGTCTCTGAAGCAAGAGTACTTCCCATCCCAATCTCACAGAATCCTTGCGAGACACGCATGCATGAGAGAGTGTGAGAGCGCCACTTGCACAAGGTAAAGCAATATACAAACACTCCTTAGAATTTATTTTAAAATTTGCTATAAGGTAGAACAAAGATTTGACTAGGATATAGACCTAAATCCTCACAGAAAAAAAAAAATGAGAAAATTTAATTTAGACAGTTAGGTGCTTATTTTGTAATTTTTATATTATCTCCTTTCTTCAAGGGCAAACTGATGGCTTTTTTGCATACTATATTCATTCTCCTTGCTAATCTTTAATTCACATTCTTCCAGGGAAATGGCACCCTAACCTCTGTAACTCACTGTCTAGACAACTGAATGACTTTCTTTCATCCTTAATTTTCTAATACTATCAGTAAAATGTAATTGATACACAGGATTTCAAGAAATAGTCTACTAATCGATGATAAGTGATACCAATATTCACTGTCATTGTGTAGGGGGAAAGTAACACTTTGCCAAAATGCCTTGAAGGGGAAAAAGATGCAAGGTTAGAAGTGCTTTAAAGATCCTTCCCGCTGATGCTTTGGCCTTCAGTCAAAAAAATATTTAAATCAGTCTCACAGATGGTAATTTAATTTTTATGGACCCACAGGAAAGCAGATTACACACACATACACAAACACATAAACTTTTCAGTGATTAATAATTCTAAAGATAAAACAATCATAATAGTCATGCCTAAATAACATGAAAATTGTGAGGCCATGTATATCACTATGCCTAAGAAGTAATGTAAATTTTTAATACTTTACATTTTAGAACAGTTTTAGGTTTACACTGAAATTGAGTGGAAGGTACAGGGATTTCCCATATAATCCTGCCCCCATATGTGCATTGCCTTCCCCTATTATTGACATCTACATGAAATATTTATGAATATGCTGAAAGCAGAAAAATAGGAAAGATGGTTTTGAGAAGTGGAGAGATCACATAAGGACTATTTAGAGGAGAAAATGACTGAAGGGAAATAAAATGGTGAGGAAACATTCGATATAACCCCAGAATGAGAATTCAGCAGGGGCGTGGACATGCAGAACTTTCTGTTTTCTCTCCTTTTATACCATTTTGTGTTTTGATGGTTCTTATGTGAGGGTGCATATTCTCATGAGAAAGTGAAAGATGCAGGATTCTAAATATACTAGCTGGTGTTCATTTTCTCCAGGCCCAGCTCACCAGTGCTGATGATATTGCTTCTACCAACATCACAGAACTTAGTTACATTTGTCATATATTTTTTCTAAAGGTTTTTATTTATTTATTCATGAGAGACACACAGAGAGAGGCAGAGACATAGGCAGACGGAGAAGCAGGCTCCATGCAGGGAACCCGACGTGGGACTCGATCCCAGGACCCTGGCATCATGACCTGAGCCAAGGGCAGACACTCAACCATCAAGCCACCGAGGGGCCCCACATTTGTCATATATTTATGTGCTCATATTTATGCGTCCTTGACCAAGCTCTGAACTTATGGAGGTTCAACAGTGTATCTTATTCTTTTTATATCCCTCCTTATATTAACTCAGCCTTCAGAACAAAGGAAGACATTTCTTGGAGAAATGGTCTTAAGACTAGATAGACCAATAAAGTCTAGGAGATTGGAGGTCAACTCAGCAGAAGTGAAGGAGCCCAGAGTTCAAAGGGAAGGCTAGAGAACCATCAGGATGTCAGACAGGATGCTGGACCTTCTCAGAGCATCCTATCACGAGGAGGGGTAGTAAGAAAGTATATATCATTCCTGGTAATGTTAACTTTTATCCCTTCATTAAGGTGATATCTGTCAGGCCCCTTAACTGTGAAGTTACCATTTTTCTCTTTTTATTAGTATGTATCTTGTGTGGAGATACTTTGAGACTAAGCAAATATTCTTTTTTTTTTTTTTTACCATACTTTGTCCTATTAATTTTAACATCCAATAATGATTTTATGGTTTACCCAGAAATGGATATTTTCTATTTCCACCATTTCTTAGCCAATTTTTAATTAGAGTTCTGTTTGTTAGGAAGAGCTGTCTTCTCTTCGCTCTTTGGTTTATGGGATGGCTTAAAAGAAGATGAAACATCAGAATTCACCAAACATGTTAGAAAGGCCAATTTATGAAAATACTATTTCAAAAGCTTTCTAAGAACTCACTATCTTTGATTTCCACACATATCAGTGTGTGTGTGTGTGTGTGTGTGTGTGTGTGTGTGTGGCAGAGTATATATGTGTACCATAGACATATAAAACCATTTGCTTTTGAAGTCATGATTGACAAAGAATAAATTAACAACACAGGTATGACATATCTAAGGAGAAGGACAGCCCAGCAATGCAGATCCTCTGTTAGGTAACATCATATAACAATGGGAGACACAAAGCCAGTATATCATCCCAACACTGTCAGCAGGCAAAACTGAAAGGAAAAAAGAAGAAACAGCTCTTTGGGGGAAAATAGAATAAAATAAACTCTGGGGCATCAGAAAACTACTGCTTATATTTATTTTTTAATCTTATCTCCTAAAGTAATGAATGGCCTTTAATCTAGGTTTTTCTTCCCCAAGTACCCGTATTCTGAAAGTGTGACTCCATTTCACAGAATCACACCCTAATTGTCTAGGACAATCTTAAATGACCTCCATATTTTAGGTGAACTATCTTTGCTTCGTTAAAAAAGAGTGGCATTATGGGACATGGTCTACACCTTCAGATAGTTTGGAAACAAATATATACACTTTCTTATTGTGCAAATTGCCTCAGGATAAAGCCTGACAGAAATTGGACATTGAGCCAGAGAATGCCCTACTTCACAAGTACAACCAAACACTGTAAGAATCTCTTCCTAGGGACACCTTGGTGGCTCAGTCGGTTAAGCGTCTGCCTTCTGCTCAGGTCATGATCCTGGGGGTCCTGGGATTGAGCCCTGTGTGGGGCTCTCTGCTCAGTAGGGAGCCTGCTTCTCTCTCTCCCTCCTCTCATCTGCTCCTGCCTCTTCTCATGCTTATACTCTCTCTCAAATAAATAATTAAAATCTTAAAAAAAAAAAAAAAGATCTTCCTGGCCATGATCACAAGGCATATTCTAAAGACTTTGCTGTTGTATAGTTTTCCCAAAGGAACTAGTCCTTCTCAAGCTATTTCTTCAGGTGGCAAAACAACGAACTGATTTGGTTCTTTCAGCTTAACTGATCAATTATGAAAATATTCAGGTTTGATTAGTTGTTTCAGTTCATTCAAAGTGCTTTGAACTTGCTCTAACAGATGAGTGCACGGTTGCAGATATTGTGGACTGGCTACTCAAAAGCTATTTACAACCCCTCTCCTTTACTTTCCTTCACTGAAGAGACTGGAAAGCTAGATTAGTCACTAGTGCAGCCTCTCATATAGCCAGGGAGGCCAGAGGAGAGACAGTTTTAGTGGTTAGTGAGATGTATGTAGTAGTGCTTCCCACCAAAAAAGAAAGAAAGAAAGAAAGAAAGAAAGAAAGAAAGAAAGAAAGAAAGAGAAAGAGAAAAACTTCAGGAGAAGTTTCCACCATTCCCCTTCTTCCAGTCTGACACATGAGGGTAGGATAACAGGGTGAGAAGACGAGGAACCATGGTTTCCTGGTGGCATTGTCTTGCACAGGCTACCTCCTATAACAAGTTACTTTATAAAAATACTTGCCCCCTTCCCTAATGTGTATTTAAGCCACTGTTGTCAGGTTTTCTTTTTTTATTATTTTTAAAGACAATTACATTCTTACAGATATGAACATTCTATGAACTCTGTCAAAATATGATGACCAATAAATACTTTCCACCAGAAATTCAGCAGTTGTAATAATACTCATAGCTTCAGGTTATGAACGAGGAAACCGAGATAACTCTCAGCAACAGAGAATAGCAGCTGATGCTTTCTGAATATGTTTTAGTTTCTCTGGTTGGAAAAAAAAAAAAAACCTTAAGCTGGATATGTTTAGAGGAAAATTATGGAAAATAACATTTCCTTTCTTCTGTATCCCCTAGGAAATAATATCCACTCTCAAGTACCTAAATTACTACTAAAACTTTCTTTTCTTCCCCTTTAGTTCGTTCACCTTTGGGATATTTGAATAAATGGGAAATAAAGTTACTAAATAGCAGAAGCAATCATATTTTAAGGCATGGAAAGATGTGAAAACCTTAGAAATCCTCCTTCTAATGTTTCCAAAATTACTCAAATGTTATTATTAGTTTATTTCTGATGCAAAGATCGAAATTTGGCAATTTTAATTCTCTTTACAATGTACATTGCTACATGGTGATTTATCTTCTCAAATGAGTAGACAAGCTAAAGTGAACTATAATAAAAAAAGTCAAAGCACTTCCCTTTCAACATGAAGTACAAGCTCTCATCATTAGCATCCAAGTTTTAATATATATACTATAATCTCTAATGGATTTTAGTCATAACATTTTCATAGTCAATAGCTGCTGATAGGTATTTTGCCATTTGAGCTATTCAAACAACTTTAAGTCAGCAATTAAATAAATTCCTGTTTGATTTCAGCAAAGATTTTTGATTGGAAAATGGCAAAATACAACCTTGGCTCACTTAGAAAAATCAGTTTTAAGAAGAAAAGTAGAGACTCAATCTGTAGGATAGAGAATCAAGCTCAAAATGGGCAGGAATTGGCCAGGCATAATCAAGATCAAATGACACGCTGTCTGGTTTTATTGACACTAGGTACCACTTTTGAATGCTTGGATTTCATCATCTTTAAAGGACTCCCATTTATCCTGGAATTGCCCCTCAAAAAGTACTGTTTTACTTAGCAATTTAAGCAATTTTTAAAGTTTACTGAAATACGAGATCTGAATTTAGATTGCAGAGGGTATCATACATCACGGATCTTTCTGTGTAGATTTACATTTCAGGAGAGCATTACATTCCAGAAAAGTCACCAGATGATTTCACTGGCAACTTTTACCAAACATTTAAAGAATTAACAGCAATCTTTCTCAAACTCTTTCACAAAATTGAAGAGAAGGGAATATTTCCAAACTCATTTATGAGGTCTGCCTTACCCTGATACCAAAGCTAGACAAAGATACCACAAGAAAAGAAAATCAAAAGCCAATATCCCTTATAAATATATATGCAAAAATTTTCACCAAAATACTAGCAAATCAAATTCAATAGCACATTAAAAGGATCATACACCATGACCAAGGGGATCTAACCATGGGATACAAGAATGCTTCAGTATATGAAAATCAAGGGGTGCCTGGGTGGCTCAGTTGATGGGTGACTCAGTCAGTTAAGCATCAGGCTCTTGATTTCAGCTCAGGATATGATCTCAGGGTCCTAGGATCCAGTCCCACATCAGTCCTACCCCAAACCCCCGCCGCTCAGCAAGGAGTCTGTTTGTCTCCTTCTCTGCCCCTCCCACTTATACATGCTCCGTCATTTGCTCTCCAAAATCAATGAATAAAGCTTTAAAAATATATATGAAAACAAATTAGTGATGACTACATCAATAAAATGAAAGATAAAAATCACATGATCATCTTAATAGATGCAGAGAAAGCATTTGACAAATTCAATATACTTTCATGTTAAAAACTTGAAATAAACTTAGAAGGAAAATACCTCTACCCAATAAAGTCTATGTGTGAAAAGCCCACAGCTATCACCATACTAAATGGTAAAAAACTGAAAGCTTACCCTCTAATATCAGTAACAGGATAAGGATGCCCACTCTTGCTATTTTTTTTTTTAAGATTTTATTTATTTCTTTGAGAGAGAGAGAAAGAGAGTGAAGAGGGGGGAGGGTCAGAGGGAGAGGGAGTAGCAGACTTCCCACTGAGCAGGGTGTCTTATCCAGGGCTCTATCCCAGGACCCCAAGATGATAACCTGAGCCAAAGGCAGATGCTTAACTGACTGAGCCACCCAGATACCCCTCACTCTTGCTATTTCTATTTAACATGGTACTGAAAGTCATAGCCAGAGCAATTAGACAAGAAAAAAAAGTCAGGTAAATCAGAAAGGAAGATATAAGTTATCTTTGTTTGCAGATGACATGATCTTATTTTTTTTAAGGAAGATTTTTTTAAAAAGATTTACTTATTTATTTATGATAGAGAGAGAGAGGGGGGGAGAGAGAGAGAGAGAGAGAGAGAGAAGCAGAGACACAGGCAGAGGGAGAAGCAGGCTCCATGCCGGGAGCCCGACACGGGACTTGATTCCGGGACTCCAGGATCGCGCCCTGGGCCAAAGGCAGGTGCAAAACCGCTGAGCAACCCAGGGATCCCCAATGACATGATCTTATACATAGAAAACCCCAAAGACACCGTTTAAAAAAAAAAAGCTGGTAGAACTAATGAAAAAATTCAGCAACACTGAAGTATACAAAATTTACTTACAATATTCAGTTACATTTCTAGACATGAAAATGAACTATCGGAAAAGGAAATTAAGACAACATTCCCATTTGCGATAGTACGAAAAAGAATAAAATACTTAGGGATAAATTTAACTAAGGAGATGAGAGATTTGTACACAGAAGACTACAAAATATTGATGAAAGAATTTAGATAAGACACTATCAAATGGAAAGAAATCTCATGTTCATGGATTGAAAGAACTTAGTATTGTCAATAAAACAATACCACCTAAAGCAATCTATAGATTCAGTGCAACCTCTATAAAAATGCCAAAGATATTTTTTACAGAAAATAAGAATGATATATTTCTTATCAGAAACCACTGAGGCTAGAAAGAAGTAGCATAAATCCTATACCCAGTGAAAATATCTTATAAAAATGAAGGGAAACGAAGACATTTTCAGATTAAGTGAAATGAATAAGTTTTGTTTTGATTTGTCAGCAGAGTACCCTAAAATAATGGCTACAGAAGTCCTCTAAACAAAAAGGAAATTAAACCAGAAATCTGGTAACATCAGGACAGAATAATAATAGAAAGATAAAAATTATGAGTAAATACAATAGACCTCCCTCTCTTTTTGAGTTTTTAAAATTATGATTAATGGTTCAAGCAAAAATTATAATAATGTCTTATATGATTATAATGAATCTAAAGCAAATGTTTAAGACAGTTATATTAAAAAGAGGAAAACATAAATGGAGATGATGTTTATAGAGTTCATTCAAGCTGGTAAAATGTTGACACCCAAAGACTGTGATATTATGTATATGAAATGAATAGAAAACACCAAAAAGTCTATACAATGGCATACACTAAAAAAATACTGTAGATAAATTAAATTCACAAAATGTTCAAGTATCTCACAAAGAGGCAAAAATAAAAGTAACAATAAAAGAAAAATAAACAAGACAAAAAATCACACACATACACAAATAAAATGGCAGCCTTAAGCCTTAACATATTAATGCTTACATTAAGTAATTGGCCTAAATATATCAAATATATATTGCCCAAATATACCAAATAAAATATATCAATCAGCAGTTATTAAGGAAAAAAAAAAAAACCCATGAGCCGCCTATGCTATTTGTGTAAGAAACTCACTTCAAATACAACAATATAAACTCAATATACACAAAAAAACAAACAATCCAATTTTAAAAATGGGCAGAGGTCCTGAATAGACATTTTCCCAAAGAAGACAGACTCATGAAAAGACACTTAACATCTCCAGGGAAATGCAAATCAAAACCACCATGAGATAGCACCTCATGCCTGTTAGAATGGCTAACATCAATAAGACAAGAAATAACAAGTGTTGGCAAAGATATGGAGCTAAAGGAACCCTTGTGCATAGTTGGTAGAAATGTTAATTGGTACAACCACTGTGGAAAACAGTATGGAGTTTCCTCAAAAAATTAAAAATAGCAATATCATATGATCCAATAATTCTACTCATAGGTATTTACCCAGGGAAAACAAGAACACTAGCTCAAAAAGACATCTGCACCCTATGGTTATTGCAGCATTATTTACAATAGCCCAGGCATAGAAGCAACCTGTGTCCACCAACGGACAAATGGATAAGGAAAATGTGGTATGTGCCTACAATAGAATATCACACAGCCATTAAAAAGGATGAGATCATGCTATTTGAGACAACAAGGATGGACCTAGAGGGTATTATGTGGAGTGAATAAGTCAGATTGAGAAAGACAAATTCCATATGATTCCACTCATAAATGGAATCTAAAAAAAAGAATAAAAATACAAAAAAAAAAAAACAGAATCAGATCTATAAATAGAGAACAAACTGATCGTTGCCAGAGGGGAGGAGAGTGGGAGGTTGGGAAAAATGGATGAAAGGGAGTAGGAGATACAAGCTTTCACTGATGAAATAAATAAGTCATGGGAATTAAAGGCACAGCATAAGGATAGTCAACGATACTGTAAGAGTGATGTAATGGTAGTTACACTTGTGGTGAACATAGCATAATGCATAAACTCGTCAAGTCACTAAGCTGTACACCTGAAACTAGTATAACATTGTGTCAACTATACAAAACAAAAAGTAGATAGGTTGAAAGTAAAAGAGTGGAAAAGGATATGCTAGGATATGCTAGGTATATTAAATAAAGAAGACATTCCTGTATTAATATTAAACAATGTAGACTTCGCAGCAAAAGAAAGTTATGAGAGAGGAACATGACATGCTAATAAAAGGGTAAATCTACCCAAGTAGATAATCCTAAATGCAATCCTAAATATTCTGTGATAAACAGCAAGAAAACAAAAGGTACAAAATAGGTGAACCAAAAAATAATAGAACTGAAAGAATGAGTAAATAAATCCTTAATTTTGTTAGAGACTTTCATAACCTTATTTTAACAATTATTTGAATAACTAGACAGAAAATCAACAAGGATATAGAATAACTCAACAATATAATAACTCAATAGTATATGAACTAATAGGATCTAATTGACATTTATAGAAATAACAGTAAAATACAAATTCTTTTTAAACTCTCATGGTACCCATACCAAGTTGAACTATATCCTGGGATAGATACCTAGGTAAATAGAGGAATAGAATAGAGAACCCAGAAATAGCTCACACATGTGTGACCAACTAATTTTTAACAAAGTTATAATTGCAGAAGCAAGTCAATTAAAGAAAATCTTTTTAATGGTGCTTGAGCAACTGAATAGACATAGGTTAAAAAAAAATCTTGACTGAAATTTCACATTTTATTCAAACATTAACTCAAATGGAGTGCAGACTTAAAAGTAAAATACAAAACTATAAAATTTTTTGAAAACCAAAGCATAGGACAAAAATCTTCAGGATCTATGAGTAAGAAAAAATTTCTTAGACCTATAACAAAAATCATCATCTATAAAAGATAAAATTGATCATTTTCACCTCATAGAAATGAAAAACTTCTGCTTTGTGATAGATTCTGTTGAAAGGATAAAAAGACAAGCAATATGCTGGAAGAAAATATTTGCAAACCACACATCTGACAAAATACACACATCTAGAGCATCTAAAAGATTCTCAAATCTCAACATTAAAATCAAAGCAACAATGCAATTAGAAAATGGGCAAAAACCATGAAGAGCCTTTTCACTGAAAAAGATATACAGATGGCAGTTAAGCATGCAAAAAGACATTCAACATCACTACACTCCAGGGAAATGCAAATTAGGTCCATGATGAGATATTACAGCACACCTATCAGAACAAAACAGATAAAATATAGTGACAATACTAAATGCCAGCAAGGGAATGCAGGAAGAGGATTTCTCATATATTGCTGGTGGAGATCTAGAATTTTTTTTTTAATTTTTATTTATTTATGATAGTCACACAGAAAGAGAGAGAGAGAGGTAGAGACATAGGCAGAGGGAGAAGCAGGCTCCATGCACCGGGGGCCCGACGTGGGATTTGATCCCGGGTCTCCAGGATCGCGCCCTGGGCCAAAGGCAGGCGCTAAACCACTGTGCCACCCAGGGATCCCAGATCTAGAATTTTATAGCCAGTCTGAAAAATTGTTTGGCTGTGACTTTAAAAATCTAAGCATACAACTCATACAACCCAGCTATTGCACTCTTAGGCATTGATTCCAGATAAATAAAAACTTACATCTATACAAAAACCTGTTACATATTGTCCACAGAAGATTTTCTTGTAATTATCAATACCTCAAAACAGCCATAATATTCATCACTAGGTGAGTGGCGCATCCAGAACATGAAATACTACTTAGGAATGAAGAGAAATGGACACAACAACTTACATGGATCTCAAGGGTATTATGCAAAATGACAAAAGTCAATCCCAAAACTTCATTTACTTTATTATTCCATTTATAAAATACTTTCAAAATTGCAAAATTATGGAGATGAAGAACAGGTTAGTAGTTGGCAGTGGTTAAGACTATTGGCATGGCCAGTGCACTTGTAAAAGAGAAACATGATCTTTGTCTTGATGAAATACTTCTAGGGTGGTGGTTCCAGAGTTCTACACGGGTCATAAAATGACGGAATTACACACAAATATTTTACCGATGTCAATTTCCTGTCTTTGATATTGTACTCTAGTTCTGAAATATATAACAATTTGGAAAAACTGATTGAAGTGTACATTGGACCTCTCTCTGCTCTTTTGTTACTTTCTGTGAATCTATAATTGTTTCAAAAATGTTTAAAATGGAAATAATACAGATAGTCTAAATACTTAGATTAAAAACCAAAAATTGTCAGTTTGGATTAAAAAGCAAGATACAAGTATATGCTGCCAATCAGAAATGCGATTCAGCTCCAAAGATAGATACAAATTGATAAAAAGTAAAAGACAAGAAAAGTTATATGATGGTAACACTAGTCAAAAGGAAGTTTGAGGGGCACCTGAGTGGCTCCATTAATTAAATTTCAGACTCTTGATTTCAGCTCAGGTCATGATCTTAGGGTTGTGAGATTGAGTCCAGTATTGGGCTTTGCACACAGTAAGGAGTCTGCCTAGGATTCTCTCTCTCCCTCTGCCCCTCCTCCTGTTCATGCACTCTCACTCACATTCTCACTCTCTCTCAAATAAATAAATAAAATCTTTAAATAAAAGGAAGTTTGAGTAGTGATATAATATCACACAAGATATCAGAGCAAAGATATTACCAGGAAGAAAGAAGGTGCTTTCACAACAATAAAGGGTTCAATTTATCAAAATGACAACAATCTTAATGTGTTCATGCATCCATCTAATAACAGAGCTTCAAAATACGTGGTACAAGAACTGAATAGGGCTACAAAGAGAATTAGATAATCCAAAATAATAGCAATTCCAGTTCCCCCTTTTCAATAGCTGATAGAGCAAATCTGGCAGAAAACCAGTAAAAATATAGAAAAAAAAATAGTACTATCAACAAATTTTATTTCACTGACATTTATAGCATATTCTACTCAACAACAGCAGAATACATTCTTTTCAAATGTATGGTGAGCATTTACACAGATTGGTAATATTCCAGGCCATAAAACAAATCTTGATATATTTGCAAGTATTCAGGTAATAGAAAGTATGTTCTCTGACCACACCACCTGAATTCAAGATTTATAGCAAGCTACAGTAATCAACCTAGAGTGAGACTGGCAATGAATGGAGCTTCTAGAAATATACTCACATGTATTTCAAAAGATGATTTATACTACAGGTGCAAAGGAAATGTAGTAGAGGAAAAAAACCTATTCAATACATGGTGTTAGCACAAATGGATATCCATATGCCCTTCTCCCCCCAGAATGGAATTTGATCCATAGTTTGTGCCCCACACATGCGTGAGCGCACTCACACACACACACACACACACACACACACGCACACACAACCTCAAAATGTGTCCTAGGCTTAAATATAAAACCTACAAAACTTCTACATGAAAATCATTGTGAACCTGGGTTCAGGAAAGGTTTTTTTTTAGATATCACTCCAGAGACATGATCCACAAAACAACAAATTGACAAATTGTGTATCATCAAAATGAAAATCTTGTGCTCTGTGAAATATTCCATCAAGTGGACGAAAAGGAAACTACAGACTAGGAGAAATTATTTGCAAATCACCCATCTGACAAAGGACTTGTGTCTATAGTATATACATAACTCTTGAAAGTAATTGATAGCAAATTAAACAATCCAGTAACAAATGGGCACAGATTTGCACAGATACCTAACTAAGGAAGATGCAGAAGGCAAATAAGCACAGGAAAACATTTTTGTCTTCAGTAGTTAGTCTAGAAATGCAAAGTCAAGCCATGGCAGAGTAACATTACACATCTATCAGAATAGCTAAAACATTTATTTCAGAAATGATAATGCCAAATGTCAGTAAGTATGTGCAAGAAGCACAACTGTAACATACTACAATCACTTCAGAGAACAGACTGGCAATTAAAAGTTAAATAAATATCTATCCTATCTGTTCCATTCCTAGGTATTCACACCAAAGGAATAAAAGCGTACTCCATATTAATACTGGTACATGAGTGTTCATAGTTGCTTTATTTATAAAAGCTCCAAAATTGAAACATTTGCGGGGTCCATCAATAGGTGAAAGAATAAACAAATTGCTGTGTCTTTTATTGATACAATGGAGTAGTTCTTGACAATAAAATGGATTATCTTTAAATTTTACAATAGTTTTAGATTTCTTTTCATTTTATTTTTTAAGATTTTATTTATTTACTTATTCATGAGACAGGGAGAAACATAGGCAGAGGGAGAAGTAGGCTTCCTACAAGGGAGCCTGATGTGGAAGTCGATCCCAAGACCCCAGGATCATGCCTGAGCCAAAGGCAGATGCTCAACCACTGAGTCACCCAGGTGCCCTAGATTTATTTTTAAAAGTTGCAAAGATAGTTCCCATATAGCCCACACCCAGTCTCCTCTAATGTTTTTTTAAACATATCTACTGAGATATAATTGGCGTTTCAAAAAGTGGACATATTTAATACATAAAATTAGGTTTAGAGATATGAACACACCCATGAAAACATCACCACTGCCATCAAGATAAAGGACATACCCATCACCTCCATCCATAGGTAAAGAGGCATAAACAAATTGCCATAGATCTATACAATGGAATACTACATGATCATAAAATGAATAAATTATTGATACATTCTTCAACATGGATGAATCTCAAAATAATAATGATGAGTGAAATAAGCCAGGCAAAAACGACTGCATACTGTATGATTCCATTTACATAATATGGTAGAAATTGCAAACTAATACATAATGACAGAAAGGTCAGTGGTTACCTGGCAACAGGAGTGGGGTAGGGAAAGGAATGAGGGAAGGATTACAAAAGGGAATGAGGAAACTTTTAGGGGTGGGTGATGGATATGTTCTTTATCTGGATTGTGTTTGATGTTTTCAGAGATGTATGTCAAAATTTATCAAAATGTACAGTTTAAATATATGCAGTCTATGGTATGCCAATTACATTTTAATGAAGCTGCTTAAAAATTCATATTAAAAAGTTAAACCAATACCACAATTTGGATAGGCTTGGCCAGCAAAAATTGGCAATGCAGAGATTTCTGAAAATGCAACAGTGACTAAACAGAAACTGTGAATCTAGGGGCTAACTCTACTTTTCTGCCCCCAGGAAACAGAAATGATAATTAGCCCAATTAGCCTTAGCAGGTAATTAGACATACAGACTCCTCATTGCCAATTAATTTCATTTGAGAAGTAAACTACAAAGACACCCTTATGATTTTAAACTTGCAGTATATAAAATGTTAATTTACTGAAAACATGGATTTTAGCAAGAGCAAAGTAATGCTTATATTTGGAATAATCACGGAATCTAAAAAGATGAGACCATGCCAAAAACAGAGACGCTGCATATTAAAGTTGTCATATTCATTCACAAAACAGTGTTTCCTAAATGGAAATTCTCTGGGCAGAAGAGTGTGAAATAAGAAAAAAAGAAGGCGTTTATATAAGTGTAAGAGATTGGGGAAAAAGAGGAGAAAGAAAAATATATGCAAAAGCTAGCATTCTGGGTTTTAGAAAATGTATTTGCTTTTTAATTCTGGTATAGTTGACATGCAGTGTTATATAGTTTCAGGTGTAGGATATAGTGATTCAACAGTTCTATACATTACTCAATGCTCATCATGATAAGTGAACTCTTAATTCTCATCACCTATTTCGTCCATCCCCCCACCCACCTCCCTGCTGGTAACCACCAGTTCTCTATATTTAAGAGTTTTTTTTTTTTTTTTTGCTTGTCTTTTTTTGTTTCTTTCTTTTGTCTCATAAATTCCACATGAGTGAAATCTTATGGTATTTCTCTTTCTTTGACTTATTTCTACTTAGCATTATATCTTCTACTTCCATTCATGTTTTTGCAAATGGCAAGATTTCATTCTTTTTATGGCTGAATACTATTCCATTGTGTATATATATACCACTTCTTTATCCTTTCATCTATTAATAAACAATTGGGTTGCCCCCATACTTTGGCTATCGTAAATAATGTTGCAATAAACAACAGTAGTGCATTTATCTTTTTAAATTAGTGTTTTCATATTCTTTGGGTAAGTATCCAGTAGGGGAATTACTGAATTATATGGTAATTCTATTTTTAATTTTTTGAGGAATCTTCATACTGGTTTCCAGAGTGGCTGCACCAGTTTGCATTCCCACCAACAGTGCATGAGGGTTTCTTTTTCTCCACATCCCTGCCAACATTTCTTGTTTCCCGTGTTTTAAGTTTTAGCCATTTTGAACAGTGTAAGATGATATCTTATTATGGTTCTGATTTATCTATCTCTGATGATCAGTGATGTTGAGCATCTTTTCATGTGTCTGTTGACTACTCATATCTCTTCTTTGAAGAAACATCTGTCCATGTCTTCTGTCCAGTTTTTAATTGGGTTATTTGTGGGTTGTTATTTGTGGGCTGTTGAGTTGTATAAGTTCTTTATGTATTTTAGAAACAAATCCTTTATTGAATATGTCATTTGCAAATTTCTTCTTTCATTCAGTAGGTTATCTTTTTGTTTTGTTCATGATGTCCTTTGCTGTGCAAAAGCTTTTAATATTGATGTACTCACAAAAGTTTACTTTTTTTTTTTTTCTGTTCCTTCAGGAGACACATCTAGAAAAATGTTATGGCTGATGTCCGAAAAATTACTGCCTGTACTCTCCCCTAGGATTTTTATGTTTTCAGGTCTCACATTTAGGTCTTTCATCCATTTTGAGCTTATTTTTGTGTATGATGTAAGAAAAAGGTCAAGTTTCCTTCTTTGGCATATAGCTGTCCAGTTTTGCCAACACCATTTGTTGAAAAGACTTTCCCATTGCATATTCTTGCCTTCTTGTCATAGATTAATTGACTATATAGTTGTGGGTTTGTCTCTAGGCTCTCTACTCTATTCTACTGATCTATGTGTGTATTTTTTTTGCCAGTACCACACTATTTTGATTACTAAAGCTTTGTAGTATATCTTGAAATCTGAGATTGTCATACCTCAGTATTCTTTTCAAAGAGGCTATTCAGGGTCTTTTGTGGTTCCATACAAATTTTAGGATTATTCTAGTTCTGTGAAAAATGCTGTTAGTATGTTGATAGGGATTCCATTAAATCTATAGATTGCTTTGGGTAGTGTGAACTTTATAAAATTATTTGCTCTCCCAATTCATGAGTGTGGAATATCTTCCCATTTGTGTCATCTTTAATTTCTTTCATCAATGTTTTATATTTTATTTTATTTTTTTAATTTTAATTTTAATCCAGGTCTTTCAAAATCTCCTTGGTGAAGTTAATTCCTAGGGATTTTATTATTTTTGGTGCAATAAGAAATGATATTCTTAATTTCTCTTTCTGCCATTTCATCATTCATGTACAGAAATGCAATGGATTTCTGTGTATTGATTTTGTATCCTGCCACTCTACTGACTTCATTTATCAGTTCTAGATAAATATGTCAAAATTTACATTTAATTTACATTTAATTTTTCCATAATATTCTCTTAAAATCCTTTGTGTTTCCGAGATGTTGGTTGTTATTTATCTTTTTTTTATTTTTTATTTTGTTTGAGTCCCATCCATCTCTCTTTTTTTTTTAAGTCTAGCCAACAGTTTATCGATTTTATTGATCCTTTCAAAGAACCAACTCCTAGTTTCATTGATCTGTTTTATTGTTGTTGTTGTTTTTTTTTTTTTTTAGTTTCTATTTCATTTACTTCTACTCTAATCTTTACTATTTTCTTCCTTCTGGCTTTGTGTTTTGTTTATTGCTCATTTAGGTATAAGGTTAAGTGTTTATTTGAGATTTTTTTTTCTTGCTTCTAAGCCTGTATTGCTATAAACTGCCATCTTATAACAGGTTTTACTGTATCCTAAAAATTTTGGCCCATTGTGCTTTCATTTTTAATTGTCTCCATGTATTTTTTGACTTCCTCTTTGATTTCTTGGTTGACATACTCATTGTTCAGTAGTATGTTACTTAACTTCCATGTATTTATGTTCTTTCCAGATTTTTTCTTGTGATTGATTTCTAGTTTCATAGTGTTGTGATTAGAAAAGATGCTGGTATGATTTCAGTCTTTTTTTTAAATATTTTTTTCTTTATTTATTTATGATAGTCACACAGAGAGAGAGAGAGAGGCAGAGACACAGGCAGAGGGAGAAGCAGGCTCCATGCACCGGGAGCCCGACGTGGGATTTGATCCCGGGTCTCCAGGATCCCGCCCTGGGCCAAAGGCAGGCGCCAAACCACTGCGCCACCCAGGGATCCCTGATTTCAGTCTTTTTGAATTTGTTGAGACTTGTTTTGTGACCTAACATGTGATATATACTGGAGAATGTTCTGTGTGCATTTGAAAAGAATGTGTGTTCAACTATCTTGGGGTAGAGTGTTCTAAATATATCTGTTAGATCCATCTGGTTCAATATGTCATTCAAAGCCACTGTTTCCTTCCTACTTGTCTACTTGAAAGGTCTATCCATTAATGTAAGTGGGGTGCTAAAGTCCCTTACTATTAATGTATTACTACCAATTAACTTTCTTTATGTTTATTAGCTACTTTATGTATTTGGGTGCTCCAATGTTGGATGCATAAATATTTACAATTGTTATATCTTCTTGTTGGGTTTTTCCTCTTATGATTATTTAGTGTCCTTCTTTGTCTCTTGTTACCATCTTCACTTAAGTGTCTCTTTTGTCTAAGTACTGCTTCCCTGGTTTTCTTTCCACTCCCATTTGTATGATAAATGCTTTTCCATGCCTTCACTTTCAATCTTAGGTGGAATGAGTCTGTAGTAGGCAGCATATAGATAGGTCTTGTTTTTATACCCATTCCATCACCCTGTGTCTTTTGATTGGAGCATTTAGTCTACTTATATTCAAAGTAATTATTGATAGATATGTACTTATTGCCATTTTGTTACTTGCCTTATGGTTGTTTTGGTAGTTCTGCTCTGTTCCTTTCTTCTCTTGTTCTCTTACAGTTTTCTGGCTTGCTTAGATTCCTTTCTCTTTAATTTTTGCATATCTATTACTGGTTTTTGATTTGTCATGACCATTAGGTTTATATATAACACCTTATGCATAGTAATCTATATTAAGTTCATGGTCACTTAAGTTTGAACTCATTCTTTACTCCTCTCCCCCCTCCCAATGTTTTAGGTAGATGATGCTATACTTTACTTTTATTTTGGGTAGCCCTTGACTGATTTTTATAGTTATACCTAATTTTACTGCTTTTGTGCTTCCTGCTTTTCTTATTCCTGTTTATGGTCTTTCCTTTCCACTCAAAGAGTTCCCTTTAGCACTTCTTACAAGAAGCACTTCTTACAAGGCTGGTTTAGTGATGGTAAGTTCCTTAACTTTTGTTTATCTGGGAAATGCTTTATCTTTCCTTCTATTCTGAATAATAACCTTGCTGGATAGAGTGTTCTTGGTTGTAGGTTTTTTTTTTTTTTTTCTTTCAGTGCTTTGATTGCATCATGCCACTTTCTTCTGGCCTGAAAAGTTTCTGCTGAAAAACCTGCTGATATGCTTATGGGGATTCTTTTGTATATCACCATTTTTTTTTCTCTTGCTGCTTTCTTAAAAAGGTTTTTATTTATTTGAGAGAGAGAGAGAGAGCACAAGCAGGGAGAGAGAGGGCGAAGCAGGATCCCAACATGGGGCTCAATCTCAGGACCCTGGGATCATGATCTGAGCCAAAGGCAAGGCTTAATGGACTGAGCCACATAGGCGCTCTTCTCTTGCTGCTTTTAAAGTTCTCTCCTTATCATTACTTTCTGCCATTTTGATTACTGTGTGTCTTCATGTGGACCTCTTTGGGTTGATTTTGTTGGGGGTTCTTTGTGTCTCCTAGATCTGGATTTCTGTTTCCTTTCCCAGGTTAGAGAAGTTTTTGGCTATTATTTCTTCACATATATTTTCTGCCCCCTTTTCTCTCTCTTCTCTTTCTGGAAACCCTATAATTGTTAGGACTGAGATGTTACTCAGTTCCCTTAAACTATTCTCATTTTTTATTAGTCTTTTTTCTTTTTCCTCTTCGGCCTGACTGCTTTACATTATTCTGTCCTCCAGGTCACTGATCAGTTCTTCTGGTTCTTCTATTCTACTATTTATTCCCTCTAGTGTGTTTTTAATTTCAGTTTTTGAGGTCTTCATCTATGATTAGTTCCTTTTAATGTTTTCTATTTTTTTATTGAGGATCTCAGTGAGGTTCTCCACTTTTTATTGAGGATCTCAGTGAGATTCTCCACTCCACTCCATTCTCAAATCCAGTGAGTATCTTTATGACCATTACTTTAAATTCTCTATCAGGCATATTACTTATCTCTGTTTCATTTGTCTCTCTTCATGTGATTTTGTCCCCTTCTTTCACATGGGGCATATTCCTCTGTCTTCTAATTTTATCTGACCCTCTCTGTCTGTGTCTGTGTTATGAAAGGCAGCTATGTCTCCTGCTCTTGAAAGTAGTAGTCTTATGAAGAAGTCCTCGAGTGTCCTGTAGTGCTATGTCCTCTGCTCAGTAGGACCGGGCACCTTAGCAGTGTCTCTTTGTGTGTTGCATGCCCTACGGTTGTGGCTGAGCTGCACTGGCCTTCAGTCTAGTTTTTTGCAATGGCTCTCTTTGCCTGTTGTGGGCAGAGTTTGGTCTCCCTATGTTGTTAATGGGCCAGTCTGAGGCCACCTTGGGTTTGAGTTGAGTCAGATCAGGTGTTTGCCTGAGCTGCTGTCTCACTGAACTATAGACTCTTCTCCCTGTGTTGTCCTCTTGGTGGCTTTTGTTGGTGGGCAGGGTCCACAGTCAGACTAGATGTCTGCCCCAGGCCTGCTGCTGGGGCCACAGATGAACTGGTGTCTGTGGTTATCTTCCACTTTCCTCAGGGCAGATGTCACATTGGAGTGGGGTTGGCCCTTGCCAAAGCTGCTTGCCCAATGCCACACTTATGACATCACTTTGGATGTACTCCCCAGTTGGAAAGGGTGAGTCTGCAGAAGAGCAGGGCATGCTTTTAGCAAGCTAAGTAGAGAATGCTCATGCTACACTCATTCCTACAGGTGTCTGTATATCTAGGCTGGGGGGTAAGGTAGGGAAATGGTGCCTATCACCTCTTTTATTGGAAAAGTCTCCCAAACATCCCTGTCCCTCCAGCACATGTTCTGATATTAGTAAACAAATCTTCTAATTTGTTTAGAATTATATATTCTATATACCTGTATACCCCAGGCATTTTTCAAACTACTGCTTCTCTGATGCATCTAAACAGAGCTGTTTGTCATGCTGACTCTTTAAGGGTGGGGACTCAGTTTCAACTCACCCTGTGGCTCTCTCAGAGCCAAGCTGCTGATTTGTAAAGTTCTAGCTGTTAAGCCCCACTGATTGTAAAAACTTGAGAAACTAAGCCCCTCTGGTTTTCAAAGCCAAATATTATGCAAATTCATCTTCCCAGTGCAGGCCCCCCTTGTCTGGGGTGTGGTGTGTACTCCTCTCCCTTACATTTGTTTGTGGTGGCCCTCCCTCCTGTGGACAGTCTTATAGGTAGCTTGGTTCCTGACCACATCTCTGCCCTCCCTATGGTTTTTGATGTGACCTCTTCTCTATGTTTAGCTATGGAGAATGTGTTCTGCCAGTGATAGGGTCATTTTCTGGATTATCTGCCCTGATGTGGTTGTTCTTTAGTTGGATCTGTGGGACAAAGTGAGTTGAGGATCCTCCTAGTCCACCATCTTCCCCAGAAGTCCTGCATTTTAGATTTTTTAATACCAGAGTTACCCAGAATAAATGCATTGTTTGAGGTGTTGACAAAGATAAATATACTTGTACCAAGCTAAAGATTTGTATAACCTAAAAGTAGTCCATTGAAAAGTTTTTTATGCATAACCATAATATCAAGTCCTAAAGATATATTAACCTAATAAAAAAAACTAGTTAAAGTTTCATATTGCTTCATGAGGTTGGCTAAGTGTACCTTATGATATTTCAATGCTATTAATATTTAAAGGTTATACTAAATATCCTTTCTTTGCATATTCAGATGCTTACTGAAAGTGGACATTCTATCATAAGGAGTGAATATGTTTCTCTTTCAATTATGATCACAGAGGAATTATTCCAGTTAGCTGAACTGACCACAAATTGATATCCCCAAATTAATTTGGGCACAAACAAGAACTTATCTATAAGTTTGTCAGGCATTTTATAGGAATTCTTGCAGCATATAATCTATAATTGATACAAGAGACAGAATTGAAACACAAAAGTGTGCAAAATCTCCACAAATTAGAGATAAAAGTGGTGTACCTTTCCCCTTTTCACAGATGAGAGGCTCTTAAACCATTTGAACTGTGTTTCCCATAGTACTTATAAACCATATCCCTGTCAAAATCATCAGTATTCCATCTTCATATAAAGAAAGGCCAACAATGAACAGAAGGAATAGAACAAAGCAAAGAGATGTGAAGTTCAGGGAAGGCTATAGGCTAATGTTCAAACCAATATTCATTGTTTTATCCAAATAAAAGAATCTTCCTATGTGTCTTTCAAAAAGGCATATTGCTTTCATATATATATATATATATATATATATATATATATATATACACATATATACATATGTCTGCTTTGTCTGACACATATGCTCACTTCTCAGTTCTCCTTTATGTATTTCCCTTCTAGACATTGAGTCATTATTTAGTTTTAAAAAACCCGGATCATTTAAGAAAAGGTGAAAAGGTAAGCAACCAATGGAACTTAATAAGAACAGTAAGACTACCGAATTCTTGGCTGGTCAGATTCCATTGATCACAGGAAGTCACACTGTGCAAATGACCCCTCAAAGAAACCAAAAATATAACCTCAGAATTCACTCTTTAATGTTGCTTTCCTTCAACTGTCCTTTAGTGGCATAATTTCCTCTGCCTGCTTATTATCCCTGAAGGCAGCACCTACTGCACAAATATAAAAGGTGGATCTGTTACTACCACATTCCTCCTTCGTTTGATTTTTCAATCATGCACACAACTTAACAGTCATGTACTGCATGTCTATTATGAACCAGGCCCCAGCGTCATGTTAAGTAATGGGGATATAAAGATGAAAGAAATACAGATCCACGTCCCATCCCTCTGAGAGTGCACAGTCTATCATAAATGATAATTGTGGGTCACAAAATCGGGTCAGTAAGTGAATAATAAACAAAGCTAACTTTTATTGAGCACTTCAAATGTACTGCTTACCATGTTAAATGATTTCTGCACTCGGTTAATACAGCCAATAGACCTTGCAGTAGGTACTATCTGTGGTCTCATATTATAAGTTAAAAAAAATTGAGATGTAAAGAAAGGAATTTGTTCAAAGAGCAGATAAACTGTGGCACTCGCACCACAACCTGGGCACTCTGGCTCCAGAACCCATGTTCCCAGCCCCTGGTCTGGAGGACAGAACATTTGACGTGTGAAATCCTAGTGTTTCCTAGAACTTTACTAGGAGAATCCTTCAAGTCGGGTCTAGAAGAAAGAAGAGACATTTATAAGGGGGTCAGAGGGCCACAAAGGTGGCTGAAAGTGTCTTCCTTGGCAAAGGGAGAAATTGAGGTAAAACAAATGGAAGTGGTACTGGGATGGGGAGTGGTGTTGCCTGGGGAAAATGCAAAAGGAAGGGGAGATTTGATGGCCAACAGGGTCCTAGGCCACTGAACTATCATCCTGTCCTTACCTGTCCTCCCGTGAGGCCCCTTCAGAGGCTGGGGTGGGCACTGCTGCTGTGTAATTCCTGCTTCCATGACTTGGCACTTTTGCCCCTCTTCTGGGCACCATGAATGAATAGGAGTCCATCCTGCTAAATCTCTATGAAAAATGTAGGGAGAAGTTCCCTTCCCTTCTGGGTTATATATACACTGTTAGGTAGGGTAGGAACACTTCCAGTTAGGTAATGCAAAGACCCACTGCATTCTGCTTTTTTTCATAAAAAGGTTTTAGTGTAATTAGCTCTTTGAGAGTTTACTTACATTTTTTCCCTCAAACTTAGTCTTAAATTCATAAAGGGCTGCTCTTCAGACACATCTGAATATCATCCTGCATTGGAATTAGAATTATTCCTCTGCTAACAAATTCGGAGTTAGTTTATCCACTTGGTGAAAGCTTCCTTTAAAAAGAACAATCTCTTCTTATAATCAGAACACTGGTGGCCTACATGGCTAGTTCATTAGACTGCCTGGATAGGTACAAATTTTGTAATACACAAAGCATAGGCTTAAGCCTTTCCGGCCACTCCTGCAATCCACACATTGAATGTGAAACAGCCCAGTTAAGTGGCCCATCCCCATAGGTCTCATCTCCCACTATTCCTCCATCAAATATCCCCAATTTCCCAGCACTTTCTGCTCAGCACTGAAAATACAAAAATACAGTCTTTGAGAGCAAAGACCGTACAAATACAAGAGGACCAAAACCAACTGTAATAAAATATGAAGCCCTAGGTATGCACTCAGTAAAGCATTAGCACCGAGGAAGGAATAATCAACTATCTGGAGAGAGGGGCATGAGTGGGTAGGAAAAGTAAAGGTAGTATCTAACCAAATTCTTGAAGGATGAGTTGGAGATAATCAGGGCACAGAGGTGGGAGTGGTTGGTGTAGGTTGGATCAGGGAGGGAAGAGGATTTGTCAGTGACCTGAGAAACAAAAAGAAAGGTCCAGAGGCAGAAAGTGGATGCTTAATAAATACTGAATGGGTGAGGAATGAATAAATGGGTAATAATAAAGCGTATTTTTATAACATTTTACTGCTTCTAAAGTGTGTTTGCATAATTACTCCATTTACTCTTCACAATACTCATGTAAAAAGACAGGGCTTTTAGGTCATATTTACACGTGATGAATTTGAGGCCCTAAGTGGTGTAAATGATTTATTCAATGTCACAGGAGTGACACAACTAAAATGCTACCAAGGTCCCATAACACACCATTGCCCCATCAATTATCATAGAAAATCAGTAATGGCATCTGTCAGAAGCAGCAATGAGGGGCACAAGTGCTCTCCTGACTCCTCTATCTCTGGATATTAGTGCTTTGGCTTCCATTTTAGCTTTTAGTTTAGATACAAAATGGCAAAAGCTTTGCTCGGAATGTCCTTTGCTGTTAAGATTCCTGACATCACACTCAGCCACCTGAGAGGCCAAAACTTGTCTCTAGCTTTGAGAGAATCCTTACAGCCACATCAGAGTTCTGAAATGTTTCTATGAAGCCAACAAGCTGTAATCTTTTTTTTTAAAGATTTTATTTATTTATTCATGAGACACAGAGAAAGAGGCAGAGACATAAGCAGAGGGAGAAGTAGGCTCTTCACAGAGGCCGGATGCAGGACTCCATCCCCGGACCGGGATCATACCTGAGCCGAAGGCAGACACTCAACCACTGAGCCACCCAGGCACCCCAACAAACTGTAATCTTAAACCAATTTCCAAAACTGAAATGTGACATGATGAAACAGATTACTACCCTCTTCATAAATTGATAATGTGGAACACCGATTATTCTATTGGGAGGTAGTAACATTAAGGTCTGCCCTCTGAGTGAGAACAATCCCTTCTGTTCTCTAATAGGTACCACTTTCTTCCCACTGGATATTGGCATTGCCACCCATTGTTAAATTAAATCTTGCAGAAATCACCAAGGATTATCATGAATGTCAGCATTAATGTCAGCCTCCGTTAGCAACAAAGCCAACATCTGGGAGTTTGTTTGCAGAAAAGGAGCAGCCCACTCAGGAAAATCTGGCAGAGTAGTTTGATGTGCCTGTCAAACTTCACATCAAAACTGATGCAATACAATATGAAATGAATGAAACCTGGGCGGGGCGGGGGGAACATCTTTAATCAGAAGAGTTAACAGATTGCCTCTCCAAACCCTCATTGTCAGCTTTGCCAGAAAAAATACACATATCATAGAGGAAACACTGATAAAAACATTGCATGGCCCTTGTTTCAATACGCTTAGGATATTTCATGAGGCCAGAAAATGTGAAAAGTTTACCAAAAAGTCAGTGCAGGGAAAATACTCAGACTACTAAGTAGAATGGCAAAATGATCTATGTGACAATGAAACAGAAAGGACCAACCTTAGGGGAGAAGATTGATGACAGGATTACTTTGAAATATGTCTATCTCTCTTATACAAATCAATGGCTGCAGTTTTATAAAGTGTTTTACTTATCCTGAGTATATGAATTACAAAATTGTATTCTTCTTTTTAGTTTTTCTGATGTTACCATAATAGCATTTATCCCATATCAATCAAAAAGAACAGGTTACCAGCCTTCTAGAACTGAACATATTTCCAGACCCATACAAAGCAATCTTAAAGGAAGCCTCACTTTTTAAAAAATATTTTCTTTATTCACTTAAGAAAGAGAGAGAGCATGAGTTGAGGGGAGAGGCAGAAGGAGAGGGAGAAGCAGACTCCTCGCTGAGCCAGGAACCTGAAATCTCACCTTTTAAATTAGCTAACATAGGGGCACCTGGGTGGCTCTGTCAACTAAGCACCTGCATTCCACTCAGGTCATGATCTCAGGGTACTGGGATAAAGCCCCATGTGGGGGGTGGTCTCTGCTCATTAGGAAGTCTACTTCTCCCTCTGCTGCTCCCCATACTTGTACACTTTCTCTCTCCCTCTCTCTTCCACGCTCTTGCTCTGTCAAATAAGTAAATAAAATCTTAAAAAAATAAATTGGCTAACATAGAATCAAGGAATTACTTTTGATAGATAGCGCTTTCACGATGCTCTTCAAATTTCACTACGTCAGCAACCACAATCATTTATCTACAGAAGACTATATCTAATTAATTTGAAGTTGATGATGACGACAATAGCAATGGCAATGAAGTGATGAGTCAGGCTAGTCTTTCAAATGAGGAATTTAAGACAATGGCAATTCATTTACTCAAGAAGCATTCACCCAACATTTTACCTTTCCCAGGTCCTGGGGAAAAAAAGAAATAAAGCATATCTCACTCTAGCAAGAACTGAGTGGGACTGAGAAAAATGGGTACCCTGTAGTCTTCAAATATTAGCATCATTTCACTGGAAGTGGGTAAAGCCAATTTTTTGGCTATAAGCTTTTATTCTCCTATCTTTATATTTAAAATGAGAGATTTAATATTGCATGCATACATTTTTATTTATTTGGGATTATCTTCTATTCCTAATACTTATAACTGGATAGTATTATTTTCACTGAGGAGAAAATTACCTTACATGGATATAGTTGCAAAATCTTGATCAAAGTGGCTTAAAATTTTTTCACCCTGATTTTCAATCTGGCAATATATTTCAGAGTTTTACATAGGCTTTCCAACCTCTGATTCTCTGATTCTATTTTCCAATTTTATGTTTCAATTTTCTGAACTAGACCTCTTAACAATACATTAAAATATTTTTAAAGAATGAAAGAAAATAAATCACTCATTCCCAGAAAAAAAAAAAAAACTTTTTATTACTTGATTCCAGAATTTCAGTGGTTGCAGCTGTTGACTGCACTCAACTACTAACTGATCAATATCACAGGCAGTAAAAGGTCATGCAGCTACAGCATGAAATCACACGTGAATGACTGACACTAAAGAATTACAAACTGACACAGGGTTTCTCTTTCCCTGTCTCTTCACTTCTTCCTTCCCTCCCTGTCTTCCTTACTTTCTTCCCTCCCTCCTTGCCTTCTCCCTCCTCCCTCCTTTCATTTCTTCCTTTCATCCTTCATTTGTAATCTCCACTCTGGAAGTATAGGCTCTACTGGTTTATGTCCTATCATTTGTGCAAGTGGTTTGGGGCAAGTATGAATGAACTTGCAAGCCATTTCTAATTTTTTTACAGTGATATTTTATCATGTCCTCATAGCTTGACAAAAATGTGCTTGGATTGCCCACCCCTTGATCAAATTCTGAGAAGTGAGATGCACATAAATAAATATAAGACTATAAGGAAGAATGTGAGTGCTCTAAAGGAGCTGTATGCAACGTGCTATGAAGTGATAGAGGGGCGCCTGGGTGGCTCAGTTCGTTAAGCACCTGACTCTTGATTTCAGCTCAGGTCATGATCTCAAGGTCGTGATATCAAGCCTCATATCAGGCTCATGCACTAGGCATCAAGCCTGCTTAAGATTCTCTTCCTCTCTCTTTCTTTCTAATAAAAGGAGGGGGGGGGGGGGAAGGAGAGAGAAGCAACAAATAGGAAATGATAGGAAAAAAGGCAACTGATCCTGAGGAAATTTGGGAGACCTCCAGTAAGAGGTAACATTCGATTTTGTATGGAATAGTGAAGAAGAATTTGCCAGACAGACAAAATAGGGAGGTAGGGTATTCCATTCAGAAGAAGATAAGGAGAAATGTGGTTAATTCAATCAATATCAACAAAACAAATTAGCTGAATAAGTGAATATTTTGTGAGATCTTATTTTTAATCATGTATTTCTATAGCCAAAGTCTAGTCCTACTTAGTCCCTGATAGAGCGAAGTGAGACATATAAAAGTTCATGTTGAGACCACATTGAAAGGATGCCATACTTAGTCTGAAAGGAAAAGAAAGTGCTGTTGACAATCTCATAATGTTGCCAGAGTGGCCTGGATTACTTTCAAGGTGAACAAAGGAGATCCTGGAAATGCCAGTAGGTCAGAATGGCAAGATGTTGAGAAAGCATTCTGAAAATTGGCATTCACAGATATGTGTACTCAGATTTGTGAGATTTCTCAGAAATCTGAAACTGCTTTATCTCTATTGTAATATCAAATGGCTTGTGTTGGCTATTATTTGAGACATTCAAATATTTTGTTATGCCTCACATAATATTGATGAAAACCCTCAACTGTATGTGGTATTTTCTTTTAGTAGTACAGAAAGAGTATTCTTCATGTTTATATCAGATGCTTTCTTTTCCAGACTCTTGGTATCCATATCTAAATATTTAACATATCTTCTAGTTTGCATACATTATGAGTTAATTTTTTTGTATAAGTTCAGTTTTATATACTATTTGTTACCTACTTTTTATATTTCTATAAATACAGACTGAAACTCTACTCATAGAACAGGTGTGTAGGTACATAAAATTGTGAAAAAATGGTTATTTATTGCTATATTTCCTTTATGTTATTGACATGGAAATTGAAAATCATAAACAGAGGAGTACAGTGATCCAAAACCATCTGAATGCAATGAGATCCAAATGTGTTCAAGTTGTAGAATTTTATAGCTGAATGTCTTCTTAGAAATGCATTACCCCAGCCCCCTAATATTGAAACTAAGTAAGTGAGGTTAAGTGACACTATAAAACATCCTCCAGATTCTTCAGTTATTATAAAAATCCTGGGATTAGAATATTAGTTTCCCAACTCCGAGCTTCATATATATCTTCACCAGATCTATTTTTTTTAAAGATTTTATTTATTTATTCATGAGAGACTCACACAGAGAGAGGCAGAGGGAGAAGCAGGCTCTATGCAGGGAGCACGATGTGGGACTCCATCCTAGGTCTCCAGGATCATGCTCTGGGCTGAACCCGGAGCTAAACTGCTGAGCTACCCAGGCTGCCCCAGATCTATTGTTGATACTGATATATAACTTCTTTCTTTGAATATCATTACAGAATAGACTTTTTAAAATACTTTACTTATTTATTAGAGATTGAGAGAGAGAGAAAGCAAGCACAAGGAGGTGCAGAGGAAGAAGGCGAAGCAGACTCCCAGCTGAGCAGGGAGCCCTATGTGGAGCTCGATCCCAGGACTCTGGGATCATGACCTGAGCTGAAGCAGATGCTTAACTGACCGGGCCACTCAGGCACCCTCAAAATAGAAATTTAGAAGGGCCTTCAAAAATCACTTAGTACTCTCGTTTTTCCAATGGGTAGAACTCTTATTTTCTGTACAAAGTTCAAGCTATTAACTTCTAAAAACATGCATATATTATAAATTAATTGTCATCTAATTGTCGTAAACTGTCATAAATTGTCAATTAATTAAATGACATTAATTGTCATTGTAATTCAAATTGTCAGCTTTCCCGTTAAATAAATGAGAGAGGTTCAGGGGCACCTAGGTGACATAGTTGGTTGAGCATCCCACTCTTGGTTTCAGCTCAGGTCGTGACCTTAGGGTTGTGGGATTGAGCCCCACTACTGGCTCCACTCCTACTACTGGCTCCATGCACAGTGCAGAGTCTGCTGGGGTTTCTCTCTCCCTCTGCCCCTTTTCCCTGTGAGCTCTCTCTCTCTAAAATAATAAATAAATAAATCTTCAAAAAAAAAAAAAAGAGGTTCATGAGTGTTAGTCTGATATCGTATTAAAATTCAATTTAAAAATGGGGTATAATGTACAGAAATGATACAGGGCAGTCTGTCAGCAACATAATCATTCTAAACTAAATTCATTTATTACTCATTGCTATCCTGGAAAGAGTAGTATCATTAAAGGATGCATATAAATTGTCTCAATTGCCAAGGATTATCTAATCCAAATGAATATGTAGAAGCTTTTTTCTAGATATGTTTCTGCAAAAAAAAAAAAAAAAAATGTGGTGCCATCAGTTCCTTACAGTTTGTAAGTCAACTCACAGAATCACCAGGCATAATTTCACCTATAAAATCAGACATTCTCCAAACAACCTAAAAGTCTGCTAGAATAGAACTGGTTCAATGCATATAGCTAACATTGCTACATTATTCAATAAGTATCTAATGAGACCTCCTACAAAAGTGCAATGATTGCACTTTTACACATTGGGCTTCAGTCCCTATTGGGTTTCATGCTGTCTTGCTTGAGCCACTCCCCCCTCCACATCTTAAAGGGAGAACTTGGGAGACAGGATATATGGGTTCCAGTCCCTGCTCTGGCACAGGCTGGATGAATAACTCCTCTGTAATCCTCAGGGTCTTTATCTGTCAAAGAGAAATAAGTTTATCTCATACGGTTAGGAAGGGTAAAATAAGGTAACCCTTGTAAAATACCTAACCATAGTAACTACAAGGTAATGTGGAATTGGAAATAATAGGGACGCCTGGGTGGCTCAGTGATTGAGCATCTGCCTTTTTGGCTCAGGTTGTGACCCCGGGGTTCTGGGATTGAGTCCTGGGAGCCTGCTTCTCCCTCTGCCTGTGTCTCTGCCTCTCTCTTTCTATTGTCTCTCATGAATAAATGAATTTTTTAAAATATTTTAAAAAGGAAATATTAAAGCACCAAACACTGTGATTCACTTTGGTTAAAATAAAACCAAAAGTCAAATATTTTAATAGTACTTAATGAGAAAACTTTAAGAGGGATAACTTTTTTTGACACAGTGCTTTTGAATATCCAGGATACAGAGCTCTTAATTAATCCTTATTGGAAAGATAGTAGAGAAAGTTGGAAAATATTTAGGCATTGATTATCATGGAGGCACAAAGTATAAAGAACATAGTATAAACTGATAACTAAATCTATACCTACTCTTTATTTTGTCGTCATAAAATTGATTTTTGGGCAAGTCTGCTGCAAATGAAAAAAATTCTTCTGTAACGCTCTGTTTGCATTTTCAGAGTTTTATTTTTCTTTTCAGTGCAATGTATTCCATAACCTCAAGACTATAATTACTAAGAACTTGTTGTATGTGCTTTGTTATAGACGATGTTATTTGTTAGAGTATTTATTACAAGAAATTGAATTTACTCACCAAAATTGTAAAACGCACACTAGCCCTCTGATGTTTCTTTCGCTCAATATCTATGTCTGTACTTACTAAATGTTGTAATGCATCTACTATAATGTGGAATTGATTTACTTGTCCATCAGAAAGCTTTCTAATTTAAAATTTTCCTTTGGAACTCTTTGCAAAGATAAATTTTTGACACATGAATTAATACATTCATCTCTAAACAAAACAGAGATTCTTCTACAATGAATGGTAAGTACAAAACCAATATTGACTTTAACTAGTGAGATTAATATTTTCATTACTTATGCTCTGTTCCACCATTTGACAACTACTCTAAGACTATTAGAATAACAGAAGTAAAGTCATTTTGCCTTCTCTTAGGGGAAAACAAAATTTAACACGCCAGGGCTCAGAAGCAAGTTAACTGTCCTGCGGCCCCCTGGGCTTATCTTAATCCTTGCCTCTACCTAACTGTAACAACTGCCTAGGAATACTGAGGCCCCTCCTGGAATTTGGAGCTCTTGCTAGTTCCCTTACTAAATACTGGTGTCCTGGCCAGAAACCCAGGCTTAGGGCCACTTGCTGAGAGTTTTCCCTCAAGTCCCATGGCCTGTTGGTCTGCCTGAAACTCTTTTCTTTTTTAAAAAGATTTTATGTCTTTATTCATGAGAGACAGAGAGAGAGAGAGGCAGAGATACAGGCAGAGGGAGAAAAGCAGGCTCCATGCAGGGAGAAATAAAGAAATAAAAAGCATTCAAATTGGCAAAGAAGAAGTCAAACTCTCCCTCTTCGCAGATGACATGATACTATACATAGAAAACCCAAAAGACTCCACTCCAAGATTGTTAGAACTCATACAGCAATTTGGCACTGTGGCAGGATACAAAATCAATGCCCGGAAGTCAGTGGCATTTCTATACACTAACAATGAGACTGAAGAAAGAGAAATGAAGGAGTCAATCCCATTTACAATTGCACCCAAAAGCATAAGATATCTAGGAATAAACCTAACCAAAGAGGTAAAGTACCTATACTCTGAAAACTATAGAACACTTCAGAAAGAAATTGAGGAAGACACAAAGAGATGGAAAAATATTCCATGCTCATGGATTGGAAGAATTAATATTGTGAAAATGTCAATGCTACCCAGGGCAATTTACACATTTAATGCAATCCCTATCAAAATACCATGGTCTTTCTTCAGAGAGTTGGAACAAATCATCTTAAGATTTGTGTGGAATCAGAAAAGACCCCGAATAGCCAGGGGAATTTTAAAAAAGAAAACCAGAGCTGGGGGCATCACAATGCCAGAATTCAGGTTGTACTACAAAGCTGTGGTCATCAAGACAGTGTGGTACTGGCACAAAAACAGACACATACATCAATGGAATAGAATAGAGAATCCAGAAGTGGACCCTCAGCTTTATGGTCAACTAATATTCGACAAAGGAGGAAAGACTATCCACTGGAAAAAAGACAGTCTCTTCAATAAATGGTGCTGGGAAAATTGGACAGCCACGTGCAGAAGAATGAAACTAGACCATTCTCTTACACCATACACAAAGGTAAACTCAAAATGGATGAAAGATTTAAATGTGAGCCAAGAATCCATCAAAATCCTAGAGGAGAACACAGGCAACACCCTTTTAGAACTTGGCCACAGCAACTTCTGCAAGATACATCTATGAAGGCAAGAGAAACAAAAGCAAAAATGAACTATTGGGACTTCATCAAGATAAGAAGCTTCTGCACAGCAAAGGAAACAGTCAACGAAACTCAAAGACAACCTACAGAATGGGAGAAGATATTTGCAAATGACCTATCAGATCAGATGTCCAAGATCTATAAAGAACTTATTAAGCACTTTCTTTCGCTTGTGGTTTTGGCACTGTTGGACTTTATGGGAACCCTTGCTCCTGGAAAATAGCGATGGTTAAACAAACGCATCCCCACCCCTATTCAGAGAATGGCTTGTTACAAAGAAACGTCCTTCCCCATATGAGTTAGATGAGCCTCAAAGATGCTTCCATTATCAACCTAAGACAAAATAAGACGCATACCCTCCAAATCCCCATTCTTCATCTCATAAATAATTAGCTCACCTGCTTGTTCCTACTGACCCATAGGAGTAAAGTGCTTGCCAGTCAAACTTAGGTTAGGCTTCTTTCCTTTCCCTGGGCTCCTGATATTTGACCCTCCTCAACCTATACAGCAGTCCTCTCCCATATGCTAGTAGACTTTTTCTTCCCTCTTGCGATAACTCTTTGAATAAAGAAAACTTCTCTTTATCTAAGTCTTTTTTATTCAGCAATTTATTGGTTTGCTTTTTGGAAAGGGAATTGGGCATGAAGGGTAGATGGGGAGTGGTTGGAAAACTATCAGTAGATAGAAGCAGTGAAGAAAATCTGTAGCTATTGTGTGTTTGTTTTCATAGACAATCTTCTCCTGATGGAAATAGGAGGCGGAGTGGGTGCAGAGTTGGGAAGGCATTCCCAGAAGGCTGTGAGGTAGAAGCAGGCTCTGGATCTCTGAGTCTCAAATTGGGTTTTGCACTCAGATCTGTAAGTGCAGCAATCTGCCTCCTGGAAGTAAGGGATGCCTGCTAACACTGCCCCTCCTTACCCTTTATCCCCTGGGAGCCTGAGTACAAATCTCTTTATCTTTCCCGATTGTTGTCTATGCTGCATCCCCCTAACCTGTGCTGTCCTAGAGCTGGGGACATGCTCTGTATTTAATATGCCTCTACAACAAACAGATCCTTTTGCTACTGTTGATCTGACTGACTTTCCTCGAATTTCCATTTTCCTGGGGGATCTCCTTGGAAAAACAAAGGAGAAAAATGAGGAGGATTAAAGAAAAGTGTTTGTTTGTTTGTTTAAAAGAACATTTGAAATATAAATCCTCATTTCTTCCAGACTTGGTTAACCCTATGTTTTAGTCCCTTCAGGCAGCTATAACAAAATGCCAGGGACTGGATGGCTTATAAGCGACAGAAATTTATTGCTCACAGTTCTAGCAGCTGGCAGTACAAGATCAGAGTGCCAGGATGGTCTGGTGAGCACCCTTTCCTGAGGCTGCTGATTCTCCTTGTATCCTCACATTGTAGAAGGAGCATTCAAGCTCTCTGGGGCATCTTTTATAAAAACACTAATCCTATTAAGGAGGGCTTTGCCCTTATTACCTAATCATCTCCCAAAGGCCCCACCTTGAAGATTAGATTTCAACATATGAAATTTTGGGGAGGGGGACAAACATTCCTGGGCAAGAGTGTTTCCTGTCAAGTCAGAAAGAGCTGGCGTGACCAGAGGAAATAAACTGCAGACCAAGCTGATTAGCCAAATTTCAGAATATGCCAGAGGTATGCCTCAGGGAGCATTAAAAAAAAAAAAAAAATGCCCAAGGACCCCCAGGGGGTTTACAGCTGTATTCTTTTGAAATTTAGTCTTGTCAGTTCCTTCTCACATCAAGGGCAGAATCCCATCTGAAAAGATCATTTTTTAAGCTTTTATTTATTTATTCATGAGAGAGAGAGAGGCAGAGACATAGGCAGAGGGAGAAGCAGGCTCCCTCTGGGGAGCCCGATGCAGGACTCGATCCCAGGACTGCGGGATCATGACCTGAGCCAAAGGCAGACCCTCAACCACTGAGCCACCCAGGTGTCCCTGAAGAGACCATTTTCTATGAACACCATCATCAGATGCTCTTCTCAGCATTCTTTGTACTGAATGTGCACTGTAGAGACTAACACAGAAGGCTCACTTACCACTTCCCAGGCGCTACAGACAAAATGTCCCATTTGATCTTCACAGTACCTGAGGCATCAATAAAACATCATTACTGCATTTTACAGATGAGGAAACAGAGACTCAGAAAAGTTGACCTGCAAAAGATTCTAGAGCTAGCAGGCAGTGGAGCAGAAACGTTAATTATTACAATTATATCTGACCCTCCCCCCCCAAAAAAAATCCTATTGTTTTTATTATGCCATAATGCTTTACCCCATATCTAAATATGGCCTCATGTTCAGTTTACACAAAATATTTACTGTTCATTTTCTTCTCCGTATCTACATAAATAATACTAGTTTAAAGTCATATGTTATTTAATCAGTTTACAAAACCTATATGAATAGGCTATGTGATAGGCCTATATGATTTTGGCTTCATTAGTACTTCTCAACATTTCTATGAAATGGGCAAAAATGGTACTAAGTCCTCCATTATATTTTTTAAAAGATTTCATTTATTTGAGAGAGAGCATTTGGGGGGAGGAAGGAAGGGGCAGAGGGAGAGGGAGAAGCAGACTCCCCGCTGAGCAGGGATCCTGATGCCAGGCTCATTCCCAGGACCCTGAGGTCATGACCTGAGCCGAAGGCAGACACTTAAGGGTCTGAACCACCCAGGTGCCCTGACATCCCTCATTTTAAAGATGAATTATTGGGAATTTTAGATAAGGAATTTTTGTAAATTAAGACAGCTGCAAAAAAGGCTATATCCAGATCTGAACCTTAAACTTTCATATTCCAAATCCATGACCCTCCAAAAATATCACATTAACTTGATCAATTCTGCATGTCTCTTTGGATTTTGTGGTTTCTAAGGAAAGCATCACTATTTATTTTATAAATGTATTATTGTTAGACGACATACGGGGGGGGGAGGGGAGACAACAGTGAAATATGTGCTATATGTAGTGTTTAAATGTGGTGTCTCTCCCCATCGGATGGGGACCCCCACATTGTGGGGTGATGGTCAGGTGGAAGCCGGCTGCACAGGCAGTGACAAGAATGCACCAGAGACAGAACAAAGGAGATGGAAGTTTACTAAATACACCGCAAGGGGGCTGTGGGAAGGACAGCAGAGAAGAGGCGGTCTTCAAGGAGGCAGTGGGTGGGAGCTGTTTTTAAAGATGGAAGGTGAGGAGGTATGGGAGGTTTGGAGTTTCCCCCTTTGTTGGTAACTGTGCCAGGTTGTAAGTAGCCCATTAGTCAGTTGGGGCCTATGAATATCTTGAGGTGGGGCACCCAATGGGCCTGTATTCAGACCAGGAGGTGGCTGTGGGCCCTCCCTACATTCCACTGCTGCCTAAAAGTGGCCTCCACATATATTTAGCCAACAGTGGGATGAGAGTAAGCTAGTATATCTGAAACATATTTAAAATAAAATCTAAGGGGATCCCTGGGTGGCTCAGCGGCTTAGTGCCTGCCTTTGGCCTGGGGCGTGATCCTGGAGTCCTGGAATCAAGTCCTGCGTTGTGCTCCCTGAATGGAGCCTGCTTCTCCCTCCACCTGTGTCTCTGCCTCTCTCTCTCTCTCTGTGTCTCTCATGAATAAATAAATAAAATTCTTAAAAAAAGGAAAATAAAATCTAAGGTTATTATTTTTTTTTACCTTCTCTGAATTTATTGCTATATTCCATATAGTAATGTAGATAAGACATACATGTATTGTGTAATAAATGATCACAATGTAAACATCTAGTCAAGAACTAGAAATTGTGAGAACATTCAAACTATAGATACACCTCTTTAGAAGAAAAAAAAATAGATTCCAGATGGAAGGTCCCAGATAAAGGAAAGGAATAAGAACAAAACCCAGTAAATACATAGGTAGATGCACATTGACTGCAATAAAATATTAATAATGTGTCGTGGATTTATATGTAGCATTAAATGCATGGTAATGATAATTCGTTAAACTGAAGTGGGATAAATTAAAGTGCATTAAGTTCTTTGCGTTATCTGAGAAGAAAATAAAGCATTGATTATTCTTTTTTTAATCAACTTTATTGTGAAATGTAATGCACATCTAGAGAGTCCATAAAACATAAATGCATAGTTTAACTGAAAAGTGAATACCTGTGTATTCCTTCCATTTCCTTATCCAGCACAACCTCCTGCCCCTCCCATACCAGAGTAAAGCCTATTCTGGGTAGTGTAAATGCCTAACAATTAGCTTTCTTGATTGTAATGTAAGTACCTGACATTAAGCTTTTGATTGCTGAGGCATCCGCTTCAAAGACATTCATCTCAGGTAAACACACTACCAGCTCTGCAACTAGGCAACTAGTTGAAGAGCCAAGCAAACCCTACTCATGAAATTCCCCTTTTAGAAGCTTGATAGAAAGGGACAATAAAGGAAGTGGGAAATTGAGTGGTGAAAAATTAGAGAGGGAGACACACCATGAGAGACTCCTGACTCAGGAAAACAAACAAAGGGCAGGTGGGTGGGGGGGATGGGGTAACTGGGTGATGGGCACTATGATGAGATGAGCACTGGGTGTTATTTTTTTTTTTAGATTTTATTATTTATTCATGAGAGACACAGAAGGAGAGAGGCAGAGACACAGGCAGAGGGAGAAGCAGGCTCCCTGCAGGGAGCCTGATGTGGGATCTCCAGGATCACGCCCTGAGCCTTAGGCAGTGGCTCAACCACTGCGCCACCCAGGTGTCCCAGCACTGGGTGTTATACTATATGTTAGCAAATTGAACTTAAATATAATAAAAATAAAAAAATAAAAAGTCCTGGATAACTAACCTTTTGAGTGACTCTGCTTTTCCGTTCCCACTTTTTAATTCCCACTGTTATGTTTTAAAGAGTGTACCAATAAAGAGTGTACCTGTAGAAACCTAGGCATCCCCTTCTCAACCCAGTTCATGCAGAAGCTCAGGCCTGCGCTCTCCCCCTCCTCATCTGCCCTGCAACCTCGCAGTATGGCTCGCCTCGCTGTGCACGCTCCAGGACATGTGAGTAATAAACTGTATTTTTGCAAAGTTTCCCTGATGACTGTTGCTGAGATGCATCTTGCAATCAGAGTAAGATCCACAAGTACTGGTCCAGCTACAACACCGGGGAAATGTCTTCTGGGACTCACAGGCTGTATATGCCCAGATGAGAGCCCCCAGGCATTCCTAGCTTATGGCATCACTATTGAGACCAGCACAAAACATCCTATTTGATAATCGCTTCCTTCTTTTTGTTACAACAATGAAGTACATCAACTTTATGATCAATATTTATGAATATTCTATGTTAATGAAAATAATGTGTACTGTACAGTTGTTGGGTGAAGTGATTTACAAACACACAAGCACACACACATCCATTAGGCCATATTTGCTCATGGTGTTCAAATCTTTATCCTGACTGGGTTTTTTATGTGATTGTTACCCAAATAAGGACTATGTTAAAATCTCCCATGATGACTCTGGGGCTTATCCCTTGCCCATTGTAATTTTGAATATTTTGTCAGTGTGTGTGTGTGTGTGTGTGTGTGTGTGTGTGTGTTGAGGCTATGACATTATTAAATCTTCCTGACGGAATGAATCTTCTATCTTTACGAACTAACTATCTCTCATAATGCTTTTTTGCCTTAGCAAATCTACAGTAGAGCTGTTTATGGCCATGTGTAACTGTTTTTCTTTTTCTTTTTTCTCCCAGTCTGCTCAGCACCATAATGATTCTCCTGCATCCTCTGGGGATGAGTTTAGTTCTGGTTTTCTCCAAAACAAAGAGTGTAGCCTTTTTGAATCACAGACTACTCCCCTCCCTAGGCTGACCTTGAGTCCTGACTTTTGTACTCTGCACTTTCCTCTTTCCCTCAACTTAAACCAGAGAATCTAATTCTCCAAATGAAAGGAGCACAAAATCTCTCAGGGTTGAGAAGGCAGTGAGGCAGGACTAAGCTCCCCAGGTTCTCGCTTTACAGTAAAACCTTGGCCTGGAATTTTTCCATCATCTTACTTACTCTTTAGAGTTTTTAAAGTGGTGTTTTATAAATTTTATCTGTGTGGCACCTGGGCGGCTCAGTGGTTGAGCATCTGCCCTGGGCTCAGGTTGTGGTCCTGGGGTCCCCGCAGGGAGCCTGCTTCTCCCTCTGTCTATGTCTCTGCCTCTCTCTCTGTGTGTCTCTCATGAATAAATAAATACAATCTTTAAAAATAAATAAATAAATAAATAAATAAATAAATAAATAAATAAATAAATAATAAAATCTTACGTTTTGAGTTATTTTGAGTGGGAGAGTGCATCTAAATAATTTAGCCCAAAAAAATAAATAAATAAATAAATAAATAAATAAATAAATAAATAATTTAGCCCACCTTAACCTGAAATCAAAATTCGACAAATCAGCATTTTAGCACAAAACAAAAAAGTTAATTGCATGTCCAAAGACTTCAGACCTCTAATGTCCTATTCTTGATATCCAAAGCTTTTGACTGTAAGAGTTAAGCTGCTTGAAAAATATTTATTGAGTCCCAGAAGCTCTGCTTTGAACACTAAGAGGTGAGACCTAAAGCAATGAGTCACAGGTTTGAAGAAACCATAATAATGAAAGGTCTTTCCTGTTCCTAGGAATGCAGCTCAGCAGAAAAGGAGAACTGGGAGAGCAGAGAAATAGTAATTGATGTAGGTCATGGAGAAAAGGATGCTGCTAAGCAGAGCCAAAGAGTTCCCAATTTATGATAAGACAGGATCATAGGCATGATTTACTCCCCACTTTCCATCTGGAACTCTAAGAGCCCAACATGCCAACATCTGTAGCCTCATGGTAGAAATGGCCACAGAGAAGGTATAATTGTAAAGAAATTCTGACTGACCCAGGTTGCTTGCATCTCCAAATTTCTTGCATTACAGTTGGCTGTCTGAGAATCAGGCAGATTTTGAACATCCAGTGATTCCTAGAGTCCAAGAAAGGCATAGTTTGAGGAAGGCTCAGTGGATTTGAAGGGATTCAGTGTTTTAGATGAGGAGGATGACATATATCTCTTGTAATTCTGGCATCAGAGATCAGGTCAGAGAGCGGACATCAGCAGATGGGATTGATGACAAAGTCAGAAGCAGCTCAGCAGAGGCAGAAAGTGGCTGTGGACCAAACACCAACCCAAACGTGACAATATAAAATACCCCACCATCCACAATATATGTCACCCAAGAAAACAGATGGTGAAGGTGATAATCCAGAATTTCCTCCCCCCAAATACTGAGAAAAATCTGGAAGTTGCTGAGTTTTCTGGAAATGTTCACATTTATGTGTCTTTGCTCTGCAATTTTGAAAAGAGACAGTAAGATCTGGTACTTTAACTGGTAGCACAAGTTCCATCTCTGCACATCAAGTATTATGATTGTGTTAGTTGTAGCACCCTAAGTGAGGGCTGGCCTGAGATTGTAAGGATTTTTCATTTTCATTGAGGTGAGATTTACATGCCCTACAATTAATCATTTAAAATGAACAATTAAGTGATAATATATTCACAGTGTTGTACAACTGCATCAAGTTTCAAGACCTTTTAATCATCCCAAAAGAAACTCTGTAGCAAGCACTTAACATTTCCTTCACTCACCAGTTCCTGGCAAACACCAATCTGCTTTCTATGTCTATGAATATGCCTATACTGAATTTTTCATGTAAATAGAATCACACAATATATGTGACCTTTTCATTTAACACAATGTTTTTGAGGTTCATCTGTGTTGCGGCAGGTATTGTACCAATACTTTTTTTATGGCTGAATAAGTTTCCATTGTATGTACATATGTTACTCCATTCACCCACTGATACATATTTGGGCTGTCCATACATTTGGTTATTGTGACTAGCGCTGCTATGATCATGTAAATACATCTATTTGTTTGAGTACTTGCTTTCAATTCTTTTGAGTATATAAATACTTCAGAGTGGACTTGTTAGATATGTGGCAATCCTACATTTAACTTTTTGAAGGACTGTTTTCCACAGTTACAGAACTATTTTACATTCTCACCCAGTGGTATATGAAAGGGTTCCAATTTCTCCACATATATGTCAACACTTGTTATTTTCCTTTTTGTTGATTATAGCTGTCCTAGTGCATGTGAAGTGGTACCTCACTGTCATGTAGTTTGCATTGCTCTAGTGACTAATAATGTTGAACATCTTTCCATGTGTTTTTTGCCCATTTGTATACCTTTGGAGAAATGTCTACTCAGCCTCAGCTACTTTTTAACTAGATTGTTTGAGTTTTTGTTATTGAGTTTTAAGAACTCCAATTTTTTTAAGTAGGCTCCGTGCCCATTGTGGAGCCCAGTGCAAGGCCTGAACTCACAACCCTGAGATCAAGACCTGGGCTGAGTTCAAGAGTGCAGTGCTTAACCAACTGAGCCACCCAAGCACCCTAAGAATTCTTGGTATATGCTGAATACTAGACTCTTATCAGAGTTGACCCTTGAACAACACAAACTGTTTGCATCCAGTTATATGAAGATATTTTTTGATAAATGCAGTACAGCACTATAAATGTATTTTTTCCTCCTTATGATTTTCTTAATAACATTTGCTTTTCTCTAGCTTACTTTATTGTAGTAATACATTATATAATGCATATAACACGCAAAGTATGTGTTAATCGACTGTTTATGTCATTGGTAAAGCTTCCAGTTAACCGTAAGCTAATAGTAATTAAGCTTGGGGGGTCAAATGTTTATAGCAGCAGTATCCACAATAGCCAAACTGTGGAAGGAGCCTCAGTGTCCATCGAAAGATGAATGGATAAAGAAGATGTGGTCTATGTATACAATGGAATATTACTCAGCCATTAGAAAGAACAAATAGCCACCATTTGCTTTGATGTGGATGGAACTGGAGGGTATTATGCTGAGTGAAATAAGTCAATCGGAGAAGGACAAACATTATATGGTCTCATTCATTTGGAGAATATAAAAAATAGTGAAAGGGAATAAAGGGGAAAGGAGAGAAAATGAATGGGAAACATCAGTGAGGGTGACAACACATGAGAGACTCCTAACCCTGGGAAATGAACAAGGGGTAGTGGAAAGGGAGGTGGGTGGGGAGTTGGGGTGACTGGGTGATGGTCACTGAGGGGGGCACTTGATGGGATGATCACTGGGTGTTATGCTATATGTTGGCAAACTGAACTCCAATAAAAAATATACAAAAAAAGTTTGGGGGGTCAAAGGTTATACACAGATTTTTTGACTGCATGGGGGTTAGTGCTCCTAAACCCTGTGCTATTCAAGGGTCAATTGTATAATCTGCAACTATTCTCTTCCATTCTGTAGATGTCTTTTCACCTTCTTGATAATGTAAGTTTTACTCTTTGATAAAGTCCAGTTTATTTTTTATTGTATTGGTCATTCTTTTGCTATCTTATCTAAGAGTCCACCAGCAAATTCCAGGTTATGAAATTTAGTCCTTTGTAATGACTTCATAGTTCTAGCGGTTTCATTCACATTCAATCAAAATTTTTTATTAGTTTTTGTACCTGGGGTGAGGTAAGGGTCCAATTTCACTTGATATTGATATCCAGTTATCCCAGCAGCATTTGTTAAAGAGAATCATCTACTTTGGATGGTGTTATGGACTGAATGGTATTCCTCTCAAATTTATATGTTGAAGTCCTAACCCCACTTTAACTGCATTTGAAGATAGGGCTTTAAAGAAGGTAACTAAGGATAAATAAGGTCATAAATGTGAGGCCCTAATCCAATATGTCTGGTGTCATATTCCTTTATAAGAAAATGAAGAGACATTAAAGATTCATGCAAACAAAGACAAGGCCACATTAGGACACAGGGAGAAGACAGCCATCTGCAAGCCAAAGAGAATGGCCTAAGAAGAAATCAACCCTCTGGTACATTGCTCATGGACACCCTTCCTCTAGAACTAAGAGAAAAAAATTTGTTTTTTAAGCACCTAGTATATAATATTTTGTTTTGGTGTCCCTAACAGAGAGATGGTCTTGGCATTATTGTCAAAAATCAATTGACCTTAGATGTATAGGTATATTTCTGGACTCTGAGTTGTATTTCATTGATTTATATGCTGCTTTTTGGGCCAGTGGTACACCATTTGAGTTGCTGTATCTTTTTAACAAGTTTTGAAATCAGGAAGTATGAGTCTTCCAACTTTGTTCTTTTTTTTCAAGATTGTTTTCCCCCATTGTTTGGAGCCCCATGAAATTTTATATGAGTTTGAGGATTGGCTTCTTCATTTCTGCAAAAAAAAAAAGCCATTGGAATTTTTTTGGTAAGTACATTAAATTTGGAGATTGCTTTGGGTAATATTATCATTTAAACAATATAAAATTTTCCAAACCATGAACATAGGATATTTTTCTAGTTCTTTAGATCTTTATTAATTTCTTCAGCTCTTCTTGATGAATCAACCCATTTGTCACAATATAAAATCCTTCTTTGTCACCTGTAACAATTTTTTTTTTTAATTTTCATTCTATTTTGTCTGATATTAGTGCATCTACTCCAACTCCCTTTTGGTTACTATTTGCATGTAATATCTTTTGCCATCCATTCAAAAGATTTTATGTACTTATTTGGGAAAGAGAGAGACAGCATGCATGAGCAGGGGAGGAGGAAGAATCAGACTCCCTGCTGAGCAGGGAGCCTGATGCAGGGATAGATTCCAAGACCCTGAGGTCATGACCTGAGCCAAAGGCAGCCATTTAGCCAACTGAGCCACTTAGGCACCCCTCCATCCTTTCAATTTCAATCTTTTGTATCTTTGGACTTAAAATCACATGCAGAGAGCAGATACATGGATTATGGTGTGCTTTTCTTTAATTCATTGTACAAATCTCTGTTTATTGCTTGTGGAGTTTAACTCACTCACATGTAAAGTAATTACTGATGAGGAAGAATTTACTAGTGCCATTTTGTTAACTTTTATGGATTTCTTATTCCATTTCCCCCCGATTTCCTTCATTTCTGCCTTGTTTTGTATTTAAGTTTTGAAGCATATCACGTTGGTTTTTCTCTCATTTCTTTTTGTATATATTTATAAAATATTTTCTTAGTGGTTACCGTGAAAACTACAATTAGCATACTAAATTTATAGCCATCTATTTTGAATTAATACCAATTTAGCTTCAGTGGCATCCACAGACTCTTCTATTATACAAATCTTCCCATTGTTATGTTATTGTCACAAATTATACCTTTAAAAATTATGTATGCATTAATATAGATGTATAGTTATTATTTTATAAATATGCATTTTAAATCATGTAGGAAACAAAAAGAGGAGTTACAAACAAATAATTTATACTGAATGAGCTATCTTGCATAAAATAGACACTATTTGGGTATACTAAATTCTGGACAGAATTAACATATTAATTAAATTCTGGACAAATTAACATATTCATTAAAGGGTAGAGACATCAGATAAAAAGTAAATAATATTTCTTTAATCAGGAAAGCAAAATTGTCCTGAGAGAAATATTTATTGAATATAGTCACCAACCACAAAAGGGCAAATATGTCCCTATCTTCTTGCGTCTATAACTGAACTTAAATTAGATATTGAACTTTCACTTCAGCTCAGTATTGAAAAATTTAATTGTTCAAATAGAAGGTGAATTCTAGTTTGAAACTCAACCTCTTGGGATACCTGGGTGGCACAGCGGTTTGGTGCCTGCCTTTGGCCCAGGGCACGATCCTGGAGACCCGGGATCAGATCCCACGTCAGACTCCCGGTGCATGGAGCCTGCTTCTCCCTCTGCCTGTGTCTCTGCCTCTCTCTCTCTGTGTGTGACTATCATAAATAAATAAAAATTAAAAAAAAAAAAAAAAGAAACTCAACCTCTTTTAGGGTAGTACTCTCTGGCACTCTCCTTAGTTCAGGAATTTCTTGTCTCCCCTTTCCTTCTATTTGCCCTGGAGATGATGTATATTCCAGGGGGATTTATAAATAAGCCAGTACTTGGTGATATATGCAACTTATTGTATATAACTTAACACTGGAGCCTACTAAAAACTGCTTTGGCTGAAATGAATAATTTTATTTATTTATTTATTTATTTTTTAATAAAATAATTTTTATTGGTGTTCAATTTACCAACATACAGAACAACACCCAGTGCTCATCCCGTCAAGTGTCCCCCTCAGTGCCCGTCACCAACTCACCCTCACCCCCCGCCCTCCTCCCCTTCCACCACCCCCAGTTCGTTTCCCAGAGTTAGGAGTCTTTATGTTCTGTCTCCCTATCTGATATTTCCCACACATTTCTTCTCCCTTCCCCTATATTCCCTTTCACTATTATTTATATTCCCCAAATGAATGAGAACATATAATGTTTGTCCTTCTCCGATTGACTTACTTCACTCAGCATAATACCCTCCAGTTCCATCCACGTCGAAGCAAATGGTGGGTATTTGTCATTTCTAATAGCTGAGTAATATTCCATTGTATACATAAACCACATCTTTTTTATCCATTCATCTTTCGATGGACACTGAGGCTCCTTCCACAGTTTGGCTATTGTGGACATTGCTGCTAGAAACATCGCAGTGCAGGTGTCCCGGCGTTTCATTGCACCTGAATCTTTGGGGTAAATCCCCAGCAGTGCAATTGCTGGGTCGTAGGGCAGGTCTATTTTTAACTCTTTGAGGAACCTCCACACAGTTTTCCAGAGTGGCTGCACCAGTTCACATTCCCACCAACAGTGTAAGAGGGTTCCCCTTTCTCCACATCCTCTCCAACATTTGTTGTTTCCTGACTTGTTAATTTTCCCCATTCTCACTGGTGTGAGGCGGTATCTCATTGTGGTTTTGATTTGTATTTCCCTGATGGCAAGTGATGCAGAGCATTTTCTCATGTGCATGTTGGCCATGTCTATGTCTTCCTCTGTGAGATTTCTCTTCATGTCTTTTGCCCATTTCATGATTGGATTGTTTGTTTCTTTGGTGTTGAGTTTAAGAAGTTCTTTATAGATCTTGGAAACTAGCCCTTTATCTGATATGTCATTTGCAAATATCTTCTCCCATTCTGTAGGTGAAATGAATAATTTTAAAAGGTATTGTTGGCTGACATCTATCCACTGCCCTTAGGACTTAAACATTCATGCCCCTCTGCTCTGCAGTGCTGAGTTTATTGCAAATCAATATATATCCCCATTTCTCCTCATTTTGAGGTTCTCTTAGTCTTCAGCACACTTTTAGCCATTTTTTTGTCTTTTTGAAGGATGTAAGCCACTTTCAGATTCACCATCCCTCCCCAACAACTTATCATACTGAGGAGTATACTTACTCACAACTTGCTACTCTAAACTCAGACACAAAAGTCGCCTTGGGACTTCTCCAGGGACCTTTCACCCCTCTTTGTGTTTGGGTCCCAATAAAGCTATCTGAATTTCTATCAAACAACAAACCCTAGGAAATAGGGCAGGGATATTTAATCCACAGTTTAACTTCCTTGATCACTTCTGCCAATTATTTTTCTTTCCCTACAGCAAATGCATGGATTCTGTATCAGGATTGGGGCAGGAAATGCTTCTCACATCCGTGTAGAACCTTTTGAGTAGAATGCATATAGCATAAATTCTAGGTCTGTTTCTTTCAATGCTGAGTTTAGTGAAATTTCAGGTTTCATAACTCATTTGTGTTCTATATAAAAAATTACTCAGAAACTCACTTGACTTCTTTATTGTCAGTTGGATTAGCCCTCCTCTGACTTAAATAACACCAATGATCCAATGAGTGAAGGATTCCAGATTATAAAAAAAAAATGGGAAAAAGAAAAGCCTTCATTATTATCAAAATGTTGTCTCCCACCACACCTATAACAAAGACTTGCAACTAATTGGATAACCGGTGTTGGGATAACATTTTATGAGCATATCTGTATTGGCTTATGTTTAAAGTGACTTCTTATGAGAAAACTGAAGTTGTGATATATTAAATGACTTGCCTGAGAAACCAGTGCTAATTAACAACTCTAGGTAGAGAGATGCACAATATTTTTCTGTTGCTGGAAGCTCTAGAACTGGAGCAGGAGAAACAGAAAGTGGCATTTGGCTAGCTCAGTATCTGTGATTCACAAACATGACTGTGCATTGGAACTGAACATAGAGCTTTTGAAAAACATATGACTCTCCCATAGCAAGCATGAAGATTCAGTATGTTTGGGGTAGGTCCCATACCTATGTATTTAAGAATAATCTCCCCAGGTAATGTTTATGCTTTATTAAAAAAACACTTAATAAAATGTGTAATGCATATCCAATCTGCCTCAAATGTTATCTTTCCTGGGCATCCTTCCATCAGTTCTTTCTTGATCTCTTCCAGTCCTTAAAGACCAAATGGGAGGCAGCTAAAGCAGTCATCAACTCTGATATATGCTTGTGGTCATAGTTTTAACAGTTTTGTATGCTTCAGGATCATCTTGTTTAAAAATGTAATTATCAGGTGTCAATTCCAAGTTGCATGAACTACTTATGGACCCTTGATAATGGGTAATCGGTAAATAGAGACATGTTAGAATTTGATCTGAAGCTGGCATGTTTAATAACCTGAAAGTGAGGCTTTGGACCCTATTCAACCCTTATCCATGTCGAACTTCTTGGCAGCTCTTGCTGAGTATGCACAAAAAGAACTCGATAGATGTGGGTGCCCAAGTTGGTTTAGGTCATAGGGCTTATTTACCCCAGCATTTGTCTCTAGTAGTTGAATCTTCCTTCCTTTGGAGGCTGGAAACAGTCTGTCTCCTGGTCCTGGGTTTGGAACATAGCCTGGCAGTGAGTAGGAAATGAGCATACTTGTCTACTGGGGGATTTGGCAGGACAGCATGTAAAAACATTTCCCAAAGTATTTCTGAGTCGGCTCCTGGAAATGTGAACTGTCTTCCAAGCCTGCCAAATGAGCCGTGATGTTTGCTCAGTGGAGAATTTGAAATCACTGAATTTGCTGATTGATAAATGCCTGTTTGGAGAATGAAGAATGCTTTCCAAGCACAATCTGCTTCTCAGTAATTCTCAGAGTATACAGATGGCAAGAAAGTTTGGGTCTCAAAAGCTCTGGTATACCAGGATTTTGTATAGAGTTTAATTACTTTGCAGGTAAAACAGGGGACAGATGTATAACACCAGGTCCAACAGTAGGGTGAACCTTGCTATCAGCCCAGACCATTATTTCTTGGCTTCTTGTATGAATCTCTGTGAATACAGAGACAGGAGGCCAAAAATCTGTGTGGTGAGTTCCACTGCTTTTACTGCCAGATGAGGCAGGTGAGAATCATTAGAAAAAATACCCTGTCAGGAAAATCACTAGGCAGCCTCCTGAGATCCAGCAATCTATATGTGTGTGTGTATGTGTGTGTGTGTGTGCGTGTGTGTTCAGGAATCTTAGGAACTATTTTTATTTAAGTTTGGAAGTAAGAATTTTTTATTTTTTATTTTTTAAAAATATTTTATTTATGTATTCATGAAAGACACAGAGAGAGGCAGAGACAGAGGCAGAGGAAAAAGCAGGCTCCATGCCGGGAGCCTGATACGGGACTCGATCCCTGGACCGCAGGATCATGACCCGAGCTGAAGGCAGATGCTCAACCACTAAGCCACCCAGGCATCCCAAGAATTTTTTAAGTAAAATCTTATTATGGAACAATTTTAGATTTACTACAAAGAGTTTCTATGCATCCCACTACCTAGTTTCTCCTGTTGTTAACATCTTAAAAACCATGGTACATTTGTCAAAACTAAGAAACCAACACTGGCCAAGCTTCTCCAGTGAAAAGTTACTCTACCTCTCATCCATACCCTTTTCTTTGGAATCAATTCATTAAGACTAGTCCATATTCAAGGAAAGTGGGGGTGAATTTAGATCCACTTCCTGGGAAGTTTTTACATGAATTACTTGGAACTATTCTATAAGGAAAATTTGTCTTCTTCTCCATATTTACTTATTCATTCATTCACTCATTCAATCACTTGTTTCTTGTATCAGTATATATTACATAACAGTATAATCACATTTTATGTTTACATATATGATTCCTTTTGACTTAAACTTTCGATAAGTATGAGATATATTTCAAAGTTTGTGTTTTCAAGCATATGGACGCTAATTGTGCATGCACCATTGGTTGAAAAGATTTGCCTTTTTCTACTGGATTGTCTTTACACTTTTGTCAAAAATCTATTGACTTAAAAAAAATCTATTGACTTGTATTTGTGTGAGTCTATTTCTTTTTTTTTTTAAAGATTTATTTATTTATTCATTCAGAGAGAGCGAAGAGAGAGGCAGAGACAGGCAGAGGGAGAAGCAGGCTCCATGCAGGAAGCCTGATGTGGGACTCGATCCTGGGTCTCTAGGATCACACCCCAGGATGCAGGCAGCGCTAAACCGCTGCGCCACCGGGGCTGCCCTTGTGTGAGTCTATTTCTAAGCTCTCTTTTGTCTTCTGTTAGTCTACATATCTATTATTTCACCAATATTACACTGTCTTGTTTACTATAGCATTATAGTAAATTCCTAAAATTGGGTATTGTGACTCATCTGACTGTTCTTTTTTCAGAATTGTTGGGGTTATTCTAGTACCTTTTTCTTATGGTATATATTTTAGAATCAGTTTGTCAATATCTAGAAACAATCTTGCAGTGATTTGGTTAGAATTCTGTTGATTTTACATATCAAACTAAGGATAATTGACTTAACAGTATTAAGTCTTCCAATACATAAACACAATGTAGCTTTCAATTTGCTTAGAATTTCTTTGATTCTTTTGTCAGTGTTTTATAGTTTTACACATAGAGATAGAGATCCAGCATGTATTTTGTTAGAACCAGCAGTCATGGGGATGCCTGGGTGGCTCAGCGGTTGGGTGTCTGCCTTCGGCTCAGGGTGTGATCCTGGAGTTCTGGGATCAAGTCCCATGTCAGGTTCCCTGCATGGAGCCTGCTTCTCCCTCTGCCTATGTCTCTGCCTCTCTCTGTGTGTCTCTCATGAATAAATAAATAAAATCTAAAAAAAAAAAAAAAAAAGAACCAGCAATCATTTTGGATGTGTAATTGTAAATGATATTACCTTTTTTAAAATTTTAAATTCCAATAATTCTTTGCTGTCATATAGAAATACAATTTACTTTTGTATATCAACCCTGTATAATGCAGTCTTGCTAAACTCACTTATTAGTTGTAGGAGTTTTGTAGTAGTTTTTTTTTTTTTATTTTCTACATAGAAAATCATGTTATTTGAGAAAAAGAAAGGTTTTTATTACTTCCTTCTCAATCTATATGTCTTGTATTTCTTTTTCTTGCCTTATTAATGTAGATAGTACTTCTAATAAAATGTTGAATAGTAGTGGTCAGAGAAGGCAACCTTACATTATTCCTAACCTTTAGGTAAAGACATTCAATCTTATACCTTTTAGTATAATGTAAGTTGCAGGGGTTTTTTTTTGTTTGTTTTTGTACATAGCTTCATTTAGGCTAAAGAAGGTTCTTTCTGTTAGTAGATTTTGAGTGTATCTTAATCATGAATGGGTGCAAAAATTTGTCAAATGATTTTCTGCATCTATTCATATATTTTTACTTAGCGTGCTAACATGCTGAGTTATATTAATTGGGTTTTGTACATTGAAACGGCCTTGGATTCATATGATGAACTCCATTGGTTGTGATGTATTTTTATTTTATATGTTGTTGGGTTTGACTTGCTATTATCTCCTTACAGATTTTTGCATCTATGTCAATTAGGGAAATTACCATATAGTTGCACTTAATTTTAATGCCTGTGTTTGGTATGAGTATTAAGGTAATGGTGGCTTTATAAAATGAGTTAAGAAGTGTCCTCTTCTCTTCTGTTTTCTGGAAAAGGTTGCATATAAATGTCTTATTTTTTCCTTAAACTTTGGTAATAATTCTACAATTAAACCAGTTGGGACTGCAGTTTTCTTTTTTGGAAGGATTTTAACTATATGTTCATATTTTAAAATATATTTGGGGGTATTCAGGCTACCTCTTTCTCCTTGAGTTGTTTTGGTATCTTGTGTCTTCCAGGGAATTGGTCTATTTCATCTAATTTATTGAATTTATAGACGTAGAGTTAATAGCATTCTCTTATTATCACTTTAATGCCAGTGGAATCAGTAGTGTTAATATTGTTGATTTTCATTTTTGATACTGTTGATTTGTGTTTTATCTCTTTTATTCTTATTATTCTGGCTAAGTGGTTATTAATTTTGTTGATCTTTTCAAAGAATCAAGTTTTGGTTTTATCAATTTTCTCCATTTTCTATTGATTTCTGCTTATTACTTTCTTTCCTCTTGTTACTTTAGATTTACTGCACTTTTTTTCACTAGTTGCCTAGGACAGAGCTTGCATTCTGTATTGAAACAAGCTCTGACACATGCTGAAATGTTAGAATGGCTGGTTAGTGTGATCGCATTCTTGTTTTCCTGCTGGGATATCCTGTGAAGATTGATCTTCCTCTAAAATTTGATTCCATATTAATGTTATTTAAGCAATCATAGATGAGACAAACTCTTCTACTTGTACATAATACCACTTTACTCACTTGCCTTAAACCTCATATGCACAAGATAGTCTAATGAAAAGCAATCCATTACTGAATTATTGAGTTAGTTGCTACAGACTCTAGGTTTTTCTAAGAGAATATCTGGGTGCTTCCTCCTTCCTTAATTTTCTCCCTTTCTTTGTCTATTTCTCATAGCTCTATCCTTCAAAAAATGTTTTTCTATTCATCTTCCTAATTCTTTGCCCCTTACCCTGAATGCCTCACTCTTGCAACAGAAGAAAATCTCAGTGCCTATTTCCCCCATTCCTCCAAGTCATGCCATGGGTGTTGGAAAGGTTATGACCTCAGGGGACCTGGGTAGCTCAGTAAGTTAAAGTGTTCAACTCTTGATTTCTGCTCAGGTCATGATCTCAGGGTAGTGGGATCCAGCCCTGCTCAGCAGGGACTCTGCTTTCTTTTTCCCTCTGCTCCCTGCCCTCCGCTTACACACTCTCTCTTTAAAATAAAATAAAATCATTAAAAAAAAGATTCTCTATCTCTCCTACTCCCTAGCCCCACTCGAGCATTCTCTCTTTCTCTCTCTCTAAAATAAGAAAGGTTATCTCACGTAGCTGCTGAGTTTCGGTGATACTCTCCTTGTTATAATTACTCCTAGCTTTGCAAGAAGAGGACTTCATACTTCTTAGTATCCGTGCTCCTTGACTAGAGGATGGGAATACTGCAGGGGTGGAAGATAAGCTCTGGGGTCTTCAAAGTCACTGGTGTTAAGGGGGGAAGGGTAAAGATGGAGACTTACACTTTTAGTCTGCACCTAGCCTTCTTAGGTATTCGAAATCAAATGCACAAATGCATTCCTCATAGAAATATGTATCCCTTCTACAAATGTAATTTTATTCTACACCTTTTTGAATAATAATAAACGTAGTACGTAGCAGCTAGTGCTGCTTTATGGAAACTTGTCTCCTGCTCCAGGTTATACCACACATTTCCTCCACATTAATCAACAAGGAATGGCCCCACATTCCTTTCTACTCCCCAGGCTCCTTGGTCATAGAAGGCATCAGAGTTTTCCCTTATCTTACCACAATCTATTTTTCTCTTACTGCATTGCATCTGTGAACTTTCCCTCTCCTACTGATTCTTCTGTTATAATCAATAACAGTTCTTAACTGTTACCTACTAAACTATGAGATAAAATGATAAGAAAACACCATCTACATTTGTGTGTATGTGTGGGTATACATATATAGTGATTTATTTACCTACTCCACTTTCGAAGGACATCTAGCTTCTCTTTTCTTTTTCTTTTTTTGCCATTACAAATAATCCAGCAATGATCATCATAGTACTTATATCGCTGTATATATGTGTATTTTTAGAGAAATTAGGATAATTGCTGGGACAAAACTATGTGTATTTAACATTTTGATACATATTGCAAAAATTGCCCTTTAAAAATTCTCCAATCACACACTTATAGCAGTGTGCAAGAGTGCCTTTTTCCTTTCAGCTTCAAAAATAGATGGATGATAACATGATATTACATTATTGCTTTATTTTGAATCTCCCTGATTATCAATGAGGTTGAATATATTTCATATGGAAATCTATCATTTATATTTGCTTTTTTTGAATTTCATGTATATAACCTTTGTCACTTTTTTATTGGATTGTTTGGCTTTTCCACTTGATTTGTAATTAGTTATTGTGTATTCTGGATATCCATTCCTGTACACTGAATATAATAAAAATATTGTTTCCCAGTCTTCTATCTTCAAAATTCATAAATTATTTTGTCATAAAAATGTTTATTTTAATAAGGCAAAGTCTGTCAATCTTTTTTATAGATTTTAGATACTGCTTTAAAAATACGTAGGTGCTTAATGCATATATTCACATGAAGGTACGATAAACAAAACAGAAGGTTATGCATCAACTTGTTGACAATGGCTGCATGTGAGGAGGGAAATATACACAGATACACAAAAAGACTTTTAAGTTTGCTTTGTATATAATTGTGATTCAACACATATATATTTTATAAAATATGATCTATAGATTAGTTGAAGTTTTAAAAACTTTTTTAAAGATTTATTTATTTGTTTATTTATTTGAGAGAGACTATGTATGAGTGGGGAGAGGGGCAGAAGGAGAGGAAGAGAGAGAATCTTAAGCAGGCTCCACATACAACATGGAGTTCGATGCAGAGCTTGATCTCCTGATCCTGAGATACTCATCCAAGCTAAAATCAAGAGTCAGATGCTTAATGAAGCCACCCAGGTGCCCCCTGAAGATTAGCTGTACGATAAAAACCTTTAAAAGCTAGGTGTAAAAATGAATCTTTCATCTTCCCATTTTCTTTATTCTCACTGTAATTATTTTTCCCTTCATCCCTCCATTGATACTACTCTTGTCAATATTATCAATGATCTCCTAATTCTCAATGCAGTGGACACTGTCATCATATTTCCTCACCTTACTCTGTATTTGACACTAGAATACACTCCCTTCTCCAATGTTAGTGAACTTGACTTTTTGTAGTACCATTTTATTCCAGTTCTTTTCCAGCTTTTGTAATCACCGTTGATTTTTCACTGTTTTTTTTTTTTTTTTTTTTTTTTTAGGATTAGATTTATTTATTTGCGAGAGAGAGAGAGAGAGAGAGAGCATGAGTGGGGCCAGGTGGAGTGGGGGAGAAGCAGGCTCCCCACTGAGCAGGGACCCCGATGCAAAGCTTGATCCCAGGACCCCGAGATCATGACCTGGGCCGAAGGCAGACACTTAGCTGACTGAGCCACCCAGGTGTCCCGATTTTTCACTGTTTATAACTGAAGAGTTGATTTCCACAGAATTCATGGGATAACCCTCTACTCATTCTTACAGTATAACTTCTCATTCAGTGACTTTGTCTACAATGATGTTATTAGTAGCCAGTTATAACTTGATATATCTAAATCTAAATCTCTACTACAGATAGGGCTCCTGGCTCCTTGACCCATCACTCCCATTGCCAGGGCAAAGATGTCTACCTGGTTACACTATAAGTGCCTTAAACACATGTCTAAGCCTGAGTTCATTTGTGCCATTAATAATCCACTATAAAACAATATCCTTTATTCTAGTTTAGGGTATTCTGTATACCTCCTTCTTTCTATTATGTATCCGATTCTAAATTTAGTCCGTTTTCTTTCTTTCTACCCTTTATATCCCTACTCTTCCCTCAGTCATGCTGATCTTGCCCTAACGCAGGCCCCATTTCTCCTTTGGCCTCTATACTTTCTTACTGTGTCCACCTTTTTTCATTTCTTCTCTGTACTATTTCATCCTCCATACTTTCTTGCTAAGATAAAAATCTAATCATAGCATTTCTTTGGTCAATATTTTTACTTTTCCATCATTGCCTGGAAGAAAATTCAAATTTCTAGGATGGCAAAACAGCCTATTTATGAGTAGATTTCCACCTCATCTCATTACATGCTTTCTTTTGAATCCAAGGATCTGCCTTCTATTGAACTACCTAAAATTCTATATATTCCTCTCTTCTATATTTTGTACATGTTCTTTCTCAGAGGATCACCATTTCCTCAGCTCCTTTGTGGGTGAAATTTTACTACCCTTACTGATCCAATTCAATAATTCTCTTATCAATAGTGTTTATTCCCTGTCTCCAAACTTCAAACACAATTGATTTCTCTTCTTTCTAAGCTACAACTGTACTTAGAACATAACACTTTACTGTAATGATCATTTTACCTATCACTCTACCTATACTCTGAAAACTTTGAGAGGAAGTGCGATTTCACATTTATTATGTTATTCCCAGCAAAAAGCATGCCTCTTGATATATAATAGGGGTTTAACACTTGCTGAACCAATGAAGAGATCGAACATATCTTGTTTTTGTTTCAGGGAAGATATTGAGTAAAGCAGAAAATAATATATAGCTTTTACATGTTGTTATGGGATCAACTGTGTCCTGCCAAATTTATATGCAGAAGCCCTAACCTTTAGTACCTCAGAACATGACTATATTTGATGATAGGCCTTTTTAAGAGACGATTAAGTTGAAATAAGGTGGTTAGTGTGGGCCCTAATCCAACATGACTGGTACCCTTATAAGAAGAGGAAATTTGGACACAAAGAAACGCCAGGGATTTGCCATGCACACCAAGGAGTGATCTTGTGAGGGCACGGGGAGAAGGCAGCCATTTGCAAGCCAAGGAGAAGAGCCTCAGGAGAAATCAAGTCTATTCACACCTTGATCTTGGACTTCTGGCCTCCAGAACTATGAGAAAATAAATGTTTGTTGTTTAAGCCAAGCAGACAATAGTATTTTGTTATGGTAGCCCTAGCAAACTAATAATACATAACAATACTAATATTTCTATTTTTGCTCAGCTTCTCGTATTAGCTTTCTATGGCTATTATAATAAATTAGCACAAATTCTATAGCTTAAATCAATAGAAATTTATCTCCTCACTCTTCTGGAGGCTGTAAGTCCAAAATCAGCATCCCTGGGCCAAAATCAAGGTGTCCACAGAGTTATAAGCTTTTCAAAGGCTCTAGAGGAAAAAACTGCTTCTTGTTTCTTCTAGTTTCTGGTAGCTGCTGGAATTCCTTGGCCATTACTCCAATCTCTGCCTTCGTGGTCACACTGCTTACTCTTCTGTGTAAAATGTCCCTCTGCCTCTGTCAATAAGGTCACTTGGCACTGCATTTAGGCCTGTCTGCATAATCCAAAATAATCTGCCCATATCAAGATTCTAAATTGAATCCCACCTCCAAAGTCTATTCTGTCATATAAAATAACATATACAGGCTTGGGGGATTTGATATTGATATCTTTGGGGGCCATTATTCAGCTAACTACACTTATTTCTTCTTTTTTCTTTCCTCCCTTTTGTATTTTATTATTTCCTCCCCTTCCCTTTGAATTTTTCCTCCCTTCCCTCCCTTCCTTTCTTTTTGAGCTTCTTTTCCAAGAGGCTGAAAGGGGCTAAATGATTCTTTGTCACATTCCTCCACTAAGATGATAACACAGCTGTGACAAGACCTCCCAAGCCAGGTTTCTTTTTCACTGCATTATATACAATGTCTCCAGTGTAGAGTTATGTAAAACCAAAGAGAGCCATGCTGTCACCATGACACCAAATGAAGATCCTCAGTACTCTCTGTGCATTGCTGCAAGTGTTACATCTTAAGAAATTAGTGCATTTCACACTGTGCTGTATCTCAGGCAGAGGAAATGCTTGATTGTGATGATCATTAAAAGTACAGCCAAGAATGAGAGGAAACAGGTTTTGTTAATAAGTGTGTGTCCAAAAGTACAATATGTATGGATTACCAACATAATGAGTGTTTTTCAAAATTGGCTACTCTCAATTTTTTTTAAGGATTTTATTTATTTATTCTCAAGAGAGAGAGTGCATGTGCACAGGATGGGGGAGGGAAGAGTAGAGGGAGAAGGAGAAGCAGACTCCATGCTGACTGCAGAGCCCGATATAGGCTCTATCTTGGGACCCTGAGATCATGACCTGAGCTAAAACCAAGAGTCAGACGCTTAACCAACTGAGCCACCCAGGCAACCCTACTCTGAATTTCAATTATTAACTTAGTCTTTGTCATATTTCAGCTATAATCTCACAGCATACAAATGAAAATGAAAAAATTAGAAAAATGTCAGTTTATACATTCGACTATACAGTGCCATAAATGTGCATATGCTTTTTCCCCAGCTGAATCAATCTGCAACTTTGACATAACGTAGACACATCTATAGTTAAAATTTTATCTTTGTATTGTCAAGTAAATATTTTGAGAGGCAGAAGACTTGAATACCCTTAGGACTTTGGCAGACTATAACCTGGAGACAGTTACTTAGCTATAGCTCTAACTCACTAACAATAAGATTAATAAGAGACATCCTTACATTCAATAAATAGAGGAAATTTTCCGAGAAAGTCACGTATTAATTTTCCTTTTTAAGTGAATTAAATTGTAACAACTGCCAAGGGAACAGAAAACAATGTAAGCAACTGACCAACTTGATTCTCCCTCATGCATATTCTTGTTTTTCATCTAATAATGTCTGACTCTGCTCAGACATTGTGATTGAATATTCACAAGTAGACTCTCTGCTGAGTGGAGCCCACCGTGGGGCTCAGTCTCACAACCCTGAGATCATGGCCTGAACCAAAACCAAGAGTCAGATGCTTAACCGACTGAGCCTCTCAGGCACCCTAAGTCTGAGAACTAAGATGGGGTGTTTAGAACAAGAGTTATATCTAATGAAGATGCCCGCCCAGTGTCTATCAACTTTCTCCTCCATTTTATAGGAAGTCCGAGACTGCAACGACAAAAAGTGAGACTATAAAATGAATAATAAAAAAGTAGGTGATTGAAGAGAATTTTCCAACATAATCTGCCTTAGAAATTGTTCCCACAACTTGAAATAATTAGAGAATATAGCAAAGTTGAGTTGAGTCTGGGAAGATAGAACTCCTCAAGTCATTGGGAACCATTAGAAAGTTGAATGCGCTTCAAGTTGAGTGCAGAGGTGATAGAACCACTCACAGTGTTTCGCTGGTTTGGAGGGATCCAACATGAAGTTATCCTGGAAGGAGCTCATGTGCCATACCACTCTACATCTGATCGGGTTGGAAAATTATCTCTGAGTATGCACAGAGGTTTCCATTGGCTAAGCAGATATACAGCTTGCTAATAACACTTTAATCAAGCCTTTCCTAATGTGCATTCATGATTACTGTAGGAGACAAACTATGATCGTATGCAGAAATTAGTACAAATCCATTTCTTTTTTTTCATTTCTTTTTGAATTGTACACCTACCAGATTTAAGTCAACTTTAAGTTAAACAGCTTTCCTTCCCCATAGTTTAAGAACTTCTGAAAATGACATTTAATATGTATTATAATATTGTGTTATTTGATGATTCATTATTTGTTACTTGATGTTAAAGTAATAAAATTCACATTGACCTCACTTAACTAAATCGCCTTCTAGTTTTTGTTTTTGCTTGTTTTTTTTGTTTGTTTGTTTGTTTTTTGTTTTGGCTTTTATCTAACCCTATAGCTTCTAATACCATAGACTTTGAAGCAATTTGTAAAATCCTGTAAGCTGGGCAGCCCCCGTGGTGCAGCGGTTTAGCACCACCTGCAGCCTGGGGTGTGATCCTGGAGACCCGGGATCGAGTCCCATGTCAGGTTCCCTGCGTGGAGCCTGCTTCTCCCTCTGCCTGTGTCTCTGCCTCTCTCTCTCTCTCTCTCTCTCTCTCTCTCTCGGTGTCTCTATGAATAAGTAAATAAAATATTAAAAAACATAAAATCCACAAGCCATGGACTTTGATCTTTTTTTTTTTTTTAATTTATTTATGATAGTCACAGAGAGAGAGAGAGAGAGAGAGGCAGAGACACAGGCAGAGGGAGAAGCAGGCCCCACGCACCGGGAGCCCGACGTGGGATTCGATCCTGGGTCTCCAGATCGCGCCCTGGGCCAAAGGCAGGCGCCAAACCGCTGCGCCACCCAGGGATCCCTGGACTTTCATTACTATATGGTAACCCATTCCCACCACTGACTAGAAAGGCACCCTTATGCTACCTTGTTAAATGTTCTCTTTCAGTTTTCTTGTTTGTTGTACCAGGGGGAAGAAATTACTATTTAGAATCCTGATTAATAGGACTGTGAAAAATGTCATTATATACCTTGTGTTGTGTTATATACAGTAAGCATTCAGAAAAGGTTAGCTGTTACAATATTCGATATATAAAACTTATTTCTCTTCTCCTAGTGACTTGATTCTTATCATAAAACAGAATGTCCACATCCTGACACAAGTTCTCTGTCTGGATTTGTTTTATTTTTTTTAACCAATTGCCTCCTCTGCCTCTTTGAAACCTATCTTGAAGACTTCCTTCATCATATACAAAAGCTTGCAGAGAGAGGAAAGAATGTAGCCTGACTTTCCTTTATAAAGTAAAATTTCTCCATTTCCATTTCGAAGTAATTGTTTTCCTCAGATTATTAGTGTATTTAGCATATTAATTTATCTTGAATATTCATTCAAGAAAAAGGAAGCTAGGGTCAGTTAGTATTCTAGGCTACATTTTCTTTTTTATGTTTTTATTTTGAGTTTCTACTCCATGGAAACACCATATAGAAGACTAAAACAAGAACAAAAATAAACTAAAATCCACAGTTGTTCCCTTTAAAGATCCCAGTTAGGGACTATACTAGAAGCTCAACTTGGCCAAATCTGGGCACAAGGAGGACTTTATCAGTTCCATCAGCCAAAGAGAAAGTGAGCAGTGTTGCAGCCAGGCCTCAGAGATGCTGGGAACAGTGGCACTCTTTTTGCCAGTCCCTGTTACTCGGGGTGGGGGGTGGCTCTCCGTTTTCTCCTGTAAGCCAGCTTCTTCCACAGGCTCTTCATTCTGGCTCCGATGGATGGCTCTTGTCCTCACAGCTTCACTGCAGAGGGGCTGAGCAGAGCTGAAGTCCCAGAGAAGCACTTCGGCTGTCTGGTATAGCAGGGTCAACACCCATCACTGTGTCTAGGAAGGTGACCACTGTGATTGGCAGCCACCACTAGAATCACTTTGTTCTAGTGAAAGAGGAAAGATGATTGTACCAGAAAATTAGAGGTGATGCTTCCAGATAATGGGAGCAGGGATGAGGGCTGCTGGGGAAAATACATAATATCTGTGTGGAAGTAGCTTTGGTGTTTGCCTGCCTGAATTTTTGTACTGAATTTCCAGTTTTCAGTCCATGTGACCTTGGAGGAGCAACACGTCTTCCCTAAGCCTGTCTCTTTATCTGAAAAATAGAGATATATAGTAAGTGTCTCATGTTCATTGTCTGGCATTCTGTAATCATCCAGTAAGTGAATTTTCTTTTTCTTTTTTTTTAAGTGAATAGATTCTTTTGGGAGTTAGTCGGGAAATTTTATTTATTTTATTTTTTCTAAGTAAGCTCTATGCCCAATGTGGGCCTTGAACTCATGACCCCAAGATCAAGAGCCACATGTTCTACTGACTGAGCCAGACAGGCACCCCAATAAGTAAATTTTCTTATTCTAATTATCACATCCTCTGCATTGGCTAAATGATCTTAATCTCTCTTTTAAATGAAGCTAATATAACTTTTCATTCTGAAACAGAGAGCTAGATCAAATTCCCATTGGGGTTCCTGCTACCAACCTGATGACAGGAGCTGAAATAAGATCTATGATTGGTGGCCTTGTTTCCCAGAAGTTACGTTACCTCCAGAGGGAGGATGCCATTTCCAGATTCCTGTCAGGAGTTGTCACCATGAACACAGTCTGTTGAACTCAAATTGGAAAAACTTGTAGAGTTATCCAGTTTTATCATAAACCCTTAGACCATATGATATGGTAGGGTCTGGGGACATGAGAAAGCTTTTAAGCTATTCTCATGTTGACTTTTTCCTGATGACGGTCTTGAATGGCTGCTTAGGGCAAGGGCTTGGGGGCAACATAAGTCTTCTCCAGAGAAGTTCTCTTACTTGGGAATGGGAAGCTAGTGAGCTAGGAAGAGTAGGATTTTGCCACTGCACACATCCCATGCAAGATAACCAAAAAAAGGTATATTTTCAAAGTCCTTAAACACTTTAAGTGCTCCTGAATTCTTAGGAATAGCTTTAGATATTTCTAGGCTTGTGAAGACTAGCAGGTTCATTCATGTTCCGCAGAATGCATCCTGTGCTGCCATACACACCTTTTCTAATGCCTGGGATACTCAGAAGCATGGGCACCTCACTCTATTGATAAGTGCAGCATACCTTCACTACTTGCATCATCTTGAAGGGAAAGGGTGTTTTCTTTATTCTAAATGCAACAGACTGACTGTGTCTTATGCTTTGAATGTTGATAACAAGTATTTTGTAAAATAAAAATAGATTTGGAGGCAAATCCCCAAGTCCACTGGCCATATGTTTACTTGAAGCAGAAAGGTACGGATAGATTGTATTGTTATCCAATGGAGGCAGTTCTCAAAATCATTTTTTACCCATATATTATTCCACTTCAAGGAGAAAGTTTAAAACAGACTCATTTTGAGTTAAATATGTAGTTTTCTATCTGGACATAATCATTTTTTCTTTGAGTGATCATTCACCTGTAAGTCCTTGGTTTAAAATTACTGCTTGGATCCTGTAGTTTTCTCCTCCTATCTTCCATCCGATACATGGCTGAATATTGCCTGTGATGTTTTCCATTTAGGCATCTATTCAGGTCATTTTGGTCAAGTTATTCCTCACAAGAAAGACAAAACCATTTTCTAGAATGTTGTATGCAGCATTCATTCTAATTTCCCTTCCTATGATTGATTGCATATTTTTCTTATGTAACATCAGTTTGGTGCTAAAGTGAAACGTGGAGATTTACATATCTCTTTCCAAAAAAATATATATTATCCATGAATCTAAAGCAATTAAAAACAACAGCAACAACACTGGAGAGTGTAGCAGAATGTGGGAGAAATCTTGATTTCCTCCTCCCCCTCCCCTAAATCTCAGACACAGCATGTTCGTTTGTTAGACCAGAGGGGTACCATCTGAAATGGTGAGCAGCACAGTGTGCAGAGGGATTTGCATGACAACACTGCACTCAAAAGTAAACCTCCGCATGACAGGTGTTTGACCCAGGTCATAAAGGGCTGATGTAACGTGAGATACTGATTTCTGCCTCCTGGAAACATCCTCAAGGAGCTTGTGCTGAGAAACCATGCCATACTGGCTGAATCTGCAAATCCCTTAAGATTCCCAACTCTACCCTCTCGAAGTATAATCTCCTGCAGCCAAGGGACCCCCTTCTTTTCCCTGGTTACCTTAAGTGGCTTTACCAGTGAGGTTGTTACTTTACCCTTGATTTGCTACATGGGGTTGTGAGTTGATGAGTCATTTGTGAATGCCGCGAGGGTATAAAGCTCAAGATTTCAGTGCCTGGTTTACTGATCACCACACACCAGGTACAGCAGCCCCGGTGGGCAGCAAACATCCAGGCGGCCTTACGGGGAAACAGAGAAAGCCCATTCCCTTCTCAGACTTGTAGATGTGACCCTACAACCACCAGGCTGTTGATGCCTGGTCAGGGCGGGAATTGCTTGCTCATAAGAAGCAACTGATAAATGATAAATCATAAGAACATCTCTGCAAAAACCTACCATAAATATGACCAGCAGATAAGGCTCCCCACTGCTTTTCTCACAAAGAAATTTAACACTCTATTCCTGGGGAATAAAATGGGATGTGGGCCCATCAATTCTAGCAATTTATGCTTTTGAGTAATCAAGCCCTTTTTTTTTTTTTCCTGAAAACTGTGTGGAAATTTAGTGGACTATCCCAAGCATATTTATTAGTTTCCTGCTGGCTTTTTTCTTCTTTACTTTCTGTGCCTCATTCCAGGAGCACTTTGAAAATTTTTCTTACCCTTCAACCATAGCCTCTCCTGCTTCAGCATCACCGGGTCACACGCTCATTTAGTAAATAGGAAAGACCAGGCACCAAGCAGCTCTGACTTTCAAGATGCCCAGCAGAGGGAAGAGGACACGTGGAAGAAAACCAGAATTGCAGCGCTCTACCATGGGATGAAAACTGAGCAGCTCTGAGTCAGCCTGAGGATGATGAGGATGCCTATGAGGAAGGGTTAGCATCAAGCTAGCCGATTCTTGAGTAACAGATAAGGGTTAGCCAGAAAGATCGGCCTATGGGAGGAAAAGAAATCCTAACAGGTGAAAGGGCATGGTCAAATACTCAGAAGATTGAGGGATCTTAGCACACAGAAAGAACTGAATATAGATGGTGGATATGAAGCAAGTGATGTGTGTGTATGTGTGTGTGTGCATGTGTGCACTCATGTGCACATGTTCACACACATGCGGTAGAGGTGGTGGGGATGACACAGTGGAAGGTAAGTCTGTGACTTTATAGGTTACCTGGCTTAATACAGCGTTCAAATGTTTTTTAGGGCATAGGGGATAATTTCACTACAAACAAAGAACATTAAATCATTTCTTTCTCTCATGAATATGAGCATCAAACATAAAAAAGCAAAACTGAAACAAACATGTGATGGCCTTTATATAGGCATAAATCCAGAAAGAGATGAAGAGATTGAAAGAAGGTAAGGACTGAGGTAGAGGGGCAGTTTCTTTTTTTTTACTTTTTTTTTTTTTTTTTTTTTGGAGGGTCAGTTTCTAAGCTCCTCTTGTTCAGAATCTTTGCAGTGTGATTTTATTACTATTATTATTTGAAGTGCTGCACATATATACTGCTTTCAATGTCGACCCTAACAGTTGACTAAAGATTCAAATATTGACTGACTCCAATTTATGCATTATGTCCCCAAATCCCATTTGTAAGTCTGTGGTTTGCTCATAATGTGTTCGCCCATAGAAACAGCATAACAAAACCCACACCCACATCCCAAGCCCATTTTCCTACTGTATACTTGAGGAACAGAGCTCCTGAGTCCCTACTACTATGTATGTCTAGTTGGAACTAAGCTATCTCACCTCCTGCATGACCCAAAGTCACCTCAGTCAATATACATATGACTACGTCATCATCTCCCCTTAGGCTCCTGACCTCACACTTGCTCTTCCCTCTCTGCCTCTACCCTGACTCACTGCACCTCCATCATCTAGATACCTGGGTTGGAATACTTGCAGTCATTCCTCCTTTATATTCCACATTCCATCAGTCACTAAATCCACTAATCTAAGGGCCACTCTGACCTATTCCTTCCCAGCACCCAACTGCGCTAACCGAGGCCGTCATCTTTCTCCCCGGATCAGTGACTACAATAGCCAAGCTTTCTTGAATTAGGCCTAGAGTGACCTCACTAAGCTGTACTATCTTCACATCCTAAATCCTTCCAGTGGCTCCATATTACCTTCCAGATGGGGTCCAATACTAACACCATGCACAAGGCATCTTAGTGCACACCAACTTGTGTCCTACGTTCCAGTCCCGTGAAACAATTGGTTGCCTCTCAGATAGGCCGGATATGTTATACCTCCTCTATGCCTTTCAGTATTCCTCTCACCTTATCTCCTATCATTTCCTTGTCCTCTTTCAGAAATCAGGCCAGATATTACATCTCAAAGTCTTCATTATCTATTTAACAATTATTAAACACCTAGGTATTAAACACATGATGTCTGGCATTGTGAGAGAACTCAGAGATACAACAATAAACAAGAAAACAGTCTCTGCCCTCAGGAGCTTTGATGGGATAGAATTGAGCAAATAGATACTTATATACAGGTAATTAGATCAGGGAAAGAGAGACTGTATTGGAGCACTTGAGAGTATTTAATCAAAACTAGAGAGAAAGATGCTGAGAAGAAGTGACTTCTAAGCCAAGACCTGAAGAATAAATAGAAGTGACCACCAGGCAAATGTGGAAGGAAGTAGGAGGAAAAGTGTTAGCCAAGGTCTAAAGACAGACACAGTAACATAATTTACAGGGCCTGGTACAAAATGAAAATGTGGGGCCTTTCAGTCAAAAGAGAAGGGGAAAAAAGTGCTCTTAATGGTATGAAAATATAAAATTGTTTCCTTCCATGGTCTCTCTCAACCCATCATGATGCTGCTGTTGCCTCCTTTTTTTCTTTTTTCTTTCTTTCTTTTTTTTTTTTCTATGTCACATTTCCTTCTGTAAGGGAATACTGGCAGTACAAATACAAACTCTCATAGGTTCCTGGGAGCCTGGCCTGAGATTGGGGGCACATGTGGCCCACTGGCAGCATGTTCCATCTCCCACAAGCAGCCAAACGAATGAGACTTCTGAAAGTAGGGAAGCTACGTTAGGCACCTCATTTCCCATGGATCACAGATGAGCAACTCCAAAGAGATTTCAACCTTCATGCTGAGAGAGTCAGTTCTTATTTGAATCGAGGTGACTGAAAGGCTTGGCCTTTCCAAGTTGACTCTGAATACACTGTGGCACTGATAGCCTGGAGCATGGACAGGCATTGCCATATCCTGTCCTAGAATGCCATGGGCACAGTCACCTGACTCCAACTTTGTGCCTCTCCAAGCTCCACAGGGTGGAAGGCAGCACTGGTTGCTGGGTGGGTAAGAAGAGGGAGAGGCTTTATAGAGCAAAGAGCACCAGGGGTAGAGATTTGGTTCTCCCAGGGAGGCCAGGAAGTGACAAAAGGTGGGGATGTCTGAGTGAAGGCTTCAAGCCCTATCGCATCCTCCATTGACCCACGAGTCTTCAAATAAAAACACAAATTCAAACATAAGTTTATTAAGAATTTCAAGATGACTTATGGAAAATTGGCATAAGGAGATGAGTTTTGTGGATCATTTCTCCACTAAAACAACCATAACTGGTGAAAATTATATATACATACATACACACAGCATGTTTGTTTGTGGCAAACATTTAAAGTCCCCAGAAACTGTTGTAAGGACATGTATCAAATTATATATTTTTTTTTTCAGGAAAACTACCAAATCTCAATCAGTAGAGTGAGAGTCTATGGCATTTGAACCACAGCTTCTTCCCTATATCTCCCTCCCCAGTTCAGTGTGATGGAAGCTCCACTCTGATAGGATGTAGTCAAAAACACAGACCTTTCACTCCTCCCAAGCCCTAGTTCAGGACGATGTTATCACCCCAAAAGAGAGAGGATAGCAGCATTTCTCAATCTCAATAGGTTGCAGTTGCAGAGACTCTATTCCATGAAAGACCTGAGATCTGGGGGATCTCCTTCTCCATCCAGCTCCCACTTATAGGGCAGAGCCTCACTCTAGCCTTGGCAGGCTACAATATTGGGGCTCTAATCACCATCACCCCAGCTCACTCATTGGGTGGAGGTTCTATGCTGGAAGGAGTAATCAAGAAGACCAGAAGATGGTGTCTTAGCCTAGTACTCTGCTCGTTAAGCAGAGGTGTCACTCTGAGAGAACTGGGCCACATTTTATACCCTTAGCTCTGGATCAGTAATGGTTTTGCTCAGGGTAAGAGAAAGGCTGTAAGAAGAGAGAGCTCTAAAGCTCTCCCCAAAGGAAACTGTTTCATTTTGAATGGAATGTGGATAGTTCAAGGCTAAGGGTGCTACCCAAGCCATAGTGGTAATCAATTATTATTATTATTTTTAAAGCTTTTATTTATTCATGAGAGACACACAGAGAGAGGCAGAGACACAGGCAGAGGGAGAAGCAGGCTCCCTGCAAGGAGCCCAGTGAAGGACTCAATCCCAGATCCCGGGATCATGCCCTGAGCCGAAGGCAGATGCTCAGCTGATGAGCCACCCAGGCATCCCAGTGGTAATCAATTACAAAGAAGCTGGTTGCTGAAAGAGAATAGCAAGCTAAACTCTAAATCAGCTAGATATATATCAGACAATCAAGGAAGGAGATGGCTAAGAAGAGACTGATCATAGGGTTGGAACAAATTTCAAAAGCTAGCCTCAAAGATTACCTCTGCAGGGGTGCCTGGGTGATCAGTCAGTTAAGCACGGGACTCACTCTTGATTTCAACTCAGCTCATGATCTCAAGGTTGTGAGATCCAGCCCCATGTTGGACTCCTCACTAGGTGTGGGGCCTGCTTAAGATTTTCTCTTTCCCTCTTCCTCTGTCCTTCTCCCCCACCTTTGGCACACACATGCTCTCCCTCTCTCTTAAAACAACCAAAACAAAAAAGAAAAGAAAGATCACCTCTGCAGAAGAGACAGACTGTAATGGGATCAGACTGTGGAGCAATTTATGCCTCAGGGCAAGACTGAAACCAACAGCAAAATCAGCCAGTAATTAATGAAGCCTAACAGCTGCATGTGAATCCAACTGAAGCAGAGAGCTTAGAGAGACCAGGAAAAGAAACAAGAGTCCTGCTGAAGCCACTATCATCCCACGGTGAATGTGTGCATGCCGAAGGCTGTGCCCTCTGAAGAATTACATCACAAGGTACATCCTGCTGGGGAAACAGACTTCACTAAAATAGTCCTGCCAAGCCACTAAACAAATTAGCAAACAACAATGAGCCCAAGAGGAGCGTATTAGTATGCGGAATTGCTACATTATCGAAAATGCTAAGTATCCAAGAAAAAAAAAACAAGAAAATATGACCCATGCATAAAAAACTCACATCAAATGTTGCAACTAATGATAAATCACTAAATGTATTTGCCCTACGGATGTTCACTCTCACCACTTCTATTTAACATTGCATTGCTCCTATCTAGGACAATTAAGCAAGAAAACTAAATAAAAGATATCCAGATTGGAAAGGAAGAAGTAAAGCTATGTTTCTTTGTAGATAACATGACATCTTATACAGGAACTTATAAGGAATCCATTCATAAAAAACAACTAAAGCTAATATATGATCGATTTTAGCCAAGTTGTGGGATACAAGATCAATATACGAAATCTATTTGATTCCTATACACTAGCAACAAAAAAATCTGAAAATTAAATTAAGAACACAATTCCATTTATAAGAGCATGTTAAAAAGGATGACACTTAGAATAAACTTCACAAGAGAATTATAAAACTGATATTCTGAAAACTGCAAATATTGTTTTAAAAGAAATTAAAGAAGGTCTAAATGAATGGAAAGACAGCCCATGTTCATGAAGCAAAAAACTCAATATTCTTAAAGTGGTAATTTTCCATAATTTGATTTATAGAGTAAATCCAATCTTTGTTAAAATCTCAGTTGGATTTTTTGCAAAAATTGACAAGTTGATAATAAAATTAATATGGAAATTCAAGGAGCACAGAATGGCTAAAATGATCTTGAAAAAGAAAAAAGCAAAGTTGGAGGATTCACACTTCTCAACTGCAAAACTTACTATAAAGCTCAAGTAACAGATCTTGGCATAGTCAGAAATACAGAACAGTGAAACAGAATTGATAATCCTGAATAAACTTTTACATTTATGGTGACAATTATGCTAAGACAATTCAATAGGAAAAGAACAGTCTTTTCAACAAACGGTACTTGAGCAACTGGATATCTGCATGCAAAGCAATGAAATTATATCTCTTTTCTTACACCATTCACAAAATTAACTCAAAATAGGTCATAAACCAAATGTAAGAACAAAAATTCTAATCTTAGAAGAAAAAATAAGAGTAAATCTTTATGACCTTGGATTAAGCAAAGCCTTTTTAGACATGACACTAAAAGCACAAGGAACAAAAGAAAAAAATAGATAAATCAGACTTCATCAAAATTAAAACATTTGTACTTCAAAAGGCACCATAATGAAAGTGAAAAGAAACCCAAGAATGGGAGAAAATATTTGCAATTCATAATTCTGATAAAGTGCTTACATCCATAATATATGAAGAACTCTTACAAATCAACCATAAATGAGAGATAATCTAGTTAGATTACTGCAAGGACTTTCCTTTTATTGTCGATTAGAACAAATGTCCAAAATTAGAACATTTTGAAAAATGATTGATGTGATTTGTTTTATGTTCTTGAAGATCACCTTGTCTGTAGTATGGATAATTAACTGTATAGCAGCAAAAGTGGATGTAGTGAGGCCATTCAGGGAGCTAGTGCAGAAAACTAAGGGGGAGATGGTGGTAGCTTAGACTTACCATGACAGCTGTGGAGGTGCTGAGAAGTGGTCAGATTGAAGATGCATTTGAATATGCTGCTACACAGTTAAGACCGAAATTTGCTTATTACATGTTTTAGTGTTAGTCGCCTACATAATTGCTCTATGTTAATGTGAGTGAGTGGGTGTATTTATAAAACTTTTTTTGTAATTGTATGTTGCCGGATCTTGCTAACTAAGTCCAGGGTGCTATCTGTATAAAACATTTCATAATGCCCCAGAATGTTGGATAGACTACTCGAGAAAGGAGAAATTATTTCTAAAACAGCATCTTGCATCGTTGTAATACAACTGAGGATTGATTACCTAGGGAACTAGCTTTCTAAGAAGTGGCTCAGGGGATTGGATTTTGGAACCAAATCTGAGCTTTATCCCTTGCTTGCTGTGTTATCATGGCTAAGTTATTAATATTTCAAAACTTAAAGGTATCTTGTATAGAATGGATAAAATTACAACTTTTTGCAGGTTTGCTGAGAAAATCATATGTTTTGGTATATTTAAAAAGCCCGGGGGGTGAGTTGAGCATCTGACTCTTGATCTCAGCTTAGCTTTTGATCTCAGGATCATGAGTTCAAGCCCCACATTGGACTCCATGCTGGGCATAGAAGCTACTTTAGATAGATAGATAGATAGATAGATAGATAGATAGATAGATAATAAATAGCCTGATATAGAACAGAAAGTTCATAAGCAATAACCAATATAAGTCATTCTAATGCAATTCTATATCAAGGATCTTTGGGTTTTCAATAATTCTCTTTGTAAACAAACAAATCTGTAGATATTGTGAATGATATTACTATTCAGGTCAGAGACCTTTGTTTTAAAATTTTTCACTTTAGTGGTCCTTTTGTTTTATTTCGTTCTGATCTTTCTTTTCAACTTCTGGTCTCTGACCTCAGCAGAATCATCTAGGGTGAAATTTACTTAGGTGGTGGTTGATATTCTTGACACAGCCTGCTCATACAGCCACTCTGCACTGAGCAAAATGACTAGAAGGAAGAACTCACGGCAAGAGAAAGAATCATAAACAGTCCTCTCTCCCACAGAGCTACAGAATTTGGATTACAATTTGATGTCAGAAAGCCAATTCAGAAGCACAACTATAAAGCTACTGGTGGCTCTGGAAAAAAGCTTAAAGTATTCAAGAGACTTCATGACTGCAGAATTTAGATCTAATCAGGGCAAAATTAAAAATCAATTAAATGAGTTGCAATCCAAATGGGAGGTCCTAATGACAAGGGTTAATAAGGTAGAAGAAAGAGTGAGTGACAGAAGACAAGTTGATGGCAAAGAAGGAAGCTGAGGAAAAAAAGAGAAAAACAAAAGACCATGAGGAAAGGTTAAGGGAAATAATTGACAGCCTCAGAAGGAAAAATCTGTGTAGAATTGGGGTTCCAGAGGGTGCTGAAAGGGACAGAGGACCAGAAAGTGTATTTGAACAAATCATAGCTGAGAACTTCCCTAACCTGGGGAAGGAAACAGGCATAAAGATCCAGGAGATAGAGAGATCCCCCCCTAAAATCAATAAAAACTGTTCAACACCTCGACATTTAATAGTGAAACTTGCAAATTCCAAAGATAAAGAGAAGATCCTTAAAGCACTGAGAGACAAGAGATCCCTAACTTATATGGAGAGAAATATCAGATTAACAGCAGACCTCTCCACAGAGACCTGGCAGGCCAGAAAGGGCTGGCAGGATATATTCAGGGTCCTAAATGAGAAGAACATGCAGCCAAGAATACTTTATCCAACAAGGCTGTCATTCAGAATAGGAGAGATAAAGAGCTTCCAAGATAGGTAGAAACTGAAAGAATATGTGACCACCAAACCAGCTTTGCAAGAAATATTAACGGGGACTCTTGTAAAAGAAAGAGGAAGCCCAAAGAAATAAGCCACAAAAACAGGGACTGAATAGTTATTATGATGACACTAAATTCATAATTTTCAATAGTAACTCTGAACGTGAATAGGCTTAATGATCTCATTAAAGACGCAGGGTTTCAGACTAGATAAAAAAGCAAGACCCACCTATTTGCTGTCTACAAGACACTCTTTTTAGACCTAAGGACACCTACAGCCTGAAAATGAAAGATTGGAGAACGATTTACCATTCAAATGATCCTCAAAAGAAAGCAGGGGTAGCAATCCTCATATCAGATAAATTAAAGTTTATGCCAAACACTGTAGTAAAAGATGAAGAGGAACACTATATCATAGTTAAAGGATCTATCCAACAAGAAGATCTAGCAATCATGAATATTTATGCCCCTAATTTGGGAGCTGCCAAGTATATCAATCAATTAATAACCAAAGTAAAGACATACTTAGATAATAATACACTAATACTAGGAGACTTCAACATGGTGCTTTCTGCAAATGACAGATCTTCTAAGCACAACATCTCCAAAGAAACAAAAGCTTTAAATGATACACTGGACCAGATGGATTTCACAGATATATACAGAACTTTGCATCCAAACGCAACTGAATACACATTCTTCTCAAGTGCACATGGAACTTTCTCCAGAATAGATCACATACTGGGTCACAAATCAGGTCTCAACCAATACCAAAGGATTGGGATTGTCCCCTGCCTATTTTCAGACCATAATGCTTTGAAACTTGAACTCAATCACAAGAAGAAATTTGGAAGAAACTCAGACACATGGAGGTTAAAGAGCATCTTGCTAAAAGATGAAAGGGTCAACCAGGAAATTAGAGAAGAATTAAAAAGATTCATGGAAATTAAAGAAAATGAAGATACAACTGTTCAAAATCTTTGGGATACAGCAAAAGCAGTCCTGAGAGGGAAATACATCGCAACACAAGCATCCCTCAAAAAATTGTAAAAAACTCAAATACACAAGCTAACCTCGCACCTAAAGGAACTGGAGAAAGAACAGCAAATAAAACCTACAACAAGCAGAAGAGAGTTAATAAAGACTCGAGCAGAACTGAAAGAAATAGAGACCAGAAGGACTGTAGAACAGATCAACAAAACCAGGAGTAGGTTCTTTGAAAGAATTAATAAAATAGATAAACCATTAGCCAGCCTTATTAAAAACAAAAGAGAGGGGATCCCTGGGTGACTCAGCGGTTTAGCGCCTGCCTTCGACCCAGGGCATGATCTTGGAGTCCCAGGATCGAGTCCCGCGTCGGGCTCCTTGCATGGAGCCTGCTTCTCCCTCTTCCTGTGTCTATGCCTCTCTCTCTGTGTGTCTTTCATGAATAAATAAATAAAATCTTAAAAAAAAAACAAAAAAAGAGAAAAGACTCAAATTAATAAAATCATGAATGAAAAAGGAGAGATCACAACCAAATACCAAAGAAATACAAATGATTTAAAAAACATATTATGAGCAGCTATCTGCTAATAAATTAAGCAATCTAGAAGAAATGGACGCATTTCTGGAAAACCACGAACTACCAAAACTGGAACAGGAAGAAATAGAAAACCTGGACAGGCCAATAACCAGGGAGGAAATTGAAGCAGTCATCAAAATCCTCCCAAGACACAAAAGTCCAGGGCCAGATGGCTTCCCAGGGGAATGCTATCAAACGTCTAAAGAAGAAACAATACCCAGTCTATTAAATCCATTCCAAAAGATAGAAAGGGATGGAATACTTTCAAACTCATTCTATAAGGCCAGCATCACCTTAATTCCAAAACCATACAAAGACCCCACCAAAAAGGAGAATTATAGACCAATATCCCTGATGAACACAGATGCAAAAATTCTCAACAAGATACTAGCCAATAGGATCCAACAGTACATTAAGAAGATGATTCTCCATAACCAAGTGGGATTTATCCCTGGGTTGCAAGGCTGGTTCAACACTCATAAAACAATCAATATGATAGATCCTATCAACAAGAGAAAAAACAAGAACCATATGATCCTCTCAATAGATGCAGAGAAAGCATTTGACAAAATACAGCATCCATTCCTGATCAAAACTCTTCAGAATGTAGGGATAGAGGGAATATTCCTCAGCATCTTAAAGCCATCTACAAAAAGCCCACAGCAAATATCATTCTCAATGGGGAAGCACTGGGAGCCTTTCCCCTAAGATCAGGAACACGACAGGGATATTCACTCTCACCACTGCTACTCAATATAGTACTAGAAGTCCTTGCCTCAGCTATCAGACAACAAAAGGAAATAAAAGGCATTCAAACTGGCAAAGAAGAAGTCAAACTCTCCATCTTCACAGATGACATGATACTGTACATAGAAAACCCAAAAGACTCCATCCACCCCAAGATTGCTAGAACTCAGCAATTCGGCAGTGTGGCAGGATAGAAAATCAATGCCCAGAAATCAGTGACATTTCTATATACCAACAATGAGACTGAAGAAGGAGAAATTAAGGAATCAATCCCATTTACAATTACACCCAAAAGCATAAAATACCTAGGAAAAAAACTAACCAAGGAGGTAAAGGATCTAAACCCTAAAAACTACAGAACACTTCTGAAAGAAATGGAGGAAGACACAAAGAGATGGAAAAATATTCCATGCTCATGGATTGGAAGAGCTAATATTGTGAAAATGTCTATGCTACCCAGGGCAATTTACATGTTCAATGCAATTTCTATCAAAATACCATGGACTTTATTCAGAGAGTTGGAAAAATCATCTTAAGATTTGTGTGGAATCAGAAAAGACCCTGAATAGCCAGGGGAATATTAAAAAATAAAACCAGAGCTGGGGGCATCACAATGCCAGATTTCAGGTTGTACTACAAAGCTGTGGTCATCAAGACAGTGTGGTACTGGCACAAAAACAGACACATAGATCAATGGAACAGAATAGAGAACCCAGAAATGGGCCCTCAACTCTATGGTCAACTAATATTTGACAAAGCAGGAAAGACTATCCCCTGGAAAAAAGACAGTCTCTTCAATAAATGGTGCTGGGAAAATTGGACATCCACATGCAGAAGAATTAAACTAGACCATTCTCTTACAGTGTACACAAAGATAAACTCAAAATGGATGAAAGATCTAAATGTGAGACAAGAATCCATCAAAATTCTAGAGAAGAACACAGGCAACACCCTTTTTGAACTTGGCCACAGCAACTTTTTACAATATACATCTATAAAGGCAAGGGAAGCAAAAGCAAAAATGAATTATTGGGACTTCATCAAGATAAAAAGCTTCTGCACAGCAAAAGAAACAGTCAACAAAACTAAAAGACAACCTATACAATGGGAGAAGATATTTGCAAATGACATATCAGATAAAGGGCTAGTATCCAAGACCTATAAAGAACTTATTAAACTCAACAGCAAAGAAACAAACAATCCAATCAGGAAATGAGCAAAAGACATGAAGAGAAATCTCACAGAGGAAGACATACACATGGCCAACAAACACATGAGAAAATGCTCCACATCCCTTGCCATCAGGGAAATACAAATCAAAACCACAATGAGATCCCACCTCACACCAGTGAGAATGGTGAAAATTAACAAGAGAGGAAACAACAAATGTTGGAGAGGATGTAGAGAAAGGGGGACCCTCTTGCACTGTTGGTGGGAATGCGAACTGGTGCAGCCACTCTGGAAAACTGTGTGGAGGTTCCTCAAAGAGTTAAAAATAGACCTGCCCTACGACCCAGCAATTGCACTGCTGGGGATTTACCCCAAAGATGCAGATGCAGTGAAACGGCGGGACACCTGCACCCCGATGTTTCTAGCAGCAATGTCCACAATAGCCAAACTGTGGAAGGAGCCTCGGTGTCCATCGAAAGATGAATGGATAAAGAAGATGTGGTTTATGTATACAATGGAATATTACTCAGCCATTAGAAACGACAAATACCCACCTTTTGCTTCGACGTGGATGGTACTGGAAGGTATTATGCTGAGTGAAGTCAGTCAATCGGAGAAGGACAAACATTGTATGTTCTCATTCATTTGGGGAATATAAATAATAGTGAAAGGGAATATAAAGGAAGGGAGAAGAAATGTGTGGGAAATATCAGAAAGGGAGACAGAACATAAAGACTCCTAACTCTGGGAAACGAACTAGTGGTGATGGAAGGGGAGGAGGGTGAGGGGTGGGGGTGAATGGGTGACGGGCACTGAGGGGGGCACTTGACGGGATGAGCACTGGGTGTTATTCTGTATGTTGGTAAATTGAACACCAATAAAAATAAATTTATTATTAAAAAAAAAAAGAAACGACAAATACCCACCATTTGCTTCAACGTGGATAGAACTGGAGGTATTATACTGAGTAAAGTAAGTCAATCGGAGAAGGACAAACATTACATGGTCTCATTCATTTGGGGAATATAAAAAATAGTGAAAGGGAATAAAAGGGAAAGGAGAAAATGAGTGGGAATATCAGTGAGGGTGACAGAACCTGAGAGACTCCTAACTCTGGGAAACGAGCAAGGGGCAGTAGAAAGGGAGGTGGGCAGGGGCTTGGGGTGACTGGGTGATGGACGCTGAGGGGGGCACTTGACGGGATGAGCACTGGGTGGGTGTTATATGTTGGCAAATCGAACTCCAATAAAACATAAACAAAAAAATATACAAAATAAATAAATAAATTTCTGTTTACTGAAAAAGAAAAAATAAGAAATGCGGGATATTGCTAAAATAGTATGTATACATGTTCACATACACACCAAAATGGAAACCTAAGAAGTCTAATATGTCTTCTATTCTAAAACATTTGGTGATTAATCAGAGGCCATGCAACACCAAATCTAGTATTGGGGAATCAACAAATCTAAACTGGGGAATTAATTTGGGTCACTTATCCTTTCAGTGATCTTAAGACCCAGTGAAAGAGGACTAAGAAGTTCCATCAGTTTACTTATTAAGCTGCCTTGAGGATTCATTCAGATAATCATATGACTCTCGCCAAATACTTAATAACTAACTGATACTTTTACTTACAATGATGTTTTCTAAATTTTGTTCTTGGATTTGTAATTAATATTAGTTTGAAGGCTCTGAGATGCAGCAAATAAATATATTCAATGTAAAATAAAATAAGACAAAAAAATATATATATTCAATGTGTTCTAAAAAAATAAAAATAAAAAAATAAAAAGAGGGAGACAAGAAGACACAAAGACACACATGAAAAAAGCTATGTGAAGACAGAGGCAAAGATTGTCATTATGCTGCCACAAGTCAAGGAACATGAGTAGCCACCAGAAGCTAAAAGAAGCAAGGAAAATTCTCCCCTGGAGCCTTTGTAAGGAGTGTAGGTAGCCCTGCTGACATCTTGATTTCAGACCTGGCTTCCAGAAGTATGAGAGAACAGATTTCTGTTGTTTCAAGCCATCTAATTTCTGGTAATTTGCTATTGAAGCCCTAGGAAACCAACTTACCAGGCGAACATATCTCCAGAAACAAAAGCTCAGAGAATATTATTTTCACAAACCCTTCCTGAAGAATCAAATGAAGAAATAAGTCCACACAATTAAAATGACTAGAACAGTGTTAACATAAATATTAATTACATTTTAACCTATAAACATAAATCAAAATGATGGTTATAAGGAAAAGATGATAGTAATGATGATACTTTCTGACACTACAGGTAGAGAGTATAAATATACAAAATAGTAGAGAAATGAGGAAAATGTAAATAAAATAGAGTAAGTTCCTAGGTTGCCTTATGGCTATGAACAGTGAATAAAAATATATTACTTCATATTAGATGATGGGGAGCAGATAATTTTAGGTAATCTCAATATTGCTCATAATGCAAAGTCAAAGACAATAACTAAAAATTAGATGGAATAAACATAATAAAAAATAGTAGTTTAATGATACCAATTAGAGCAAAAGATGTTAACTTTTTTATACATCAAAATACAAAATGTGTGTGTGAGACAGAGACACAGAAAGAAACAGAGAATGAAACAAATGGCAACTTGCAAAACCATATATATGCATGTGCATATAAATAAACAATTTTAAGAATGTCAAATAGGTTTAACATCCTACTTAAAGGAGAAAAATAAGATTTGTTTACAAAATAAAACATAACACTGTGATGTATAATGAAAAGACAGCTAATATATTTTTTTTTAATGTAGGCATGGATAAACATGTAAATGCAAATAAAAAGAAAGTAAAGGTCCTAAACCTAATAACTGAAAAAGTAGATGTCAAACAAAACATTAAAACAGACAGATAAGAGTACTTTATAATGCTAAAGGTGACATTCTCAATGAATATAAAACAGGCATTAATATTTATGCACCTAATAATTTAACAAAGCTAAATTTATTGTAAAAACCTGAAAATATGAGGAGAAATAGAGTGAAACTGAGTATTGCTAGGAGATTTTCAAAAAGTTGATCAAGTAAACCAAAAAATGTTATGCCTATAGAAGACTTCAACAACATAATAAATCAGGTATATCTTATTGATATAAATATTAAACTCTGAGAATCACAAACTCATATTTTCAATTGCACACAGAAAGTTTATGAAAATTAACCATGGTTTACTTAAGACACACAGATACATATACACACGCACTCCATTCTTGTAAGTCATGAATAGCTTTCAGAATCCATAATATGATAAAACCAGAAAATTTCACCAGCATACCTACCCTAAAATAGTATGCAAAACAAGTTTTCTAAAAAGAAGAAACTGATCAAAGAAGAAACCCTGGAGTATCAGGAAGTTTGAAAGTACGTGATAAGCAAAAATGTGAGTAAAAACAATAAATCTTCCTTCACCTCTTGCATTTTCTAATTTATGAATGACAATGGAATCAAAAGTTGTTAACACAATGGAGCATGTAGGTGTCTCAGTCAGTTAAGCCTCTGGCTCTTGATTTCAGTTTAGGTCATGATCTCAGGGACATAAGATCAAGCCCCATGTCAGGCCCCATGCTCAGTGGGAAGTCTGTTGGAGATTTTCTCTCTCCCTCTCCATCTGCCCCTCTCCCCACTCATGCTATCTCCCTCAAATAAATAACTAAATCTTTTTTTTTTAAGTTATAACACTGTTTCATGTGGTTCTTGAGTGCATGTAGGGGAAATACTTGATAATCATATTATAAATGGGGAAGCATAAAGGGCAGAAAAGTGAGGTAAGATTTCTATATTACATTCAAACTGGTAAAACAACACCACCAGTAGACTGTGATAAGTAATACATATATAATATGATTCTTAGGACAACAACTAAAGAAACCAAAGATAAACACTCAGAACTCAAAGTGGAAATCTAATAAATAATCAAGTAACCCACAGGAATGCAGGAAAACAGAGAAATGGAAAGTGAAATGAACAAAGACAAATTTTAAAAATAAAATGGTACATTTAAACGCTCACATAGAAATAATTGCATTAAATGTAAATGATCTAAATATGCCAATTGAAGGAAGTAAATTGATATGGTAGATTAAAAAATATGACCCAACTATAGACTACAAGAAACTCACTCCAAATATAAAACAGATTGATACAGTCAGGTTGAAACTAAAAGGGTGGGAAAAGGTATATCATGCAAACATAACTAAAAGAAGCAAGGAATGATTTTATTAATATTAGGTAAATGAAATGTCAGAGATAAGAAAATTACCAGAAAGAGATGTACATTAAATAATGATAAAGGAATCAGTCCACTAAGAGAAAAAAAATCTTACATGTGTATGTACCAAACAATGGAGCTTCAAAAATGTGTAGTAAACGGGGTGCCTGGGTGGCTCAGTTGGTTAGGCATCTGCCTTTAGCTTAGGTCATGATCTCTGGGTCTTGGGATCGAGCCCCACATCAGGCTCCCTGATCAGTGAGGAGTCTGCTTCTCCCTCTGTCTCTCCCCCTGCTCATGCTCTCTTTGTGTGTGTCTCAAATGAATAAATAAAATAATTAAACTTTTTAAAAACTGTGTAGTAAACACTGATAAACCTGAAGGCAGAAATAAACAAATACACAATTACAGTTTAAGATTTCAACATCCCTCTCTTAATCACTGATGAACAATTAGGCAGAACATCATCAAATCGATAGAACTCAACAATGCTATCAAACAAGAGAAAGTTATCAACATTTATAGAACACATCAGCTAACTAGAAGAGAATACAGATTTAAGTGCCCATGAAACATATATCAATATAGGCTGCATCATAGGTCATAAAATGAAAGTCAACAATTTTAAAAGAATTGAAGTCATACAGAAAGTGTTCTCTAGCCTGAATGGAATTAAAGTAGAAATAACTAATAAATAACAGGAAAATATCCAAATACTGGGACACTAAATAGCATGCTTCCAAATAATCAAAGGTCAAAGAAGAAAATCCAAAAAAAAGAAGAAGAAGAAGAAGAAGAAGAAGAAGAAGAAGAAGAAATTCCAAAAGAAAGTTAAGAAATAAAGAATGATGGTTACCAGAGGGGAAGGTGGTGAGGGAATGGGTGAAATAGGTGATGGGGATTAAGGAGGGCACTTGTCATGATGAGCATATGGTGATGTATGGAAGTGCTGAATTACTATACTGTATACATGAAACTAATAGATTTTTTAAAGATTTTATTTATTTATTCATGAGACACAGAGAGAGAGAGGCAGAGACACAGGCAGAGGGAGAAGCAGACTCCCTGTGCTCAACCACTGAGCCACCCAGATGTCCCTGTCTGAAACTAATATTACACTGTATGTGTTAACTAGCTGGAATTAAAATAAAAACTTAAAAAAATAAAAAGAAATAAAAATGAAAATGCAACATATCAAAGCTTGTAAGACACAACTAAAGCAGGGATGAGACAAAAATTGATAGTACAAAATGCATACATTACAGCCCAGAACAATAATCTCCAATTCCCACTTAAAAGAATGTAGAAAAGGGAGAATAAAATAAGCCCGAAGCAAGCATAAGTTAGTAAATAATTAAGAGAAGAAATCAATGAAGTTGAAAACAGAAAAATGATAGAGAATATGAGTGAAATGAAGTACTGGTTCTTTGAAAAAATTAATACAATTGATGAATCTCTAGCAAAAATGATACAAAAAACAGAAGACACAAATTAGCAATATCAAGAATGAAACAGGGGCTATCACTAAAGACCTGCAGGCATCTGAAAGATAAGGGGATATGTGAACAATCTCACACACATAATTTTTATGACTTAGACAAAATTAACCAATTCCTCAATATGGGGCTTATCCCCTGGAGACCATGGGACTTTGGAAAATGCCAGGGACATATGTTAGGAGGAATTCTGCACATAAATCGCATCGGCAGCAGTATTAATCCCCATTTCCCTAATCAGCTTACTGAAAATTATCTCTGATATCATATCTATATTTACTCTATCTTCTTTTCAAGGGACCTTTCTGGCCAGTTATGACAGTAATACATATATTTAAATCAAAAGAAAGGTACATTAAATTTGAGGTAGTATAGCCTTAAATGGTAGAGAAAGAAAGAAAGAAAGAAAGAAAGAAAGAAAGAAAGAAAGAAAGAAAGAAAGAAAGAAAGAAAGAAGGAAGGAAGGAAGGAAGGAAGGAAGGAAGGAAGGAAGGAAGGAAGAAAAAGAAAGAAAGAAAGAGAAAGAGAAAGAAATAGTAATATTATGTGTGTATCTTTGAACAACAAAATGCAACACATAGTTTCAGAAAACAGAAAGGCACTCTGCAAAGAATTAGTCACCTGACGAGCATCAGGACATGCATTGCTTAGCAACCTTCTGTGATTTGCATTAAACCAGCAGGCTCTTTGATACCAAGGCACAAACAGGTATCTGTAGTATTCCTTAAACCAACTATTTGTTTGTTTGGCTTCCAAACCTTGTACTCAATTCTTTTAACCTTCATGTTGCCCTCCTGACTGCCCAGAATGATATGCCATTTTGACAAAACATATATACCATCTATTTTCAACAAATATTACAAATTTGAGCTTTCTCTGAGGACATTGAATGTTACTATTTCCATTACTATTCCCATGCCTCTATTTTAATTTTCCTTTTCTCACAGCTTCACCTTCCCAAATAATATTTGCCTCACTTATAAACCACACCAGGTACTGATTTTCCTTGCTAACCAATACTGGTGCCTCTTGTTTTTGTTTTTGTTTTTGTTGTTTTTTGTTTTTTACTAAGAGGTCATTCATCTATAGATCTATAAACCATTTGCTAAGGAAGACTCCTGCTTGAAAGAAAACACTCAAGTGCTTTCATCACCGAAAGTGAAGGCACATCTTCTTACTTCCTTTTTAGAGAACCAGCATTTGTTCTTCTTAGTTGGGTCAAAATACAAGACAGTCAGATATATCCCTAAGTGGACAATTTAGCAAAATCCTCTTCAGAGAACAGCAGTGATATCCCCACCTTAGCACGCATGTTAAAGCCTGTGGCCGATTTAGCAATGTCCCTTTCCAGCTCCTTTCATACTGCTGTCTCATGAAGGCTGTGGCAAGATTCTTAGAATTCCTAGCACACTCTGTGCTACTCTCTCCAGATGTTTGTTGTCTTAAATCACCTTTAAATTCTAAATTCTGCAGCATGGGGCAGCCCGGGTGACTCAGAGGTTTAGTGCAACCTTCAGCACAGGGCGAGATCCTAGAGACCCAGGATCGAATCCCACATCAGGCACCCTGCATGGAGCCTGCTTCTCCTGCCTGTGTCTCTGCCTGTCTCTCTGTGTTTCGCATGAATAAATAAATAAAATCTTTAAAACAAAAATAAATTCTGCAGCATGAAAGCCATTGGGATTTCATCGTGAAGGTACTGGCCGGCCAGCCAGTGTAGTTAGAACAGGGCTCAGTGCTGGCCTTGGTGACACGCAGTGTTCAAGGCTATCAAGCCTCAGCTCAGTCTCTCCCTCCACCCACACTGGACACACTAAAGGATTAGAAAGTAATTCTTCACTTGTCAAGTTCAGTAGAAGGATAGTTCTCAGTTATCTAGTTTCAGATACAAGTTTCTTGTGTATCTAGTAGAAGTTTTTTAAAGCTGTGAAATTCAGTCTTTTAGTCATAAACACATCTTATTTTACTAGAAGCTTGGCAGAAATCCAAGCTATAGATGAGCAAATGAAAGCCATAAAGAAGAGAGCACATTTAGTAGAAAGGGATGTTTATATGTTTATGTGAAACTAAAGAAGTTCTCTTTATTTTTTATAAATATTTAAATAATTTTAATAGCTTATTAAATTTCTTCTTACTTAGGTCATTGATAATGGTAAGAAGAAAATGCCTCAAACAAGGACAAATGAGACCTCTTTCTTACTACATCCTTTTTTCACTTCAATTATTTAGAAAATTGAAGGCATACCAGCATTCAAGCATATTAGGATTTACTACCTGAATGCAGTGGACAATTGCCACTCTTTCACTACAGTCTGAGTTACAAAGATCCGGCATAAGACAGAATGAAATACAACTTGACAACTCTCTAGTGAAAATGGGGCCTGTCTTAACATCCAACTGCTTTGGTTTGAGCTCCCTTGCAGAATTCACATCCTTAAAAAGCACAGCTGTCAGCAGTCTATGTATCATTTTTTAAATTCATCTTTCCTGGTCCTGGATTTACTGATCTTTGACCGCAAACTGCATTGCTTTCAGGGCCTCTTCATCTAATCCCTAAAGTTGAAGAATGTGCCCAGAAGAGCACAAAAACAAAACAAACAGGAAAAAACAAAATAAGAGAAAAACCCAAGATAAAGAAATGCCATCTGTCTTCCCAGTCTTACTTATCTATGTGTCTCCATCATTTTTTGATAGCACATAGTTTGTCCCATATTCTGAACTCTAAAATCTGGTGCTACTTTTTAAAAGTATCAGCCTTTGGCCTGCCCATTTTATCAACAGTCAGGTTAACCAGTTTGTTTCCCAAGTCTTAGGAATCACAGTTCCTCTTGGCCTGATCTGATATTCAATACCTTAACAAATTTGTTTCATATATTTTAACCATCTTTTTTTAGAGAGGGAGAGAGAGAATCTTAAGCAGGCTCCATGCCCAATAGAGCCCCATGCAGGGCTCCATCTCATGACCCTGAGATTATGACCTGAGCCAAAAATCAAGAATTGGACCCTTAACTGATTGAGCCACCCAGGATACCCCTGGCCAGTGTTTTTAGTTCATTTATGTAGGAGGGTAAATCCAGTCCATTTATAGATGTTAGAGGTGGAAGTCTTTTGCCCTTTTTAAAAATTATTATCATCCTATACCCATCTCATCAAGAGTAAGATGCACCTAACCAGTTCTCTTCAGTGTTCTTCAGTGATCATCCCTCCTTTCTGCAGCCCTTTAGCTCTGTCTTGGATTTGCCAGAAGAGTAACTAGATTCCTTTGACTTGCTCTCACACCTTTGACCTTATGCCTTTATTCCATGAGATGTGACATTAACACTCCCAATGGAAAACATGGAAAACATTAATAAATGAGAACTTGCCCTTTAAAATGTTCATTGTTTTATGAGTTTCCCATCTGACAATAAGATCCAGGGCTGCACTGTTACTAGCTATGAAATATATTTGGATTTTCAACTTTACCTCAATTCACACTGTCAACCATCATAGATAATTTGGCTCTGCTTCTGAAAATGTTGCCTACAGAATATTAATTCTTGGATGACTTAGCTTAAAGATTAATTATACAAGAGCCTCAGGCAATATTCCCATTCTCCTAAAACACATTATAATAAATACAAACGTATGTCCTATGTTCCCAAGCTTCAAGAATTACACTAGACCTCAAAAAAGGATGGTAATGGAGAAAATAATATTGTGGCTTCATATAGTTTCACTGCTAGAATTACAAATTATCATCTTATAGCCCTAAGATTAACCATCATATTTCTATCTCCTGATATTTATCATTAATTTTAAGCTGCTTAATTATAGAATTCATGATCACTGTAGAGAATTTGGAAAATCCAGAAAATTACAGAGAAGAAATAAAATACCTAAATAGTTTCATACTTTAAAGTTAACTTCAGTTATTATTGGTGGGTTTTCTGGAAATATTTTGTATCTTTGTTTTTACTATAATATCATGGCCATCTTTTCAATCCTTAAAAATTTCTAGAAAAAAATTTGGAGACAAATGTATAATGTTTCAATGTATGCACACAATAATTTATTCAACTTTACCACTAACTTAGGCATATGTTTTTTGTTTTTATTTTTCTACCATTTTTAGTATTATATTGTAACACATCCCCTTGAACATAATCCTCTAACTCACAGTAGACATACGATTTTTCATGCATTTGTTTTTAAACTTCAGGCATTCTTGTCTTGGCTTACCAATATTTCATCCAACTTTCTCCTGGAAACTCCCCTTGATAGTCAAAAGGAGTTCTCAAGATTTAAGTAGGTCAACCCAATACCTTTTGTGGTCTCAGAGATGCTAATAGGGAAAAAAAGACTATTTTACCTCTGGAGTTGCTGCTAAAGCAGAGAGGATGGGAATCTGTAGCTGTTGGGGACCATATTTTCTCCCTCAAGAGGAAACCCACTTGAAGAAAGAAGTCAAGTAAAACCAGCAGAGAGGAAAGATAGATGGTAGGTAGTCCTAGACAGTTCTGGAAGATACTGCTGCTTACTGCCTGATATTGGGTCCTTAGTGCTGCAACTCTTCCCTCAACGTTGTGACCTTCTCCAGTACTCTTTCAAACCCTAGCAACAGCCCGTTTCCACTTTTTAACATTGTTTTGGCTTAGTATCTATCACTTACAACTGGAAAAAATTCTTCTAAACATCTTTGATTCCCTTTTGGTAACTGATCTCTAGAAGTAAATTTTCTGGCTCGAAGAATAAGAATGTTTTAAGATTCCTGATGCATATTTTCAAACTGCATTCCATAACACTATTAATTTGTTCTCCATTGGTAATGAATTAGGGTTTGCTACAAATAGGTTTCTGAAAAATCTCCAAATGATGATCCATATTTGGGTTTGAGATTTTTATAATTCTGTGTCTTTATTTCTCATATTTATGGAGCAGCTACAAATTGTTGGAAATTGTCTGCAACCTAGAGTACAAAGATGAAGGAGATACTGGGCCTATCTTAATGGAGGTCATATCCAGTAGAGGAAGCAAATGGAAGCCCATATAAATATATTAGGATGAGATTAGTGATGTGATGATATTATGAATAAAAGACCCTGGAAATATGGAAGAGTTATCAATAGTCTCAGATCAGGAGGAAAGGCTTTGAAAAGAAGGTTAAAATTGACCTTAAGTAAAATTTCAACCACTATAGGGGCACCTGGGTGGCTCAGTCAGTTAAGCGTCTTCCTTTGGCTCAGGCCATGATCTCAGGGTCCTGAGATGGAGCCCCACATTGGGCTCCCTGCTCAGCGGGGAATCTGATTCTCTCTCTCCCTCTGCCCCTCCCCCTGCACTCACTCACGAGTGTGCTCTCTCTCTTTCTCAAATAAATAAAATCTTAAAAATAAATTTCAACCACCATAGAAGTGAGAAATGTAGAAGAACTGCAGGTAATATATTATAGAGGCATGAAAAGGACTAGTCTATTATGGATGAATAATTTAGTGGATAAGGAATGATGTCAGGAGATCACACTCAGGTTGGAGTCCAGCATCAAGGGTCAAGAGAAAGTGAGGCTCTAAGATTGGTTCCTTATGCTATAGATATGGGATCTATGAATGATGGCTGGAAGTTAAAGGTTTTAAGTACAAATGCAACAATATCATATTTGTATTTTAGCAAACATAATCTAGCAACCATATGGAGAAGATATTGAAGATGACAAGATCACACACATGAAGATCATTGCAATTGCTTAGGGGACTAAGGATGAAGGTCTAAAATATTTTTTTAACTGTTAGGGGAAAATGGAGTAATATGTTCAGTATTACATCTGCATTGATTTGTTATTTATTTATGATTAATTTATTTGAACATTCATCTAAACACCTTTTTTTCTAGACTATGTCCTGTTTGGATAGGCTGGAATATCATAACATCAAGCTAGGGCAAAGGGGGAAGAAATCAAAGCAGTCTTAACGGTAGACCATGATGGGCTGGCTGGATGTCCAGCTGGAAGTATGGCTTATAGTAGTTTTCTGGTACTTCAGAACAGTCAGGGGTGGGTATAAAAAACAGACTTGGAAGGAGGGATGGAAAGAGCACAATAATACCCTGGGTTCTCCTAGCCTTCCATTGGTATTAAGTTAAGGGATATGAGGCATGGTTATCAGGAAAAATTACATAAAAGATACTTAAGCCCGTGTCCAGTCATAAGCAAAGAGAAATGTGGGCATCAAGGGGAAAGAGTATAAGACCTCATACTGGGGATCAACGTGGATACTCAGGCTCACCCTGCCTTACAAAGTCCTGGGCATGTGCAGCTGTCCTGCTCTGAGGGAACCTAGCCATCATAGCTTTTATGCATGTTTGAGCCCATCAAGTGATGGAGATACACAGGGGATGGGACTCCTGAATGCATCCAATCTAGAGGCCTCAAGAAGTGGAAACCAGGCGAATACTGAGCATATGCTTAATTTCTTGCCCCGTCTTGGGTATGAGATAAAGTGCCCAGATTAAAGGCAGATTTCTCTAAGAGATTATAATTAGAACCTATGGGCAAGAGCCTTCAAAGCCAGCGCACCTCAGGAACACTAAACATAAACATGAAACATAAACATTCCTAAATTATTTTGCATTTCCTCAGTGTACTTGACCACGACTCTCCACTCGAGATAAAAATCAAAAATCACACTTCCCATGTTCCCACACACAGAGGTACATGCTATTCTTTGCTAAAATCACTGCTACAAGGTTATAGTTTCCCAAACTATTAGGGTTAAATATGCAGCTGAATCCCTGAAGGCCAATGATGAGTTGAAAATAAACTGTTTCTTAACCTTCCTGTCTTCTGTGCAGTAACTCGGTGTTCAAGGATCTGACTTTCCACTTATATTCCTTTTCCTTGAGAGTGTCACAAAAGAATTAGTCATGGTCACTTTGTGCAATTACTTATGAAGGCAGTGTTTCACTCAAATAATAGAAAATAAGTATAAAAATGATGTGTGTGGAACTGCAAGAAAGGGAGATGGAAAATGTACTCCTTAGTTAGATGTGCTTGGGAAGTAGGCTTGCTGCTTTGTCCCTGACCCATATGGCCAGGAAAGAAGAGAACTGAAGATAGAGAGCTGCAGTGTGAAGAGAGTGTGCAGTTGTAAGTTCACCTGCACTCTCAACATCAGTTGTAGTGAGCATATATGAGGCTCTACTGGGCTCAGTGAACACTATGGGTGGTAGGTGATCTTTCATCATCTTGTTCACATATCTTACCTCAGAGAAAACCCATAGCAAGAGAAGACCCCAATTGCAAAAAACTGCTGGTATGGGAGCTTATGGGTGGTGAATTGATGTGGAGATGAGTTTGTGTCAGATCTTTCATATCTCAGAGATTTGTGCATTGGGGAACCCCCGCAGATCCCTTCCAATAATTCCCCCGCCCCGAACAAACAAATAACTCAAAAAAGGACCACAAAGAGGTCACTGAGGTCCAGTTGGACTCAGCAAAACAAAACAAAAACAAAAACAAGACAGCAAATAAAGTAAACTACAAATGTAGACAAGTTGGAGATGGAACCCCTTGCCCTACTCTACCACTGTCCACCTTGACCCCGACAACTACAAGAGCTAGAATCTGGAAGACCAGGCTGCCAGGGGAAAATTTAATGGAGTACAAGATTGGTGGTTTTGTGCTGCATTAGTCTTCTTTAATAAATAATAATGACCACAAATGATGGGAACGTCCCAAGATATCATTAAAGAAGAGAAAAGGGAATGCAAGAGATTATGTTTAGGAGCAGAGATTAAAAAGGTAATTTAAAAAGAACAAAAGCCTTTTTTCTATGTACAATTCCAACATGTTGAGCCTCCTCAATAAACCAGCTACATATTCCAGTCACAGGATACAATTGTATAATCAACATGTTTTCATATCCACTAACTGGTTTATCCCCTCATCACATCTATGACTTATTTAGGAATGATGTTGTGACATCCAGTTTTCAGACGAAATGACAAGCTTATAGGTGCTAAGTGAGTTGACTAAAGACACAGAGCTGTAAAGGATGGCACTCGGACCCAAATTAACTCCAAGTCTATGGCTAATTTGACAGTATCAATATGACCAGATACCCAAAAGTTCCTATAGTTTTAAATCAAAAGGAACCTTCATTAGCCCTCCCCTGAGCAATCTCAACAGAACATGAAGGCAGGGTCTCTCCTTGGCCCATCTATCCCACTACAGCTGATGCTCATAGTATCAAGCTGATGCTTGGTATCTAGGACAGATAATTCTCTTCTCAGAGTAGAACCAAACCACAGAGATTTACTTTGCACTCAACCTAGAAACCTGGCCATGCACTTCATAAAATTGGCTGGTGACTTCGAATAGAAAGGAAAAAGGGTAAGAAAACATTCTTAAATTGTCATCTAAATAGAGACATTCCACAGGGCCTTTTCCAGAGTTGTTTTTAGGTAGTCAGAGAGTGCACTAGTGATTCTGTGGAGGACACTGCAGAGTTTCTGAGACAGACAGAAATCACAGATCTATCTGACCTCTATTTTTCAAAGTTATTTTACATGACTTTAAGAGTTGCTTCTCCCTCCAAAAGAGATGCTTTTTCCCCATGAATCCTGGTTTCTGGATTTGTGAAACAAATGCAATAATATATCCCTTGCCTGTCACACAACATAGTTGTTGTAGAAAGAAAAAAAAATTTCTTTTTTATTCTATTAATTGACATAGAATATATCTGTATATTTTGTGAATTGCAAAAATTCATATAATTTCCATAGATCTTTCTGCTGTATCCAGCCTTTTTCAGTAGTCTCTTTTAAACAGTGCTATTTGGGAGAATGGGCATATGCTTATTGTCCCATTTCCTTTTCCTTGGCACACTGGGAAACTACATTTCCCAGCCTCCTTTGCACTTAGGTTATGGTCAGAAAAATATGTTCTGGATAATAACATGTGGGTAGAAGTGCTGTGCTCCACATCCAGACTCAGACATGAGAAAAATCTCATTCTTTATCTAGTTGGAGGCACTAGATGCATCAGAATATGCTGAGGAACTCTAGGAGACACTGGCATTATAAGATGGAAATCGTCATGGTCCTGGTCCTTAAATATTATAATCAGCCTACAAATTGAGCTTAAAATAAATCTTCAATTTGGCTAAGCTACTGATATTTTTGCAACACCTAGTGCTAATTTGATAAGCTCACTACTCATTTTTCATCACCCATTATTTGGTAGTATTAATGCATCAAATCAACTACTAAAATATCATAGTAGTCTAGCACCCAAGAATAAAGTTCCTGCCTTCTCCACAGGATTCCATTGTTGGGTATATCTGCTAGTGTGTGGTACAAGCTTAGATTAAAATTCAGAAGTTTAGAAATATTGCATCATCAAAACTAAAATGTGCTGCTCTCACTACTAATTTCCTAGGATTTGCTAAAATGATTGTAATTGATTATATATTCTTTTTTATCTTTTAAAGTAACACAATATGCACAAAGCTCCATGTCCTGTTAATTTCTATTTAACTTCCCTTAACCACACTCTCTGGCTAAGTATGTTAATCTAAGTGTATGATAATATGAGGTATCATGAGCACAGTGGAATATCAATATCAATTGTTTTCATTTGCTTAAGGGAAGGAATAACTTAAATATGTTTACTGAAATGCTAGAAAGTTAAGCTACAGGACCCCTGACATTTTTGCTTGATATGTTTTCTTGGGAAAAGCATGTTCTAGTAAAGCTGTTGGCAAGCCCCTCTTGAAATATATCATTTGATGTCAGAAATATCTACCTCATATGTTGTTCTCAGTTTAAATAACACTTAATTAGAAAATGAAAAAAAATACACGCTTATTTAAAAAAAGAAGTTTTGGGGGTACCTGTGTAGTTCAGTCAGTTAAGTGTCTGCCTTCAGCTCAGGCCATGAGTCCTAGTATCAAGCCCTGTGTCAGGCTCCTTGCTCAGCAGGAGAGTCTGCTTCTCCCTGCCCCGCCCCCTGCTGGTGCTCTCTCCTGCTCACACAGTCTCTCAAATAAATAAATAAAATCTTTAAAAAATAAATAAAAAAAAAAAAGAGTTTTTTGGGGGAAAAATTTAATTTTGCTGACCTAGTTATTACTTTTATTCTCCACTTCATTTACTCCTACACTGAATACCTCATCATCTCATTGCATACTTCATCATAAACTATAATTTTCAGTCATTCTCTGGGTAATAGGTCTCACTCTTCATTTCATTTCATTTTTTTAAAAGATTTTATTTATTTATTCATGAGAGACATGGAGAGAGAGAGAGGCAGAGGCACAGGCAGAGGGAGAAGCAGGCTCCATGTAGGGAGCCTGATGTGGGACTCAATCCTAGGACCCCAGGATCACACCAGGATCACACCTGCCTTAGGCTGAAGGCAGGCGCTAAACCACTGAGCCAGCCAGGCGTCCCTTTTGATTTCATTTCAAATCTCTTAATTTATATTTAATTTTACTGAAGTTTTTTGAATTTCCAAAAGAATTCCATTTCATAATTACCTATGTCTATACATTGTTTTTCAAGGTGATGGAATAAAGGATAATTTACATATTTACTTTTATTTTTCAACAATTTTGTGCTGCTTGACCTCAATAAAGAATGGGACAGGGCAGCCCCGGGTGGCTCAGCGGTTTAGCGCCGCCTTCAGCCCAGGGTGTGATCCTGGAGACCCGGGATTGAGTCCCATGTTGGGCTCCCTGCATGGAGCCTGCTTCTCCCTCTGCCTGTGTCTCTGCCTCTCTCTCTCTCTCTCTCTCTCTCTCTCTTTCTCTCTCTCTCTCTCTCTCTCTCTCTCTCTTTCTCTCTCTTTGTCTCAGGAATAAATAAAATCTTAAAAAAAAAAGAATGGGACATTCTTTGAAAGATAAAAGAGGAGGTCACCAATAAAGTAGAGTGACCTACATCAACCACATTCCTGGGCAAGGATCCAAAAATTCTAGGGGCATTACATCTAATGAAACAATACTAGCCTGATCAAACAGATCCATCTATGAAAAGGAAATACTATTTAGTACCTAGTTAACAGATATTCAATTAATCCCATCAATTTTCAGTGTGAGAACAAATAACTTGGCAGGAGAAGAGCTGAGTTAGGGGGACAGACTAGATATGTACAGAGGTCACCTTGCAACAAGGCCATCTTTACTCTGATCTGTCTGCATTCAAGAGCAATGAGGAGAAGGCAGAGACAGGTACAGAATATTCTGATACATATAGTGAACATTCACTATAAACCAGCTCAGGAGCAGGCTATAAATTGTCAACAGGAAAAACAACTGAAAAAAAAATGAATTGTTTCATCCATCTTCTCTAAGCAGAGATTTTCAGTATAGAAAATATTTAAGTCAAATTGATTGTGTGATTTCTTACCAAATGACAAAAATATCAGTTATAAATTTTGGTTTATATAGTCTTCAAATACGGGGGCATAGTTCTCCAAAATAAAAGCATTCCATTTATAAAACATTTTTAGTCTTGAGAGTAAAAGTTGGAGAAGTATGATAGTTTCCATGGTCAGGGACCACCATGAATAACTTCTAAAACCAAATGCCATTTCTTATCCTGGTGATTTACCTAGGGACAGCTGTGGGAAAAACCTGTCTACAGCACTAAGAGGATATATCACCTGTGAAGATTTTACAAACAATAGAAAAATTAACTAAAAGTCAGTTGGCTTTGTATTATATATGATGGGCAACTGTAAATTTTATCTGGGATAAAATACTCCTATCTTAAGAAATCTTCTGTTGGTTGATGTGAGTCCTAAACTCTGTGGTCATTGCTGGGTTTTAATACTCTGGATGGAATCTTCAAATAAGCATATTTTTTATTATTTGCCCTATATAAACCTTGTAAGTTAATTTGGAAGCCCCATTATATAAGAAATACTAACACGCACAGTACCCAGCTACATGTGTTTTTAAAGAAAGTTCCTAATGTCTTCAGTAATGTTAAAATTTAAAGAGTAGATTCAAATTAAACAATGCTATAAGTGATTAATCAAGCAAAAAAAAAGTTACATTAATCCTGAGATTTTTTTGACTAATTAAATTTTTCATTTGTGTTTAAAATTTAATATAGTGAAAGAGTGTTCATAGTAGCATTATTCATAATAGCCAAAAGGGAGAAACAACCCAAATGTCTATTGATGGATGAATGGATAAACAAAATGTGGTTTATATATACAATGGAATATTATCCATCTTTAAAAAGGAAGAAGGAAACTGTTACATGTGCTACAACATGGACGAGCCTAGAACACGTTATACTAAGTGAACCGAGTCACTCACAAAAAGACAAATATTGTATGATTCCACTTAGATGAAGCATGTAAAGTAGTCAAATTCATGGAAATAGAAATTAAAGTGGTAGTTGCCAGAGGCTGGCAGGAGGGAGAAATGGGGAGTTCTTGTTTAATAGGTACAGAGTTTCCATTTGGGAAGATGGAAAAGCTATAGAAAGACATGAAGGCTATGGTTACATTACAATGTAAATGTACTTAATGGGGCTTGTTCACAACCTGGCCCCAATACACAGAGCATAAGGAGAGCTAGATGACAGGTACACCACTCTGGCTTGGTAAGTGGAAGATTTAATCAGCGAGGTAACTTACACATAATGCTTGTTTTGCAGCACATGAGTAGATCTCTGCACCCACCAGAATCTTCTACAGAGGCCTTAAACAGCTGAGTTATGTACACAATCCAGGTGGTCTCAACAACATCTTACTCCCTCCAGGCTATGTCCTTGAAACAGCTCCGAGAGCAGAAATGGTGGGCAGGATGGACTTTCCAAAGACAGGGGAGGGAGTAAGGAACCTCTGATTGCCTGGGTCCGGTTCACGGGCCAACCAGTGGTCACGTGCTCCTCTAACAATGTTAATGAACTATGCACTAAAAAATGTTTAAAAGGGTACATTTTATGTGGTGTATACATTATCACAATAAAATAAAGATTTCAGATCTTTTACATGCTGACAAAATATACATTATGTTTAAAATTTATCATAGCATGATTCTGGGGGGTCAACATGATTAGTATTCCCTGCCAATCTTAAGTATCAAATAATAAATGGATCACCTGAAATAATACAGGAATAAAACTTGTCCATTTTCTTGTAATATAAACTCCCTCCACAACTTGTCCTAATAGTCACTTATGACCGACCACTTGCTCATTCTTAAAGGCAGATTCGGTTACTCCAGGAGACATGACCACAGCTGCCCCCACAATCTGCCTTCTGCTCCTTTGCCTTTCCTCATAACAAGCTGAGTCAGCACAGCATCATTTCAATGTCCTTCCAGGTTACATATAGCCATTTTGCTCATTTCCCCACTCCTTGGTAATTTTTTTCTCCTTTAGTGAAGTGAAAAGTAAGTTTTCTTTTGGAAAAAAAAAAATCTTGGTGACACTGGTTTTATATAAGTTTGATGGTTCTTACAAATAACTTTTATTTAGAAAAAATGGCTCCCTAAACATGTTGTGCACAATACATATATTTAGGAGTATCAATCTCTTTAATTTCTACTTTTTCCAGCCCTTCTCTAACAAAACCATGTTTTCCTTTGGGAAGCCATACCCGCCATCTATGTACATGAGGCACACAAGGGTTGTAAGACTATCTTTTGCGGGGAGGATGGGGGGGATAGATGAAATAGGCAAAGGTGATTAAGAGGTACAAACTTCCAGTTATAAAATAAATAGATCACAGGGATAAAAAGTACAGCATAGGGAATATTGTCAATAATACTTTAATAACTTGGCATGGTGACAGATGGTAATTACACTTATTGTGGTAAGCATTGAGCAATGCATAGAATTTTTTAATCAGGGGCACCTCAGTGGCTCAGTCAGTGAAGCATCCAGACTCTTGATTTCAGCTCAGGTCATGATTTCCAGGTCTTGATATCTGGGCTCCGTGCTCAGTGGGGAGTCTGATTCTTTCCCTCTCCCTCTGCCCCTCCTCTGGCCCACATACACTCTCTTTCTTTCACTCTAAAATCAATCAGCCAATCAATCAATCAATCTTCAAAAAAATTGTTGAGTCACTATGTTGTACACCTGAAACTAACATAATATTATATGTCAGCTATACTTCAATAAAAAAATAAGGGATGAAAAATAAATAAATAAGTAAATAAATAAATAAATAAATAAATAAATAAATAAATAAATAAAAAATAAGGGATGCCTGGGTGACTCACTGGTTGAATGTCTGCCTTCAGCTCAGGGTGTGATCCCAGGATCCGGGATCAAGTTCCATACTGGGCTCCCTGCGAGGAGCCTGCTTCTGCCTCTACCTATGTCTCTGCCTCTCTCTCTCCGTGTCTCTCATGAATAAATAAATTGAAACTTTAAAAATAAATAAAAAATAAATAAATAAATTTCCAATAAAAAATAGGTGGATGGATGGATAGATGGAAAGATATGTGATAAAGCAAATACAGCAAAATGTCAATGGTAGAATCTAGGTGGTGAATATATAGGAGTTCATCATCCACTCCTTTCAGCTTCTCTGTGTGTCTGATATTTTCATAATAAAATTCTGGGAAAAAAATTTTAAACCCCCCCCCAAAAAATTTAAAAAACCCAATACCTCCTGTGGCTCCATTTATGCTTCCTGGCATTGGGCACCACAAATCAGGATCCTAATTAGTGAACAAATCTCTTATCTGACTGCCAAGCTGGTTATGCGATCTCAGAGCAATCCAAGTAATAGGAACACTCCTGAGGACCTGGTCCCTCACTGATGGCTTCTTCCTTCTAAGCCTGAGTCCCCAGTCAATTGCTTCTTGGCTTTTCCTCGAAGGTAACTACTACACTGAGAAATGCTTCCTCTCTCCCTTCATTGTCACTCTCTTCTTGTAGGAATTTCTGGGAATCTACACACTAAATCATCCTACAAAGATGTAAGACCCTTTCTTTTTATGGTATTTTGTATATTGTGACATTTAAAAATAAAGACTAGAACTAGTCCTAGTAGTTGGGACCACCATAAAAGAGCAGATAGCCTGTGTTTACTAAAATGATGGACTTACTGAAGAGGTTTTACACCAATTTGCAAAGGACAAAAAGATGCTTTTATTTTGATTTGCGTTTTTGTTCTTGCTAAGTAGAATGAGAAATGACTCACAAAATATTCATGGTCATTGCACTTAAGAAAAGGGTAGTGTGTGAGCAATATTTCCATGGATATATGAATAAGCAAAGAGAATTTATAAAGAAAAGTATGTAGTATTGTAATAATAATTACTGTTATTCCCATTGCCCTGTCACATAACTCTCAATTGTAGTGTTTATGTACATTTTCAGATAAATTTTTAAACTCCTCAATGGGATGAGCACTGGTGTTATACTGTATGTTAACAAATTGAATTTAAATTAAAAAATGAAAAAAAATAAAAAAAAATTAAACTCCTCTAACAAAGATAATCTTCATTCTGTGTTTTATTTTTATCCAAGACACCTAGCAGAGGTGTGTGTATATTTACATACAAGTAGATCTATATATGATATATATGTCATAAATATACATATATCTTATATACGTTCCATGTATATATACTTTGTATAGTTTATAAGATATGTATGCATACATCTCATATATATAATTAATATTTTCTTTTTTTTAATTAAAAAAATAATTTATGATAGTCACACAGAGAGAATGAGAGAGAGAGAGGCAGAGACATAGGCAGAGGGAGAAGCAGGCTCCATGTACCGGGAGCCCGATGTGGGATTCGATCCCCGGTCTCCAGGATCACACCCTGGGCCAAAGGCAGGTGCCAAGACCACTGTGCCACCCAGGGATCCCTATAATTAATATTTTCATACTTGATGTGATTCTCATTTTAACAGATTAAATTATTATTTTAATTAATTTAGCATGGGTTTTCTTTTTAAGTAGTCTCCACACCCAGCATCAAGCCCAATAAGTGGCTTGAACTCATGACCCTGAGATCAATACCTAAGCTGAGATCAAGGGTTGAACACTTAACTGACTGAGCCACCCAGGCACCCCAATTTAGTATGATAACCACTAAACTAATATACTAATATACAAATATATTATAATACAATAATATATATAGTTCAACTGATATACTAGATTAATATTTTCATAATTGTGATACCTCTGTGTGCTTTCATAAATGCATATATACTAAATATATCACCTATATCAACTATATATCTACTGTATATCATGTATACATAGAATATATCACATTTATATATCACTAATCTTATAGTAGATACCTTACATGTATGCATATGTTGTATAGCTTAGATTATATGATACATATGCATGTTGTATCTCACATATTTTATAATTTATATTTTCATACTTGTGATTCTTACTTTAATAGTTTTGTTTCACTAGGGAGAGGAAGCCAAAGAAAAAGATTTAGAATCTTAAAGAGAGAGAAAAAAAAAAAAAAAGAATCTTAAAGAGAGCCACGTTAGACCTTGAAAGGTTAACGCTCTGGGGGCTCCTGAGCTGTGCGCTAACCGGGACCGCTGAATGGGTGAGGGCGAAACAGGGTGGCGTCGGCGGGAGCGCCCCCCCCGCCCCCCCGCCCCCCTCCCCCTCCCCCCTCCCCCCTCCCCCTCCCCCTCCCCCCTCCCCCTCCCCCCCGCCCCGAGTCCCTGCGCCGCGGCCCGCGGAGACCTGCCTGGGCGCCCGCCTGTCCGTGCGCGCTCGCACCTCTCGGCTGGGCCTGTCCGCGCGTCACCCCCGGCGGTCGGTCGGTCCTCACCGCTCTTCCAGCTCTTTCTCTGGTCCGCAGCTCAGGCCGTGGCAATCGGCTTCCTCGGGCGCGCCCTCCACTGACCTCTCGCTGACCCCGGGACCCGGGACCCGGGGCGCTAAGCACCCTTAGAGCGCGCCACTTCGTTCTCGAGGCTTCCGAAGCGGGTTCTCCTCGTTGCCTCTCCCTTCCCGCCTCCCTTCTCACTTCGGGGGCTTCATCCATGCAAGTAGGGTCCGCCTGAGACCCGAAACTGCATTGCACCGGACACATTCTGGCCCCTTCAGCATCAAAAGTGAATTATTTTTGCCTTAATTTCCCTCCCCTCACCCTCTGGTAATAAGAGGTAGGATGATTAGCAGGATCAAATCTTGCCATTCGCAATGACACGGATGGAGCCAGAGAGTGTAATGCTAACTGAAATAAGTCAGAGAAAGACAAATGCTATATGATCTCACTCATATGTGGAATTTAAGAAACAACAACAAAAAAATGAGCAAAGGAAACAAAAGAGAGAGAGAGAGAGAGAGAGAAAGAAACCAAGAAAAATAGACTCAACTATAGAGAACAAACAGATGGTTACCAGAGAGGAAGTGGGTGCTGGAATGGGTGAAATAGGACCTGTCCTGATGAGCTCTGGGTGATATACGGAATTGTTGGATCACTATCTCATACACCTGAAATTGATATAATACTGGATGTTAACTATATTGGAATTAAAATAAAAACTTAGCAGAAAAAGAATATTAGGGAAAAAACCAGATAGGATTATTATAGGGAAGCCAGACTGAACAATAAACCAAACTCCTCCACATTCCACATTTTCCTAAACAGATTACTAAGTGCATATTGCTAATCACATCATTTTGTGTACCTAAAACAAACACTGAAAGTAAGAGAGAGAATCGAGATGTTGTTATCCACTGCTAATTACAGATTAGAGGATTAAGTTGGAAAGAATCTCACTGCAGAGAAATGGCAAAGGAAAAAAATCAAGAAGCCTAATATTCTTATTATTCAACAGAGACAACAAATATAGAAAACAGAGTTTAAAACTTTCTTCAAAGGATTGTAGAAGCAATTTGTTGGATTTTTACAATCCAATTAGCTGGTCTTTTTTTTTTTTTTTTTAAACTATCAAAAGTTTAAACTCTACCATCAGTACATTTCTAAAACAAAAGAACTCAGGGAATGGAGAATCCCCCCGGCACAGACAGAAAAGGGGCTCACTAATTTCATAGCAATGGGTTCCCTACCATGGAATTCCCCATTTCGGTCCCAGTTGTGCCACCTTCTGCAGACTATCCTCTCTTCCCTCGTAATATTATCAGCTTTATATCCACACCATCTAGGCAGGTGCACTTTCCCAATATGACTTTGAAACCTTATTGGTCATGCTAAATTAATCTTAGCCTACAAAATAGAATACATGTTCTTGTGCCTCAGAAATGTATTTGTTCACTTTTAGGTGTTTTGAGGAATAAATTACAACCCTGCGTAATGCAACATAACAATTCCATGCCTCATTGTGCTCGTTATACTGATTGAACTTGTCTGCTAAGAGAGAGGTTTTGAAAAGTTAATCGCTTCAAATCTCTAAACCCAGTGAATTGGTATTATCAAACAAACATGGTGTGGCCTGGAGAAGTGACAGGAAAAAACAGGTTTTTGTTGTTGTTTTTTTTTTAAACAGGGGCTTTTTGCTGAAAATAAGTAGCATTTAAATTTCTGTAAGTCTCCATCATTAAGGAATAAAATGATTCTTCTTTTAATTTAAACTAACAGTTTTAAGTAGGATAGTAGAAAATAAAATTTTCTGACCATTTTTGAAATTACATTGGCATACCTCATGATTTCCTTGATTCGTGTCCTATAACATCTAATGTAGCTAGACTGTCTAAAATTTCCACTCTCTCAATAAATATAGAAATATAGCTAAGTATGATTATTTACAAAAATGAGAATAACACTTCTTTAGAAAACTGATGATGCGGGCGCCTGGGTGACTCAGTTGGTAAAGCATCTGCCTTTGGCTTGGGTCACAATCCTGGGGTCTTGGGATCAAGCCCCACATCAGGTTCCCTGCTGAGCAGGGAGTCTGCTTCTCCCTCTCCCTCTGCCTGCCACTCCCCAGTTTGTGCTCTCTGTCAAATAAATAAATAAAATCTATATTAAAAAAAGAAAACTTATGATTAACTGAGTTTTGTGGGAAAACAAGCAGAGTAAACTAAAAGCTTAATGTGATGTTTTTTTGTCTGCATTAACAGACAAAATGCCCCTAAAAAGAGCTAGAGTTTTATCGCTAAATGCAGTTAAAGAAAAAAAAAAGTTGATTATAATATAAACGATATAATTTTAGCTCAGAATGGAAGCACAGGTAATTGAAATCTTTAGATCACCTCCATACTTTATTTTACATACTCATCTCTCCCCTTTTCCAAAATAAATGTTGTATCACATCAATGGTGTTGTAAGTTTTGACATAAATTTAATAGTAAAAGAGCCACGTGGGTTTAATTTTTAGAATTGGCAAGTCATTCAATCATCTGTTTGAAAACTAATCATGGAGAATCTTCTATATGCCGCCTGGGGTTGGAAGTGTAAGACTAGAGCCCTAACAAAGGTTACAGCTTAGCAGTTTTGAGTTTGCACTATTCCTCTATTTTTCCAAGTCCGACAGCCTCCCCACTCTCCTTTGACTAACATACTAAAGGTGTGACCTGTGGCTGTGGCACAGGATTTTTTCCCTTTGACAGGAGACCTCATGGAGTGGCAGGGAGAACCTGCCAGTGCTGCCAGCATCTCTACCCCCAAAGGGTGTGCCAACGGTACCCATGTCACCACCTGAAGGGAGTCGAACTTTTTATCAACAGCTGACATCACAGGATAGAGATTCGCAAAATTTGGTGGGCAAAGAAAACACAATCCGACAGAATGCAAAGTGGAGGGGGATACGTAACACCCAAGAGGAAGCTATGTTTACCTGAGTTGACTTCTGGAAAGACAGTTTACACATTTTGCTTTTCTGGTAAAGCATCTCTTCTGATTGTAAAGAAAAGGCACATGAGCATGTCCCGTGGCAGTCACGCTCATTCACAGCTGTATGCCTGCCCTTGCATTACTTTTTGCAGTTCTTGAAAGGATATCTGCTCATGTTTGGTTTTTCTAGACTTTTTAAAGGTACTGTTGTTGACCTCGATTTCTATTTCCATTGAGTGACATGTCCTATTTATGGCGTTATCAGGAAGCTAGAGTTGTCCAGGAAGCTTGTTAAATGCAGATTGCTGGGCCCTGTCCCAGACGTACTAGGACTGGGAACAAGGACTTGCTACTTTTAACAAACTCACTGAGTAAATACTATACACGTAAATGTTGAGACTATGTTATATTCCTTTTAAATGTTTTCCTAAATTAAAGTTTATAGCTATTCAATGTGGTACATTTAAAAGTAATCTTAAGAGGAGAAACTAAAATTCAGCAAGATTGAGGAATTCAGCAAAATCAGACAGCTACAAAGTGCAGACTGGTTCCCAAATAATTTATCCACCATGTTTCAGTGTGTCTGGATTTTGTGAAAGGTTGAGCTCTTTGCATGCCTATTAGTTTTCACCCTCATGTGAGCTATCCTACATTAGTCAAATCGAAGGGCAGTAGCTCTGGTTTATATATTCTTTTTTTTCTTTTCTTTTTTTCTTTTTTAGAGAGAGAGAGAGAGAGGAGGCACACAGGAGCAAGGTGAAAGGGAGAGGGACAAAGAGAATTTTTTGAAAGATTTTATTTATTTATTTGAGAGAGCGCATGCATGAGTGGGGGGAGGGGCAGAGGGAGAAGCAGATTCCCTGCTGAGCAGGGAGCCTAATGTGGGGCTCCATCCCAAGACCCTGAGATCATGACCTGAGCCGAAGGCAGATGCTTAACCAACTGAGCCACCCAGGCGCCCCTCTGCTTTATGTATTAAAGCTGAGAAAAACATTGGCTGCCTGATAAGAACAGCTGTGACCTGGGTAAGCAGATGTGGTTGGTCATTCTAAGGATGAGGCAAAAGGACTATAGTCAGAAGTCATCCAAAAGAACATAAAGAGAGCCATTTGGACAATCTTCTTCACTTTGGTACTTTGTTAGGCATCCACTGATGTTAGGACAACTGTTAAGTCCTCTGTTACTGAAGGCTGAACACCTGAAGGCTGAAACCTGAATACAGGTTTACTGATACATGATTTAGTGGACTCGAATTTTATAAGGAAGCATTTGCTTCTGTAAGTCGGAGAGCCATGAGAGTCCGTTGCCCTTCCTCGGAGGCCATGGCACTGCTACCCACATCACTGATTCACATGAGAAACATCATGCCATGGTTCCCCCAGTGACACCAGCTGCTGCTCTGGGAACAGCAAGGCTTCTGCTGCAGCTACTGAACTGGAAAATCCTTGTTGTCCTTGTTGAATTGCACCTAAGTGAAGGCTCATTTTCCCCTCAGGATCTTGAATACCATCGTGGGAGAGAGCTCTTGTTTAAGATGTATGTCCTCATTGATGACACTCAGCTGCTGCGGGGGAAAACCTCCAAGATCCAGCATGCCGAGAAATAAGCAGCACATCAGACAAAACTGACTTGGCAATGATGAAAACCCTCAGGGAGAATGTATGTCTGCTGTGAAGTAGTCCCACCAGATATCATTAAATTGCACAACACAAAACCTCATTTTATGAGTTTGGCAATCGGAAATCTACTCTAACATTGCATTAGATTACAATATTTTTTGAATGTTGAATATAGCTTGGAACAACCAGGATACAGGCATTTAACGTAGAGAGGGGACAGGGGCAGGGCTTCAAGAGAAAAAATAGATATCAGAGAGAATGTTTTAAATTTTGAAGGTTTAAACTGTGGTTACTGTATTGATGCCCACACCTCTGCTTTGTGGCTGTGATACAACTTCATCTTATTTCACTGCAGACTTTGAACAATGATTTATAGATCACAAATGTTGTCTTGCAAACACCCAGTGTCGGTTTTACCAATCACTGCCCAACTTCAGTAAGTCATTCGATCTCTTTGAACCTTATCTTCTGTGGTATATTGCATTTGCAACAGCGTCCCATATCCACGTGCCCTTCTAGAACACTGCCACTCCCTTTTCAATATGTGGACTCTAATCATCCTCCTATTTAATCTGGGTGGGCTTGTGACTCACTTGTAATGAACAGAATGGGTCAGGAGTGATGCTGCTTGACTTTTAAGGCTCAATCATGAAAGGCAATGCTCCTTCTGCCTTTTCACTAGGACACTAGCTCTTGAATCCTTGGGCCAGCATGTAAATGTCCAATTACCCTGAGGCTCTCATGCTGTAAGGATGCCAAGTCGTGCGGGAGGCCATGTATAGATGCATTTTTTTTTTCCTGTTGGCAGCCTTAGTTTTCAAGTCCTGCCAGCCCAGATGAATGAGCCTCACATAATAATAGCCCCTGCCATCACTTCACCCTCAGCCTCCAAGTCTCCCAGTTGAGTGTCTAAATGTTATGGAAAATAAACAAGTATTCCCCATTGTGCTTTTTCCAAGTTTCTGACCCACATAATCTGTGGGCATAATAAAATGACTCTTTTACAACACTAAACTTGTAGTATTTGTTGTGTTATGTTTATAACTGGATACAATTATAAATGGGACAGTCTTCATGTAATATTAAGGGAGTCAAATGAGTTTATGCATGGAAAAACTTCCTAGGGTTGTAAAGTGCATCTGTCATATATGAAGGTCATTTTCTCTTTCCTGCCTTGTAACTCAAAGCCTACAGGTATCACAGGTACCTACTCCAAAATAATTCCCACATTCAAAGACAACTTTTTTGGGCACCTGAGTAGCTCAGTGGTTGAGTGTCTGTCTTCGGCTCAGATGGTGACCTGGGGTCCTGGGACTCCCCACAAGGAGCCTGCCTCTCTCTCTCTGCCTATGTCTCTGCCTCTCTCTGTGTCTCTCATGAACAAATAAATAAAACCTTTAAAAGAAAAAAAAAAAGACCATATTTTCCTTCATCCTATAGAAACCTTAGCTCCTTGGAAGAGCTTGTCATCAATCTAAAATAGCAATTTCTGCATAAATATCAAGTCATATATAAATACATTCTTATGTACATACATAATGTATGTATAATATACATATAGACACATACATATACACAGACACCTGTACACACATGAAATATTGTCATTTTTTACCGACTAATTAGGAAATATAATGACTAGAGAAACATTTTTGCACATAGAGGTAGTAATAATCTAATATATATATTTAGATAGATTGATTGAACATAAAAAAATTAGGCATTTTCGTTTGGATAGCTTCGAAAGAAAAAGAACTTAGATTGATTTCATTTTTTTTTAAAGATTTTATTTATTTATTTGAGAGAGAGTGAGAAAGAGAGAGATCTTGAGCAGGGTGGAAGGGCAGAGGGAGAAGCAGACTCCCCACTGAGCAAGGAGCCCAATGTGGGACTCAATCCCAGGACCCTGGGATTATGACCTGAAGCAAAGGCAGACACTTATCAATTGAGTCGCCCAGATGCCCCAATTTCAGTTCTGCTAAGATTTTTTTTTCACTAAAACCACCAAACAGGGATCCCTGGGTGGCGCAGTGGTTTGGTGCCTGCCTTTGGCCCAGGGCGCGATCCTGGAGACCCGGGATCGGGTCCCACGTCAGGCTCCCGGTGCATGGAGCCTGCTTCTCCCTCTGCCTGTGTCTCTGCCTCTCTCTCTCTCTCTCTCTGTGACTATCATAAATAAATAAAAATTTAAAAAAAAAAAAAAAACCACCAAACATGTTTATAATTTTATTAAAAATTATATTCCCCCTAAGATATATCCTAAATGAATAACCCTCCTTTTTTTCATTGCTTCTCTGGCCTTGTTTAAGCCCCTAAAGCATGTAAGACCTCAGAAATAACTAGAATACAAGTTCTTTTTTTTTTCTTTGAAGATTTTATTTATTTATTCATGAGAGAGACACAGGCAGAGGGAGAAGCAGGCTCCATGCAGGGAGCCGATATGGGACTCAATCCTGGGTCTCCAGGATCCCACACTGGGCTGAAGGCGGCACTAAACTGCTGAGCCACCCAGGCTGCCCTGGAGTATAAGTTCTTGAACAGCTTCAGGATCCTTCTTCTGTTTTTGTCTGTGATTTAATTTTCTTTCTGAGTTAGTCTCATTCTTTCCTCTCCCTAAAGATGAAACTTTTCCACATACAGAAACCTGAGTCATAAGTATACCCAAGAAGTATGTCTTATAGCTCTAGTCATTACATGTCCAAAAGTCCTGGGGAAGTTTGTGATAGTGATGGTGGATGGCTGAGCAAGCATAATATGGGGCCAACAAACAAGATATTAAAATGGTATAGAGGAAGAGGAAACAATTTATAACAACTAAAACCAGAACTTGATATTTTACATAATGAAAACTAGTCTTCCTCTGTGCATTATTTTTAAAATATGAATATTTTTCTTATTTTAATGCATTTTTACTTATTACATAAGAAAATTAAGAGCCTTAAAAAATATCTAAGGAAGGGGTGCCTGCGTGGCTCAGTTGGTTAAATGCCCAACTGTTGATTTTGGCTCAGGTCATGATCTCAGGGTCATGAGATTGAACCCCATGTCAGGCTCCAGCGTGGAGCCTGTTTAAGATTCTCTCTCTCTCTCTCCCCTTCTCTCTCTCTCTCTCTCTTTCGGCCCCTTCCCCCTCCATGCACGTGCAGTCTCTCAAAAAAAATTTAAATTTAAAAAATTAAAAAAATATATCTAAGGCATTCAGAATTTGGTGTTTTATAAGGCTATCCCTGGAAAGACTTGCTGTAATCATTTAAGCGACCCAAGGGGAGGTATTTTTCTCACTGTACATCAAGTTGATGAGAAAATATTTAAACATCTAAACAGTCATTTTCTACCACTTCAAGGGTATGAAATTTAGCCCAAGCTCTGAGTAGGTTAAAAATAATAGTTACAGGAAAAGAAAGAATAGTTTTTTCCCATATGTAGAATTACCATTTTCTTAAAGGCACCCATACTTTTCCTTGCATTTTAAGTTACTTGGGTTCAGAATGGTACAAGCATGTCACCTGTCATAGACCTACATGAAGGTTATTTGCAAATAACACGTATTTGATTGCTAAACCTCTACAGGCATACTGTTAGAAACAGTCTTCCATATATTCTTTTTTTTTAATTTTTATTTATTTATGATAGTCACACAGAGAGAGAGAGAGAGAGAGGCAGAGACATAGGCAGAGAGAGAAGCAGGCTCCATGCACCGGAAGCCTGACGTGGGATTAGATCCCGGGTCTCCAGGATCGTGCCCTGGGCCAAAGGCAGGCGCCAAACCACTGCGCCACCCAGGGATCCCCCATATATTCTTTGAGTTTATTTTTCTGTGTTATTCAGCTCTTCCAATTCTGCCAGTGGGCTCCGCTCCATGTGCATTTTTAACTGCATCCCGTCTTAGTGCTCATCTATACGATATCATGTCTCCTCTATAAAGCCTACGCACAAACCTTGGCCTCGTTATTAACTAATAGATCAAGATTCTCTGTACTTTTAGTTTAAGTTGAAATGCGAGGCATTTAGCATAATAATATCAAAGACAGCTCAATCAGTTGTAGGTTATTTTTGCCATAGGTTGCAAAGTACAGCATTTTTAACAACATTTGCATGTTAGGTATGCCTTGACAATAGGTAAGCAGTTGTTCTCCCAGGCCCACAGCAAACTTGTCACAATTTTTACTTCATGGTTTTATGATATGCAGTAAAAGGGTTGGTCTGATTAGTGAAATACAAAGGAGAGATGGGGAATAGGATCCAAAAAAGGAAAAGGAGGCAGAGCTAAATATTATCTTAAGCTCTTTGGGTAGACATCACATTTTCACCTAAAGTCTTTCCACCCAAATTTGCAAGAACACCTGATTGCCCAAAGCAATAGTTTTAGATAGATTTAACTTGAAGATTTAAAATAGAAACATCCTGTAGGCCCCCTTTCTTCTGCTTATTTTATTGCTTGCAGTCATTATTCTGCATCTCTTATAACCATTTCACAGATGCTATAGAAACCTAATTATTAGTGTATTTCCATTTCTCCCTTTATGGCCATTGTGCTATTGTTTGTATGCATTTTATTCTTACACACATAATAAAACCTACAATACATTATTATTCTTGTTTAGAAAGTGAGATTCTATAGACAAACTTGGTGGAAACACAGAATAGCCCTTAATCTCAAGACTTCATCTTTATTCCATTAATGTACCACTTTTGGGTATTCCAAGTTTTCATAAGAAATATTCTCAGAAAAAAGAAAGAAATGTTCTCATATTCCAAATGTCATTGAAGGGGAGGAAGAAGAGGAGAAGGACTGCTAGATTTAGGGATTTGTGCTCTTGCATTCAGGAATTAGGCAGGGAGAACACATGGGTGTGTTCAGATTGTGAAATTCTTGGCACTATGCATTTATAATTTGTGGACATTTCTGTATGTGTTTGATAGTTCTACAAAGAGTTTCAAATTTTCAAAAGCTATATTTGGAAAAAGTTCAAAGAGAAAAGAAAGAAGAGAATTTTGTTTTTATCAACTGAGGTGTCAGACTTAGCAATTTATGATGTATGTTAACAACTTGTAAATTAACTTGTTGCATGGATTTGTGTAATGGAAAATTCATTTCACAAAAAGAAAAAAGAGTTTCATATCAGATCTCAACACCAAATTGGTTATAGGTGTTCACATTCTGACTGAATGATCACATGATGAAGCAAATGGGAATTTGGGAATCAGATACTAAGATAACCTAAATTAACTGGGACAGAGAGAAAATATGAAGACACAATATAGTGAGAACCAAAGTCAATGAGACTTAGTAGAAGGAAAGTTTTAAAAAAAGAAAGCAGATAGCTTCTTTCAATATAAAATTCAAGGCCCTTGGCATCCTTCATAGTTGTTGTGTGTGGGAAAGTGAAAGACTTCAGTGGTGGGAAACGTGTCTATATCCACTGACTTAGAAGGCAGAATGTAATCTAGATGAGTTGCAGAGAGAAGATACTTGCATTTTAATCACTTCGGACCTGGTAGTCATTTGAGTAGATAATCTGTCATAATACCTCTAACTTATTGAGCTTATTATATACAAAGTGTTGGGCTGCACATCATCTCATTTAATCTTGCCAATGCTTCTTCAAGAAAAGAAATAGTATTCCATACTGCAGAAGCAGAACGAGCAGAAGTGGACTAGAGGCAGCCCAGTGAAGAAAGCAATGGGTCCTAGTGCTGAAATGAGAAAAAGGACAGAGGAAGGAATAGAAGCCAGAGATCAGAAACTGAGAGTCAAGAACTGAGAGCAAAAAGACAATATCCACTGCAGACCACAGTTGGTGTTGGCCCAATAACTCTCTGGACCATGTTAATGCATGCACACTCCCCATGGTCTGCCTTGTGGGATAAGATGAAGGAGATAAAAGTCTGAGGTACAGCGAGAAGAGTTGTCACAGCCATAGGACAAAATCATGGTGTGAAACACACTTCTTCCTTCTACCTTCTTATTTCACTTCTAAAAAGTCCCAGGCTCAGGGGAGCCACATATGTAAATGGCCCCCAATTTGATAGTATTTTTATTATCACCAGTCACCACAAGTGCTGAGTGTACATGTTTAAATTATTGTTAAAAATATCATATCAAAATAGTCACAAAATCAGTTGATTATAAGTGCTTTCTACTATTTAATTTTAAAAAACACAGCAAATTGGTTTAAAGGAGATCATTTGAAAAATGATCTTCCTTAAAGCTTTTAAATGGCTTTTTCATTTCTGTAAGAGAATGGTTATGACAAGGTTTTCTATTATTTCTATTATGGGACACCGGGAAATATAATGAAGGCATATATTCAAAACAATAAATTATATGCCATTTTTTATAGTTCTCACTTTTGGATATTTAAAACTAGATAAGCATTTCCAAGTTAAATTCTGCATTGGTCAATTAAAAGTGAAATCTTTCTCTACTTTTCTTTAAGGCATAGTCAAGGCCTGTGGCATCCTTTTGGTTGTCATGTGTGAGAAAGTGAAAGACATTAGTTGTGAGAAACTCATGTCTATGTTTGCTGACTAGAAAAGCAGAATGCAATCTGGATAAGTTGCAGAGAGAAGATAAGACGAGGCCATAGACATGTTAGCTCTCTGCACCGCATTCTTGGCAGTTTTGTTTTGATTCGATGGTTTTGAAATTCAGAAGCTAAACATTATAGAACCACAGCCAGACTAAGTAATGTTATAGATAAAACTAATGTTAATGGATTTTCAAAGAAGTTATTGATCTTTCATTTAACAAAAGCTAAACTCTAAAATCCCAATAATGCTTTATATGTAGTTCTACGTATTTTTTTAAATGGCACTACATATATTATCCTGTTTCATTGTTCCAGCGTCTGCATAATGTTGGCATTGTTCAGCCTGGTGTAACAGAGGAGGGAATTCAAGTTCTAAAGTATATTGTGATTTACCAGCATCTCCATGGTTAATCTCCTAAGAACTAGAACAAGAACTGAGGGCTGCCTCCTGCAGAATTCTGTGCTAGTTTTTCTACCCTTTTGCCTCCCTTGAAACAGTGTTGGAGGCATCAAAACAATCTGAAATGAAAAACGTTTGGTAATTGTTTTAAGTATAGAATTACTATGATGTAAATGGCCATGGTGAGATATTATTGCAGACCAGCCTCTGGCTGGGCACTCTGCGTGCTTTGCTTCATATCTTCTTCACTATCTCTCAAGAAAGGACTCTGCTTATCATCTCTAATTTATGGTTAGGAGGATGTTTTAGGCAGTTGATGAGTGGACCCACTGTGAATGTCTCTGGCTTCAGTCATATCTGAGGAAACGGTGAGCATGAAATATTGATCACATGTAAATAAATTCATCATTTTCCAGGCTGACTTGTCTACAGACTAATCTTGGAGGTTCTTGTGGGAGAACACATGACCTAAATCTACTGTCATCCTTCACTTTGGGAAGAAAGTGTCAAGGTGCTATTTTCAAATGTGGACAACTGTGGCCTACCACAATGAAGGTAGGTACCTATGTGTGACCGGTTAGGAACCTTCTTCAGCTTTGAGGGAAACAGAGCCTGACATTTGCATACTCACAAATCCCTGCACATCCCTGGGTTAACACTCCCAAGGAAATAGGTAGATAGAAAGTTAATAGAGGTTAACTGGCAAGGAAAAACTATAAAAGTCTGAACAAATCTCTTAGTCTCAGGACAGCATCCCCCAAGAGTTGAAAACAAGACTAATTTATTATAGTCTTATCACACAGACATGGTAGGTGGCCCTTGAGCATCAATTAGAAGAAAGTGTTATTAGTTTTATTTACCCAGAGTGATTTTATCCTATTAACAATGGAGTTTATGGAATGAACATTCCATTTATGTGGGGTTCACTGTTATCAGAAAAGCTCCTGGTTCATCAATTCTTGCATGAGGATGGAAGCTGGGCTAGAATCTTTAATGTATGGTGGCTTTTAGAACCCCAAATGGCAACAGAATTAGTCTAGCCTGCAGTGCTACATGCCACCATTGTTATGCAGGGGAGACATTTCCAAGATGGATACCTGACTAGTAACAAGTTAGTATCTTAAGTTAATACCTCAAGCAGGATTAATAATCCCACTGGCAACAACTCCCCTTGGTTGTACACTTGACATAAATTTTACTTTTAGAAAATACCATTCGAATGTTTTGGATTTCCTGTTTGCTTTGGAATGGCATGACCCATTTTGACTTTAGAAATTATCATTTCATTGGCTTCCTCTGACTGTCAATGATCACAGTTATCACTTATGTCCACTAAAAACACGGCATTAGGGGCTGTCAAATTCAGCGTGGAATAGAGTAATGCCTATTAATAAGGCTTAAAAATGATTTTTAAAAGTTACCTCCTGGGATCCCTAGGTGGCTCAGCAGTTTAGCGCCTGCCTTTGGCCCAGGGCGTGATCGTGGAGTCCTGGGATCGAGTCCTGCGTCAGGCTCCCTGCGTGGAGCCTGCTTCTCCCTCCTCCTGTGTCTCTGCCTCTCTCTCTCTCTCTCTCTATCATGAATAAATAAATCTTTTTTAAAAAATAAAAAATAAAAGTTACCTCCTGAAGATTTATTTTCCCAGCCTGCCTTAATTTTTCAACTGATATCCTTTGGGTTAAAGTACTACTTTCTAGAAGACTTTGTGAGAATGAATATATGGTAGAGAAGATAGCATAGAGCCTGGCATACAGCAGGAGCCCAATGGACATTTGCTGAATAAAATGATCATTAAATGGCATCACTCTAAAGCATATCAGTTTGGATTAAGTCCAGAGTTCAAAATCATATACATACACTCCTATGTTTATGGCAGCATTATTTACCATAGCCAAGATATATGGAAGCAGCCCAAGTGTCCATTGATCTACGAATGGATAAAGAAGATGTGGGGGGGGGGTGTGCGCGCACGCACGCGCATGTGTACTAGACTATTATTTAGCCATAAAAAAGAAGGAAATCTTGCCATTTCCAATGACATGGGTGAAGCTACAGAGTATAATGCTAAGTGAAATAAGTCAGTCGGAGAAAGACAATACCATATGATCTCACTTAAATATATGGAATTTAAGAAACAAAACAAATGAGCAAAGGGGCAGGGAAAGAGAGGGAAGCAAACCAAGAAACAGACTCTTCACTATAGAGAACAAACTGATGATTACCAGAGGGGAAGGGATGGAAGGATAGGTTAAATAGGTGAGTGGGATTAAGGAGGGGACTTTTTGTGATGAGCATCGGGCATTGTATGGAAGTGTTGAATTGTTATATTGCACACCTGAAACCGATATTACACTGTACGTTAACTACACTGGAATTTAAAAAAAGATCATAAAGAAAAATCCAATGAGAATGGGACACAAGGCAGAGAGACGTCAGTACACTGGGGCAAGATAGAAAGCAGGAAGTAGGTGAGCACTCAGGGCTGCAAGCATCTACTAGAATTAATCTTGAAAAGATGGAGGAATCTTGACTGATTTTCTCCTCAAAGATATGTGGTGCCAGGAACAGTGTGTGGCAATCTATAAGGTGTTTAGTAAATATTTTTGGAGTAACAGAAGGCAAAATTCATGCACTTCAAAGTTTTGCACGTGTGCGCGCAGTGGTACTGATGTTGCAATAGGGGGGATTATTGCAGAGAATGAGAATTAAAAAACAAGCCAAAACTCAACAGGATAGAAGGTTCTTTCTGTAAAGAAAAACTAGGAAGGACAGAAATGGGTCAAATCATTTCTAAGTGAAAACGAAAATACGAGGTGAGTAGTGGGAAAAGGCTACTAAGATCTTCTTTCTCCTGAGGCTTCAGGTGTTCCTCCTGTGGGAAGTATTTGCCAGCCATGATGTGGAGCACCTTCAAGCATTATCTCATTTAGTCCTAGCAACAATTATGAATTTATGTCTATTCTCCTCTGCATTTCAGAGATGAAAAAAACAAGCACTGAAGTCACACAGCTAATAAGGAACAGAACTGGGATGCTAGCTTTTAGAGGCTGAACACAGAGCAGGGGGCAATCAATACTTCAATACTTGTGTGTCTAAATAAGTTTTGGGCATGGTGATTCTGAGTCCAGTGCAAGTATGCCATATAGACCCTTGAGCTTCAGGTGATGTTTTGGCTCTGAGGCATGGAGACACTCTATGTAATTAGCACTGACAATGCAGGGAGGCAAAGGGCTTTGAAAAGATGGTCATTTGGAGAAGCCAAGATCACGGGGAGAGTTTTAGCTTTCATATATTAATACTGTCTTCCCACTGGTTATATAATTTCTGATAATTAAACATTTCAAGTGTACCTCTAAAATGCACATTGGGGGTGGTGGTATCTAGTGGATGGCAAAGCCAGAATTTGCCTACTGAGAAGTAAACACCAGAATAGACAACAAGGAGTTTGTGTTGGGTTGGGTGATTATGAATTTTCTTTTTGTTTTCCTTTGTAAGTTTTCTATAATGTGGTTAACTTTCAAAATGAGAAGGAGAAAAGTGTCAGATATAGGTCTAAATAGAACCATCAGCACTGGCGACAGCCGCATCATAACAAGTTACCAGATTTGTTCCCAGCTAAAACTAGGGAGAAGGGATTATCACTCCACGGGAAATGAGTTTGTGAGCAGCTGCTCTCTGTTACTATGGCAACCGATAGAGCCTGACTTCCCTGAAATGCAGCACCAAATCAAATCTACCAAATCCATGCTAGAGAAAACATCTTCTATCTCTCAAATGTCCTTGTAACAGAATCACAGTCCACAGCCTGTTCTCCCTGGAAGACAAGGCTTCACTCCTCTGATAAAGCCGAGGACAATGAGAAGCTTGAGGTGAGATGCTTTTGATTGAATGAGCTGGATCGTTGCGGCGCTGGGGACCCGTGAACATTATCTTGGCCCAGCACTGACCAGCTGTGTGACCTTGAGCAAGTTACCTGACTTCTCTGAACCTTAGTGTCCTTCCTTGTTACCCCTGGCTCAGTTGTCATGAGGACTCAGGGCCTCTGTAGTATATGCAAAGTGCTTAGCTCTGTGCCAAGCTCCTAAGGAGTGCTTACTAAATGGCGCTGGTTAATAATTATGGACTTTTAGCAAAAAAAAAAAAAAAAAATTATGGACTTTTATCATTTCTTCCATTCCTTTGATAAACATGCATGGATCGCCAACTCTGTGCCAGGCACTGTTCTAAACACTGGGAACACAGCAGGAAACAAAACAGATAAAAATTATGTTGCTTATATGCTGGTGGGGATGTACACAGATAGGATTTTAGAATACTACCTGTGGTATATTAAGGACCGCCTGGGTGGCTCGGTTGGTTGAGCATCTGACTTGATCTCAGCTCAGGTCTTGACCTCAGGGTTGAGAGTTCAACCCCTGCATTGGAGTCAGGGAGCCTACTTAAGAAAAAAGAAAAAAAAATATATGTAGTATGTTAAGTAGTGATAAATACTAAAGAGAAAAAATTAAAGGGAGGATATTAAGTGTCAGTATGGAGAGCTGAGTGGCCAGGGGAGGCTTCACGGAGATGGGCCTTTTGGTCGCGACATGGAGAAAGCGATGCCGGAGCCAGGCGGGTTTCTGGCGGACACTTGAGTTGAAGTCAACAGCAGAAGCGAAGGCCCCGAGTTGGGAGTCTGCTCAGCCTGCGCGCGGAATGGCCAGGAAGCTGCCTTGTTGAAATCCGACTGAAGGGCACGAGGAGGAAGCGGAGAGCTCTGCTCGGGACAGGAATCCAGACCAGAGATGAGCTCGAGCAGCTGCCGAGGGTGCACGTGCTGAGCAGCGCTCAGATGCTGGCTATCTCCCCAAGGGGACACTGCGGCGGGGGGGGGGGGGGGGGCACTGGCGGGATGGCTAAGGGCCAAGGCCCTATGCAGGTTTGACTCCACTACAAGGCTGGAAACAATGACCCACTCGTGGAAGGCACTTCAGAAATACTTAACATTCTCAGAGTAAGAAGATATGTTAAAGCTCGGTAATTAAGACATATTATTAGTTCTTGATTTTTCTTCTGACCGCTCTGTGGCTTTAACTAAATTACACTCCGACAAATGCCAGAGGAAAACACTATTTCTCAGGACAATCGATTCTATACTTCAATAGTTTTTATCATGCCTGTAAGCCATCTCTCTGTAGCATTAAAAATAAATAAATACAAATATGATGTGGTCCATTTCACCTTTTCAACTTCCAAGGTTTTTGAACTTCTAGTCTGATACTGAACATAGTCTATGTCACACCAATTACTGTGATCTACCTACAGAAGGAACCTTTAAAGCTTCATTCAAAGCACTGATATAAATAGAAGGGAGCACAGAGGACAGAGGCATATGGAAATGCCTCCATGGTGGATTTTTATCACAATGCCAACTCATTTGTCAGCACTGATTTAGTCAAGATTAATCAACCTGGTAGAAAATCCCCTACATTTAACCAATAGTTTTCCTATTTTCCCCCACTAGGAGGATAAGGACTTTTAATAGTTTTCAGAAATCCAGACATATTGTGTAGTCTTCATTTCATTAGTTATTCTTAAAAAAAAAACAAATAAATTTGACTTTTCATATTTTTTTGTGAAATATTCTGGCATTGGAGTAATAAGAAAGCAATTTTTTCCAACTTCCACAAAGTTATAATTTATACACACTGAAATGAAGTGTAGAGTTCTGCAGGTTTTGATAAACATACAGTTGTGTAACCAAAACCAGAGGAAGGTATAGATCAGTTTCTATCAACCCCCAAATTCTCTCAAATTATTTTATATTCAAACTTACTCACACACCCTACATTTCTTTGGAATTAATCAATTTTTTAATGATCCCATTTTATCTCCATTACTGGTTCATTGCTTATATTCTTATTTTTTAGTGATTATCTTAGAATTTATAATATACACCTGTTATTAGAATCTACCTTCAAACAACAGTGTATGGCTTCAAGTACACTATAAATGTCTTATTAACAATATATTTTCAACTATATTCTTCTTTTTAAAAAGATTTTATTTATTTATTTGACAGAGAGAGAGAGGGAGCAGAGGGAGGGGTCGACAGAGGCAGAGGGAGAAGCAGGTTCCTCCCTGAGCAGAGAGCCCGATGCAGGGCTCAATCTTAGGGTCCTGGGATCATGACCTGATCAAAGGCAGATGCCTGTTTGAGTCACCCAGGCACCTCTCAACTATATTCTTTATGCTATAGTTGTCATTCAACACTCACATATGCTTTAAACAGAATTCATTGCAGCTATTTTTGCTTTAGAAATTCATTTATCTGTTAGAGAAATAGAAATAATAAATTAATTTATATTTAACTTTCACTTATTCTATTGGCAGCACTCATTTCTTTGTTTCTCTTCATATCCAAGTTTCTGTCTGCATCATATTCCTTCTTCCTGAAGAGCTTCTGTTAACATACTGTTTGTAGTTCATGTCTGAAGGCAACAATTTCTTTCAGTTTTCCTTTTTCTGAACAAGTCTTGTCTCTCATTCTTTTTGAAAGATATTTTGCTTGATTATGGAAACCGAGGTTGATTTTTCTTTTTAGCGATTTAAAGATAACTCTATTATCTTCTGGCTTGGTAAGTCTCAGATGAGAAGTCTAACATTTTCTTATCTTTACTCTTCTATAAGTAATATATCTTTATTTTTTCTCCTCCGCTGGCCTTTTTGATTGTCTTTTTGGGTTTTGCTCTTCAATAGTTTGAATATGAAATAACAAGGTATGTATGTGTGTGTGCACATAGCTACCTTTGCTTGATATTAAAGTTTTTTATTGAAATGTATTTGATATATAACATTGTACAAATTTAAGATGTACAACATGTTAATTTAATACATTGATATATTATAATATGATTGCCATTGTAGCAACAATTAGGAACTCAATCAATTACATAAGGACCCTTCCTTTTTAGTGTTTGAAATCATTAAGTTCTAGTTTTATAGCAAATTTGATGATTATAATACAACATTGTTGTTTATAGTCACTATACTGTACATTAGATTCCTAGGGCTTATTTACTACTTGTTGCAAGTTCGTACCCTTAGAACATCTCTGCCATCCCACCATCCCCATCCCCAAGTAGATATCACTTTAATATCTGTTTTATAAGTTTGGTTTTTTTTAGATTCTACATATAATTGATATCCCACATATTTGTCATTTGCTGTCTGACTTATCTTAGTATAATATGCTCAAGGTCCTGTTTTTATTACAATAGCTTTGTAGTATAGTTTGAAATTAGGGAGTTGTGATCCCTCCAGCTTTGTTCTTTTTTCTCAGAATTTCTTTGGCTATTTGGGATTTTTTTTGGTTCCATATGAACTTTAGGGTTGTTTTTGTCTATTTCTGTAAAGAATGTCATTAATATTTTGATGAGGACTGCATTGAATTTATATATGGCTTTGGGTAGTATGGACACTTGAACAATATTCTGATCCATGAATATGGGATGTCTATTTGTGTCTTCTTTGAGTTTTTTTTTTTTTCAGCAAAGTCCTGAAGTTTTCATTGTACAGATCTTTCACTTTCTTGTTCAATTTATTCCCGAGTGTTTTATTATGTTTGATGTTACTGTGAATGGGATAGTTTTATTTCTTTTCATACGTTTCATTTTTAGTATATAGAAATGTGACTGATTTATGCATGTTGATTTTATATCCTGCAACTTTACTGAAATCGTTGGTTAGTTACAACAGTTTTTTTGGTTGAGTCTTTGGGATTTTCTATATACAAAATCGTATCATCTTCAAATAGTGACAATTTTACTCCTTCCTTTCTGATTTTGATGCCTTTTATTTATTTGTCTGGCCTAATTGCTCTGGTTGGGGTTTCCAGTACTATCTTGAATAAAAGTGGTGAGAGTGGTCACTCTTGTATTTTTCCTGATCTTAGAGGAAAAGCTTTCAGTTTTTCTCCATTGAGTATAATGTTAGCTGTGGGTTTGTCATATGTGGCTTTTATTATGCTGAGGTACATTCCTTCTTTACCCAATTTGTCAAGGATTTTTATCATAAAGAGACACTGTGTTTTGTCAACTGCTTTTTCTGCATCTATTGCAATGACCATTTGACTTTTATCTTTCATTCTATTAATATGATGTATTATATTTATTGATTTGTGTATGTTGAACCAGCCTTGTATACCAGGGATAAATCCCTTTATCATGGTGTATAATCATTTTAATGTGTTTTTTAAATTTATTTATTTGAGAGAGTATGAGAGTGCAGAGGGAGGGAACAGAGACAAGCCAACTCTGCACTGAGCCTGGACCCTGATGTGGGACTTGATCTTACAACCCTGAGATCATGACCTGAGCTGAAATCAAGAGTCAGATACTTAACCAACTAAGCCAGTCAGGCACCCCCATTTTAATGTGTTCTTGAATGAAGTTTGCTAATATTGTGTTGAGAATTTTTGCATCTATATTCATCAGGGATATTGGTCTATAGTTTTCTTGTAGTGTCCTTATCAGCTTTGGTATCATGATAATGCTGGCCTTGTAGAATACATTTGAATGTGTTCTTTTCCTCAATTTTTTGGAATATTTTGAGAAGGATTGGTGTTTTTCTTTAAATGTTTGATAGAATTCACCACTGAAGCCATCTGGTCCTGGTCTTTTCTGTGTTGGGAGGTTTTTGATTACTGATTCAATCTCTTTGCTTGTCATTGGTATGTTCAGCTTTTCTTTCTTCCTGATTCAGTCTTGGTGGAGTAGATGTTTTTAAGAATTTAAATTTAAGAATTTAATTTAATTTTAAGAATTTAAGAATTTAATTTTTAAGAATTTATCCATATCTTCTAGGTTATCCAATTTGCTGACATATAATTGTTTATAATGGTCTCCTATTATCCTTTGTATTTGAGCAGTATCTCATATCTCCTCTTTCATTTCTGATTTTATTTACTTGAAAGTTCTTTTTTTCTTATTTAGTCTAGTTAAAGGTTTATCAGTTGTATCTTTTCAAAAAGCCATCTTTAAGTTTTGTTGATCTTTTCTATTATTTTTCTGGTGTCTATTTCATTTCTTTCCATTCTGATCTTTGTCACTTCTGATAACTTTGGGCTTAGTTTACTCCTCTTTTTTCTACTTCTTTGAAGTATAAGGTTAAGTTGCTTATTTGAGTTCTTTCTGTTTTTCTGAATATACACGTTTATCACTATAAACTTCCCTCACAGAACTGCCTTTGCAGCATCCAATAGGTTTTGGTGTGTTGTGTTTCCCATTTGTATTTGTTTTGAGATATTTTTAAATTCCCATTTTATTTTCTTCTTTGACCCACTGATTGTTCAGGAGTATGCTGTTTCATTTCCATATACTTGTAAATTTTCTAGCTTTCCTCTTGCTTTTGATTTCTAGTTCCACAGTATTTTGGTCAGAAAAAATATCTGGTATGATTTCTATCTTCTTAAATTTTCTAAGATTGTTTTTGGGGGCCTATCATATAATCTATCTCAGAGAATGTTTCATGTTCACTTGAGAAGAATGTGTGTTCTGCTGCTCTTAGATGGAGTATTCTAGAAAGTTTGTTAGGTCCAGTTGGTCTAATGCATGGTTCAAGTCCAACATTACCTTGTTGATTTTCTGTCTGGATGATCTATCTATTGATAAAAGGGGTATTGATGTCCCCTATAATTATTGTATTGTTATCTATTTCTCTCTTTAGATATATTAGTATTTGCTTAACGTATTTAGATGCATATATATATAGTATATTGTATAATATAATAAAATAAATTGTATTTATATGTCTTATAATAATTCCCATCTTCTTGACTGTGGTTGGGACCTATGAATATGATGGGATATGACTCCTATTATTAAGTTACATTATATGGAGAGAATGAAGATATTTTACAAATGTAATCAAGTCCTTAGCAAGTTGATTTTAAATTAATAAATAAGGAGATTACCCTGAGTTGGCTTCACTTAATCATGTAAGACCTTTTAATTAGGATCTATAGATCAGATACAGAACAAGTTTGAGAAATTAAAGTAGCATATAGGCTGCTCTGTTGGTTTTGAAGAAGCAAAATTCCATTTTGTGGAAAGGAGCACAGGGCAGGGAATGGTAGCTGGCCTCTGAGAGCTGAGAATCTCAGTCCAACAACCACACAGAACTGAATTATTCCTACAATTGTTGAGCTTGGAAGAGGACTCTGAGCCTCAGATGAAATCATAACTCAGGATGGTATATTGATTTCAGCCTGGTGAGGCCCTGATCAGGGAACACAATTAACCTGACCCATAAGAAACTACAATATAATGTATTTATGTTGTTTTCAGACTCTAGGTTTGTGGTAATTCATTATGCAGCAAATATAAAACCAATGTACACTCCCAGAGTGATTTAATTAATATGAAATGAAGCATGGGAATCATGTTTATTAAAAGTTCCCATGTTATTCTAGTATGCAGCCAAGGTCAAGATCACTGGCCTAAAATTTCTTTTACATACATCTTTTTGAATCATGGGAAGGAAGAGTTATTTTTCTTATATCATGCCCCTTGCAGCTTGAATTTTAAAATAAACTCTACCTGATGGTACAACTGCTATCACCATGGTTAATCATTTGAGACAGCAACTTTTCAATGTCTCTTCAATTTCTGACGGATAGAGTGATACTTAAGGGCATCAGTCTTATTGTAAGAAAAAATGTAATAGGTATATTCATGTGTCAGTAATTCTTTTCCAGTATTGAAAGGGAGAGAGAGAGAGAGAGAGAGAGAGAGAATGTCAAAAGGGATCTCAGCAAAGTCACCCAGAGGGTTTTCCATAAAGATTTTCTTCATGCCTATATAATAGAAAAAAAATTTCATAGGACTCTTTTATAAGCAGAATGGCAATAGCGATGCTAGCTGTTTATGGCCTTACTTCTTTAAAACTTCTTTCCAACACTCAAATAAACTAAGTGTGAATAGATTTTTTGCATTAAAATGTAAAACTCTATAGGACATGATTTATCCTAAATTTCAAATTTGTTCTTTTGTCAGCCTCCATGGAGATTTTTTTTTTTTAAGATTTTTTTTTATTCACAAGAGACTCAGAGAGAGAGGCAGAAACATAGGCAGAGAGGAGAAGCAGGCTCCATGCAGGGAGCCTGATGTGGGACTCGATCCCAGGACTCTAGGATCACACCCTGAGCCGAAGGCAGGAGCTTAACTGCTGTGCCACCCAGATGTCCCCCTCCATGAAGATTTAGCAACAGAATGTGTTACTTCTGTATAATCATCAGAGTCTTAACATTACATCTTGACTAGGCTATAACATCACTCCTCCAAGTAACATAGAAAGGTGGTCCTCAAATTTTGTTCCTGTGATCAGCAACATCTGTATCACCGAGGAACTTGGTAGATATGCAAAATCTGCAAGTCTAGCTTTGACCTTGTGAATCAGAAGCTCGGGTTCGGGGAGGCCACAGTGTGTTATAATAAAGCCTCCACCTGATTCTGATTCATATAAAAGCTTGAGAAAAAAATAGCATAGAAGACAAAGACATTGACTTATGTATTTACACTCTCACCACAGAAAATTTTTGCCTTGATTAGGTTACAAATACAATTTTGGAAATTGGTCTCTCTATTGCTGTCCCTAAACCAGAACTCAACCGACTTGTAAAGAAAACCGCTAAAGGAGTAAGGACCATAAAACCATTGCATGATGCTTTTAATATTCTTTGACTTTCGTTATTTTCTTTGCTTCTTGTTCATTTCACAAGTAACTAGCCAAGGTCACACACCATGCTTTTTCTTTATCTCAACTTATAATAATGTCAGCCTTGATATAAAAATCTGCATGAAATTCTAAAGAAATCTGTCAAGGTAAAAAAGAAGACAGATTCCCGACAGCCTGCTGTCTTCTGGGAGTTCATTTGTTCTCTTTCTGTCAACAACACTCTTGATTTCATATTCCAAATTTGTTACTCTTCCTTGTCCCTGAAAAAAATTTCAAGGGAAGCCTAATGCTTAAATCTGGTGAGTAATTTCCCATCTTCATGCTACTCAGGTTTCTGTTTTTTTTTCTTCTTCTGTTTCATGCATCTCACATCACCTCATTTCTCTTTGTGATTTTCCTTACAATTGACCTCCTGTTCCTTTTCATGACAAGAAGTCTCCCTCATCTTCCCAGGATTCCCTCTTATAGACAGTCTACTGAATACATGTACAGAATCATTAAATGTCCCTATTTCAGCCTAAGTTTCTTAGAAAACAGAGCCTGTAGCAAAGATTAATACTACCATTTTATTCGTGTGGGGTGAGTGTTTCAGAAAATGTGAAATTTCAGGGAGAAATAAGTAAAAAAAAAAAAAGAACTAAAGCAAGAAAAAAATACAATATAGAACAGTATCAAACTGGCCACAGCTTCATAAGAAAGTGTAGCCATTTAGGGCACTCGGGTGGCTCAGTCAGTTGAGGGTCTGATTCTTGGTTTTGGCTCAGGGTCATGAGATCAAGCCCAACGTTGGGCTCTGCACTCAGAGGGGAGTCCATTTGAATATTCTTACCCTCTTCCCCTGCTCCTTCCCCACCTCATACATGCACACATACATCTTTCTCTCTAAAAGAAATATTTTTTTAAGAAAAGAAAGAAAGAAAGCAGAGCCATTTGATCAGTCACACTGACCATCTTCTGAGGGGCTATATGGAACCATTGTACCTCAGAAAATATGTGGGAAGAAGAAAAGGAGTAGGATTTGCCTAAGAAAATCTTCCTGCTTACTATATCACACTAGTTACTGAGCTTCTCCAGGAGACTACTAGGTCAGTTAAATTCCCCATTCATGATGCAAGATATCATTTAAAGCCAGAAGGGATGGAAGTAGCAATAGCTTTTATGGATTGTAGGACTGGGGTGTCTGAGCTGTGGCAGCTTCTTCTCTGAGACATGTGGAAGCCTTTTGTTACCCTGGAGGCTAAGACAGACAGCAGTGTGAGGAGATGTGTTCATGACAGTGATGGATGGGAATTTCCATTAGTAGGTGGTCAAGTCTTCAGGTGGTGTGAGTAAGAGGGTGGCCTATGCCAAGAGGATCTGAGGAGATGCATAAACTGGATCAACCAATTTAACACCTCCAGTATACACCCTGAGAGTGGAAGTGAAAATCCAATCTTTGTCACCTGTAGTCTCCTAAAAAGTTAAAAATACTTTTATGACTGTATCTGATCCTGAGGCCATAATAGACATCTTCTTCACCGGCATTCTGGATTACTGTCACCCTCTGCAAGTACTCAGTCTAATTTGGGTTGCTTGCATGGTGGGGTGAGCCAAAATTCATCCCCAAGGGTCAAACCCTTAGGAGTCCTGCCCTTGCTGAGCTGGTGTTGTTCAAATTTCCAATTTATATTAACCTCTTTATGCCCTCAGGACACTACTGAATGTGAGATATACTTCTCTCGGTTCCCATTGTTCAGTAGCACCCTTTCTTTTCATAGTGTTTCCTCCTCTGGAAACCATGGCCTCAATCTAATCAGAGCCTAAAATTGTGAGTCAGGACTCATAAGCTGCACAACTGGGTCAGTTAGATGTTGAGACAGACTTATCCTGTATTCCGTTTTTATTTCTAAACTGCTGTGTTCTAGCTACTAGGGATACAATACCATATACTGATATGTATGTGCTGCCCTTCATGGTACTGCTATCCACCTGTCTGGTGACTCAGAAGCCTGTCAATTTTGAGTGACATCCAATGCAAGAGAAGGCTCTGACTAGGTGCAGAGTACAATACAAGCTATCCTACCATTTTGGAAATATGACTCAGCATATTCATTTGTGCTGAAGGTTCCAGTATGTCAAGCATACTCTAGAGGCTCTGGAAGGCCTTGAAAGGAGAATCACGCAGTGAACTCCCAATTCTAGGGAAAAGCCATCCTCTATACGCTGTGCTATCTAATATGGAAACCATAGGTCACCCACGGATACTTAAATTTAAACAAATTAAAATTAAATAAAACTAAAAATTCAATTCCTCAGTTTCACTACCCATAGTTTGAATACTCAATAGCCACATGTGACTAATGGCTACCATATTGAGTGGTGTAGACTGAGAGTATCTCCCTTATTACAGAAAGTTCTATTGGACAGCCCTGCTCTACACAATAAAAAATTATTCTCCTTTAAGAAAGATGTTACTGTCTGGGAAACGAACTAGGGGTGGTGGAAGGGGAGGTGGGCGGGTGGTGGGGTGACTGGGTGACGGACACTGAGGGGAGCACTTGATGGGATGAGCACTGGGTGTTATTCTGTATATTGGCAAATTGAGCACCAATAAAAAATAAATTTATAAGAAAAAAAAAGATAGATGTTACTGGTATGCTGAAAAATTGACCACAGACATCAACTCACCATGCAATGAGAGCTGCTTACCATGAACTTGGTGTTATCAAATCCACTGAATTGTAAATTGGGGCTGGATAAAAACAGTGGGAGGCTTATCAGTAGGTTCAGGAGAAAAATGTTGAAGAGACAAAAAGCTTACAGATATAAAAATATAGAAAACTAACAATGGAAAGGATCTTGAGAACTCCTCAGTTAATTTTATATGTAACTTGAAAAGCTCTTCAAAATCTGCAAAAATTAAGAGGAAAAGAAAATCCATGAAATCCCAAAGCTAGCTAATATTTTAATGTGGCTAACTCAAGGTCATCCCCTCCTTCTATTAAAGCACATGGCTGCATTTAAAAGTACAGAATGTGAATCAGAATCTAGAAAGCTCCATTTCACAAAACTGGCTACTGGGAGGATAGCATTCATGATTCAATTTAACAAACTCTCCAATCTCCCTTAGAATGTTACCGAGAAAGTTTCTAATGAGGTCACAAAGGATAAATTTTATATCAAAACCATGTTTTCAACTTTATTTTCTTGAGACTGTACAAAGTAGTTTCTTTTAGTTATTTTTACTTTTTTTGTATCAAAATTATTTCTTTTCTTTTTTTTTTTATTTATTTATGATAGGCACACAGTGAGAGAGAGAGAGAGAGGCAGAGACACAGGCAGAGGGAGAAGCAGGCTCCATGCACCGGGAGCCCGACGTGGGATTCGATTCCGGGTCTCCAGGATCGCTCCCTGAGCCAAAGGCAGGCGCCAAACCGCTGCGCCACCCAGGGATCTCAATTATTTCTATTCACATATAGTTCGTGCTTTCTTCTTCTTTCCTGTTTAAATTAGCTCATAGATTATTTTTCCCCAAATCACTAAACTTTACAAAGTACCAAAGTTTTGATTTAGTAATTTCATCTCTTTTTTCTGTTCTCATTAATTTCGCTCTTATGTTAATTCTCTACTGACGCTTTCTTGTGATTTACCATGTTATACCTTATCTAGCCTTTCGATTTGGCAATTTAATTAATTTATTTTATTCTTTTATTTTTATTGATGTAAATGGTTAGGCTTTTGGAACTTCCTCTGATCACTGCTTTTTTTTAATTGAGATATAACATTTTGTAAGTTTAAGGTATACAACATGTTGATTTGATACACTGATACATTACAAAATGATTAACACTGTAGAATCAGCTAACACCTCCATCACCTCACATAATTATTATTTTTATTTTGTGTTGAAAGAATTTAAGATCTACTTTCTTAGCAACTTGCAGGTATAGAATACAGTACTATTAACTATAATTATCAGGCTGTATGTTAGATCTCCAAGATGTATTCATCTTATAACTGGAATTTCATATTCTTTGACCAGCATCTCCCCATTTCCCCTACTCCTCAGCCCCTTGTAACCATCATTCGACTATTTCTTCAAACAGCATTTTTAGATTTCACATATAAGTGATATCATACAGTATCTGTCTCTCTTTATCTTACTTATTTAGCATAACGTCCTCAAGGTCCATCCACACTGTTACAAACGCAGGATTTCCATCTTTCTCATGGTTGAATTTCATATATATATATATATATATATGAAATCTATTCACATTTTCTTTATCCATTTATATGTGGATGGACATGTAAGTCATTTACAGGTCTTAGCTATTGTATATAATGCTACAATAAAAATAGGAATGCAGATATCTCTTCGAGATAGTGATTTCAATTCCGTTGGATATGTACCCAAAAGCAACATTGCTGGATCATGATAGTTCTATTTTTAACTTGTTAACATCTATGATGTTTTCCATAGTGGCAGCACCAATTTGCATTACCACCAACAATGTATGAGAGAGGGGTCCCTTTTTTCCACGTGTGTGACAACACTTGTTATCTTTTGTGTTTTTGATGATAGCCATTCTAACAGATGTGAAGTGATATCTTGTTGCAGTTTTGATTTGCACTTCCCTGATGATGAGTGATGTTGAGCATCCTTTCATGTACCTGCTAGACATCTGAATATTTTCTTTAGAAAAATATCTATTCAATTCCTCTGCCCATTTTTTTATTGATTTGCTTGGTTTTTTTCCTCTCTCTCTCTCTCTCTCTCTCTCCCCTATTAAGTTGTATGAGTCCTTTAAATATTTTGGATATTAACACCTTGTCAGGAATATGACTTGCAAATATTTTATTTTACTCCATGGGTTGCCTTTTCATTTTGTTGACTGTTTCTTTTATTATGTAGAAGCTTTTCAGTATGATATTTTTGTTTTTGTTTTTTTTTTCAGTATGATATTTTTGAATATGACACTAAAAGCAAAAGCAACAAAAGCAAAAGTTAGTATGTAGAACTACTCTGTACTTTTGATATGTAACTATCATTACTGATGACTGTATCTATCTTTTTTTTTTTTAGAAATTCTGTAATTTCTCTTTGTATATTCCCTTTAATCCAAAAGCTTTACAATAGCATTTTTTTCCAACTGAGGTAAGCCTTTCTTATTCTGTTTTTTTTTTAATTCATTTTCCTTTACGGTTTCTATTTTGATTTCTGTTTGTTGGCATTGGAATCAGAGAATGTTGTTTTAATAGTTTTACTTTATATGGGTAGCCTGGGTGGCTCACCGGTTTAGCGCTGCCTTCGGCCAGGGCATGATCCTGGAGTCCTGGGATCAAGTCCCACGTCGGGCTCCCTGCATGGAGCCTGCTTCTCCCTCGGTCTGTGTCTCTGCCTCTCTCTCTCTGTCTCTGTCTCTGTCTCTCTCTCTCTCCCTATGTCTCTCATGAATAAATAAGTAAAATCTTTAAAAAAAATAGTTTTACGGGATCCCTGGGTGGCGCAGCGGTTTGGCGCCTGCCTTTGGCCCAGGGCGCGATCCTGGAGACCCCGGATCGAATCCCACGTCGGGCTCCCGGTGCATGGAGCCTGCTTCTCCCTCTGCCTGTGTCTCTGCCTCTCTCTCTCTCTCTGTGTATGACTATCATAAATAAATAAAATTTAAAAAAAAAAAAAAAGAAAAAGGATTTCCTTTAAAAAAAAAAATAGTTTTACTTTCTAGAATTCATTGTTGTTTTCCTGTGCTATACTAGCCATTCTGTTTTTGTGAATGTAATGTGTACTTAAAATGGTATAGTGTTTATTGTTAGGGTGTAGAGCTCAATATATAACCAAAATATCTAACTTATCATGTTGTTTATATGCTTACTTTTTCTCCTAGTTCACATTTTTATATGAATAATGGTATAATAAGATCTTCTGTTAATATGGTATTTATATCCATTTTTCTGTGCATCACCTGTACATCTGTTTTACGTGTTTACCGTGTTATTTAGTGCATAGATATTCATAATTATTATAGCTTTATTATTAAATAAAACTTTTAGCATTATAGAGTGTCCCTTTTTCTTGAAAATTAATTCATTTTTTTACTTAAATTCTGCTATGTCTGTTACCAAGGTAACAATTTCTGCTTTTATTTTTTTTTTAAGATTTTATTTATTTATTTGAGACAGAGTGAGTGAGCACAAGTAGGGAAAGAGGCAGAAAAAGAGGGAGAAGCAGACTCCCCACCAAGCAGGGTGCCTAATGCAGAACTCGATCCCAGAACCCTGAGATCATGACCCGACCCGAAGGCAGATGCTTAATCAACTGAGCCACCCAGGCACCCTGAATTTCTGCTTTTTATTATCTCTATTTACCTAGTAAATATTGGTTCATCTCTTTATTTTTAGTGTTTCTGAGTCACTGCGTTTTAGGTGTGTCACTCTTTTTGTCTCTTGGATTTTTAAGAACTTACTTGAAAATATTTTTCTTTTTAATCAATTAAACTCATTACATGTATTGATAGGCATATGGTTGGTCTGAATTCTGTCTTATGTTTTCTTTTCATTACGTGTTTTATTTTATATACTGCTTCTTACTATTTGGTATTTCTTACTGGCTTATTTCAAATAACATTGCTTTTGCTTTTGTTTTTTTAAGTGTCTATTTCTTTTGGTATTAAGGAAGGATGTTTTACAAAAAAAAAAAAAAGTAAATACCATTGTATTAATACATTTTTAAATGCCCTTAATCCGGGATCCCTGGGTGGCTCAGTGGTTTAGCGCCTGCCTTGGGCCCAGGGCATGATCCTGGAGTCCCGGGATCAAGTCCCACATCGGGCTCCCTGCATGGAGCCTGCTTCTCCCTCTGCCTGTATCTCTGCCCCTGTCTTTATGTCTCTCATGAATAAATAAATAAAATCTTGGGCAGCCCCGGTGGCTCATCAGTTTAGCGCCACCTTCAGCCCAGGGCGTGATCCTGGAGACCCGGGATCCAGTCCCACGTCGGGCTCCTTGCATGGAGCCTGCTTCTCCCTCTGCCTGTGTCTCTGCCTCTCTCTCTCTCTCTCTCTCTCTGTCTCTCATGAATAAATAAATAAAAATCTTAAAAACATAAATAAAAAATAAATAAATAAAATCTTTAAAAAAATAAAATAAATGCCCTTAATCTCTCTTTTCTTATTAAATGTTTATTAACCAATATTTCAGTTTTAAATTGTTTGACTCCCGCCTTTAACCTGCACAACAATCGATGATCTTATTCTGTTTTCCCTTTTTCTATCCTGTCTACTTCCATATTTCAGTTGAATTTCTTTTCTATTTTTAAGAACACAAGTTTAAATACTATCCTTCTACGCAGCTACTAACCTTTTAGTCTTAGAGCTACAATTAAATATATGTGATTCTCACCATATGTCTTTTGCGAAAGTTTCCTCAGTCATGTCTTGGTTGGCTGAATCTTATCCTTTAGTACATTCTCCAATTTTGAGTACAAAATTCTCTGTGTTCCTATATATTCGGAATCAACTTCTTACAGGATTTTTACTTAACAAGAAGCTTGACTCCATGTTAAATTCTTAGTCTGTATTTTCATTACTTAAATTTTTGAAATGTCATTTCACTCTTGCCTTCATTTGTATGTTGTGAGAATTTTGACACCAAGCTAATTGTCTTTTCCTTGAAACTTTCTTCATTTTCTGCCTGAAGGCCCAGGGAATTTTTATTTATCTTTAAAATTGAATAGTGGTACTAGGATATTTTTCTTGATGTGATCATTCCAGCTCAATTTTACACACTTCACTACACTCCAAATTTTTTCTTTTTTTCTTTTTTTCTTTTTTTTTTTTTTTTGGTGAAGGTGGGGGTAGGGAGGAGTTTGGGTAGTTCCATTCTATCATATTTGATTTCTTTTTTTGTTGTTGTTTAAAGATTTTATTTATTATTCATGAGAGACACAGAAAGAAAGAGGCAGAGACATAGGCAGAAGGAGAAGCAGGCTCCTCACAGGGAGCCTGATGTGGGACTTGATCCCGGAACCCCGAAATCACGCCCCAAGCCGAAGGCAGACACTCAGCCACTGAGCCACCTAGGTGTCTCCCATATTGGATTTCTTCTTGGGAACCCAATTATAATATTTTAGAGCTTCTATTTCTGTATTCGATTTCTATCACCTTCTCTCTGTTACTTTTTCCTTGTTTCTTCCTCCTAATTTATTTTATTGGATTTTTTTTCTTGGTTTACTTCAATGACTTTTATTAAATTTTCATTCAAACCTATTATTCCTTGGGTAATTTAATCATCCCATCTAATGTAATTTTATCTTTTACTTCTATATCTTTCCTTTGTTCAAAGAACTTTTGTTTTATCCTTGTTTTGTTTTATTTTTTTCTGTAACTAGATTTTGTATTTCTGGCTCAAGACCTCTCGATGTTTGCATGAGGATATTTAATTCAATTTAGAGGGCAGGGCTACAGTTTTCTTAAGCTTCGTGAGCTTCTATTTTGGGAGGCAGGGGTTGTTATCAGTGGAGATGTCTTGCATTGAATTTTCTGTTTCTTACTATATTTTTGCTGTGTGATTTTTTTTCCCATTTCATGGACACAATTAGTGATTTTAGACTCCTTTTTGTTCAGTTATTGTTTTTTATGAATGACGTTAGGTCAGTTGACATGTCTTATTTCCCTTTTTTTCTGCAGGATTTTAAATATTCTGCTCTTACTACCTACTTGCCCTTCATGAAGACATCTTCAAGGGATAGCACTTTCTCTATATATCTATTCTTCTCCTGAAGCAATGTTTCTCAAAGCTTCTACTTCTAATTCTACTTAAATTCAAACACCTTCCATGTAGCCAATTCTATAGAGCACCAAATCCATTTGGTGTTAAATTTTTTTCTTTTGGGGGGTGATTTTAACTATGCTTTGTCTAAATCCTGTGGGTCTTACTATTTTTCTATAGAGTTCCTTAAATATCCCTCTCCCTAATCTCCATACCACAGCCTTTAGTGACTAGTAATGGAAACTCTACTGGAAGTTGTTTTATTATTCCACCTAGAGATAATTCATAATGTATGGTATCTTCTGTCTTCTAATAATGATGAAGGTATGCATTATGTGAAGTATTATTTGTTCTCTCTGATGATGTTTTATATATATATTTGGGGTTTATTTTTTGTGTGGAGAATCTGTGGAGAGAATAAACACCATACAACTGTCATTAAACTCTGGACCCATATACCACATCAGAATATTTTCCTATTGACTCACTGAATTCAACCTGAATTTAAAACCAAACTCTCTATACTCCAGATCTGCTTCTTATACAATATACACCATCTCCATAAATGGGTCTCTATTTTTCGAGTTATTCAGGCCAAAAGAATATGGAGAAGCCTTTGACCACTTTTCTCTAAAAATTAACCCATAAAATCAAACTCACAGAATATATACCAAACCCAACCACATTATTATTATTATTATTATTATTATTTTTGTCAAATCCACTATACTGCCTCAATCCAAGCCACCAACATGTCTTATCCAAATGTCAGCAGTAGCTTATGACTCCCATTTTCTGCTCTTGTTCCCCCCAGGTATGGTTACCAAATAGTTGTCAAATAAGGCCTTATTAAATGTTCATTAGAACTTAGAATAAATTACTCAAAATAAAATTTAAATCACTTGCTGTGCTCAATACAGATCCATTTCCTATTAATCTCCCATAGTTTTTGCCCACCCTCTCACTTGCCCATGTGCTCCAGCCACACAGGTCTTAGTACTATACATATAATGGAATGTTTTCCAGCCTTTAAAAAGAAGGAAGCTCTGTAATATGCAACAGCATGATGGACCTTGAGGACATTATGCTAAGTGAAAAAGGCCTGACACAGAAAGATAATACTGCATAACTATACTTACATGAGTTATCTAAAATAGTCAAATTCATAAAATCAAAAATAGGAATGGTGGTTATCAGGGACTGGGGGCAGGAGGAAATGGAGAGTTATTAATCAACAAGCATAAAGTTTAAGTTAAATAAGATGAATTAGCTCTAGAGATCTGCTGTACGACATCGTATCTATACTCAACAATAATGTGTTTATACCCTTAAGCTTTGTTAGGAGGATAGATCTCATGTTAAGTGTTCTTACAGGGCAGCCCGAGTGGTTCAGCCGTTTATCGCCACCTTCAGCTGAGGGCGTGATCCTGGAGACCCCGGATCCAGTCCGGCTTTGGGCTCCCTGCGTGGGGCCCGCTTCTCCCTCTGCCTGTGTCTCTGCCTCTCTCTCTGTGTCTCTCATGAATAAATAAATAACATCTTCAAAAAAAAATGTTCTTACAACAATAAAATAAAAAGTAATAAGAAAGATAAGATGCATATTACTAAAATCAAGAATGAAACAAGGAAAATTACTATGAACCCTGCTAACACCAAAAGAGAATAATAGAATACCATGAACAACACTACACGCATAAATTTGGCAATTTAGATGATGGAGACCAATTACTCAAAATGTACAAACTATAATACCACACTGAGTCTAAAACAGGTAATTTGAATAGCTGTATAACTACTACAGAAATTCAATTTTTAATTTTAAAAACTCCCTCAAAAAAAAACCACAAAAAAACAAAACAAAAAAACCTTCATATTCGGGTGGTTGAACTTGACCAAATGTTGAAAGAAGAATTAATAACAATTATACCCTATCTCTACCAGGAAAAAAAAAAGGTGTTAACACTTTAAACTCATTTTTTAAAAGATTTTATTTATTTATTCATGAGACACACACACACACACACACACACACACACACAGAAGCAGAGACATAGGCAGAGGGAGAAGCAGGCTCCATGAAGGGAACCTGATGTGAGACTCCATCCGGGGACTCCAGGATCACGCCCTGAGCCGAAGGCAGACGCTCAATCGCTGAGCCACCCAGGTGTCCCTTTAAACTCATTTTTAAGCCAGTATTCCCTAATATAAAAAAACAAATGAAGAACAAAAAAGGAAAAATATAGAGCAGTATTCATCATAAATATAGACAAAAAAGATTACTAACAAAATATTAGCAAATAGAATTTGGCAATATATAAAAATAATTTTAGAGCATGGCCAATTTGTGTTTATTCCAGGAATGCAAGGTTATATTAATATTCAAAATTCAATCAATATAGTACATCATATTAATAGGGAAAGAAGAAAAATTACACGATTTTTGTAATACAGAGAAAAACATAATATTCAACACCCATTCAGATTAAAAATTCTAGAAAACTAGAAATAGAGGGGAACTTCCTCAACTTGATAGAGTATCTGCAAAATCAATTACAGCTAACATATCTATTGTCTTCACTTAGGGCAGGGGGTAATCAAGACAATTTGTGAAGAGGTTTGAGAACTGTATACCCTAGCACGGTGATTCTAGAAAATATAGAATTTTTTATGGGATAGAAACTATTTGGGGATTATTAAATCTGATTCATTTTCACAGGCTATCCTGAAAGATACAATTCAAAAATTTCAAAATTAATATAGCTCAGCAAAATTATCTCCAGTGTCACTCCCCAATCCCTTAAAAGTGTTTCCCAGGATTAACTTCCATAAGATATATAAATAATAAGAGAGAGGCGCCTGGGTGGCTCAGTAGCCTAAGCCTCTGACTCTTGATTTGACTCAGGTGGTGATCTCAGGGTTGTGGGTTTGAGCCCTATGTTGGGCTCTGCACTGAGTGTGGAGCCTGTTTAAGATTGTCTCTCTTCCCCTACTAAAAAAAAAAAAAAAAATTTCTCTCTCTCCCTCTCTTAAAAAAAAAAAAAAATATATATATATATATATAAAATAAGAATAAGAAAGGTAGTATTCTTTTCATAACACACTTAACTGTTCTCTGTTTATAACGCAATGCTACAATAAAACTCATGTTTCTAGTAGCCAAATTATAGTGAAACTTGCAAAAATGTGAGTTTTTTTTGAAGTCCTCAAATTGCAGAGAAATTTTATTTATACATTTCTTAGGTACCAAATTTCCATCAATAAGAATAAAAATAAGTATTTGGTCTGAGCTGAGCTTTCTAATATCACTACTAAGATTCACTTCTTGGAGGAAAAAAAACCCCTATTTTTCTTAAAGTTGTAACCTTGATGGAAAATCAACTTACAAAGACAATAATGATAATATTAGAAAAGTTTCTCATCTGGGAGACCTAGTAGGGGAGAAAACTATCCTACTGGCTATTGGCAGATTGAGTTAAGCAGTGGACCATGATACAGAATAATAATCTTCTACTATGCACTAAGCATATGGCTGAATAATTGCCACACACTGGAAATTCCCAGTGACTCTGAGATGTCAGGGATAAACTTAACAAGCAACATATTTCCTAAATGGATATGTATCTGTTGTACAGTAGAGAAATGCCAATATATTTTGCACAAATTGTAACTGACTTCCATCTTCATTCTGTGTGATATTGGCCACAGAGAAATCCACTTGGCAAATATAATGGTCTTAAAATCTTTTTTTAAAAAAGATTTTGTTTATTTGAGAGACAGTGTGTGTGTGCAAGTGAGAAACAAGCAGGGGAAGTAGCAGAGGGAGAGGAAGAAGCAGACTCCCTACTGAGCAGGGAACCCAATGCAGGGCTCAATCCCAGGACCCTGGGATCATGACCTGAGCTGAAGGCAGCTGCTTAACCAACTGAGCCACTCAGGTACCCCAGTAAATAAAATCTAAAAAAAAAAAAAAAAAAAGATGTGATATATATGACGGAATATTACTCAGCCATCAAAAAGAATGAAATCTTGCCATTTGAAACGACATGGATAGAACAAGAGGTTTTTATGCTAAGTGAAATAAGTCAGTCAGAAAAAGACAAATACTATATGATCTCATTCATATGTGGAATTTAAGAAACAAAACAGATGAACAAAGGCAGAAGGGAAGGAAAAATAAAATAAGATGAAAACTGAGAGGGAGGCAAACCATAAGACATGCTGAACTCTAAGAAACAAACTGATGGTTGCTGGAGGGGAGGTGGGTAGGGGGATGGGGTAACTGAGTGATGGGCATTAAGGAGGGCACTTGATGTAATGAGCACAGGGTGTTATATGCAGCAGAGGAATCACTAAATTCTACCTCTGAAACTAATTTTTTAAAAAATCTTAAGCCTTGGGATCCCTGGGTGGCGCAGCGGTTTGGCGCCTGCCTTCGCCCCAGGGCGTGATCCTGGAGACCCGGGATCGAATCCCACATCGGGCTCCCGGTGCATGGAGCCTGCTTCTCCCTCTGCCTGTGTCTCTGCCTCTCTCTCTCTCTCTGTATCTGTCATAAATAAATAAAATATTAAAAAAAAAATCTTAGGCCTTGATTTTAAGGTTTGTTAAAGATGGAGCAGATGAGTGTTTAGTCGATGGCTAATTTTTAACCACAACTAGGGTAAGACACTTTGCAATACTCTATTCTATGTCCCCTGAGTTATAAGGTTTTCCACTCTAGCTGGTGGAAATGGAAATTCTTGCTCATCATTTGTGAGCCCCATGATCGCTACCTCTAATAACTTTAGGTATTTCTCTCTCTAGTCTTAAGGAGTTAACTCACATGCTAATCGATAACTGCTAATCAATATTCACCTGATTATTTAATGAGGACTCTCAGCAGATCTCCAGAAATCTCTCTGTACAACACCCTCCTCTCTAGTACTCTATCCTGTGAACTCCAGCTGTTTGGGCCTCCTTTGTCTTCCAGTTATGTCTCTTTAATTCAGAGTTATGATAGGCTCCACATTGCTTCCTGAGTATGTCTTTCCCCAAAATTGTAGCATGATCTTGCACTTATTTGGTTAAATTATTGCCCCAAGGGTTTGCAAGCCTACCATTCCTTCTCTCTAATGTTGGTTTAGAGAACAGATTAAATGGAAAACCAACTACATAATATGTCCAAACAAAGCGAGCCACCATTATTACCCAACGACAAGAAAAACGATACGAAAGTATAGGGCCCTGCCATTGCTACTCTTCAATTTAATTCCCTTCATGATTACCCATTCAAAGTTGGAAAGTTATAGGATTTTATTCTGTACATTCTAGAATGGAAACAAATGATGTTCTCTGGCTAGTTTAGGATCTGGTTAAGAGTATAGAAGATCAAAAAGTGATAGCAAAGCCATATGGTTAATGGACATTAGAAACCTACTGGGATTTTCCATTCAGTAAGTGGGATTTACTCAACATCCTTCATCAATGCACTAACTGCTGAGGTTCACAAGAACCCTGTGGAGAACATTCTGTCAAAGCTGACACTTTGGAGAGTGTGACTTCAAACAGATGGGATTGGTGCTGGGCTCATATGTTGGTTATTACATTTCCTGGTTTTAACTATATCACTGAACATATTAGGTGAAAGGGGTAAAGCTATACAAAGACTAGAGAAAACAAACAGAGAACTACTTTAGCAAGTTCCTGGCAACATATTTAACTGTTGACTGGGATTTCAGTAAGATCCTTAAGCCAGTTTCTATTTACAGGTATGCAAGCTTTGGCACTAGGTAATTTGAATAGCTGTATAACTTCATCACTGCTGACAAGAACAAGACATCTTCATTGCATGTGATCTTATTTTATGTGGCACAGCACTTGTAGGCACTTGTAGGCACGAGAGCAGCACTGCCCGGAGAGAGGGTGGTGGTTGTTAGTTCAGGCCAGGTCCCAACACAAAAACTCATGATAGAAGAAAACACACTTGGAACTACACAGTGTGGGACAGAACATTGCTTATATTTGTTTCAGCAAAATTCTGAATTCTACAAGTGAGCAGATTATGAAAGATTAATAAAGTTATTTTTATTTTTTTATAAATTTATTTTTTATTGATGTTCAATTTGCCAACATATAGAATAACACCCAGTGCTCATCCCATCAAGTGCCCTCCTCAGTGCCCATCATATAGTTATTTTTAAACTTATATTCTTAAGTAGAATGGGATGTTTAGCTAAGTGAGATGATCCATCAGAATAACTCCTAAACTTATCAAAAAATTTTTTTTAACTCAACGTGGCTTCTCTGTTCATTTCATGTACTGCTGCTTTGATATTTTTGGAGACAGTTCTTTTAGGAGTTAGCAAAATATTTTGGTATAATACTCTAGAGTTTAAAAACAAACAAACAAAAAACCTCTGTTTAAATTTTGGCTCTAGGGGCACCTGGATGTCTCAGTGGTTGAGGGTCTGCCTTTGGCTCAGGGCATGATCCCAGAGTTCTGGGATGGAGTCCTGCATTGGGCTCCCCACAGGGAGCCTGCTTCTCCCTCTGCCTATCTCTACTGCCTCTCTTGGTGTGTGTCTCATGAATAAATAAATAAAATCTTAAGATTCACTAAGTATGTGGCTTTGGGTCTCAGTTCCTTTATCTGCAATATGGGAATAAAAGTAATACTTCCCTTATGAGCTTCTCCTAAGGGTTAAATGGTGGCTATAAACTGCTATTTTAACTCTGATTGATATATTCATCACTCCCTCTCATTGAATTGCGTTGCATACAAAATTACTCAAGTTATTTTACTTTTCTTGAGCTTTTGAATTACTAGTGTATTCCATATATTTCTCATACATTATATAATTCCTACATCATAAGTATTTGTATCATAAATTTTCCAGTCTTCCAAACAGATACATTTGACATTTAATCAATGGAAATTCTTTAAAAATATATCTTTGAGCATTGAGAGATTAAAAACAAAGGAGGTAAGGATAGACAAATGAGATGTTATGTGTCAGCCCAATGATCTTAGAATGTACTGGGAAAGATGGGATTATATGAGATTGAGGCGCAGAGAGGGAAGGCTAACTCCCTTGGGATAAGGACATTTAGATAAGCTTTCACAGAGATGATGATGTTTAATCTGAGTGCAGATGTCCCAGGTCATTAGGAAGATAAAAGTAAGAAATACTTCTGTCAGAGGGGTGAGAATTTAGAACATCATGGCATTGTATAAAGGCATGGAGGTTTGAAAGAACTAAAAGTAGAGTAGGACTTATAGAGCAGAAGATATGTGAAGGCATGTGAGGGAGCTGAGGCAAGAAAAGTGGTGATAAATCACAATATTTTGGGGTGCCCAGGTGGTTTAGTCAGTTAAGTATCTGCCTTTGGCTCACATCATGATCTCAGGGTCCTGGGATTGGGTCCTGGGATCGAGCCCTGCATCGGGCTCCCTGCTCAGTGGGAAGTCTGCTTCTCCTTCTCCCTCTGCCTCTCTCCTGGCTTGTGCTCTCTCGCTCTCTCTCTAGCTCTCTCTCAAATAAATAAATAAAATCTTTAAAATATATATATAAATAAAAATAAGTATTTTACCACCATTTGCTTTGACGTGGATGGAACTGGAGGGTATTATGCTGAGTGAAATAAGTCAATCGGAGAAGGACAAACACTATATGTTCTCATTCATTTGGGGAATATAAATAATAGTGAAAGGGAATATAAGGGAAGGGAGAAGAAATGTGTGGGAAATATCAGAAAGGGAGACAGAACATAAAGACTCCTAACTCTGGGAAATGAACTAGGGGTGGTGGAAGGGGAGGAGGGCGGGGGGTGGGGGTGAATGGGTGACGGGCACTGAGGGGGGCACTTGACGGGATGAGCACTGGGTGTTATTCTGTATGTTGGTAAATTGAACACCAATAAAAAATAAATTTATTATAAAAAAATTTTAAAAAAAGAAAGGGAGACAGAGCATGAGAGACTCCTAACTCTGGGAGACGAACAAGGGGTGGTGGAAAGGGAGGTGGACGAGGGGTGGGGGTGACTGGGTGATGGGCACTGAGGGGGGCACTTGATGGGATGAGCACTGGGTGTTATGCTATATGTTGGCAAATTGAACTCCAATAAAAAAATAAGTATTTTAAAAATCACAATATTTTAAGCACAAATGAAAAACATTCACCTTTATCAATCATCCTCAGTATAAACAAAAATGATTCATGACATTAGGCTGAGTATTCAATGGCAAAAATCTGAAAGTACATAAGGAACACATACCAAGCACTTATTATGTCAATCTCAGGACTAAGGAGTTTTAACATATAATCATATTTAAGTCATAGAATTTTTGAATAATTCCATTCTCATCCATACTGCCACAGGTCAAATTCCATGCAAAGGTTCTGGGAGAAACACTGGAAATGGAGAGCTGTGCCCATTGGCTGGTGTTCCTTTGTCACCGATGCTGCGTGAGCTGTTTAAGAATATCAGTTCTCCTGGGACACTTGGCTGGCTCAGTTGGTTAAGTGTCCGACTCTTGATTTTGGCTGAGGTCATGATCTCAGGATCATGAGACGGAGCCCACACTCAGCGTGGAGACTGCTTAAGAGTCTCTCTCTCTCTCTCTCCCTCTCCCTCTGCCCCTCCCCCTTGCCCCACTTGCCATGCACACACTTCAACATGCCTTCATTTCCTACCTTCACCTGAAAGTAGATGACTCCCCAATGTTGTCTCTAATGTACATGCCTTTTCAGAGTTAAAAGCCTAAATATCTAGTTGTTGAGTGTCACCTCCCTCTTAATGCCACCACAGGAACCTCATATTCCCCATGTTCAATACTAAAATTATATGAGCACACATGCACGTGCACACAATCCACACCCACATACACCACGGTATATTCTATAAGGGCATCACAATAGCAGGAATGGCCACAGAATAGAAGATAATGAAATCGTGGGTGCCTGAGCGTCTCAGTCAGTTAAGTGTTCAATTCTAGGTTTCAGCTCAGATCATGATCTCAGGGTTGTGAGACGGAGCACCGAGTTGGGCTGTGCACTCAGCTCAGAGTCTGCTCGATATTCTCTCTCCCTCCCCTCTGCCCTCCCTGCCCTAAATTAATTAATTAATTAATTAAATTTTTAAAAAGAAGATAATGAATTTGAAAATGGGAGGAAAAGGAAGATTATAATTAAATTTATAGGAAAGATGCCTTTCACAGATAGGGGAGGTCAATGCATTTAAGCTGAGGAGTTTAATAAACTCTCTGTGCCTGAGATTTTACCCAGTGAAAATAGCTATCAAATAATCTCCATAAAATGGTCAAATGTCCATTGTTGCTTAAGAAAACATGAATATCAACAAGGCTACGTTATGGGTCCAGAACTGGCACAGCCAGACTCATGATAAGATAAAGTGATACAAGAATCCTAATGTTTGACTCAGTAACTGCTAGGCACTCCCATGTATCCTCTTAGTCCCTGGGGAATCAAATCCAAGACAAATGTATATATTTATACTATTAAACTTATATGTATATTTATAAAAATATATTTATACTATCATATATATTATAGTAATATAAATCCTCTTTTCCATAGAAATTGTTGATAGAATTTTACAATTATCATGTAATTAAAATAAAATCAACCGCATTACCAAGTCAGTGTTTTCATGGCAAATTTAAGAGTGACAAGAATATGCAGGGGCTGGGATTACGTGTTCACTGTTTGGTGAACACAGTGTCCATGCTGTCTGTCTTCTTCCAGCTCAGGACGTGCCTAAATAAACCTTGAACTTTCAGGAATCTTTGTCTCTCTTACCCTGGCTGTTCTCAGTTTTGTTGGGGAAAATGATTTTATTAGATCCTGTTACACAAAAATCCATTTAAAGGGTTTTCTGAATATTAAAGAGATATACCTTTATTCCATTGTAAATCATTTTTCCTTCTTTTCTCTTCCTTAGTTTTTTTTTTCATAGTTCAAAATGGAAATGGAAATGTCTAAAATACATGTAGGATGAAAAATGGGCATTGTTCTGCTCAGTGACTTTTAAAGTTTATTGAGGTTTTCTGTCTTGGTTTCTGCTTTCCTGACAAACTCAAGTATAGTCTCTTTGTCTTAGGGAGAAAAAATATTATGAATAAAATATCGCTGGTCTAAATAGATTTTTAAGGAATTTGATGACTCATTCTTTACATAGTATTCATTTTTAAAGCAGCAAACCAATCATGCAAACTTTCATCAATGTTCTGTGTGAAATCAACGTGTCTGTCTATTATGTTTCTAATACATAGAGAAAACTGTAGGACTTTCTTTCAAACAATGGTAAAAAGAGTCCTAATAATAAAGGCTATTTCTACATGATAGAAGAGCTTCCAACTGTCATCTAAAGAAGGTTCAGCGAGGGCAGCCCAGGTGGCTCAGCAGTTTAGTGCCACCTTCGGCTCAGGGTGTGATCCTGGAGTCCCAGGATCGAGTCCTGGGATCGAGTCCCACATCGGGCTTCCTGCATGGAGCCTGCTTCTCCCCCTGCCTGTGTCTCTGCCTCTCTCTCTCTCTCTCTCATGAATAAATAAATAAAATCTTTAAAAAATAAAGAAAGAAGGTTTAGCAACCTATGGCACATGGACCAAATCCAGTACACTGCCTATTTTTGTAAATTAAGTTTTATTGGCACACATCCATGCCTGTTTGTTTGCATGCTACTAGAGTATACATGAGGAGTTGCAAGAGAGACCGTCATATGGCTTACAAAGCTTAAAATATCACTATTTTTATCATTGTGTACTTTTAAATCTATCCTACATATAGAATTATACTTAAGGAAAATCATCAGTATGTATGTAGCTAGTATCCTTAATTATAACTTAGAATATGATTTATAATAAGTAATATTCCAGTTTATGGATCTACCGTGAGTTTAAAAGTCTCAATTTTTTTCCAATGATTTTGTTATTGAAAGTGATGAGATGAATATTCTTGAACATAAATATGTGTTCTCTTCTTCAATTACATTCCTTAGCATTCTTTAAGTTCAGAAACATTCTTTACATTAACTTTATTGAAGTATAATTTACTCAGAATAGGGATGCCTGATTGGCTCAGCGGTTGAGCACCTGCCTTCAGCCCAGGGCATGATCTTGGAGTCACAGGATTGAGTCCCACATCAGGCTCCCTGCATGGATCCTGCTTCTCTCTCTCTGCCTATGTCTCTGCCTCTCTCTCTCTCTCTCTGTGTCTCTCATGAATAAATAAATAAAATCTTTAAAAAATAATAATGATTTACTCAGATTAAAATGCCCCCATTAACTTTCTACGATTCCATCAATTCAACGAGTTTAACTAATCTTTATTGAGGTATAATTTACATTTAAAAATGTGCCTATTTTAAAGGTATAGTTTGATGAGTTCTGCCAAATACATTTATGTGTATTTGGTTACTTATGTACCCATGATTCCAAACAAGATATTGGACATTTCTCCAGAAAATTGTCTCATGTCCCCTTTGTTATCAATCCTCCAACTCATACTCCTCCCTGAGCAACTGCTCATCTAATTATAATGCCATAAATTATTTTTATCCATTCTAAAACTAAATATAGACTATAGTCTATTGTGTCCTTCTTCTTTTACTTGACACAATGGTTTTGAGATTTATGTATTTTGCTGCTTATATTAGTTCATTCTTTTTGTTGCTCTGTAGTATTCCATTGGATAAATACACCACAGGTTGTTGAACTACTGCCCTGTTGAGGAACATTGGGGTGTTTCCTGTCGTTAACTTTCATGAATGAAAGTACTAAGAATAGGAATGGACAAGTCTTTTTGTGGACATATGTTTTCATTTCTCATGGGTAAATACCTATGAGTGAAATTGCTTGTTCATATGGTAGGTATAGATTTAACTTGATAGGAAACTTCCAAACTGATTACAAAGGTCACTGCATCACTGTGCATTACAGCCAGCAGTGTATGGAAATTTCACTTGTCATACATTCTGAACAAAATGTGGTATTGTTAGGGGTTTTTTTTTTTTTTTACATTTTTTACTTTTTAATTATTTTAAAGATTTTATTTATTTATTCATGAGAGACACAGAGAAAGGCAAAGACATAGGCAGAGGGATAAGCAGGATCCCTGCAGGGAGCCTGATGCAGAACTCCATCCCAGGACCTGGGGATCACGACCGGGGCCAGATGCTCAACCACTGAGCCACCCACGTGCCCATCAGGTTTTTGGGTTTTTTGTTTTGTTTTTTAAGATTTTATTTATTTATTCATGAGAGACACAGAGAGAGGCAGAGACATAGGCAGAAGGAGAAACAGGCTTCAAGCAGGGAGCCCGATGTGGGACTTGACCCCAGGACTCCAAGATCATGCCCTGGGCTGAAGGCAAACGTTTAAACCACTGAGCCACCCAGGAGTCCCTGTTTTTTGTTTTTGGGGGGGGTAGGAGGGGGTGTTTTTTTTTTACTTCAGCAATTCTAGAGGGTAGAATTTTGTTTTGATTTTATTTTGTATTTCCCTGACAGTTCAAGATATCAAGGACATTTTAATGTGTATTTTGGCCATTCTGTTTTGAGTGAGTGACTTTTCATATCTTTTGCCCACTTTTTGTTAGATTGTTGTCCTATTATTGAATTGTAAGAGTTTTACTATATCCTAAAAATCAATCCTTTGTCAAACATATGTATTACATATATTATCTCCCATCTATAGTTTGCCCAATAACTTAATTTTGCTAAAGATTTGTTTACCTTTTTTTTAATTTTGTGTTTTCTATGTTCTTTAAAACATATTTTCCTAAACCAAGATCATGAATGTTTTATTCTCTGTTTTCTCTTACAGGTTTTATAATTTTGACTTTTACTTTTTATTGTTTGTTCATGAGCCTTCAGGAATTAATTTTTGTGTAAGGTATGAATTTGGAGTTAAGGTTCATTTATTTCCCCATGGAGATATCCAGTTATTCCAAAACCATTTATGTGAAGGACTTTCTTCCCCCATTGAGTTATATTAGCAACACTGGAAAGTCAGTTGATTGTATGTGTAGGTTTATTTCTAAATATTCTGTTACGTTCCATTTATCTATATGCCTATCCTCACATCGGTACAACGCTGCATGGAATATTGTAACTTGCTAGTAAATTTTGAATCAAGTGGTATAAGTACTCCAACTTTGTTCTTTTTTCAAAATGTCATAGATATTCTGTGCCCTTTGCAATTTCATATAAATTTTAAGATCAGCTTGTCAATTTCTGCTCCCAACAATGATTCCCTCCTGAGCTTTTGATTGGGATTATATTAAGTCTATAGATAAAATTGGGGAAAAAACAGACCTCTTCAATTTATTACCTCTTCTACTCATGAAAATGTTGTGATTCTCCATTAGTTTTGATTTCTTAATTTTTTCAGCGTTGTTTAGTATTCTGCATAAAGTAGGCTTGCCACTAAGGCAATTAAAAATATTTTGTAGAAATCAAACTGTGGGCTTGAAAAGTGAAGTTACAAGTCTTGGTTAATCAATGGAAGGGACATAACAATCACTGCATTTTTTTTTTTTTAATTAAGGGTATGGGACACCTGGGTGGCTCAGTGGTTAAGTGTCTGCCTTTGGCTCAGGGTGTGATCCTGATCTGGGGATCAAGTTCCGCATCAGGCTCCCTGTGAAGAGCATGCTTCTCTCTCTGCCTATGTCTCTGCCTCTCTCTCTGTGTCTCTCATGAATAAATAAATACAATCTTTTTTAAAAATTAAGTGTAGAAATGATGGCCTAATTGAGGTTAGAGAGCATGGCTTTGGTTTGGAACTAATTCCCTTTTGTGACATTTTTCATCAATAAATGGTGTCTTGGAAGTAAAAAGTAGATAAAATATATTACGGAGGTAAGCTAGAATTAGAAATTTATCAGCAGAAATTCTAGAGGGTAAGGAATTCCTAGTGGCTACCACACTAAAATGGGTGAAGTCAGGGTCCACAATTCTTTTTGTGGTCATATATCAGAAGATTTAGAAAACAAAGTGGGGAGACACAATAATTTTACAGACTAACTTTATAGACTAAGAGCAGAAAGGAGAGATGAGAAAGGAAATAAGCAAAATGAGGGGAAAAAGTTGTGTTTCATTTATGTAGATGAAAGATGCAACCTACGTCAAATAAATAGCTCAGTGAATATTTATCACTGGGTTCTTCATCAGACTTTGACACCAATGACATTTGTCTTTTAAGGATTTCTTTTGGCTACAGGGATGATAGTCTTCTCTTTTATTATTGAAATATAGTTTCAGGTGTACAACATAGTAATATATTTTCACACATTACAAAACGATCCCCCACAATAAGTCTAGTTACCATCTGTCACCACACAAAGTTATTACAATATTATTGCCTATATTCCCTATGCTGTACATTATGTCCCCATGATACATTTGTTTTATAACTGGAAGTTTATACCTATCCATCCTTTTCACCTATTTGCCCACCCATGCAACCCCTACCCCTTCTGGTAACCAACAGTTTATTTCCTGTATGAGTCAGTTTCTGTTTTGTCTTGTTTGTTCATTTGTTTCATTTTTTTAGATTCCACATATAACTGAAATCATGTATTTGTCTTTGTCTGACTTATTTCACTTAAGCCCTGTAGGTTCATCTTTGTTGCAGAGAGCAAAATTTCATTCTTTTTTTTATGATTAATATTCCATTACAGAGAGAGAGAAAGAGAGAGAGAGAGAGAGAGAAATCATACCACATCGTCTTTATCCATTTATCTATCAGTGGGTACTTAGGTTGCTTCCAAATTTTAGCTATTGTAAAGAATGCTGCAATAGAACATAGGGATGCTTATATCTCTTCAAATTATTATTTTTGTTTTCTTCCGATAGATACATAGAAGTAGGGGTACCTGTGTGGCTCAGTCAGTTGAGCCTCCTACTCTAGATTTCAGCTCAGTTCATGATCTCAGGGTCATGAGATCAAATCCCATGTTGGGCTCCCCACTCAGTGGGAAGTCTCATTGGCATTTTATCTCCCTCTGCCTCTGCTCCTTCTCCCACTTGTGTGTGCACATGTGCATGTGCACTCTCTCTCTCTCTCAAGATAAATAAATAAAATCTAAAAAAAAAAAAATACCCAAAGGTAGAATAGCTGGATCCTGTGGCAGTTCTATTTTTAATTTTTTTGAGGAAACACCATTGTGTTTTCTATAGTGACTGCACCAATTTACATCCCCCTCAACAGTGTATGAGGGTTCCCTTTTCTTCACATCCTTGCCAACACCTGTTATTTTTGTCTTTTTGACAATAGCCATTCTGACAGGTATGAGGTGATATCTCATTGTGGTTTTGATCTGTACTTCCCTGATGAATAGTGATGTTGAGTATCTTTTCATATGCAGGGGATGTTATTCTTTGTTCCTTTTATACATCACCCATAATTCCCTTTTATAGCAATGATAAGAATTTTTATGTCATTGTCAAATGTGACTGTTTCCCAGATTAAATGCCAATATTCTTCCTTTGAAAATAATGTGTTTATAGATAGCTTGTTGAGTGTGACTGTTTTATTAGTATTCAAAGAGCTAGTACGGTTTTTTTAAAACCAAAAAAGGGGGTGCAGCTTGTTGCTTGCCTTACAAAGGAAAGGGAGACTTGATCTGTGCTTATGGATTTGCCAAAGCACCTGAGGGTAATTCAAGCACATGCATTGTGGAAGTATCATTTAGATTTTGCTCTTCAAATATAGATGCTGCTACACTGACAATGCTGTTCTCCCCCAGGCCATCCACTGTTGCAGGATGCTATAGGCAATTTGAGACTAACGTTCCCAATTAATATTTCTGGCATGGTCTTTACATTGTTTACAAATGTCCTTAGGCAGAAATGGAATGTACCACTAAATGTGGCAACATATTTCTCGGGACTTTCTGCTTCTCTCATCCTCCTGAGAATTCAGTGGAAAGACTAAACAACTCTAAAACAGCAATCAGGAAGACAAAAAAAGCCATCTGATATATTTGGTAAACATCCTTTTGGTTCCCGCTCCTATCAGTTATTCTCCTAATTCAATATTCCAACTTCAACCTATTTTCAACACCAAAACTCAACAAACCAGTGCTCGCTTATGAAATCAGTGATGTGGAAAAGCCTTTATTTCATTTTCATCAGTTTAATTATCACAAACCTGCTCAGACACGCAGGCTCAGAGATTGGTAAAGAATGTGTAGTAGAATCTTCAATATGCCATTAAACTAGTACAATGCTTAATTCTTTCGGTGGAGAAATGAATCACCATAAATCAGAGGCCTTGGGCATATAATTAACAACTCTATTTGAGACTATGTCTGATTAACTGATTAATAAGGAACTTGAGTACTGCCAAAATAAAATCAGAGTTTTTCTTGCAAGCTATGGCAATGATCAAAACAATAAGATCACAATATCTAAAGTAAAAAAAATTGTTTCAAGATAAAAAATAAAATACGACTTAGTTCAAACTCTTCTAAAAATGCCAGTGTTCAGACTATGTATTGAATTTTCTTCTAGAGAGATTCAACAGCAAACTAGGAGGCACATTAATTATGAAAGTTCAAAATGAGGTTACCAAAAATGTGCCAGCGTGGGCTGAGTGTGAGACATATAACTTAGAGGATAGAAGCATGCACTTTGAAATCAAAATGCCTGGGTTTTAATCTGACTCCATCAGAATGTAGCTGCGTGACTTCTGATAACTGACTTAACCACTATGCCTTAGTTTCCCTGTGTGTAAAATGAGGGTAACTTAGTACCTACCTCCTCAGGGTGTTATGAGGATGAAATGAATCCATGTGTGTAAATAATTCACAGTAGTTTAAATGCCATGGAATTGCTGGATACTAATATTCTTAAAAACATTTTTGGCAATATCAATATCATACTGATTAAAATGTGTCTATTTTGAGACAAGTTTCTGACTTTCAATATGAGGAAGCCAGAAAACACTATGTGATCCAGGCATTTGAACTGGGATAGAATGATCTGCCTATACAATCACAGGGGGGATTTTTTTTCTTTTTTTAATAATAAATTTATTTTTTATTGGTGTTCAATTTGCCAACATACAGAATAACATCCAGTGCTCATCCCGTCAAGTGCCCCCCTCACAGAGGGGATTTTGTCTGCTGCTTATTTCTTGGGAACTGGTGAGGTATAAATGGAAAAGAATATGCAAATATTTTTCACAGCTTTTTATATCTGATAGAGACAGAGCTTTATAGAAATAATATGAACAATAACATAGGTTTGAGGAGACCCAAGAATGAAGAAAAGGCTTTTCCTGACTAACTCTCCATTTACCTTCCGTAAGTCATAATTTCTCAGTTTTTCTACTGATTACTCCCACTTCTGAGTATCCAACCTGCCAACAGCAGAGACAAATGCCAAGAATCCAACATAGCACCACTGTGAGGAAGAGGGTAACAACCTAGTAGGTAGCAAGTTGATGGTAATTAATTCCTTACGTCACTAGACAGAAGTAATTTGTCCTACCATTACCACCATCTTGCAGAACCCCTCATTCATTTACATGGTAAGCACATGCACACTGTAAAATTGATTTCACAAAAAAATAAAGGAATTTTGTCCTGCTCATTCACTGATTTTACCATGTGTCACAACACACAGAAATAGGCTAAATGCTGGAAGAGCCTATTGAAGGCTTAACCCTTTGGATGACAACACATTATGAGTTTTGTATCTGTATTTACAGGTTCAGTATGTGCCCTGAACTAATGATCAATATACGATATGTCATTTGTTTCATAGCCTTCTCCCTTCCCCTCTATTCCCTTTCACTATTATTTATATTCCGTACTGGCTTCTCTTAAAGAGAGGCTCATCTCTATTCAGAAAGAATGAGAACCTTCAGCACAGAGACTCAAAGTCTTGAATTATTTTACTTCTTAGTTTGCATTTCCACCAACAGTGTAAGAGGGTTCTCCTCTCTCTGCATCCTCACCAACATCTATTGTTGCCTGAGTTGTTAATTTTAGCCATTCAGACTGGTGTGAGATGGTGTCTCATTGTGGTTTTGACTTGTACTTCCCTGATGTCAAGTGATGTTGAGCATTTTTATAGCCAGAACACAAGCAATATATTAAGGGGTACAAACGGACGTGCCCCTCTAACTATTACCAATGATAACACATAAATAAAAATCTGGGTTCCAGTTCCAGTTACTCTGTGCTTTCCTAGTTGAGAGTGTTAGTTCACCCCTCAAAAAGGAATACTTCTACTATGCACACAAGAATTCTTCCAATTCTTCAGGTGAAAGCTGAAATTACTAGCTGTCCGATTCAGGATTCAACATTCTAGTTAATGGAAAGACAAAAAGATTGCTCTATTGGTTGTATTCATTGATCCTGATTATTAAGAGAAAACAGGGTGGCTTCTTTACAGTTGGATCAAGGTGGATATGTATTAAATATGGAATTCAAGCAATTCGCTGAAGAACTTCTTTGTAATTCTGAATCTAGTGGTAAAAGATGATGGAAGGTGGGGCAACACAATGCAGACAGAACTCTTCAGAAATAAAGGTTCTGGTCACATCTCTAGTTAAACAACTGTGATCAACTGTGATTTTGCTGTGAGAGCAAAAGAAATACTAAGTAGGGAAGAATAAAGTTACAAATGCCAGCTATGACATTGTGACCAATTATAGAAATCAAGACTTTAGAATCTAAGCAAGTTTCATTATGCTTACTTTGTTAAGTATATATACATTAACCAATTTATAGTCATTACCTGTTGGTGGCCTATTTTCTTTTCGATTTAATTTAATTTTATTTTAATTCCAGTATAGTTAACATATAGTGTTATATTAGTTTCAGGTATATGATATAGTAATTCAACAATTCTATACATTACTCAGGGCTCATCATGATAAGTGTACTCTTAATCCCCTTCACCTATTCCATCCATCCCCATGCCCACGTCTCCATGGTTAACCATCAGTTTGATCTCTATGTTAAGAGGCTGTTTTTTGGTATGATGTTTTTCTCTTTGTTAATTTGTTTTGTTTCTCAAATTCTACATATGAGTGAAACCACATGGTATTTGTCTTTCTCTGCTTGACTTATTCCACTTAGCATTATATCCTCTAGATCCATCCATGTTGTTGCAGATAGCAAGATTACATTCTTTTATATGGCTGAATAATATTCCATTATATACATGTACCACTCCTTTCTTCCATCATCTATCAATGGACACCTGAATTGCTTCCATAATTTGGCTATTGTAAATAATACTGTCATACACATAGGGGTGCATATATCTGTTCAAATAGTGCTTTCGTGTTCTTTGGGTAAATAGTAGTGGAATTACTGAACCAAATGGTAGTTCCATTTTTAATTTTTTTAAAAACCTCCATGCTGTTTTCCACAGTGGCTATACCAGTTTGCATTCCCAACAATAGTGCATGCACATTTCTCTTTCTCCACATCCTCATTAAAACTTGTAGTTTCTTGTGTAACTGATTTTAGCCATGCTGACAGGTGTGAGGTAGTATCTCAGTGTGGTTTTGATTTGCATTTTCCTAATGATGAGTGCTGTTGAGCATCTTTTCATGTGTCTGTTGGCCATCTGGATGTCTTCTTTGGAGAAATGTCTGTTCAGGACTTTTGCCCATTTTCTAATTGGATTATTTGGGGGATTTTTTTGGTGCTGAGTTGTATAAATTCTTTATATATTTTGGATACTAACCCTTAATTGGATATGTCATTTGCAAATATCTTCTCCCATTCAGTAGGTTGTCTTTTAATTTTGTTGATGGTGTCCTTTGCTGTGCAGAAGCTTTTTTTTTTTTTTTAAAGATTTATTTATTCATGCTAGACATAGAGAGAGAGGCAGAGACACAGGAGGAGAGGTAAGCAGGCCCATGCCGGGAGCCTGAGGTGGGACTCGATCCCGGGACTCCAGGATCGCGCCCTGGGCCAAAGGCAGACGCGAAACCGCTGAGCCACCCAGGGATCCCCAATTAGCTTATTTTTTGTTTTGGTTCCCTTGTCTTAAGAGACATATTTAGAAAAATGTTGCTGTAGCCAATGTGAGAGAAATTACTACTTGTACTCTCTTCTAGGATTTTTATGGTTTTAGGTATCACATTTAGGTCTTTAATTTTGCATTTAGTTTTGTATATGATGTATAAGCGAAGTCCAATTTCATTCTTTTGCATGTAGCTGGCCAGTTTTTCCAACACTCTTTGTTGAAGAGACTGTCTTTTATCAATTGCATATTCTTGCATTCTTTGCCAAAGATTAATTGACCATATAATCATGGTTTTATCTCTGGAATCTCTATTTTGTTACATTTATCTATGTGTCTATTTTTGTGCCAGTACAATACTGTTTTGATTACTACAGCTTTGCAATATATCTTGAAATCTGAGATTGTGATACGTCCATTTTTGTTCTTCTTTTTCAAGATTTCTTTGGGTATTTGAGGTCCTTTGTGGTTCCATACAATTGTTAGGATTGTTTGTTCTAGTTCTGTGAAAATGCTGTTGGTATTTTGACAGAGATTGCATTAAATCTGTAGGCTGCTTTGGGTAGTATGGACATTTTAGCAATATTTACTCTTCCAATCCATGAGGATGAAATATTTTTCCATTTTTTGGTGTGTGTTGTCTTCAAGTTCTTTCATCAATGTTTTATAGTTTTCAGAATGCATTAATTTTTTGTAGGTAGACTTATAATTTCACTTAAAATTAAAAATATCAAAAGGAATTTGTGACTGAGGTAGAAGAGGAAAAAACAACATCTAGTAATGGATAAAGTCTACTGGGAATTATTATTTCATTTTGAGGGTAGAGGAAGGCGTTTTCTTGACATTGGTGATAGTCATTTCACATTAAGTGAAAGCCAGATCTATTGCTATTTTTGTCATTTGAAAGTCAAATACGGGCAAAAGGGTCTTTATGGATATTGAACTGTTGAAGAGGTAGCCTATGTCAGACTGCCTGTGTTGAATCCAACAAGATCCACACCCTGATTTACACTTGCTTCTGCACCACAGGAGGAAGCTTTAAAACTATTATTTCTGAGACTCCACTGACAACAGAGTTCAGGATTAAATTTTTCCAGTAAGAAGGATCCACATGTTATTTGAAAGGCAAAAGAGAAGTAGAAGCTGTCATTATCCAGAAGCATTGAAAAGAGACTCTTGGGAAACTGCAAACATGAGTTTGCATTTGATTTAGAGTGAGCTCCTGTGAATCACTTGCTTTAGTCCTACTGGAAGCTGAGATCATCAGTGGCTTCCACATGATTCCTGAATTTCCAGGCTACCCAAAAGCCAAGAGAGTCAAACACATGATTTTTCCAACACATGGGAGTAGAGTGCTACTTCTTTAATTTAGCACCAGATGAAATAAATGGCTTGCTTTTAAAAGATACATCATATGAAAAACACATCTTTACACGTTAGAATCTCAATCAACACAGATAGATGCTCACATTATGGGAGGCATGCTGTAACTGGGACCAGCCAAAGTAACAGCAAGAGCCAAAGTAGGTTTCTCTCACCTTATATTCTCTGTAGGCTATGTTTACTGATTTGAATGGTGGACTGAATTGCTCACATTATTTGAACTTTTTTTCCCATGTTCATTCTCTCTTTCTTTCCCCCTCTCTCTCATCCTCACTATCCCTCTTATTATCACTCTCTCCTAAAAACATAAAATTGAATTTACCTAAGTGAAATGTATATATTATTTATGTTCACTGAATTTCCTTTTGTTAATTGCCTTTCTATGTATGCTCTTGAATCATTCATTTCTAGATATCAATATGAATATATTATAACCTAGATATTGAATAATTCAAGTTTTCCTAGAAAATTTTTTGCTCAAATTACAACTTATCCTTTATTTTCAGCTTAATAATTTGAATGAGGTAATTCCATTCAACACTGTCATACATAAACTGTTAACAGCATTACATATTAGACATAGATTTCTGAGATTTTGGGTAGTAATAAAAATCTCTTAGTACCACAGGAGGAGTGCCCAAGATGAAAGTGATTTAGAATGACAAATATGCTGAGATATGAGATTTGGACTATATTTCCCCCCTGCAGCTGTGTCAATAACTGCAAAGGGTCTCAGATTTACCTTGTGAGTAAGCTAATAAGCTAGCCTATTACTGTTTCATAGATACTGGCATAAAACCTAAGACACCTGGTCAGAGATAAAGCTCTTTATTACTCCTAGCACAAGCCCCAAGTTCCACAAGGGCAACACAGATTAGCTCAGATAGTTCTCTGAACATACAGTGGGCTGAATTTCAGAAGAGCAACCTTGAGCTTACTTACTGAATCTGAACCTCTTTTTTCTTTTAAGATTTTATTTATTTATTCATGAGAGATACAGAGAGAGAGGCAAAGTCACAGGCAGAGAGAATCAGGCTTCTCGCAGGGAAACTGACCTGGGACTTGATCCTGGGACCAGGATCATGCCTTGAGCCAAAGGCAGATGCTCAACCACTGAGCCACCCAGGCATCCCGTGAAGCCCTTTATAATGAGCATTAGGCATGCTTTCTTTCCCTTTGATACAGATGAGGACATTGTCATTATTATAGTGGAAAGTAAGTGAACCTCCCCTTTAATCCAATGAAAGACACTATACCTATTTTCCAAGGCCAGTCTTTGTACAGCATCCTTGAAGAAATAATTTTAATAAACATATAATGCCTTTCTTCATAAGATGTCCAGACACATAAGAGTGCCAGGGAAAATTGTCTCCTAACAGAATGACTTAACAGCTTACAGTTGATCTGTGACTTGCTTCCCACGACTTGGGAAATGAATTATCAATTCATTGTCTCCTGGAATATTTTTGACTTGAAGTCTTTATGCTTAATCAAAGGACTAGAACAAAATGTGTCCCATGATTTTAAATAATATGAATTCTCAGAAGTCAAGTCAATAAAGAACCAATAGCTCTGATATTCACTTCCTCAATGCAAAAAGCAAAATGGAGGAAACAAAAGAGCTCAGCCAAGATTCGCTTGATCCTGAGAGGAAAAAAATTCTATTCAACAATAACTAGATATACAAAATGCCCTTCTCCCAGAACCAAGGGCTTTCTTTTTCTTCCAGAACATCAAATTATATAATGTACAACAGTCGAATCTTAGAGCAAATCTCTATTTCTTGGTCAAAAAAAAAAAAAAAAAGATGGGAAGGGAGAATACACTACTCTCTTTTCTTTGGAAATTAAATAAAAGAGGTAAATTTTCATTTTGTCCCAAAACTAAGAGAGAAAGAGAGACAGAAAGAGAGACAGCAGAGAGGCAGAGAAAGAGACAGAAAGAGATAGAAACAGAGACAGAGACCAAAGAGTATGAAATCTTGAGAAAAAAAAAAAACATGCAAGGGCTTTATACAAAGATATACCTGGGTTTCAGTCATAGTTCTGTCCTTTACTAGTCATGTGCCTTTTATAAACAGCTTATCTGAGCCTCAGTTTTCTTACTGTTTATATACAGTTCAGTCAATAAATTAGAAATAGTTTATATGAAATACATAGCCCATATTTGGTATTCAATCAGAGTTAGCTACCCATTACAGAGTTGATAATATATCACTGGGTAAGAAGTCTGGTGAAAGAACAGAGATTTATCCCCATGAGGGATAGATAAGTCATGGAAATGAATGAACTATCCAAAGAAGAGAATATAAATGAGTCAGCTATGCCCAATGCCAGAGATTAAATAAGGACCTAAGACGTAGTCCGTGATATTAGCTGCCCCCAGTGAATTCCCATCCATGCTAGTTCTCTTCCTTTGAATCAGGGATAGATCAGTTTCTTCCTTCCAACAGTAGAATGTAGCAAAAGTGATGCTATTCTAGTTCCAGGCCTGACCTGAAAGCTACCGGAAACTTCTGCTTTTGTGGTTGTGGATATACTGGGCAGGAGTCCTGCTGGAGAGATCACATGAAGAGAGACTAAGGAGAAGACATATGGAGAGGGAGATGTCCTGGAATGAGAGACAGAAAGACAGACAGAGACAGAGAGATACCTAGTCATCCTGTACTTCAGGTGAGCCCAGTCTTCCAGGAGTAGACCTATGAGCAAAACATTTTGGATGTTCCACAATCTTGCTGAAATGATATGAAAGGTTTCAAGTGAGGCTAGCAAAAGAACTGTCTGGCTAAGTTCTAGTCATCCACAAAATGGTGAGAAATATTAAAGTATTTGGTTTTTAAGCCACTAAGTTTTGGAGTGGTTGGTTACACAGCAACAAATATCAAAGCAGACATTAAAATGTTACATTAAATTTGTCTGTAGGGCAGCCCAGGTGGCTCAGCGGTTTAGCGCTGCCTTCAGCCAGGGGCGAGATCCTGGAGACCCGGGATCAAGTCCCACGTTGGGATCCCCCCATGGAGCCGGCTTCTCCCTCTGCCTGTGTCTCTGCCTCTCTCTCTCTCTCTCTCATGAATAAATAAATAAAATCTTTTTTAAAAAATCTGTCTGTAGTTCATCTGGCCTCAGTGTTTCTCTGCAGCAAGGGACATTTTTTTTTAGGAGCATGATATCCCTGTCCGTATTATTGTCACAAATAAATGATAGAGTAGCATCCTTAATTTCCTCACCATGGATCTGTGATTTGCAATTCATCTAAACCATGTTTGAATGTATAATCTTTCATATGCATAACTTTGGGTTATAAACGTGACATACATTTATAATCATGTCAATTGTCCATTCTACCAATTGTTCTCAAAGAAGTTATTTTAAATGTCAAGCAATAATTCCATTTTGCCTTTTAAGCCAACATTCTCCAAAGAAAAAACAAAGGAGAGAGATTGAAGGAAAATTAGATAATGTATCTGTAACATTTCACTAAAATAGCTCATGATTTATACATCTGAATTTAACTTGATTCCTTATTGACCTTCCGGAAGTCACATAATAATATTCAGGATGAACGGGGTTTGCCTTGTCTTTGATGAACTGCTCAATGTGTTTATTTAGCATGCTGTTATTGGTAAATCCCATCTAAAATTATTTTAAGATATACACATTTAATCAGTTCTTAATCCTTTTGCCCTAACTTCAGGGAAGGGAAGCCTCTCCCCATTTATAGGCATCCATGGTATTGCAGGGATGTGGGTTGTCATTCTGTGATTTCTTTGTCTCTCTTTTAAAACAAAAACAAAAGCAAAAACAAAAACAAAACAAAAAAACCTCTATAAAAAAAAAAAACCCTCTATAAATATGTGGTGGGAGATTGGGAGGACCAATGTAGAACGAGGGAAGAAAAGGTTAGAAAAGACGAGGATATTAAGGGCCGTTAATTTTGTCCTGAGCATTACTGAAAATGGCCTAGGCTGAGAAGTTAGGGCAGTGTGGGGCAGTGAAACACAAAAGCTGGAACTTCCATGATCCAGACACACATGTGGACCAAACAGAGGATGAAGGAAGAGGCCAGAAGTCTGGTGGAGAGTCTCACAGTGGGTGCATATCTGATGTCAAGGAAGAAGGCAGGCAGCAAGGCAAAGCCCAAATTCACTTGTTCAGATGTCAATGGGCAAGTGTACCAAAGAATGAGAAGGACATTGGGTCATTGCTGGAGACAAGAGATTCTTGGAAACTGATATGAAGAAGGAAGGCAAAAGGAAACGTAGATAAAATTAAACTTCCTTATACCTTGCTGCCCATTGACAAATATTTGAGGCAGGCAGAGTATGACATTCCTCCAGGAATTCCCAACTGTCTTAATGTTAGTGCCTCGCTCGAGTTAAAAACAACTTTAGCTTGACAATAGCTAGGTCTCCAGGATCCCCTAAATCTTCTTTAGCATATGAAAAAATCCTTTTGGAAAATTCCTTTGTCTTTACATCCCCCAATTCCAAAATATATCATCGACTGCACCTCACAACCCATGGGCAGAAAGAGCTGCTGTGCTTTAATAAAACCACCCCTTTGGCACCAAAAACATCTCAAGAATTCTTAACTGGTCACTCCAGACACACATCAAGTTACATCAGAGACCAAAAGAGTTAATAAAATAAAATGAAATGAAGTTAACTAGGGAAGATCAAGCAAGAAGAAAAGGCTCCCCTCCTACACTTTCCGACTCTCACTCTGATCTCTTTTGTTAGTTGTGGACCCAAGAGCAATTCGCATTTTTAACAGACTTAATTTTATAAAGGGAGTGAGGCAGGACTCAGATTTTCACATACTTTGTTCAGCCTTCATTGTAATAGACACTGAGAATTGGAAAGCCCTGCCAAATACCTATTTTTACAGGCACTAGAGAGCACTGCTGGTGGACAAAGCCGTGTCATGGAGGCACTTGCTCTCCCTGCTCAGCCTCAGCATAAGAAATTATCTTTTGTTCTTTGCAAAACCAGGATGGATAGTTTGTTGTAGTGGAGAGAATTTTTTTTAAAAAAATCATACTTTATATTCTATCCAAAGAGGAAGTTAAATCACAACAGAAAGGTATCGCACTATCAGCTAGAGGTGCAATCTAAAATTAGGTCTCAAGACTTGCTCCTTTTAATAAGTGAGAAAAACTACATTTTCACCAGCTATTACAGTCCCAGTGACCCAAGCATGACAAATGTCGGGGAGAAAGTCATTTCTCAGTCTTTAACACATGGCTTGGCCAAAAGGCTGGCCTCCTTCAAGAAGCTGCACATATGGAAGAAGCGACTGTGCATATCACGTGTCGTATGTTGAAGTGTGCTTGGACTCAATTTAGATGATCACCATGACAACTGTCAGCCAAGGAGAATTTTTGGTAGTGGGGGTACAGAAATCATTAAAAACCATGAGAATGGGGTCCTGTTGTTCATATGGCCAAGTGGACCGAAAGCAACTCAACTTCATTTATTCCCACCGTGAAGCTTTTTTTAAATCTCCATCTAACAATAAATGTCAAAAGCAAAGAGTTCAATGGCAGTTACTACGCAAATATCTTTGCAGATAATCTTGCTTCTATTCTTTTCCCAGCTTCAGACAAACATGTCAAGCGCAGCTTTGCAGAAGTCAGCATAATTAAGAAAAACACATAACTCATTAGTGCAAAACTGTTTTGCAGTTCTGCCTTCAAGTCTTTTTGTCCACCACTCTGTCATCTACTACTTGTTAAGGAATGCTTTGAGTATAATGTTTAAGAGTGGCTGGCTTGCTTGACAAAAGATAGATGCTAAGAGAGTTTAGGCACTTGCTGATCAAGCTGCAGGAGAGAGAGAAACAGACAGAAGAGGATGGGGGATCCCTGGGTGGCGCAGCGGTTTAGCGCCTGCCTTTGGCCCAGGGCGTGATCCTGGAGACCTGGGATCGAATCCCACGTCGGGCTCCCGGTGCATGGAGCCTGCTTCTCCCTCTGCCTGTGTCTCTGCCTCTCTCTCTCTCTCTCTCTCTCAATGTGTGTGTGACTATCATAAATAAATAAAAATTAAAAAAAAAAAAGAGGATGGGTGATATTGAGACTCCTAACAATTTCATTAAAAGCTCTTGCACTCATCTTCCGAAGTAAAAATCCATATAGAAAATTCGCCTGATAGGATTTAATTCTGAATGCTATATGTCTAATTCCCAAACACTGGTGAATCATTATCATCTTCCTCCAAGAATGATACTGATTGATATAGGATTCCCAAAGCTCTAAATGCCATGCTACTATAAGTTGCATATATACCACATGCACTTCTGTAATTTTTCCATAAAGAATACTCCACAAGCTCCTCTAAGTTATTCTTGGTTAACCCCCAGTCTTTACTGAGTGGAACAATAACTAGGCATGCCGTTTGATGAATGGATTCCGCACATGATTCCAGCCATCTCCATGTCCCGTTCCTCCTGCACCAGCCCCTGATCTCTGCTATGGAATGGACTATGGAAAATACATGAAAAAATAAAAAAACAATAAAAAATAAATTTAAAAAGAGGAATGGACTATGGAATTACATATTCTCAGATGTCTATAATGACCCTACATTACTGTCTTATGTTTATGCCAGAAAAGAAGCTTTGTACTGTAAGTATTGAAGGAGGGATCGCAATCAGGGTCATGTCCCAAATGAGATGCTGAGAATCTCCAGATGGGAGACTGGATGGGAGGCTAGTATTGAGGCTTAGAATAGGAATAGGGGCCAAAACGGAGCCTTTATGGACTCTATAATCAGTTGACTACAGGGGGAGTGATGAAGTTAGTCAGAAGGATATTTGCACATGGAGGCTGGATCCGACTGAGGACTCACATGCCCAGACAGAAGGACAGGACCGTTCAGAAGCCTATCATCTGGGTCTAGTAGTCAAAATCCCTTTTAGTAAAAGTCAAAATCAAATGGTTACAGCCCACACAGGAAGTACCTGTATTTTCCAGTGACTACAAAGGCTGAAGAACACCTCTCTGTATTAGACTGACTGGTTATTATAAAGATAGGACCATCCTCATTAAAGGACTGGATTATTGGCAGGGTGCTGCCCCTTCAGATGAGAAGTCCTGGAAAGATAGGGTATTCTCTTAAATTAGTTATTTGAATAATATGAGACAACTACAGTTACGTACCCATTCTGTGAATTGCAAAATTCTTAGTGTTCTTTGCTGTTATGAATTACACATTTTAAGTGGCTCTCTGTGATGAATTGTAATGGCAATTACAAGGAGGGAGATTCACTGACAATCAGTTGATTATGAAAGCATGAAGCCCCACTGTTGCTTCAGTGTTACTTCTATTATTATATTATCTATATTACTGACAGCATCCATGGCACTCATTGGCCAGGCCATGATTCATCTTTCTCATTTCCCATTGTTGCTCATGGTGCTATCTTCTCCTGGACTTGAAATATCAAAGTGACTTTATGTGTTTCTGTCTCCAATATCTAACTGCACATTATATCTAGATAAAACCTATTAGTCTGAACTCCCTGGCCCTTCTTGATGTGACATCAGCTTCCCCTCACAGTAATTATCATCATTATCATCATCATTGCTAACGGTTATTTAGCATTTATTATGCACCAGACTCCTTTACATATCTTTATTCATCATAACAATGCTATAAGGTAGGCTACGTTATTGTTCTTAGCTTACCAATAGGAGCTTGGTGACATTAAAAACCTTTCCCCAGGCTGCACAGACAGCGTATAGTGGAGCTGTCGGCTTTGAAACCTAGAGAAATGCATTAAAAACATAAGAATAACCTTTATAATACACTTATGTACCCAGCCAATTTCTAAAACAACAGCAACTAGGGAAGGTTATAGAAAATTAATCTTAAAAATTATAAACAAAGATATGCATAAATCAGAATATTCTAATATAGAATAATGCACAAAGATGGAAGAAGACAGACAAGGAAAGACTTGTTGTCAGGGACTATGTCAGCAAAAAAATTGTTTTACGGTGTAGGTAGTTCCAACTAAAATTCTAGGAATCTCAACTGTTTCCAACCTGCAAACTAGTTTTTGAAATAAATAGATTTATTTTGGACCTCATTTCCCTATGGTATCTAGACAAATTCTCTTCATCAGTTAATAGTAGATATGCCTGAGAGCTCCTACCCTCACATCCTCTCCTCTTCTACCCTTTCCTTTTAGGAACCCAGCCGAGATCTTTCACTTGAACTTCTCTTGGGGCTGATTCCCTGAGTGCACACACGCAGGGCGCCCCTCATCCTTACTTCTTAGGAATGTAGGTTATGATCCCCTTCATTTGGCCTTTTTTGATCTTTCTTCCTAAGAGAACACATGTAGGCACCTTCTTACCCTCAAATCTTAGGAATCCTGCAGAAGATGTCCTTCCTCCATCCCTTTTCTTGTCTGTGATTCCTTGAGTGCAGATGAGCTGGCCCTTCCTATACACTCACTCCTCCTAGGGAATCAGCACAAGATTTCCTTTCATTTGGTCTTTTCTGGGGCCAATCCCCTAAAGCGTACACATGCAGGCCCATTCAATCACTTTTCTCTTATGAATCCTGCATAAGACTCCCTTTTACTTGGCCCTCACTTGGGGTGACTGAATTATTCCGCCCCATCTCCATGGCACAGAGAAGAAAGAACTTGGAATACAATCAGTGCTTTCTCGTTTTATAGTAAACTAAAATTGTTTACATAGTAAATCTTGGTGGCTTTTTCCATAGAAAGGAGCTCCAAGACTTGTTTGGATTTGTGATAGAATTTATGTTCCTTATTAAAAACAACTTTTCTACCCTTGGGGACTTGGAACTCAGACAGTAGAGAGCAATTAATTCTCTGTTATTATAATGTAGCACCCATTGACATCTCATTCGGAAAATTTGAGATCTGGCTCTCCCTTGCTTGCCTAAGAATCCACCTCGTTCCTTTCCTTGCATTAGGAACACTTCCAAAATTCAGTGCAGGATGTCCAGATCTCAAATTATAGACCTCCATTTCCAGTTCTCCATGATATACCATGTCAACTAATGTCAACAAGTCTCAGAGGTCAGAGACAAGGAATGATTCATTATAATAAACAGAGCCATCTTTTGAACATCTATCAAGTTACAAGTAGTTTAGTGAGTTATGAGAGGTTTGATTCCATGGAAATAGAGTTCCTTATCTCCCGAGGTCAAGGATTTACAACATGGTCTATATGACAAAATTTGCAACATGAGGCATGTGCATCAGAGTTGAAGGACCTCCTGTGAATCAAGCTCATATTTAGTCACACTGAGCATAAATAGAATATCCTAGAATTGCTGTGGAAGCTCTGAGAAAAGCAAAAGTAGGATATACAAATAAAAACTGACCTTGGTCAAGTTTATTCCAGAAGACCACTGGCTCACCATCCTTCTGCCATGTGGTCCTGAAAGCCTGTGAGACAAAACAAGAAGGCTTGGCATGAAACAGGGCCTCTAACGAACGTGCAAGGTATAAACCATGCCATTTTAAACTCAAGCCTTCTTGATTCAGGGCCTCTTTACCTTTTGTTCTCCTCTTCTTCAAATGACATTTTTCAAGTAAATGGATAGTTTGTTTCAACAAGAAATGGGATCATTATTTTGCTAGCTGGTGACAATGTGCAAGGTCAGTTTCTCTCTGAGTAGAAGAAAGTCAGCTCTGCAGACATCTATGCGCTGCTTCAGAGGACTTGGAAGTTATGAGGAAATCACGACCCTGCCAAGCAGACATGCAAACTGTGGAAGCGCACTGCTTTATCAGTCTGGGGAGAAAACAGTGATATATTCTGTGATGATCAATTTCCTTCTCTACATAACAAGCAGCATCTTTTTTTTTTTTCTAATTTTAACTATAACAGAAAAATTCCTCTTCACATGGTAGAGATGCAAAGAAAGTCGCAATAGTTTTAATAATCAATCCAACATTTCTGCGAGGTTCCATATAAGCACTGCAAGACTGTCCGCCTTTCCTCCCACAGGTTCATCACCAGAGATCACTTTCTGGAATATTGTATTCTGTAGGAACTACCTCATGTCTGGAGTTGAAACCTAGCTAGAAGTTAAGCAATTCTGCATCCACCACTGGCAGCAGGTGACAGGTGACAGCTCACAGTGAAGCCAGAGACTAATCCTCAAGCACAGAAATCCAGAGAGACTCTTCTCTTCCAAGGTGACCCACCATAAGCATAACCCAGAGAGCTGAATTTGACTCCACCCAACCCCTACCTCACAGTGTCACTGTTAAAAACCAGCTAGTTTCAATAGTCCATGTCATTCCTGAGCACTGATACAGTAATATCTTTGCAGGTACAGATTTTCTTTTGGTTCCTGTTGTCATCTAGGGGTTGAGAGGTGAGGAGGGTTATGAGAAAGTAGAGACAAAATGCTCTCTCTGCTCCCATCGTCACAGTCAGTTGTGGCTGCCACATACCACCATAGATCATTGTAGACTATAACTACATTACAACCTGCTCTTCTACCATTCATATGCAATCATTAATCTCAAAGCCATACAATAGTGTTTGAGCTATTTAGTCCTGGGAAGTTTTCAGGTTCAGCCTGTGATGCTTATAACCCCATGCATCATGAGCCCTGGATTGTTGTTTACCAAACTCATTTTCTTTTATTCATACATACCCCGTCTGACCTGCATTGCAGCAGAATGGGGCCATGTGAATGGAAGTGATGGCAATATGGACACCACTTCCATGTCCACCCTAACAAAATATCTCTTAAACTACCCTCCACTTTCTTATGGCAGTCAGAAGGAAAATATCCAGCAGGAGAACCTGTAGTCTTATGGGGTAGTAGTACTATAAGGAGGAGGCTGGTCTCAACATCTTTCCATGGAAGGCCACCCACCAAACAACTGAACAAGCCAGCACTAGATTTGTATTACATCAGGCCATTAAGATATAGGGATTGGTCACTATAGTGGTTAATCTTCCTGGTCTAATACATCATCCTGGTAGTTGAAGGCCTGATTTAGGCTTTAGTTGCACCCTGAATTCCTTCCTACTGCTCTCTGACCAGTTCATTTATAAGAGGTTTTCTAAGAATGTAGGACCCCAAATGGGAAAGAAGCCAGATACTATACAGACCTTCTCTCAGAAGAATATTTGGTTCCTTTGAAAATCTGTCTGCTAATAGGTCTTCCCTGACAAACTGCCTCTTTCTTCAAAAAAATATGGGAATTGGAATCCACACAACTTCTCTTACTGAATCAATTGCTTAGCAGAAATAAAGGAAACTATATCTTAAAGACTACACTTTAAAGTCCAAAAATCATACCAGTTAAATCTACACAGTGTATAAAACCACAATAATACACACATACACACACACACACTCAGAGAAAGCACCATACCATAAATGGTGATAAAAACATTAAACTAGGGCAGCCCAGGTGGCTCAGCAGTTTAGTGCCCCCTTCAGTCCAGGGCGTGATCCTGGAGATTGGGATCGAGTCCCACATCAGGCTCCCTGCATGGAACCTGCTTCTCCCTCCTCCCTCTGCCTGTCTCTGCCTGTCTCTCTCTCTCTCTCTCTCTCTCTCTCTCTGTGTGTGTGTGTGTGTCTCTAATGAATAAGTAAATAAAATCTTAAAAAAAAACATTAAACTATGGTATCAGATCCACAAGGACTGCAGATATTATAATTAGCAGGTGCTTGCTTATTCAATATGATTACAGAAATAACATGAGTATGACTATGACATATTATTTATCAAATATTAATACTACATTATTGCTTAGCAAATATTTATCTCCCACTCTTATATGCGAATGTATATGTGGATGTTTGTTGTATCTGAGCTAGGCAACTGTAATATGACTGCCTACTGAGTCCTCCTTGAGAAGAGTACTTTTACATCCCCACCCCATGAATGCTGGAGTTGGTCATCCAGCTTGCTTTGGCTGATAGAAAATAGGTAGAAGTGACAATATGCCAGTTTTAAACTTATTTCAGACAAGGTATTGTGTGTTTCCATCCAACCTTTGGGGAAGTTACATTTCTACCATGAGAAGTGTATGTACTAGGTAGTCATTGTTCTTTCTACCTGTGTCTAAAAATGAAGCACATGGAAAGAGCTAAATTTGGCACACAGCTTGAAGCAGAGATTTTTCTAATCACGCAAAAGCATTATATTGACTGGCAATTTATTATGCACTTCATTATTCTTTAAATGTGCTTATGTAATTTTATATGTATAAGGTATGATGATGATGCCAGAAGCGAACATCCTTATATATTTCTATTATTTTTTAAGATTTTATTTATTTATTCATGAGAGACACACACACACAGAGAGAGAGAGAGAGAGAGAGAGAGAGAGAGAGAGGCAGAGACACAGGCAGAGGGAGAAGCAGGCTCCATGCAGGGAGCCCGATGTGGGACTCAATTCCAGGACCCCAGGATCACGCCCTGGGCCGAAGGCAGGCGCTAAACCGCTGAGCCACCCAGGGATCCCCTCCTTATATGTTTCAACTGCAAAGTAATTCATATTCTTTCATTGATGCAAAGAATTTGAGGCATTTTAGGCTGACCAGCCTGAGAAATCAGTCAATCAGTGTACAGAGGAAAACTCTATTTCTGTGCTGGTCTTCTTCAAGGAAAGGATGAAAGTGACTTATCACCATGTCAGCACAAACCTCTGACTTTACGAATGAAAGTCATCTATCCCATTGGCAAGACTATTTTAGCCAGCTATGGTTTTAGAATGTATACTTCAAAAACAATGTAAATAAAGTGTCTGTGAAACTCTTGGATTAGGGTTCTAAGAATGAAAATACATAAGTATATTTCCAATACTTGCCTAAAATAAATAGAAAGTATGTGTATGTATGTGTTCCTATGTGCATGCGAATGCACATGCGCATTGTCTCTGAACTAGGCTTCTGGAATATGGCTGACACTGCTGACTGGCTCCTCCCTGAAACAGTTTCAACTGAGTCTGGTTAGAAGCTGAAAAGTCAGGTTACACTCTGAAAATAAATAGTCTTCTGGAACACTTTCAGGAAAAGGAGGAAATCTGATGACCCAATATTTGCCTACACAGCATTGCTGGGTAGTGACTGTTCCCTGAAAGTGCAAGTCAGCCAAACCCTAATTGCACTGCACTGTTCACACTGGGGGTCCTTGGGTCGCTGGTTCTCATTTCTTCTCATACCAGTCCTTATACCAGATTCCAAATTAGAAAAATTTATCTTTTTCTACTTAAAAGTTGATTTCCTTAACTTGACACAGCAACAGTCATGGCTATAAGACTGATTTGAAAAATCTAGGTTACAAGTAAGTGACAAACTGCATTTATTGTCCAGGTCTCTGACCACACAATGTATATATTTACCTTTGTACTTGGCAACAACGTGTTTGCCTTTACCGCCATCTGTCTTCTGAGTGTACAGAAAAGTTAGCTTTGCAACTGCTAATGGGTTTTTATAATCACAAGTACAAATTGCAGAAAGAAACCTAACTCTTCAAGATCAAAACTTAATGAGAATTGTGTAATTAAAATCAGTTTATGGGGGGGCACCTGGATGGCTCAGTCGGGTGAACATCTGACTCCCAGTTTTGGCTCAGGTCATGATCTCAGGATGGTGGGATGGAGCCCACATCCAACTCCACAATCAGTCAGGAGTCTGCTTCAGAGATTGTCTCTCTCCCTTTCCTTCCTCTCCAGCCCTTCCCTCAACTCATGCATGCTCTCGCTCTCTCATTCTCTCTCTCTCTTAAATAAATAAATAAATAAATAAATAAATAAATAAATAAATAAATAAATTTTTTTAAAGAACCGATTTATAGGATAATCCTGAAATAAACAAAAAAAGCTATAATTGATATATACATGGTATGACCTTGGAGAGCTAGATCACTTGTGATTTGTCTCTTTAAGCATCAATTTGAACATAATTCAGTTTTTGTAATGTAACTTTTTATTGTAAAATAAACCCAATGAAATTTATCATTTTAATCATTTTTAAGTGTACACTTCAAAGGCATTCACACTGTTGTACAACCACTACTGCATTTTCATATTTCTAAACTGAAACTTTGTATCCACAATGAGTCCTCCCCACAGACTTTGGCAACTGTAGTTCTACCTTCTATCTCTGAATTCCATGACTTTAGGTATCTTATGTAAGTGCAATCATACAATATTTGCCTTTTTGTGACATGTCTTTAAGATTCTCCTAAGTTATAGCATGTGTCAGAATTTAATTGCTTTTTGAGGCCAAGTGATATTCCATTGTATGTCTAGAACACATTTCATCCATCCATTCATCTGCTGACATGAACATAGGTATACAAATACTGTTTGAGTCACTGCTTTCAATTCTTTTGGGTATTTACCCAGAAGTGAAGCTACTGGATCATATAGTAATTTTATGTTTAATTTTTCCAGGGACTGCCAAACTGTTTTCCACAATGGCTGCACAATTTTTATATTTTATATAATCCATCAATGCATCAGGATTCCAATTTCTCTATATCTTCACCAATATTTGTTTTTTTCTTTCATTGTCAAATCCATTGTCTTGAAGCTTTCCTCTTATTTTTTTCCTACAAAAATATTATAGTTTCAGCTCATGTTTAGGTCTCTTATACATTCTGAGTTAATTTTTGTATATGGTATAAAGTAAGGCTCCAACTTCATTCTTTGCATGTGAGTGTCCAGTTTTTCCAACACTCTTTGTTGAAGACTCTCCTTTTCCTGTTGAATGGTCTTGAATCCTTGAGGAAAATCATTTGAGCATAGATGCAAAAGTTTATTTCTAGGCTCTCTATTCAATTTCACTGGTCTATATGCCTGTCTTTATGGCAGTACCACATGGTTTTAATTACACTAGCTTTGCAGTAAGTTTAGAAAAACGGCACATCTGAGTCCTCCAACTTTGTTATTTTTAAAAGTTGTTTTGGCTATTATGCAACCCTGAGGTTCCATATCAATTTTAGAATGGATTTTTCTATTTCTTCACAAAAATGTCATTGCAATTTTGACAGAGATTACATTGAATCTATAGATCACTTTGATTGTATCAACATCTTAACAATACTAATTCTTCCAATCCATAAATACAAGCTACCTTTCCATTTATTTATGTCCTCATTTTTTTTTTAGTGTGTAAGTCTTTTGCCTCCTCAGTTAAATTTATTCCTAGGCATTTTAATCTTCTTAATGCTATTATAAACGGATTTTTTCTTAATTTCCTCTTTATATTGTTCATTATAAGTGTAGAGAAACACAATTAATTCTTTTGTGTTGATTTTGTACCCTGAAACTGCTAAATTCATTTATTAGTCTTACTAATCATGCACACACGTGTGTGTGTGTGTAGCCATAGAGTTTTCTATATATAAGATCATATCATCTATGAACAGAGATAATCTTACCTCTCTCTATCCAATTTTAATGTCTTTTATTTCTTTTTCTTCCCTAATGGCTCTGTCTAGAATTTTCAATATTATTTTGAATAAAAGTGACAAAAAACAGGCCATAATATAGTTTTTAACACAGACCAAGATCTATTTTCACTAAAGATTAAATCTATAGTTCCAGTTTACATCAATTCTCACTGATGGATGAAAAAGAAAATAATTTGGGAACATTTACCTTACTTCCAGTAATTAGAAGTTGGGAGACCAACAGAAATTAAGTTGGATGGATGGGATAGAGAAAGGGTCAGAAAACAAATAGTAGAAATCAGAACAAAAGCTAAGAGGTTAGTAGCAATGGCAGCTCCAAATTTCGTGGGATCTAAAGTTTTAACAATTTAGGGGTGTTCCTTTAAGGAAAAAATACAAAATTTTGAATACAAAGTTATGCAAGACATTGAATATTTATTTAATATTAGATAAGAAATTACAACAAATATATGTAGTCTTAGAAATTCTGGTCCCCTTCTCTGAGAAACTTAATGAAATTTGTCAGCAATGATTATTTAGACAGGTTTCCTGATTGCAATCTGGCTTCCTCTCCTGATCAAGCACATTCCACAACTCCCAGAAATCCCTAGCATTCCCAGGAGCCCATGCAATTGAGAAGCCCTGGTGATGCTGAAGCATTACTTGATTCCCAAGGAGTCCACCATCTGATCAGTAGAAAGACTAAAAGTATACCTGTTTCACAAGCATTAGCCCTGAGGAGTAGGACTTAAAAAGTTACATTGCATCATTTTGTATGGTTGATAAACATTTACCAATATTTCAAGTTCTTGAAAATTTGAATTAACTGTATTGCATCTGTATTGGATTTTTTAGTTGAAGTGGACATAATTTGTAGTCTTATTATAACATCAGGCAATAAAAATCATGATTTCTTCAACCAATATGTCTTGAAAATTCATATCAAGGACACTTGATTACTGAAAATTCTAGAAGGATTTGCTGACCACTCTGATGCATCCATAATGTAATCTCCAGAATCATATAACTCAAGATTATCTGTGACAAATTTTTACTGTTCTTAAAATCTGTGTGTGTGTCAGTGTGTGTATAAACTCTTGCTAAGGACTCTGAGTTTTAGTTTCTTAAAAGTATCAGAAATTCTTCACTAGTGTTTTCACAACCTCAGTGATGTGATGTATTCAGTAATAATAAGGACAGAAAACACTGATATTGTGGTAATTGAGTACCAAGTCATATTCTTTTATTTACCTATTTGATTCTCACAATGACCCCGTGGAGAAAATTCTATTATTGCCATTTTATATATGAGAAAGCTAAGGCACAGAGAGGATTATTAACTTTCCCCAGGTAACAAATCTAATAAGATGTGTGTTAACTCTGGAGACTGTGTGCCTAACAGCAACATTTTACTACCTCACCAAGCTTCAACAACTACTGATGAATAGGTGGTACTGATTTGTGATGTGGGGATCCTTGGCTATAAATGGCTATTCTGTCACCCCTAGCGGAAGACCAATTATTTCATATCTATCGTGATAGTCATAAGAGCATGTGGCTGGAAGTGTATTTGCTTTTTGACCTCTTGCTAATCTGTTTTTGGGAAATCTTCTCCAGCTTGTGTATTAGCACTCAACTCTGTCTTTTTTAGTTTGATTTTGCTTTCCCAGTTAGAGTTTGTGCTTCATGAGGTCAGGAACAGTGTTTTGTACTTCTGAATCTCCCAGAATCATGGCATGATGTTAGACTCATAGGAAGGTAAGGACGAACACTGATGTATTCACTGATATTTTTCTAACAACTAGCCACTGCTAAAAGTCAGTTATCTGTAATTTGCATTTAAAAATCATATGAACCAGGATGCCCGGGTGGCCCAGCAATTTAGCGCCGCCTTCAGCCCAGGGCGTGATCCTGGAGACCCAGGATCGAGTCCCGCGTCAGGCTCCCTGCATGGAGCCTGCTTCTCTCTCTCCCTGTGTCTCTGCCCCTCTCCCTGTGTCTCTGATGAACAAATAAAATCTTAAAAAAAAAAACAAACATATGAACCATGCATTTCTTCAAACAAGATTTATGCAGGGTACATATGTGATAGGACTACAACAAGAACAAAATACAGTCTGCTGCCATTGAGGGCCTGGTGGTATAATGGAAAGACACAAATCTAAACAAATACTGTGGTGATGTGTTATAGAGACATTGTTAAGATTCAATAAATATGAGTGAATCAGCTTCAGTGAGGATGGAGTAATCTAATTCCACTCTTGGTAAGAGATATCTGATCCATATACTATTAGAACTGAAATAAACTTTGGGAGATCATTTTTGTCTAAGCCCTCATTTTTTCAAAGATTTATTTAGGGCAGCCTGGGTGACTCAGCTGTTTGGCACTGCCCTCAGCCTGGGGCGTGATCCTGGAGACTCGGGATAGAGTCCCATGTCGGGCTCCCTGCATGGAGCCTGCTTCTCCTTCTGCCTGTGTCTCTGCCTCTCTCTCTCTCTCTCTCTCTCTCTCTCTCTCTGCATCTCATGGATAAATAAATTTAAAAATATGTTTTTAAAAGATTTATTTATTTATTTTAGCAGGGGGCAATGACAGAGGGAGAGAAAGAGAGAGAATCTCAAGCAGACTCCCCACTAAGCAGCGAGTCCCACAACTCAGGGTTGGATCTCACAACCCTGAGATCATGACCGGAGCTGAAATCAAGAGTTGGATGCTCGGGACACCTGGGTGGCTCAGTTGGTTAAGCATCTGACTCTTGATTTCGGCTCAGGTCATGATCTCAGGGTCATGGGATCAAGCTCCAAGTCGGGCCCCCAGCTCAGTGCAGGGTCTGCTTGTCCTTCTCCCTATGCTTCCCCCATTACCACCACTCAGTCTCTTTCTTGCTTTCTCTCAAATAAATAAATAAATAAATAAAATCTTTAAAAAAAAAAAAAAAAGAAGAGTTTGACAATCCACTGACTGAGCCACCCAGGCTTCCCTCCTTCATTTTTTAAAAGGTTTTATTTTTAAGTAATCTCTATACCCAACATGAGGCTCAAACTCACAACCCCAAGGTGAAGAGTTGCATGTTCTACTGACTGAGTCAACCAGGTGCTCCTAATCCCCCATTTTATAGGTAAGAAACCGGAGTGATAAGATGTTAAGTGGGATTTTCCCTGTTAGTCTAGGCTTGGCTATTAGGAAAAACAACTCGTAATGAAAGGCCCTACAAATCCACTTAATCTAAAGAGGGCTTTTGTATGAATACCATCTTCTTAGGAACTTACAGGCAAGAGAATGAGCTACATTACCATCATAAACCCTCTCATCCCAGAACTGGCAGAAACCCAGAGACAAGAAGAAGAGTTATGCTTGACAGCTTTTAAGTATGCAGGGTGCTCAAAGAAAGGCTCCTTCCTTCCCATTACAATTTGTTTCTCCTAAATCCAAATGTTGACAGTGATAGGTTTAAGAGAATCAATCATATATTTTGGCTGAGTCTGTAGGAAGAGGAAAATGAGATCTTATTCCCTATTTCTTCATCTGGATATCCTGTTTCAACAACCCAAGGGAAATCATTAAGAAAGCTTTGAGAATAGTTTGTTAGGTGTTCTTTGGAGGCTGGAGGCCTAGAGAGTAGGAAACTGATGTCAATTTGTGATCTAGAGATTTTGAAGAACAGTGTTCCACAGCAGCAGTCGAAGCCAGCAAGATTTCAAAAAGCACAGTGTCATAAGGCTGGAAAAAATATGGAAACAACTTTAGACTATCCCAGTTTTCTATAGTCCTTGCAGTAGAGAACAACAGTAGTTCCCATGGCTCCAAGAGGAGCTCTTGAGGTTTCTCAAGCCACTGACTGGCCAAATATTGGAACACTCAACCGAGAGAAGAGATTAGGGTATGGAGTATCAGAAAGTCAGAGGATATACTACATTCCTTCTGTGTAGGGGGTCCTCAGTGATGGAGTGATCCTGGGTAAAGGTGATCCTTCCCTGAGTGTCATCCACATCACCTACCTGCCAGTAATGAACAAAATTAGACCCAATCAAAGTGAGATATGGGGCTCCAAATGGCAGTGGTTATATACAAGCATTGCTATATCCTTGACTCTCATCCCTGTTTCTAAACCTAGAAGACTTTCATCTGTAAGAGAGAGAATATCCCAAACTCTGACACCACCACCAACACATACACACACACACACAAAGTGCTATACTGATGGGGAAAAGGTATGAGGAGTTCTCTTTAGACACAAACTCAGCATTAACTGTAAGAGCTATAATAAATAAATGTGATGTTAGAGTTTTAAACAGGACTAGACAAAATTGTAATATCCATAAATAAAGGATTTGCCCAATATCTTACTAAAGGATCAGAAAAGGGAGACTTTGAAATTTCATGGTTGAAAACAGTTAAAATACAGACCATTTCATATTTAAAATTTAAACAGTTCACAAGTACATATCGAGGTCGAAGTGGGGGGTAGGGGAACATTTCACCTTGACACGGAAAACTATTTTATTACTGACATTTTTTAAAATTACTGGGTCCATTCTACTAATTAAAAAAATATATATACAAACTTTTAGTTGATTTCGTTGTTTTTTTTTTTTTTTTAACTTCTCCAGAGACCATGCTTTTTGACTGCTTGCATTGGAGGCACTCTACTAAGTCTCCCTTGTTACAGGATGCTAGTTGAGACTCCCTCCAAAGACATTTACACTGGCTGAGTGACCTGCCCAAAGAAACAAAACTTCTCCCAGGGAAGGAAAATTTATTAGGGGTAGAGAATTTTGCAGCCGTTCTACAATCCCTGGCTTTGATTTAAAATCATTTCTATTTTCCTTGAAATTAGTTACAGGTGTAGGCAGACACAATGGGTTACTGGGGTCCTCTGGCAAGCCGATACAGAGACAGAGTCATGAGCACAAGAAGATTACTGTGGAATAATGCTGGAGAAAGGTGGGGCGCCTGGGTGGCTCAGCGGTTGGGCATATGCCTTTGGCTCAAGGCGTGGTCATGCAGTCCCGGGATCGAGTCCCACATCATGGTCTCCTCGAGGAGCCCACTTCTCCATCTGCCTATGTCTCTGCCTCTCTCCCTGTGTCTCTCATGAATAAATAAATAGAATCTTAAAAAAAAAAAAAAAAAGAATGCTGGAGAAAGGTAAATGGGGAAGGAGGAAGACTGGGCACAGAGAACCTCTGTCCATGATGCAGATCTGACAAAGTCTCAGCCAGCTCAGTAGGGAGCTGGGAACAAGGATTGCTTGTTAGATTTTCCTTGTTTTGGTCAGGAGTGGCCAGGCCTTAGTAATCCCACTCCACACAGCCACTGACTGGGGGCTGCCAGGAGGAGCATGGTATCAACTAACAAGCTGAGGTGGATCCTGCCAGTGATGCAGCTGGAGGCTGTCAGGCAACTGCACCTCTTGCAGCTAACAGCGCATTCTTTCTTGACAGATCTAAGCCTCACACGTCCCTGGCTCCCACACCTGATCACACACTACCTTTCTGTATCCCCAGCTTTTCTATTAATTTTAAAAGCGTAATAAGTGTTTTTGTGATGCTTCATTAGATACCCACCAACCACTTCTGTACAGCCAAATAATGTTTAGCTACCCAGGAAGTTCAGCTGTTAGGAAGAGTCAATTTAGTAAACATGGAGCTGGAGTCATTGTGTGACTTGACTCAATTCTGTATCACACTTCAGCTTCTTTTTGATCAAATAAAGTGGAGATTCTCTGACAAAGAGGAATATCTTTTATTCATATTTATATCTTCTCAGCCACGACAGACACAAAAAGCACAGAACCTGGCAGGGCATCTGCTGTCTTGGGAGGGTCAGAGTAAATGTTGTGTTTAATAGAATGACCGATTAGAGAATGTCTTACCGTCTTCTCTTCACTTCATATCCACATAAACAGCCTTTGTGCCACTTGCTATTGCTGGCGGTTGTGAAATCAATATATTTTGTCTATTTTCTTCTTTATGAAAGAAGCAATAAAATCCCCAGCGGTAAGAGATAATACAAATAAAACAGTGCTAAGAAGAAATGCTATATTTTAAAAAGTTGACTGAAGAAAATTTTCTGGTACCCGCCATTCCAATGATATCTCCAGGAAGGTAGCTTTCTTTCCTGCACACCTGTTAACAAGGATGGGAGCAAGATGTATTCTATAATGAGGGAGCCAAGCATTCATATGTCGACACAAATTTAGGAAGGAGGGAAGAGGGTTATGGAAAATATGACCGCTAGGAGGCTCCTCTGTGTAAATTTAATAACAACTTTCATTTTGTCAGTGGACTGAGGATAATTTTATGATTGTGGGAGGTTTACTTCCAGGATCAAGACATGTACATACAATACTGAAGCCCAGCTGGTAGCTGGGATGAAACATAGATGTCAAGAACTCTTAGTAGCTGCCAAAGGAGGACCTGTCCTTTGTGAGCTTTGGAAAAGGGAGTCAATGATCACTGTCAGTCTGTAGCATCCCCTGGTGGCCATCCAACAGGGTAAGTCTGGCAAGCCATGAGGCTGACATTAAACCTAAGTAAGAACCCTGACTTCCAAAGGATGAGGCCTCATTTGCAAAGTCACCTTCTGAAGGATACTTTTCAGTGCTAGGAAACAGCCATGGACTCCTGACTTCCCGAAGGTACCTGGGGAGAGCTGCAAATGGGGAAGCTAAAACAAAGCCACATGAGGGCTTCCTGAAGGCTCTTTGATGCAACTGATTATGATGTTCTGCTGGATAATTTGCTTGTTTCAAGTGCATGATTAATGGAATTATTATTCATAATTAGGAAATGCCCAGAGAGCAAAGAACACAAACTGTTCTGACTAGCTGTCAGTAATTGCCAGGCTCACACTAATAATGCCCAGGAAATGAAAAGGCTCTAGCACTTTCCTTTAATTTTATTTAGGAATGTGATGTCCTAACAGCAATCAAGTGCTGTAGGAAATGTTTATCCTTCAGATTATGTCACCTCGAAGTGCCATTCCTCATGACATCCCTTGCAGGGTACAGAGGAAGCCTGTGAGATAGTATTGCTTAATGAATTAGGGCCTTTCTAATAAGAGTCTGTGTAGACAATACCCTCTCTTTTCTCTTCCGCCTCCTATTTCTTCCTGAAATCACATGTGCTGCTGGTTCCTTAAGGAGACATGATCCTGAAAGAACAGAATCTGTCAGGTACCAGCTTGACCTTTAACGAAAAGCTTTGTACGGCTAATCAACTCTGTCTTTAATGAAATGTCCTTTCTTCTTATAGTGGTGGGAAAAACATCTTAGCAGCTTTCCTACTATAGGAATTGTTCCAGTATTTATTTTGTTTGTTTGAAGGGGGCTGGATTTGGTCTTCTTTTCTATAACTAACTGAAATACTGCCATGCTCAACAGCGCAGAGTACTGCAAGCTGCAATGAGCTATAGAAAGACCCTGGTCAGAGTGAAGGACCATTTGTAGAGGCAGTTGCCAATTTCTCCTGTGGAATATTTTTTGTATGGTCAAAACAGCGTGGGCTCCCCTGGGCAAAGGTTCAAAGAAATTAAACATAGATGAAAAGAAGGCAGACAACAGGGCTCAACTACATTTTGCAGTTTGCATCTCCCTTTGCATGTGCTCTACAGGATTTTCAACAGAATGTAGGGCTGCCATGTTGGATGCAGGTGTCAGGGTTCTTTGCTGGACCGAGAGCAAGAGAGGGAGGAGGCTAAAAGAGCACTGGTGTGGATCAACTGAAAGCAAATTAAAAGCAAAAAGCTAAATGTGGCAATTTAGGCTGGAGGAAAAAAATAGCCAAAACTCTCTGCAAAGTTCACAGGCATGCGCACATGCACGTGTGTATACACACACACACACACACACACACACACACACACACACACAGATTATCTTTGGTTCCACCTCAGACTAACTAAAGCCATAGTTGACCTCCACAAGTTTATCACAAAGTGGGTCACTCTGTGCTCATGCCAAGCTAAAACACAAAATGGAAAGGGATAAGGGTTCAGGTCATTTACTCCTACCAGGGCTTTGGGCAGAATAAATTTGTCACTTCAGTGTGTCTAATCCGTCACTACTCAAAGCATGGTGCGTGGTCCAGCATCAGCCGGGAGCTTGTTAGAGATGCAGAATCTCAGGCTCCACCCCAGACACACTGAATAGGGGTCTGCATGTTACCAAGATAGCCAGGGGATTTCTACACACATTGCAGTTTGGAAAGCCCTGGTCTAGAGCACTTGCTGAAGTGCTCTGCAGTTTAGAAGGGATGAAGGTGATACTGGGTTTCATGAAAAGAACAGAACAAACCTATTTAATATCTTATTCAACTTTCATTTTATAGGAACTCGATTCCCTTTTTAAAACAACTCAATTCCCAACTTTTACAAAGATAAGTTAATATGTTGTACTGTGGGAATGACACAGTAGAGTTCTGGAGGGAAGAGGTATCTGGAAGTTCTTGCTAGAGGGGATGAAAATGACCAACCCTACCACAGCAAATATTAATATGTATTTCCATAGCTGCCTTCCCTATTAGATGGCAATCTTCTCAAAGTGCATACTTAAATCTGTGTCCCCATACCTTGCACAGTCTATAACGTGTAGCCAATACTAAAAATGTTAAATTAAAAAGGTTTAATAAATATGAATGTCTCTTTCTCTCAGGGACGCCTTTTCTTGTCACTAAAAACAGAGACCCTTCTCTGGACCTGGGAAATGTGAGAAGGAGCATGAGAACTGTGGAAAGGATATATTCATTCATTCATTCATTCATCCATTCATTCATCCATTCATTCATAAATGACTTATTGAGTATCTGCAATGTGCCAAGCACTCTATTAGGCAAAAATTAGAGTAATGCAGAACACAGATGGTGCCTATACTCAAAGAGTACCCACAGACTTGGAGCTGTGCTTTTAACTCTTGTTACAAAGTCTGGAACAATGCCTCTCAAATCTGAATGTGCATCCTGACTACCCAGGAATTTAACAAATTCTCATTCAGCAGGCCTGGGGTGGGGCCAAAGAGTCTACATTTCTCAAAGCTCACAAGTGTTGCTGATTATGCTGGTTCCAGTTTCACCCTTTGAGTAATAAGGACCAAGATTATAGAATTTTATTCTCTTGAAATATTACCTTGTATTATCTCCCCACAAAGATTCCCCAATGTTATTTGTCCTCTTTTGTGTATGCATTTAGTTCTATGCAGTTCCGTGCCATATGTACATTTGTATATCCAACATCACATAAAGATACAAAGAAGTTCCATTACTCCTAATCCCTGTCCCCACAACACTGCTACCTTCTGATAACCACGAATCTGTTATCCATCCCTATAATTTTGTTATTTCAAGAATGTTATATAATATGTAACCTTTTGATATTGGTGCTATTACTTCATATAATGATCTAGAGAGTCATCCAGGTTTTTGCCTGTATCAATAGATTATCCCTTGTAATTGGAGAGTATTCTATGGTATGAAAAGTACCAGTATGTTTAACCATTCACCAGTTGAAGAAAATTGGGTTGTTTCTATTTTCAATTATTACAAATATAGCTGCTATTAATTTTTGTCTGCAGATTTTTTTGTGCGAACATAAGTTTTCAGTTCTTTGTGATGAATAACCAAGATTGCAGTCGCACGACAATATGGTAGTTTCATGTTTACTCTTATAAGAAACTGCCAAATTGTTGCCCAGAGTGGCTGTACAATCTTACATTCCCACTAGCAAAGTTTGAGTGTTCCAGTTTCTCTGCATTTGGTGTTGTCACTTTTTTTTTTTTTAATTTTAGGAATTCTAACAGTTATGTAGTGATAACTCAATATGATTTTAATCTGCACTTCCGTAATGGCTAATGATGTCAAACATCCTTTTTGTGCTTCTTTGCTACCTGAATATCTCTTTGGTGAAATGTATGTTTATGTTTCAACCTTATTTCTACTTTTTTTTTTTTAAGATTTTATTTATTTGAGAGAGACAGAGAGTACAAGCTGGGGTGGCTGGGGGGATAGGCAGAGGGAGAGGGAGAAGCAGACTCCTCACTGAGCAGGGAGCCTGATGTGGAGCCCCATCCCAGGACCCTGCAATCATGACCTGAGCCCAAGGCAGACACTTAACTGACTGACCAACCCAGGCATCCTCAACCTAATTTCTAATTGGATTTTTTCTTTGTCATTTCTGCTGAATTTTAAGAGCTCTTCATATATACTAGATACTGCTTTGTTATATATGTTCTTTAAAAAAAAAAAAAAATACCGTCTCCCCATCTTAAGCTTACCTTTAATCTATTTCACAGGGTCTCTTGCAGAGGCAAAGTTTTTAATTTTTGTGAAGTCCAATTTATCATTTTTTCCTTTTATGAATTATGTTTTGGCTATCAAGTTTAAAAACTGCTCACCTAGACCTGATCCTGAAGATTTACTCCTCTTTGTTTTCTTTTCTCATAAAGATTTTATAGTTGTAAGTTTTACATTTAAATCTGTCATTGGGGCACCTGGGTGGCTCAGGTGGTTAAACGTCTGCCTTCAGCTTGGGCCATGGTCCCAGGGTCCTGGGATCCAGCCCCATGTCCGGCTCCTTGCTCAGTGGGAAGCCTGCTTCTTCCTCTCCAGCTGCCTGCTGCTCCCCCTGCTTGTGCTCTCTCTCTGCATCAAATAAATAAAGTCTTTAAATTAAATAAATCTGTGACCATTTCCACGGTGTCTGGCTGGCTCAGTTGGTGGAACATGCAACTCTTGTTCTTGGGGTTGTGAGTTTGAGCCTTACATTGGGTGTTGAAATTACTTAAAAATAAAATATTTTTTAAAATAAAAAATAAATCCATGACCATTTTCAACTATTTTTTGTATAGCATGTGACCTTTAGATTGGAATTTATTACACCTGCTGAGGTGTAGCATGAGGTCCAGGTGGGTGTTGTGTTCAGTTTCCCCCTAGAACCCAGTGACATCACCCCTCCAAAGTGGAGCAGAGCACTCACACCTCTTCATTGCATTTAAGGTGGAACTTCAGCTAGCCTTTCCCTCTGCTGATGTCTTCTCAACAAACGTGAACTTTACTTTCACTGCCTGGTTGATGCTGAGTGAATATGTAAGCTCTTCACTGGGCCCCTCTGCCACCAGAAAAGAAGAAAGTAGAGGGCTGACCTACCAGATTTCGTTACTACAGGGTGAGTGGCAGGGAAGCTCAGCCCCCTGATGCTATAGGAGAAGGAAGCAGAGTACCAACATGCTCCACGCCTCACCATCTCATTCTACCTCATTGCTAGTGGGTGGAGGTTGGAGCTCTGCTCCCCACTATGCCGCAGGGAAACGAGGAGAGGTCTGTGAAGCCTAGGGGAGACTAGCTCTGCCTTGTACCACCTCATTAAGAGTTATTTCTTCCAGGAAGATGTAGAGAGTCTGTTCACTGCTCATCTCACTAATACTATCCTGGGTGAGAGAGAGAATGGTGATACCACCTGCTTCTGGCTGGTGGGGAAATGAAAGATAAGATCTCCACTCAGGGTTGCCAGTACTATTGCTGCAGGGGAATCACCACACGGCCTGCATATGCAGGGCAGGGGCATTGAGATGACTAGCTCCCGGTTTAACCCTGCCAACAACACTGGACAGGGGGATCAGAGGGTTACCACCTGTTTCCATGGTGTGCTAGGGAGTGGGAGAGTGGAAAATTAGCCTGCACTGGGCCCCACTGGAGCTGTGGGGAAGGGGTACAATTTTTCCACTGTTTCTTTTGTTTTGGGCTGGAGTAAAGTACCTATAGCCAAAAACAGTTTCTGCTGTTAAGCTACCCATTTTTCTAGGCCTTTACCTAGGGGAAACAGGCTCTTTTTTGTCTATGCTTGTTAGTGGTTCTGGGTTGGAGGCTTTTGTAGCATTCTACATGGGATACATGGAGGCGATAAGAAAACCCAGGGAACTCACTGCCAAGTTGTTTCTCAAACCCCATGCATTTTTGTTCTTGTTGTTGAAAACTTATGTCCACAGAAAAACCTGCACACTGATGTTTGTAGCAGTTTTTTTTTTCATTTAAATTCTATTAATTGACATATAATACATTATTGGTTTTAGAGATAGAGATCAGTGATTCATCAAGCCTTATATAACAGTGCTCATTACATCACGTGCCTTTCTTAATGACCATCACCCAGTTACCCCATCCCCTACCCCCTCCCCTCCAGTGACCCTTAGTTTGTTTCCTGATTGAGAGTCTCTTATGGTTTGACTCCCTGATTTCGTGTTGTCTTATTTTTTCCTCTCTTCCCCATCACTCTGTTTTGTTTCTTAAATTCCACATATGAGTGAGTTATTTGTCTTTCTATAATTGACTTATTTCGATAAGCATAAAATATTCTAATCCCCTACACGTTGTTGCAAATGGCAAGATTTCTTTTCTTTCTCTCTTTCTTTCTTTTTTTTTTTTTTTTTTTGATGGCTGAGTAGTAGTCCAAGGCCCCATGCAATTTAAACCTGCAAATAATAGAGCACTATAGGATGACATTGGCTTCCTGGGAATTGTTACTGAGGACAGACCCTTTTCCTCAGTCCTAGATATTGCAGTCTCTTAACACTGAGGGCCCAGCAGCATGACGCTTTCCTTGCTGTCCATTAAATTGCTCTTTAATAATGATGGAAAGGAGTAAGCTTTACCTCTGAGAGGCACCCTGATGGCGTCTAGGCTCAAGAAGTACTATCAGCACCTTGGGGATGGGGGGGGGTAGTCACATGGAATGATGGCAAAGGAAGCTCTGGCCTATGTCCTTATAGCTTAATCACATCTGAGAAGCTAATGAGCTCCTGGCTTCTCCTTCTGCTTCCAAATGTCGCCTTTCTTTACACTCTTCAGAGTCCAACATGCCTTATGTTTCTTAGCTAGTATTTTCAAATGCTCGGCTCCAGAAACATCCTGGCAATTGATGGTGCAGCTTCATAGAAATTATTCTTAACCTCTACCTCTCAGTGGTTTACCAGCTTCCATATTACAATGTAGGAAATGGAGGCTCAAATAGTTATTAAGTGATTCACCCAGGATGCACACTGAAGCCTGACTCCAGAACTCACTTTGTCAATCACTATCATTCAATTGCTTCAGTTAAAGCCAAATTCATCTGATTTAAGGCAAAAGCACTCTCTTACTCTGCTTGGGCTTTGAGAACAGAATATCATACACAGGGTGGCTTAAACAACATTTATTTCTCACAGTTCTGGAGACTGGTAAGTCCAAGATCCAGGATCTAGCAGATTCAGTATCTGGTAAGAACTCACTTCTTGGCTCCTAGACAGCCATCTTCGGGCTATGTTCTCAGATGAAAGGAGGATGAGGAATCCTTCTGCAATCTCTTTCATAAAGGCACGAATCCCACTCATGGGGGTTCTCCTCTCATGACCTAATCACCTCCCAAAGGCCCCATCTCCAAATACCATCACATTGGGGATTAAGATTTCAACAAGTGAATTTTGGGGAGACACAAGCATTTGGTCTATAGCAAGCACATTACTGGCTACACTTACTTCTATAAATGTAGCCAGTGATAGTGACACAATCTTAGCACTTACAGGCAAATAAAGGGTTAGTGGCCCGGGAAGATTCAGACCTCCTGGTGGAGAGGAAGTGGCTGCATCTTCAGTCAAACTCCCAGTGTGATTACTTACTACCAGGATTTAAACACCACCACCTCACTCAGTGTTCATTCCAGAATACGAAGTTCATCCCTCATTTAGAACTTGAGTTTCACTGAAACTGTCTCTTGCTTTCAGAACTCTGAATAGCTTTTGCCATTTATGTGCCTACAACAAATTTTGAAGCTTAATGAACTATCAAGATCTTTTAGATGATTGTTCATTTATAGTAGCGTGTGTCTCTAAATAGTTCTCTGTATTACACATACATATTCATATACATTATAAGTACTTCATATGCAGTTATGATCCAATACTCAGAAATATAGAAGTACAAAGTACCTGTGTATGTCAAATAAAATGCCCCTCAACATGTCTTACGAAATCTTACCCTAAACTCCTAACCCTAACATTGCTTTAACAGGTTATCATTTTTGAGACACAATTGATTTACTTGGTGAGATAATGTGTCTCTCTCATTATTTGTGACAGACAATATACTCTGGACTTTCTATGATTAGCACAGAATAAAAAGCAAAAAGTCAAGAAGAACTACCTGAGGTAAAACTGAGCAGTTACAGTACTATCTTTACCACTGACTTTTGGCTTTTTAAAATGTGAACCTGATTTACCTTCTTCAAGTTTATTAGTTTGGGATGATTATGAATGGTTTTAGGAAATTTTGTGAGCTGACAGCTGTTTTTAATCTAAAATATATGAGGAAAAATAGAAATATCTACTTTATGATGCTTTTTATGTTAAAAAATTACATCCAACCGGACTGTTAGTGTATGAAAAGGTGCTCAACATTACTGGTCATAAGATTCTAGGTACAAGCTTCAATGAGATATCACTAGACTGCCACCAGAATAGTTAAAATTAAAAGGATTGGCAAAACCAAGTATGGGCAAGGATGTAGAGTAACTGGAACTCTTGTACATTGTTGGTTGGAGTAAATTGGTAAAACCACTCTGGAAAACTGTTTAACAGCAGTAACTGGTAAAGCTAAAATACAAATGCCCTAGGACCTGGTAATTCCAAACCTGGCTACATACACAACAGAAATGTGTACACATGTATACCAAAATGCATGGACAAAAATGACTTTCCCAGCCCAAACCTGAGAACAACACAAATGTCCATCCACAGGTAAGTGGACAGATGCATGTGACATATTCATACGATGGGATATAACTCAGCAATGGAAAGAATAAATATATGATGTATGCAAATATATGCATGAAACACACATACATAATATTGAGCAAAAGAAAGCCAAACACAAGGATTACAAACTATATAATTCCTTTTATATCAAGCTTTAAAAAGGTCAAAATTTGGGGAATTTTTAACTAGGAGAGGGCATAAGGGAGCTTCCTGGAGTACTGAATATGTTCTATATCTCAAAGTCAGTGCCAAGCATCACGAGTATAAAAATTCATGTTGCTTTACACTTATGATCTGTTTACTTACTAAAATAGATTTTGTTAAGAGAAAGAAAAAGACATATCCAAAACTGTCAAAATGCCCTGTCGAACTGACACTTTTGGACAGGCTGATTTCAATGTGCAAACTTGATCCCAGCAAATGAAAGCTTTGCTAAGTTACCAGGTCATATTTCTGGAGGTTCTACATGGGCAATGTATTTTTTATGTTGCATTCAGGAGCAAGTATGCTTAAATGTAGATTGAGTATCATCTCTTTTTATTATAAAATGCCATTTGGGATGGCAACATCTCATGACCCACATTTTGGGTTCAACAGTCATACAACTCATAATTTTCTATTCTTAAACACACAGGTTAACAACTTAAAAACAGCAGCCTAATATATCTATTGTTGCCATCATAACTTACACAACTCCTTAAAAGCAATCATTTAAGTAACTACTAGATTTTTTCATTATTAGAAAAATTTGGCTTAATAAAATAGTCATTTTTTTCCTGAGATTTAGGAAAATAAATGTCTATACATGTCTTATTTCATATTTTTTTTCAGACAATTGTCTTTTTTTTCACACATACTCTATCACTGTGTCAAAGAATTATATGCAGACTCAGAAAAAAGAGGTACAGCCTCCATTTCCAAGCCATACCTGGATGGGACTATTTCCTACCTGGAATGGACTATTCTACAAAGGCACACAAGATAGGAGGGTGCTCTAGACTCCCAAGAGAGTCCAACCCGGGAGATAACGCTCAGACGTCATATTTTGCTTTTGCTAAAGTTTTGCACTGTCCTCTGTTGTCCCAAATGCAAAACGACACAGAGAAATAATTGCCAGGAATGAAACTTAAGCCAAGGGTTTTGTTTTTCTTTGGAAATCTAAGAATGCTTTTTTCAGCACTGCCTTTCTGATTTTTGAAAAGGAGCAAACCCTTGTTTCCTGGAGATAATTTTTACACCAGAAGACATTCTTAAGTATCATTTTTCTTTTGAGAAGTGTCTGCCCTTCACATTGCATCCCTGACATATTATTAAATGTGTCATCTCTCCCATTAAAATGTACTATTACAAACCAGATGCCACTCTCAGCATTGCAATGGCTGCAACAAGGTAGAACACAGAAGATGTTTCATGTCCATAGAAATGGTAGAGGCAGAAAATGAATTAGATTCCTTTAAAGAAGAATCTTTTATGGACCAACAGATTTATTCAGAGTTATTTATAAAGGAGTTATCATTTCATTAGCAACTAACTTTGATCTGTGTGAGCAATCAGACATTCTTCAGTCATTTATTTCAGTACAAGAAGCAGAAGAAATTGTTATTGACTAAGAGGGAAATAAATATTGGGTCAAAACTAAAGACTTTTAAAAATAGAATTACAGATATTACACTTGATTCTAAGCTTTATTTAATCAAAGCATTTGGGTACTTTGGTGAGTAAATATGATCACGAAAGGTGAAATAATTATTTCTTAAGGAGAACTGAATATAACATATTTTTGCAAACTTTTTAGCAACAATCTAAGTACAATTGGTGGGAGCTGTTGTACAAAGAAGTATGAGAGACGCTGGCTGCTTAGCTAATGTTTGACAAAGAAGCAAAAGCAATAAAACAGAGAAAAAATTAGCTTTTCAACAAATGATGCTGAAGCAATTAGACATCCAGAGGCAAAGATAAAAAATGAACTTCAGCCTCAGTCTCATACCATATATAAAAAATCAACTCAAAATCGATCACAGATTTAAATGTAAAACTTTAAACAATAAAACTTTTAGAAGAAACAAAGGAGGGGGCATATGGGTGGCTCAGTCAGTTAAGCATCTGCCTTCAGCTTAGGTCATGATCCCGGGATCCTGGGATTGAGCACCTCTTCGGGCTCCCTGCTCAGTGGGGAATCTGCTTCTCCTTCTCCCTCTGCCTGCTGCTGCCCCTACTTGTGCTCTCTCTCTCTCTCTCTGCCAAATAAATAAATAAAATCTTTTAAAAAGAAAAGATAAAGGAGAAAATCTTTGGGATTTAGGGCTAGACAAAGAATTCCTAGACTTGACATGGTCAAGCACAATTCATTAAAAGTACAAACTATTAAAGAAATCCACTAAAGAAAATACCTGTAACTCAGACTTCATCCAATTCAGAAACTTTTGTTTTGTGAAGTACTGTGTTAAGTGGATGAAAACACAAGCTTTGACTGAAAGAACATAATTGCAATCAAACCATTTATCTGCCCAGAGGACTACTATCTGCAATGTATTAAAACTCTTAAAACTCAATAATAATAATAAAAAAAAAAACGAAAAGAAAAAAGTCAATCTGATTAGAAAATGTTAAAAGACATGAAGAGACACTTCAATGAAGAGGATACACAGAGAGAAAACAACCATATGAAAAGATGTTCATCATTAGACATTATGGAAATGCAAATTACAACCACAATGAGATACCACTCTACCCCTATCAGAATGGTACAACTAAAAATAGTGTCTATTAAAATGCTGATGAAGATGTGGAGAAACTGGATCACACATACATTGCTGGTCGAAATGTAAAATGGCATAGTGTCTGGAAACAATTTGGCAGTTCCTCGTAAAATTAAACCTACAACTATCATACAACCCAGCATTTGAACTTTTGGACATTCACTCTAGAGAAATGAAAATTTTTGTTCCCACAAAAACCTGTACATGAAAGTTCACAGTAGCTTTATCTGTAATAGTCAAAACTGGAAACAAATCAGATGTCCTTCGACGGGAGAATGGATACACAAACTATGGCATTCCCATACCATGGAATACCACTCAGCAATAAAAAGGTACAAACTACTGATATAGGAGCCAGGATGAATCTTCAGAGAATTGATCTGAGTGAAAAAAGCTAATCCCCAAAGGTCACATACTATGATTCCTTTGATATAACATTTTTGAGATGATATAATTATAGAGATGGAGAATAAACTAGTGGTTGTCAGAGTTTAAAAATAGGCTAAGAATGGGAATAAAGTAAGCTTGGCCATTAAAGGGCAAAGTGTGATATTTTGTGGCAATCGAAATGTTCTGTATTTTTACTGTATCAATGTCAATATCCTGGTTGTGATGTTGTACTATAATTTTTTAAAGAATTTATTTATTTATTTATTTATTTATTTATTTATTGACACACAGAGAGAGCACAAGCAGGGGGAATGGTAGGCAGAGGGAGAGGTAGAAGCAGGCTTCTTGCCAAGTGGGGAGCCTGACACAGGGCTCAATCCCAGGACCCTGGGATCACCCTGAGTTGAAGGCAGACGCCTAACTGACTGACCCACTCAGGCACCCCTGTTGTACTATAATTTTGCAAGATGTTAGTGGTGTGGAGAACATATGCAAAAGAAATGTAGAAAAAAATTAAATTTCCTTTGCTGCCCATTGACTAGTACTTAAGACAAGCAGGGTGACCTTCCTCCAGGAACTCAACTGCCTCGATGTTAATACTTTGCTACAGGCAAAAGGCAATGTTAGCTTGACATTAGCCTGACCTCTAGGACCCTGTAAGTCTTCTTTAACATATAAAAATTGCTTTGGAAATTCCCTTTATCTCTAACCACCACCCCCTCAGATACGTGAGCAGTCATCCTCCAAGCACATGGCCCACTGATATACATCTAAAGGGTCTCAGGTTTTACTAGACAGCAGCAAATGAGCTTATCTTAATAGCAGCTAGCCCAAGGTCCTGGAATTCTTGCTTCAAAATTCCTTAGAGACTTCTTTCCTCCTAACTTGAAAGTTTATAATCAATCACTCCTCACAACCCCAGTGCAGCTTTTCCTGTCCACAGGCCCTATCCTCGGGCTTTAGTAAAACCACCTTTTCTGCACTGAGAATATCTCAATAATTCTTTCTTGGCTGTTCACTCCTGGACCCCAATATTTCACATCAATTACACTGGCAAAACTGGGCAAAGGGTATAAGGACTCTCTTTTTCATTTTCACCACTGCATGTGAATCTACAGTTGCCTTAAAACGTTTTTTACGTTTATTTAAAAAAATAATCGTCACAATGTATTTATAATTATAATACAAACTGTGGACAGAAATATTATAAACGGGTGATATTGAGATCCTCTTGGCTGAAAATACCGTAAATCTCTACTAAATAGCACTTCTCTCAGATATGTATAAAGGACACCACATAGGTATCTGTTCTCTCTATATCTAGTTACATCCTTCAACATCTCAACCTGACTTAGTCTGACCTTGAGGCTATGAACCGTTTATATCCCTTACCCATATACCAGTATTCTTGTGCTTCCTCTTTAAACAGATCCACAAGAAAATCTGTCCGGTAAATTCATTCAGAGTAAAGAATAAGTGCCTGAAGTTTAACTGTCAAGCAGAAATCTGCCAGAAGGATCCAGATATAATACATGAAACCCACAGATAAGCAATATGGACAGACCTCTCCACAATAAGAACAAGCCACTGGAATGATATTAGTAAGCGAGACACACCATAGCATCTCCAGTTTGTTTCTTTCGTACATTTGCCTTATTTCCCTCTCTGAAATAGGGCCTTATTAGTGTTTTTCATCATTCATTGATGCCTACATTGCCATCTCACAGCCCCAAATTTAAGTAACTTAATAGTTGATACCAAAATAGATTCTCCTGTCCTGATGCCCAACTCCTAGAGAAAGAATATGTTTTTTCGCAAAGTCAGTTCCCTGCTCTTTATCCAATTGAATGTTGGGCTATGCAGGAGGATGAACATCCATATTGAGGACTCCGATCTAGAGCTCAGTGATATTTACCCTTTGAAAACTATGATGCACTACCTAAACAAATTGGCAAGGAGAGAATTATAAGCATGAATGAGGCAGATGACTTTAGATGGATCCTCTCTTAGTGTCTGAAAAATACCACTGCCTACATAGCTTACACAAGGAGTGAGGATGGCCTTATCGCTTTGTTATACAGATGTCAAGTTTCTCTATTGGTAATAGGGGATGAGAGTGTTTCACCAGTTCTGTTAGTATCTCTCCCATATTCCTTTCAACACTCAATCTCCTGTCCCTGACAACGATGCCCACTGCAAATTCTGTAGTGGAAAAGAATCTTTAGAGGAGAGAGGTTAAGGTCCTCAGCTAGATCATGGAGTAAGATCAATAAACAGACAAGCTGAGTAAGACTCATTCCCTTGAAATCTTAGCAGATGGGAAGACAAAGGGAATAGGGCCCTGCAGCTGCCTAGAGACATGGGATTCCCAACCTACAGTCAGTGACCTGAGGTTTATTAGGGGAACTTCTTAGCTGAGGTTCAGAGGTTAATTGATCCATCAATACAGTCTTAATTCATTTGACTAATTGCTCACCTATGTAAACATATGGATGTAGCCTTACTCTCAACTTAGATCATTTGTTGTTTTGCCTTAGATTAAAGAAGTGCTTCTTTTGTAGAAATATCTCCTTGTAGATACAATTTTAAAATAAGGCCCCAGTTTAAAAGCTTTATAGGGATCCCTGGGTGGCACAGCGGTTTGGTGCCTGCCTTTGGCCCAGGGCACGATCCTGGAGACCCAGGATCGAATCCCACGTCGGGCTCCCGGTGCATGGAGCCTGCTTCTCTCTCTGCCTGTGTCTCAGCCTCTCTCCTCTCTCTGTGTGACCATCATAAATAAATAAAAATTATAAAAAAAAATAAAAAATAAAAAAAAATAATAAAAGCTTTATAAAACACAATATATTAAGTCTTCACAACAGAATTTTACTCTGGAACATGTTAATTTAAAAGCAAAGATATAAAGACCAACAATTTAATATTCAGTGAGAATAGGTTAGCTCTGGCAAAAAAGAACATAGCAAATTACTTAACTAATTCTAAAATGGAGACCAAGGCTCTTCTCAGTGATAGCTGATGGGAAACAGTTTCCATATCCTTAACTAGTTGACTAGTTGACTGAATTGGAATTCTGTAAAGGACTCTTTAAAAAAAAAAAAAAGATTTTATTTATTTATTCATGAGAGACAGAGAGAGAGAGAGAGAGAGAGAGGCAGAGACACAGGCAGAGGGAGAAGTAGGCTCCACCCAGGGAGCCCAACGTGGCACTGGATCCCAGGTCTCCAGGACCAGGCCCTGGACTGAAGGTAAAGCTAAACTGCTGAGCCACCCGGACTGCCCTATATATGACTCTTTAAATGCTAAGTGCAGAGGCTGCTTTTAGACAACAGGTTTGAGCAATGGAAACCTGACCAAGGCAGAAAGGCCTAAAGTGACCCCAAACCCCTAGCGAAATACAGACAGGCCCATCAGGCGACCCACTTCAAAATATCCATAAGCCCTAACTAACCAATGGGCTACTTAGAACCAGGCATAGTTACTCAAAAGGAGAAAATCCTCTAAGTCCCCATACCTCCTCACTTCCCTTCTTTGAATACAGCTCCAACTACCTGATGGTAGACTCTCTCCTCTGTTGTCTTGCCCCCAGTTCCCTTGCAGTGTATTCAAGAAACTTCTATCTCCTTTGTTCTGCCTCTGGTGAAGTCTTTTCCCCACTCGCCTGGGCCATGGCTTCCACCCCATTGATCAACTGGTGCCCCACATTTTGGGGTCCTCATCCAATCAGGAGAGACACCATATTCAGACACCACATTAAACATCTCCTACACAGAACAAAAATAAATTTAGCAACTGATTATCATTTATATGCCAATCTCTGGAAACTCTATAGCCATTTCCACTTGAAAGTGGTTGGATTTCCTTTATTAATTAATTTGGCAACACTTTAATGGGATATGTAGTTAAAAATTTACCCAGAGACACCTGTAAAAATGGCACACTATGTTCCTTCTTTGATGTACCCTCTTCTGAACAACAAACTTGGCAATGATGGATATATTATAAAAAGAAAGAATCCAAAAAACTTAGATGAGATAAACAGAGACAAAACAGAAAGCTAGAATTATAAATGGGGTTGAAGACGCATAATCCAAAGCTGGCAGTGGGAGATATAAATTCAACTCCTTTGGGAAAAGAAGGACAAGAGGCTTCGTCGATGTGAAATGGAAAAATGGAGTCGGCCACAGTGATTAATTCCAGGGGCTATGAGTCATAAAAGTAGGGTGGAAAACACTGACAACTGCTGCCTAGGGCTACAACTTCTATGGAGCTGCCAGGTGATGTAAGCCTGAGGATATGGACTTGGCCTCAGGACAGAGCTGCCTGAGGCTCACTAAGCAATTCTGTATATCCTTCATATCTCCACCAGAGAGGAGGCCCACGCCTTCATTAGGAGAGCAGCTTCTCAACTGAGGGCCCTAGGACATCCACAGAAGTAGCCTCAAGAATTCTTGTTAGGGAGGAAGGAAACCTGGCCAGTGGAAAAAGAGAAAACAATGTAAAGCAAAAACTAGGTTCGCCTTAGATAAGCTTGTGATCTGCAATTCTAAAATGCAGGGAGAAATCTGATGCTAAGGAGAAGCCAAAAAATTCACATCAGGAAAGAAGTTACTTTCTAATGATATAAATGTTATGGAATAATTAGACAGACCTATTAAAATAAGCATGGCTGGGATACTCAAAGGCATGAGAGCATAACATTTGTAAAAAAAAAAATAGCAATAAGATACTGAACAAGAAATTATGTACATAAAACAAGGTACATATAATAAAAGAATCAAATTGAAATATGGAAAGCAAAAATATAATTAAAAGTAAAATTAAAACACTAGATATGTTCCAAACAGAACCTCACTGAATAGATTCTTACTGATAGCACTGAATTCTTCACCTTCCACAGCAAAATGATAAAAAGAAACAAAATACATGTAGGAGCAGTTAAGATTCCCACAAGATCTATTGAGATACTTTACACTTAAACTTCAGTAATCTCTTTGAAAACATGTTCTAGTATATAGAGAATAGAGGCAGTGGCAGGGAAACAATATATGATCAGGTATTAGCTAAGAGTTCTCTCATTTTAAAGAGAGATCTAAGTATTCAAATTAATAGTGCACTTTGAGTAACAAGCAGAACACTAATGATAAAATAATAATAACATAACAGATCCATAACTAGATACCTAATAGACAAATCTCAGGAAATCGAGGAGAAAAGGAAACAGTTTATTTTTGTTTTTAGAGGTGGGGAGGGAGGGGCAGAAGGAGAGGGGAGAGAGAGAATCCTAAGCTCCTAAGCAGACTCTACAACCAGCATGAAGCCAAATGTGGGGATGGATCCCAGGACCCTGAGATCATACCTGAGGCAAAATCAAGAGTCAGACGCTTAACCAACTGAGCCACCCAGGCAGTCCTTAAAGAAAACAATTTTAAACCTAGAATAAAGTCAGTTTATCTAAATGTTTTTTTAAAAGATTTTATTTATTTATTTTAGAGAGAGACATAGTGTAAGAGGGGATGGGGAGGGAAGGAGGCACAGAGAGAGAGAGAAAATCCTAAGTGGGCTCCCCACTGAGCAGGGAGCCTGATGCAGTGTGATTCACAACCCTTAGATCATGACTTGAGCCAAAATCAACCGGCAGAAGCTTAACTGACTGAGCTACCAGGCACCTCAGTTTATCTAAATGTAAATGGCAATTTGATAAATATTTATTTCTCATTGTCAACAAGAAAGGGCAGAGAAAATGGGATAATACCTTCAAAGTACCAAGAGGAAAAACAATTATGAACCCAGAATTCTATACCCAGCAAAATGTAATTCAGAAGGGCAAAATGAAGACATGTTTAGAAATAAAAAGAGTAACAAAGTTACCTCAAACCTTATAATATTGACTTGTTAAAAGAAAGACCCTAAATAAATGTCAGGTTTTTCTTACTGCAAGTAAATGTCAATAAAGTGTTTATAGGGGAATTAGAAGAGTCTCAGAACCTTCCTCAGACTCCTTACAGTCTCCCCTTAACCATTTCCTTCCCATGGGTAAATACTCCACCAGGTCCAGTCTGTTCAGCACCTATGCCTTGCTGTGGTTGGCTCAGTAGAGGCAGCACTCCTGACTGGTACACCATTACCTCAGGAGCAGGATCTAGATATTTCTCATTCTCACCAGTTTCTTCTCAGTTTATACCACTGCCTCTCCTCTCTGCTCACTGCTCTTTATATGCTTCTGTTTTTCAGAGCTATATCGATGCCCTTCTCTTATTCAATATTTTGTCTTAACATGTGAATCTCTGAGTCACCTGGAACACTTGTTAAAATGTAGACTCTTACATCCAACCCCAAATACTTTTGACTCATACAAACTCACCAATAAGTCACGGAATTTATATCAGAATCAAACTCATATTCTACATTCCATATGAATGTATCTGTCTCTGAGTTAAGAATATCAACTACCTTAAGCTCCTCTCTTCCCACCTACATTTGTTTCCATTTTTTCTGTCACTCTTCAATCCAATGAGCTCTACCCATTGCTTCCTGGTTGCTGGGCATGCCGATCTAAGAGGTCATTCTTCCCTTCCATACCTGGAAGATTCTAACTCCATTAATAGCCTGGTAAAATGTAATGGCTTCCTTGAAGCTTTTCCTTGCTCCCCAGCCAGGTCCCTACCTCTGTGTTTCCACATTAAGGTCTCAGTCATAGCATCTTCCAGGTGGTCTGAAAAAACCTGTTTACACTTGTCTTCCATACCAGGCAGGATGCACTTGCAGGAAAGATCTGACCAGGGATCATTTGTCTTTATATCTCAAGGTTGGGTACAGTAGCTATCTCAGAGCAGTACTTAACACCTATTTATTAAGTAAAAGGCATGAACATGTGAGTAAATCAATAAATACTTGACCACTGTTCAAAGGATCTACAAATTCCAAATCATCGCAAAAAGAAAAAAGTTCAAAGCAGCATGTGTATTTTTTTTTTAAAGGATAGTGTAAGTTTCATGTGAAATTCCCAGATTTCCAGAAAACTTTTATCTTCCATTCTGAGGGAAGCTCACATGCTAATGAGCAAATTGTGGTCCTCAAATAAGAAACTCCAAGTAAATTTTTTATTGCTTTTTCAGATTCCTTTCAGATACAAAGCTACAAACATCAACACAATATACCTGGTTCTTTGTCCTCTAGAGATAAGGAAGAAGTTTGTGGACATTGTTAGACCTCTTTCTGGTTACCCCCCACCTCCTCACATAACTGCTCTAGTCTCTGAAGTGATTTCATGCCCCTTGGTTTTATAAGCCACTAATATTCACAAGTGCTAGACTAAGAAAACAGTGGAACGTATACAATGCAGTAGCTTCCTCTCCCTGAATCCTTTTCCAACACTGTTGGATTCTTTAAGTAAAACAAAATAAAACAGAGACTGGTTGTGTTTGGAGAATCTTCAAGGATTTGTTGCTGTTTTTCCACAGGTTAAGAACCAGGAGCATAGCTATATAAGACAGACATTCTGAACAATGTTTCTATAAGAAATTGAAAAAAAAAAAAAAGGAACTGTCAAAGGAAAATTTAAAACTCTGGATCAAATTTCAAATCCCCTCTCCCATTAAAATAATCCACAAATGATGGGGGAAGCAGAGAGCATTTGACACTATGACCCTGCCCCTATGTCTTCTTGATACCTTTGGTACCTTGTGTCTTAAGTCTGTAAGTGTTGAGGATTCAGATATTTCTTGATATCTGGCTACACTGGGGACCATTTAGACAGATTAATATCAAATTTATAAACTGGGGACATATAAAGCCCAAATATTCTAAAACAAATAAACATTGAAAGTTATTTACAAATGGTTCTAATAATGAATAGAGCTTTGGGAGAGCATTTGAGAATAAATATTAATTAGAATAGCTTGTACTTCAAATACCTGGCAGTGGAGAGAGGAATCTAGAATCATCCTCAAAGTGAAACAGAGTTCCCACTTTTTAAAAATTATTATATTGATTTATGTCTCTCCCTTACTGTCAGCTGCTATTTACATTGAAGTTGGCCAAATTTCCCCATATCTGTCATCTCAGTGGACTGTTCTGGAATCCAAGAATGACCTTTGCATATTACCTTTAGAAAACAGCAAAGAAGTTTTAAAATATTGTATATTGAATCTGTAGCAACAATGTGTACTGTTTATTCATCTTCTTGATGAATATCTTACAAATCTCATGTACACATATTATGAAATCACTTTTACAAGATATACATCACAACCAATTAACCTATCCTACTGTCCTGTGTTCTCAATACAACATGACTGAAAATTGATTGATCATCTCTTGTCTATATAATAATCACTCCCTAGTGTATGCATAGAAAGGCTCATTAGTGTCAGATCAAAATGCAAAGACCACCAGTGCTAATAAAAATAAGCAGAATTTATCGCTCTGCAGACCTGTGTCTGGAGACCCAGGAATATCACTCAAGAGATAAGGTCACAAGGTCTCATCAAGTTAAAAGCAAGAATGGATATGGTATAGAAAGAGAAAAATTTTCCCAAACTAAGTTTCTGAAGGTCATAATTTGGATGAATAGGGAGAGAATTGTAAAGTCTCTTTAGGATTGGTTACTGCACAGGTTAACATCACAGAAGTGTGGGCAAAGAGATCATACATTTACATTAGCAAAGATAATCATTTTCCACTTGCAGAGCAGAAGGCAAGTTCATGAGCCAGAACTTTGCTTCAATTGGCTCAGTATACCAACACCATACACCTTGTGTCATGCTGGGTACATAAAGATTGAAAAATAATTTTTGAGTAAACGAATGCACACAGGCTATGCAGAATAATAAAACAGCCAGAACATTGCATGATCCTCAGAAATCTTTGCTTCTGTGAATGATTATTTCTCTGTTCAGCATAGTGCTGTGCTTTTCCATGTCAACGCTTTATCTCCAGGAGATTTTCTACTTTGCTATGGGTCTTTGCATGGTTTATAGCTGATTCTTTGTCTTCAATTTATTTTCACACTCTGTTCTCTCTGGACCCATATATAAATCCAGTACAAAAAGGCCTTTTAAATGAAAATGATGTCAAATGCCGACAAATGTCCCTGGAGGACATACCTTCTAGTCCACTGGATTAAGGCTAGAATTTCACTTTGTTTCCATCCTTTTGTCTCAATCCCCAACTTTGTTTCTGTTTTAGTCAAGGATGTTAAGGTTTCTTCATCTTTCTCTCACATGTTCATACATAAAATTAAATACCCACTGTTCAACCTTTTGTCTCAGCAGTTTATCAAAAAGTTGCTACTGACAAATACTTTTAGGGTACAGGGACTAAGTACAGGTATAACTGATGCTGTTTGGCTTAATAAGCATCTCTGATCCATCAATAATTCTTAACTAGGTCTCTAATAATCAAATCATCCCTGTGTGCATGATAAGAAGTTTAGATGCCTCCCTCTTCCTAATGTGTCATCGATCCTCTTAAAGGAGTATGGATGTGCTGGGAGTAAACTAGTGTAGTATAAAGGAACAATGAAAACTGGGGGATGATATCAAAAGGAGAAATAAAATCAAGAGCCAGGCGGATTATCAAGGTGTCAGTTGGAAGAGGCTATTTAGAGCACAGAAAGAGAGAGGACTGACAGCAACAAAGGCATCAGAGAATCCAGACAAGAGTGCCTATTTGAATTCCTTGCACGCATGAGTGTGGGAGTGGCTGGCAGTTGGATAAAAGAGGTCATTCTCAGAGAATTGCCTGAACCACTGAGGCAGAACTGGGACGAGGGAGCTTACTTCATACTGTGATCGTAGCCCAACTGAGGAAAAGTGGGGTATGACGAAGAATCAAAATAGGCCGGGCACTGTTCTTAGCTGTATTATGAGTGGTACTTGTGATAAACATATTTAAATCTGTGGTAATGTCCTGGAAACTGCTTTTACTAGTCCCAACTGTATGGTAGGTAGAAAGAGCATTGAACTACTAATAAGGAGACATATTCCAGGACTGCCTCTCCTACTCCCCTAGGGCTTTTGACGCAAATGTTAAATGCACTTCAAATAAAAAGACACTTACTGAACAGTAGGCATAAGGAACAACACTAGGGGATGTGGTGGATGCAAAGGTGATTAAGTTCCTGCTTTCTAAGGGCTCAGAAATGAAGTGAGGGAAACATTCATTCCCAAGTGATAATGAGCCATAGTGTGACAAGAACTACAATGGTATGAAGTGCAAAGAACTGGGAAAGAAGAAGTTAATTCAGATGTAAAATATCCGACATCTAAAACACTTTCAGCTGGAAGCAGACTTTGAGCAGAGTTTTGAAAGATGGAATGTCTGTGGCTAGACAGGTGTGAGACACAAACTGTGTCCTTGAGGCAAACTCAACCGCACAAGTGAAGGTACTGGGCAGGACATTCACTCTGACCTAAGCTCTGGTTTTGAGGCTGACCAGGACGAAAACTGTGGAGACAAGATGGTGCCTGGAAGGGATGGAGACTGTTGAATGATTTGGATTTCAAGCTGAGGAAGAGATGACCTCCACTGCAAGTGAGGAGAGAACCCTCACAAGTCTGTGAATCTGATAGGAAGAAAAACTGTGAATGCCCTGGCAGGTAACAAGGCACAGCAATCTAGGCATGCTGTGTCTGACCAGGGCAGGTGCAATGGGCCTAAAAAGGAAGGGGTGGTTGCACCTAACTCTACAGAGGATGAATCAGCAAGATTTGGGGGGTTAAAAAATCAGAAGGGAGAAATAAGTACTTTGGGGACGACTTCTTAAGTCTGTGGCCCTTACATCCACTCTCACCACTGCTATTCAACATAGTACTAGAAGTCTTAGTCTAAGCAATCAGACAACAAAAAGAATTAAAAAGCATTCAAATTGGCAAAGAAGAAGTCAAACTCTCCCTCAGATGACATGATACTCTACATAGAAAACCCAAAAGACTCCACCACAAGATTGCTAGAACTCATACAGCAATTCACAGTGTGGCAGGACACAAAATCAATGTCCAGAAATCAGTGGCATTTCTATACACTAACAATGAGCCTGAAGAAAGAGAAATTAAGGAGTCAATCCCATTTACAATTGCACCCAAAAGCATAAGATACCTACGAATAAACCTCACCAAAGAGGTAAAGGATCTATACCTTAAAAACTACAGAACACTTCTGAAAGAAATTGAGGAAGACACAAAGAGATGGAAAAACATTCCATGCTCATGGATTCGAAGAATTAATATTGTGAAAATGTCTCTGCTACCCAGAGCAATTTAGACAAACCATGGGAGACTCCTAACTCTGGGAAACAAAGGGTTGCGGAGGTGGGTGGGGGGAGAGGTAACGAGGTGACAGGTATTAAGCAGAGCACAGGAGGAGATGAGCACTGGTTGGTATGCTCTATGCTGGCAAATTGAATTACATAAAATATTAAAAAAATAAATTCAAACACTAAAAAAAAAAAAGTCTGTGGCCCTTAAACTCTGCGTTGGGCTTGGTTCCATCACGTGTCTCAGGAAGCACGTGGGACTGAAGAAGGAGCTCATGGCGGGCAGCAGGACCCGCGTGCCCTTCATGCTCTGATACTTTTCACCTGCCACTCTGGGCGCCGCAGGAGGGAAACAGGTTTCTCCAGCAGCTCCACCCGCAGCTGGGGAGGCTGGGCACCCCTCCCCACCAGGAATGCCCCCCCCCCCCAGGGCCAGGACGCCCAGCCACCTTGCGGGAGGGGCAGCGCTGGCAAAGTGCCTCTTAGGCCCTCGGTGCATCCCAAGGCCTTCTTGCCCTGCCCAACGGAGTGGGGTATCTCTCTCCTCAGGAGACCAGGGTAAGTAGGGTGAAAGGATTTGTATCTACAATGGTGGTGGGGGGGCTATGAAACAAGTGAATTGCCTGATTTTTAGAAGGCCCTGACTTAGCTCCTGACCAATGAACATCCATATAGACCCAATTTCTGGCAATTAGAGCTCGCCTCAGTTTAGCTCTTTTATTTAGGTTGACAGTACCTTACATTCCCTTGATCAAGGTTCTTTTTTAAGCAGTGGGCATCTGTTTAAAGTTTAAAAAAAAAATGGAGTTAATTTTAAGATTTTTGTAGGAAATGCTAGGGAAAAAATGTTCTCTTTGTGTGTTACTCATGGTTTGTTGTTGTTGTTGTTGTTGTAAAGTGTTTTCTACTTTCTGTATTTTATCATGTTTTGACATCTTCAGAATCTTACTGGCCGGAGAGTGACTCCTCCTCCCAGTGCTAAATAAACCCTTTCTCAGGGGTAGCAAAGCACTTCAGCCAGAAGCATGTCTTCCGTGTACAAATCAAATAATCCTGGCCTATAGCCTCAACCACCTCCTTATCTGACTCTCACACACAAGCCAGTGTTTTTTCTGCCCTAAATCATCCCAGAGCCACATACCAGATAACTAGAGATCACCCTTATAGCCCAAACCCTCCCAGAGTTATTCAAACTAGCCAGTCCTAAACTATTTTCCATGCCTTGCCTTGCTTTTCCTGCAGAAACCCCGATAAAGGATCTAACCTTTACTTTTCTCGTGTTCCTGTCTTTTGCCACCTGATCCAAAACGTGGAGCTTCAGGGGGATAATCCCTGAAAAAAAAAAAAAAAAAAAAAAAACCCTGGAGATTCCTCTCTGGCCCTGCATGGCATGTGGTGACATCCTCTCTAGGATCTGTGAATATAGTAAGCTTTCTCTTTTTGAGCCTCAAAGTCTCCTGTGGCCACATTCACTTTATCACACCGTATCCAACATTTACATTCTTTCTTTTTTTTTTTAAGATTTTATTTATTTATTCATGAGAGACAGAGAGAGAGAGAGAGAGAGAGAGAGGCAGTGACACAGGCAGAGGGAGAAGCAGGCTCCATGCAGGGAGCCCAACGTGGGACTCCAGGATCACATCCTGGGCTGAAGGCGGCGCTATACCACTGAGCTACCCGGGCTGCCCACATTCTTTCTTTTTAAAAATATTTATTTATTTCAGGGGAGGCAGAGGCAGAGGGAGAAGGAGAGAGAATCTCAAGCAGACTCCCCACTGAGTGTGGAGCTGGCCAGGGATGGATCCCAGGACCCTGAGATCATGACCTGAGCCAAAATCAAGAGCCAGCAGCTTAACAGACTGAACCACCCAGGGCCCCACCAACATTAAAACATTAAAACATTTTACTTGTCTACTTGAAACTCAAGGATGGAATAGGTATAGCAATATGCCCTAGGAAGGAATTGGAGCTGCTGGGCAAAGGTGAGTAACATTCAAATGGAGCTTACACACAGCAAGCAAGGGATGAAAAGAAATTCAGGCTTGATGACTTTGTTTTTATTCTAAATCTAACCATAGCTTAAACTGCTTCTTGTGTTTACAGTAACAGGAGCTAAAAATATACTTTTTTACTTATTCCAGTCTGATTTGGGTCTGTTGCCAATTGCAACAGAAACTAACTTACCTCATTCCAAAATTAATATCAATATATGAATGTGATGATTCTAAATTATTCAGTTATCTGAGTAGAAATTAGAAATTAAGTGGAAACCATGAGGAACTGATATTTTGGCCTTAGGATTGGGTAAAGTTTTTTAGAATAGTAGTAAAACCATAGATTAACATGTTGCCTGCACCTTGAAAAATGTTGTCTTTTTTTAAAATCAGTTTTACCTACCATGTACAATAGAGATTCAAGCTATGACATCTAGGTGTGTGTATATATATATATGTTTACCCCAATGTAAATCTTTAGTTGTCACTTGTAGACTGAGCCCAAGCTACCAGATCTATTCTTCTGAATGTCTCACCAGAAATAAAGTGAGCATACTCTAGATAAACAAAAATAAAATCATTACCTGCTTCTCTGTTTCTGATCTTTATTAATGGCACCAACATTTACAACTCATGTGGCTCAAAAATGTGGAGACAGGTTTGATTGTACTTCCATCAGTCTGCATGTATACATGGTGTCTCTTATCACTGCAGCCTCTTCATTCCCAAAGCTCTCCTCTGGTTAATGCCTCATTATTGATTGCTTCTAATAATCTAGAAGATGAAATCTCTATCTTTCTTACCTTGATAACATCCTCACATCATAGCCATGTTAAACTTCCCTAATACACAAGTTGCTGAGCACAGTGCCTGACGCGAGGCTTGATCTCACAACCCTGAGATCATGTTGTTTTTTTTTTGTTGTTGCTAGTGAAATAAGAAAGTAATGCTCTCCCATTCAAACATCTTTAATATCTCCCCACAGCCAACAACACCAAAAAAAATCACACATACATTACAGTCTGCCAGTTGAGCTTATGCATAATATGCCTGCAACTGAACTAGATTGTCTCCTACTGCTTTCAAATACAAATTCCCAAAGAGAAATATTCACATTTTGACACAGTCACCGCATAATTTTCCTGCCTCTGTGTATGCTGTTTCTGACTCATGTGTCTGTTTTTATCAATCTCTTATCCTTCGATGTCTAATTTGTGTTTTATCTCCTCGAGGAAGCCTATTCCATTTCTATCCCCACTATCAATGGCAATTTGTACCTCTGTCAATGTTGGTTATCATATTCTCATTTGTAATTAATGTTATTTTTTATTACCCCTCAAACTATAAATATCTGTAGCATAGGAACTGTAAGAACTATGCCTTTAGGGGCAGCCTGGGTGGCTTAGCGGTTTAGTGCCACCTTCAGCCCAGGGCCTGATCTTGGAGTCCTGGGATCGAGTCCCACGTTGGGCTCCCTGCATGGAGCCTGCTTCTCCCTCTGCCTGTGTCTCTGCCTCTCTCTCTCTCTGTGTCTCTCATGAATAAATACATAAAATCTTAAAAAAAAAAAAAGAACTTGTCTTTAGATCTGCTTCCCAACTGCAAATTAATGCTTTATAAAAATTTTAGTAAGTTGTTTTCATATTTTATAGATGTATTTAAGTAAAGTAGACTCTTGGTAATTTCAAAAATAAGTTAGGACTATAAAATAATCTGTCTCATTTGTGTGTGTATGTTCACCTATGCATGTGTGTCATAAACTGATTCTGAATGTCAGTTCCAAAAGTGAAGTTACATATACTGCTTTGAACAATAGAAATATTACTATATATATTACTGAGTATATAGCAAATGCAACGTCAGAGAAGATAATGATTTCCATTAAAGCTTCAGAATGAGAGTGTTCAACAGAGGCTTCATTATGGAGACAAGCCTTGAAAAATGAGTAGACTTTGGATAGGCAGAGAGGAAACCAGAGAAAAAGGGAGGTAAAAAAGAGAGACATGAGCAAAAATGCAAGAATGAAAATAAGTGAGTATAGGGGTGCCTGGGTGGTTCAGTTAGTTGAGCATCCGACTCTTTGATTTTGGCTCAGGTCATGATCTCAAGGTTGTGAGATGGAGCCCAGCTTGGGCTCTGTGCTCAGCAGGGAGTCTGCTTGAAATTCTCCCTCTCCCTCTGTCCCTCCTCTCCTCTCTCTCTCTCTTTCTCAAAAATAAATAAATCTTAAAAAGAAGAAGAAGAAGAAGAAGAAGAAGAAGAAGAAGAAGAAGAAGAAGAAGAAGAAGAAGGTGATCCCTGGTTGGCTCAGCAATTTAGTGCCTGCCTTCAGCCCAGGGCGTGATCCTGGAGTCCCAGGATCGAGTCCCACATCAGGCTCCCTGCATGGAGCCTGCTTCTCCCTCTGCCTGTGTCTCTGCCTCTCTCTCTCTTTGTGTCTTTCATGAATAAATAAATAAAACCTTTAAAAAAAATAAAAAGGAAACAAATGACTACGGTGATTTCGTAAAGGAATAGGAATAACTGTCAGCTGACAACAGAAACTGTATGAAGGAGGAGGAGGAAGAGTCAATTATGCCAGATAATTAGTGTGAGGTCAAATTTTCGAAGGCTCTGAAAAACCGTAGAGAGGTTTGGACTTGCTGTGAACAATGGGAGTGAACACAAGGATATTAGAGGTTGCATGAATAAGATTTTTGTGGGAAGTGTCATTGGGAAATAGGAAACAGTCTCTTACACTGGCTGCTTTAATGATGATAAGAAAACAACATTCCTCTGCATTTCATAGTTGGAAAGTGTAACTACATTTTTTTCTAGAATAGTAATTAACATCAAAAGATTATACCCTAATCAGTTACGAAAGCAGGTATTAGCACCTAGGAGAGGAAGGCATTACAGAAAAACCCTAAAGACAGATTTCAGTATGGATCCAATATATCATTGATTTAAAAAATAAAATAAAATAAAACAGAGTCTTCCCAAAAAAGTTTGCAAGACATTTGCTGGGGTAAAATGTGTTTCTCTATTTTGGAAAAGACAAATTAAGTCTTCTGGAAAACACTGAATCAAATGTGGGTAATGAGCAGATGGAATATGAAGAGAGGACAAAAAGGGGACAGGGTGCTCTAGCAATCACAGATGAGTAAACTGTTGCACAGCAATAATATTGCTATCACTGACAATAAACAGAATGCAACAGGGGACTGAAATGCCAGCCCTATAATAACAGTCCTTGTTAGACAGTTACAAAATGGGCTAAATAAACAAAACTAAACAAGACAAAAAGATATTTTAGTGCCTCAAGAATCACTGAGTGAGTTTGTTTATTTTTGCTTGGTTAATTTGAGTTTTTCTTTTTTTACTTAGTGGTTTTTATGTACATATTTTTTATGTACATATTTTTAATGAAAATATACATCTAAAGAATAAAATCAGTAAATATTAAGATCATTATAGGAACAGGGGATTCAAAGTTACTATTATAAGCCAATTTTTAAAGGACAAAGAACATAATAATAGGGGTTCACTGTGTGCTTGTATTCAGACCAGTAATTTTATTTTCTAATTTCTTATTTAAAAGATGGGAATGACATAAAATGCCAGTAGTTAAAACCTTCTGAGGCTATTTTCTAAAGTGACACCAGTACTAAAGTTACTTCTGATACATTTTAATAGACAGAAGAAAAATCACAGTTTGAAAAACTGTCAGTGAATTCTGAGATCCTGCTCTTTAAAGTGTAAACATTGACATGAAATTCTGCAGATTATCTACTTTTCAACTGCTATGCACCAAGTTGCTATGCATGTAAAGCATATTGCACAATCAATTTCTCTGAAAATCAGATTTCTCAATAGCCTTGCTTACTTGATTATTTTGACTAAAAATGAATAGAAGCAGTGATAATATGAAGAAAGATAAGTTTCGACATTTGAAATAAATGTCAAAAGGCATGAATAGCAACAGACTTTCAGTTCACGTACTTTTTTTCCTTTCTAGATCCTGAAGTGCAAGTTAAGATAATCAGTTCTCTAATTACATTTTTTTTATCCTAGATACTAGACATTGGCAATTTAGAAAGGGCAGACCTAAAAGTGTTGAATCAGTGATCTTTGACATGGCGTTTTATTTGTCTCAAGATACATACTATCTCTAAATAGGGCTACTAAATTTTGTTATTATGAGGAATATCTCTGATATGCATTTCAGAAGTCAGTATCAGCATGTAAGAATAAAGGTAGGATACAGTTCCTAACCTAACATCTTATAAAGTAGTTTTCCGGGATGCCCGGGTGACTTAGAGGTTAAGCACCTGCCCTCGGCCCAGGGCGTGATCCTGGAGTCCCAGGATTGAGTCCCACGTCAGGCTCCCTCCATGGAGCCTGCTTCTTCCTCTGCCTGTGTCTCCACTTCTCTTTTCTCATGAATAAATAAATAAAATCTTTAAATAAAATAAAGTAGTTTTTCTTTTTTTAATATTTTATTCATTTATTCATGAGAGACACACACACAGAGAGAGGCAGAGACACAGGCAGAGGGAGAAGCAGGCTCCATGCAGGGAGCCCATCGTGGGACTGGATCCCGGGTCTCCAGGATCACGCCCGGGCAGAAGGCGGCGCTAAACCGCTGAGCCACCTGGGCTGCCCAAAAGTAGTTTTTGATAAATTACGTTGAGGCGGGGGCGGGGGGGGGGAATGGATGCATTCAGAAACAATTACATAAAAACTAGTAGAAGCTTATATCTGAGTAAAGACTTACCTCCTCTAAGATTGCATCCCTTTCCAGAAGGATCTACACATCAAATATCAGGTCAATATAGATGTGTAAATTCCTGGCCATATCAGCCCTACTCTAGGCAACTCTAAAGATACTTAGTAGTACATATTCTAGCAATATATGTACTCGTGGCTTGGTCAGAGCTGTCTTTGGGGGCCGCCTGGGTGGCTTGAGCCTCTGATTCTTGGTTTCGGCTCAGGTGATGATCCTGGGGTCCTGGGATCCAGCTGCTCTCCAGTTCTGCTCGGCAGGAGTCTGCTTGTCCCTCTCCCTCTGCTCTGCCCCCTGCTCGTGCTCAGTCTTGTGTGTGCGAGTGCACACTCCCTCTCTCTCTAAAGTGAATAAATAAAATCTCAAAAAAAAAAAAAAAAAAAAGGCTGTCTTTGGGACTGCCTTGCAGCCTCACTTCCATCTCTCCAATCCTGCCTCCTTCCCTTTCCTTCTACATGTGTTGGTCTAAAGGTAGCCCTCACTAAACTCCTACCTGGTAAACATCATCTCAGGGTCTGCTTTCCACAGAACTCAACTCAGAGCAGTTGTCATTTAAAAAAAATAAATCTTATCTTCCTCGGGAGTTACCTCATAACTCAAGCACAAACTGAAATATGTTTTTCTTTCTTCTATATGTGAGAATAAAATTATTTGGTTAAAAGTTTAAGCCCAGGGTTAAATTTAGAATATGATTCATTGAAGACATCAAAATGAAAGAATCATCTGATGCTCTGGATGACTCATAATTTTAACAGATATTTGAAAATGCTAAGAAATCGCTTGTTGGAATGTATTTATTTTGTTATGTGTTGAGATATACCACCCTGGTGTACTTACAAAAGTATTGGCTTTATGGAGAAGACACCAGCCTTAAAATTTATTAGCTTGTATATTAGTTTTCTATTGCTGTGTAACAACTCACCACAAATTTACCGGTTAAAACATTATATATTTTTTTCTTTTTTTTCCCCCCCAGTTTTATGTAGGTCAGACGTACAGATCTACTTTACCTGGTCCTCTGCTCAGGGTTTCACAAGACTGAAATCAAGGTGTTGTCTGGAATGCAGTCTTATCTGGAAACATGACGAAGGATGAATCCATTTCCAAACTTTACTCAAGCTGTTGGCAGAATTTGGTTCCATGTGGTTAGAGGACAGAGTCTCCATTTTCTTGCTGTCAGCCAGGGGCCATGCTCAGTTGCTGGAGATTGCCCTCAACTCTTTGCCCTATGGCCATCTCCATAGTCAGCTCACAATATGGCATTTGCTTCTTTAAGACCAGCAGAAGACTCTCATTTGAATCTCTCTTGCTCTAAATTCCTCTCTTCAGGAAAGACCTGAATCCTCTTTGAAAGGACTTTCTTGATTAAGTCAAGCTCAGTCAGGATAATCTCACTTTTGATTAAATCAAAGACAGTGTATTCAGAACCTTGATTACATATGCAAAATCTCTTCACCTTTGTGATACCAGGTAATCAAGGAGAGAAATCTCATCATATTTACAAATCCTACACATATTTTAAAGGGAAGGGATAAAACAGAGCATGTACACATATGGGGAGGAGGGGAATTGCAGAGTCCGTATTAGAATTCCGCCTACCACATATTGGTTTTGTGTTTATAAACACCACATTTTCATATAAATTAAATAACTTCACATTTCTACTTATTTCGATTTGCGCTTTAAAGCTTTGCAAAATACTTGGCATACCTCTTATCTGGGGTTTGTGTGTGTGTGTGTGTATTATCCAATATTAGAGAAAAATAAATGGAAGGGGTGGTTAATGTCCTTCCAGTATCATAGAGTCACAGGTCCACCTAAAGGCTATTTAGGAGAGTAAACTGTATTTGACTTACTGTTTACTATTGATTAATGTTCCCAGACATGATGTTACATGTTAAATTATGGATTTTCATTTAGTATAGGTGCCAATAATTGGCAGAAAGGATAACCCAGATGTTATAGATTATATGACCTTGTAAGTCAATAACCAATTGTCTATATACTCTAGGAATTGTATCCATTCCTTTTTATATGACTTCTGCGTAGCTCCTCAATTTTACTTTTAAATTAATCTCAACATTGTACTGGCTCCCTTCATAATAAATTATTTAGATAAATATTTGACCTCACATATTTGCATGAAGTTCATCCCAATTACATGAGTTATTTAAATGGGTGACAGGCACTGAGGGGGGCACTTGACGGGATGAGCTCTGGGTGTTATTCTGTACGTTGGCAAATTGAACACCAATAAAAAATAAATTTATAATTAAAAAAAATGCAATATTTACCTGACATGTTTTGTACACTCTTGCTGCCAAAGCCAACCTAAGTTTGAACATTAGCAGTGGCAAAATCTCTATATCCCCAGGCATCCTTTCAATTTTAAGTTGACAAAAGGTCTTTCCTATAATAAGAGATAAATAAGATAATAAAACATACCACGTTTTCCAAGCTATGTATATCATATATGTAATATAAGATCACATTAATTCTGGCAGGAAGTACTCAGTGAATACTTTTGAATCAATGACAAAATTAATGAAATGAGAGCAAGAATAGTTAATTGAGGTGAAGATTGTTAAAGAATATTTCATAGTAGTCTTATGAAAGTTTTATAAAAAGATAATTTCAAAGGTTAAAACTCAATTAGAAGTCTAGTTCAGTGGGCTTACTTAGGAGTAAGCCATCTCTGAAACCAGGTGTTCTATATGAAAATGTCAACACAGGGGCTCATGGGTGGCTTAGTCAGTTAAGCATCTGCCTTTGGCTCAGGTCATGATCTCAGTGGGGAGTCTGCTTCTCCTACTTGCCCCCCTACATACCCTTTGGGTGCTTGCTCTCTCAAATAAATAAATAAGATCTTAAAAAAAAATAAAAAGAAAATGTCAGCACAAATACATTCACAATTATTTTATTGTTCCACAGATCCTTGAGTTGTTTTTTCCCGTTGTTTTTCTATCCTTCAGGTTATATGATTTCTACTGTTGTCTTTACATTCACACTTTCCTCTGTCATCTTTATCTTTAATATATTATTGAGCACATTTAATGATTTCTTTTTAATTTCACATGTTTTTCAGTTCTGAAATTGCCATCAAAGTCTTTTTTAGAGTTCTAAGCTTTCTACCAATAATGTATATCTTTATTTTCATTTCAAGTATGTTCACCACTACCTCATGGAACATTGAACGTGGTTATGATAATCTGTTTTAAATCTTTGATAATCCCAGTGTCTGTGTCATCGCACAGCTGGCATCTGTCAATGGTCTTTCCCCTTAAATTTAATCAGATTTTTCTAGTTCTTTGCATGCCAAGTGTAAGAGTGCTGACAACACTGACTCCATCTTTGGCTCTGCATCTTGTTCATGCACCAGCAATGACCTCCCTCGGAGCTATTTGTTTTAGGTCCCATGGAGGTTAGGGTGTGCTCTGCCTGGAATGTGGTAAGGCTTGTTCTAATTTTCCCCTAAAGTGGCACACAGAAGGCTCCATGTTACACAGCTAGTAGAGATAACTGGCACACAGACAGTGTCACTTTAGATAGCTACCCCATGACCTCCCCACCATGCCCCTCACTCTATAAAAGCTGGAGATTAAGAGCTGCACTTGGCAGAGAATAGGGGCGGAGATTACCTGTGTTTTGGCTAAACGGTCTGCAAAGTTCTCCTTGTCAGAAAGTTACCCTGGGTTAAATTGTGTACATGGTATGTAGTGGCTTGCTGAGTAGCTTGCTTCGTTTTGGGTCACAAAGGGCCTTCTCAGTCTGGAGTGATGTAGGAAACAAAGACAAAAAGAAAGTAGATGAAATTAAATGTCTATATAACCTGCAGCCCATTGACAAATACTTGAGGCAGGCACAATATAATATTCCTGAGGAAGCTCCTAAGTGTCTTAATGTTACTGCTTTGCTAGGGAGAAAGACAGCCTTGGATTGACAATAACAAGGCTTCTGGTATCCTGTGTCTTTTTTAGCATATGAAGATCCTCTTGGAATTTCCCTTATCTTTACTTCCCCCAGCCCCAATGTATATAATCATTTGCTCCTAATAATGCCAGGGCAGCAGGAGCAGCAGCCAGCAGCAGTGCTTTCTGCCCATGGGTCCTGTTCCCTGTGCTTTAATAAAACCACCATTTTGCACTGAAGACATCTCAAGAATTCTTTCTTAGTCATTGGCTCTAAAACCCAACCAAACCTCACTGATATATTCAAAAAACAACATTATGGAGGACACTTTACTGATCCTGCTCTACCTTCTAACAATTGGTGAGGCAACCCAGAAACTAAAAATGAACCGAGCATGGGTAAAGGAACCCTCCTGGGGTAAGGCTCATTGTCCCCGGAGGGGGAAGGGAAGCTAGCTGTTGGGGAAATCCCAAGTTGGCCAGCCACATGGGGAGTTGGTCATGTTTTTTGAGTGTTTCAGGCCAGTGTGCAAGTACAGGGACAACCTGAAAACCCGCAAGGTATTGTTAGATATTTCATGTGAAACTAGGGGATGGAGAAGGGAAAGTGAACCAACTCTTGCAATGATGCTTAGCCATTGATTTCTGTGCTGCACCGTTACTGGAAGGGGGTTGTGAGTAGGGAGAGCATTGGAGCACACTCCAGAAGCACTGGATTGGGAGAGGGGATTGAGGGAGTGTAATGTTCCTCTAATGCAAACATTGTGTCTGGGAGAATCCAACAGCAGGAGGAAAACTTACAGACTGGGATGTGGGATGGCAAAGATGCATGGGTGCAGACTGCCATCTCCTAGGGTGAGAGCTGTTCTGTTCCAAGGGAGATGGGACCCTGGGGCATGGGATCCCTGGGATGGTGACTCTGATGGAGAAGATGTTGTCCTGGAGGAGGAGAATGATTTACTTACAGGCATGCCCTTTAATTCAGACAGAGACCCAGATCACATGTGAATCTGTCGATGTTAGAGAAGAGGTTCTCACTGGTCAGAAAATGATTATGAGGACGTAGTCTGCCACCGAATTGGTGGAACTAACCAGCCACTTTGAGCAAAGGGGCCTAGAAGGGGTGGCAGCTTGGGTATTGTGACTGTGGGATTGTGGAAGAGATGGCATTATGTTAAATGAGTTTGAGATGTCGAAGATGGCTTCAGACACTGCTTGATGTGCCTTGCGGCAGGAGTTCTGTGCCACAGGCATTGGTGAGAATCACAAGTACTTGGCTATTTTGAATGGATAAATGTTAGTTAGCATCGGGCTAATCTGGTCTGGCAGGGGGACGTTTCCTCCCTTCCATTGCACTGGACCTCTATGCAAGAACTCTAGGAAATTACACGTGAACTGGGAATGAGGGCCATTTGCAGACAGCATTTAGGAAGCCCAAACTAAGAATTATCTTTCTCTGGTATGAAAGACTATATCTTACAGTGAGCTCCAGGGGCATGGTTGAGGTTTTAGTGTTTGCCCTTGCTCCTAATGGTTAATTGGCCCACTGCTACTGTAGCAGCTATGGTGGCTGACTCAAGTGAAACCGAATCTGTCATAAAGGAAATAGATGGGTAGAAAAACAAAGGATCCTGCTGACAGTAAAATGGCAGAAAGGGGGCCTGTTAAGGTCTGTCATAAACAATTGTGGCAAGATCTAATATTAACTGGGACCTGAGAGAAAATAAGAGACAAACAACCCAATTTGACTCTCCCTCTCTGTGTGTCTCTCATTAACAAATAAATAAAATCTTAAAAAAAAAGGAAAAAAAGTTACAGGGAACAAATTACCAAAGTCAGACAAACTATAGATCAGCAGGCTCCCTCCCTGCATATTTCCTCCATACCTGAGTGTATTTTGGGCCTCTATATTTTATTTTATTTATTTATCTGTTTAAAAGATCATTTATGTATTTATTCATGACAGACACAGAGAGAGAGAGAGAGAGGCAGAGACACAGGCAGAGGGAGAAGCAGGCTCCACGCAGGGAGCCCGACGACGTGGGACTCAATCCCAGGTCTCCAGGATCACACCACCGGCTGAAGGCGGTGCTAAACCGCTGAGACACCGGGGCTGCCCGGGCCTCTATATTTTATAGGACCTGGATCTAAGTACAACAACAGGTAAATTCAGGTTGCATACCCAAGTAGTGAAACCCATCATTGTGAGTCATGCAAAGTGGGAACCTATACAGCCACTGGTTCCCCGAGAGTAATAAACCTCAAACAAGGTAAGCTACCTGTGGGACATAATGAGATTATTGCCACCTTTGGAGAATTAGAAAAGATAGGAGTAACCATGCCTGCTCAGAGCTCCAATAGTCCAGTTTTGCCTATAAAGAAATGTAATGGAACCTGGCCAATGACAATAGAGTATAGGGAACTCTATAAAGTTACTCTGTCCATCTGTGCCATGGTGCTCAGTATAGTTTTATTGTTAGAAAAAACCATGGCATCTATTAAGACATCATTATATACTGGACCTTCTAACACTTTTTTCAGCATTTTATTAGGATGTGCATCCCAAGACCAATTCACCTTCACATGGAGTTGAAGACTGTGGGTCTTCCAGAAGTTACCCCAAGGGTACTTTCATGGTCCTACCATTGGTCATGGAATGGTAGCTAGAGAGGATCCTTGGGTGGCTCAGGGGTCCAGTGCCTGCCTTCGGCCCAGGTTGTGATCCTAGAGTCCCAGGATCAAGTCCCACATTGGGCTCCCTGCATGGAGCCTGCTTCTCCCTCTGCCTGTGTCTCTGCCTCTCTCTCTCTCTCTATGTCTATCATGAATAAATAAATAAAATCTTAAAAAAAAAAAAAGGAATGGTAGCTAGAGATTTGGAAAAATGGGTATTACCAGAGGAGATGGTGCTTCATCATTGTTTAGATGACGTTATGTTAACTTGTGATAATTTATCCTCCTTATCTGTAGCAGTCACATTATTACAGGCATATTTAAAGTCATGAGGATGGGAGGTAAATACGAGAAGATTCAAGGGCCGGCTCAATAATGATAGCTCCTAGGCATCATCTGATTGGGTAAGACAAATGTGATGCTGGAGGCAGTCACATAAACTACAAGCTTTGCCAATCCGTAAAATGGTGAAGGAATTACAGGCTTTTGTTTATTGGGCTACAGGAGACCTTTTATATTCCCCATCTTACGAAGACATTAAGCCCTTTATATGCCTTGGTTAAAAAGAGAAGCCAGTGGGATTAGGGTTCTTACCAACCAGACTTTTGTTTAAAAAAGAAAAAAGATTGTATTTATTTGACAGTGATAGAGCGAGCATGAGCAGGGGAGAAAGGCAGAGGGAGCGAGAGAAGCAGACTCCCCTGCTTGAGCAAGGAGCCCAACATGGGGCTTGATCCCAGGACCCTAGGATCATGACCTGAGCCGAAGGCAGACATTTAGCCAACTGAGCCACCCAGGGTCCTCAACCAGAGACTTTCTTAAAGGCTCCAGTGCTATGGTTGCAGGTCTTGTCAGGTTTGAGGCTTATCATTTGGGAGGGATTTGTTTTGCAGTTGCCACAAAACCTCCCACCTGGTAAGACTTGAGTTCATTGGAAATTAGCTTGGAGAACCGCCCCTCCCCCCCCCCCCCCCCCCCCGCCAAGTAGCTTGATATTCTTATCCCTTGGAGCCAAGGTCTCACCTCCAGTATTATTCTAAACCCCTATTTCTACATGGGTCAGTGCCCAACACACGCAAATATCTGCTTCTGAACCTCTGACACTTGGTACTGAGGTAGGACTGTTAGTTTGGGTGCCAACTGAGATGCCTGTGTACAATATAGACATACCTAAGGTATAGGTATAGAAAATACCTAAGCCGGGATGGGTATTGGCTCACTGGGACTTCCTGTGAAACATTTATCACCCCTAGCCTTACACTGTTGTTCTTCCCCACTGTTGTATCAGAAAACTTCTTAACGTCAAGGGCTACCACTCATGTTGTAGTTCACAATCACTGAGGAACAATACAGTTCTAAGCATTTTCTTTGGTCTTATATTATTGCAGCTGTGGCATGGGGATGCTTTTGCTGATATCTGGCTCTAGGGTTATAGTGGAAGAATGGCATGTAAGGGTGGTACAGGCCACAGAGGTCAGGGGCAGAGTGTAGGAGGCTGACAGCACTGACTCCATCTTTGACCTTACATCTTGTTCATGCCCACACAGTGACTTCCCTTGGGGCTACATGTTCCAGGCCCCATGGGGGCTAATACATACCATGACCAGAACATGGGAATGTTTGTCCTCATCTTGCCTAAAGTGGCATGCAGAAGGCATCACTTGGGGTGATCAGTAGAGATCCTCCAGTGTACAGAAGGCACCACTTTAGAAAACTACTTCGTGACCTCACCATCATGCACATCACTCTACAAAAGCTGGAGATGGAGGTCCAGACTTGAGAATAACGATAGCAAATAGCTACATATCACCTGGAACATCAGTCTGCCCCGAATCCCATCATTAAGTTACCCTCAATGAAACTCCATAAATGGTATGGAGTGGCTTGCTTCATTTTTCAGTCTTTTTTTTAAAAAAATATTCATTTATTCATGAGAGACATAGAGAGGCAGAGACATAGGCAGAGGGAGAAGCAAGCTCCCCATGGGGAGCCCCACACGAGACACCATTCCAGGACCCCAGGATCATGACCCAAGCCAAAGGCAGATGCTCAACCACTGAGCCACCCAGGTGGCCCCATTTTTCAGTCTTAAAGTGCTTTGTCAGTCTGGAGGATATTATTTACTGGCACTTCTACAACTTATAACACCATGCAAACTTGGACCATGTCTTGGATATTGTTAACACTATGCTATGAAATTCTCTTTGAAGAATGTTGCTTTTCTGTGTTTTTAGTTGGAAGTCAACCCAGTTAGTTTTAGAGCGCAAGTTCTGTGTCACCTTCTGTATGAGGTGGTCCTCATATCCATGAAGTTTTCCAACTTCTTTTCAAGTGTTTCTTGGGTCTGCCACATTTGCTACTCAGAGGCTAGTCAAGTACTTAGGCAGTTGTTGATACGGTAAACTTCTTGAAGCCTTTGCTACACTTCTCTGGGTCTGTTCTGCTTATTAACAGCTTAAGACTCAGCCTGGAATTTATGTTGTTTCAATCTGTTGATTTAGGAGCTTCTCTTTTCCAGGTTCTTCTCTGGAACATTTCCCACATACCCCAACTTTAAGCACCCTCCCACCTCGTTTTTGGATTTGCCTGGCTGGAAAATGAAGTTCTTTTAGAGTTCTAACCTTTTACACTGTTGTACAATTCCATGTGACTGAAATCTCCTTTAGGGCAGAGTGGTGAGAAAAAATTAATTTCCATTCAGGTTTTCATTTTCATCCTCAATCTACCTGCTCTACTTGACACTTGAGATTCCTTAAGTGCTTTTTCTGTCCAGTTTTTAGTTGTAATCAGTGACATATACAGACCAATTTGGTTGGCCTCCAATTACTTTATTTCTTTAGGCCTCCAGTTATTTTATTTATTCATTTATTTGGCCTCCTGTTAGTTTAAATGGGCAAAATAGAAAACATTTCACATCTAACCCAAACTCAGTTTTAGAAAATGTAATGAGGGACGCCTGGGTAGCTCAGCAGTTGAGCATCTATGTGCCTTTGGCTCAGGGCGTGATCCCGGGTCTGGGGATTGAGTCCCACATCAAGCTCCCTGTGAGGAGCCTGCTTCTCCCTCTGTCTGTGTCTCTGCCTCTCTCTCTCTGTGTCTCATATGAATAAATAAATAGAATCTTTAAAAAAAAAAAGTAAGAAAGAAAATGTAATGAAACCATGCCAAGCTGGACATATAATTATATTGGTATGTCAAATCCTCCATTTTTTTTGTAATCATCAACTAATACAGTTAATGTGGTGAACAGTTAACATATATGTAGTATTTTCTTCTCTTCCTTTGTAATGCCTCTCTCCCTTTCCTTCCTTACTTACAGTTTTGTTCAGTTAAGCAAAAACATCTAAATATGACAGGTTCTGTGGAAATTCTGTCATAGCAAATGAATAATAGAGAGTGGGTCACACTGAGTTTGAGACTATGATTCCACTCTTAATACCATGAATATCTGAGTTTGAGACTATGATTCCACTCTTAATACCATGAATATCTGAGTTTGAGACTATGATTCCACTCTTAATACCATGAATATCTAAGGGACAGATCCTCTTCACTGCAATCTTTTTTAAAGATTTTTTTTTGGGGGGGGGGGATCCCTGGGTGGCGCAGCGGTTTGGCACCTGCCTTTGGCCGGGGGCGCAATCCTGGAGACCCGGGATCGAATCCCACGTTGGGCTTCCTGCATGGAGCCTGCTTCTCCCTCTGCCTGTGTCTCTGCCTCTCTGTCTCTCTCTGTGTGACTATCATGAATAAATAAATAAAATCTTTAAAAAGAAAAGATTTTTTTTTTAATTTGAGAGAGAAAGAACATGTGGAGTGAAGAGGGGCAGAGTGAGAGGCAGAAGCAAACTCCCCACTGAACAGGGAGCCAGACTGGGTGGGGCTTGATCCCAGGTCCCTGGTATCATGACTTGGGCTGAAGGCAGACACTTAACCAACTAAACTACCCAGGCACCCATCTTCATTGCAATTTAGAATACCTTTTACTTATTATTCAAGATTTAAGCACCTCCTTTTTACTAAATGTATTAAATCTTAGGGATAGAAATATAAAAATTTGCCGAAAAATGTTACATTGAGAGTTCTACAAATTTGATATTAAGCACTAAGAGGTATTCTGGAAACATGTTAATTGAGAGAGATGATTTGTAAGTAGGCTTATATAACAATTCTGACTTTTCCCCCATAATTGCACAATAGTTAATATGGTGAGAGTTATAGAACACTTTATTGTGCATAGGTCAGAATTCTAGTATTAAATTGAGAGAAACTGCAGATGTGGCTATGAAGAATGTCCTTGCTTGTAAAAAATATAAACTGACCTCAAGTTTCAGAGAATATTTTGATTAAATTTGAATTTCAGTTTGAATGCCAGGATCCATGTTGAATTAACTCCAGGATAAGCAACTCTACCAATAAACATGAAATGGAGCAAGGGAAGTTCAAAGACTCACTAATGGGAAGAGCAAGAGGAAGAAATACAGGAAAGGTGAACCGAAAAAAAAAAAAAATTAGAGAGTTACAGTCTCAGATCAATACATCCATTCTATGTTTTGAACATGAGGAAACCTAAGTTCTAATTTGGTAAAAAAAAAAAAAAAAAAAATTAGCTATAGTCCACAGGGGCACTGAGAGATAGAGTTCAGCAAGAAGAGGGGTCAGCAAACTTGATAAAAGGGCCAGATAATATTTTAGGCTTTGTGGGCTGCATGGACTCTGCTACAACTCTATCCCTGAAGTGCAAGAGCAGCTATAAACAATAGGTCAATAGGTAAATGGGGGTGGCTAAATTCCTTTTTTTAGAAAAAGATTTTATTTATTTATTCATGAAAGACACACAGAGAGAGGCAGAGGGAGGAGCAGGCTCTCTGGGAGGAGCCTGATGCGGGAGTCAATCCCAGGACCCAGGGATCATGACCTGAGCCAGAGGCAGATACTCAACCACTGAGCCACCCAGGTGCCCCGGGCGGGGGGGATTAATTCCAATAGAAATTTAGTAACACAGATAGTGATCCAGATTTAGCACATGGGTTGTGGTTTGCTGAACCCTAGCCTACAGCACAAACTGCTTGATTCCCCATTGAATATCAACTGCCTATCCCTGTGCAGGCGATCGGGACTTTACTTTTATAGAAGAGTACAAGGGACTAAAATTTAACATTAGGGGTGAGTTTTTCTGATCTCTGCAACTTAAAGTACATTTAAAAATAAGATGGATTAATGGGAAAAGGATGGATTAATGGATAGATGAATGTGATAAGCAACTATGGTAAATGTTAATTATGGAATCTAGATAACAGGTGTATGTGTATTCCCTGTGTAATTATTTGAATTTGTTTGCACTTGAAAATGTTAATATAGAATATTTTAATATGGGATCAAATTCAAATTTCTTAAAATATGTAAGGTTACCTATAAAAATTCTTACTAAAATTAAATACAATAGTCTTATGACACATTAGAAATAACCAGTTTAAAATGAAATATTTTCAAATAATTATATATGCATCACTTCTACCTAAATTAGTTGTAGAATTTGTACACTTTCTCCATTCAACTTTTTATAACAGAACTTAAAGCTGTTTGCTGGAAAAACCAACAAATGGTTAAGTTAAATGACGTAAATTTCATTACCGATCCAGTTTTTAGGGTTTGCTTTATTTAGACAGTCATATAAATATTCATTTATTTTTTTATTTTATTTATTTTTTTTTAATTTTTATTTATTTATGATAGAGAGAGAGAGAGAGAGAGAGAGGCAGAGACACAGGCAGAGGGAGAAGCAGGCTCCATGCACGGCAGCCCGACGTGGGATTCAATCCCGGGTCTCCAGGATCGCGCCCTGGGCCAAAGGCAGGTGCCAAACCGCTGCGCCACCCAGGGATCCCTAAATACTCATTTTTGTCTAGGGTTTAAAGGCAAATCATATTGTGATTTTTACTCAAAGTTCTGTTAAGATTATTGGAAAAGGGAGGATCCCTGGGTGGCTCAGCGGTTTAGTGCCTGCCTTTGGCCCGGGGCGTGATCCTGGAGTCCCAGGATTGAGTCCCATGTCGGGCTCCCTGCATGGAGACTGCTTCTCCCTCTTCTTGTCTCTGCCTCTCTCTCTCTCTCTCTCTGTCTCTCATGAATAAATAAATAGAATCTTCAAAAAAAAAATTACTGGAAAAGGTGACATGACCCAGTACATATATAATGAGAAGTCAAGACAGGCTGGCCTGTGAGTGGTTAACTATAGTGCACATTTTTTTCCCCCTGAACTGTACATAACTTTTTTCTCAGCAGAGAAAGCTAAATGAAAATAGAAAATGCCCTCTTGCCACTCTGTTGTAATAGTATGCCTAATTTGAAAGTTATTATTGTTGTTCAGGTCTAATCTCATTAGAGGCAAATGTACATTATTTACCATTTTCAATAAAACATTATCTTTAATGATACCAACCATTAGAATCTATAAGATTTTTATAGCATTTGCCTTTAAGTATATGAATCCTAAAGAAGTTGTAATCAATGGATTATGTTAAATATTTTGATCAGCCTGTCAAATATGAAAACAGTTTACTAATGGTTCTTATTTTTGTATTGTGCCATCTCAGTCATTAAGGAAGACAGCCATGGAGTAGCAAAATGTATTAACCAATCATGAAGATAAACCTTCCATCTCTACTCTTTTTTTTTTTTTTTTTTAAGATTTCATTTATTTATTCATGAGAGACTCACAGAGAGAGGCAGAGACATAGGCAGAGGGAGAAGCGGGCTCCCTGAAGGGACTCCATCCCATAATCCTGGGATCACGACCAGAGCCAAATGCAGATGCTCAACTGCTGAGCCACCCAGGTGCCCTCTACTTCTTGATATAATGTTGACATTATTATTGACTGGTGTACTCTGATGCAAGTATTGTGGAGGCCAAGAAAAATTAAGGCCATTCCACCTAAAGTTTAGCATTAGCACAAGTACAGCCATCTTAGGCCCCTGTGAATAAGAGCTGAACTTTACAGGAAAAACTGCAGAATGTCCTCAGCAGGGAATCCCATATCAGAAAGACAACAGAGCTCAGAATTGCCCTCGGCAGAGAATCCCATATCAGAAAGACAAGCGAGCCCACCCCCGTGGTAGAAAGTCCCATATTAGAATGAGAACAGAGCTCAATGCCCTTGAAAGCCCCATATCAGAATGTAAACAGAACTTGAGAAATTCCTCTGCCCCTTCTGAAAATCCCCTAAACCAGCCTATAAAAAACCCAGCTGTAACCCACTTCGGGTTCCAAGTCCCTGCTCCACTGTGTCGGGTATACTTGGACCCAAGCTCCAGCTTGCTAATAAACCCTCGTGGGCTTGCATCGGTGTCGGCTCCTTGATGGTTTCTCGGATTCGAAATCTTGGGCACAACAGTATGAGAAAGTAGTTCCAAAGCTATGTACACACATAGAAATCACCCTAAGTCACAAGCTGCATAAATACGAAGAGTAGCAATCAATCACAAAATTCCTAATTCCACCAAAATCAGGCCAAAAGCATCTTCATTTTGCCTTGGATGGGCAAATAGTTTCAGGGAGGAAGAACTTCCCCTGCCCTATGCTTCTTCTGCCTGGACTTAGAATCAAATGGACATCAGACAGATTAACAGGAGAAAATCAAATTTAATAGGCATACATACAGGGAATTGACACAGACAGAAGTTCCAAAGACAGTGAGGCAATGTCAAGCTCATATGGGCTAAGGAGAGAGGTAGGGGACTGAGGACACAAAAGGAAGAAAGACAAGGAGGCCAAAGGAAATGTTTTCAAAAACAAAGCAGATAAGGTGAAGGGGAGTCTGTTAATAGCTCTCTTTCCTGGAACAGTCTGTCCTTTCCAATGTAAATATAGGCATTGGAGGGGGAGGCAGAGGGCTTTTCTACAACTGCTGGGTTTTGATTACTTTTAACTCGAAATATTCTTTATGCAAAATGGCCCACCTTGAGGCATCCTGGCATGGGCCCCTACAGTTGTCAACACTTCACATTTAAATTAATAGCTCAGGGTTTTCAGCCTTCTTTTTTTCCTTCTTCTTCTTCTTCTTTTTTCTCTCTCTCTCTCTCTTAATGACAAGATAACAAGTACAAAGAACAAATCAGCTGAAATTGTGTTCAGTCATAAACAGTTCAAGGAAATAAAAAATGAACAAACTAACGGACAGGTCACTTTTAAACCATTGAGTTAATAGAGACCAGAGCTGCATTTGATCAAAACCTAGCACAAATCAGTAGTGCATGTTAAAATCAGATTTCCACTGTTGGGTATTCTCTAAATAGTTACTTAGCCACTTCATAATGAATAATAAGACAAGTATAGTTCAAGTATACTTGTAAAAGTATGCTCAATGACACTGTCAGACCAAAGCTTTTAAATAACCCACAAGCAAAAAATCTGATTGCACATATGCTACCATAAGCCCAGAACTATGCAGTTGGAAGGCATGCAAAAGAAGTTTAAAGACTAGGCCTGATTTTTGCATCCTAGTTAAGAGAAATTAAAAGTGACAGCATAAACATGACACTGTTTAATATTGATACAACTGTGGTAGAATTTGTGTTTAATATAGCCCCCCAGTTAAATGGGCTCTTAAACACATGATACAAGTGATAGAGTTTCTGTTTAAAATTCTTTTAAAATTTTATTTTCTATTTGAATCAATTTATAGTTCTAGTTGGTTCTCTCATGTAGTAGTTGACTGTAACAAGCAGATGTCAGAATAAGGAGGCAGGAGAGCACCAAAACGGACTTTAAAAAAATCACATCCATGCTCCTTGCATGGTGTTTGTGAAGCAGTAGCGGTTTTGGATCTACTACACCTTCTGGCCTTTGAGCTTAGGTTGATGAATGCTCCATATGTTGTAATAAACTGACTCAGCCGTCTGCCACTCACAGCTGTGTGATGGTGGAAAACCTACTACTTTGACTCCACTCTTTCCCTCAGGGCAAATCCCATCTACTTTCCCAGTAAATAAATGAGGACACATGTATGTCCTAGAACAATTCAAGTACTCTTTCAATGGAAGTTCTTTTCCTTACGCTGGCTTCATCAGAATTAGATTTAAAATACACTTAATGTTTTTCCTAGGGGGAAAAAATTGTATCTAAGCATCTGGCAATACTTGGTTAAAAAAAGATAACAAATACAGAGATGAACATGTTTAATGGAGTGATAAACTCCTAGGGAATGAAAGAAATAAAAAGAAAAATGGAAGTTAGGGGGCAGTTAGAGGTAAGCTACGTCATTTTATTTATTTATTTGAGAGAGAGAGTGAGAGATCATGAGCAGGGTGGAAGGGTGGAGGGAGAAGCAGACTCCCAGCTGAACAGGGATCCTGGTGCAGGGGATCTAATCCGGGACCTTGGGATCATGACCTGAGCCAAAGGTAGATGCCTAACTTTAATAGACTGAGCCACCCAGGTGCTCCGAGGCTGTAATTTAAAGCCACGTGCCTTAAAGGCACCACCTTCAATGAAGGGGTTAAACTAAATAAAACTTGAGGTCAAAAAATAAGATTAGGAAAATCGAAAATTTATAACCATACACAATCTTCACCTTGGGCTGGTGTTTGAACGTATAGTATCAAAATGATTTGAGAAATCCCCAAAGAAAGATAGTTCTGTAAATTTGACTCAGGTGGACAGTGCCAAAAGCAAATCCCTTCTAACAGGATACCTCTTCAAACCAAGGTCATGCAGTATCCCTACACGTACAGCCCTACTAAACAGGAGATTTTCACAAATTATAAATACATGAGAAAACAAGCTATGTGAGAAAAAGAAAAACTTTAAATAGAAATAGAATTTCAAGAGCCACAATTAATGGAATCAGTTGATTGAAAGCTGGAATAATTTTTGTGTTTTTCATAAGCAAAGAATGAGCAAAGCTCAAAGTAGATAAACAGGATGTTCAGTTTTGCTAGAAATAAAAGGTATGCCATGGGTTAATTATCATCAACCCACCCTGATAGTGTTATACAAGACTCTACACGTTGGGACTGTGCATGGAGTCCTGGCTCTGGCAAGAACTAACTCTATGGCCCTAGGAAAGCTACTTTTACTATCTGTGTCAGTTTTCTCACTTATAAAATGAGGATAATATCTGAGTTTAGTGTTTTTATTAGGATAAGATAAGATTATAAAAGCTATAAAAGCCCGTAGTTAAATACATACCAATAGATATTCAATAGGAATAGTTAAATGTATTCATATTAAAGTGCGCATTCAAAACATTTTACTATCTAATGAATAAAGTGTTAAGCATTGGTAAACAAAGCTGGTTAAAACAAAAGAAATGGTCAGGTGGTGAAAGACTTATAAATAAGCAATTATAATACAATGGGGGTTTTTTTGGTCTTAATGTTGATGCATATAGATTGAAACTGAAATCTGTAAGGGTGAGTGGTTCAAATTTCATCATGATGTAGTTATTGAATGCTTTACACGAAAGGAAGTATTCAATCTGGGGCACCTGGGTGGCTCAGTGGTTGAGCATCTGCCCTTGGCTTGGGTCATGATCCCAGGGTTCTGGGATCGAGTCCCACATCGGGCTCCCCATGGGGAGCCTGCTTCTCCTTCTGCCTATGTCTCTGCCTCTCTGTGTGTGTCTCATAAATAAATAAATAAATAAAATCTTTAAAAAAGAAGTATTCAATCTCAATAAAAAATGGTTAATAAGAATTTCTTGGCAGAAAAGGGAAGTGGAAAGAACCCTATGGCAAAGTCAAAGAGGCACAAGATTATATCCCAAAAATGACAAGTAGTGCATTGCAGATTAAGTTTACTATATTAAAGGCTATATGGAAGAAAGCAATGTTGACTGTAACAAAATTGACATGGCCTTGTACGTGAAGTTTAAGAGACTGGAACCAATATTAAGTGTTAGAGAATTCCACTTTTTTAATTATTTTTCATAGGGAATTTAATTTTTAGAGTTCAAAGTCATATGGAAGATAGTTTCCATAAATAATGCATTTCATATTTTCTTCAATCATACGTGGATGGACACTTAAGGTGTTTCCATGTCCTAGATATTGTAAATAATAATGTAATAAGCACCAGAATACAGATAGCTCTTGAACATAGTGATTATAATTTGTTCAGATATATAGCCAAAATTGGGATTGATGGATCATATGAGTGTTTTACTTCTAAATTTTTTTTTTGAGAAACCTCAGTTTATCGCAGTGGCTGTTTGCACTCCCACCAACAGTGCACAGGCCTTCCCCTTTCTCCACATCTTCACCAACTCTTATCTCTTGTCTTTTTGATGATAGCCATTCTGATTAATGTGAGGTGATATTTCACTGTGGTTTTGTTTTGAAATTCCCTGATGATGAGTGAAGTTGAACATTTTCTTTTGTACCTGTTGGCCATCTATATGCCTTCCTTGAAAAAAAAAATGCCCATTCAAGACTTCTGCATATTTTGTTGTTGTTGTTTTAGAGAGAAAGAGCTAGCACACACTAATGGGGTAGCAGGAATACAGAGGGAGAGGGAGACAGAGAATCTTAAGCAGGCTCCAAGCCCAGCATGAAGCCCTACATGAGGCTCTATCTCACAACCCTGAGATCATGACCTGAGCAGAAATTAAGAGTCAAATGCTTAACCTACTGAGACACCCAGGAAACCCTTCTGCTTGTGTTTTTTAATTGGATTGTTTTGGCTTTGTTTTGTTTTGTTTTTGGCTTTTTTGTTTTTTTGGGTTTTTTTTTGCTATGTGTTGTAGGAGTTTCTTACCTGCTTTGGATTCACTCCCTATCAGGTATAGTGTTTGCAAATATTTTTTTCCCAGTCTGTAGATATCCTTTTTATTTTATTGATTTTTTATTTTGCTGTGCAGAAGTATTTTAGTTTAACATAAACCCTCTCATAGGTTTTTTTTCTTTTTGTTGCTTACGCTTTGGATGTCATATTCAAAAAAATTATTACCAAGACCAGTATCCAGAAACTTTTTCCTTATATTTTCTGTTAGGAATTTATAGTTTCAGGTTTAATGTTAAAGTCCTTAATCCAGTTAAATTTTTTTATTAGAATTAATTTTTGTAAGTGTTATAAGATAGAGATCCAATGTCATTCTTTTATATGTGATTATCCAGTTTTCCCAACACCATTTATTTAAGAGACTATCCTTTACCCACAGAGTATTCTTGGCTCTCTTGTCCTATGTTGGTTAATCAAATATGCTCAGTATATTTTTGCATTCTCAATTCTGTTCCATTGGTCTACATGTGTGTTTGCTAATTCTTTTGTTTGAAGTTTCAAATTTGCTCCTGAATGCCTATAACAAATTTTTTATTTACTGTTTTTTTCAACTCTCCAATTTATTTACCTTATCTCTTTCTTTCCTCTATTTGTTGAAACATAGTCATCATAACTTCCTTTACTTCTATAATCACGATATTCTTTAACATATAATTGTTCCTTTCAAGTCTTTATTAAATACAACACCTAGTTGCTCTCTTGGTTTATATTGCATACTTTTTTCCCCCAGTGAGTGAGTTACACTTTCCATTTTCTTTGCATGGTCTTATGTTTTTTTTGAAACTTAACATTTCTGATAATATGGCCTTTGTTCAATGAGTGGAGTGTGGCAGAAGGGAGCCCCCACCTCTTGGTCACACATGCTGCAATCCTAGCCTCAGCTATAGGCGCCAGTGACCTGGAGGACAAATGTTGATACCCTGCTCCTTTTGGGAAGAAAACCTTTTGATGTGGAACTGGGAAGAGAGGAAACTGTTTTCTTTCCCTTCATGGACTAGAGTGTCCATCTCATTGAACTTGACCAGGGGAGGGAGGATATGGATGTTCGTTCACATACAAAGACTCTCATAATTCTTACCTTGTTTTAATAGATTTTCTTGAATAAAGGATCTTCATTTGAAGTATTCCTTGAGGTCGATTTTCAGAGAATTAAATGTTTGTCTTTTTAAGTAATTTTTACCACTTACAATAATGGCAGGTAGGTCTGTGGAGCTCCTCACACTGTCAGTCCAGATGTAGAACCTCAGCTTTTTTTAACATGACCTAATTTAAGAATATATTTTACATCATGACCCGGTAAGTACATGCATGTCTGTACACTCTTAATAGTAACCAGATTTTACAGAATGATACTTTTCCTTACTAAGTGTGACTCATTCCACTATCTTCCTATTCTATTTTGCCTAATTAAAAAAAGTACTAGTTGGCAATATCTGTATTGATTTTTCTATCCACTAATAGATTGTGACTAACAAATTGAAAAACACTGTTCAAGTTGATTTGCAATCTTGGTTTATTTGCCCACTCATTTATTCTTTTATTAATTGAATCTGTAATTATTTAGCACATTAGTTCAATTTTCATTTTTGAAAGTACACATATGAGCGAAATATAATTGTTACTCATAGGAGCTTAAAATCTACTTGGGGAACATATTAAATATGGAAATGCTATTGACAATAGACCTAATCTTGGATCATGTTAAGCAGAGGAGTAATGCAATCATATCTGTGTTTCAGGAAGTCAAATTCGGATGTGGTATAGAGGTTGGATGAGTGATGGGGAGAAGCCAAAGTCTGGTATATCAATTCAGAAGCTTTTGCATTAAGTCAGCAATGTGGTGTGAATTCTAATTTAAATGTAGTAGAATCAGATACAAGAGTTGACAAATGGGAATCTAAAAGACATGTAGCAGATCGGGTCAGTAAAATACAATGATAGGTGAATTTTAAGATGAAGACTTTTTTTGTGCAGTGGAGGATGCCTGTGGCATTATTTACTTGAGGGAGAATAGGAGGAAGAAGGGATAGGTTTAGGGAAAAAATTGGCAAGAAAATGTCTCTTTTTGTGAGTGTTGATGATTTGTTCTTAATTGAAAAAATATGAACTTTGAGAAAAGCATTAATTTAGAAGTGTGGTAGAAATTGGAGGAATTGAACAGAAAGTGATACACCATTGAGTGAAAATAAAAAGTATTCAGCAACTCTGTTATTTGTGAAATTATATTTGACTTAATATGTATTATGTAAATGTTTGGTACTATTACTTTTGTGTTTTTAAGTGTAATGCATATAGTCACTTCCATTTTAGTGAAAAGTCGTAGTTACAAAAGAAAGCAATTTAAAGAGTTAAGGTATAATAAAGTACAACAATTATATCTGAAATCAATTATGAACTAAAACATTTGCAAGAGACCATGTTATTTTGACTGTAGAGTAACAGTGAACTATTTGAAAGTAAATGACTGAGTTTAGACTTTTGTGAGTGATTTTGATGCTTCCAGGTTTTAAAAGCAGCAAAAAATAATATTTATTTGCACTTGCATACTGTAGCTGAAATACCATCCGCTCCTGTTGATCACAAACATAAGAACCAGTTTTAAATTCCAACACAACCACTTATTAACTATGTAAAAATGAAGTAATTTTTGTCTTTAAACCTTGTTTCTTCATCACAAAGTATGAAGTAACACCAATTCCTTCCCAGAGTTGTCAGGATTCAACACAGAAGCTAAATGAAGGGATGAGCATCCATACTTGGCATGTAGTGGATACAAATGAATGAGATATAGGAAAAGACCTGCATCTACACATTAAATAGTAAAAATGAGTGAGCTGCTCAATCTGACATTCATAGTATTGCTGGAAGGAATACAGGCAAGCATTCTTCTTCTACTTTAGTAGCCATGTTATCATGGAGCAGAGTGACTGTAATCTTTGTTGTAAAGAATATTATTGCTCAAGTCATGTCATTTTTAGTCAATAGTAAAGGCCGTAATCCCCCAAATTTGAGGATAAAGATAAATACATTAGAAACTACTGCCTAGGGGCACCTGGGTAGCTTTGATGGTTAAACATCTGACTCTTGGTTTTGGCTCAGGTCATGATCTTGGGTTGTGAGATTGAACCTCAGTCAGTCTCCACACTGAACACAGTCAGCTTGAGATTCTCTCCCTTTCTCTCTCCCTCCCCCACTGCTCCTATCCCCTCTTGACCTTTAAATGCTCTCTCTTTCTCTAAAACAAATAAAATCTTAAAAAAAAAAAAGAAACTACTGCCCAATTGAATGTTTCCCTATTAAAGTGGTTTATATTCTCCCATAATTTCAGTGATTCTAACCATTCCCAAGGTCATATCACTAGGAAGTGTTTTGTAATTAGCAATTACCAAAAGTCAATTTTTATGATAATTTGTGATGGCACTAATATCTATAGAACAAATTCTCAAATGCAAATTTCTATTATGTTTATATAGTTTTAAAATGAGACTATAGGTGCCTTTCAGCTAGTTGTCAGAGAGGTTCACCTTCCCCAACACTTAACCTATAGGGATTTTATTATTTTTTTAAGATTTTATTTATTTATTCATGAGATACACAGAAAGAGAGAGGCAGAGACACAGGCAGAGAAAGAAGCAGGCTCCATGCAGAGAGTCCGACGTGGGACTCGATCCCAGAACTCCAGGATCATCCCCTGAGCTGAAGGCAGATGATCAACCGCTGAGCCACCCAGGCATCCCAATCTATAGGGGTTTTAAGTGTAATCACATTTACTCATAAATGCTTCTCCAAGCCCTCTGAAATCTCAGCTGGATAGCCAAATGCTGGTAGTGATGGTCAGGCAGCCTGTTGCCAGAGGAGCAGGGGCAGAATGATATTCCAGCTCTAAGGGTTCTTGATTTAGTGTCCTTGGAGCAGTATCAACATGTAATTTCCATTTGCATTACCCCTAGTCCTAGAGTTTAAGGACTATGGGAGAAGGAAGGGGCCAAGGAATATATAAATAAATGTATCATAGGGAAGTGTGGTAAACAAACACATATACTTCTTTTGTCTCCATTAGCCCTCTTTTTGTCTCTGCTTTTGGAGGAGGGAGCTGTGGGACAGAAGATAACAATGTATCACTTGGGATTTTCAGACATGCCTGTGGCAGGCAGCAGAAATTTAGCAGAGTTTCAGGCCCTCCGGCCTGCCACTACTCTGGGGCCTACTCAATCACACTGTGATCAATCTCTCACACACACACATGCACACATGTGTGTAAAAAACAAAGAAAATGTTATAAGGCTGTACTCTAGTTAACAATATTTTAACAATGTAAACTTACTTCTTTTGCTATTCAATTATATGTCACCATTGGGGAAAACATTAGAGTAAGAGTTCATTGGACTCTATTTTTACCAATTCCTAGGAGTCTATATTTTATTTTAAAGATTTTATTTATTTATTCATGAGAGACATAGAGAAAGAGAGCGGCAGAGACACAGGCAGAGGGAGAAGCAGGCTCCATGCAGGAAGCCTGATGCGGGACTCGATGGGACCCCAAGATCACGCCCTGAGCCAAAGGCAGAAGCTCAACCACTGAGCCACCCAGGTGTCCCAGGAGTCTATATTTTAAAATAAAAATTAAGAGCATGATAATTATGAAACTATCAGAAATTTGAACACTAAATGGTTGATATTTGCTGATATTAAGGAATTGTTCATTTTTAGATGTGACAGTGGTACCCTGGTTGTTTTTTACTCTTAGAGATTAACTGTAAATATTTGCAGATGATAGAATGTCTGGGATTTTCTTTTTTTTCAACACAATATGGGAGGTGAGGAAAGAAGTGGGCATATATCTGAAGTAGAATGGGCCATGGTTTTCTAAATATTCATACTGGATAATAAGTGCATGGAGATTAATTTTATTTCTGTGTATATTTGAAGTTGTCCATAATAAAAATAGAATCAACAAAACAGTGATTTCCCATGTAAGCTTTTTCAAACTGTACCACTTGAGACTAACTGTAAATGTCAGGTTCTCAGTCAATACCATAGACCACCTTATTCTCTCACATAAAACCTTTAATTCTGCTGCCGGTGATTTGATTGTCAAATCAATATGGGGAAACCAGGCACAGACTCTATTAATAAAGTCTCCTAAGTAGTTAATTTTAGAAACTTCCACTGTAAGATAGATAAAATGAACACCATTTAAATTTGCAAATCTATTTTTAAAGAGGTCATTTAAGCCCTTTAGAACAAAAGTATATCCTCATTCCTTAACAGGCAAGTTCAACAACATGATCACTTTAAAAGAATAACAACACATTTTTCTGCCCATGGCGCTAATTAGTCTCTGATTTAAAAAGCTAGAAATCACTTTGGCAGCAAGAAGTGTGTCTTGAAACTTGTCCTTTGTGCCTGTACTACTGAAACTAGACACTGGCAATAGGCATCTTTTTCAGAGATAATTTGAAAGTTGTCTTTAACCTAAAAATCATTAGTAAGATATGTGTGAAATTTTATTTTTTTAATTTAGAAAACTTTATTTATTCATAAGAGACAGAGAGAGAGAGAGGCAGAGACACATACTAAGGGAGAAGCAGGCTCCTAGCAGGGAGCCCAATGTGGGACTCCATCCCTGGACGGGGATCATGCCCTGAGCCAAAGGCAGACACTCAACCGCTGAGCCACCCAGGCGTCCCTGTATGAAATTGTATGGAGAAATTTTGCCAACCTATGAAATTTGCAAATTGTATTTACCTTTGCTATTAGTAAAATGATGGTTTTAACCAGCTCTTAATGCTTTACTTTACATTTTATTATAATTCAAAACGATTTTAATGTATTTAATTGTCAACATTTCAGACTTAGTTTTTTGTTTATGATAGCCTATGCATTAATAAAAGTTTAAAAAATTTCTATTAAATCACCTATACTTAATAAAGTCCTTAAAGGTATATTAGAGAAAATATTTTATTTATTTATTTTTAAAGATTTTATTTATTCATTCATGAGAGACAGAGAGAGAGAGAGGCAGAGACACAGGCAGACGGAGAAGCAGGCTCCATGCAGGGAGCCAGACGCGGGACTCGATCCGGGGACTGCAGGATCACACCCTGGGCTGCAGGCGGCGCTAAACCGGGGCTGCCCGAGAAAATATTTTAATATCAAAATCACCTTATGGTCATTATTTGTGCCATATTAACTTAACATGGGAGAAAAGTAATTTCTTACTTTTCACTGGTGTTGACACCTTTTTCATTACATTCTATAATTATAATTTCTTTGCTGATGTTGGGGAGGAAGACTTTCCTCTGCCCTAAACTCCTTCTAGCTGGATTTAGAATCAAATCGACATGAGACAGATTAACAGGAGAAAATCAAATTTAATACTGTACTTGTGGGGAATCCACAAAGACATGGAAATTCCAAAGACAATGAGTCAACAGGAAGCTCAGATGCACTAAAGAGAGGCTAGAGTCTGAGGATACAAAGGGAAGAAAGACCACTCAACAATAACACCAAAGGAGATGTTTTCAAAAACAAAAGTAGCCCTCTTAGGCAAATAAGTTTCTTAGGTGCAGGGGTGTCTCTGTAAATAGCTCTCTTCCTGCTACAGGCTCTCCTTTCCAATGTAAATTTAGGTAGTTGATGGGGAGACAGAGAGTTTTTCCTGCATCTGCCAGGTTTGATTACTTTTAATTCAAAATAATCTTTATGCCAAAGTGGCCCATCGAGGGCCCTTGGCCCCTACACTGAATAAAAGTAAAACAGAAGATAAAAGAAATGAAATAAGTTGACTTGTGCAAGGTAATATTGTTATTATTTATCTGTGATCACTGGGTGAAACCTTTTCTCTCTAATTCATTTAATGCTTTTAGTGATGAGAAACATCAACTATTGCCTTTAAGTACTTCAACTGGATTAATGTTGCTTTATATTTCTTGCCGTATAGTTTAAATTGCAGAGTGATGAGAGTTTCATTAGGCTCAAATGGAAGAAGTTCTACAACCTCAGTTTTTTTTTTTTAATTTTTTTTAAAATATTTTTTTTATTTATTTATGATAGTCATAATCACAGAGAGAGAGAGAGAGAGAGGCAGAGACACAGGCAGAGGGAGAAGCAGGCTCCATGCACCGGGAGCCCGATGTGGGATTCGATCTCGGGTCTCCAGGATCGCGCCCTGGGCCAAAGGCAGGCGCCAAACCGCTGCGCTACCCAGGGATCCCTACAACCTCAGTTTTTACCAAAAATTCACAATCATTGCCAGGTAGGAAGTTCGTGGTGGATGGTTCAACATTTCTGATTAAATTTGAGTATTACCCCACTCTCTCATGACTAGAGATGTATCTGGCTGCACTAACGCTGCAGTTAAGCATTCATACTGCCACGCAGCTGTCAGCTTGATACTTGTGACTTTATGGAATCCTTACAGAATAAGAATCAGGAGGCATCTTTAAAATTTACTGAAAAGTGTCACTCTTCCCAGGATGACAAAATGGAATCCTAAGGATTTTTTCAGTGAATTTTGTTTTTATGGTATACTAAGAAATAATGCAGTCACTACAAAAATGGGAAGAGCTCAACAGCCCAAATGAAAATTCAGTCATTTGTTTTTTTGTTTTTTTGTTTTTTTTTTAATTCAGTCATTTGTAAATTCATATGTAAAATAACTGACCACAACAGCTACCACAGTCTTTTGTTTCAACATCTATTCCATTGTGACATTTACTCCCCTTAGCTTTCCACTTACTGAGATGAAAGTGCTTTACAGGCTTTTTGAGTATTCTTGGGCCTGAAGATGGGTTGCTATGATCTGAAGTTAACTGAGTGACATTTAAGACTCAAGTGGCTGTCTTCCTGCCAAGGTTGATTACATTTGAGATGAAGACTGTGAAAGAAGTTGAGGAACTCGTCGGTATAATAAAGCAGGGAAGGAGAACACTGAGTGGGATATTGTACATGAGGAATTTAAAATCCAAACCGATAGGAGATGCAGGTAGAAGGTAAAGTGCCAACTCCAAAAACAGGTCCAGTGGTGAAACAGAAAACGAGACAGGGTACATTTAGATGGGGGCTCATTGATCTGTTCAGCCAATGTATACCAAGTCTGGTGATAGAGGATTTGAAAGTGGACTGTGGATGTGGACAGCCTGGATTAGGATGGCGGTTCTATACAGGTGCATGACTTCAGACAATTTACTTAGCCTTTCCATACCTTAGTTTTCTGATCCGTTGAGTGAAATTAATCCCTGTCAAGCCATCAGATCAGTGCTTTATAGTGGAAAGTGCCCACGACCAATACTACTACGGTCATTATCTTTGCTGTTATCGTTTTAACATTTTATTACCAGTGTTAGGCAGTGATGCATAATCAAATAGATGAAAGCTGAATAAGACAGAGTGTCCATTCTGAAGAAGCTGAGCCTGGTGCAGTGTTTTTTTTAAATTATGGATTTAAAGGCACTTGATCATTAAAATTAGCTTACATATGGGGTGCCTGGGTGGCTCTGTCAGTTAAGTGCCTGCCTTTGGCTCACGTCTTGATCCCAGGGTCCTGGAATCAAGCCCTGCATCGGGTTTCCTGCTCAGTAAGAAGTGTGCTTCTCTCTCTCCCTCTATGTGCTCACTCTCTCTCCTAAATAAATAAAATAAAATTGTAATAGGAAGCCAATCAGGATACATTGTGCTGTTGTAAAGTTTATTATTTGGTTTCTAATTATCTAGTCATGAGGAAATGAGTTTGTGTCTTCCTTCAGGTAACCCAGTGCCTCTTAGTATTTTGCTGGGATGTTTTCATAATTAGCGTAGAAGGTTTTCTGTCTCTGAACCAACTTCATATCTGTGATTTCCAATCTTTTTTACAATCTAACAGAAAAATGTACAAGATATCCAAGAAACTTAAGAAAATAAAATTGTAACTACAAAAAAACAGGAACTGAAAAATCCCATAGATCTAGAATGTAAGTACTGGTGCCATCAGAATTACAGCTATCGGAACTTTATCCAGCTACCCATGGGCTATGTATAGTACAACTCTATAATGAGTTCATGAATAATAAGACTTCTTTATTACAAATTTTAAAAATTAACATGTTAATAAGGAAGCTTTGCGTTACTTATAGAAAAAGTTTCAAATTTGGTATAATTCTGAAGAGCAATTGTTTTTAGAAAACTATAACCTGTTCTTGTATATTTCTTAAAGTTGAGACATGGAAACCAAGTCTGGGATCCTCATGACTAGATAATTAGAAACCAAATAATAAGCATTATAACAGCACAATATATCCTGATTGGCTTCCTATTACAATGTTTATGGATATCCATGAGCTATGTGCCTTGTTCTTTTTTATTACATTCTGCTTTTTTTTTTTTTTAAACAAAGCTAAGCAGAACATTAGGGCTTATGCCTGAAACGGAGAAAAAAAAATTATCATTGATGAATGGCTTTATGCATGGATAATAAAAGTAATAGCCATAATTTATTAAACTTCTGTCACATCAGATTTCAGTCAAATCTCCTAAATGAACTTGGGAGAAAACTTTAACTAGAAACAGGGAGGATTTAGACTAGTTTCCAGGAGGGAGGAGGTCAGACAGGAGTCTGGCGTGTAGAACTGTATTTCCTGGGAAAGAAAACAGAGAAGAGGCATCCTCTGAGGAGGAAGAAGCTGCAAACACTGCTCTCTTGATGGGAGCGAGAGGAAGGCTGATGAGGGACTTGGTCCCAGGTCAGACATGGCTGTTGTCTACCCTTGACACACGACAACACCTGCTGGCTGTGAAAGCAGTAATCACTACCTAACAACAGTAAGTGTCCCACAGCTGTCTCCTTTGTGACTTTGCACATACACAAGCTTCTCTAGCCTGTGCGGCAATCCTTGGCCCCTGTCAAATGAGGAGAAAGCCTGAAGATGGAAACATGAGGAGACAAAGGACTCCTCAGGAAGCTAATGGAGACAAGGGTAGAGCCATGTCAGTCAGGCAAAGACAGCATGGCAAAGGGAAGAGGATGGCAAATATCAGACACCTCAGAAATCCTTCTCTTTAGAGCTACAGTGAAGAAACAGGAGCCCAGACTCATGTCTTATAAATGTATATCCAACCTATTATCTTAAATTCAGGTTTTGCAGATCCCTGTCAAACAGACAGCTACCAGTTCACTAGTTATTATAGTTTTGCCATTAAATGATGTTCAGACACAATTACTTAATGTTAAGATCTAGATTTCCTTTGTGAAGTAAAGCGTTTTAAAGCCTGATTTTATTCATTTTTCATTTTTAAAAAATTTTTAATGGAAGTATAGTTGACATATTAGTTACAGGTGTACAACATAGTGATTCAATTATATACATTACGAAGTGCTCATTGTAAGTGTACTTACCATCTGTCACCATACGAAGTTATTAGAATAATGATTATACTCCCTATGCTGTCATTTTATCCCCGTGACAACTTTATTTTATTAACTGGAAATTTGTAACTCTTAATTCCCTTCACTTATTTCACCTACCACCCCATCTACCTCCCCTCTGACAAGCACTACTTTGTTCTCTATATTTGAGTCTGTTTCTCTTTTATTGTTTGTTTTTTGAAATTCCACATGTAGGGGCATGTGAGTGGCTCAGTTGGTTAAGCATCCGCCTTCGGCTCAGGTCATGATCTCAGGGTCCTGGGAAGGAGCCCTGCATCTGGTTTCTGCTTAGTGGGGAATCTGCTTCTCCCTCTGACCCTCCCCTTGCTCATGCTCTCTTTCTCAACTTCTCTCTCAAATAAATAATTAAAATAATAATAATTAATAATAATAAAATTCCACATGTAAATGAAATCACATGGTATTTGTCTTTCTCTGCTTTCTCACTTAGCAATAGTATCCTCTAGGTCCATGCATGTTGTCACAAATGGCAAGATTTCATTCTTTTTATGGCTGAGTAGTATTCTTTTTCATATACATGTACCAAATCTTTATCCACTAACCTATTGATGGACACCTACATTGCTTCTGTATCGTGGCTATTGTAAATAATGCTGCAATAAACACAGGGGAGAGTATACCTTTTCAAATTTCTCTTTTCATTTTCCTGAAGTAATATCCAAAAGTGGAAGTACTGAATTTCATGGTACTTCTATATTTAGTTTTTTGAGGAACTTCCATACTGTCTTCCATATAGGTTGCACCAATTTACATTCCCACCAACAGGGCCTGAGATTTCCCTTTTCTTTACATCCTCACCAACATTTGTTATTTCTTGTGCTTTTGATATCTGTCATTCTGACTGATGGGAGTGGTATCTCATTGTGGTTTTGATTTGCCTTTCCCTGATCGTAAGTGATGGTGAGCATCTTTGAATGTGTGTTACTAAATTCCTGCTTTTAAACTGACACCCAATTATACACCTTTGTTCCCCGATGCTGACAGATGTAGCTTGAGTAGTCTCCAGCATTCTTTAGAAGCATAGACTAGCAGAGTGATTTGTAATTGCCAGTGGCACAAAATTACACCAACTGGGGGAGAAGTATCGAGTCACTGAGCCTGGCCTATCCTTGAGCATCCTTAGCAAAACATTGTTCTGTCTTAGTCATCACTATGCAATTGTAAATCAGTGTTTTATTTTGAAAACTAGATCAAAAATTAAAGATGTCAGCTATTGCTGATGATGACAGAGGATAAAAATTGAAGCAATCAGTAAGATTTAGGACTTTTAGAAGAAAAACAAAATTGCTGGTTACATTAGAGGATGCAGTGTTGAAGTGATAGTTTCAACTCGTGATTTATGATGTGAATGGGCCTCCTATATGTTATATGAGGAAACAAGAAAAAGGGTTTTCAGAAATGACTTCCATGGATGCTCTGATCTACAAGATGTGCTTATCCAACTTAAACAAATTAGAGAAAATTGGAGTCATTTTAAAGATGATTCAAGAAATGTGTAACTTCCAAGAGAAACACAATTAAAGGGACATTCAGCAGGTATTCCTTCATCATCATTACTTCCACTTTGTTGGAATCAGCTCAGCTCAGCTTTAGCCCTACTAGAGTTACATGCGGTAAGATTGGATATGGTGGTGGTAGAATTAATTTCCATAGATTTACAGAAAATGTATTCTGTATTTATAGGATCATTGAGAGATTTTAAGAATAGATCTTATTTTTTCTTATATGTTACTATCCTTTATGGGAGAAATGATATGCTAGAGCTATATTTACAATATTGGAAATCCAGGAGCTTAAGACATGTTCATATAGGGGAGCCTGGGTGGTTCAGTCAATAAGGATCTGCCTTCAGCTCAAATCATGACCTCAGGTCCCTGGCATAGAGCCCCATGTCGGGTGGCTCCATGCTCAATGAGGAGTCTGCTTCTCCCTCTGCCTCTCTCCCTCTTCCTCCCCCTACTAGTGTGCATGCACTCGCTCTCTCTCTTTCTCTCTCTCTCTCTCAAATAAACAGTCTTTTCCAAAAAAAATGACATGTCCATCCAGAATATCAAGGGCATATTTGAACTTCAGTTATTTCACTTAATTGGCAAATACACAGGCTCCCTACATTTTGTTACATAACCCTAATAGAGGACACAAGTGTAACAAGTGGTTCCTGCTTTCAGGTAGCATGTAATCTACTTGGGAAAATGAACCACCTAGACTAATACCTGTAAAAACAAATCCACTTAAAATTTGAAAAATAGCTGTCAACAACTAAATAAATGGTACAGAAAAGAAAGGGAGCTCACAGAGGGAAGGAACTCAAGCTGGACTGGTCAAATAAATGGTAGAATCTTCCCCTTTATGAGAATCACTCTGGTTATTCTGAGTATAGACTGTAGATAGACTAGAGACCAGTAAAGAGACTTGGCAGCAATCCAGGAGAAAGATGTTGGTTGCTTAGATCAAGATTGCAGTAGCAGTAATGGTGAAAAGTATTTGGATTTTTGTTTATGTTTTGTATATTGCATTGATACATCTGCTAATGGATTGGATGGCAAATGGAACAGAAACAGAAATCCGAGTTTGCTTGAAGCTTCTCGGCCTGAAAGAATGCAAGAACAAAATCACCTTTTACTGAGATGGGAGGACTTTAAAAAGAACTAGCTTGGGGAAAATTCAAGAATCTGATTTTGGACATGCTATGATAAAGATGAATATTGGCATGCAAATAGTGATGTTAAATACATAATTGGTTATATGAGTCTGACATTCAAAGAAGAAGCCTAGACTAGAAATAACAATGTTTAATTTCTTCAGAGCACAGATGGTAAAGTCAGTAGACTGGTAAAAGCACCTAGAAAGGGAGTGTGGATAGAAGAAAAAAATCTCAGTTTAAGCCCTGGGCATAGGATATTTAAAGATTAGGGAGATGAGAAAGGATAAGTGAAGGAATCAGAGAAAGAGCAGTCAGTAACAGAAGAGAAAAATCCAAGAAAGTGTGATGCTTTCAGGTTGGTAAGTGCAATGGTTCAAGAGTGTTGAACTGTGCCAGATGATGGACTCACATTCGCTGAGATAGATGAGTAAGAATTGACCTTTTATTAAAAGTATGGATAGAATACAACCCAAGAGGCGATGCTTACTGGATGCTTCATCTTAAGGGATGTTGAAGTCATGGAGAACCATGTCAGCATGGGTAAGGTATAGGGAAGAGTGATGTTGAACTAGTAGCTAAGGGGAAGTTACTACAGAGTCTATAAAATGACTGTATTAAGGAAGAGTAGAGGCGGGAGATTCTGATGACATGAACTTCAAAGCTAGCATTCGGCAATGAGCAATGTAGAATGCCAATAGTGAAGAAGTAACTGTCCAACACCAGGCCCAGTGATGTCCTGGGGAAGTCAGGAGGGTGAGTATCCCTTCTCTAAGGCTTTCAATGTCTGTAATACTCAACAAACAATCCTCCACAAATTTTTACATACTTCCTAAAAGAAGTATTATGGTCCATGGTTGAAAACCACTGGACCTACCTCCAAAGCTCATTTTCTTGTTTTTTGTTGGTACTGCCTCAGCACTGTGACCTATTCAAACTTATAAAGCTCTATACACATCTACATAGGATTGTTTTGACAGAACCCCAGCGGTCCATTTTAATTGGAGTTGGCATGGCTTCCAGGAGATTTTCTTCATTTCATGATTTGCAAGACGTCTATTTTATTGATTTACTTTTTTGTCCATGGACTCCTTTGTTCAAACAAGTTATATAGAAACACAAATGAATAATACAGATGAAATAGTATTTCTTTTTAAATACTAAGGGTTTGTATGTATTTTGGATCAGAGGATGGTTGGGGGAGAGAATAGAGAAGCAGATTTTTAAAATAACCTTAATATAAAAGGATGTCACTCTGATAGAATTCCAGACCCCAGTGTGTGGTGACAGGTATATATAGAAAGTACGCCTTCCTCTATGTGGTATATCTTAAATTATATGCCCAGTGGGATACCCATTCTGCCAACATCTACCCAATCTAATGTTGGAGATAAACCTAATGGAACAGGGATATTTAATAGCTTCCTCAATGCTTTTAGTTTTGAGAATATAGCCAGCAGATGTCCTGTGTTCTTTAGTCTATGACAGATCAGACTGGCCTGGATCTGAAATTCATAGAACACCAAGCCAAGGTAAGAATATGAACAGGGGTGTATCTGTTGAAATGGAGTCGAGGGAAGAATCTCTCCTTGATGAAACTTCATTCACATCTCTTTGCTGAGTCCATTCCTAATAAGAATCCTGCTGCTTTGATCTAGAGAGAGTCCCCTACCCTTGATATCTGATCACATTGGCATGCCTTCAGTAAGAATCCTATTAAGTCAATTTAGCAAGAATCCCCCTACCCTTGATGCCTCCTCTTAGTAATTTTCCATCCGCTGACCTCTCCCCCTTGCTCTTTGTCTATAAATTCCCACTTGTCCTTATATTTGGAATTGCACTCAATTCGATAACTGAAGTCTCTTTATCTCTGTTACAATGGTTTCTGAATAAAAGCTTTCTTTACCACTTTAACTAGTGTCTAGCTCTGGTTCTCTTTAACAAATTTCCTGGTATTGAGACTCAGATCTGAATTAAAACCACCATCAGTCCTTCAGACATGACAGCTAGACCTCTCAGCATGCACCAAGACCTTTTGTCTTCAGGCTGCTTGCTTATTTGGGTATCCAGTGGTGAGTCTGATTTCAAATTCCAATGTTCTATATAAATATCCATTGAAGCATGGTGAGAATAGATTTTGATTCTTAAAAAATCAAATATACTCTAGAAGTTGAGTGAGAGTCACAGGCAAACAGAAGCTAAATTAGAGTCCCAGGCCTATCCATTCATATGTGTAATGATTATCATTAGACAAGAACAAGAGATCTTGATTGAAAACTACTGTCTTCCTCAAACTCCTGCTGAGTCTGTGGTTAACCACTATAGCCTTAATACTATCTGCTTTCTTTCTCCTTGGCAAAAGTTTACTATACTCTCCTGAGCTGTAATGACCGTTCTGCAATTCCTAGGATATCCTCAAATTAGTCCACCTAAAAGGAGCCTTAGAATAAAAGAACAAAAATCTTGTACACAAAATAGTCTGCTTATTTTGCTTGATTCAAAGGTGAAAAATGACTAAATAATTCAAGCCTCTCTCAAACTATTGAGGCTCTTAAACAGTGTTTTCAGAAAACAATTCTTTTTTTTTTAAAAAAAAAAAAAGATTTTATTCATTTATTCATGAGAGACACATATGCACACACAGAGGCAGAGACATAGGCAGAGGGAAAAGTAGGCTCCTCAAGGGGAGCCCAATGTGGGACACTATACTGGGACCCCGGGATTAACCCCTGAGCCAAAGGCAGATACCTAACCAGTGAACCACCCACATGTCCCTCAGAAAAAAATTTTCTGACCCAGTAAGCTATGCAGAGCCTCTCACCCACATTCACATATTCCCCTCCTAGCTCTCTCTAGCCTTCCCCCCCCAGAATATCCTTCATCAGTTGTGCTCCTAGCCCATAAACTCCCCTTAATCATAACCAGGACCCCATCTTTTGCAGATGAAACTTAGGGTACAGCCCCTACCCATTCCAAGTGAGGCTGACAGAAGAGATATTTAAACCTTGGTATTGGTCCAAATTACATGCCATCACTAGTGACTTTTCTGACCTCCAGAAGGAAAGGTGAAGGTTTAATGAACAAGTTTAGAATTGTTCTAGGAGCATATTCTCTAGGATTCCTGAATTTATATCAATTTATCCACCTATTGGTTGAGCTTTGAGATGCTTCCTTTTGCCTTACAAAGTCAAATGAATAGCATTTTTTTGAAGGCCTTCAAGAGCCTCAGACTACTTGATTCCCACTAAAAACTAAAAGAATTAAGAGAAAATTAATTAGGGGACATCCCTCAGGTCTATCCCATAAAAATTGGTCATATATTAGAAATTGTAATCAACAAAGAGTTGAAACTGTAGCTATCACCACTAATTGGAGATAACATAGAAGGATATTCAGAGCCAGAACTGACTTCCCAGTCTCTGCTCTGACCATAAGCTTTGTAAATGGTCTCAGACCAGAGCTCCATGATAAGACATGGAGGAATAAGACAATATTAACTGGCAAAACACAATCATGTCTGTGGTCCAAATATTAGCCTAGCATTATAAAGATAGTATTTCCAAAAACTTGGAAAATACACAATGCAATCTTAGGGCATTGCAATTAAAACAGAAAAATCTGAAAATTTTAATCTGTGGCAAGCTCCAGAATTAGAGGTTCTCCTTGATAAAAAAAAAAAAAAAAAAAAAAAACTTGCCAGAATTGTAAGGGAAAAGGAAAATAAAGGAAAATGGATCTAGAATTGTCTGGACCTCAAGAAGAGGGAAAAAGCCCAAGTGCCTTCCACATCAGAACATTATTGACTCCCATCCATCCTACTGCCCTCAACTGCCACTAAACTCAGAAGAAAAAATAACCATCTAAATTAAAGGGCACCTTACTAAATTTCTCAGTCATGCAGAGGCAACACATTTCACTTTTAGCCTCTTAATTTCTTGTCACCCTTCCTTGGGGTCACCAAAGTTTAACGTTGGAGGGTTTTGATAATTTGCCTCATGATTTCTTCTGCCTCAACCTCTTAACATTTCTGTGGGACCTCTAAAAGCTCAAAAGAACTTCCTATTCAATTCTACCACCCAAATAAATCTGTTGGGGGGAATCTTATTATGAATTAAGATATCAAAATTTACTGTGCCATTTAAGGACTACTTCTACAGGTCTCCAAATCCTCCTCTTTATGTATATGTCCCCTAGGGCTTTGTCCAACTTGCCTGAGTTCGTCTCCCCCTTCAACTTACCATTCTTTTAACTGAAGATCTATATCAACCATTTGATAAAATTTCTTATTTGGGGGCAAATATTTCCATCAATAGTGGGTACATACAGGTACATACAGGGTACAGAACCCTTCAAAGTAGAAATAGATTCTTTCATGCCCCTCCCCAGGATTCTTTAATAGTCTCTAAAACCAGAAAGACTTGAGAGGTTCTGCCCAATATTCCAAAGTTTATTAGACAAAAAAAACATAGCCCATGCAATACTCTCATTTGGGCCACTAAGAAAACAAATGGGAGGCACCTGGGTGGCTCCGTGGTTGAACATCTGCCTTTGGCTCAGGTCATGATCCTGGGGTCCTGCCATCGAGTCCTGCATGGGGCCCCCCGTGGGGAGTCTACTTTTCCCTCTGCCTATGTCTCTGCCTCTTTCTGTGTGTCTCTCATGAATAAATAGATGAAATATTTTTTAAAAAAGACAACAAATGGGAAAGGATATTGGTTAGTTCAAGATTTCTCAATAAAATTGTCAAATCTAGACTTTCTTTGATGTGAAATCCTGACAGTATCTTATCTGCTATCCTTCCAACACTCAGTATTTCACAGTCATCAATATATGTTGAGCTTTTTTAGTATTCCCCTTCATAAGGAATCCTGACATTTGTTTGCTTTCACCTGAGAAAATAAACAATATACCTGCACTTTTATGCCCCAAGAATTTACTGAGGTCCCTACTTATTCTTCTGTACCCTAATTGCCAAGTCGAAAAACATTGAAAATCCCAGGAAGCTCCACTATAATCCCATACGTAGATGATCTCCTTATATGTTCCGACAATTATGACAGCTCCCTACTGGACACTCAAAAACCTTAAAACATTAGCAAGAAAGGGGCAGAAGGTGGATAGAGACAAAATTCATTTATGCTATATGTGTCTAAGATCTTAGTGATGACGTCTCAACCACGGGAAAAACTATCTTTGCAAACCAAAAATCTAGTATCCAACAATGTTCTTTCCCTGAAAAAGAGTTGCAAAAGAGAAGTTTTTGGGGTCTTGTGGGATACTATGAGATGTAGACATCTATTTTTTTATGATTGCTTTATTTCTCTATGCTATGACTAGGGGGGCATCGCCAGACCTAGTAATCTAGAACCCCTATCTAAAATGCTTTGGAGAATCTTAAGGGCTCTCTGCTTTCACCTCCCACCCATGGACTTCTCAACTATTCTGCCATTTTCCTTATTTATGCATGAATGAGAGAACCATGCCCTTGGAGTATTACCCCAATAGCATGATGGATACCAGAGAGACCTGCACAGTCTTCTAGCCTGGTCTTAGACCCAGTAGCTAAGGCATACCCCCTTTGCCTGGGAGCTGTGGCTGCAACTGCCAAAATTGTCTGCACTGCCTCTGATTAGGATCAGGGCATCTGCTTGACATAAATGCTCCTCGTGTTCTCTAGACCCAATTTCATAATGAATACGCACAGCACTTTTAAGCATCTTGACTTATGCAATTTTACCACTCTTGTATCACCCTACACTGCTGTCAGAAACTTAATCCTGCTACCCTGCTTCGTTTACCCACTGACAGGATTCCCCCATGATTGCTTCACTAACACTCGATCATTATTTTGTCCTAGGTTAGATTTATCAGAAAACTCGCTCCCCCAAGTTGATCTCATCATTTATGTTGATGGCTTCCACCTCCAGAGGGAGTATGGGACCTGCCAGGTTGGATATGCCATCACTGATCAACACAAACCTCTTGAATATCAAGCCGAGCTAAATGTTAAATCAGCTCGGATGGCTGAATTAATTGCTCTCACTCAAGCTTGCACAAGAGCAGAGAATGAGGGTTAACATTTATACCGACAGCCGCTGTGCCTTTGGGGTAGCACATGATTTTGGTATGTTATGGAAACAGAAGATTCATGACACCAGCTGGTATTCCCATTAAAAACGGCCCCAAAATACCAACTTTTACAGGCATTGTTATCATCCCCAGCAGATTGCTATAGTTAAAATGGAGGGGAATGGAATAAAAAACAAAACAAAACCCAAACAGTGACCACAAAAATAAGTTGGTTGAGAAATATGTTAAATTAGCAGCCTCTTCCCAAACCATGCAAGAAATCCAAGGGGTCCACAAACCTTAGGACTGTGCCCCCCATCATGTGGCTTCAAGGACCCAGACTCCTGATGGAATTATTCACTCTCCCTTGAGGGAAACAACTTCTTTAGAATGATTCCCAGGGAAATAATAGAAGATGTCTATATGGCCCATATAATAACTTCAGATTCAGAAGGCACTGGATGGGGAACTGGTTGTCCAATCCACTTAGACTTCAGATACACCAAGATGGCCACTCAATGGCTCTTATGTCTATTACTCATGTCATTGTGTATAGTTTAAATGATGTGACTCATCATGGAAGGGATAAAATGCCAGATATATCAGACAAACAATAGTTTGGACCTTTTAGCTTTAATTTGGACTCAGCAGTTGCCACTTGCTTCATATGCTAAAAACATAATCCTAGGAAAACTGTGGCCACTTTGTGGGGCAAGAAAAAGAAGTGGATACTAACTCCTAACACTGAACCTTCCTTCACTCACAAATATATTTTATCAAACTACCAAAATCACATGGTTCCCCATATATACTCACCGTAATCTGCAAGTTTTCTAAGTGATTAGAGGTTTTCCGTTGCCAAAATGCCTCAGCAACATGAGTTGCCAAAGATTTCCTAGAATGAATCATCCCCACTCAAGGTATCCCCTCTATTGTATCTAGTGTCAGAAGATCACATTTCATTGGGAGAATTATACAAGAAATTGAAAAGTCAACACATTAGTCAAAGTCTTCACTGCTCTTACCATTCTCTTTCATCAGATACCACAGAAAGAGCCAACATTACCTTCAAGAACAAATTATCTCTATTTTGAAGAATTAAACTTACCATGGCCATGAGAGCACCCCATTGCTCTAACAACTCAGAATTTTCACTGTTATTTCCACATTTTGAAATTCTCATGGGTGGCCCATGAGGATGCCTTATTCATCTTGGCTTGCAGAAGATTCTAACTTGACACAATCTGACATCCTTAGATATACTCAAGGGTTGTAAAACATACTCAGTCCTATAATCAGTAAAACAAAGCCTTCCCTTTAGAACTTCCTGATCATTCTTTATGTGACTTACAAGTACATAATTGCTATAGTGGAAATGCCACCCCAGATGGAGGGGACCTTATGCCAATTTGCTCTGCTAAACCTCCTGTCAAGTTATAAATTGTTGGGTTCATGTTTCACAACTAGAGAAGTACAAGAGCTACTCTGATTGGAGAATTATTCTAACCAGAGACCTCAAATTAAGACTGTGTCAACATTTCCAGAACCAAACAACAGCCAGAAGCAGACAGCCATCCCAAGAACCTCTAAATAAGTAAAGGACATCACTAGGTAGTCAGCTCTTGCCCAAGATCAGATAATATGACTCACTTGGATTCCCCTGCTTCTTTATCCCCTGCTTCTTTATTCTAGCCATTTGCCTAGACACTCTTGCTCTTTCCAACCGTTTTATCTAGATGTTTTTCTATTCACAAGTCCCTACTTTCCACATGACCTTTCTTCACCTAACATTAGTCTTCAATTCCATTTTCATGCACCTAAATTTAGGATTTCCTGCTTCTCCATCTATGTCCTTCCCATCTTCCTGCCTCTCAGCAAGACCTTTTCATCCCCAGAAACTTTGGCAATCCTGGGGTTCTACATTACTCAAGTAAGCTTAGTCCATTGTAGCATGCCTACTCCTTACATAACACTTTTCTTGTTGAAAGGTGGGCCTTATATTCCCTTTCTTAATTGTAACCAATAGAATGTGGCTGAAGTGATGCTGCCTATTTCTAAATCAGAAAATGTCTTGCATCTTGCGCCTGGTTCTCTTGGGATACATGTTCTATGTGAAACCAGTTGTCAGGTAGAAAGTCCAACTACCTGGGAAATACATAATAGACTACATGTAGGCACTTCTGATGATGGCTTAGTTAAGGTGCCAGTCAACAACCAGCATAAACTGCCAGTTGTGAGTCACCCTTCTTTGAAATTAAAAATAGGGGGTGGGAGAGGGGGTGGGGGAGGTGATGTACAAAGGAAGAGGGAGAGAGAGAATCTTAAGAATCTGAAGAGATGGGCACCCAGATGGCTCAGTGGTTGAGCATCAGCCTTTAGCTCAGGTCATGATCCTGGGTTCCTGGGATCAAGTCCTGCATCAGGCTCCTCACAGGGAACCTGCTTGTCCCTCTGCCTATCTCTACCTCTCTTTGTGTCTGTCATTAATAAATAAATAAAATATTTTTTAAAAAGGAATCTTAAGAGAGACAAGGCTCAATCTCAGAACCTTAAGATAATGATCTGAGCCAAAATTAAGAATTGGACACTTAGCTGACTGAGCCACTCCCATACCCTGAAAGTTAGCCATTTTGGTCATCCAGTTCAGTCAGACAAACTGTGGACATGACCAATATGTGGTTGCAACTGTATGAGAACCTGAATCATTAAAATATATCAAAAATGCACTCCAAACTTATACATCAAATGTAATTATTGAGGAAAATTTAAAAAAAAATTAAAAAAAATTATTGAGGAAAATTCCATTTGCTTTTGAATATATCTTATAAAATCTACCAGTATCAATGTAAGGCTTACAATATTTTGCATTTTCAGAGGCAAATTATATAAAATCAAAGTCTTAAGAGATACTCTGTTGCATTTTTGGATTACATAGTAATTCTAAGTAACTCAGTCAGTATAAGAGGATCATAAGAGTTCAAGGGAGAAGAGCCAAATTTTATTTCATATTTTGAATTCATTTGACATATGATATATAATTTTCTTTTTTTTTAAAGATTTTATTTATTTATTCATGAGAGACACACACACAGAGGCAGAGACACAGGTAGAGGGAGAAGTAGGCTCCATGCAGAGAGTCTGACGTGGGACTGATCCCAGGTCTCCAGGATCATGCCCTGGGCTGAAGGCAGCGCTAAACCACTGAGCCACCCTGGCTGTCCATATATCATATAATTTTCGATAAATACATTCATTCTCTAGGAAAATATTTATTGAAAATTAATGGAGCAGGTCTATTTTATATTTCCTTTGACACTTTTTAAAATTAACACAGAAACACTAGAATAAATGATAAAAGCTGCTTTTAATTTCAAACACCTAATAGTCCATTAGTGGTATTAATTTTTTTTAAGACTTTTTTTATTTATTCATGAGAGAGAGAGAGAGAGAGAGAGAAGCAGAGACATAAGCAGAGGGAGAAGCAGGTTCCTCACAAGGAACCCAATGTGGGACTCTATCCTGGATCCCAGGATCACCCCTTGAGTGAAGGCAGATGCTCAACTGCTGAGCCACCCAGGTATCCCTAGGGGTATTAATTAAAAATGAACTTAGCCATTATGTATGAAAACAAAATTATTGCTTCCTTTTTGTTTTTCCATACAAATATTTTGCCATACTTGCCTCTTTTATTTTTTTTTTTTGAAGAGGCATGAGGAAGCAGACCATGTTAAATTTAGAAACTGAATGTTGTATCATATTTTCCAGTAGTATCCAAATTACCACAAAGATACTAAAAACATCAAGATGCTCCATTAAAATACAAAATTAAACTAAATATCAATTCGAAGTGCTTAGTGTTCTCTAAAGGCCTAGAGAATGTAGAAAGATAGTCTGGAAGTCAACTTGTAATTGGACAGAGAAGCCAAAATCAAGAATCAGATGCTTAACTGACTGAGCCACCTAGGCACCCCAGTATTGTTAAGTTTTATTGTAAGAGATATATTGAGTATATCTATAAAATATTAACTTAAGTATTACTACTACTACTACTACAGTAGAATCTACTGAAATTAAGATGATACTCCCCCTCAAACTGAAGGAATGTCTTATATCTGAATTAAATCGCATGCTCGGTAGGCTGGGACATACCCCTCTTCTTTCTTACCCTTTCTGACTCTACATATGGCCTGTGTTCTTCATCTCCAATTAACAAACTGCATGGAGAGTTTCCAATCAGATTGAAAGACAAATTAGAGTAATGAATTTTTTCAACTGCAACAGAAATAATCATGACAGCATCTTGCAGAAAACTCATATATTTCATTTTAAATCTTTATTGGGTGTTTTCCTTTGTAAGTGTCATCCGGAATTTTGAGACTTTTGTGTTGATTGTAATCTCTTATAACTCATGATTGAATTACTTAATTGTATCTGTCAAAAGGAATCATAAGGAGGCAATAGAAGATAGAACTTGTGTTATTTTAATAGAAATTATTTGGTTGCTCTATTTTCATCAAATTATATGCAGGATAATATTACAGGATGATTAACAAGGACACAATGTTATAGCTTGATTACTCTGAACTCAGTAAGTTATTTTCTACAACCAGGAAAGAATAAAGAAAGTTTTGTTAAAGGCCTAGAGAAGTTACGAAATCAGTTTTAGGTGGAATATATCTGGCATGTTTCATTCATTTTCACCTATACTAGAAACTGTGATGATGAACATCTAAAATAAAATCCTAGTAGCAAAGGCTCTGGGCAATCCCCAAGTGTTATGTAGGCCAGATGAACATACAGAACTGAATGAAGGAAAATCGATATTCTACCCCAGAGGCAAATTTCTCAGAGTAAACAACTAGGATAGCACAATGTAATGCCTACCAAATAGGTAGAAATTCATTTTTATACTCCTGATTTCAAAGGGAATATTTTCAAGCTGACCAAACTGGGTAAGTTGTGCAAAACACTTCATCAATTAGTGGAAGAGCAGAGCTCTCATTCATGCCCATAACTCTGTTTCTTGGGAGCTGATTAACCCATTAAAAAAATATCCATTTCTTCACAATAAACAGTTTACCTTGAAAATACTCCATATAAAGAGAGGTAATGGCTTTATCGATTAAAGAGGGTGAAGGGATTGCCACATTAACCTAAGACTGCTCTTTTTAAGATTTTTCTTAAATAACTTTTGCAAAACCTATGATTAAAAATAGTAATTCATTATATGTACCAGTATTCCCCCAGAAGCCCAAGAAATATACCAAGGTTTTTTTTCCAAGTGTACTTCAAAGCACATTTATATTCAGCGATAAGTGAGGCCATCACCAACTTGTTACTTATTGTGGAAACTGAAGTGCTTGGGGATTTTCATTCTTTCTCAGTATACTTATTAAGCATCTCTTTAATGCATGGCATCATGCTTGTTGTTGGGATTCAGTGATTGAACTAGATGACCATAGTTCCTACCTCACTGAACTCAGGCCCATGGTGATAGCGGACACTGCGCAACTAAGGTCGACATGGATCACTACTAAAGTGAGTGATGACATGGCATTACAGGAACATATTTCTAGCTTTCTAGTATGCTTCCGGAAAGAAATGACATTTAGGTTAGGACCTGAAGAATCAGTGAAAATCAATAGGTGCAGATGCACTGGGATGTTCTGCCCAGATCACCTTTCATGAATGAAGGACTTACTCCCCCAGCTGGTGAGAGTGCAGCTGGCTGACAGCACTGGGCTCCCTGTCAGGCCACTGCAGGAATTGCCCTTACCTAAAAAGAGCCTCTTTACCCAAAGATGCCCTTGCTTCCCTGCATTCCATGACTCGGCAATGCAGAGAGAGAAGTTGTAGGTTTTCTTACTCCAAATAGGGATAAATCAGATGAGTTAAGAGCTTGGATGAATCTGCTGGATCTGCATCACCGATCAGTTTCTTTCTGCTAAACTCTGTATGTTTCTATATGTATATACACTTTCCTAAATTCAAATATGTCATTTACTCTGCCAGATGTTGGGTCTTCTGCCCTAGGAGCTCATATTCTTCTCAATGAGTGAAATAAATATGATAAGCAAATATTTTCTGTAAATGTAATTGAGCTTTTATGGGAACAGAGGACTGGAACAAGGAATTGGCATAGTAATTCTTTATTGAATAAATGAATGATGAATATTGCCAAAATCAGTTGTCTTAACTGGGCCAAAGTGAGCTAAATCATAGACTCTAGGGATCCATATAGTCTTCTTATTAAGGACTTGTCATTGAAAACCATCCAGCTTCATAAGCTCCCAGTTTTATTGTGGCCCAATACCTTTCAATAATTATAACTCTTCGTGGTTCTTCAAATAGTACATACTGTTTCATGTATACTATGCCATTATACAGTTTTCTCATCCTGGAATTCCTTTATCCTCCTCCTTATATCCCTTTCAAACAACTGTTTAGCCTTCAAAACTGAGTTTAAAATATCTGTTATTGAAATATTCTGTCCATATTGAAATATTGAAAATATAGGTGATGAGTTTGGAAATATAAATGATACATAAATCCTGTGGTCCTTACATTCTCTGGAGTTGTGGCAGATTATTTTTCCCAAAGATGGCTGTAAAAATCTCTCAAAATGTGGATGCTCTTGCACAATATGATCTTGGAATTTCATCCTTTGAGAGGAAGACTTAAGTCTCTACCCCTTGAATCTGAGCAAGCTTTTGACCATTTTAACAAATAAGTAGGGCAAAATGATCCTCCATGATTTTTGAGGCTGAGTAGTAAGAGGAAATTCAGTTCAGAGACTCCTTGAATTCTGACACACTATGTAAGAAGTTTACTTCAACCACCAAATATGTCAGTAAACAAACATTCAGATAGACTTCAACCTCAATCTTCAAGTTACTGGCAGCCTTTCAGTCTTCCCAATTGAAACCCTAGACATGGAGGATGAGAGACAAACCATTTGCCAAACATTCAATTCTTGATGGACAGAATAAATAAACATAATAAAGGAATTGTTTTAAGGTACAATGTTTTGGAGTGGTTTTGTTATGTGACAATGGTAACAACATAAAGAATGAAATATAAAGATTATTCTCCCTTCTTGTCCAATTTTCACAAAGCTCCATTTTCTTTGTATTTGCTTTTAGGAGCTAGCATAGTGCCTCAACTTAATAAATATCTATTGATTACCACCATAAGTCAATAAATAACAGAATTAAAAATTGTATAGCTCTTTAAACCCATGACCATATCATTGTTTTGATTTTCTTTTTACTTTTTTATATAAAAGGTGACTGTCATCTTCTGTCTCTTGTTCATAAATACAGCAATTTTTTCAAAGATTAAATTACATCTTGCTTGACTAACTAGAAAATTTATCTTGGACAATTTTGTTATATAGACAAAAGAACTGAGTTATTTCTAAATTATTCTTCAAATATTGATTTCAGGTACTAGATGATCTGAGATTCCACAAGACACTGATTAAATTACAAAGAGAAATCATGTCTGTTGCCTAAGAAACGTGTCTCTAACTGTCTGGGTATCGAAGTTATATTCATTAAAAGTGAAGAAAACATCTTGGTTTCAGTATTAAGTACACTCAAACCTGTCCTTCAACTGCATGCAACTAAAAACCCTGAGTTCATGAAGAAGTTATTGAAATGCTTTATAAAGTAATTGTAGCAGGTAGATTGGGGTAAGTAATATGATTTAGTGGTACTTATCCTCTTTGTTTTTTTCCTCCGTTAGGCCCAGGCTTGGAATCAGAGCCAACCACAAACCCAGAACTGAATGCCGCTTCTCAATAGAAATCGCATCAAAGGAATCTCTTTTTCTTGTTTGAGAAATGAGCAAGAGTACCATTAATGGTTAGAGAACATAGAAAAGATGTTAAGTTTTATTTAGTTTTTCTTCCAACTCTTTCCTACCACCCATGCAATCCCAAGGCAGCAAAGGAAGTGGTAATGATGAAATTAGCGGCACTAGACAGGCCTTAAACCTTAGAAGAAAGGAAACTTTCTTTGTCCCCAGAGAAAATATGGTACCAAAATTGTGGGGAATATCACCATTGCTTTTTCCTCACTCTACTCTCCCATTTCATGGAAACTGAGGTATACACAACCATCAGAAATGTATGAGAGAGCCCCAGTTTCTAACAAGACAGCCAAAGATGGTGGACACTTTGAGCTGTGAAATGACAGTGAGGAGCAAGCTCAACAAAGCAATCACATGAAGTTTGGTATGAACTCAAGGATTTGGTTACAGTCCAGTGCCCCTAAACATGTGATTTATATAAAAATAAAAGCATGGAAGAAGAGGAATGGAGCTATAAGAAGAAATGTTTTTGTATGACATTGAAATTAAAGTGGTATTGGGGCAGCCCCAATGGCTTAGCGGTTTGGTGCTGCCTTCAGCCCAGGGTGTGATCCTGGAGACCCAGAATCGAGTCCCATGTCGGCTCCCTGAATGGAGACTGCTTCTCCCTCTGCCTGTGTCTCTGCCTCTCTCTCTCTCTCTCTGTTTCTAATAAATAAATAAAATCTTTAAAAAAAAAAAAAAAGAAATTAAAGAGGTATTAATTCTTGGAGCACCTGGGTAGCTTAGTTGGTTAAACATCTGCCTTAAGCTCAGGTCATATTCCCACATTGGGCTCTCTGCTTAGCAGGCAGTGGGGAGTCTACTTCTCTCTCTGCCCCCAACCCCACTTGTTTTCATTCTCTCTCTGTCTCTCAAATAAATAAACAAAATCTTTAAAATAAGTAAATAAATAAATTGTATTAATCTAAAATAGATTGATAAAGGTTGTTAATAGGTTTATAATATGTTGATAATAATCCCTAGGGCAACCAATAAGAAAAGAGCTCAAAAATATGTAGAGAAACACAAGTATATTTAAGTGATAAACTAGAAAATACATATTTAACTGAAAAGAAAGCAGTATGGAATAATGGAGGATAAAAAGATAATCTACAAAAAACAAATAGCAAAATGACACATGAAGTCCAACTTAAGAAGAATTAAAATAAATACGAAAGGATTAAACAAACCAATTAAAAGGAAAAGATTGGAAGAATTCATTTTTAAGAAAGATTTTCTTTATTTGACAGAGAGAAAGCACAAGCATGGGGGGCAGCAGGCAGAGGGAGAGAGAGAAGCAGGCTCCCCGCAGAGCAGGGAGCCCAATGTGGGGCTGGACCCCAGGACCTTGGGTCATGACCTGAGCTGAAGGCAGACACTTAACAGACTGAGACACCCAGGTATCCCAGAATTGATTTTTAAAAACATGATCCAAAAGAACAGAATAGAGGACCTTAAAATAAATACACTGATGTGCAGTCAACTGATCTTCAACAAGGATGCTAAGAACACAGTTGGTAAAGAATATTCTCTTCAGGGACGCCTGGGTGGCTCCAGTAATTGAGTGTCTGCCTTCAGCTCAGGGCAGATTCCAGGGTCCTGGGATTAAGTCCCACATCAGGCTCCCCACAGGGAGCCTGCTTCTCCCTCTGCCTATGTCTCTGCCTCTCTCTCTGTCTCTCGTGAATAAATAAATAAAATCTTAAAAAAAAAAAAAAGGATACTCTTCAATAAATGGTACTGGGAAAATTAGATGTCCACATTCAAAAGAATAAAATTGAACCCTTTATCTATTACAGCCATTACATTTGTACTTAAAAACAATTCTTCCAAAAAAGAACATTCTGGGCCAGATAGTTTTACTAGTGAATTTGTCAGTCAAAAAGGAAATAACACCAATTCTATAGTTTCTTCCAGAAAACAGAAGAGAAAGGAACACTTCATCGCTCATTTTATGAACCCATAATTATCTTGATACTAAAACCAGACAAAAACATTATAAGTAAAATTCCAGTATCATTTATGAACACACAGAAATCATCAGAAATACACTACCAATGAAGGTATATGGATGATAAGCAGTCAACTGAAGTTCAATATCATTAGCAATTAGGGAAAATACAAATTAAAACCACAAAGAAAAACCCCTACATACTATTAAGCTGTCTAAAACCACCATTGTCCTCATCCTAATCAACATCATCAACATATCAATATCTGACAATACCAAGTATTAGGAATGCTGTAGAGCCACTGGAATTCTCACACATTAATGGTGAGAATACGGAATGGTAAAGCCACTCTGGATAACAACAGTTTCACACAGTTAAACATAAACTTACCCAGAAATAGGGTCAAAACTGGAGTGAAGCAAGAAAATATGTATTTAACAGAAAAGAAAGCACTATGAAAGAATGGAGGATACAAAGATAATCACACAAAAAACAAATAGCAAAAAGACACATAAAGTCCAACTTATGTGTCACCTCAAGAACAAAATTTAAGGTCATGTCAAAAAACAATCAAATTATACTTTCAATGTAATATTTTAAAACACCAAAATTAATGCAAAAATCCATGAAATATAAAATATCAAAAGTTGGATTAGAGACTCAATGTTACTGATTTTTCCTTGTGCCTCTGGCTCTGGTATATCTCATCATAGTCCTACCTAGCAGTTTCGCTTCTGGTTACCTATCCCCCCAAAATGGGAACATGTTTACACATAACCCTGTATACAAATGTTTACACCAAAAGTTTTTTAAGGAGTGAATTGATAAAGCATACTAAATCCCTGTAATGAGATAGTATTTATAATTAAAAATCAACAAACCACTGATGAACACAATAACGTAGATGAATCCTTAAGGCATCATGGTGACTGAAAGAAAATAGTCTCAAAAAGTTACATGCTACATAATTCCATTATAGGACATTCTAAACAAAGCAAAACTATAGGCAATGAGAACAAATCCATGACTACCAAGGATTAAGGGTGAGAGGAATGTTTACTACAAAATTGCAATGAGAAGGAGTTTTTAACAGGGTTGGGATTTTACTGTATCTTTATTGTTGTGGTGGTTACAGGAATCTATAGCTGTATTAAAACTCAGAACTAAAAAACAAAACAAAACCTCAGAACTATCCACCGAATAGTAAGAAAGTAAGTTATTCAATAATTAATTGGCACAAGTCAACACTATGCAGGCATCATAAAATAGATGTGAAAGTTGAAAACAGAATTTAAGTAGATGGAGAGGAGCTAAGAAGGGTATTTTAGGAGCCTAAAGGAAATGAAAGCAGCTGAGAGGGAGGGATCATAAGAAAGGCTCTGGAAATAGTCACTCTTTGCATAGACTGAGGCAGTGGATGTGTTCTACTTTTTATTTTATTTTATTTTTAAGATTTTATTTATCTGAGAGAGATAAATGAGCAGGGGATAGAGGGAGAAGCAGGGTCCCTGCTGATTAGGGAACCCAGTGTGGGGCTGGATCCCAGGACCATCATGACCTGAGCTGAAGGCAAGGGTTCAACCCACTGAACCACCAGGTACCCCAGAGGATGTGTTTTAAACATAGAGGAATCCTGGAAAGTCTGAGTAGGCTAGTCCTATGGACAGCATTTATAATTGAAACACTGCCCTGCATAAGCAACATGAAAACTTTGGATGCTTTTCATAAGAGAAGTGACATGTTATAACAAAGTATAAGGGAGATTAGTTTTATGGCACTTTGCAAGGTGGATTGGAAATGAGACAAATGAAGAGCTAATTGGATTAGCTCAAACATGAAGAGAAAGGCAGCCAAGCTAAAGTGATAGGAGTGTGATTGAAATATTTCTTTAAAAAGGAAGAAGAAAGGTTTCAACACTGGATAAAGTAAAATATATATATTTTATATATATTATATAATATATATATAATATATAATTACATATTATATATTATACATATATATGTATAATTTCTTGTGACCGATTTTTGACTGTTCTGTGTTAATATTTCAAAGTGAGCAAAGCGTTTCTAGCATTTGTTCTGAGGATCGTATTGATTATTGGTGAAACCATTTGAAAACATTACCCTAAACCTGAAGTACTGATTTGACGGCATTAAATGTATTTAGATTTGTTAAAAGAATCTAATAACTCACAATATTTGCAGTTAATTGGCAGAAAATAGTTTAATGATAGTATTATAACATAATCAAAATGATCAGTTGAGAGCCTGTGCTAGCAAAGGTGAGAAGTCCAATTGCAATACGTAATCAGACATCTTAATGTTCATGAATTTTGACCTAAGTCCATAGAATGCATTCAGGTACTGTACGCAGTACTTTTGTACAGTCCATTTCTATGGTAAGTATATGGACCACTTTGAGCCACCACAAAGCTCAGACAGGCAAATCATGATGAAACATTCTTCTGGCAGTTGTAAAATGAGGAAAATCTGTAAGATTTGCCTTTCCAAATTTGTACTTCTCACATCTTGTCTAGCACCAGTGGGAGAAGTATTTATATGACCTCAGGACGTGAACCTCTCTCATTTCTCCACTCAGCAAAGTTTAGCAGTCTTGTTGAGTAGACAATTAAGTCTCATTATGGAAGAATCTGGTCTAGTCAAATAAAAATGTATCATTTTTCTAGCATATGACAAAGAAAAAAATAATACTAGTTTCTAGTTAGCATTTAAAGTATGAAATAACAGAGAGCATTTGTATTTGAGTAGAGTGTACTCACAGAATATTGCACATGTGTAAATAAGAGGCTAAAATGTCATCGTGTCGCATCTCATATCACAAGTGCAATAAAGACAGTTATGGTAGAGTAGGAAAATAAGACAGGAATTGGAAGTAATGTGTCACCCAGTTGTCTCTACTTAACATTTTCATAAGAAAGAACCTTTAAATCTTAATGAGGAAAACAAATCCCACATGTTAAAAAATAAAATGCATTGGGATGCCCATTGAAAATCAATAGAAACAGTTTCCTAAACAATACTGAGTTATTTCTGCTTGCATCCAACTTTCTTTGGTTTTCACTTTGCAGGCACTATATTTTAATGAATATTAAATGCATGAAGTTTGAGCATAACACCAGTGCAGCTCAGGCTTAAGGAGCAAATGAGGACCTAATAGGATTTTCCATCTTAAATTTCGTGTCACAGTTGAACATAAATTGCATTAGCAAAACTGAGCCACGTACTTTTGCTTGATATATTACCTTCTCTGACGTGTCAGCCTAAAGCCAAGTAATAGATGACTTAAAGAAACTGGGCCTCTTTCAATGTCAATGACACCTTCCACTTCAAGCTCAGTAATGGCCAGCATTATGGGAAACTTCCAGATTCTGTCAGGCACTCTATTATTAATGCGACTTGAGACACTGAATAAAATGAGAGATGTTTAAAAATACTCATTAGGAAAACAAAAAGAACTCAAGCATGCTAAAACATCCAAAGTGAAAATGAAAGCCTTAACATTTTGGCAAAATCATTGCGTGTTTTCTTTAAAAAGTGCAGGTGGTTATAGGGGTGTCTGGGTGGCTCAGTCAGTGAGGTGGCTGACTGTTGGTTTTGGCACAGGTCAAGAACTCGGGGTCCTGGAATCCCACTCAGAGGTAAGTCCACTTGAGGATTTCTCTCCCTTTCCTCTGCCCCTCCCCCACTATTGGCAGGTGGGTGGGCTTTCTCCCTCTCTCAAATAAATAAATCTTTGGTCTCCTGTGTGCCTCAGTGGTTGAGCATCTGCCTTTGGCTCAGGTTGTGATCCTAGGGTCCTAGGATGGAGTCCTGCATCAGGCTCCCTGCATGGAGCCTGATTCTCTCTCTGCCTAGGTCTCTGCCTCTCTCTGTGTCTCTCATGAATAAGTAAGTAAGTAAATAAACAAATACATACATCTTTTTTAAAAATTAAAAATGCAGGTGGCTACAAATTATATTACAGAATACATTTTATGCTAAAGTTTGTATATTCCTTTTGGGGTAATCATTTTTTTAAAAGATTTTATTTATTTATTCATTAGATAAGTGTGTGTGTGTGTGTGTGTTTCACACAGCAGGAAATGTTTGAGATTCATTCATGTTGATCTACATATCACTAGGTTGTTGCTTTTAATTGGAGAGTGGTACTCAATTGTATAAATATATTTGAGTTTATTTATCCATTCCTCTCCATTTTTGCATTTTTGTTAGTGTTTCAGTTTGGAATGTACTAGTGATCATGTTGAACAGATAAAAAGTTAAAGGAATCATTAAGATAATTAGTATTTGAGAATATACTCCAAGATAAATAATATGTATGGGTCAGTTCCAGGCCACCATCTGATTTTGTAAATAAAGTTTTACTGGATGACAGTAAGCCCATTCACTTCTAAATTGTTTATACCTGCTTTCATGCTATCATGGCAGAGTTGAGTAGTTGCGACAAAGAACATATGACCCACAAAGTCTAAAATATTTTGATGCGATTCTTTGTAGAGAAAGCTTGCTAATTCCTATTCTAAAATGATTATCAGACTGATTAATGCTGGATGAGCTCTGCACCCAGTCAAAACGTCTTCACTGGATTAAGTTGTAATATTAGGACTTTGATTTTTCTTTAAATAAATACAAAATAGGGATCCCTGGGTGGCGCAGCGGGTTGGCGCCTGCCTTTGGCCTAGGGCACGATCCTGGAGACCCAGGATCGATTCCCACATCGGGCTCCCGGTACATGGAGCCTGCTTCTCTCTGCCTGTGTCTCTGCCTCTCTTTCTCTCTCTGTGACTATCATAAATAAATAAAAATTAAAAAAAAAAAAATGGCGAAAGGCCATGGAAATAATATTTCTCCATCTTTTATTTAAAAAACACTTAATTTTAGGTCATTGACCATTATTATGTAATACAATGTATCTTAAAATATTAAAAATGAAAAATTACCTGAAATTTCTCAAAAGGATATGGTGTTACAAAGCAATGTGCATTTTCCTTTACTAAACCACAAAACTATGTAATGCATAGTATTTCCCTTTCTACCCTGGTATCCGGAAGAGTTGAATTTAATATTCTGTGCTAAAGTTTTGTTGTAATTATTTTTATTTTTTCATAATTTTGAACAATTGCCTTTATATTTACTGGCATTATTTATAAATGTCTCCTCCAGCGAAGCAAATCAAATATATCTGGAACAAGGAATGACTGAAGACAATTAATATGCACATATAGGCAGAGAGTAGAATTGTTAAAATACTTAAGACCATCACACAACACGCATAGAAATTTATGATTCTCATGCCTACCAACTGTCCTAAACTGGTTTTCAGCTACTTAGCAAAAAGTTCTAAATCCACAAAACTTTGAGTGTAAATGTGGGGATTGGCTCTGCCCACATTTAAGAATATTATCTCTTCCCCTTCTAGTTGTTCCTGATATTTTTCATTATCATTAAATTAACACAATAAAAAGTTAAATGTGAACGGATACTAAAACTTAAAGCCAGAAACATATGATGATCAAAGAAAAGATAAAAGGGGGTGATATTGATGCTCTTACAACAATGTAAACATCAATAGCTTGAAGCTTTATTACTGCTTCCTAAATATTATTCCAGTATCCTTTATTAATTAGGCATAAATATCCAAGGCCATTTTAAATACAGTCATGACCACGTTAATAGATACTTTATAGTAATAGTCAAAATAGAGTCACAATTGAAAAACACAATTGGTAATTTTGATTATTTGATGGGAAAGGAAAACTCTTGGCCACCAGTACTGTCACTTCTTGAAAGAAAGATTCAAATACAATTGCACAGGTGAGAATGAGTTCCCCTCTAAAGAGCAGATGGCCAGGAGGGGTTACACATCCCTGGGGCCGGGGGACAAGGCTTCCAGAAATGCTTCTACAAGGGGAGGAAGGGGGTTCTGAGAAGAAAGGATGTATACATAAATGTTAATTTTGTACTAAAAAAGAAGGCCACATGCTTCTCTGGATCTTTTCATGAGGCCTAAGGTGATAGAGTAGCTTAGCAATGGAGGGCAGATTGCCACATGCTGCGGCACTCAGTAGGAAAGGCAAAGGAAAACTGGTTAAGTATCATCCTTAACAAGCAGTTCCATAGTCATATTGTCTGCGGTGATTAAATGTTCACGGTATATCAATGGCCACATTAAATTAGCATTGTTAATTTAAACATTTTAGTTTGATTGTTCTGTTATTATTTAATTTATACACTGATTACTTCATTTTTTATAGCTGCATAGATGTTAGCTACAGATATGCTTTTTAAAATATATTCGTTTGAATCTATTTTAAGTAACTGCCTAGTAAAATTAATCAAAACCCACAGAGGGAGACCAAAATAACTTTTGTCCTTTCCTTAAATTGTCTAAACAATTACCAAGTTCGAGAAGCAGGACTTTAAAGAAGTAACAAATGCTGTTAAAGCAGTCCCCTTGACAACAGAATAAGTAAAAAATTGTCCTGTCAAAATAAGTTTGAATCTACAAAACAAATCAACACAGAGGCATTTTCCCCCACCTATCAATGTGGCAGAAAAAATCAGGGTTTGACCATTCACCTTTCTGTGTCACTATGAAGCATCATCAGGCACTGTTCTACATCCCCTTGATCTAGCAATCCTTCTCCTCAAAAATCTGCCAAATACACCTGTATATGCACAAATTGCCAAGCTTTTAGCTACATCAATGATTCCCAAACAGTGAGAGGGAATGATTTTGCCTTCTTCCCCTCAGGGATATTTGGCAAAGAGTGGAGACATTTTTGGTTGTCACAAACTGGGGGGGATGTGTAGTACTGGTATCTAGTGGTTAGAGGCCAGGGATTCTGCAAAACACCCCACAATGCACAAGATTGTCACCCAACAAAAAATGAGTTGTTCAAATAGCGCAGGAGTTGAGAAACTTGGATAGAGATAAATTCTTTTATTTTTGTGATAAGCTATGCTACTTTCGATAGTTCCTATCTTCTGTTTTGCTTTCAGATTTTAGGGATATCTTTTTGTGATTCTCGTCAGCATTTATGGTTTTAGGTCCACGTTGCTTTTTGTGTCATCCTTGTTCAGGGGCTATGTAATCTCTGTATCGTTCCAATTTTAGTAAATGTGCTGCCGAATCTAGGACAGGTCTGTTTGCTTTGATTCCTATGTGATATATGAACTGAGAAATACCTATTAAGTTAAAATATCTTAATGATTAGATAACCTCAAGGAAAAAGGTCTAAGTACCAGAACAAAAGAAATTGTAAGCATTTATTTGCTGTCCTTAACTTAGATTTTGTGTATCCTGGCACCGAAAATCTAACTTAGAGCTTTGAAACAAGCAAAAGACAATTAGATTTTCACCAGATACACCAAAACACTAAAGGGTACTTTGTTTTATCGTTTCCTTCTGTGAATATTCTGTTTCTAGAGGGTTCTTTGACACAAATGCTGCCTAAACAAAGTGACCACTGCTTAAGTCCAAGAGGTTGTGCAACCTCAATGCAAATTGTGAGCCATTGACTCATCCTTTACCCACATGTATGATCACTGCACATGAAGTCCCCAAATTTTTCAAATGTTGATTAAAGAGAGCTAACATATAGGTCAGAAAAATACAGCTACCTTATGAAAAGTATTGTACTGTGATACCACAAAGTTTACACCTACTTAGCAAAGAAGGTATATATATTTTGTACTTGAAAACAACTTTTAAGATCTTTTATCTTCCTGATTCTCCAAAACTTGATTGTATAAAAGCCTATTTTTAGGAGCTGACTTTCCCTCTCTCTCTTTCCATATAAAAAAAATACTGTGAAGGGACGCCTGGGTGGCTCAGCGGTTGAACGCCTTCAGCTCAGGGTGCCGGGATCAAGTCCCACATCGGGCTCCCTGCATGGAGCCTGCTTCTCCCTCTGCCTGTGTCTCTGCCTCTCTCTGTGTGTCTCTCATGAATAAATAAATAAAATCTTAAAAAAAAAATACTGTGAAAATGAGGAAAGCCTCCACCAAAAAAAAATTTTTTAAAAAGAATCAACCATTCCCTCATGTTCTTCCTCCCTCCCACTTTCATTGTATATACTAATTGACCTCCAGAGATGCAAATATTGTATGTAGTTGATATCCAAAAGTATTTCCATTTAATTACTGAAGCCTTTATGGGAATGGCAGAATCAAAATGAAGCTAAGAAATGAGAAACTAAAAAAAAAAAAAAAAAAAGAAAGAAAGAAATGAGAAACTAATTTTAGCTTCTGAAGCATTGAAACTCCTGTGCGGATATGTCTCTATAGTTGTAATAATTCTGATTATAAGAATCTCCATCAGTAAAAATAGAGATGTAATTATCAGCTGGGGACAGAAGGTGAGGCAAGTAATAATGATGTGACCATATTTTTTTCATGCTACGTATATATATCCCCCTTGTCAAGAACCTAAATACATTGGATATAAGCCCCTAAGGGAGAGGGAAAGAATTATCATTGACAAAAATCCTGATTAAAGTAATCATGATTCTACATTATGTTTTAAAGCTGGTCTGTTAGAGTGTCAGTATTTTATTAGAAAAGTCATATTCTCAATTAAGAAATGGCCTTTTGCCATGTTCCCAATTTGGACAGGATCCGTAGTCATTTTATGTGGATTGAGTTGTTAACAACTAAGTCAATGAATTATTTGGTTGTTGGATAAAATCAGTTTCATGACAAAAATAGCTGGTAATTTTAAAAGGATAAATGCAGGCTTCTAAAATAACTATTTTAAAAATTCAAAATTGCAAGTCAACAGTCCTTAGTACTACTGTAATAATCTTTTTTTAATATTGGGAAATTTTCTACACTTTTTAAACTTCAAAAAGACACTTCATGAAAACAGTATTCAGAACAAGTATCTATTTAACTTCAATTATATTTGAACAAATATGTAACTCCTCCCTTCTGTTGTTTTTACTATCTTACAATATATAATGGTTAGCACAGGCTCTCCTTCTAGAAAACCTCCCATTGTCAGTCGTGCCCCCTGCTGAGAAAATATTCATGAAACTAAGACCTATAGAGTCCCAGTCAGTTAAACTTTCTAGCTATGGCTAAATTCATGAATATGGGACAGATAATATTGTCTCTGAGGCCAATGCTTAACCATACTTTAAAAAGAACCTTTTTCTTTTTTTTTTCTTTTTTTAAATTTTTTTATTGGAGTTCAATTTGCCAACATTTAGCATAACACCCAGTGCTCATCCTGCCAAGTGCCCCCCTCAGTGCCATCACCCAGTCACCCCAACCCCCCACCCACCTCCCTTTCCACTACCTCTTGAAGAAACTTTTTCTGGGGCACCTGGGTGGCTGAGTCAGTTAAGCATCCCACTCTTGATTTCTGTTCAGGTCATGATTGCAGGGTTGTGAGATTGAGCCCCCAGCTGGGCTCTAAACTCAGCAAGGAATCTGCTGGACCATCTTCCTCAAATAAATAAAGTCTTTATTTTTGAAGATTTTATTTATTTATTCATGAGGGACACACAGAGAGAGACAGAGACATAGGCAGAGGGAGAAGCAGGGTCCTTATGGGGAGCCTGATGTGGAACTCGATCCCGGGACCCTGGGATCACGAACTGAGTCAAAGGCTCAACCACTGAGCCATCCAGGTGCCCCATAAATAAAGTCTTTAAAAAGAACCTTTTTCTTATGGTTTATATTTTCATTCCTTTATTCATTCAGCAAATACTAATTGAGGGCTTTCACTGAAATGAAAAGTATATATATTTTTTCCCTCATTGAGCTTGTGATCAATAGAATATAACTGACAATAAACTGCCAAAGACACAACTAGTTTTAAAATTATTACAAGGATAACTGCTACCATGAAAAAGTAAAGGAGGCTAGGAGAGCTCAGGTGCTGGGACTCTGACTGAAGGATTCGCTAAAAGGAGATCAATACATCAGGGTGAGTAAGAGTTAGCTGGATATAGAGGGACAAATGGCCTTCAGTGTGTATCAGAGCAGCATGTAGGAATTCTCCATGGCAGAAACCATCTTGGCCCATGTAAGGAAGAACTTTTGTCTATGGGACACAGGGGGTGGGAGAAACTTCTCAAGAGATGAAGAGGGCAGGGATGCTTGGGTGGCTCAGTGGTTGAGCATCTGCCCTCAACTCAGATCATGATCCCAGGGTTCTGGGATCGAGTCCTGCATCCGGCTCCCCGCAGGAAGCCTGCTTCTCCCTCTGCTTATGTCTCTGCCTCTCCTTCTGTGTCTCTCATGAATAAATAAATAAAATCTTCAAAAGAGAGAGAGAGAGAGAGAGAAAGAGAGAGAGATGAAGAGAGCAAAATAGGCAAGATCATGCAGGGTATGGTGAATATTTGGGATAAGAATAATTGGAGGCCACTGAATGTTTCTATGTGCTAACAGAAGTAATGTGCTCTTTTAATGGTAAAGTGAGCAAAAGGGGATTAGGAGAGAAGTCAATGAAAGTTTCCCAGTAGTTCAAGGCAAGTAGTAGCTTGCAATAGGGTGAGAGGAAGATATAGATTAAGATCAAGAAATGCCCTGCTATGTATAAATTGAGAAAAGGGACGCGTGGGTGGCTCAGCCGTTGAGTGTCTACCTTTGGCTCAGGGTGTGATCCTGGGGTCCAGGATTGAGTCTCACATCAGGCTCCTTGCGGGGAGCCTGCCTCTCCCTTTTCCTGGGTCTCTGCCTCTCTCTGTGTGTCTCTCATGAATAAATAAAATCTTAAAACAAATGTATAAAGTGAGAGAAACATGAGCACTGACAACTAGAATCACAAGCTTATCATTTCTATCCTATATTTATCCTATATTTATACTCTTAACATTTATCCAAAATATTTAATCCAAAAGATCACAGAGCATTGCACAATATTATATATGTATATTGTGTCATAATACAATAATGATAATAATTGGTTGTGCCAGCAGTCATTATATTGAATAAAAAGCAGCAAGTCTCCCATCCCGATAGTATCCCTGTGTAATTACTATCCAATCTAATACCTGTCCGATAGTTCCAAAAGATCACATAGCAGGAGGTATGCTATGCTAAGGGTGCCAGTTATTTGGGTGAATTTTCTCAGGACAATGATTGAGTTTTAATCAACGCGGTAGAACCTGAATTTTTTAAAAACAGAATACTTGATTAAATGTGATGAATAATTTAAAACTATTGAATTGTAACACATTTATTTACAAAATCAATAACCATTTTAATCTTACCTTAAATGAATTTTATGGCAAACTCAACAAAAGTATCTCCATGATGGAGAAATGAATATCAAAGTATAATGGAAATTGTTCACCATGTTACTTCCCTTATTTTCTGTAGTTTCCTGTGCTTTAATAATAAGCATGTATATTTGTTTCACAAAAGGACAAAACAAGCATATAAGAAATGAAGGTAATTACTGAAGGCAAATTTGAAATAGCCTAGATTACAAGGTATTCAAAGAAAATAGAGGATGATGGATAAATTACCAGGAACTACTTTCTTTGAACATATAATTAAGAAATGCCATCCACATACTCTTATTATTTTTATAAAATTGCATCTTTTTGAAGGGGTATTTCATTTACATGTTTTTACTTCACTTTCCTAAGGTCATTTCAAAGACCAGACATTTTGATTATCTTAAAATGACTGCATTTTCCTCTGTTATGGCAGAGGAAACATTTTCCTCTGTTACTGAAGCAACGAAATGAAAATTGGCCACACATCTGATTCTCTTCTTACATGTTTTGTTCCGAAAAACAGATATCAGAAATGAAAGACAAAGGGACTTCCTGAAACACAAATATTTTATCTGAGCTTTTAGCAATTACATCCAATTTCAGACGCTATCCACAATTTAGGGATCATATTTTTTTACTTGCTTTTCATATTCTTTTGTGTGATTCTGAAAAAATTCACTTGAAGATGGAAGGTGGACACATTAGTATAGTGCTTTCACAGAATACCCAGCTCGAGCTTTATATAATAATAAAGGTAAGATCTAACACTTACAGAACACTCACTGATAACCATGCACTTTCTAAGGATTCCATGTGTATTTGTACACTGAATTATCAAAAATAACTTGTGTAAGTTACTATTATCATCTCTGCATTGCAGTTGAAGAATCTGAGTTTAGAGTGAGAAAATTTTTGCAAGATCCCACAGAGACCAAATGGAAGAAGGAATGAACACTGTCCGTCCGACTTCACACTTCACAGCCTAGGATATCAGAACTGTCATGTGGCACAATTGCTGAGAACATGCTATCGTATCATAATCTAGAAGTGTGCAGGGCATAACCAAAAAATTGTACAAGAGACTGTGCTGGCCCTTAGGGTCAGAGATCAGAGGAAGACAAGGCAGCAAGAGAGATGGAGAATGGACAGTCAGGGAGATCATAAATTAAGAATGCTGGTCATAAGAACCAGAAAGAGCAGAAAGAACTTCAACTGGTCAAATGGTAAATTCTGCTGATGGGTTAAGTTCAGAGCACATATCTGACTACTGGATTAAAGGCATGAAAGACAAAGTTAGCGATCTAGTCAAGGACAATGCTACTAAAATGAGAAGGACAGAAGCCTTAATGAAATGAACTGACCAGAGAAAATAAAGTGAGGAGAAGCAAAACAAAGGGTCAAGATAAAGCCAATGTGAGGTCATGCGAGAACCAATGATAGGCTTTTCAGGGCTGTTTGTAATTACAAACCAAGACTCATAAGAGAGTGTACATACAACATACAAACCAAACACAGCACCCTGACTGGCCTTGGATGAAAGGAGACCAGCCAGACACATAAATCAAAAAATATGACACAGAAAAGACAAGGTAGCCAAAGAACAATGCCCCTGAGCTACAAAGCACCTGGCAAATAGAAGAGCCATGAATCTGATGTACAGCTAAACAGTTAAACCACTCCCTACAGAGAACATCCCACAGAGAAAAGTCACTGACCCAATCTCCAGAGAAGTACAAAGAACAGCTAGACCAAGAGTTACTTAGCAAGAAGAAATACAAGTATAGGGGAGCTTCTGCCTGCAGAGTATGATTTGTAATCTTCTAAAAGTGACATGGTGAAACAAGTCTAAATATTTAAGAATAGTATCCCAGTAGGACAACACCAAGTGACTTAAATAGAAAGATTCATAAATAAAATATGTTGGATGAATGTTCATGGAACCTCTTGACAACAGAGTCTGTGTTTTGTTCATTTTGGCATCTGAGATGAAACATAGTATCTGACAGCAAAACTGCTCACTTGACTATTGTTCAATGATAAAAGTATTAAAGTGATCACAATCCTGGTGATCAGGATTTTTTGCCTGGTGATGCAGGGAAATGGTGCATATGAGGAGTGGGGTTGGAGAGAGAGCAGAGGGCTTCTGGCATTTTCACTTAATGAGGCTCGATAGTTTTGCTGGACAGGTGGAAAGAAAATGAAAATAAATGGAGGCTGATAGGAAGGGAATGGTGGGGATTCTTACCTCCTACTTATTAAGTTTACATAAAGGGGCCTATTCATTCACAAGATAAAGTATGGGGGAAAAAATTCCATCTTCAACCTACCTTCTCTATCATGACTTGTCACCAGAGGAAAAGCAACATACTGAATCGGTGAATGTGGGTGAACAGACCATAAGCAGATAAGCAGACCCTTCTCTTTCTGTCTCAGTAATTTGAATCTAGGAATCCATTCTCTCTCCTCCTCCTTCATGTGTAAGTTCCTTATCCTCAACAGGAAATCTCCTACTGGCCAATTTGATGTGCATACATTCAATTTTGGAAAGTCGTAATAAACCCAATGTGTCCAAAATTCCAAGCCACGTTCCAGTACATCTTTACAAATGTATACCTTTAAAACTGATATTTTCATCTTTGTCTGCCTTATTTCTACAGCCACTTCACAATTGGTTATAAACTCGCTTGAGGGTATAATTAATATTTTTTCCTAAAACCCCTTCACAGTTCAAGCCACAAAGTGAAGTACTTTAATTTCCACCATAAGGAATCTAAGAGACCACAGGAAATACAAAATGGCAGGGACAGCATGTGTCTTTGGACACTAAATGTTCTGGGTAAACTGTATTTAAATTACATTTGAGGGGAAAGTAGCTGGTTTCCCTCTGCATATACTGAAGAGTCAAATCATATTTAGAGTTGTGGCCAGATTTGTCCCTTAATAAAGAAATGGGAGGACGCCTGGGTGGCTCAGTGGATGAGTGTCTGCCTTTGGCTCAGGGTGTGATCCTGGGATCGAGTTCTTCATCAGGCTTCCTGCATGGAGCCTCCTTCTCTCTCTGCCTATGTCTCTGCCTCTCTCTGTGTCTCTCATGAATAAATAAATAAAATCTTTTTAAAATTAAATCAATAAAAATAAAGAAATAAGGGAGAAGGTAAGAGCAAGCAGGGACACTTAGAGAGAGTGCGGGCAAGTTAGTCCCACTCTTGAAATAATGACAGGAGAAGGAATCAAATTATTACCAGGTATCATTAAAAAGACCAGACAAGAGAGAAGTCAGCGTAAAGGCAGAGAAAATATTAAAATTGAGAGGGAACTGATCAAATCTGCTTCCATATAGAAAGACTGTCTTGGGGCACTTGGGTGGGTCAGATGGTTAAAGTGTCTGCGTTCTGCTCAGGTCATGATCTCAGGGTCATGGGATAGAGCCTGCATCAGGCTCCCTGCTCAGTGAGGAGCCTGCTTTTCCCTCTCCCTCTGTCCCTCAGTCCACTCTCCAACCACTGCTTGTGCTCTCATGCTTGCTCTCTCTCTCTCAAACAAATAAATAAAAATCCTAAAAAAAAAAACAAAGAAAAAAAAAGACATGCTTCAGAGTGCCTGTGTGGTACAGTGGGTTGGGCCTCTGACTCTTGGTTTTGGCTTGGGTCCTGATCTCAGGGTCCTGAGATTCAGCCCCATGGGAGCTTCATGATGAGTTCAGAGCCAGTTGAAGGTTCTCTCTCTCTCTACCACTCCCTCCTCTCTAAAATAAATAAATAAATAATTTTTAAAAAAGCAAAGACATGCTCCAAGAGAACAAAAAGAACATTCACAGATTAAAGTGTCTTTAGCCAAAAAATAAGCTTGTTAAATTTGGTAGCACTAAGCAGAGAAAAAAAGTATTTCAGAGGGAATATGGCTGAAGATAATAAACCTGCAATCTTTCCATATAGTTATTTTCAACATCAAATATTATTTTTCATTATGAAAAGTAATGAAGCAATTAAATTAGAATCATATCAAATATTATATTTTCAAGAACTTTTTGAGAGGGATTATTATCCTAACATGCCTTTCAAATTTCCCAAAATGTGTTGGCAGCTTTCTTAGAAATCTTGCTCATCTAGGAGAAAGTATGCAGTTTTTAGGTAGTAACTTTAATTTTTTTTTCAGTTTTATAGATATATAATTGACCTACGGTATTGTATAAACTTGAAGTGTATAGCATAATACCTTTATTTACATATGTTGGGAAATGATTACCACAGTAAGTTTTGTTAACATCTATCACCTCATGTAGTTCCAAAAAACACATGTTTTCTTTCCTGTGGTAAAAACTTTTAGGACCTACCTTGTTAGTAAATTTCAGATATTTTAGGTAGTAACATTTGATCAGTTCCTATTATCAGATTTATAATTTCTTTAGTTAAATTTTTAAAAAATATTTTATTTATGTATTTGACAGGGAGAGAGCACAAGCAGGGAGAATGGCAGGCAGAGGGAGAGGGAGAAGCAGACTACCCACCCAGCAGGGAGCCTGATGCAGGGGTTCAATCTCAGGACCCTGGGATCATGACCTCCAACTGAGCCACTCAAGTGCCCCCAGTTTCTACAATGAAACTTAGCCACTAGATTTCACTTAAGTGTAGCAGAATGACACAATCTTTTCACATCTGAATGGCCATTCCTAAAGTACTATAAATATCATTTGCCTGGTGCACCTGGGTGGCTCAGTGGTTGAGCATCTGTCTTTGGCTCAGGGCATGATCCTGGGATTGAATCCTGCATCAGGCTCCCTGTCTGCCTATGTCTCTGACTCTCTTTCTGTGTCTTTCATGAGTAAATAGATAAAATCTTTAGAAAAAAAATATCATTTGCTTGTTTTAAAATTTTTGTTCCAGGGGCACCTGGGTGGCTCAGTCAGTTAAGCATCTGCTTTGGGCTCAGGTCATGATTCCAGGATCCTGAGACTGAGCCCCATATCACTCTCTGTGCTCAGTGGGGAGTCGGCTTCTCCCTCTCCCTCTGCCACTTCTCCCTGCTTGTGCTCTCTTTGTCAAATAAATAAAATCTTTTAAAAATAAAATTTTGTTCCATTTTAATCATGAAATACTTAAAAATTTATTTGAGCCCTGAAACTTGGCAGTTAAGTGTTACACATTTGAACTCTTAGGCTAATCCACTCTAATATCTGTTTCTCATGGGACACCTGGGTGGCTCAGCAGTTGGTGTTTGCCTTCGGCCCAGGGCATGATCCTGGAGTCCCAGGATCAAGTCCCACATCAGGCTCCCTGCATGGAGCCTGCTTCTCCCTCTGCCTGTGTGTCTGCCTCTCTGTGTGTGTGTCTCTCATGAATAAACAAATAAAGTCTTTTAAAAAAATCTGCTTCCCTTATTTGCTTGTTAGTCAGTTTTTACTATTATTTGAAGAAAGGAAAGCTTATAGGGTTTCATATATTAAAAATTGAATTTCCAAGGATGCCTGGGTGGCTCAGTCTATTAAGAATCCAACTTTTGATGTTGGCTCAGTCATGATCTCAGGATCCTAGGCTCAAGCCCTATGTTGGGCTTGGCACTCAGTGAGGAGTCTGCTTGAAATTCTTCCCTCTCCCTCTGCCCCTCCCCTGGCTCTCTCTCTCTCAAACAAATAAACAAATAAAAATCTTTAAAAAATATTAAATTTCCAAAATTCCTCTAAGTATTTTACTGAGGGAAATTCTGGTTCCAGGTTATAATAATATTTCCAAGATAAATGGGATTGGTTTCCATCTGTCCAATTTTAATTTGAAGAAATAATTCCATAAAAAATAATTGGGAATGTTGCCAATAGAATAGTCTGTACTTTCCATGTGGTTATATTCCAGTGTTGTTTATAAATTTATGACTTCTGTGATTAATTTGAACTCATTTGTAATTACAAAATTAAAATTTACTCAGATTAAAGAAAATAGCAACTATTAAAAATAGCATTATTAAAATTTAATGGTATGACTTAATAATACTGTCTCCTTTATTTTGCAAAATGAGTATTCCTTATATCTAGCTGGTAAATAAAAAGAATGCAATTCTCTGAGATATCACTTTTTCTGTAATTCCTAAGAACCTATGGGATGTAGTCGGGTATGTGGGAAGAAAATTTTTCTGGGAATGTTTTTTTGTGTGTTTGTTTGTTAAGAAACATTTAGGGAGGAGAAGTTAAGATGGCAGAGTAGAGGAGGACCCTCTGCCTTAAGGTAAGATGGCGGAGTAGCAGGAGGACCATTTGATAATCATATTATCAAATGATTTTGAACACCCAGGAAATCAATATGAGGACCGAGAGAACAAACTACACATAACTATAGAGAGAAAAGAGGCCATAACATGGAAGGTAGGAGGTGCAAAGATGTGATTTGGGGGAGAAAAGAATCATGGGTGCTGCTGAGTGGAGGGAGCCCTAATTAGGGAGAGAGGAGAAAGAAAAAGTGAGAACAAGAGATAAAATCAGCAGGCAGTGGGTTGCACAAGAAAAACACTTCCCCAAAACCACTGACTGGGAAAATCTGGGGCAGATTACTGCAGGAAATATTTAATAGTCCCTGTATTCTTCCATGTATATTGTCAAGACTACACTTTGGAAGTAGCACTAAGGAACAGCACTCACTGAAAGTTCTGTGTCTTGGGAAATGTTTTAGTCACAGGGAACAGGGATTGTTAGTCCTAGTCCAGTGTAGTGGAGCTCAGAGAAGATTTTTCTAGTCTCAGTAAGGGATTTGACATACTGCCGAGAAACTGCCCACGACTCTATCCTAAAGCCTGGAGACAGCACTCCTTGCTGTAAGAGATGGTGTATATGAGGGCAAGCTTCTCACCCCATGGTGTTTCCAGGCACAGAAAAGTATTTCATGTATTGCAGGTGCTCAATGAGTACTTTTCGATGGATAGATGAATAGATGAATAGATTTCATAAATCCAAAGTAAATAAAATATGGCAGAGACTGCCAATTGTCTCCCCAATATTTATTTCCTTCTTTTTCCTTTGTTAGTAATAAAAAGTCACCCAATTTTATCTTGATCTGTCAAGAGACAACACTTCCCAGCCTCAACTGCAGCTAGTCGTGTCCATATGACTGACTTCTGACCAATGGCATACAAATATAAATATTGTGTGCATCTTTGGGTCATGGCTTTCAAGGAAACCAGCTTGCTCTCCACTGCAGATGTGACAGCACAATTGACATGCAGAGGAGGACAACACAGGGGATGGTGAAGCAACAACAGAAAAGGAACTTGGGTCCCTGGATGATCTAAAAGGCATAGACACCAACTCCCTGGACCTCCTATAAGTCCAGGCTTTCCTGTGAAACAGAAATAAAAAAATTGTCATCGTCATTTGGTCACTGTTAAAACAACTGAAGTATATTCCGCATTAATATGTAGAATGACTCGGGGCACCTGGGTGGCTCAGTCGATTAAGCGTCTGACTCTTGATCTGAGCTCAGGTCATGATCTCAGGGTAAGTTCAGGCCTACGTTGAGCTCCACAACGGACGTGGGAATGTACTTAAAAAAATAAAGAAAAATGTAAAGATGACTCATTGGTTTTCTATTTAAAAAATTGTTTGTCCCCAAGTATGTATAGAAGCATGGAAGATCGTATGTCTGATAATGGTATAACGTCATCTAAGTGGGATTGGATTAAATGGCCAGGGGCTATCCATATTACCTCAGGAATTTCATGAATTGTTAATAATGAATGTTTTTTAGTTAAGTAATAGAAACAGCCATTATTATATAATATTAAAACTACAGTTGACCCTGAACAACATGGGTTTGAACTGTGTGAATCCACTCATACATGGCTCTTTAAAGAAAAATACAGTACTGTAAATATCTTATGATTTTTTATTTTATTTTATTTATGGGGATCCTGGAAGGCTCAGTTGGTTGAGCACTGGACTCTTGATTTCAGCTCAGGTCATGATCTCTGGGTCATGGGAACAAGCCCCATGCTTTGGGCTCAGTGCTCAGCATGGAGTCAGTTTGAGATTCTCTGTCTCCCTTTCTCTCTGTCCCTCCCCCTGCTCATGTGCACACATTCTCTCTCTCTCTAAAATAAATAATCTTTTAAAAAAAAATCTTTTGAGAGAGAGAGAGATGCCTAACCAACTGTCCCACCCAGGCACCCCAGTCTCTTATGACTTTCTTTCTTTTTTAAAGATTGTATTTATTTATTCACCAGAGACACAGAAAAGGGCAGAGACATAGGCAGAGGGAGAAGCAGGCTCCCTGTGAGGAGTCTGATGCGGGCCTCAATTTCAGGACCCTGGGATCACGACCTGAGCTCAACCACTGAGCCACCCGGGTGCCCCTCTTATGATTTTCTTAAATAAAATCTTCCCTATCTTCCCTATCTTAGTTTCCTGTAAGAATACAGTATATAATACATATAACAATCAAAATATCTGTTTATCGCCTGTGTATTTTGTTGATAAGGCTTCTGGTAAACAGTAAGTTATCAGTAGTTAAGATTGTGGGCAATCAAAAGTTATGTGCAGATTTTCTATGCAAAAGGTTAGGGCTCTTATCCCCTGCATTGTTCAAGAATCAACTGTTCTTTACCCTCTCTAACTCCTTCAGTTATATTTCATTTATATTCTTTTATCATTGAAATAATTAGATCAGAGACACAGCAGATAAAACTGGAATCAAAGTAAAACAAATAGATTTGTATGAAGCAAACTAGGTGTGTTGGAGGGCCTGTCACTGGTTTAAGTTAAAATTATTCAGATTATGACGTGCTTAATGAGGAGGCCCAGAGCCACCTATAAGGGATTGGCAGGCAGCTCCTTCAGCATCCCAACTCCCACTCTGGAGAAATGAAAACCCCAGGATCATTTGGATTGAAAATGCACTCTCATTATACCCACACAAAGGAAGTAAAGATTTACTACTTACAAGCCCCGGAAACAAGAGTAGGGTGGGGACACAGTGAGGATTGGGAAGGGCATTTCCTCCTCCTGAGTCACCAGTCATCAGGAAGGAGATAGAGGGCAGAGGAGCAAGCACCTATTAAATAGGTGGTTGGGGCAGAGGTCATTAACTTTTCGTGGGTTTAACTCCAAGTAGTTACTTTAAAAGGTGCCCTGATAAAAGCAAAGCAGAAGCAAGTGGAAAGAATTCTAAGCTCCAGTCCTTATCTCAAGGTTCAGACCAGGGGTGGTGAGCAGGGTTGTGATACTGTCAATGCCTAGGCAGCAACTCATAATAGCTATGTTCTCATCACACTAGGGAAGATATTTTTGTTCCTGCAAGGAACTGAATGTTCAATTTTGTGGTCAACTTGCTTTCTGAATAATACATAAACATAGATTTCTTTTACCCTTGAATTTAATGATACAGTGCTACAGGAATTTCCCTTTCCATAAGGATTAGACTCGTTCCCAATTAGTTCATCTGGAATTCAATTAAAAAATAAAGATTGCATCATTGGTATTTGATTTTGCCGGATCATCATATTGACTTTTTGAGAAATTGTAAGACTAAATGTCAGAAGGATTACAAGGGCCCAAGTTCACTGTCAGAAATTCAAGTCAGGATGACTTTGTCCTTCTGTACCTGTGGGCACTTTTCACTCCTTACTAAACTCAGGTTCAGACAACTTTGACCAAAATACTTGAATCCTAAAGCTGAACTTATTTAAAACAGATCTTCCTCTAATTATTATAATCATCTATTTGCAGCTAAACAACAAATACTGCTTGAGGAACACTACAGATCTCAGAAGAATCATCACTTTAGGGAAGAGGGCGAAGGAGATTGCCTTGCCATTGTGGAAGCACTTGACAGATTATTTCCCTTTTTACCAGTATTATACAAAACACAAACATTATAGCAGTAAACTTGACTTCCTAGCAGGCATCGGATAGATCTAAAAATAATGACTGGCCCAAAAATAAATCATTATACACCGGGGTTAAAACATTTCATTACCAAAATGCTTGCCTTAAGAGATGAACTGCTCCAAATCAGTATCTTCATATATATTCAAAAGTACAAAACTTTTAAGAGCAATCCACAGCTTGCTCAAAATGTACTTTTCATTTTGCTGGTGGCGTATTTATTTATTACAAGTGGAAAAAATGTTAGGGCATTAAAGCTAATTTATGTGAATCCTTCCATTTCTTTAAAAAGGAGGCATTTTATCTAAGCTTGTATTTCTAAAATTAAGGCTGTAACACATGGTCTCAGTCATAGTCCTTAAAATGAAAAGGAAATTGTAAAAAGAAAGGAAAAATTAAATTAGGTCGGCTGGCTGGAAGTGGAAAATTCAGTTATTACAGATTTTTCTGTTTACTGTTGACAGAATCATAATCTCTGTCTTGTTAATCTATTACTAATTTTAATTATTGCCATTTGGGGGTATGACAACTAAGTGAAGACAACAAATGTAAGAACTGAGCACTCTGCAAGCACTGCTCAAATGATGTATAAGTAAACGGATGTTATGTCTTACAAAATCTTTCCCCAGGGTGCCTGGGTGGCTCAGCCGTTAAGTGTCTGCCTTCAGCTCAGGTCATGATCCCAGGGTCCTGGGATAGAGCCCAGGATCAGGCTTCCTGCTCAGCCGGAAATCTGCTTCTCCCTCTCCCTCTGCTCTTTCCCTGAGCTCGTGCTCTCTCTCTCTCTCACATTCTCTCTCTCTCTCAAATAAATAAATGAAATTCTTAAAAAACAAATTTCTCCATTATACTTCAAAGTGGCTATCTGAAACACCACTTAATCTTGTTAGTTAAAGCAATCAAGAAGTATGCATATTACCATATCAAAAGTTTAATATTTTGATAACTGTTTTCCAATATAAGTAGCTCCCTTTAAAATCCTGGGACTTTTATTTTCTGTATTGAGAAAATTTGGGGCGGGGGGGTTGGGGGATGGGTCCATAGACTTCACCAGACTACTAAAGGTGAAGAACCCCTGCTTTAAAATGCTCTAGCCTGGCACCGGGGTGGCTCAGTCAGTTAAGCATCTGCCTTTAGCTCAAGCATCTGCCTTCAGCTTGGATCGTAATCCTGTGGTCCTAGGATAGAGTCCCACAGTGGGCTCCCTGTTCAGCAGGGAGTCTGCTTCTGCCTCTCCCCTCTGCTCACTCTCTCTTGTGCTCTCTCTCTGTCAAATAAATAAAATCTTTAAAAAAATAAAATGCTCTAGCTTATGGATTAACTTTATTATGGTGATAAATTCACAATCTAAACATATATCAATCCATTATGCTGTATACCTTAAATTTACACAAAAGTTATATATCAATTATAGCTCAATGAAGCAAAGAAAAAAACAAGGAAGTGGACAATCAGCACTCTTCGACTCAAGCACACTGTAATGTTTTTAAAAATATGCATGATTGTGGTTCTCTTACCTTGACATCTTTCTTACTATTATCTGAACTTCTTTTTAAAATCACTGCACTGAAAAACTAAGACACCTGCACCCCAATGCTTATAGCAGCAACGTCCACAGTAGCCAAACTGTGGAAGGAGCCTTGGCGTCCATCGAAAGATGAATGGATAAAGAAGCTGTGGTTTATGTATACAATGGAATATTCCTCAGCCATTAGATACGACGAATATCCACCATTTGCTTCAATGTGGATGGAATCAGAAGGTATTATGCTGAGTGAAGTTAAGTCAATCGAAGAAGGACAAACATTATATGGTTTCACTCATACAGGGAATATAAAAAATAGTGAAAGGGATTATAGGTAAAGGAGAGAAAATAAGTGGGAAAAATCAGAGAGGGTGACAAAACATGAGAGACTCCTAACTCTGGGAAATGAACAAGGGGTAGTGGAAGGGGAGGTGGGCGGGGGGATAGGGTGACTAGGTGATGGGCAATGAGGGTGGCACTTGATGGGATGAGCACTGGGTGTTATACTATATGTTGGCAAATGGAACTCCAATAAAAAAATATACAAAAAAAAATAAAAACACTGCACAATTAATCAGTTCTGAGGTAGGGGTGTTCCAACAATTCACCAGTCAGTATGACAAATATGTTATTCTCTACCTGATTGCCACAGAGAAATATCTGCAGGTACTTTGACTCTTAATTTATATGATCATACTTGAGATAGCAGAAAATAAACTATGTCAGACTATGTCAGCTATGAAATATAAAACTTCCTTGGTATGCATTATCCTGTCATTTTTCTGGTATTTATACATAAACAAACAAATAACTGATATAAAATGAGTATCGATAAATACATGGATGCACACACACATACCTCTTCTCCCCAAAACCGATGACTGCTAACAGGCAAAAAACATACAAGATGACAGTAATGACTACTAAATACACAAAGAGATACTACTACACAAACTGTAGCTAAAAGATACAGACTATATTAAAGAAGACTAGGTTACTAGGTTAGTACACAGGGAATCTGTTCCATGAATAGAACTATATGACTAATTCAGCTGGTCACCATGGACCAATGAATTTGCCCATTGGGACAATAACAATCTCTATAATTTTGCAAAAATTAGTGTGACACTATAACAAATGTTCTGTTTGTTTTTATGCTTTAAATATTTTTCCTATTCAAACAATTCCTTACTCAAACTACTTATTCAAATACCCCTTACTAATGTATATTTAAACTAACAATTAAATATTTTAAATTTTCATTTTCTGAATTCCTTGTCCATTTATAAACTAAACAGGTTAGTAAGTCTTTAATTGTGGAAGATAAATATAATTGTAACTATCTCAAAAATAAGCTTAAGTATTAAATTAAGCATTTATAGAATATATGTATATTTTTCTATGTAGATGAAGGAAAAGCTATCAGTGATCTTGCAAAAATAAAATATAATTTATCCATACAGAAAGTAATTACACTAAACCATAGTATTAATATTTTTCCTCATGAGCTCTAGAATATTCTAGGGCCATGTGCACTAGAGTCCAAATAAATAGGAAAATTTATATTCCTCATAAATATGCCAAAGATTATACTTTTTTAAGTCAGATACACAGAAAATATAAATCGATTTCTGTGGGGAAAGAGAACTTATAATATAGATAAGAGCTCTTGAAATTTATTATGCTGTTTTTATGATATGAATAATTGTATATTCACCTAAACTGCAAAATTGTAAGCATGCTGAAATCTATGTGTATTTGCAATATGTAGCACATTTGTAATATAATATCAAATAAATTTATTTTTATTTCTAAAATTTACAGGTGGATATTGAACACTCTGGACCAACAAAAGTATGTGAAATAAAAAACATACAGTTAGATGTAATTTCAGAGGGTTAGAGTGGCTGAGGAAAATATATAAGCTCTTCTCATTATACTTAACTTTAGTGTCTTAAAGTATTAAATTGGAAATTAGTTCGATAAAAGTGATAACATCATGTCACTGATCTTGTCCTATCAGTCCTTAAGAAATTAATGCCCTGACATCGCATGCATCACTCCATCACATTGAATTCACATTCCATTGTATTTCCAGTATAACGGGTAATGGAGTCCTTTTCTAATTATCTGTCGCAGTGGATAGGAGAAAACAGAATGTACAAAGAGAAAAAGTGGCTCACAGGACAACAACGATAAAGGGACCCTTGGTTTGAATGGAACGTTGATGAGGTACAGAAAAATAAAAATATGTAAGTAAAATTAAAATATCAACAGATGATTCCACTTGAAAGGGAAAATCCTACAGATAATCTCCAGTGATCTACTAAGTAAATAATGGCCACTAAGCTATATAAAATTTATGTAATACATAGCTGTACAGTTATATCAATTTTCTTAAGGACATTTGTAGATAAAAATTTCTCACTGTGTTTGAATTCTTCATAAAATGATTCAATTCCTACTACACAATCTCTTTCAGAACATCGCCATTACTGTTTCTAGTACTATAATCCAACATAGACTAGATAAAGACTTCACATTTAACTAAATAAGTAATCATGAAGCTAAATGAATAAAGGGTGTAGAACATGTCTACCATCATCTACAACATCCTAGACCTTGTGCCAAAACATTTGTGAAAAAAAGGTGTGCAAGAAATTTATACATTTTTGTTCTCAATGGCCTCATTTTAGACTGAAATTCTTTGCTTTACATTTTTAATTTGGAAAAAAGAGGAGTACAGAAAATAAAAGCAACATTACTGTTCAGACTCCAACAGAGCAATATCTAGGCTTTATTATATCACTTTGATCAGATGACTGGGTATTATAAATTTTAAATTTCATCTCTATGGAAACTATACAATCACTTATCTTCTAGAAATAAAAAGAAAACATTTTGAAATGTTTCTGAAACATCCTGAAAATAATTTAGTAGTTATGAAATATTTATACAAGCTGTATTTTTTAACCCAAGTAAGAATACTGTAAGTATAAAAACAAGTGACATCATTGTCAAAGGCACTGTTAGAAATGTAGATTTTTCACTCCACTTGCTAAAATAATTAAAACTATATAAATAATGGTTTTGGCTTCCATCTGTCCTGGGTTTTAGTGTGTTGAAAGGAGTGCTGCTTTCCCCCCAACAATAAAAAAAAAAAAAAAAAAAAAAAAAAGAGCTACACCAAGTTTAAATTATATGGCTTTTCTTGAACTACCAGAGTTGAGGTCAATGGCCCCAAATCTAAAGGAAGATCATGACACTGCAGGGAGAATGAAAGAACATGCACTCGCCTGGGTTAGACATAGACACTGCTAAGAAGAATTGAGGTGGAATCAATGGCAATTGGTGAAGATCAAACATGGCCTAGTGAGACAATGCAAAACCCCTGAAACTGACATCGGAAATTGGAGGAGTCCGTATACTCTTACATGTCCTTTTCCAACAAAACCCAAAAGGCTCTCACGGAAAGACTGGACAGACCCTAGAGAAATATCCACTGTGATGCAGGCCTGTGGGAGGGAAGGCACAGCCACAAGGGGAGGACAAGAAAGTCTACCAACATACTCCTCTATATCCAGCACAGAACAATAGCCTCAATCTGTAGGGAGAAGGTTGGTGTCACCTGCCTGCCGCTGGCTCCTGCGCCTGCTCTTCGGGTCCCGCGGGCTCCAACCAACCATGCCCTCCGCGCTCGCCCGCCCCACTGGCGCCGCTCGCCGCCGCAGCTTCAGCACCTCGGCCCAGAGCAATGCTAAAGCAGCTGTGCTTGGGGCTTCCGGAGGAATTGGGCGGCCCCTGGCTTCTTCTCAGGAACAGCCCCTTAGTGAGCCGCCTGACCCTCTGCGATGTTGCTCATACACCCGAGTGGCCGCAGATCTGAGCCACGCCGAGACCAGAGCAACCGTGAAAGGCCACCTCGGACCTGAGCAGCTGCCGGGGTGCCTCAAAGGCTGCCATGTGGTGGTTACTCCAGCCGGAGTCCCGAGAGAACCAGGCATGACCCGGGATGACCTGTTCAACCCCACTGCCTCATTGGGGCCACCCTGACGGCTGCCTGCGCCCAGCATTGCCCCGAGGCCATGATCTGTGTCATTTCAAATCCGGTCAACTCCACCATCCCAACTGCAACGGAGGTTTTCAAGAAACACGGAGCTTAGGACCCCAATAAAATCTTCGGGGTCACGACCCTGGACATTGTCAGGGCCAACACTTTCATTGCAGAACTAAAGGGTTTGGATCCCGCACGAGTCAGTGTTCCTGTCATTGGCGGTCATGCCGGGAAGACCACCATCCCCCTGATCCCTCAGTGCGCTCCCAAGGCGGACCTTCCCCAGGACCAGCTGACAGCCGTCACTGGGCAGATCCCGGAGGCCCGCACGGAGGTGGTGAAGGCCAAAGCTGGAGCAGGCTCTGCCACCCTGTCCACGGCGTCCGCTGGAGCCCTGTTTGTCTTCTCCCTTGTGGATGCAATGAACGGCAAGGAAGGGGCTGTCGAATATTCCTTTGTTAAATCCCAGGAAGCAGACTGTGCCTATTTCTCCACACCGTTACTGCTGGGGAAAAAGGGCATCGAGAAGAATCTAGGCATTGGCAAGATCTCCCCTTTTGAAGAGATGATAGCAGAAGCCATCCCAGAGCTGAAGGCCTTCATCAAAAAGAGAGAGGAGATTGTGAAGAACATGAAATGAAAGGGCAGCCAGCAAGCAGTCCGTTTCCCTAACCTATGAAGGCATCGTGTCCCTGCAAAGCCATCTCCTGCCCTCATGTTTCCGTTGCGTTAACCACGAGTGTCATGTTAACGTCACCGCCCTTTCCAATCGCAGGTCCAACGATGCATGCATCAATAAAAGCAGGCTTCCATTTTCTTAAAAAAAAAAATCTGTAGGGAGAAGAAAACAGCCATTGTGGATCTTAGCGAATGGTGAACAGTCACTGCATTTGGGATGATAAATATAAAAACTCCTCCTAGAGAAGAGGAATGATTATGCATGGAGGCTACAACTACAATTTGGAGAAGCAAGATAACTAACAAGCCACATCCGTACTGCTCAGGTCAATGGTACATGCCGTGCTGTGCTCACTGTGAAGGTAAGAAGTTTTGAATAAGGTGCCCCTAAATGCTGCCTTTTTATACAGCAGATTAGAACTGGAACAGAATAGGAGAGTTATAAAAGTGTACAAAGAAACATTCTGAGTCACATTAAAAGTGACACAGTATCACCCAGTCATGGCAGTGTTTCATTAGGATTTCCATCACTTGGTAAATGCCAGCATCTTAAGTCCTATACTTTTCCTAGACCCACCTGTTTGAGGTTGCCCTCTGGATACTAATTGTCTTAGTAGTCATTAACATCTCAATTTAAAAGGAGTCTCCTTGCGTGTCTGTGACTATGATTTATTATTAATGATACTGATGATTAAACTTGTTTATCTCTTTGAACTTCAAATTAGCAATCATATATACTCTACTCATATAAGACATATATTTTTCCCCTTCTGAGAATATAAATTCCATCATTTAAGACATCATGAAATAAATTCATCGCCACAAAAACATCATGAATCTTATATTGTATGTGCATAGCATGCAAAAGTAACCAAATCAGTTAGTCAAAGCAATTTCCCTGGAGCGCCTGGGTGGCTCAGTCTACTAAGCATCTGCCTTCAGCTCAGGTCATGATCTAAGGGTTCTGGGATCAAGTCCTGCATTAGGCTGCTCGCTCAGTGGGGAGTCCCCTTCTTCCTCTCCCTCTGCCCCTCCCCTCCGCTTGTGTTCTTTCACTCTCTCAAATAAATAAATAAATAAAATCTTAAAAAACACAATTTCCCTTCAATGTTCTTATTGAAATGTTGCCTTTTTTGAGAGAGAGAGCAAGAGAGGGAGGGTGGGGGGTGGGGGGCAGAGAGAGAATCTTAAGCAGGCTCCATGACCAACAAGGAGCATGACCTGGGGCTTGATGTCACAACCCTAAGATCATGACCTGGGCCCAAATCAAGAGTCTCCCACTTAACTGACTGAGCTGCCAAGGTGCCCCTAAATGCTGCCTTTTTATATCCAATTCATCAAAATTGCCATTTGCACTATCATCTGAATAACCACCAGTATTGTGTAAATTTCATAAAGTTGGAGCTAAATCACAATAGAATATATGTATTTTCTTCTGGAGATAATATGATATCTGTAAAACAAAAATTAATATGATAAATATTTGTGGAACACCAATATAGCAGCATTAATAAATAATCCAAATCCTTTAGTGATATCAATTTATCAACATCTCTTCTAAATCAAGTGATTTCACTTGTGGATATTTATCCAAAAGAATAAAAATCAGAATTTTAAAGAGATGTGTACACTCCTATGTTCATTGCGGCACTATTCACTATTAAGTTGGAAACAACTTAAATGCCCATTGATGATGCATGGATAAAAATGATGTAGTATATACAACAACGGACTATAATAAAGCCTTTTAAAAGAAGGAAATTCCATAATATGTGACAACGTGGATGAACCTGAAAAATATACGCTAAATGAAATAAGCCAGTCATAGGAAGACAAATATTGCATAATTCTACTTATATGAGGTCTCTAAAATATATTCATAGAATCAGAGAGGAATGTCCCAGGGGCTGGAGAAAGGGGGAAATGAGAAGTTACTAATAAATGGACATAAAATTTCAGTTAAGTAAGATGAAAAAGCTCTAGAGATCTGCTGTACCACATTGTACCTATATATATATTTTTAAGATTTTATTTATTTATTCATGAGAGACACAGAGAGAGAGGCAGCGACATAGGCAGGGGGAGAAGCAGGGTCCTCAGAGGAAGCCCAATGTGGGACTCAATTCCTGGACCCCGGGATCATGCCCTGAGCCAAAGGCAGACACTCAACTGCTGAGCCACCCAGGGATCCCCATTGTACCTATATTCAGTGATAATAATGTATTGTACATTTAAAACTTTGTTTAAAAGGTGGATTATGTTAAATATTCTTACAACAATAACATTTTTTAATCACTTTTTTTGCAAAAATTATAGTATGATGGTTTACAAGTGCATGATTACCATTTTATCTCAAAAAATATCAATCAGCCACGGGGCACCTGGGTGGCTGAGGCAGTTAAGTGCCTAACTTAGGCTCAAAGGTGACCTCAGGTTCCTGGGATCGAGCCCCACCTCAGGTCCCCTTCGCCCTCTGTCACTCCCTGCTTGTGCTCTCTCTCTCTCTCTCTCAGATAAGTAAATAAAATATTTAAGAAAAAAAAGAAGGTATCAGCCCTATTAAAAATCAATCTGGAAGAGCCTGACTGAGTCCATAGAACATGCAACTCTTGATCTCGGGTTGTGAGTTCCAGCCCCACATTGGCATGGAGCCTACTTAAAAAAAATATCAGTGTCCCACGGTTTCTTTGGAAATGTCATAAGGGATAATGGTGTTTCTTAGATAAGGAACCATAAAACCCATGAAGTCTATCACACTTTACAAAGAGAAATTACATCAAAACCCTTTAGTTTTATTTTAAAAAGAAAGAGAAACTTTGATTTCTGGTATTTATTTCCAGTCTACAACAGGTCTGGATCTCCATTTGAAGCTTCAAAATTGCTGCCAGTAATCACTGTTCATTTTCTTCACTGATCCAAGTTGGAAATCAAAAACTATTTGTAAAATAAAGAATAAAAATCCTCATTCTTGTGAAAGCCAAGAGGCAAAATGATTGATAGCAGTTCCTTATGTTGTACTAGATTAGAATTTCTCAAACTTTACTATGTGTAAAGATCACCTATGGAGCTAGCTAAAAAGAGAGTCTGGTTAGATCTACCTCCTGAGAGTCGGATTCATTCAATTTGGCTGGTGTTCAGGAAGCTATTTTAACCAGAAGCTTTAATTAGCAGCTAAGGGATTCGGAATCAAATGATCATGGGGCCATACTTTGAAAAACAATGTATTTATGACAGCTACTTAGAGATTGCAGAAGTTATGAGTTTTTACTCTCTGTAACTGTGGCAAATTCAAAAAGAATGACATCTGCCTTTTGATACCAAGTGTTGTTGTCCATATTCTTTTCTTATTCTTTGCAATGAGACATACAGTATTCAAAGACTTTTCATGAAAAAAAAAACCCAGACATTTTACGAAAGCTGAGACTTGTGAAACCATTAATAAAGTAAAAGAAAGAAAAAGAAAAATTCCCTTTCTTCAATATGCTCCAGTAGTATAAGATTCTTATAATTCCACAAAATGTTAACTTTATTCCTTAATAAATGCAAATTTATCAAGCTTGCTATTACTAAATGTACCACACATAGTAATTAATAGTAACTAACTATTGAGTACTTAATATATACTAGTCTCTGTTGTGGGTATTAGGCTTGTATCATCTCATTTAATGATCAGAAAAATCCCTATGAGTTAAGTGCTATAATTTTCCAATCTTATAATTAGGGCAATTGAAATACCAGGATAAAAAAATTGCACAAGGCCACAAACCTTGTCAGTTATAGTAACAACATATTTTTTCAGAAATATCCATAAAAGAATGCGGTTAACTAGGGTAAGGTTTTTTATCTTCAAATTTGTCTTTGTAAGCTCTACAGTTTTCATTAATCATTGTTTTGTGATATACCATACAGTTAGCCAAAGAAATGTATTTCTAAAAAATAAATACAATATAAAATATTAGGTATGTGATTAAATTATACATACACTAAAATCTTCATATATACTTGAAAGAATCATTTGACTCTAAAACTCCCTTTTTTCTTTTTTTGAAAATAAGCTATAGGCCCAATGTGGGGCTTGAACTTACCCAAGATCAAGAGTCACATGCTCTATGGACTGAGCCAGCCAGGCACCCATTTTCCATATTTCTCCACATTTTTTTTTAAGATTTAATTTATTTATTCATGAGACACACACACACACACACACACACAGAGGCAGAGACATAGGCAGAGGGAGAAGCAGGCTCCCTGTGGGGACCCCGATGTAGGACTTGATCCCAGGATCCCAGCTCACAACCTGAGCCAAAGGCAGACAGACACTCAACCACTGAGCCACCCAGGTGCCCTGTAATTCACTTTTTAAAATGCAAAATAACTAAAATAATCATGGATATACACTTAGATATAGCTAGAAGGATACTTACTGCAAAGTTGCTTAAAATAGTAAAACTGGAAATAAAACCTGTCCCGAAACAGGGGACTGGTTCAGTTGGGATGCAGCCATGTAATAGAAAATATAAAAGCTGCTGTATAAGAGTATTTTAGTGATAAAGATATCCATATTTGGATGAAAAAACAAGTTAGAAAACTGTGTAGGGAACAAAGTCAGTTCCCACTTTCCATTTTTATTAACATTTTACTTATGATTCTTGATCATTCATAGCAAAATTAAAAAGACCTCATATTACAAATTTAACCTCTATGAATTTCCTTGCAAAGTTTTGAAAGAGTAATGTAGTTGACTTCATATTTTTAAGGTCACAAGTACAAATCTGATTAAGTATATATAGTTCATGAAAATTCACCTCTTTTTTTATTATGCTACAATAAAAGATTGGTTCATTGCAAACAATTTTGGAACACAAAACAGTAAGAATTGATTCAAGTATACCATGCATCTTTAAATAATCAAGTTTAGAAGATACCATTTAAACTTACAAAAGCGATTTTATTACTAAAAACACATTTTGACATTTATGCAATCTAAGGAGACAAGATAGAGGTAAGGTTATCTATACTTTATACCATGTTTGCTTATAATATTTGAATATAAAAGGATCTTGCCAAGACAACTAGACCCAAAATTTACCATAGGATTTCATTACTTTTAGTTATACTTTTGAATAGTAAGAATCAATGTTCTTGGTGATGCGTGAAATTTTAGTTCAATATTCATAACTTCCAAGAAATAATGAAATCTTGAAATTGAAAATAACTGAGATTTTATCAAGTTTACTTAATGTCTCACTAATAACAATAAATATTACATAACATTTCTGTGTTGTTTTTTTTTAATTCTTCTTGGCAACATTCTGAGCAGAAAGTGGAGATGGATATTAAATATTGTAAACCAATGAGGTTATACACCTTAAGAAAGAATTAAATAATCTAAGAGGTGTTTTAATTTTTTTAAAGTAACACATGCTTTTTCTTTTTTTTTTTTTCACATGCTTTTTCAAAGGAAAGCATGTCCTTGTAGCTATTTTAAAGTCCTCTGTCCATTCATTACATAGTATGCCCTAATGAATAAATGTAGGAACGAAATCATGAGACCTCTGCCTGTGAGCTCAATCTGATATTGGCAGAGTTTGGAGAAAAAAAAAATTGGGATACTATTTGGAAATTTCCAAATGTTTTGGGATGTTTCAGTTGTCATCTTCATCATTATGAACATCATTCAGTATTGTGTTTTTAAGCAGACAGATGTCATAAAAACCAATTAAGAGCTGATAAATAGCCAACAAACTTTCTGAACTTATGTATATAAGCAGGTCTATGAGTTTATTCTTATAGTGTGGCTAGGAATGGAGAATGGAGACAACCACACAATAATACAAAATTTCTCATAATAAGCAATGTTTACATTCAACCTGGCTTGGAATTCACCCTCAAAGAAATGAAGACACTCACTGTCAAGTATGGTTATCTCCAGAAAACCAGAGTCACAATGGGCATCATAGAAGTGAATGAAGATCCACTTTTTCATAATATCATTCTCTTAGTTTCTTTTTTTTTTTTAAGATTTTATTTATTTATTCGTGAGAGACGGGGAGAGAGAGAAAGAGAGGCAGAGACAGAGGAGAAGCAGGCTCCATGCAGGGAGCCTGACATGGGACTCGATCCTCGGTCTCCAGGATCATGCCCTGGACTGAAGGTGGCGCTAAACCGCTGAGCCACCGGGGCTGCCCTCCTAGTTTATTTCTTTTCCATGGTTTCTTTTACCTCAGATATGTTTAAGAAGAGCTGATTCAAAGCTTTGTCTAGTCAGTCCATTGTCTGTGCTTTTCAGGGACCATTTCTGTTTATTTACTTTTTTCTATGGATGGACCACAATGTCTTGTTTCTTTGCATGACCTTTAACAAAACAGTTTTTAATATTACAGTGATGTACTATGAAAATCAGATTCTTCCTCCTCCTTGGGATTTGTTGTCGTTTAATATGGGTTCTGGTTGCTTAGGTAATGACTCTTCAAAACTGTGTTTTAAATATTTTATTCTTGTAATGCCTGGGTGGTTCAGTTGGTCAAGCTTCGGCCTTCAGCTTAGCTCATGGTCCCAGGGTTCTGGGATCGAGCCGCATGTCAGGCTCTGGCTTGGCAAAGAGTCTGCTTCTCCCTCTCCCCCTGCTTGTGCTTCTCTCTCTCTCTCTCTCTTTTCTCTCAAATAAATAAAAAAATAAAATCTTTAAAAAAAGATGATTTTATTCATTTCATGTGTGACCTCTGTTCTTTTAGTGTTTGGTCAGCCAGTGGTTTTACAGAGAAATTCCTAAAGGCCTGGACAACCCTCCCCCCTAAATTCTCCCAGTCTTTGCAGATTGACCACATTGGGGCAATTCTTTAGCATTCAGCCAGGCCATTCATAACACTTAGGGTTCATCCTTTTTGTCCTAAGTGTGAAGATCAGCCTAGGTGAAAGCTTATATCATCTTAATTTTTCTGAGTGTGAAACTTGACCTGGGCATCAAGATGTTTTTCTAGATTCCACCATTATACATGGGAGCTTTCTTAAAGCGCTTATTAAGCATAGTAATTCTCTCTCCAGTTTTTCTGTTTAGGCTTTCAGCATGTTTATTGTTTAACTAAACTTTAATTTTTTTTCCTAGCAGGCAACAGAGTGTTCCTTTACTTTTCAAGGTTTCCAAAGAACAGATTTTCTGCTCTAATGATGTTCCCAATTAGGTGAAGCAAAGGTGAGCAGTGCATCCATCCTTCAGGGAACCTCAAGATAGGTCAAAACAGACATATAAAAATTCCCTGGTAACAAAGTCCCCTCTCTTTCCCCCAAGAACCAGATAATCACACTTTGAGCATGAGGGGCCATCTTTAAGACAGCTACCATCCCAGGAAGGGGAGATGTGGCAGGGTTACATTAAAACACCACAAAGCTCTCCTATCATATTTGAATTGGCTTTTTCTTCAGCATTTCCTTGGTTGCTCTAAATCTTTGACTGTTTTTCCAGAGTTCTGGCAATACTGATTTTTATAATTTTTGCTTGTTCTTTCCATGTTTCTGTGGAAGAATGAGCTCCATTTTCTGCCATTTTTGCTAATGTCACTGATGAAAGTCTATATACTGATTTTATTCTATACTTTGTTATTATTTTACCCATTCAGCAAATATTTATCAAGTACTTACCATGTGCTATTCACTATAAAAAGCACTAGGGATAAAATAAGGATGAAATAAGGATGAAAACAAATCCCCTGCTTTACTGGAGCAGATTGTGTTGGTGAGGCAGGGCAGGTTTAAGTCAAACAAGAAATAAAGTGTTTATGGTTATGGCATTGTTAAATAAAACAATGAGTTAGAAAAAAAATGTGGGTATTATTTAATACAAGGTAGCCTAGGAAGATTTATCCAATAGTGTCAGTTGAGCAGATCACCAAAGGAAGTTTGAAAAGCCTTGTAGTCATCCATGGGAGGAATACTGAGATAAGCAGGTGCCTCTATGAGTCTGGTTTTATGGAGAGGTCAAGGCTGGGGCTATCAATTTAGAATTCACTGGTATTTGTGTGTGACTCTATGGGACTGTATCAGGAATGAGGGTGGATTTAAAAAAAAAAAAGTGAGGACAGAAGAATGAGCCCTTAGAAATCAGGAGGACAAAAAAAAAAAAAAAGAAATCAGGAGGACAGGAACTGGGAGAAAAACATGCAAAAAAGAATGAGGAGGGCTTACTAGAGAGATAAGAGAAGAATCAAAGGAAAATTGACTTCTAGATGCCAAGGCTTTCAGAAGCAGTGACAGATTCACTTTGTCAAATGGAGCTCACGGGTTGAGCAAAATGAGAACTGAGTATAGATGTTTCGATCTGACAGTGTTGGGAGCCTGGGTGGCTCAGCGGTTGAGTGTCTGCCTTCGGCTCAGGGCGTGATCCTGGGGTCCCAGGATTGAGTCCCACATCGGGCTCCTTGCACGGAGCCTGCTTCTCCCTCTGCCTGTGTCTCTGTCTCTCTCTCTCTGTCTCTCTCTGTCTCTCTCTCTCTCTGTCTGTCTCTCATGAATAAATAAATAAAATTAAAAAAAATATATCTGACAGTGTTAGGCATTGTTGAACGTAAAGAACAGTCTCAATAGACTGAAGAAGAATAAAATTGGATAAGCCAGGGTTAAAAAAAAAAATGGTACAAGTGAGCCAGTATGTATACGTGACTTTTCAAGTTGCTAGGCTATGAAGAGTACTCAGAGAAATGTGATGATAGCTGGCAGGAATAAAGGGTAAAGGGAGGCATGCCCTTTGACATGGCGAGCAATTAGAACATGTATATGTTGATAGAAATAATCCCAGAAGGAGGAAGTAATTTATTATATAGAAAACAAAGAGAACTCCTGGAAGGCTCTATGTCAATGAGAAAGTGTGAGATTCAGTGAATTAGTGAGGGCCTAGCTATAAGAGCAAAGAGAACTGCTTATTTGTTTTCATAGAAATGGAGGAAAGGCAAAGCACATAAATACAGATAAAATTAGGATGGTGGATGTAATGAGAGGACCAGACAATCTGACTCATTTCCCACTACATTCTTAGCGAAATAAGGTACCATGTCTGCTCAGATTGAGAAGTAAATGGGGTGATGGGTTTCACTAGTAGTGATCTCAATTTACTGTAAGAAATTTTACTATAGCAACTTTTACTAAAGGAAAACCATCTGCCCTAAAAGGTCATCAAGCACTCACAATTGGGCTATGTATATATATTTCCCTTTCTCTCACCCTAGTCTACTCATCTATGCATGCATCTATCAATCTACCTCTTGTAAACCTGAGAATTCTATAATCTCCTAAGCAAGTATTAGTCCACTGTTACAGTATATTTACCTGCATTTCTGAAGCTAAGCAAAGTGCATGAAATAATATAAAGGAGAAACTATACTGTGGCTTAGGATGCATTTCATAAACGTAGATGTTACTTATAAACTTTTAAAAGTCTCAATTCCTGTACTCTTCATAAAAAATATTCTACTGATATAAGTAGATCTAAATTTCAGAGTATAGGTTTTTCTGAAGGGCAGGCATACATCTCTGCATAACAAACGCTATAGCTTTGTGCTTTACAATAAAATCAGCAGCTTCACTTATTAGCTAGGAAACACAACTGCTTTATGCTGTAAATCATAATTAGAAATCTGTATGATTGGAACCTGAACTCAGTTGGGTGGAAAATTGTTCATTAGATATAATGGGAAGGAAAATTTTATAAAACATCCGAAATCCACGCTCAGATGCCAACAGTGTTTAATAAACTTTCATGGCAATTATCCGAAAGACCTTCCTGTGCTTTATATCAGGCCAGTAACACACAATATTAAATGACCACTGGGTTAATGGTGTAGGAATTTGGAGGTCATTTTGGGGTGTACTCAAGAATGAGATGGGAAGTCATGAGAGGGCATAAGGCACAGAAGAGATCTAATTTGATCTGAGTTTCTTATATTTCCCTCTGATTGCAGTTGGTAGAATATAGTTTGGAAGAAAAGCAGAAGGAGCAGTTGGGAAGCTATTGGTGAGCCATGAAATGGTAGCTCACATGAGGGTGGTTGGTAGGAGGAGATGTGGTGGTATGAAAAGGGTGATTTTGGATCTATTTTGAAAATATGAGTCATCAGGATTTGTTGACAGATTAGTCAAGGGAAAAGAAAAGAGTTGCCACTAATAAGCTAGGGAAGAATATAGGAGGAGGAGGCAGTTTATAGACAGAGCAGGAGTTTGGTTTGGTACAAGTTACCTTTTGAGATTCTTATTAGATATACAAAGAGATCATGTGTAGGCGATTTTTTTTTAATTCCAAATTTAAAAAATGTGTGTGTAGGCTGAGAAAAAATAATTTGAGAATCACTAGTATATGGGTGATATAAGCCTCAAGTCTTGATGAGATCACCAAAGACAGGGCCTAGTGTAAAGTAGAAAACTTCAGGTTTTTCCTACTGTGTGTGTTTCTTTCCTGTGAGTCTTTCTTTGCTCTCACACAGGACACTTCACTTCTGACAGATCTGGAAGTGCCACAGATGTAGGACCTTTCTGTCCCTGTAGAGTTGGGGTACACCACCTTCCCTGTGTGGATGTGTTCACCCACCTGGGAGTTCCCCAAGCCTCCTATATCTGGATTTTAAGGAGGCTTCCCCATGTAGGCATGATCAATTATTAACTCTGTTTCCATCATCTCTGGAAGATTGGGGAGCATGAGGCTGAAAATTCTAAGCTTCTAATCATGGCTTGTTTGGTCTTTCAGGTGACCAGCCCCCATCCAGGAGCCCACCCAGAGTCACCACATTAGAAAGAGTTATGCCCTGGGTGCTCTAATCACTTAGGAAATCACAAGGGATTTGGGACCCCTGCGTCAGAGATGGAGTCAAAGACAAATATTACAAGAGATGTTCCTAGTGTTCTTATCACTTAGGAATTTACAAGGTTTAGGGGCTCTGTTCCAGGAACGTAGGCAGAGACCACTACATATATTTCTTATTATTTCACACCAAGTATACTCCAACATTTAGAGGATGTAAGAAGAGGAGGAATAAGAAAAACAAAACAAAACAAAACAAAACAAAACAAAACAAAACAGCACCTTGTGGGACACAGGCTGCAATACAACCAGGACAATATTGTCTTGGAAAGCCAGTGACAAACTGCTTCAGAGAGGGAGAGGTAATCATCTGTTAAGTGAGGAAAGATGAGAAATGGGATTTAATCATTGAAATTGGCAACATAGGGATCATAGTGACCTTGATGATGATGGTTGCTTTGGTGAAATGCAATGATAAATCTGACTAAACGGGCTAAAAGGAAATGAGAAATTAGAAATCGAAGCTCTGAACTCTTTGAGGTCTCAACTCTTTTTGAGGAGCTTTGTTATAAATGAGGGGGCTTGGAAATGGGGAGGTATCTTGAAATGATATAGGTGTAATAGTTTCTCTTAAAGATTGGAGAATGTATAGCATTTTCTATGCAAATGAGAATGATTTAGAAGGGGTAAAATTGTTGAGGATAGCTATAAAGAATTGCTAAAGCCAGTAGGAATGGTATCTAGTGGCCAGCCAGAGAGAATGACCTGAACGAGAATTCTGAAAATTTCTCCACAATAAAAGGAAGGAAGTCATACCATATGGTTGAACGAACATGTTTCTGGCTCACTGAGATAGTGAAAGCTTTTGGAAGTTCTCATTTGATTGTCTTCTTGGTAAATCAGAACTATCCATTATTAGTTGAGACTGAAGATGTAGGAGAAAGTTTTGGCTGTATGAGAAGAGAAAAAGGTGTGAAACTGTTAGGATGAGAAAGCTCAGGAAATGTGATATGATTGCAAGGTGTCATGTGGGACCCATTTGAGATTAATGGTCATAGATTTAAAATGAGACCTTCCAGCATGATTGCATGATTTTTTTTTTCCCCAGCCACATTCATCAGAACAGAGGCAGGCTTGAATTAGTTTACCATTAGTAAGTACATTAAGCAAGTCAGGGAGGCAAGCAGTGAAGATGAGAGTATATGCAAGAAAGTTATTGTAATTATGGACCATGAAATTCGTTATATGATGTAAGGTCATCAGGAGGGAAGAGATTTAAAGAATTTCTGGAACTGGGATAATAGAGGGTACTAGTAAGAGAATGAGACACTTGAAATTGACATCATCATGGAGGGATTGCAGTTATTGAGAATGATTCACTCTAGGATATGAACTCAGGAGTGAGTGGCTGTGATTGGATGGAGAGCAAGATGATTGGGGACAGTTATAGACAGGATGTTGAAATCCCCAGGGATTATAAGAGCAATATTTGAGCTGGAATTTAAAAACCATTGAAAAATGAAAGACTGATATAGAGTTAATAGTTAATTTTAAAAGGTGATTTTGTTTTATGGCCTAAGATTCAAAGCAGGGGAATTTTAGGAGAAGGAAGGTATAGGAGAAAAAAGAGTCATCATATGAAATGGCTGGGCTGGGGAAGCACTGTCCTCACAGGGGTTTCAGGTAGATCAAGAAGGTACAGAGAACATTAGAGAAGTTGATCCAAGGGGATAAGTGATTTTCCTGATGAGGGACTAAAATTTCCAGAAGACAGTGTGGCACAGTTTTAAGATTTGGGAATGGAGGAGAATTATAATCAGAAAAGAAATGTACACTGACCTTGGTGATTAGAGTTCAGAGAATGAGGGATGTCATGGAAGAACTGCCCTTTGTGGTGATAGATACAACAGAGATAAATCTACAATGAGACATTTTCTGATGGAAAAACAATAAATGGTGGAAGTAAGATCTCACACCCCCACTGTTTTAGGGGATGAGTCATTGGAAATGGGAAAGAATGGAGAGCTCTGTAAACATATATCTCATATAAGAAATTCAATGGGGGATCCCTGGGTGGCGCAGCGGTTTAGCGCCTGCCTTTGGCCCAGGGCGCGATCCTGGAGACCCGGGATCGAATCCCACATCGGGCTCCCGGTGCATGGAGCCTGCTTCTCCCTCTGCCTATGTCTTTGCCTCTCTCTCTCACTGTGTGCCTATCATAAATAAATAAAAATAAAAAAATAAAGGAAAAAAAAGAAATTCAATGGTTAGAAAGTAATCTACCAATTATTCAACACTCTTTACCCAAATGTGTCTATGTCCATATATACATATATAACATATACATATTGTATTATATATAAATATATACAGCATAAAATTCTTTATTATACATAAATTCTATATTCTCTATATAATTTATGTGTATTATAATTTTATATACTACATGTCATATAATTATTAATATGTAGAATTTTTTATATATGAGCATATTTGCATGCTCAAAATCCCATTCTCATAAATAAACCAGTATCATATATGGAATTTGCTAACGTACCCAGGAATTGTATGCTTGGATACAAGATGAATATGCCATTTGCTCTTTTCCTCCTATCACTTTTCCTCATGTTAGAATTTATGGTTAATATTGGAGCAGCATTTATATGTGATAAAAAGATAAATATAACTCAGTAAAGCTCTGTCTACTTCTGTCAAGGAGGAAGAGTTCCCAGTACCTCAGCTGCTATACCCAGTTGCTATAGGAAAGGACATCCATTTTAGGTACCACAATTCAGGAAGAATAAACAAGTTAAGTCTTGAGTGGTTGCATCTGGCCCAAAAAGGGAAATCTTAGGACAGAATTTTTTTTTAGTTTCATAAAATGCATTCATTACTTCCCTTACATGAAATAACTAGAAAAGTATGAAACATCCATTCTGTAATATTAAATGTTGACTTGAGTTTTTTATTTCTATGGATTCTCAGGACACAAAAAGCCAAACCTTGGGCAACCCGGGTGGCTCAGCGGTTTGGTGCCTGCCTTTGGCCCAGCATGTGATCCTGGAGACCCGGGATCGAGTCCCACGTCGGACTCCCTGCACGGAGCCTGCTTCTCCCTCTGCCTGTGTCTCTGCCTCTCTCTCTCTCTCTCTCTCTCTGTGTATCTCTCATGAATAAATAAAATCTTTGAAAAAAAAAAAAAAAAAGCCAAACCTTGATCATCGAAAGCCCAGGTAACCTACACATGTTAGGTTATGTAATGTGGGTTAGTGTACTCTTGTTTCAAATCACAGTTTTAGGTGGTTTTGCAGCATATTTGTAGCAATAGCTGGTTATGACCTTACTATTGAGATGCTTACAATTTCCCACACACAGTGCTCTTCATAGAGGTCTAATGACTAACTGAATGATCAAAAAGTAAAACTTTGCTTTCCCATTTAATTAATACTAATTATGATTCCATGAATCACATCTCTAAAAAAAATGATGCCCTTGAATTGCACCCCAGATATTCCTTAATTAAATATGATCCAGGTCATTTACATAAATGTCTGAATTATAAAATGTCACTCCTTTGTATCTAATAATTTCATACACAAAGTTGCTGGCTAACTTTATTTTTGCTTGCTTGTTAAATAAACATATATATTGCATTTAAGTGTTACTCTTCTAAGCATCATAAATATATTGATTCCATCCTCACAGAACTGTCTGCAGTAGGTATTATTATTTTTAAAGACAGTGAAACTGAGACTCATAAGTTTAAGCAGTTTGTCTTAAGTAATCAGGTAGTAAGTAGTGAAGCTGGACTTGAATGCATTGTCTGGCCTCAGGATCTGGGCCCTTACCCAATAAACAATACTGTCATAAATAAAATATAGCTGTAAAACACTGATAAATAACTAATAAAATAAATTTTAGACAAATACCATATGATTTTACTTATGTGTGGTATTTAAAAAACAAAACATGTGAATAAACAAAAAACAGAAATAGACATGTAAATAGAGAAATGATGGCTTGCAGAGGGGAGGGGAAGGGGGGATGGGCAAAATGGGTGAAGGGGAGTGGGATGTCCAGGCTTCCAGTTAGGGAATGAATAAGTCATAGGAATAAAAGGTAATAGCAGAGGGAATATAGTCAATATTTTAAGAGCCCTGTATGGTGACAGGTTGTAGCTACACTTGTGGTGAGCACAGCATAACATAGAGTTGCTGAATCAATATTCTGTACACCTGAACTAATATAACATTGTCAACAAATCCCTTCCCCCCAAAAAATGAAAAATAATAAAAATATTTTTCTCTGCCACTCAGAATTAGTTTAACCAACACTGCTAAATGTCAGGGAGCATATATTGAAAAGGAGATTAATTCCCAGGAAGTTTATTAAGGAGTACTTTCAGGAGCAACACCTGTGGGGAAAAAGAATGAAGCAAGATTAAGCAGAGGATGGGCTGTGATTCAATCACAAAAAAAAAAAAAAAAAAAAAAGTCTTAGTGGACCTCATATGATGGTCTGAAACAAGAAAGGCTCTTCAAAGTAGTCCTAAATTCAAGTGTTGTAATCAAGACTTTATATCCCTGCATCAACCAGACAGTGGATACGGTCTGCCTATGGAAAAAACGTCCCAGCCTTGAGCAAGCGTGCTCTCTTTGCTTGGGCCAAGGATAATTCTCCAAAAGGGCAGACAGCTGTGAGCTCTCATGAGGCAGTACTTCCACTAGCTGGGATTCAGTTTTGAAGGGTTATTTGGGAGGTGCCTAAGTGCCTCCACAGAACTTCAGAGCTCCTGGAAAGGAAAGACAACCATGGGTAGCATTAGCCTAAGTCATGACTTTTAGAATACTTTCTATGGCACCAGATCAGGAGCAACCCGTATGTAATAACCACCCTGTTTACACCTTGCAGTGAGCTTGAAGGATTTCAAGGCTCATCAAGGAGACAGATATGATCACTAGGGGGCATAGCGACCAGTGGGGTTTATTTGGGCAGAAATGGGATAGGTTGCATTGAAGGAGAAAGTCTCTCACAGCAAGAAAACCACCTGAAGCAACAGAACAGAGCTACCTTCAGGAGGAAAGAACTCCCAGGGGAAGAGAGGAATCAGGTTTGTGTGTCTGGGTGATACTGCTCAGTAGCACAGTAGGAGGGTCTCTCAGAGAACTCTGAAAGGCAGCAATGACTTGGAGTCTTTAATGGCCACAATTTATCTCCTCTCTATATAGCAGATGTTGGGTGTGGTTTTGTGGAGGTATGTAAAATAGGAAAGCTCTAAGTAGCTAAAAATCTGCTATTTGTGCTATATTTAAACAGCTAGATGCATAAACATTTAAGTTTGGTGCTTATGGGCTTTTGAGCTAATGATCTTTGCCTGCTGTGAAGAAGTGAACAACATACAGCCAAGGTTTGTGGGCCATCTTTGGCTTGTTTATGTATCACCTGCTATAGAGGCCTTCTCCAAGTCCTAAAGCCTATATGCCAAGACCAACCGTATTTACAGTGTCCATTTTAATGGCATACAAACCCCATATTTTAAATTTAATATGAAAATATGACTAGTGTAGTGATATCATGAGCATATTTTTTAAAACCTTCAAATGCTGCCAAACTAAAAAGTAAATATTCCATGACTTAAGAAGTCAATATTCTTTACTTTGGCATGTCAAGTTTGCTATACATCAATATGTGTTTCATCTACTACATCCTTAGTGAAGTATTGAAGTAGTCTAATATTACTGTATTTTTATCTATTATATTCTCTTGCATTTCCTGTAATTGCAATGTTTTTTAATTCATACTTTTTACTATATATGCATATATAGTAATTCTGACTTTAGCACTTTTATACCTTCCCATGTATAATGCTTATAGGCTCAAGTTATATATTATTTGATAACAGGTATTAAATTCTTGATTTCTTATTGTTTCCTTTTGCCTGATCCACCTTGACCTGTCCCTTTATTTTAGCCTTTATGAATCAAAATGTTTAATACAGATTATGCTTGTATCTTGAATTATAAGCCAAATTGGATATTATATGTAATAGACGTGTTAAGCCTATTTTGTTTGTGACAGAGCTAAAATTTGAACAAAATGCTGTTGACTCCTAGTCAAGTGCTTCTTGTACTAGAAGCTTCCATCCCTGGAAACTCAGAACCCTAGATCCCTAGGGATAGTTGAAGGAAGCAAAAAGGGCATTATATTTAAAGCTCAAATAAAAATCAATCACCCATTTCCCCGTAAAAAGGCCATGCAAGTAAATGAGAAGGTGAAGTGTATTAGCTGAAATTACAGGAGCTCAGTGAGGAAATTGACTGTTCCCTTACCTCTACAGAAACTGTGTTGAGCAATTTTAAAGCTTAATTAGAAAATGGGAGGGGGGGGGAAATGTGAGTGATTAATTATTACTTAATAAACCCAACTTGTTTGAAAGCCAGCTCTGGGATCCCTGGGTGGCTCAGCGTTTTAGCCCCTGCCTTCAGCCCAGGGCGTGATCCTGGAGTCCTGGGATCGAGTCCCACATTGGGCTCCCTGCATGGAGCCTGCTTCTCCTTCTGCCTGTGTCTCTGCTTCTCTCTTTCTCATGAATAAATAAATAAAATCTTTAGGGGAAAAAAAAAGCCAGCTCTTTCAGAACACCAAGCTGGTGGGAGGAAAATTCAAAATGAAGGTAGACTCCATGGGAAGGTGATTGTGCACTGTTACATTAATGTGTGCAGATTTTATACATTTTGGTTTTTTTTTATCATTATGTTTATATAACATAAAATTTGAAATTTTACCCATTATTTAAGGTACAATTCAGTGGTATTGATAACATTCAGTGTTGCAGATCTATCATTTCTTGTCACTACCTCCAAATGTTTTTCTTTACCTCAAACATAAACCATGTAGCCGTTCCTCAATAATTCTGATGCCCACCTCTCCACCTAACCCCTGGTAACCTCTATCTACATTAAAGTTATATGTTTTTTCTTTTCCTGTTATTTCACATAAGTAGAATCATATATATCGTTTTGAGTCTGGCTTATTTGACTTAGCATATTGTCAATATTTATCCATGTAATAGTATCAACATGTCATTTCTTTTAGAGCTGAATAATATTCCATTCTATGTATGTACATTTGTGTATCCTGTAATCGGTGGACAGACACTTCGTTTTCTTTTTCTACCTTTGGCTATTTTGAGTAATGATGAAATGAATAATGGTGCACAGTGTCTGCATTTTTTTAGTTATTTTGTGTATATACCTAAAAGTATAATTTATGGATCATAGTAGTAATACTATGTTTAACTTTTAAGTATTCAAATCCTTTGTACATTTGAGTTCTTTGTCAGTTTGTTATGGAATTGTACCATTTTATATGTATATATACACAAACAAACACTATATGCATATATATATATATATATATATATATATATATATATATATATATTCTAGATATTAAAACTTTATCCAGAGACTCCTGGATAGCTCAGTGGTTGAGTGTCTGCTTTGGCTCAGGGCATGGTCCTAGGGTCCCAGGATCAAGTCCCACATCGGGCTTCCCTTGAGGAGCCTGCTTCTCCCTCTGCCTATGTCTCCTCTCTTTCTGTGTCTTTCATGAATAAATAAATTAAATATTTAAAAATAAATAAATAAAACTTTATCCAATACATGATTTACGAAAATTTTCTCTAATTTTGTAGGTGATATTTTCACTTCCTTGATAATGTCTTTTGAGGGACAAAGCTTTTAATTTTAATGAAGTCCAATTATCACTTTTTCTCCTGTGCCTCATGCAAATTTCAAAAATAATTCAGCAGATGCAATAACAGAACTTTAGTTACCAATGCTATTGGAATTCTGAAGTTGCACAGAACCAATAATGCTATCTTATGCTTTTAATTGATGTTCAAATCATGACTTTTTCAGTGCCAGATTATTTCTTTGGGCCCTAAGGGCCTATGTCACTGTGAATCAGCATGATTGGCATACCATAATTAAGCACAAAATATGACAAATAACTGTCATTCAGCATTGCAAGAAATTATTTTCCTGTATACTCCTGACCTGGAGATACAATTAAAAAAAAAAAAGGTAAGGTAATTACAGAGAAAAGTTATGTTGAAAGTATTAGCCTAGTTCAAAAGTAATATCCTGTACTCTGATTGGCATCCTGTGCATTACATCTGCTAAAACCAGACTAGCAGTCAGAATTGAAGAAAATGGGTGTGACAGCACAGCCAAATGAGTCATCTCTTACACAGATGACTCAATGTGTAACTTCCTGGCATTTTGTTGATTGTTGAGGTTAATAAAGCACGTCAATGATCACCAGAAATAACATAAGTAGAAGAAATGCATTTTGAGGACTTACTGCTAGATTGTTGAAAATTATTGTACTTCCTATGAACAAAATTCTATGCTGTCTATGCAGTCTCTATCCTGGCCCACAATAAGTACACACTTATAATTTAATGAATCCACTTGCCCCCACTAATAACATACTTGAATAACCTAAGATAAAATGGGTTTCATGCACTTAAGTGATTACAGCTACTCATCTTCCAAGAACGAGAAATTTTGAGTGCATTCTGTTATGCTTCACTGCTAAACCCAGCATGGAAGTGAAATTCCCCAAATGAATAATCAGGGAAGTATGCATTTGGTTATGGCTTTGTTGATGCATCCTTGAGTCTCCATCCAACCATTCCATCCCATCCGCCTTTAGAAGTTCATAGGCAATAAGAGATATATGGACCCCTGAAACATAATCTTTACTATACATTGCCTTACATAATACTCAACTGAAAGTCTATGTTCCTATTGTTATACTTTCTACATATCCTTGCCTAGTCTTCTGTTCCTAAACTGGGTTCCTATGCTGGGTAAGGCATGAGAAATCTAAATGAAGATGAGAACTACAGTTTAGTCCAATTCATGTATCATGTCATGAGTAGGTAATTTCTGAAGCAATCAAAAGCTTTAAAATAAACTATGGTGCTCGTGGCTCATTAAGGGCATTTATTTATGCCCTCATTTGTTATGAAAACTTTTAGAGGTTGTCACAAAGATATTAAACACAAGAAAAGATGAATTACAAGTAAATTTTTTAGGAAGTTGAAACAACATTAGGGACATCACCTGCCATCAGGGAGGAGATATAGTCCTGTCATTTGCTCTGGATAAGTCAAAATATTTTTCTAGTTACTAGTGTATGGAGGAAAAATGAAGAGTGGCACAGTCATGCTCCATAGGTCAAAAACCAACCAATTGTTTGTGTTATCCACTATTCCTGCTGCTAACATCTGAAAGCCATTTCTCCCAAATATTTCATTTAAAAAAAAAGAGATTGGAATGGATCAAGGAAACCTTTGATAATATTACTACCCACATATTACAATGAATCCCTTAGAATATTTCTATGTCATCTGATGTTGTTGATAGATGACATTGCAACACGAAAACTCATTGAATGCAGTCTTTGCATGGTTGTGGGGAGATATGATAAATTTCAGGTACAGGGCTTTGGGATTATTCAGTTTAATCACAGAGTAGATTTTAGAGCCCCTAAAGGAATAGACAGATTGCAAGACTTTCCTCTAATCATATACTAGTATTCTTTATTCAGTAGAGATTTTAGGTCTTGGGAGCAGTTAGTAAGATACTGTTCTGCCTGTTTTTCCTAAGAGGCCATTTGCAAAATGATGGAGAGATCCAGCTTTTCAGTCTTGGATTTTTATCGTAGCAACATCACTTCCTAGCTCTGTCACCTTGAGCAAATTGCTAAGCCTCTGTACACCCCAGTTTTTCTCATCTTTAAAAATGGAAATGATGCCTATTTCAGAGGATTCCTGTCTTTGTCAGAGTTCTCTCAGAAGCCACTGTTGGGAAGTAATCTCAAGAACCAGGTAGGGCAGTGGAGAAGTGAGACAGACTATGGAAGGGATCCAATAAAGCAATACCTGCATTATCAGCTAAGTTACTACCATGGTTGATGAGGCTACAGGCTGCTCAAGAACTGTGGAACCACTGCAGAACACACACCTTAGAGGGCATGGGAAGTATGGTATTTATCTACCAATTCCTGCCCTGCCTTGGTTGAGGTTAATTTAGTGGTACCTCCAGGCTAACCCCAGTGGACTGAGCAAGCTCTGGCATCCAAAGAAGGACTCTAGGAAAAAGAGTTGTGGCTACTGCTGATTGGAAGGTGGACCAGATAAATTCCATATGGGAAACCTACAATGTCCTGGGATAAAAATGAAGTGCTCTGTAAAGTACAAGTCATAAGTCAACCTTAAATAGTAAGTATTGTATACCATGTAAATCCATTTAGTTGCAAGTTAAACAATAAGCCACAACTATCAGTTGAGTTAAAGACTGGGTTCACATCTTCATGTGGAAATTGAGAAGCATAACAAGGATTTTTGCCTGAGTTGAAGGCAACCCACCCAACTTGGGATGTTCCTGTGAATGGGGCCAACATTCTCCTTAAGAAATAATTGTGAGTTTGCTTTAGTAAACAGGCCAGTGTGTGACCAAGGCCTCCAATTTCTGCTCCAATTAGCACAGCCATGAAGATTTTTAGCTTGGGATTTTTTTTTCTTAGTTGAGCAGCAATCAAGATAATATAAAATGAGTGATTTTTAATGTGTACATTTGGCTGGTACCTAGTACATTCACAGTGTTGTGCAGTCAGCATCTCTCTATCTCCAAAACCATATTTCTGCAAAAGAAAACCTTGTACACATGAAGCAATCACTCCCCAAGGCCCATTCTTCCAGCCTCCGGCAAGCACAAATATGCTTTCTATATTGTGGATTTACCCATACTGGATACTTCATATAAATGAAATCATACAATATATCTGACCTTTTATGTGTGGCTCCTTTCACTTACTGTTTTCAAAGTTTGTTTACATTGTAGCAAGTCTTAGTCCATTCCTTTTATGGCTGTAGAGTAACCACATGCTTTGTTGATCCATTAAGGGCATTTGGGCTGTTTCTACCTTTTGACTATTGTAAACTGTGCTATAATGAACATTTGTGTCAAGTATTTGAGTATCCTTTTTCAATTCTTTTGTATTTAAACCTAGAAGGGAGATTGCTGGGTCATATGGTTTTTCTGTGTTTATCTTTATGTAAGAGGAACAGCTGAAAGATTCTCCCAAGTGACCGCTCCATTTTACACTTCCACCATCTATTTAACAAGAGATCCAGTCTTTCCACATCCTCACCAATACTTATGTTTTTCCTTTTTAATTATGTGAAGTGGTTTCTCATTGTGGTATCTCACTGCCCCAATGACAGTTGATACCAATCGTCCTTTCATGTACTTGTTGGCCATTGTGTGTCTTATCAGATACAGGATTTGCAAGTAATTTCTTCCATTCTGTATTTGGCCTTTTTTACTCTCTTGATAATATTCTGTGATACACAATTTTAAATTTTGTTGAAGTCCAATTTACCTATTATTTTCTTTTACTGTTCATGCTTTTGATATTATATCTAAGACTCTATTACCAAATCTGTAGTCAGGTTTTCATCTAAGAGTTATACTTTTAGCTCCAATAGGTAGGTTATTTGGTCCATTTTGAGTTATTTTTTGTATATGCTAAGAGCTAGGGTTCCAAACTCATTCTCTTGCATGAAAATAACCTTTTATCCCAGCACCATTTATTGCAAAAACTATCCATTTCCCAGAGAATGGCAAATTTTCATGCTCTCTTTTTCCCACATGACATGTGCATCATTCTCCTATATGTACTCATCATCTCCTTCTGCCTTCATTGCTTTTCCCCACATTTTCTATCTGCCAAACTTTAGTCATGGTACCAGCACAAATGCCATCTCTCTCCAGATCTTTTCTGCATCTGCTAAGCCTGGAATGATTACTTCCCATACTAGAATTGTGTGGCTGCTTGTTCACACCTTTATTGCAGTATTTCCCCCACTTACTCTAGTTACTGTTGTCTTTCCCCCTGCATTGTGACATCTTTGCAGGCAGGGTTGGTGTATTAGGCACTTATATGCAAAGAGAACACAGCAGTTCTTCAATGTTTGTCTGTTGGAAAACTAGACAATGAATAAAATATTGTAAATATCTAGACCTTTAATTAACAAAATAGAAATAAAGTGGAAAAGAGTCCTTGAATTTTAAATAGCAATATTTCTGGGACACATGAAAAAAGTGCAAATAGCCAAGATGTCAGGAGGAAAAAAGATGTTAGGAAACAAACAACCTGCGTATTTGATAACAATTTTGCCAATCCAAAAATTTTGTCTTCTTGGAAAAATAGTAGTATAGTGTGTCATGTCTGTCTATTTGTGTATAGAGGGGAACAGAAGGGCAAGATGCAGGATCTGAAATGCTGTGAGCTCATACACACCCAATGTCCCTCTTGGTAATATATTATGAATCTTGAATCTCCCAGTAACAGATTCTGTGAATTCTGTAGCATCGTAAGGTACATTCACATGGTGCATTGAATGATAGACAGAACATGGTCTTATCATGAAATAATAGCAAGACATTTTCAGATATTTAAATGAGAAATTATTAATTTAGTACCTTTTCTAATGAGTACCTTTGGCATATACATTTTTACCGTTCGAGTCAATCATGTTTCCCTGTAGCCCTTCAACAAATGCAGGCCAAATTATGAGATTTTGTTACCAAGGAAAATGAGTACAAGAATATAAATAGAAAAAACAAGAGAGAAAGAGAAAGTTATTACAGAGAGGGAGATTTCCTCACAAAGAAAAGGGAGGAGGATCCTTTGCATTCAAGAGAGGGAGACAGAGAAAGAGAGAGGAGACACCAGAGGTTGGTGTCTGATCCTTATATTGAATTTCAGAGGGGAAGGGGGATGAGTAAATTAGTAAAACAAGATAATTGTTCCCAAACAAACCAACCTCAAAGACAATCTTGTGCCGCACTGAGTTTGGGAATCTGAGTGAGAAGCACCTCACAGTGAGCATTGTGTAAACACATCACAGCCAAATCAGAGTATAAAATTAGAAGCATGAAGAGTAGAAGTTCAGGCAGAAGGAATTAGAACCACAGGGTCCCCTACGGCAGCTGTGTGAGATTGATCCACGATTTCCTAACTACCACATATTGAGGTCATATAAAATAGCAGATGGTATAGGTTGTAGATATTGCAAGGGGAACAACAAAGTGGGTCAAAGAGCCCATCTGGTTGAATACTACTGGGCCAGGTTATCTCTGTTCTGTGATTCCAATGGAGTTATAGTCAACTTCATGGGAATCTTCATGCTGAAGTAAAGCCTTACCAATACTTATAGCTCATCTATGACAAGAGAACAAGCCATGCCTTTCATCAGACTTGATTTAAATAAAGAAGACTACCAAGGACCAAGAGGATAGCAACAAAATTCACCTATTGATCTAAAGACACCTTTCCCATCCCTGGAAAACACTCCAGCTGTCTACTGTTCATTCCCACCCACACCATTCTCTGAAGGAAAAGAGGGAAGAAACTCTGAGGGTTGAATTATTTATCTAAGAAAGAGCGAGTTTACTTAAAAAAAAAAAAAAAACTATTAGAACTAGAAAGAGACCGGTATACCTTTGATTGACAAGTTTATAGTTTTTTCTAGATATGTATTAGAAGATTTCAACCACTTGTAGCAAATAGTTGGAAGACATAAATTATTTCATGATGTCTTCTTAATGTTAAAATATTGATCCAACTGTATTTTATAACACTTTCATATCTAAGGCTTTATTATTTGATCTCTGTTAAAAGTTTCACAAGAACATCTAAAACATTTAATATAGTAAGTCATTTTTGTTTACTATCAGCTTATGTGTAAATGGGCTAAGCACACATTTATAGAGTAATATATAAAAATGAAAGGTCTACCATCAAAAGGATAAGGAAGGAGTTGGCATGCTAGTGCCCATAGGTTGAATCTGGCCCACTGCTTGTTTTTTATGAATAGAATCTTATTGGAATGCAGTTGCGATCATTTACTTAAATATTGTCTATGACTTATTTTGCACTACAACGATGAAGTTGAGGAGTTGCAGCAGAGACCATATGGGCTGCAAAGCTCAGAATATTTGCTATCTGCCCCTTTACAGATAAAGTTTGTTGAGCCCCGGCATGAGGAGTCAGTCATTGCAGATATTTGGCATATTTTTACTTTTTTGCAATTGCAACAATCTGTCTCTGAAGCCTCTATCTGTTAAGGGACTTAAATTACAAATATGTTAAGATATTTTTAGAAGAGCACCGAGTATCTCCATAATTATGTAAAGGCTTAGGTTTAATTAGCTAACGAATGATTGTTTACTTTTTGGCTATTTTATAAAATAAATCCTGGATGACAGAAATCAGGTAACTTGAAACCATTGCAATAAGACAAGCTATAGAAAGAAGAAAATCATGTTTTCTTGTTTCCCCAAGTGTCCTAAAATAATGAAGTTCTTCTGTGCTTCTCTCCTAAGATGCATTCTGCTATTATTGAATACAGTAAGCAGTAGAACACTAATATCTACTAATACCCTAGATATTGCTTAAATTATCCACTTGGGTACATAGAGGAAAATTAAAAAGTAACCCAGTGAGCTTGTACATTTTTAAAATACAAGTAATATATTTAGTCCATCTTAATTGCAGAGTTATTCTAAAGGAGAGGCAGTAAAATCTTTAAAGTTCCAATTCCAATGTTTCTAAAAGATTAAAAAAAAAAAAAGTAAAGGGAGAAAGAGCAAATCTAGTTTGCACACTGAGCAGAGCTCCAGATATCAAAACTTACTGAAAATCAACAGAGCTTTCCATAGACACAGGCTGCAAGGATCTTAGAATCATGCTGGATTATTAAAACATTCTGATTTTATATCTTTCTTCATTTTTTCCAATTCTGACCTTTAGGTAAAGGGAGTCAAACAATCAGAACCAAATAAATAAGGCCAAGTCTTTCAAAATTAAAAATAGAGAACCCGAAAACCAGAAAAGAAAATATCAGAATATAATGTTTGAGACCAAAGGGAGCCACTAATTCCCACATTTGCTGTTTACTACTGTTCTTTTAATTCTCTTATGCAACAGCAAGGCAATCTCATTTAGAACCTCTGGTAGCATAATAGGAGTTCATGATATTTGCACTTGTGAGGTCTTAACCAAATTAATTTCAAGGTTCAAAATCTGCACACACAAAAAAAAACTCTAGCCTGAAGATTTTTGCAATGCAGGGCTCTTGAGATGAAAGTAAACTACAAACAAGTAAAGCAGATAATCCACAGCCATTTCCCACAGTTCAGGAAAGAGACATGATTGGAAGTAGTTAAAGTTTATGCTATTGCACTGCCATTAGATGATTTTCTGTTCTTTAGTGACTCAGTTGTGTGTGTCAGTCCAGATGCATTTAAGCAGTGAAATGAAGAGAAGAAATAAAATCTTGAGTTTTTTTTTTATAATGGTTAAAAATTATTTCAAACTCTTAGACCTAGAAAAATAAGCCCTAAAGTTTTATTTTTAAAAACTCCTTGAGATGCCTGCACTTACAAGATATATTCACAAGTTCATTCAATTAACACTGCAAGAACTATTTTTTTTTTTGTTCAAAAAGGATGCCAACTGTATGAATTTAATAAATGAAGAAGACCCAAATGATTCAAGTATGAAAAGGGCAGGAAAAATTGCAAAGGTTAGAGCAATATATTGAAAAGGTTGAAAGAGTCTGGAGCCAGCAGCTGAAAGGATGAGTTATTGATTCAAGTCCAGCTTCAGATGAATCCTTGGAGATTTGTTACAACGTGGAAGAAGATGCTCAGAATGAAATCAAGCACCAGTACTCAAGTGGCCCACAAAAGATTGGAGTTAATTATTTACTTGTTTCATTTCTCTTTTGTTTGGGAAAGAATTCCGCTTTCAACTTTCAGACTAGGATTTTTGAAGGTTATTAAGATTCAGAACTGATTATCACCATGCTGATCTATTTATATAAAAGAAACAAATCTCTATATTTTCCCTTCTGTACAAGGATTACTGGGGTTCTGTTTTTGTTTTTTTAATTTTTGGACAATCAAGAATATTTCCAAAATATTTGGTTCAGGCCATATGTAAGCCAGAGATCTGTTACTCTCAGAACAATTCTTCTAAAAATAAATTATTTATTTTTGGAAAAGAATACACTTCAGTCACCCACAAGCCCTGAACTGATTTCAGGACTCCTGTGTTACATTTGATTCTGCTGCCTCTAGGATGGCAATTTTTAGAGCTCTTTGGTGTTCTCCAAGATACAAAGTATATTTCTCCACTGAATTTCTTCCTAATCAAGACTTAAAGGTGAAAATGAATAACAGAAACATTAAAATGCGATCCAAAATTTCCATTGGCATTATCAGTGTTACAATCGCTTGGCGAACTATAGATACTTGTAAAAATTATCATGAAGACAAGTTGAAGTCCCATATCCTGGTTTAGTTGTCAACTCAAACTCTTACTAGCTACCTCATATCGATTTCTCTGTCTCAGTTTCCTAACCCACAAAATGGGATTGAAAGCAACACTTCCACGATAGGATTGTGGTGAGAACACATGGAGATGATGCTCAGGCTGGCATGCGGCACATTTAGCGATGCTCAGGAAATGATTAACCATTGCTGTTTTTCAAAATATATTACTCAGGAGTACCGTGCAGATGCAATGGGAGTGAAAAATAACACAGTATGTGCAAAAATCACACGTTCTACATTTTTATAATTACGTTCGTGAAAAGAGTAGTAAAACCCAAGCCAGAAAATTAATATAAATGCCAGTAAGTTGACATTTATATTATAATACCTATGTTTGGCATCTGGGTATAGGTTCCACTTGATTCAAGCAATCTTTTCATTCAAATATTTATTGGTTTTGAAATTTAATTAAGTTGACTTGTTCTAAGACTATACTATCATATCTTAGCACAGTGGAAGTTGACTGAAGTTTGATGAACAACCTTCATAAGTGCCCAAGGATGATAGTGAAAAAAATACCCCAGGGATCCCTGGGTGGCGCAGCGGTTTGGCACCTGCCTTTGGCCCAGGGCGCGATCCTGGAGACCCGGGATCGAATCCCACATCGGGTTCCCGGTGCATGGAGCCTGCTTCTCCCTCTGCCTGTGTCTCTGCCTTTCTTTCTCTCTGTGTGTGACTATCATAAAAAAAAAAAAAAAAAAAATACCCCAGTGGTGAAGTGAAGAGATAGGATCAGTTGTGCAAATATGGAAAGAAGCAAAAGAGAAGCAACAATCAGTACTTTTGTTTCAGTCAGCATCTTTGTGTACTGGGTATAGGTAAGGTTGATGTTCATGAGCTGGATGTCTTGCCCTGTATATATCCTTCATTCTCAGCATATGCCTACTTGATGAATACTGATAAAGCAGCCCCTGGTAAACAGTGTTTAGTGGTGTTCACAGCACACTAAGCACATAGAACCACTGGATGTATATAGGGGAAACAGGATGAATGTTTTAAGATGATTTACAACCTCTCCTGCTAATAATGTGCCTTTTATTTTAAAGTTCATAATGTATTGTCCATCCCATGATACCTATCAAAGTATTAGGCGCCAAATGTGGATTTGATGGAGTCATAAGAAATGAAGGAATTCAAAAAAAAAAAGAAGAAGAAAAAAAATGAAATGAAGGAATTCTAAGCATAGATGCAATGAAGTTTTTCCTTATCCTTCTATCACATACCATGCAGGGTGCTAATATGATCAGCTGGAATAATTTGACACTCATTTCAATATTTCAATATTGATTTCACCAATATTGATTTCCACCAATATTTCAATATTGATTTCAATAATTTGAAACTTACTAGGTTAAGTTTCCACTTTAGGAATTGTGAAAGGAGCCAGCAACTCCATCACAACATAAGGAGAGCTAGAATATCTCTTTTAATCAAACTGCAGTGGGATTAATACAATATTAAATATCAACATTTACAGAATGAGTGATATATATTTGAAAAGTCAATTATTTTCACTAATGTATTTTTCCAGATAACTTTTCAAAAAATAAAATTACAAGTTATCGGTATAATTTGATCTTTATAGCACTTGATACCAAAGAAACTTTGATAATTATCATGAAATACAAAGAAAACTAGATTTTACATTAATAGCAGGGTCACCTTCCTTGTTATATGAATAGTTGATCTACAGCAAATATTTTCATTACACACAGGTTCCCCCTCTGACACCTCAAAGCTATAGTATACTTTACTTGGGTGTAAATGAACTTCACTGTCAGCTTTAGCAAAAAAAAAAAAAAAAAAATTTAAACATAAATAAGAAAAATTGCATTCTATATATTCTTGTAATTTAGTAAATATGAAAATAATTCTTGGTGTGTGTGTGTATTTCTCTTTTATCTCTGACTCTATCTCTCTTAGTCTCTCTATGTTGTAAATATAGAGACCCATCTACTTCATTGGAGAGAAGATAAATCACTACATAAACTCATATTTTATTCTAGTTCCACCACTTACCAACCATCTGGTTTAAGTATTTTGGCCTCCTGGCCTCAATTTCCTCTTCTATAGCTATATGAATGGTCTATGTTGACAATTAACTAAAGTAGCATATATATAACCAATCCGTAATTCAATCTAAAATCCCTCATTTTTGCCAAAAGTTCATTGAAATTCACTGAAAATATGTCTTCCACGGTTCCAAAGGAAAACAAATATCATTGGCAAGAATTTAAATGCAGCAACCTACTAGATTAGAGAAATGCGATATATTTAAGATGTTGAATTTAGGCAGCATCTGAACCTTTAAAAACATTTCAATAAAAACAAGTATCTGTTCATGTCTTCTGCCCATTTCTTACTAGATTGTTGGTTTTTGGGGTGTTGATTTTGATCAGATATTTCCCCAAAGAAGACCTACACATGGCCAACAGGTACATGAAAAAATGCTCCACATCACTTGTCATCAGGGAAATACAAATCAAAACCACAATGAGATACCACTTTACACCAGTGAGAACAGCTGACATTAAAAAGACAGGAAACAACAAATGTTGGAGAGGATGTAGAGAAAGGGGGACCATATGATAATTGGAATATTAGCCATCAGAAGAGGTGAATACCTACCATGATATTGATATGGATAGAACTGGAGGGTATCATACTGAGTGAAATAAGCCAGAGAAAGACAATTATCACATAATTTCACTCATACGTGGAGTATAAGAAATAGTGAAGGGACCATAAGGGAAGGAGGGGAAACTTGAGTGGGGAAAAATTAGAGAGGAAGACAAACTATGAGAGATTCCCGACTCTGGAAAGCAAACAAAGGGTTGCAGAAGCGGAGGTGGGTGGGGGGATGGGGTAACTGGTGATGGGCATTCAGGAGGGCATATGATGTGATGAACCCTGACTGAGTGTTATACTATATGTTGGTAAATTGAATTTAAATTTAAAAAAATAAGGAAAAAAAACCTCAACAACAAAACTTTTTTTTTTTTTTTTTTTTTTTTTTTTTAGTTTAGCACTATTTATTAAGTGATCTCAGCTGTTGTAGCTGCTGTGTGTCAGCCTGTTCTTAAAACATAAAATGCTCTTCTAACTCCTCTTGTCCAGGACAGAAGGATCTTACAGGTAGCACACCAACAGAACAAACGACTCTGATGATGCCAGCTTCAATGATGGTCCCATCCAGAGAAGGAGAAGGTCATGGCATATCCAACCATGGCTTCCAGAGGTTTTGAAAAAGGAGCCTTTGGGGGCCCAGCCTGGCTGGCATTTTGATGCTGTTGGTGTGGGGTTTGTACTCCATAATGGTGTTGGGAAGGAGGTTAAGCACTTGCCGAAGCATATCCTGGATGTGGGCTATGGTTGCTTGGTCACTGGCAGTCTTATTCCATATTGAAATAATGTCCTCCTGAAACCAGACCACAGCCCCACAGATCTCCTCCCCAACCATGAACTGTTCCCCTAACATGGCCAGGATAAGATTCTCCCAGCAACGGGATGCCAAGCCCTTCCGCAGTTGAATAATCCACTTGCCACCATTTTTATTTGCATCATCCTCCCACATGGGCTTAATTCCTTTGAAGAGATGGAAGTCACTGTGGCCTGTCAGGTCCCGGGGATGTACCATGTGGCTATAAAACCTCCAGAACTGCTCCACAGAGGCAAAGGTGCCGATCTGTTTGATATTCTGTTCATAGCTCTGTGAGCTGGTGGGATGGCCGGGATTCTTCTGGAGTTCCAGAAAGTATAGTTGTTCTGCATGGGATGCTCTGCTGGGACAACACCCTTCCTCTTACTGCTGCCCTGACTTTTGTCTCATTCTGTTTTTTCCTTCTCACCATCTTTCTGTGTGCTATTTTCTTCATTCTGATCATGGTCCCCACTGTCATCATCTTTCAATGCATCGAACTTGTTGTTCATCCTCTCACCACCGCCGTCGCCACTGCCTCACAGAGTGACTTAATAACAAAACATTCTTGATCACACTCTGGTCTCCTGAACTCTTGCTTTCTCTCTACAGTAATTTTTTTTAATTGTCTAAACTTGTCTCCTCTCACCTTTTTTCCAAATCTCTTTTGTAGTAATGTACTTTTTCAAACGATATATAGACTGGAACAAAAATCAAAATAATAAAAACAATAAAACTTCCAAATATGTGGGGAAATAGTGAAATAAAATTGGCAAAATATTGATATTGTTGAAGCTGCATAACAAGTCCCTGCAAGCTTATTATACTATTCTTTTTATTTTTATATATGTTTGAAAATTTTCCATAACAAAATGTTCAAGGAGAAAAAGTGTCAAGAGGTGATGTCAATTAGATGGTAGAGTAGTAAGTCCTAGACCCTCCTTCGTGCCATAAACACACCAGTTCCACAGCAATTCATGGGAATATTTCCTTTCCGAGAAATTCAGAAGCTATTTGAAATGCTCCTGCATCCCAGGTGAATGTAAAACCAGAATCTCAAAAGCAGGTAGGAAGATTCTGGACAGCCACTTGCTAGAGTCCCTTCTCCAGGTGCAGCACCAATCAGGGAGAGACTCCCTATCTCCCAGCTCCACCCAGGGGAAGAAAGTGGTTGGCTTACAAGTCCAACACCCCAATCTTTGCCAGAAGACTCCACACAGGACTGGCTTCTGTCTTGCCACTCTTGGAGCTCTCATGGATCCAGCTGTTTAGCCAACTGAGGTGGCTGGGGCTGGTAGATGCCATAGATTATCCCTTCTGCTCAGTAAAGAGTGAGTGGATTAAAAAAATCCCAATCAGCTTCCTCTAGGAGAGAAAGAGTTGTTGCGGGTGTCTTGTGACCCAGTATCTTCAGGGCTGTGCAAAGAACTGGCATCAGATTTGCATCTTAGATATGGCATCTGAACTGGCATCTACAAAGCTGTTAGGCATGGCCTAGTCTAGCCATGTGGGAAGAACACAGGTGTTAGGCATGGCCTAGTCTAGCCATGTGGGAAGAACACAGGTGGGATTTTAGGGACAACATAAATGGGTGTTTTAGACAGGTAGATGCCATAGGATCCCAACCTATGGATGAGCACAAGTGAACAGATGAAACCACAGCTCCTGCTTCTTCCTTGGGAAGGAAAGAGCTCAGAGAAACCCTTAGAATCTTAGATTCTTAGAAACCCTTAGAATCTGTCAGAGCTGATTGGTGGAGATCTTCTGTACAGGCCAGACCATAATTGCTGACAGAGATGCCTGCTTGGTCTAAGGTACAGACACCAACACAGAAAGTCAAGGAAATTGAAGAGTCAGGTAAAGATGTTACAAATCAAGGAACAGAATCTGCAGAAACCAACCCTAATGAAACAGAGTTACATGATTAACCTGACAGGAATCTTGGCATTTTCCCAAAGAAGACATAGAGATGGCCAACGGACACCTGTGAGGTGTTCAACATCACTTACCATCAGGAAAAGGCAAATCCAAATCACAGTGAGAGATCATCTCACACCAGTTCTAGTCCAAGAAGGCAAGATAAGAGTATTCTAAAATCACCTTCTGACATGAACATACAGAATCTAGTCACAGAGCAATTCCCTCTGAAAGAAATCCAGAAACTACCTGAAGCAACAATTACACATCTGACAAATGAGGAAATACCCACCCACATCGAAATGGGTAGGAAAAACCGAGACGCTCACCAATAAACCTCACTGCCAGCACATGCCATATAATTGAAAGTGAACTCCCAACTCCAAGCTTCTCCCTGAGGAGTTTGGATCCCACATCTAGTGCCCCAAGTTTAAAAAAAACCCATCTGAGGAACAGGACCCCAAAACACCTAGCTCTGAATGTCAGCTGGTCTTGCATCTGGGAGACCCATAATATTACAGCAAACAAATTAACAGTTCTTAAAGGGCTCTCTGTGGCTGTAGCCCCAAAGCTCAGAGGTAGCAGGCAAAAAACACCCATTCCCCAGTGCTTTCCTGAACAGAATTTATTTGCATCCCTTAAAAAGTGCTGCCTGACTGGCAGGCTTCTCATATAGCAGACACTGAGAGGCTGGGTGTGATACTCCCCAGACACCAGGGAAGCCTGTGAACACCTTCCCTGCCCTCTTCATCTAGCCCATTCCAAGTCACCAGTATCTCCACAGAATGAGCTTATACACACACCTGATGCCTTAGCTTTTTTTTTTTTTTTTTAAGTTTTTATTTGTTTATTCATGAGAGAGAGAGGCAGAGACACAAGCAGAGGGAGAAGCAGGCCCCCTGCGGGGAGCCGGATGCGGAACTGGATCCTGGCACTCTGAGGTCTCAACCTGAGCCAAATGATGCCCCAGCTTTGTGGATATATACCCAGAAGCGGGATTGTTGAATCATTATGCTCAACGAAATAGGTCAATGACAGACAAATACTGAGGGATTCCATTTATATGAGGTATCTAAAATAATCAAATTTGTAGAACCTGAGAGGGGAATGGTGTCTGCTCAGGGCTGAGAGGAGGGGGAAATAGGAAGTTGCTGTTCAAAGTATATAAAGTTTCAGTTACATGAGTAAATTCTAGAACTCTGTGTACAACGTTGTAACTATACTTAGCAATAATGTATGTGCACTTAAAATTTTGCCAAAGGGGGACCCCTGGGTGGCTCAGTACATTGAGCGACTGACTTGACTGACTTTTGGTTTCGACTCAGTACAAGATATCATGGGTTTTGAGGTAGAGCCCGGCATCCCACTTGGTGCCCAGCAGGGAGTATGCCTGAAGATTCTCTCCCTCTGCCCTTCTCCCTACTCATGTGGGGGACACACACAGGCTCTCGCTCAATAAATAAATCTTTTTTAAAAAATTTCTAAAAGGATAGGGGCAGCTGGCTGGCTCAGTCAGAAGAGCATGCAACTCTTGAACCCGGTGTCATGAGTTCGAGCCCTACATTGGGTGTAGAGATTATTTAAAAACTTAAAAAAAAAAAAGGAAAAGAAATGTGACTAAAGAAATAACAGCCAATTATTTAAGACATTTTTTCGTTCAGGTTTTTATTTATCCTGCAAGTACCATCTGGGGGGCTAACGTTCAGTGTGACTTATAGTCTGGAGAAGAGAGGGGGCATGGGAATGGATTTCAGGGTCAATCATGGAGGATGAGTCCTGGAAAAGACCCTAGACTTTCCACTGGAACCATGAAGTAACCTACTCTGAGATTAAGTGTATAAACCTCAAAGCTTCTCAATTCCTGATTGGATTAATGTGATTTGAACTGCTGGCTCACTTCACTTAACTGACTGCTCTAATGCATTATTTTTTTCCTGGCATAAAAACAAACTATTTCCAAGTCACAACTTATTTCTGGTATTGTGGTTGGTTGTGTATTTCAATAGCCAATCTCAGGAAATATCTCAAATTTTAACATGTTAGACTATAAACAAAAACTAAAGGAGACATATGTGTACAATCTTGTGATTACATTTAGTTTTCATAGTAAACTTGATAGAAAAATGTACAAAACTGTTAGAATTCCAATATTTAAAGTGCACTCTTGATAACTACACTGTGATATTCAGTGCTCATGGTGGTGTATTTTGTTTTGACATTTTTTATTTTGGTGAGATTATTTCATCTTTCTTGTTCAAGGCAAATTTAGCATTAACACTTATTCAACTTAATGAATTTATTTTTGCGTGTTTTAATTAATTTATTTGAGAGAGAGAGAAAGTGGAACAGGGAAGGGGCACAGGGAGAGGGAGAGAGAGAATCTCCAGCAGATTCCCCACTGAGCCAGGAGCCTGCCGTGAGTCTCCATCCCACAACCTTGAGCCAAAATCAAGACTTGGATGCTCATCCAACTCAGCCACCCAGGTGCCCCTCAACTTATTTTAAATCTATTGCCTGAACTGACACAGGAAATTTAATCAAGTCAAATTTGGTTTGTTGAATTGAATGCATGTGTACTTTCACATAAATGTTATCAAGTGACATGCATCTCTGGAGGGCTCCATTTATAATCAACATGTGTTCAGCTCCAATGGAGAAAGCTGATGGCACTCTAAAAGCATAACTGTACTAGTTTCCTGGCTCTGTCACCATTCATTTGTGCAAATTTGAACAAGTAAATTAAGATCTACAAGCCTCAGGCAGCACCTGGGTGGCTAGTCGGTTGAGCATCAGACTTATTTCAGCTTAGATCATGATCTCAGGGTTGTGGGATGGAGAGCAATCTCAAGCTCCGCACTCAGTGCCAGGTCTGATTATCTTTTTCCCCCTGCCCTTCTCCCACCTGGCACATGCTCTCTCTCTAAAATAAGTAAATAAATAAATAAACAAACAAACAAACAAAATCTTTTAAAAAATATCTGTAAGCCTCAGTTCCATCTTCTATAAAATGATAAGATGCATTCCTACCTATTATAAGTGTTGTGGGAACTTTGTGTGTGTATATGTGTAAATATCTGCCACAATAAAGATAATGGACTAGACAAGAAGTGTTAGCCAAGATTAATGTACACTGATGAAGAAAACACAAGATTTGGTCTCTGCTCACAAAGTTCAAACAATCATACAGGGAAGGTACAGTGGGCTGAAAGATGGCCCTCCAAATGATATATCCATGTCAAATTCCTGGAACCTGTGCATTTTACCTTATTTCGAAAAAGAATAATTTGTAGATGCAATTAGTTTAAGGCCTGGAGATAAGGAGATCATCCTGAATTATTCCTGTGGGCCTTTAATACTATGAGAGTCTTTATAAACACAGCAGAGGGATATTTGAGGTAGAGAAGAAAACACAGAAGTGGCAGAGGCAGGATGACCACGAGACAACCAATGGGGCGCAATGGAGACACGAGCCAAGAAATGCCTGCAGCTAACAGAAGCTTGAATTGGCAAGAAATTCTTCCACAGAGCCTCCGGAGGGGCTATGACCCAGCTGATACCTTGAATTAAGACAGCTGGCCTCTAGAATGGTAAGACAATAAATTTCAGTTGTTTTGAGCCACCCAGTTTGTGGTAATTTGTTATGGCAGCTCTAGGAAACTAATACAGGAGATGAGAGAAGGCTACATTTCTAGTGGCAATTTATCAAAGAATACCCATTATAGTAAGTTATATCCTTATTTTCTTGCTTCAAATTGCAAAATAGTTTCACCCTTTAAAATTTCACAAATTAAGTCATTTATTCATGCATTTAGATGGTAATTACTTGGTTCTGATTATATGACAGATCAGTTCTAGGGGAACAGATATGAATTATTATGATCCTGAAAGAGCTTATAAAATAGCAAAGGGCATTTTCATGGAATAAAATTAAATGCAATACACAAACCATACCTAGGCCACTTGTAGACTTTGAAGTAGCAATAAATAATTGGGAAGTTAATTTCAAACACATAAAGTTGATTATTTTACTACAGTAATTGAATTCCTCATGTGTATATACAGACATACACATACATATGTCTGTGTCTTTTCAATAATAAATTTTTCAAAAATAAATGCTAAAAGTGCACCTGTCAGCATTTTTAAAAAGATTTTATTTATTTGTTCATGAGAGAGCAGAGATAGGCAGAGACACAGGCAGAGAGAGAAGCCGGTTTCATGCAGGGAGTCCGATGTGGAACTCAATCCTGGGACTCCAGGATCACACCCTAGGCCAAAGGCAGGCACTCAACCGCTGAGCCACCCAGGCATCCACTTGTCAGCATTTCTTTCTTTCTTTTTTTTTTTTTTTTTAATTTTTACTTATTTATGATAGTCAGAGAGAGAGTGAGAGAGGCAGAGACACAGGCAGATGGAGAAGCAGGCTCCATGCACCGGAAGCCCAACGTGGGATTCGATCCCAGGTCTCCAGGATCGTGCCCTGGGCCAAAGGCAGGCGCCAAACTGCTGCGCCACCCAGGGATCCCAGCATTTCTAATTTAAATTCCTTCTTGCTCTAGCACAAATGGGTGCTATGTGATTTTTGGAGAATTTAAGTGAAAATTAATTTTCATTAAGGGAATTGGGAAGTTCAATCCTCTTGGTATAAATCTCATTTGGTTCTATTTTTTATTCTCAGAAAGTGAAATGAAAAAAAGGTGAGAGCAAAAACAAAAATTAAGAATTATTTAGTTCAATATTCAATAAGGTGATTATTAGGCAGGATTCATTTTAATTTTTAACAAGGACCAGTTGCAAATAACATTAACAATAAATGAAGAATGGCCGTTTCAGGTATAAATCGGAAGTGGTAATGGATGCAATTTCAAGCAAGAAGCTATTTGGACAATTATCAAGTCACATTACAGAGGTAATAATACAACTTTCACACTAAGGTGGTGACAAGAGAGATGTTCAGAAAACATATCTTTAAAATGGCCATTACAGCTTGGTCTGTGTCCAGAAAATATGATTATTCTTGCACATAAATGAACAAATGGTCCATTTTCAAATAGAGACAACATTTAGGGCAATGAATAGCATCTGGGCAGAAAAGATGGAAGTGAAGGATTATATACACACATTTACAATTCAACATGAGCAAACATAATTTATTATAATGAAGTTTTACTTGAAAAAATAATCAAAAATGACTGCAATAGTTGCAGGAGATATTAGAAGCATGGATTCATAAGACAAATGGACATTTAAAAAACTATAGTAAAATATTCAATGCTCTGATTATAAATAAAGAAAATTCAAAATGTAAGATGTGAAATACTGAACAATGGCTAATTTCCTACCCAGTCTAGTGTACTTTATAAAAACTAGTGTGGGACTCAGCCTCCAAGGAAGTTGCCAATGATCACACAAATCAACAACCAAAAAACAAAGGATTATGCCAGGATGACAATTTATTGCCCTAGCCATTAGTTCTAATCTAATACTTTTACCACAAATCAGAGTAATTTATTCTATATCATGATCCAGTCCATATACACACACCTTTGAGAAAGTATCACTAAACAATTCCTAACCTTACTACATGTGATGTTCTCTGATATTTTTTATTCAGGCGCCCCCACCTCTTTAGCATTCTTGCCACATACATGGGAAATATCACTAACTGATCACTTCACTCTTATCAGTAGGACTGGGCATCCCTTCAAAATCCTTCATGGGATAGCCCTTCAGACAGCAAGGGTTATTAAGAGCCACCAGCACAGCAATCACTTGGAAGTCCCTGAAATTTAATTCTTTGGGAGGTCTCTAAAATAAGACATTCATTAGAATCCTAGAGAGGTATTTTCATTACAGTTAAAAGTTTAAGCTTCTAATCAGAGTGGTCTGCATGGTAGTGAAATAGGAAGCCCCAGACTATTTTTCCCCCACAGAAACAACTTAACAATAACAATTGCCTTCATGAGAAACCCAGAAACCCATTAGGAAGTTCTTATACCTCAGATGAGACATCAACAAGAGGAACAATATTGAGTCCAGTACGAAAATGTGTGGCCTTTACTCTCCATAGACCCTCTCCACAGGGCAGCACTATAACATTGGGAAAAACTTCAGTTCCCAGCTTCTGACTGGGGAGGAAAAGAAAAGAGTGAAACATATAGCCAACATTCACTCTTCTGACTTCCCCAGAGGCTGCCTAAAAGACTAGTTTGTCTTGCCTGAATCTAAATGTGACAGGAATGTGAAACAGGTTGGGGACCTCTGAGAAAGAAGAGAGACCAGATGAAACAGTGCAAAAAAAAAAAAAAAAAAAAAAAAAAAAAAGAAGAAGAAGAAGAAGAAGAAGAAGAAGATCGAAGCCTCACACTTCCGGCTTTCAAAACATATGACAAAGTTAACAGGCACCAAGATGGTGTGCTACTGGCATAAAGACAGACATACAACCACTGGAACAGAATTGAGTTCAGAATAGTTTGAGATACTATTTTACTTGGGGCACCTGGGTGGCTTAGTTAAGTGTCTGCCTTCAGCTCAGGTCATAATCCCAGGATCCTGGCATCAAGCCCCACATTCAGCTCCCTGTTCAGTGGGAAGTCTCCTACTCCCTCTTACTCTGACCCCACACGTGCTCTCTCTCACTCACTCTCTCTGTATCTCTCAAATAAATTAATAAAATATTAACAACAAACCCATAATGAGCTATCACTCCATTCTCATTAAGATGCTCACTATCGAAAGAGACAATAACAAAAGTTGGCAAAGATGTAGAAAAATTGGGACTCTTGTGCACTAATACTGATAATGTAAAATGGTGCAGCCACTATGAAAAAAGTTGAGGCTCCTCAGAAAATTAAAACTAGAATTACCATATAAACCAATAACCCTGGGGCACCTGGGTGGCTCAGCGGTTGAGCATCTGCCTTTGGCTCAGGTCATGATCGCAGGGTCCTGGAATCAAATCCCAAATCAGGCTCCCCAGAGGAAGCCTGCTTCTCCCTCTGCCTATGTCTCTTCCTCTCTCTCTCTCTCTCTTTCATGAGTAAATAAAATCTTAAAAAAAAATAAACCAACAATCCTATTTCTGGACATATATCCAAAAGAATTTGAAAGAGGATCTCAAAGGGATAGTTGCACACCCATTTCATTCTACCATTATTCACAATGGCAAAGAGGTGGAAGCAGCCATATGTCCATCCAGAGATGGATGAATGAATAATGTGGTATATGCAGACAATGGAATTTTATGCAGCCTTGAAAAAGATGAAAATCCTGTCCTATGCTACATGAGTAAGCCACAAGGACATTATTACTGAGTGAAATAAGCCAGTCACAAAAGGATATATACCGTTATGACTCCACTCATAGAAGTACCTAAAGTAGTCAAAATCATGGAAACTAAATAGAAAGGTACATTGCCAAGGGCTAGAGGAAGAGAATAGTTAATAAATGTAGAGTTTCAGTTTCATAAGATGAAAAATTCTAGAGTTGTGTTGCACAACAATGTAAATATACTTAACACTACTGAACTGTGTACTTGAAAATGGTTAAGATAGTTGTTAGGAATTTGTCAAACTAACAATTATGTGGAGCACAGGGTGCCAGATGGTGAGCTTGTGGTTCAACAACGGACTACAAGAATTGAAAGAGATCTTTATTACTCACAGGTCCTGCAGGAACTAACTGGCACACTCAAAAGGCTACACAAGGTAGTCCAGGCAGACTGCCAACAGAGATAACACTGGAAGTGAATGGGGCACAGGCCTGAAATATGGGTTCTTGGGTGTAGAGCTTTGAGGTTTCCCAACTAAGCCTGAATTGGCCAACTCAAACCAAAGAACGGTGTTTTGGTAAGCCCCACGGGAATCTTATACATGGGGCACATAAGAGGAAGACACTTGATCACAAGGACTGTTGGGAAAGTCTTATTAAGAACCTCCATTTCCTCAAACTCTGCCAGCAGTTATCTAGGGCATGCACTTGCACGAGGGGCTATTGGCTATTGGCAGTTCGGCCAAAGAGAATGGACGCTGCTTGGCCAAAGAGAATGGACGCTGAGAAAGCAAAGGCATGGAGTAACTTAGCTAACTGCTCAACAATGGCAATTATAATGTTGTGTTGTTTATCACACACACACACACACACACACACACAAACCAAAACCCACTTTGAACTTTTAATTAAGTAAAATGAATCTCTACAAAGTTAAAGAAATGTCAGACAGGGGCACCTAGCTGGCTCAGTCGAAAAGCATGTGAAACTTGATCTTGGGGTTGTGAGTTCAAGCCCCACATTGGGATTACTTAAATAAAACTTTTTTAAAAAACCTTATTTAAAAAAAAAACAAAAAACAAAAAACAAAAAAAAGGGATCCCTGGGTGGTGCAGCGGTTTGGCGCCTGCCTTTGGCCCAGGGCGTGATCCTGGAGACCCGGGATCGAATCCCACATCGGGCTTCTGGTGCATGGAGCCTGCTTCTCCCCCTGCCTATGTCTCTGCCTCTCTCTCTTTCTCTCTCTGTGACTATCATAAATAAATAAAAATTAAAAAAAAAAAATAAAAATAAAAAACCTTGCAAAGTAAATAACTCAAACATACTTGTAAGAATAATTTCTAAATTATATAGTTTCAATATAATCTTCTTCCAAGTTTAAATATGAGTATCTAAATCATCTCTCTCTCTCTTTTTTTTTTTTTTTTTTTGCAGAGCCCAACACAGGGCTTGATCTCATAGCCCTGAGATATCGACCTGAGCCTAAATCAAGAGTCGGACACTTAACTGACTAAGCCACCCAGAGGCCCCTCAAAATCATATATTTAGACTGTTTTTATATGAATAACTTCTATAATAAATATCCATCTGCCAAAATATTGTTACTTCAAAACTAATTACAATATTAGTTTCTTAACAGTATTTTTAATGCTAGCAAAATAATCCTTTTTAAAAAAAATATTAAATTCAGGGCACCTGGTGGCTCAGTGATTGAGTATTTGCCTTCCACTCAGGGTGGAGCCTGCTCCTCCCACTGCCTATGTCTCTGCCTTTCTCTGTGTGTCTCACATGAATAAATAAACAAAAATCTTTTAAAAAATTAGACTCATTAAGTAAATAAACATTTTGTTATTGTTTTATGAGATGGCCAAAAATCGGTAAATTCATTCTCAGACCATCTCCCTTATGTTAACTATATCATTCCAGAAATGCCTAAGTATTTTGAGCAAACAACGTGCAAGATAAAATTTACAAACAAAAATCGTGTGTGAAAAGTTTATCTTGTCTAAGGTATCCTTCCCCAATTCTATTTTATGACAAATGGCTCTAATACAGGAAATACAAATATGAAACCTTTTGAATTTCTGTGACTAGTTTATATATAGTATGTTTGAGTATTTGGCTAGTATATGGCTCACCTATGGATCATTCCTCCACTTTTGTGGATGGACTTTTTAATTCATGTTTATTGTTATTTATGTCAACTTTTTCCCGAAACACAAGTAAAATAATGACTGCACACAGTGACACCACAAAGTGTCTTTCATTTTCACATGGAGTCTTTTTGGTTCAATGAGAGAGAACATTCCTTTATAAGCTGTCCAACATGTTCCTCTTGCTTATAACAAAGAATAGCTTAACCAGCAAAGTATTCCAACAGTCTATGTGGAAGAATTTCTGCCTATTTAAAGAAATTGCTTCCATCTCTCATAATATTTTGTGAAAAGACTGTACCATGTATATTTAATCTTGTGGAATAGGAGTACAGATTTTAAAATAAGGATATTTTTAAAATAAGGACATTGAAAAAATGCTGAAATTTAGAAAACTGAAAAAAATTAAGTTTGAGATACTATTTTAAAATATGAACAAACAGGGGCTCCTGGGTGGGTAAGTGCTTGAGCATCTGCCTTTGGCTTGGGTCATGATCCCAGGGCTCTGGGATGGAGTCCCATATCAGCCTCCCCACAGGAAGCCTGCTTCTCCCTCTGCCTATGTCTCCACCTCTCTCAGTGTCTCTCATGAATGGATGAATAAAATCTTAAAAAAAAAAAATACATAAACAAACAGATATATTGAATTTTACAAGCTACAGAAGAAATTTTAAGACCTATACATTTTCAAACAAATGTAAGGTATTTGTGACAAATATAAAATTTTTATGTTCATCACCTTCTTATAATAGGAGAAAGATTTGTGAGGTAGCAGACTCCAGACACATATTAAATTACTCAGCTGCAATTCCAGGGAACGGTTTAGGAATTTGTGTGTTAGTATACTTTTTAGAAAAAAGAAAATTCATTTTCATGCAGAGAACTTTCGAGAAAATGATGTAATTTTAGTTCTTTCATATTGGGATTATGACACACACAACTCCAACTAGTTAATGATTTTATGTTTTCCAAATACCAGAAACACTGGTTTCTGGGCTCGCAGGGCTAGATGTAGGTACTATGTGGAGTTTTATTCCTCCTTTTTCTAGAACAAGTTTTACCAATTAGAAGTAAAATTTTACTTCCCGTTGGAACAGTAGAATTAGGACATGTTTTAACTGAGCTTCATGTTGCCTCTGTTCAGATAATGAAGTCTTCCTTTTAACTTTTTTAAAAAGATTTATTTATTTTAGAGAGTGAGCGCGCGCAAGCACAGGGTGGAGGTGCAGATGGAGAACATGTCTCAAGCAGGCTCTGTGCTGAGTGCAGAGCCCAACATGGCTTGATTCCACAACCCGAGATCACGGCGTGAGCCAAAACCAAGAGTCAAAACCAAGACTCGGTTGCTCAGTTGACTGTGACACCGGGGAGCCCCTGAAGTCTTCCTTTTAAAAGTTGGCCAAGAGTATATATCATATAAATCAGGAATGATACAGAAAATGAATCATCAGTAACACAAAATAAAGGAAGTTCTAAAAACTAAAGCAAAAGTTTGGAGACAAATGAAGGAATTAACCTGCACAGGAATCTCTTCATATACTAGACATGGACGTTAATCAGATATATTTGAAATAAGTCTCTTTAGCCTTCATTTAGAGATCTGATAGAAAGATATGATATAGACTTTCATATAATAACCACATAATTTAACTTCTTAAACTACCCCTCTCTCCAATTTTTACATAGCATATGTGCAATTTAACCAATCTTCCATTCACCAAGTTCATTCTCCAGGGGAAAATATCCTTTAAGTCCTTTAAGACACTGATCATGACAATCTATAGTGTGAAATTTGGTGAATTCTTTTCGAGCTCTACTTGACTGTAGACATTCTAAGTCCTTTAGTTAACCTTAAGTATTCATGACTTTTTTAATGAATTTGCTTATGGTGATTTATATATGGGTAACCATGGTTTCATATATTATTCATTTGTTGAGTACATTCAAACATTCACACTTGACATCCCTAAGATCATATCATACACATTTTTGTCATGGAAACCCAATTTATTTTTTGCTTGTTTTTAGTTATTAATCTTCTCCATACCAAAAATAAAAATTCATACCTTAACAGAGTACTCTTATTTTTTAAAAGATTTTATTTATTTATTCATGAGAGACACAGAGAGAGAGGCAGAGACATAGGCAGAGAGAGAAGCAGACTCCCTGCAGGGACTCGATCCCAGGACCTGAGATCACAACCTGAGCCAAAGGCAGATGCTCAATCTCTGAGCCACCCAGGTGCCCCAACAGAGTACTCTTAATTCTCTTTTTTACAGAGTGTTTTTAGTTCCATACCATAAGCAATGATAAAACCTAATATATACTTCCTGTCTTTTTTCTCTCCTTCACTACACAATTTGTCAACACTAGAATACTTTCTAATTAAACTTTTGAGAAATTGTAGATTGGCATGAAGTTATAGAAACAGATCTAGATAATCTTTTACCAGTTTTTCCTCAATAGTAACATCTTGCAAAACTATAATGCATTTTTATAACCAGGCATTTACACTAATATAATATTCAATAAGCTTATTATTCAGATTTCCTTTTTGCTTGCAGGTGTGTGTGTTGCCATTTCAAAAAGAAACCCACATCCTTCCCGCCCCCAACCTCACCATCCTTGACCCCTGGCAGCTTAATCAGTTCTTTATTTCTAAAATTCTTTATTTTCAAAAATGTTAGATAAGTGTAATTATGTAGTATGTAACCTGTTGGAATTGGCTTTATATACTCAGCATAAGTCCCTTAATATTCATCCATTTTGTTGCTTGTATAAATAGCTCATTATTTTATTCCTGAGTAGTAATAAAATGGTATGGATTTATCATAATTTGTTTACCCATTCACCAGCCAAGGACACTGGATTGTTTCCACCTTTAGGCAATTACAAATAAAGCTGCTATGAACATTCATGTACAAGTATTTGTGTGTTTATACATTTCAGCTATTAAAGATAAGTGCCAAAGGGTACAATTACTAGACTCTGTGATAATTGCATTTTTAGTTTTTAAGAAATTACCAAACTTTTTCAGAAAGGTTTAATAATATTTTGCATTCCTACCAGCAATGTATGAGTGGTTTGGTTTTTTCACATCATCACCAGCATCAGGTGCTGACACAATTTATCTTTTATTTTAGTGATTTTAGTTCTTGTAGATGTAGAGTGAGATCTCATTATGGCTTTAATTTGCACGTCCCTAATGGATAACAGGTTAAATATATTTCCATGTGCTTATTTACCATTTGTAGATCTCATTCAGTGAAATATCTGTTCAAATTTTTCAGATTTTTGACTGTTTTCTAATTGTATTGTCTGCTTTTTCACTGTTAACTTTCAAGATTTATTTATATATTCCAGATATGTGGTTTATTATTATTTTCTCCAAGTCTTTTTTTTTTTTAAGATTTTATTTACTTATTCATGAGAGACAGAGAGACAGAAGGGCAGGCTCCATGCAGGGAGCTTGATGTGGGACTCGATCCCGGGACTCCAGGATCACGTCCTGGCCCGAAGCAGACACTTAACTGCTGAGCCACCCAGGTATCCCTTCTCCCAGTCTTTTTATACACTCAACAGGGTCTTTCTCAGAACAACTTTTAAAATTTTGATGAGGTGCAATTTATCAAATCATGCTTTTTGTGTCAGATCTAGAACTCTGTCTACACACAGGTCCTGAAGATTTTATTCCTTTTTTTTTTCTGTTTTGTTTTGTTTTTTAATCAAGAATTTTATCATTTGGGGTTTAACATTAAAGTTGGTGATCTGTTGATTTAATTTTTGTGGAAATTGTAACACCTAGGTAGAGATACTCTTCTTTTTGTTTATGAATTTCCAATTGCCCCAAGCATCATTTTTTTTTAAAAAGTAGCTTTCTTCCATTAAATTGGCTTCGCGCCTTTGTCAAAAATCATTTGAGCACATTTGTACAATCATTTATTAATGTTTATATTTGTCTTATAATCCAATCCGTGACAAGATCTATAGTAAACTCATCATGGAACTTTAAGTCCCCAGATGTTAGAGCATCTTGGTAAACACCTTGGGCTTTCCAAAGATGCACTGTAAGTAAAGTATAAAACTATGTGCACACAGGTTCATAGAGAGCAGCCTACCGGAGTGCCTACTGGAACAAGAGCTAGTATGTTTCCCATGAAGACAAGGGAATGAGTTCCCTATTAGATATTATTCAATCAGGGGCACGTGGGTGGCTCAGTGGTTGAGCATCTGCCTTTGGCTCAGGTGGTGATCCCAGGGTCCTGGGATCAAGTTCCACATCAGGCTCCCCCTCTCGCAAGCCTGCTTCTCCCTCTGCCTGTGTCTCCGCCTTTCTCTGTGTGTCTCTCATGAATAAACAAATAAAATCTTAAAAATAAACAACAACAGGAACTCCTGGGTGGCTCACTGGTTGAGCATCTGCCTTTGGCTCAGGTAGTGATCCCAGGGTCTTGGGATCAAGTCCCACATTGGGCTCCCCGCAGGGACCCTGCTTCTCTCTCTGCCTGTGTCTCTGCCTCTCAATTTGTGTCTCTCATAAATAAAATCTTAAAAAAAAAGAAAGAAAACTGTTCTCTACAATTAAGATAAAAACAGTAAGCAGCAGTATCTACACCCCAAATGGTGCCGATGTTAGAACTTGAAGGAAAAGTATTTTTGGAAATATTCTCAATGAACTAATAAGACAGAAAGTTTGTAAAGGTTGGGACAGGCAAAGGAAATGACACTTATATAAGGTTATTAAATTTAAGAAGTAATTTGTCCAATGACAATTGTTAAGTGGGGATTGGTAAGAGATGCAATAATGACTAAATAGTGAAAAATTGAAATGCTCCCTAAGATTAGAAATAAAATAAGAATACCCAAACCCAACATTTCTATTCAGTTTTATAGCTGAGGTCCTACTCAATACAATAGGACAAAAAAGAATGATAGAGGTACGCCTGTGTGGCTCAATTGGTTAAGCATCTGGTCAGGTCATCATATCATGGGTGGTGAGATCAAGCCTGTAGTCCCGCTCCATGCTCTGCAGGGAGCCAGCTTCAGAATTCTCTCTCTCTCTCTCAGAAAAATAAATCTTAGAATAAAAGAAAGAGACAGAGAGGGAGGGAGGGAGGAAAGAAGGAAGGGAGGAAGAAAAGCCTTAAAGATTGAAAAAAGAACAAAAACTTTTCTTACATATTAATGCCATGATTGCCTTAAAGATCCTAAGAAATCTATAAGAGAAATGCTAGAAAATATAAGTGAATTTAGCAACATCACTAGCTAAGTAGAAGGTCAATGTATAAAAATCCATTCCCCCCCCCAAAAAAAAATCCATTCCATTCCTATATTTTAGCAACAAAGAGCTTAAAATGAAATTAAAAATGCTCTTCATGGGCAGCCTGGTTGGCTCAGTGGTTTGGCACCTGCCTTCGGCCCAGGGCGTGATCCTGGAGACCCGGGATTGAGGCCCACATCGGGCTCCCTGCATGGAGCCTGCTTCTCTGCCTGTGGCTCTGCCTCTCTCTCTCTCTCTCTCTCTCTCTGTCCCATGAATAAATAAATAAAATATTTTTTAAAATGCTCTTCATAATGGTCTCTAAAATTCTAAAACACTTGTAAAGAATTATAAAAAATATGCAATGTCTCTAAACTCAAAATTGCTGAGAGATTGCTGAGAGAAATCTAAGATGTATGGAGATTGAAAAATACACCATGTTCTGAGAGTGGGAGATAATATTCTTAAGATGCTTATTCTCCCCATTTGATGTATATATTCAAAGTATCCCAGTTACATTATCAACAAATATTATTTTGTGGAAATTGATAAGCTGAAACTAAAACTTATATTAAAATGAAAAATATCCAAACAATTTTAAAACAACTAAGTAGCTGGAGAAGTTACACTATCTGACTGTGGTATATTAATTGAGAAAATGCAGTTACATGTACAAATTAATGGCATACCAGAAGCTATAGAATTAGACATATTTACAGCCAATTGATTTTTGACAAAGATCAAACATAATTTAACTGAGAAAAGGCAGTCCTTCTGGACACATATTAGAATAGCTGTGATAGAGAAAGACATAGCCATGGCCAACATGCATATGAGAAAGTGCTCTGCATCACTTGCCATCAGGGAAATACAAATCAAAACCACAATGAGATACCACCTCACACCAGTGAGAATGGGGAAAATTAACAAGGCAGGAAACAACAAGTGTTGGAGAGGATGCGGAGAAAAGGGAACCCTCTTACACTGTTGGTGGGAATGTGAACTGGTGCAGCCACTCTGGAAAACTGTGCGGAGGTTCCTCAAAGAGTTAAAAATAGACCTGCCCTACGACCCAGGAATTGCACTGTTGGGGATTTACCCCAAAGATACAGATGCAATGAAACGCAGGGACACCTGCACCCCGATGTTTCTAGCAGCAATGTCCACAATAGCCAAGCTGTGGAAGGAGCCTCGGTGTCCATTGAAAGATGAATGGATAAAGAAGATGTGGTTTATGTATACAATGGAATATTCCTCAGCCATTAGAAATGACAAATACCCACCATTTGCTTCAACGTGGATGGAACTGGAGGGTATTATGCTGAGGGAAGTAAGTCAATCGGAGAAGGACAAACATTATATGTTCTCATTCATTTGGGGAATATAAATAATAGTGAAAGGGAAAATAAGGGAAGGGAGAAGAAATGTGTGGGAAATATCAGAAAGGGAGACAGAACGTAAAGACTCCTAACTGTGGGAAACGAACTAGGGGTGGTAGAAGGGGAGGAGGGTGGGGGGTGGGAGTGAATGGGTGACGGGCACTGGGGGTTATTCTGTATGTTGGTAAATTGAACACCAATAAAAATAAATTTAAAAAAAAAAAGAATAGCTGTGATATAAATAAGCATGCAAAACCAACAACACAAAAACCTCAATAACTAACTTAAACCACACACACAAAGCCAACATGGATTATAGACAAATGAAAAAGCTAAAATTATAGAATACCTAAATGAAATCAGGAGAATACTTTCCTGGCCCTCCAGGTGGCAAAGATTTCTTTGAAAGGACCCCAAAAGCATTAACAATAAAATAATTATATCAAAAATTGGCCTTCATCAAAATTGATAAAGTGGACTTTTACTAACCTTAAAAACATTTACTCTTTGAGAAGCATAATTAAGAAAACAAAAGTACATGCATAACATGTGAGAAAGCATTCACAATTTATGCAGTTTACAACGATAAACATACATGCAGATTACAAAAAGGATGTGTAGCTGTCATTTCTCACTTGATATTCACAAGGGAAATTTTTGTCTTTGTTAGGATCAAGATAAGAAAGTGTCTGGGCCCAACATTTCCACTGCAATGTGTATACTTAGAAAAACTCTTGAAGAACATATAAGAGCCAGAAAGTGGAAACAATCCAAATGTGCAGCAACAGTAGAGTGGATAAACAAACATCATATTCTTAAAAGTGATTATTATACTGCACTGAAAATCAAAAAACTACAGCTGCGTATAATAACATGGTTGAGTCTTGACAACATAGTGCTGATATAAAGATTCCAATTAAATGAATTAAGAAAACATACACTAGTAAACTATACTACTTAGATATATATCATTTGGTTCTAAAATTATCTGAAAAGTAGGTATCTGGTTAACATAAAAGGCAGAATCAAGGTGATAGGGGTTTATGCATGAGAAAGACACCTGGGTAATGTTCTACTTCTTAGGGTCATGGTTAAATTACACATTTCTGTTTCAGGTATGTTTTTTGTTTTTTTCAGGTATGTTCTGTTTCAGGTAAAGTTTATCTTTAACTATTTTGAAAAAAATTAAGAGTCTAGGATTTTCCTAGCCAGACAAATTTGACTCTTCCTCTTTAACACTCCCATTGCACTCCAGTTGTACAAGTAATACATGTAGCTTTTGCTATGATTTAGTCTTGTCATTATTTTGCATTTCTGTTTTCCTCCATGTATTTTGAGCACTAGTGAAAAGGGCTGAGGTCTCTTGTTTCTCTGCATTGTAAAGAGTTAAATACAAGAATTTTTTATTGAAGTGAGCCAAATCAATAAAAGTAAGAAAAATAGATGAAGCTGTACCTGTGCTGTTTTCTCATTTTGCAGATTAGAAGACCTAATTCCAGAAGTCCTAAGTGCCATGTTAAAGTTAGAGTCAAGGGTGCCTGGGTGGCTCAGTGGGGTAAGCATCTGTCTTTGACTCAGGTCAGGTCATAATCCCGGGGTCCTGGGATCAAGCTCCCTGCCGGGCTCCCTGCTCATGTTTGCACTTTCTCTGAAATAAATAAAATCTTCAAAAACAACAACAAAGTTAGAGTCACGTAGTAACACATTCACCTCAGGACAGGATGCCAGGCCTTGGGGGTCTGTTTCTCCCTTTCCACTACTTCATGTCAACTGGAAACAGGGCAATACCCACTTGGGCACGCTCTGATCAGTCATAATCTTAAAACTGCTATGTATGGGGCAGCTCTGGTGGCTCAGCAGTTTAGTGCTGCCTGCAGCCTGGGGTGGGATCCCGGAGTCCTGGGATCGAGTCCTGTGTCAGGCTCCCTGCATGGAGCCTGCTTCTCCCTCTGCCTGTGTCTCTGCCTCTCTCTCTCTCTCTATGTCTCTCATGAATAAATAAATAAAATCTTTAAAAAAAAAAAACTGTTATGTATGAAAATCATTTAAGTGATAAACTACCAGCTAGAAGGTCCAAATTGGCCCTCAAATGGATTTTAATTATGTTGCCCCCCCCCCACCGCCAGGGGGGTTATTTTGAATGACACTGACCAGCCTGGTCCTCTAGAGGTCCGGGATGTCACCACCACTGCTTGGTTTACTCTCAGCTAGAAGGCACATTTACACTGCCTGCCTTAACACTTGCACCCTCCTTTAATCCCTTTCTTGGTTAAATGAGGTAAATCCCAGACAATTAGTGTGACTTAATGTTCACACAGGTTGTTTGTGCCCCTGCCAGATTAAAACCCAAGTCCCTTTATTCCCAGGCTAGAAATCTTTATGCTACTCCACCTTGTTTAAAACTTCTTAACAAAGAATTCTAAATCGCTAGAAAAGCAGATTGGAATTTTCACCTATGACAAAACTGCTTTTGGTGTTTCACATTTATTTCCTGCTAGTTTACCACTTTGCTAATTACATGTAAATTGCACTCTGATAGGATGATAAATGTTACATAACCATGCTGTGGACATGTAATAAATTATAATTAAGTATTATTTTAAATATATTTCACTTATTTGTTTCTTCAGTAAATATTTACTGAATGTGTAACCGTGTAAGGTGTTGCAATAGACATTCAGAATAGGGCAAATCGAATGGATAGGCATGATCTTCCCTACATTAGTGAAGTTTGCATATTACCAAAAGAAACACAATGATTAACTTAACTATAATTGTAATTATTTAACCATAGCAGTAGTAAATTACAACAAAGAGCCCGCTGGCATGAGAGCATACAACAGGGAACATTTGACATAAGAAGCTGGGAATTAGTTAGAAATGGCCTACACTTGGGGAATGGACTTCTGAAAAATAGTAGACAAAAAAATAGCAGGGAGCAGGGAAAGGTAGAGCAGAGAGAGAAAGAACATTCGTTCCTAAGAGGAACTCAAAAATGGCCCTTGTGGCTGGAGTGTAGACACTAAAGATTTTATGTTCAGGACCTTCTAGGGTATATGAAAGAGTTTGATGATTACCCCAAAAGCGATGCAAAACCACTGCAATATTTTAAGAGACCCTCATCATCAGATGGATTATTTTGAAAGAATATAATGAATGCTGAATGGAAGAGGGGTCGAGTACAAGACCCTGACTATGAGAATGTGAAATTAGGTAATGGCAGCATAGACAAAAGTAGATGAATTCCAGAGACAGTGTTTCAATTGGATACAGATGGTCAGGACACGAGCTGTATTCAGAATAATGACAGGTCGGTGGACACTGACACAGAAACCTGTTGCCACTGATAAACAACAATAATAATTAATAGCAGTTATCAGCATGGACCACCTGAATATCACACCTAGGTGGCGAATGTCAGAGAGAGTGCCACCTCTCATTGGGATATGTAATAGTGAGAACAATTTTGGGAAAACAGGTAAAGGCTTTAAAATAATGACTGTTTTAAATGCAAGCTACAGAGACAAATTAAAGATATAACTGATTTCCCTTTATTCATTTGCTATGAAAATTCCAATCAAGGAGCATATTGTAAGGCTGAATAAACTATATTCCATAATAATCTTATTTTTGAAAAGAGAATCTTTCTTTGAAATTTTCTGCTTGCTTAATATTCACTTCAACTAATTAAACTAAGGGGGAATTTTTTTTTCTAAAGAAGAACCTAATCATTTTTGCACTAAAAATATTATGTCTATTATTGTTATGAAATTAAACAAAGCTATATGAAACCCTGTTACCCTCTGATAATTTAACAATGACTTTAGAGGTCACTAGAAAAGTCATTTCTAATTAAAAATTACATGTTTAAAAAATTATGGCATATAACACAAAGGAAAATTACAATAACTTTTCAAAATATTTTGGTTTAAAAAAGGAATATCCCAATATTTTATCACTTAGAGTTCCATAAAGATTTTCTTCCCTTTCTAAACCTTTATTTTCCTTAAAATTCTAGTGTATATTCAGAAAAATGTATCTTATCCCTAAAATAGCCAGAAAGTGCCCTATGAATATTGGATAAATAAATCAAATGTGTTTTTATACTTAGCTTTTTCTCCTAATAAAACAACAATATAGAACTCAGTCAGAAAGCCTTCATAAACCAGTTTCCTGATTTGAACAGAATACCTATCTTTCAGGGATATTAAAATATACAGATCTTGGGGCACCTGGGTGGCTCAGTTGGTTAAGCGTCTGCCTTCGGCTCAGGTCATGATCCCAGGGCTCGCCCCATCGAGCCCTGGCTTTGAGCCCTGATGGCATCATTGATCCCCCTGCTCACCAGGGAGTCTGCTTCTCCCTCTGCCCTTCCCTCTGCTCTCTCTCAATGAATAAATAAAATCTCTAAAAAAAAAAAGTACAGATCTTTACAAAACATTCAATTGTATTATCCATCCAGATGATTGAAAGGAATTGAACTCACTTGACTGGCATTAGTACTAAATGATCAAAGAGCCATTATTTGCATTCTAAATTATTATCAGCAACTTGCATAGCCATCAAGAAAAGTAATTATAGGTTCAAGTTGAGCAAGGCAGGAGAATCCCTTTGAATTTTGCATGTGGGCCTTAGTACAGAAACTGGAAACAATACGCTGACTCTAAAAAACTAAACGGGTCCCCTGGGTGGCTCAGTGGTTGAGCGGCTGCCTTTGGCTCAGGTCATGATCCCAGAGTCCCTGGATCGAGTCCCACATTAGGCTCTCTCTGCTTCTCCTTCTGCCTATGTCTCTGCCTCTCTCTCTCTGTCTCCCATGAATAAATAAATAAAATCTTTGAATAAAATAAAATTAAAATTAAAAAATAAACAGAAGACTTACATTTAGGAACTCTTTTGTCTTTGTAATTGATAAAGATCAATAGTAAGGACGTGGTATCCAACACTGTAGCCATGTGCTCTGCTGAAAACAAGACAAGAGGCCCACTGCAATCCTTATATGAAAACCCCACGTCCCCGAAGCGAAACTCATTTATGGTTTTGGCTCTTACAAAAATGGAATCTTAGACCAGTCAATCATGAACTGCCTGATGGGACTAGTTAGGTAACCTGCCTGATAGGCCCCTGCCATCCCCTAAAGGAAAGAAAGTAACCTCACAGTAACTCACCTGACTTTTTTCCCTGCTGTAACTTCTTTGGTTCCCTTCTGCCTGTAAGTCTCGTTTTGTACAACTCCTCGGAGCTTCTTTCTATCTGCTAGATTGGCTGCTGCCTGATTCAAATCAATTTTTGCTCAAATAAACTTAGAAATTTTAATATGCCTGTTTATTTCATAGCAGTTCTTAGCACTTGAAATATTTACAGTCTAAATTGAGGTGTAAGTCTAAATACACACTGAATTACAGACATAATATGAAATAGGAATGTAAAACATCTCAAGAATAATTTTTTAGAATTGGTTACACACGGAAATAATATCTTTTTATGGCAGGTTAAATAAAATATTCTTGAATTCAATTTCACTGGTTAATTTTTACTTCTAAATGTAGCTACTAGAAAATTTGAACTTACAGATATGACTGCCATTATATTTTTCCTGAATACTGTTCTAGAGGACACCAAGAACAACAAAATGAGGCCCATACTTTACTTCAAGTCTGTGTCTTATACATTGTGCCCAATTCAGTGTTTGCCCTAACACTCTTGGGGAGTTTATATTCATATATTCTAACACTCTTAGAAGCACAATAGATGCTTATGTGAATTATGTTAATACCTAGAGATCTTTTTTATGAAAATGTTCTCTTCAACTTTATGTTTTAATCCTGATAACAATCCCAACAGTTCAACATTTTATCTTTAAATATCCCCTTGATCGGAGATGGGAAGAAATGTCAAACCTACTTTTTTTTTTTTTTTTTTTTTTAAGATTTACTTTGAGAAGAGGAGGGACAAAGGGAGGGACAGAGACTGACAGAAACTCAAACTGACTCTCTGCTGAGTCTGGGGCTTGATCTCGTGACTCTGAGATCATGACCTGAGCTGAAACCAAACCAAAAGTGGGATGATTAACCAACTGAGCCACGCAGGGGACCCAAGCCTACTTTCTATTTACCTATCAAAGTCTTACATATTAACAATTCAAGATAACCAGAAAGAATAGGACCAAATAAGAATTTTGGAATATGAAGAAGACAAAGAGTTTAGTTAATAAATTGCTTGCATGAATATTCTAAATTAGGAGCCTTTATTATAGCTTTTCCAGTGCTGAAGACTTTATTTACTTTAATTTCTGACTGTAGGGTAAATAAATACTTGAACAAAAAATGTGATAGTAGAAACCTATCTGAAATCTTATTTGTATTTATTTTATAACAGACATTCATATTTTGAAAAAGATAAAAATCCATACTGGTTTTGTTAACTAGAATATCCACAGGGACTAGCACTGTATTAACTGACTAATTACATGTTATTTTCTCCTAGCAAGCTGCTCACTAAAGGAGTGGGATGTTACTAAAGGATATTATTGAGGGGTAGAGTCCACCCACTGGCATCACCTCCATAAAAATCATTGCTCCAATTTCCCATGACTTCATGTCTCTCTGAAGTTACTGTTTTAACCATTGGATCTTGATACTGTCCTCTTCTCTTTGTTGCTGCCCTAACAGCCCAGTCAAAACCACTATCAGCTCTCATCCTGGTGACTGTCTCTACTGGGTCACCATTTTTCTATTCATGCCTCCTATAATTTATTCTCCACACAACAGCCAGAAGCATGTTTTAAAAATATAAACTAGATCAAGTCATTACCCTCTTTCCACTCTCTAGTGGCTTCTAGTTGCACATGGAATAAAATCTCTTATCTTGCCCTCTGAGGTCCTGCAAGATGTGGCCCTACCAATGCATCTGATTGAAAGTATCCCCCACTCGCCACCATTCCTGTCCAAGTTCCAGCCTCACAAACATCTTTTCTGTTCCTGGAATGGGTTCCTTCCTACTACACCTCCCTTCACACCAAGCTTATTTTGACCCAAGGGCTAGTACATTTGTTAGTTGCACTACCTGGGTGCATTTCCCCAGTCCTCATGCCTCTCTCAACAAAACTCTGGACTACCTTTATTTGCAAAATTGTCAATTTATCTCAGCGATTTATTGTCATAGTAATGAATACAGTGCATGGACTAAACTTGGTGGACAATAGTCTGAAAACATTTTCTCTCTCCTACTACTGCTCTCCCAACCAGGCAGCACAATTTCCAGCGATGTGATTCTAGTGATGGAACAAGATGAGCAAGATGGAAAGAGCCTGATGCTCTGGATCCCAACATGAAGGACACTATCCATCGACCAGAAACAAATGCACTAGACTGCTAAAATTATCACAAACTTTTATTGTGTTAAGCCATTGAAAATCTTCTGCTATAGCAGCTATAAATATCCTAAATAATATATTTGATGAGTCCTAAATAAGTGGCATAGCAATGCCTTTCATAACAGAGAGAATTATTTATACTGGTCAGGTTTGTGACTTTATGGGGGAAATCCAGGACACCAGAACAATTTCCATGAAATAGCTCATTTCAATCATTTGTTTTAGAGCTCTGCTAGAATGTTACCTCCACACAAAGAGGGTTTATTACTGTTCCTCAGCATCCAGAACACTGTGAGGACTATCAGAGGTCCTCAATAATATTTGTTAAAAGAATAATATGTGCAATTTATGAGGCTTTAGTGTTTGTATACAAATCTAACTATTGAAGGGAATGAGGGCTCAGTAAGAATCACACTTGATTTCGGCTCAGGTCTTGAGATCTAGCCCCATGTAGGGCTCTGTGTTCAGCAAGGTGTCTTCTTGAAATTCTCTCTCTCTCTCTCTCCCTCCTTCTATCGCTCCCCTCACTTGTGTTCTCTCTAAAATAAATAAGTCCTTTTAAAAAAATTTAAAAAATAAAATCTAATTATTGATAGACCTGATATTCTGGATAGCTGTTTAATTAAATAATAAAGGAAGTATTTTGATAGAAATTTGACTCAGGAGAAATTTAAAAATCTCAACCCAGGTTCCCCCCTGCTTGAAATTTTTTCGGTAAGGATAGCTTCTTCAGGCAAAGCAAGACAGTGGGTTAACTTTATCACTTGGTTGCCAGTTCACACCTTCTGCAAGCAGTAACAATTTAATTCATTAAATATTTGAGCTGAAAAACTTACCACTTCCTGCTCTCCCAGGATCAGAGTAAATAAAGATTATGTTTTTATCTATATAGAGCTTAATTTAGTCAATGGCAATTCAATATACACTAGCAGGAAATATTTTTCACTGTATCATCTCTCAGAAGATCATCGTGAGTTCACTCCAAAAGGATTATTTCTGAGATCCAAAACACACAATAATATTAGTTTAAGTAAGACCCGTAATTGTGAAAATCTTCTATTTTAATTTTATTCAGTTTGAAAACATTATCAAGTCAATAAAACAAACTGTACCAAAGGGTATTTTGTAAAGTATCATGTAATTTGGAAGAAATAACTATAATCTGTCTCAATGTCAGTGCCAGCAGTTCAGATCTCAGAAGAATCAGGTTTATAATTGTAAATTAGAAACACCATTGTCATTTCTCTCCTACTGCCACCTGCAAGTCACTGTCATCTACACCTACAGAAGTCGTGCCTCACACGATCCCTGTCTCCAATCCTGTGCCATCCAACCTGAGACATACAGAGTGCAGTGATGCAATCAAGGTGGGTTGCTAACACCAGACTGGGGGGATGTGGGGAGAGATGATGTGTTGATAGGCAATGAAGAGTTGTGAAAGAGCTAGAAACTCCTGCAGGGTCACTAGGTTTGTTATGTGTATTCAGCCCTTTGCCATAACCTTGGGGGCAGGGGGTGGTGGGTTGGCTGTAATAAAAAGCAGTGACAAATCCAAACAGATCTAATGGGAGGGATTTATCCCTAGGAAATGCCTTCCTGCTTTAGCTGTTTCTGGCAAGGAGCTGTTGAGACAGAAAAGCTCAAAATAGTCCTAACTCCTCCCTTAAAAAATTCACATAGCAGAGCGTGGATTTTTAAAAGTTTCCTTTAAAAAAATTAAAACATAAATAAAAATAAAAAGCCTCCTTTATTCACTGTGTAAATAGTGATGTCCAGTTTCCTTCAAGTATGAAAGCATAATAATTTGTCATATTAAACCAGGGCTCCCGGGATCCCTGGGTAGCTCAGTCGTTAAGCATCTGCCTTCAGCTCAGGTCAGGATGCCAGGGTCCTGGGATCAAACCCTGTGTGGGGCTCCCTGCTCAGGGGGCAGTCTGCTTCTCCCTCTCCTTCTGCCCCTGCTCCTACTCTCTTGCTCTCAAATAAGTAAATGGAATCTTCCTAAATAAATAAATAATAATAATAAACCAGAACTCCCTCTTCCTATTGCCTAGTGCCCTCTGCTACCATCCCAAACTCTCCCTCTCCTCCTTATTGTCACACCACACACACACACACACACACACACACACACACACACACACACCACTAATTTCAAATTGCAGCCAAAGTTTTCTAAGCCCATTGTCCTGGGTGGTTTTGCTACAGCCTAAATTGAAGAGAACTGTTCCAAAATACTTTTTGTTGATATGTTGTTTTACTTTGCATCAATTCTAATATTCTGAGATAAACTTTGGTTTTTGAAGGACTTTACTGGGCAGCCCAGGTGGCTCTGTGGTTTACAGCCGCCTTTGGACCAGGGCATGATCCTGGAGACCCAGGACCAAGTCCCACATCAGGCTCCCTGCATGGAGCCTGCTTCTCTTCTCCCTCTGCCTGTGTCTCTGTACCTCTCTCTCTGTCTTTCATGAATAAACAAATAAATACTTAAAAAAAAAAAGACTTATACTTAATACAAAAGAAATTAAGTTCCCTTCAGCTGAGGATAGTAAAAAGAGAAGACAAACTTTTTCTGAGACTTCAACTGCCTCATGAAGAAAAGATCCCTCTCAGCTACTTCAGTGACTTTTTTCAGAGGCATTTGAGAAGCTTTGTGGATCCCCGGAGCCTCTGTAGAATATAGGAAATCAATGGGAAGAGTCCAGGCTATTCTCTAATAGAAGAAAGGGTTGAATAACTATGCTAAGGGAAGTACAGTGTGTCATTTGGACTCCAGGAACACTTGGGATCAGAGAATCAAAGGCCAATAGGACGCTGTCTCATAGTTTTGTTCCTTTATATCTGTTTTCCTCCATATATTCCTCCTCCCTCTAATTCTCCTTCAACTTTATTCTTTCTAAAATCAGCTCAGCTTTGGGGTACCTGGGTGGCTTAGGGGGTTAAGCAGCTCACTCTGGATCATAGCGGCTCAAGCTATGATCTCAGGGTTGTGGGATCGAGCCCTCCATCAGGCTCCACACTGGACATGGAGCCTAAGATTTTCTCTCCCTCTATCTCTCCCTCTCTAAAACAAAAAAATTCAGTCCACCTTCCATCATAGGGTAGAGAACATGGTAGTCAACATTTTCAACATTTTACATCCATGGTCAATGAAGAACCAATTTTCTTTCTCAATATTCAGTATTGCAAATGCCAGAAATGATGCTTATTGACTTAACTTTGGTCCCATATCTACCACTAAAACTAAATCAATAGAGAGGGATGAGGACATGTTAGGAAAAAAACATGATAGACACATTGCACTGACAAAGTAAAATTAGCCATGATACAAAGGGAATCATACATATGTTAGAAATTTAGGGACTGTATAATTATGTGAAGCAGAATTGCAGATGATCTACTACTCAAATACCGTTAAGAATTAACAATATCAAGGCACCTGGGTGGCTCAGTGTTGAGCATCTGCTTTCAGCTCAGGTCGTGATCCCAGGGTCTTAGGATGAGTCCCGCATGGGGCTCCCTGCTCAGCGGGGAGCCTGCTTCTCCCTCTGCCTGTCTCTGCCTCTCTCTCTATGTCTTTCATGAATAAATAAAATCTTAAAAAAAAAAAAAAAAAGAATTGACATCATCAAAGACATGTTCTTTCCAATTTTCTGTCCTTATATCCTCAGCGCGTTGGCAACTTCCTGTGGCCTCAATAGGGCTGTAGCAGCTCCAGACACCAGGGACTCACATATCATACAGGCCAGAAGACAGTGATCTTTGTGTTACACCACATGCTCTTTACTAGAATCATCAGTTGCAAGGGGAATAAAATTGTCATTTGGTGTTATAATAATCTAAATTCACCCCAGTCTGCCTGAAGCACAAGTTTCTGTTAGCAGGAAAAGATGGCTGAGATTGAGATTGGCTGTGGAAAGGGGGGAGAGGAAGGAGTGGAAGGGTAGAATCATGGGGATTAGGAGACTGATGACCAGAGCATATGCATGTGCCCAATAGTAGTAGCCTGATAAAAAGTTTTTTTCGACTTTGAGAACCGAATAGTTTTTGTAGTAACCTTAGTGAGTAGCTCTACTATGGAAAGCAATAAAAAAAGCAAGGAAAGCTGTGGGGATGGGGATCATCTGGACAATCTGCAGACAATGGAGGCTAGAGGCGGAGAGACGTCTCATCAGGAAACACATCTTACTTGTTTTCTCCAAATACATCTCTCCACAGAAAGATATTAACTGTGGATCATTTAAAGAAGTGTCCCCCACCAGGATTACCAGCTTTCAAGTCAACTCTGTCAACTTCTAGGTATTCCTCCAGTAAATTCTTGTGGTCTTAATTTAACCAATTAGTTTCCATTATTCTCAACCAATAACCCTGATTGAGATGTTTGTCCTTTGTGGTGGTGGTTGTTTTTAAAAAGGCCGATCTGCACCACGAATTCAGTTGCAACTATATTCAAATATCAGACATGCTGAAAAGGGGGAAAGGAGGGTCTCTTCAGTAAATGGTGTTGGGAAAGCTGCCAGCCAAATGCAAAAGAGTGAAATTGGACAAAAACCAACTCAAAATGGATTAAAGACTTGGAACGTTAGACCTGACACAATAACATTTCTAGAAGAAGATACAGGTGGTAAACTCCTTGACATGGTCTTAACGATGATTTTTTTAATCTGATTTTTTTTAATCTAACACCAAAAGCAAAAGCAGCAAAAGTAAAAACAAACAAGTTGGATGACATCAAACTAAAGCTACAGAGCAAAGAAAATCATCAACAAAATGAATAGGCAGTCTACGGAATGGAAGGAAAAATTGGCAAACTATATATAGATGAGGGGTTAATATCCAAAATGCAGAGGGAACTCATGAAACTCAGTAGCAACAAAACAATTTGATTAAAAATGGGCAAATGACTTAAACAGACATTTTCCCAAAGACCTATAAATGTCCAACAGATATACGAAATAATACTTGACATCACTGATCATTATAAAAATGCAAATCAAAAGCACAAGATTATCGGGAAGCCTGAGTGGCTCAGCAGTTGAGCATCTGCCTTAGGCTCAGAGCATGATCTCAGGGTCCGGGATGCAGGGAGCCTGCTTCTCCCTCTTCCTGTGTCTCTGCCTTTCTCTCTGTGTCTCTCATGAATAAATGAATGAAATCTTAAAAAAAAAAAAAAAAAGTCAAAAATAAGTATTGACCAGGCTATGCAGAAAAGGGAATCCTTGTGCACTACCGGTGGTACAATAAATTGGTACAGTCATGGAAAACAGTATGAGGTTTGCTCAAAAAATTAAAAATGGTTGTACCATATGATTCAGCAACCTCAGCTCTGGGTACATATTCAAAGGAAATGAAGTCACTATCCTGAAATGCTATCTGCACCCCATGTTCATTACGGCATTATTCACAGTAGACAGAATATGGAAACAACCTTAGTGTCTGTCAACAGATAAATGAATTTTAAAAATGTGATACACACACACACATACACACAAGTAGTATTAAGCCTTTATAAAGAGAGAGACCTTACCATTCATTACAACATGGATGAATCTAGAGGGCATCATGCTAAGTGAAATAAGCCAGACACAGAACAGCAAATACATGAATCTCCCTTACATGCAAAATCTTAAAAAAAAAAAAAAAAAAGTCAAACTCATAGAAACAGAGAATAGTTCCAATATTTCAACAAAAATCTATGTTATAGGGATCCCTGGGTGGCACAGCGGTTTGGCGCCTGCCTTTGGCCCAGGGCGCGATCCTGGAGACCCGGGATCGAATCCCATGTCGGGCTCCCGGTGCATGGAGCCTGCTTCTCCCTCTGCCTGTGTCTCTGCCTCTCTCTCTCTCTCTCTGTGTGACTATCATAAATAAATTAAAAAAAAATCTATGTTATAGGTTACATAGTAAGGAACTGCTTTACAGAACAATCTGTGCACCTTTCTGATTATTTTCTCCCCCAAAATGCCATAGAGTAAAATGGGTTCAAAGGGACTTAGGAATTTTAAGAACTTGAAACTTGCTGGAAGCCAATAACTAACATTTTAAACAAAAGAGAAATGGCAAATTGTTATTAATACTATACACACGTATGTAAATCACATGCATATGATTATATGCTTGTGAACTTATTCCGGGTATAGATCTTTTTTATATAAATATCTTATATCTTTATCAATGTTGCTGCGACGATAAAGAAGAGAGTCTGACCCTAGAGTCAGAACTTTGAGATAAGTACAACTCTACCACATATTAATTATATGATCTAGGTCAATTTATTTGACCTACTGGACACATGTTTCTGTTACTGAACGGAGTTACTGTCTTTACCTTTGAGTGTATGTGGCCCACTCCCATGGAGAAATCAAGGAGTGTTTCATGTAGGTAATGTTATCTGGGGGTCTCAATTTTCATCATGGAATGTCCACTGTACATCTGGCATAAAAATCTTCAAAAAGCAAGTCCCTATCAGGAAGTACAATCTCAAATTCTGTATTCAGCTTCCATTGAAAGCTTGATGAAAGGTAAAACTTTGAGAACTTTATCTAAATAAGCACTATTTTTCAACTGCATATATGAAGAGAAATGATCATTCACTGATAATAACATGCTTCGATATTATTGCTATCTGTTGCTAGAATTATTAAACAAAAAATGCATGTTGTTCCCAGGGAAGTTTTTAACAGAATCCAGAGCCTGTAGTTTTACTTTTATCTACTACGGAAGGTTATTGCTAATATGCCAAAATGCATCATGGTAGGAAAGACCAGCAGGAATTAGAATATTGTTTCTTTCTAACAATGCTGAACTTTTTTCTAATAATGAAGAATTTGGTGATTCATTATTTTTTTTTTAATTTCATCCATTTATTCATGAGAGACGCAGAGAGAGAGAGAGAGAGAGAAAGAGAGAGAGGCAGAGACACAGGCAGAGGGAGAAGCAGGCTCCATGCAAGGAGCCCGATGTGGGACTCAATCCCAAGAATCCGGGATCACGGCCTGAGCCAAAGGCAAAGGCCCAACCGCTGAGCCACCTAGGCTTCTTGGTGATTCATTATTTCTAATAAGTATAGAATTGATTATGATTCTGTTTGCTTTGTCAGAAACACCAACACAAATTTGAAATTTATAACTAAGTTTACTCTTAGGTTTGGTGTATGTTCTAAGTACTTCTTCCTGCAAAACAAAGCACCCAAATACTTAGTGGCTTAAATATTATTTTTCAATACTCTGTGAGTTAATTTAGGATTGTACATGCACTTGCAGTCAAAAGGCTGGGCTGGAGCACTCAGAAGGTACCATATGGCTGGATATCAAAGATGGCTTGACACATCTGGCAGCTGAGCTGGGATGGCTAGACCAACTTTGGGCAAGGCAAATACAGCTCTTTCCCCTCTCTTACTTCCAGCCACCAAGCCCCTGCCCCTTGCAGCCTCTCCACATGGCTTCCTCTCAGTATGGTGGAACTTCTTACAGGACTGCTGGCTTCAGCTAGAGCAAATATCCCACAGAAACATGGGCAGCCACAAGGTGTTTTCTGACTTAGCCTCACAACTTAGGCTGTATCAATTCCACTGCACTTTATTGGTTCAAAGCAATTTGCTGATTCAGTACCAATTCCGGGAATGGGGAAGACAAAAGCACATGTATACTAGAAGGTGTGGTTTATTGTGGACTACCTTTAGGGATTATTATCACAGTATAATTAGATTTTCCTTTATTGGGTGCACCGGGGTGGCTCGGGAGGTTAAGCGTCTGCCTTTGCTCAGGTCATGGTCTTGTGATCCCAGAATAGGGCTTTCTGCTCAGTGGGGAGTCAACTTCTCTCTCTTCCTCTGCCTCTCAAATAATTTTTTTTTAATTTTCCTTTTTATTATAGTAGGTTCTCTGTTTTATTACTTTCTTATACATATTTTTGATTAGAAGGTGCTTTTGATTTTTATTAAGGTTTGTACAAATGGAATAATACTATAGAATACTGGATATGTTATGAGAATTGCTTGAGTTAAAAAATGTGTGAACAATTTAGTTAGTAAGATCATACTATAGTAATGGTTAAGTATAATTTGTCATGGAAATTCCTGTTTTTGTTGGAATTCTAAGGATTTGTGCTTGAAAAAATGCTTTCAAGTCAGTCAAATGCTCCATAAATGAGGCAAGAGAGAGACTCGGTGAACTGAACGCAGGTAAAGGGAATTATGTCACAGTAAAATTTCTGAAAACTCTACATAGTTCTATAAAATCTCAATCTGCTAAACCTATATATTAACATGTTGTTAGAAATATCTCCTAATTAATACAACATGTGTGTATTTCATTTGCACAGTTACAATTTGATGAAGAGTGAGAGTGAACTAAATAATCAACAAGTTGTCTTTTATGACTGATTCTAAGATTGTTCTCTCAAGATTTGATTCTTCATTCCCACTGGAACCCAATGCACAAAACTGTCACCAAAGAATTAACAGAGGTCTTTTCCTCTGTATTTCTATGTCTCCCTCTATCATCCAAGTTTTGCCACATGATGTAGTAAGGACTTTACTGTGGTGTCCTTTTGATCATTTCCCTTAAAATTATTTTAGCTGTATCTATTGCCAGAAACCCTTCCCTTAACCAAAGAGCCTTTAATTCTACTTGATTTTGGACTATCCAGCCCTTGGCTATATCTGGCAAGCCACGATGCAACCCTCACATAAATTGTGCTCTCTCTGGCCTTTATATCATTAAATATACCATTGAATCTGCCCAGAATGTCATCCACACTTTGCAATGTCAAACTCTGCCTCACTCATTAAAAACCTTTCCAAGGTCAACGATCCTAATTACACGATGCAACCTCTTTATCTAGCCTTTTTACCAGTCTAAACACTTAGGCGCTTATTGGGAACATCTATAATTGGCTTTATAAATGCATTCTACATATGAATAATTTTCTTTAGTTCTTTTTTTCGCTCATTAAATCAAACAACAGACTTCAGGAAACTTGTCTTTCATTCCCTTCAAAACTCATTCACTGCACCCAGCAAAGGGATCAGCATTTAGTAGATCTCCAACAAATATGTTGACTAAGAAAATCAGCACCAGACCTTGGTAAACTGTTGCTTCCTATGCTTCAATTTTTTTGCAGTTTACAGAAAGGAATATTGTGAAGGTAATTTACCATTAGAGAAGTGTTTTGAAATCCTTGAACAGAGAATACTCCAACAATTGCATGAAATACTGCCACAATTACAATGATTTCTGGATGCCACTCTGCTACAAATCTGCCATCTAGAAACAAAAGAAATTGCCACTTGAAGAAAACTGGTTAACAAAGTGCTGTGCAAGGCAAAGGTGCCACCTATTCCACCCGACATCAAATGGTGGACTTTGCTTTAATCTCCTGAAACTAGAAAAAATACTTTTACGGTGATTTCAGCTAAGGAAAACTGAGAAAACAAAGATGCTCTCCAAAGAGCAGCTAGCATGCCCATTTGCTTTCCAGCCTAGTGGGCCCATTTGCTTTTTTTCTGGTTAACCTGATAGAATTAGGTTCTAGGAGATGGACCTCTGCTATAAATCCCTTTAAATAAATGATCATTTAACACTATAAAATTATGTTAAATCTTTTGAACTCCTAGCTAGGAAAACATTCCAATCTAATGACATGGATATAATTAGATGATTTCAATATTAAATGCTCATAACTCAAAACTGAACAAATGATACAAAGAATCCATTTGAATAAGAAAGGCTGAATCTTGAAAGATTTTATGAAGAATACTTCAGAAAATTAGTGGGATGGTTTAATAATCAAATTTGACATCTCTTGGAAAAACTCTTGATTTGCATTATTTAAAACAATTTTAATGACCTAAAATGCAAAATATGTCTGGGTAATACCAATGAATTGCTCCTATTATCAAATTGCTGGTTTGTTTTTTTGTTTGTTTGTTTGTTTGTTTTCCTTTTTGGACTGCTCCATACCTTTCAATCTTCCCCTGATCAACCCTTTCTCATCTTTCAGATCTGAGCCTCATTGACACTTCCTCAAAATGGCATTTTTCTGAACCCCCAAATAGGACTATTTTCTCACTGATATTCTCTCTCATTGAATATTTGTATATTCTTTCAAAGTACTTATCACAATTTGTAACTGTTTTATTTTATAGATTTGTATTTATTTCCTTAATGACTCCTCCTCCCTCTGCAACTCAACTTTAACGTCTGTGAAAGTAAGGCATCTGTTCCCTTTTTAATTTTCTATATCTAGCATCTGGCACAGTGCCCAGTGCTTAGTATGTGATCAATAAATAATTGTTAAATAAACAAAAGAATAAAAAAGTGATAAAGCCTCATCACGTTATTAGCTATGACCAGAACACTAATTCATCTTGACAGGCAAAAATGCATAATGTGAAGGTTTGTTTCTGACTCAGATAGAATTATTTGGTTTCAAGACACTTTCCAGTGACTGGTATGCATTAGATGGGCTGCTTTTTTCCCTTTTCATTCTGTTGAAACCTACCATAAATGGTTTGTAGGAGGACACTTTTACTATGGATTTCTGAATATAACACCTTTAGGTATTGGAGTTTATCATAAAAACTCTTTCTCTGGGACCAGATAATGCAATATTCTTACTATTTTTTCCACCTTCCTCCTAAGCATAGAGGCTGCTTTTAGGCAAATAAGCTTGAGAAATGGAATGGGGAAATGGCCCACAGAGACCCCCTGGCTGCATTCAGACAGGCCCATCGGGTGACCCACTTCAGAATAGCCATAGGCCCTAAATAACCAATGGGCTACTTACAACCAGACACAGCTACCAAAAAAAAGGGAAAATACCCTATGTCCCCATACCTCCTTACCTGTGCAAACCTGTGGAAACAAAACACTTGAGAAAATGGCTGGGATTTACCCTCTATAAATGCACACATTGTTGTTTAACATGCAGAAGGCAAGATTGTTTTGTTTTGTCTTGTTTTAAGATGTGTTCACTTGAAGGAGAAAGCATGAATGAGGGTGGGAGACAGAGGGAGAGGGAGAAGTAGACTCCTCATTGAGCAGGGAGCCCAATGTGGGACTCGATCCCAGGACTCTAGGATCATGACTCATGCCAAAGACAGATGCTTAACCAACTGAGCCACCCAGGAACCCCAACAATTCTTTAAAATCATCAGAATTGGGACACATGGCTGGCTTAGTTGAGTTGGTAAAGCATGTGACTAAATCTGGGGTCATGAATTAGAGCCCCATATTGGATGTAGAGCTTACTTAAAATGATAAATAAATAATCATCATAATTATACCATATATATAGTATAATAGAGAGATTGTTCCTTATTAAGTTATGTTGGACATCTGGAATCCCTTTCACTTAATATAACTATTAATAATTGTAAGGGCCAAGGGTAGGCAGGCTGCCCCAAGACGAGCCCCTTTGGCATATTACTTTAAATAAATTACTTAAGAGAGTCTGTACAAGGACACTCAGACCCTTCTCTGTTCCCCTGAAAGCAGGAAATAAATCTCCCTTGGGAAAGGTACCCTCCCTATACTAAGAAGACATCCTTCTCACCAGAGAGAGGAACATGAAAGCTGTAGAAACACCTTGTTATTTTTCTAATCTACTAACTCATTAGCCAGATTCTGTTTAGAATTCCTTACTAAATGAAGTTCCCAAAGTTAAGTATCTTTGTCCTGGTGGTCTCTCACAGATTACGTCTTTGTTTAAAAAAGTATAAAAACTCTCCCTTGGTCATTTCTTCAGGTCTCCGTTTCATAATTGGGCCTCTGTGCACTTGTAGTAAAACATTATTTTTTTCTCCTGTTAATGTTTTATGTAAATTTAATTCTTGGTCCATCTGGGAGAACTTGAAAGGTAGAAAAGAATTTTTCCTTCCTTTCAATATTAGCTTTTCAAAATAAAAGAACAAAAAAGTAAGGTATTTACAATATTCAACTCTAAGATAGTTTCAATCAATTTAAAAAGCATAAGGTTTGACAGGATTTCACTCAGTTGTTTACAAATGTGTTAGTTCTAATTTGCTCATATTTTTACCTTAAAATTAATCAGTGCATTTATAAGAAAAAACTGTAAGCTCTCTCTACTACTATAGACCTGTGCTAATACAGTAGCCCCTAGACACCTAGGACTATTTAAATTTACTTCTGATACAAGGTACCAGGAGATAGTATCAGATTCTACAGTTTAAGGGTTCAGTTCTCCAAACCCCAACCCCCAGGGCCCCTTCAGATGCAACTTACAAGTTCAAATTGTTACTTGTACCTCTGACAAACTGGTTTTAAGTCAGAGGTACCCAAAACTCGCTCCTTGCTTTGATTAATTTGCTACAGTGGTTTATAGAACTCAGATAAGCATTTTATTAACTAGATCACCAGATTATTATAAAAGGATAGAACTCAGGAACAGCCAGATGGAAGTGATGGCATAAGGCGAGGTAGGGGAAAAGACTGAGGAGCTTCCAAGCCATCTCCAGGTGCGCCATGATCCACAAACCTCCATGTGTCCACCAACCCAGAAGCTCTCCAAGCCCTACCCTTTGGAGTTTTTATGGAGGCTGCATTAAAGTGGCACAATCGATTAAATGATTGGCCATTGGTGGTTGATTCAACATCCAGTCCATCTCCCCTCACCTGAGGTCTGGGGGTGAGACTGAAAATTCTAACCTTCAATTCTTGGTGGGTTCTTTTGGCAACCAGCCCCCATCACAGTCACCCAATTAACATAAACCCACTTGTGGTGGAAAGGGGTTTGTTGCCAATACTAAGACATCAATTTCACCTTTATGACTCTGCAGTGATTCAGGAAATGAGGACAAGAGACCAAATATAATGACAAAAGATATTCCCATTGCTCTTACTGTTCAGGAGATTCCAGGGTTTTGAGAGCTGTGAGCCAGGAACCAAACTGGACAAAGACCAAATATGTATTTCTTATAAGTGACAATATCGCAATGGCAAAGTAAAACATGCACAAATTTCCATTACTTAGGAAGTATAATTTAATTTTATAAGTAAAGTTTTACACAAGCCCCTAATTAGTCATTAGATTTTATTATAAATACTCTGGGAGTCTGGAAAAAATATATTCATTCTTATGAATGTATTAATTCCGTCTGACCTCTCTAAGATGTTTAGGAAATGAGTTGTGCTCTCTCAAAAAAGTTATATCCATTTTTAGAACCTGTATCTACATTCCAAGGACAACAACATCTCAGTTAAGCAGAACCTTCAAGATACTAGTAAATCTCAAATCTTGAATTTTGCAAAAGCTTTACTACAGTACAACAGTCCAAAGCTTCAACTAAAAGTAACCTAGTGTCATACATTAATTTGGATGATTTTACAGAATTACAGCCGTAAAACTGATGGAGCAGAAGGCAAGCTAAGGACAGAGCACAATCTGTCATGCTACAAACCGCTCCCCTTCCACTCCCAGGGTGAGATCTGTGTGACATTCCTCAGGCACTCCCGGCTGCCCTAAAACGAAGAGAAGGAAAAACAAACGTAGAGATCTAGAGTCTTGTAAGATCTTAGTCTCCTTCAGTTTTTAAATGTTTTAGTGATTTACAAGAAAAAAGCATTCTTATCAATAACCTAACTTCCAGAAGGAAACTCCCAATTTAATGTTAATGTAATTTTAATGTTAATGCTTTACTAGAGGGAAAAACAACCTTAACTTGACAATGGCAAGGCCTCCAGTATCTCTTAGATCCTCTTTAGCATATGAAAGTTCTTTTGAAAACCTCCCTTTTTCCTTAACCCCAACTCCCGAGTATATAATCAGCCTCCCCTCACAATCCTGGGGCAGCCACTCTTCTTGCTTGCAGGTCCTAACCTCATGCCTTAATAAAACCACCATTTTGCACCAAAGATGTCTCAAGAATTCTTTCTCGGCCGTCACCAACCTCACCTACATTCCAAAAACTACATCAAAATCATAGTGATAAATATACTGGTGGTGTACTTGTGAATTAGTTATGTGGATCTGGAAAACAACAACAACAAAAATAGAATAAATATTTATTTCAGAAGCCTCAAAGCAAAATAGTTGGAAAGATTCCATCCTCAAAGCACAAAGCTAGATGGCCAGTTTCCAAAATGTCTCATGAAATGTCTTCAACTTGGTGAACTAACCACAATATGATCTATACCTCTTGGTTTTACAGCATATAAATGTTTAGATTCATTATAGATACATTTAAAATCATGAAGACTATTAAAAAAAAAAAAAAAAAGGAACAACAGGCCCAAAATAATCCCTAGCTCCCACAACAGCATACAAAAGACTTAATTGCAGTTTTAGCCACTCCCAGGAATGTGACTTAACCTGTGGATCAGGACTAGCCTGATCAGCAACAGGGAGGTCAACTGCAGATAGATCCCCGCCCCTCCCCCAAAGAAGGTTATCTTGCCCAATATAATCCTTGCTTTGGTTTATGACTGCCTTATCCCACCTCCTTTCTGTCTTTAAAAACCTTCCATTTTGTTAAAAAACAAACAAACAAACAAAAAACACCAAAAAACCCTTCCATTTTGTACAGCTCCTCAAGACCCCGTCACATTTGTTAGATGGGATGCTGCCCAATTCATGAATCATTGCAGAAAGCTAGTTAGATATTTAAATGTACTCAGCTGAATTTTGTTTTTTAACAAAACTAAATTTGCTAAGTCCACTCGCAAGAGAATGATAACATATTATGAGAGAGAAAAAAATTATCTAGTGAAACAGAATGGCACTAAACAATCAAATCAAGGACGCCTGAGTGGCTCAGAGGTTTAGCCCCTGCCTTTGGCCCAGGATGTGATCCTGCAGTCCTGGGATTGAGTCCCACATCGGGCTCCCTGCATGGAGCCTGCTTCTCCCTCTGCCTGTGCCTCTCTCTCTCTCTCTCTCTCTCTGTGTGTTTCTCATGAATTAAAAAAAAATAAAATAAAATCTTTAAAACACACACACACACACACACACACAGTCAAATCAGCACATTCCCTTTCTGTAGATGGAAAAGAGAGTTGTGATCAGACAGGATCAAGTTCAAGAGAAGATAGTGGCTTGACACAGACATTTAATTACATCAGACTCATAGATTAATACACACACATTTTTTTTTTAAGATTTTATTTATTTACTCATGAGAGACACAGAGAAAGAGGCAGAGACATAGGCAAAGGGAGAAGCAGGCTCCCTGTGGGGAGCCAGATGTGGGGCTCAATCCCAGGACTCCAGGATCACGACCTGAGCAAAGGCAGATGCTCAACCACTGAGCCACCCAGGTGCCCCAATACATATATCTTAAGCCAGACCACTTGGGATTCTGTATCCACTCACTGGTGAGGGCACCTTCTCCCTGTGCCTTGATGAACACTTAAACTTGGACCATCTGACTCATGTCAGACTTCTCTGCCTTTTGAATGGCAAGTCTTTTCTGAATGCATATGAGCACTTTCTGTTATCTTGGTTTTCACTAGAAACACCTTTTCTTTCTTTTGCAGAACTTTTTCTGTCTCTAATTTGCTTTAATTATATGTTGACTTGATGCTACCTTTCAGAATAAACAAACGTGCGGTTGCTTATAAAACCTCACTTGTGCTCTGCGTACACATACATCTAAATAAATTCTACAAAGAAGATTATAATAAAGAAGTATAAATCCTACTCAAAAGAGAGTTGTATATATAGAATCAATATCAAATTATAAAATAGACACTTCCAAAAAACTTCCTTGAGATCTAGTAAACTAAACTGAACAACCAGTGTTTTCTTAATAAGTCAAATATAAAAGTACATTACTGACGTTTACTCTATCACCATCATGATTAATTAACATTTGTGAATATTTTACTTAAGCATATATTTTTAAAACATCACATTTCATTTAACCAATGAGCTTATGTTTGCAGAGAAACAACATATCAAGATCAACGAGAGAAGATGTTTATTGGACAGAGTACTGGATTTTTTTTCTTTTAAGATCTTATTTATTCATGAGAGACACAGAGAGAGAGAGAGGCAGAGCCACAGGCAGAGAGAGAGCGGGGTCCATGCAGGGAGCCGGATGTGGAACTTGATCCCGGGTCTCCAGGATCAGGCCCTGGGCTGAAGCCACTCGGGCTGCCCCAGAGTACTGGATTGGAAGCAAGGAAACACAATAACTTAAACTCTAAGAGCTTCTTTTTTGTTAGATGTAAAATGAGAAAGTCGGGATTTATTATTTTTGTCACAGCTTCCAACATTATGATGTTATAACCCTAATAAGAAAATGAGGCAACCACAAAACACAGGGTTAGAAAATCAAATCAAAGTCAAATCAATAAAATAAGTGTTATTTTGTACCATTAAATAATGTTCCATCTTGGGGATTTTAGTCTTTGTAGTATCTTCCAAGTAAATCCCAATAAGTAAATAATATGACTTCCTTACAAGCTAAGTGTTCTTTCTGTTCAGTATGTTAATCTTTTTTCAGAACTTGAGAGAATCATTTATTAAGGAAAATAATGTTCTAGGAGGACAAATGCTATTCTAGTGGCCTTAATTACAATCAAATTTCTTTAATCTAGCCTAAATGTGGAGAAGTGTCATTGAGGCTTAGGAAAACAATTAGAGAAAGAATATCTAAGGGGGAAAGCAATTTTTTTTTTCTTAAAAGAATATATAGAAAAGCTGTTGATAGAACAATAAAATAGCTGGATAGTTTGTTTTAGAAAATCTAAGTGCTTTGATAAGAATTTTGTGCAAATAAGAACGATTATATGTGAAGGGGAGCAGAATATGCCACCTCACAATATGTCAGTTTGGCATAAGGATTGTTTTGAGCTGAAAGCAATTAAGACCCAGCCGACTCTGGAAAAGCTTTTTCCCTCTCCCTAACTGCCTGAAAGAATTTCGATGGAGAGCCTGACCAGCAAGAGAGCTATTACCAGAGAAAACTTTTTTCTGTCAGAAAGACTTGGCGTGGCATAGCAAATGCTGGTTTAGCAAACATCTGCTCTTCTTATCTTCCTGTGAATTGTCTTTCTCCCCTTTGAAGCCCAGACCCCTAGGTAGGCCCCTTCTCCTTACCTCAGGATTGTATATAAGCCTAAACTGTCTGACTGCCTGGGATTCTTGTGTTTGCAAGGCTCCTTATGTTTGGAATTAAGTTTTTTTTTTTTCTCCTGTTAATCTGTTTTATGTCAATTTAATTAGACCAGCCAAAGAACCTCGAAGCTTCGAAGGGAAAATTTTTCCTCCTCAACACACGTTATAAAAATCCTCAAAATCATTTTGGGGCAAGGGGAGTTAGTCTGGAAAATAATTCCCTTTCACAGTTGGACAATTAGTCTGGTTCAGCACTAGAAACAATTGCAAGATTGTTCTCGATCTGTCCTGAGTCTGGTGGAGAATGTGGCTAAACTATGAATTGGCCTAATATTTACGCATTCTTTGGATGGGCAAATGACTAATAGTCATTGTGGTGTCTCTCCGATCGGATGGGGCCCCCCAAATGTGGGGCGATATGAGGTGGAAGAGGGTGGCACGGGTGGTCAGAAAATTCACCAGAGGCACAAAGGAGACAGAAAAGTTTACTGTCTGCCACCAGGCAGTGGGTGGGGGCTGTTCTTAAAGAGGAAAGGTGAGGAGTTATGGGGGCGTATGGGATTTTCCTGGTTCTGGTAACTGCCTGGTTGTAAGTAGCCCTCTGGTCAGTGAGGCCCTATGGCTCTTTTGGGGGTAGGAGGGGCACCGGATGAGCCTGTCTGTGTGCAGCCCCGGCTGGCTCTGGGCCCTTTCCACTTGTCAACGCTCAAGCCCACTGCCTAAAAGCCTTCTCTACAATTATTATCTGCTGCCTTTCCCTTCCTTTGTGATTGAACTTTCAGATGAAGAGCACGTACTCCAAAACCTCTTATTTCTCATCGGTTCTCTTTGTTGTTTACAAAAGCCCTTCTCGGTCACAATGTCTCCTCCTGAAAGGACTGTGACAGGGGCTTAAAAAGACTTAAAAGGTTCATGAAAGCATTTAGAGGCAACTGGGACCTAACTACTTAAGTATTCGTGGAGAATTAGGAATGAAAGACAACCCTGAAAAGCATATTTTGCAACCCTCATCTTCAGTCTTTATTCCTTTTGTTTTAAATTTATTTTTTTATTGGTGTTCAATTTGCCAACATACAGAATAACACCCAGTGCTCATCCCGTCAAGTGCCCCCCTCAGTGCCCATCACCCAGTCACCCCCACCCCCCGCCCTCCTCCCCTTCCACCACCCCTAGTTCGTTTCCCAGAGTTAAGAGTCTTCCATGTTCTGTCTCCCTTTCTGATATTTCCCACTCATTTTTCCCCCTTTCCCCTTTATTCCCTTTCACTATTATTTATATTCCCCAAATGAATGAGACCATACACTGTTTGTCCTTCTCCGACTGACTTACTTCACTCAGCATAATACCCTCCAGTTCCATCCACGTCTAAGCAAATGGTGGGTATTTGTCGTTTCTAATCAGCCTTTATTCCTAATGACTTTCCCAGTTGTTCAGGGCATTATTAGCAGATAAGAACGCTAACTTCTGACTTCAGAGCCAAGTTTCCAAGTTCAAATCCAGGCTTAGCCCTTTCCCAGCTGTGTTACACTGATCAAATCACTCATCTCCCTATACCTCAGTTTTCTCATCTGTAAAATCAGGCTAACAGTATTACCTCAGAGGAATACTGCGAGAATTCAATGAAATACTATTGGTGAAACATTTAGAATAGAACTGGTGTACAGTTAGCCCTGTATAGGTAGGTGCCTATTAAATAAAAATGGAAAAAGTACATGAATATTTCCTTCTCCAAATATAACTTGAAGTGCGGCAGAGCTTGATTTCATGATGCCAAAAGTCATTGTGAGAACCAGAAAGTATCCTAAAATTGAGTGTGCCTAATGTTCTTTGCCTTTTATTGGATACTATAGAACATTAAAGGATAATGGCTGGAGAAAACCTAAGGTGGGGATTGAGGAAATGATTTGGTCTCATTAAAAATGTATATTTGAGATTAGATAATATTTTTACAGAGAAAATAAATTTCATTCCTACATTTACAAGTTATCACAAAGCATATATTGAGTCCAAATTAATGAGGTTTAGCTGAAAGGTTTAAGCCAGCAAGATCTGACACATTAAATTGAAATTATACATGGAATTAAAGCACACAGAACTCATTTGGGAAATGATTCATTCTTTTTTTGTGTGTTGCCAAGGTTCTATTTAGCACATCAAAGAAGACTTTGCCACTTATTAGCTGTGTGACTTTGGGAGAATCACTCAGATTATCTAAAGACTTTTCCTCATTAGTAAAATGGAGTTGACAACAACTCCAGAACCTGTCCCCCATTCCCCACAGCATCCCACTTTCCTCTGGGCCAACTGGGAATATAAAATGGTTTCGTATTCAGTAGAGCTATCTGGATAAAACTGAGTGTGTATTTTAGTTTGGGTTTTCCTAACAGCAGAGTGCATGGCAAGTGTTTGGAAATGGGTTCTTTATTTGACAGATTATCCATGGAAGGATAAAGGAGAGAGGGGGGATGTCCGATGACACTGAGAATGAAAAGCTGGTTTTCCTTCTGAGCAAATAGGCTCAGCCTCTATGAACCCTATGAGGAATTGTATAGAATTCCCCGTCAAATTGGCCTCCCCCACCAAAGGACAGGAGGCTGGAGCATTTCACTACAGACCTCCATCCTCCACCGGTTGATGTTTTTCTTTTGTACATGAAAACCCTGATTGGACAGAGCAGCAGGCAGGAGAAAGCCTTGAGACAGAAAAGCTTATAGTACCCTTAAGCTATAGTGTGCCATGGGAGTGTGCAAGGTACGGCCCACTTGTACAGTGAGGTGAGGTCAGAGGTGAGCAGAGGAGGTGCGGGATAGACAGTAACGCTCTCTGCTACAATGTGGCTTCCTCTGTCCTTGTGAGTAGAATTAAATTTGAGATATTGTATAAGGAGTAATAATTCACTCTGGTCCTTCAGTGCCCTTTTGTTTGCGGAGTTGTGCTACAAAAAAGTACTTACTCACTCCATTCTGCAGAGCAAAGCCAGGCTTCTCTCATCAGCTGTCTGTAATCCTTTAATTCTCCTGTTTTCCCAACACAGATTCTCCCACCTTCACTGTAGGAGGCAGAACTGAACAAGTCCGTGTTGTCCACCATCTGGCTCGCCCTGGCCACCATCATTAAAATTGGCAGTCTGCATTAGGTATGTATCTGGCTTCCCTCCCTTTTCATATTTATCATATTCTGCTGTAGAGATTTGAATTTCTACCTTTTCTCTTCCTACCACGATTTATATCACACTGTGAACTACAAGAAAGTAGTACCAATTAATTTTAAATGCAAATGATTTAATTTTCTACCACCTTCAGAATATTTTAAAAGTCTACGTGGTGGTTAATTGTAACTGTCGACTAACTGTCAAGTGCCCAGATATTGAGTTAAACATTATTTATTTGTGTGTGTTTGGGGGGGGCGGAGGTGTGCAGTGTTTCTGGATGGGATTATCATTTAGATCCGTAGACTGAGCAACACAGTGTGCCTTCCCCAATGTGGATAAGCTTTATCCAATCCACTGAAGGCCTGAAGAAAATAAAAAGCTGAGTCAAAAAGAATTCTCTCTCTCTGCCTGACTGTTTTTGAGCTGGGACATGGATCTTCTCCTGCCTTGGGAATCAGATGGGAAGTTACACCATCAGATCTCCAGGGGCCGGACTTCTCAGCCTCCATAATCAAGTTAGCCAGTTCCTTAAAAAAAAAAAAAAAAGAAAAAGAATGCAGACATACACACACACAAACACATACACAGTTGGTTCTGTTTCTCTGGAGAATATGACAAATACAGTCTATTTTAATTTCCAATGAGATTTAATGAATTCCTCATTGACCTATAATCTTCTACAGTTCTGGTTTCATTTGTTGAAAAAAAAAAAAAACAAATCCAAGGGAACTCTAAGTAACTCTGCTTACATCAAAAGAAAAAAAAAAAAGAGACTATCCTTTGATTTTGTATTCTTTTTTCCCCCCTAAAAATAGCCAATTCAAAATAAATAGAGTATTATGGTTGCTCTTATACATTGCCTTAAACTCCCAGCTCACAACTTCACTTCTTTAAATAAATAAATACCTGTGGGACCTTTAGTAGGAAGATGTAGAATGTGTTCCTTCTTTTAATATTTTCTTTTTTTTTTTAAGATTTTATTTATTGGGGATCCCTGGGTGGCTCAGCGGTTTCTCGCCTGCTTTGTGACTGTGTAATTCCAAGATCACATTCACCTTTGTGAAGCCTAAGAATTTTTTTTTAAGATTTTATTTATTTATTCATGAGGGAGACATAGAGAGAGAGAGAGAGTGAGAGAGAGAGGCAGAGATATAGGCAGAGGGAGGAGCAGGCACCATGCTGGGAGCCCGATGCGGGACTAGATCCCGAGACTCCAGGATCGCGCCCTGGGCCAAAGGCAGGCGCGAAACCGCTGAGCCACCCAGGGATCCCCTTTCTTTTAATATTTTCCTATCCCAACAATTTATTTAAAAGGCATGATAAACAAATACTCAAATATTTGGAAGTTTTAAAACTCATGATATAAGTATAGATAGAATTAAAATTTGGAGAATTACTAAATAAAATACAGTTATTAGTTGAAACTATTAATGGACATCTAAGTAAAGTAGGGGTACTATTTCATATATTCATAAATACAAGAAATTCCTGGATGGTGACTAAAGTGAACTGAAGGAGAATTATGGATGATCAATGTCTTCTTTGTCTAATTTCAATATTCATATTACACATTTCAAAGTATTACAGAGGAGGGTAAGACATTAGGACCAAAACTGTAAATATTTTCCTGGAAATTAAATATCAATTTCTCTTAAACAACAAATGTCATATTTTAAAAGTATCTTCAAGACATATGTTAATGATGAAGATCACAATGTTAGCTGCACCCAGTTAGTAATTTTTCCTTTGAAAAATTGTCAGATATTTTATAAAGATTCATCATCAAAATATAAAAAAATTCATCATCAAAATATACTTAAACGTAGAACACCTATCTTTCTAAGATCTTTTTTTAACAGCCAACAGTTATGTAAAATTTATAAACACTATAAAGTTTAAACTTATTACTCTTACCTTACCATAAACTCTGAAAATTTTAATAATTTTAAGCATACAAACATGACTGAAGAGATAGATTATAAAATCATTAAAATACTATTATCATGGATGGTGAGGCAAGTAGAATAATCTCTGCAAAGACGTCTATGGTCTAATTCCCAAAACCTATGAATACGCTCCTTTACTTGGCAACCAGACTCTTCAGGTATGATTAAGGAAAAGATCTTGAGATTATCTAACTGGCCCCAATGTTATCATAAGTGTCCTTAAAAGAGAGAAGTAGACAGGACGCCTGGGTGGCTCAGTGGTTGAGCGTCTGCCTTTGGCTCAGGTTGTGATCTCGGGGTCCTGAGATTGAGTCCCCAAACAGGCTCCCCACAGGAAGCCTGCTTCTCCTTCTGCCTATGTCTTGGCCTGTCTCTCTGTCTCTCATGAATAAATAAATAAAATTAAAAAAAAAAAAAAAAGAGGGAAGTGGAGGGTACCTGGTTGGCTCAGTCAGTAGAACATGCCACTCTTTCGTTGATCTCAGAGTTGTGAGTCCAAGGCCCATGCTGGGCATAGAGCCTGTTTTTTAAAAAAAAAGAAGGAAGGGGAAAAGTCAGAGTTTGAGAAGGGGATGTAATGATGGAAGGAGAGATTGAAATGATGTTGCCAAGGCCCAAGAATTGGAGGCAGTCTTTTAAAGTTAGGAGAGGCAAGGGAAGGGATTCTCCCATAGGGTCTTCACAATCAATGCTACCCTGCTGCCACCCTAATCTTAGCCCCGTGAGACCCATTTTGAATTCTGACCTCGAGTAGAATAATATATTTCTATTGTTTTAAGTAACAAAATGTGTGACCATTTGTTACAGCAGCAACATGAAACTGATACAGATGGATAAATTAGACCTCTCATGCTATTGTAGCACTTTTGCATATTTCTACAGTTGTCTTGCTTAGCTTCATTCAGACTCTGTGCAGATATGAAATATATAACTGGTATAATTCTAAGAAACAATCACATGGTATAAGAAACAGAGACTCACTCAAACTAGTTCAACTAAGTAAAGAATTTATTTTACTCTCTAGTAGGAGGAGAATCTGACAGGGCCCAGCATTTGGAAGTATAGCTGAATCTTACAGAAACTAGAAAACTATCAGGCATATGGTCTCTCAATCTCAATCTTTCTGGCTCTTGTTCTGCTCTCATGCCCTCCTTATCTTCCCTCTCTCATTCACAGGGTTTACTACATTTGTTTTTATTCTGCAAGCCTACCCCAGTTTCCTTTCTGAATACTAACTTCCTCTGAAGATACTTAGGAGTTACTACCCCATAACTTTGGTTTGTATAGAGCTTTAAACTTCTAGAGTGTCAAGTCTAGCATTGATACATCAGATTTCAGGTCAGCTATCTACAAATACAGCTTAGCATGTTCTTATTCCAAATTCTTGAGAGAAGGATTCTGGTGGTCAAGTGTCCACTCCTGGTCCAATCAGCCATAGCCATAGGAATAAAATCTCTGCCCCAAAGATGGCTACCTAGGCCCAAAGCAGAATCTCTTATACTAAAGAATGAAAGCTGAGCCAATGGCAGAAATTTGACCTACAGACATTTTATAAATATATTTACAAGGTGACTATATTTTTATATGTCAGTGTGTACTGTGTTACTCAGCAACAGCTAATTCAGTGAATCTTAATTATGTGAATTGATGCTAAGGTGTTGTGAAGAGCACCATGCACTGGCCTGCCAAAAATAAGAGAGTAATGCTATAAATCTTTTACCACAGAAGCTAAACACAAAAACAATGGAGGAATTTTAATTGCTTATCACAGTACAAGCCATTCTAATTAGATGATCTTGTCAAAATGTCTTCAGTAGTATGACATAAAACTATTTTCTAGGATAGAGTTAAAAGAATTATTTGATAGATTACAAAAAGCAGTCTTTGCGTCTACCTAGAAGTAGAGACATTCTGCTCGACAGATATAGAGTTATCGTAAAATGACCCAATAATTCTCCTCCTCAATGGAAAGGATCTCTGATAATAATAACACACAGAATGCACCACTTCACTGACCATAATGGCTCAGAGCCAAATATTGGAATCACCTATAAAATCTCTCTTAAAATTTTCCATCATTCTTCAAGATACCTATTTTTAATCCTTATTTTATAGAGAAGAAAACAAAGGCTCAGGGGTAAAACAATTTGCTCAGAGTCAAATAAGGAAGAAGAATCAGAGTTTGAACCAGATCTGCCTGATACAATGTTAATAATATTCTATCCTCTATATTAAACTACACCATGTTTGTCACTGTAGTGATGACAGCATACTAGATTTTTCTTGTCAGTTATAAACAATATACACAGCTTAAAATGTATACATTGTCATTCAATGCTACTATAAACATATTACAAAATGGATGAAAAGAAAAAGTAAGAGCAAGGTCAATATTTTTACAAGCTGTACTACAGTATATTCACATTCTTCATAAGTCACTTACTTGAATCAGAAATTTAACTACACCATCTCTCATTGCTTTCAGCCTAGGTCCATCCTCATACCGGCAGGGTTGATGAAATAGGTACTGAATGAAAAGCACTGTATATATCTGGATAAACTGTCAGTTCTGTTTAAAAGGATTAAGTAGCAGATGTTTCAACAAAGGCAAGAATGTTCTCCCACTTGTGATATGGTGAGCTTGCTCCGGAGTGTGTGTGGGGTGGGGGGGGGCTTGAAGGTTGCTTGATTTATGCAGCCTCTTTAAGAGAAGAGAATATTAAATTAAAATTAAAAAATTAAAGGAGTGCCTGTGTGGCTCAGTCAGTTGAGCATCTGACTCTTTATTTTGGCTAGGTCATGATCTCTGGGTCCCCACTCAGCGGGGAGTCTGCTTGTCTCTCTCTCCCTCTGCCCCTCTCTCTGCTCTTGCACACATGCACACTCTTTCTTTCAAATAAATAAAGAAGAGTCTTCAAAATAAATACATAAATAATACAATTTTAAAATTAGGTTTGAAAAGGACTATTTATTGGGGGTGCCGGGCTGGCTCAGTTGGTGGGACATGCAACTTTTGAGTTCAGGGTCATGAGTTTGAGCCCCACATTGGGTGTAGAGCCTGTTTAAGAAAAAGATTAAATGAAAGAAAAAGACTATTGAAATGGGAAAAGAGGGATCCCTGGGTGGCGCAGGGGTTTGGCACCTGCCTTTGGCCCAAGGCGCGATCCTGGAGACCCGGGATCGAATCCCACATCGGGCTTCCGGTGCATGGAGCCTGCTTCTCCCTCTGCCTGTGTCTCTGCCTCTCTCTCTTTCTCTCTCTGTGACTATCATAAATAAATAAACATTTAAAAAAAAAAGAAAATGGGAAAAGAATAACAAATTATAAATTTTGAAAGCTGATATATACTGTAAGCACCAAAAAAAAAAAAACACAGAAAAAATATATATAGCTTAATTAATTGCTTGAGACATCTGTGAAACATTTTTATCCCTGGTTTTTCTTGTCTACATACTTTTTGATTCCCTTTACATGTTGTAGGAATTTTATAATATCATTTTCTATACATAATCCACTTATGATGATTAATTTTATGTGTCAACTTGATTGGACTAAGGGGTGCCCAGATAGCTAGTAAAACATTATTTCTGGATATATCTGTAAGGCGTTTCCAGAAGAGATGAGTATTTGAATCAGTAAACTGAATGAAGGAAATCTCTTTCACCAGTCTGAGTGGGCATGATCTAGTCCACTGAGGGCCTGAAGAAACTAAAAAGTGGAGGAAGAAATGGCCCCTGGGTAGCTCAGTTGGTTAAGCATCTGACTTGATTTCCACTCAGGTCATGATCTCAGGGTCATGATCTCAGGTATTACAAGATCAAGCCTGCTTAATATTCTCCCTCCTTCTCCATCTGCTTCCTCCACTTCTTTCTCAAAAAAAAAAAAAAAAAAAAAAGTGGGGGAAAAATGGATTAGCTCTGTGCTTGAGCTGGGATGTTTATCTCTCCTGCTGTCCAATATCAGTGTGCCTGGGTTTCTGGCCTCCTCGAACTAAGACTTGCACCTTTGTTTCCTCTGGTTCTCAGGCATTCAGGTTTGGACTGAAACTCATCACCAGCTTTCCTGAGTCTCCATCCTGCAAATGGCATGAGCAATTGTGTTCATCTACTTGGATCCACTGCACTGTGGTAGTGGGTTTCTAAGCTTCTATGGAAAGCCTTCAGTTTTAAAGTTTCAGAATTGCTCAAGAATCTTCTCATCCTACTAATTCTGATAGGCTATGTTTAATTACTCACACAGTAGGAAAGAATTTTTGAACGGTGCTTTGAATTTGAAAGAGTTTCTTAAAAATGCAATGATGTATAAATAAAGTAGCTTAATAAACTCCTATATCTGAGTTTCTTTTTTTTTATTTTTTTAAATTTTATTTAAATTCAATTTGCCAACATATAGCATAACATTCAGTGCTCATCTCATCATGTGCCTTCCTTAATGCCCGTCACCTAGCTATCCCATCACCCCACCCACCTCTCCTTCTGAAACCCTTTGTTTGTTTCCCAGAGTCAGGAGTCTCTCATGGTTTGTCTTCTTTAATTTTTTCCCCACTCAATTTCCCTCTTTTCCCTTATGGTCCCTTTCACTATTTCTTATATCCCATTTATTAGTGAAACCATATGATAATTGTCTTTCTCCAATTGACTTATTTCACTCAGCATAATACTGTCCAGTTCCATCCATGTCAATGCAAATGGTAGGTATTCATCCTTTCTAATGGCTAAGTAATATATATATAATATATTATATATATTAAGCACAGGGAGATGCTCAACCTCTGAGCCATCCGGTGCCCCCATGTGTAGGTCTTCTTTGGAGAAATGTTTGTTCGTGTCTTCTGCCCATTTCATGACTGGATTGTTTGTCTCTTGGGTGTTGATTTTGATACGTTCTTTATAGATCTTGGATACTAGCCGTTTATCTAATACATCATTTGCAAATTTCTTCTCCCATTCTGTAGGTTGTCTTTGAGTTTTGTTGATTATTTCCTTTCCTGTGCAGAAGCTTTTTATCTTGGGACACCTGGGTGGCTCAGTGGTTGAGCATTTGCCTTTGGCTCAAGGCATGATCCTAGGGTCCTGGGATTGAGTCCTACATCGGGCTCCCTGCAGAGAGCCTGCTTCTCCCTCTGCCTATGTCTCTCATGAATAAGTAAAATATTTTTTAAAAAAGAAACTTTTTATCTTGATGAAGTCCCAATAGTTCATTTTTGCTTTTGTTTCCCTTGCCTTCATAGATGTGTCTCTCAAGAAGTTGTGACTAAGTTCAAAAAGGTTGTTGCCTGTGTTCTCCTCTAGGATTTTGATGGATTCTTGTCTCACATTTAGATCTTTCAAGCATTTTGGGTTTATCTTTACGTATGGTATAAGAGAATGGTCCAGTTTCATTCTTCTGCATATGGCTGTCCAATTTTCCCAGCACCATTTATTAAAGAGAATGTCTTTTTTCCATTGGATATTCTTCCTGCTTTGTCAAAGATGAGTTGACCATAGAGTTGAGGGTCCGTTTCTGGATTCTTTATTCTGTTCCAATGATCTATGTGTCTATTTTTGTGCCAGTACCATGCTGCCTTGATGATCACAGCTTTATAATAAAACTTGAAGTCAGGCATTGTGATACCCCCCATTTTGGTTTTCTTTTTCAACATTCCCTTGGCTATTCGGAGTTTTTTCTGGTTCCTGAGCTTCTCATATAAATGCCTTACATGAGAAAAGCTTGCCAAATCACCTTTTCATTTGACTATAAATAACCAATCACAACATATACAAATTCTTTTTGATTGGCCAAATGGGACACACACATGCCCGCACACATGCATGCACATACACAAAGAATTTTATCTTCTCCATATAAGTGCAAAATGCATCCTGGTTGTTCAAAATTCAGATATAAAGACTTTAAACAAAATATCAAGAGTGGATTAATCAGCCACTAGAGCCTTCTTCCTAAAGCAATCTCAATTTATATTCAATAGAGCATCTACAGCCTGTCTTGCACTCCTAGGAAGAACTGTGTCTCTAGCACATAATCGAGAATGTAAATTAATGTTGTGCCAATTTAATGAGGGCTTCATGGTAAACAGTGGAGTTACAAGAGTGTCTTTCTTTCAGCCTGACAAGGTAGATACAGTTGTCAAATTCATACTTTTCTTCAGTTTGTATATCTTCCTTGATAGTGTTCTTGTATTTAATTGTGCTCCTATTATTGCAATAGAATACAATTTTAGTTTTGAAATGTCTTTCTTCTTCCACTCACTGTTGACAGGATTCCTGCTGCCAAATGCCAGGTATTCATCTGGAGGTCAATGCTGCCCTGGTAGGTAAAGGACAGATCATCTCATGTAAAAACAGAAAGTGCAGAATATGTCATCACTCACTGATTTATTAACATGAATGAATTTATCCCTAAGCCAATCATCTGGACCTACAATTAAAACATTTCCTGATTTGAAGGATGGGAACAGAAAGAATAAGTCAAGTGCTCACTAGCACTGGAACATGACACCATGAAGGTGGTTGAAGCTATCATGAAACATCAGAGCCACCTGGGGAAGGAGAGATAGAAAAATAAAAGCAAAATGGAGAGTCCAAAGGACCATGATGGGATCTAAGCAAATCTACTCTTCTTTCTCTGAAGTATCCCAAGGCTCTGATTCTGATTTTGCAATTCATTCCTGTCCTCTAAAACAACAATAAAATGGTTTGTAGCAACCAACACTTGAAAAACCAGAGGCACCTTATTGGTTTTTATGCTTCTACATCTATGCGACAGACCACACTGATCATGGGAACAAGACAGCAAAATACAAATGCGATCTCAGCCAAACTTTGACATTATGCTTCCTGGCTTTCTCAGTGAGACAAACTAGTAGAAGGTAGAAGCCAAATGGAGTCCAAAATCCACCATATACATGTATCATGTTAGAGAGTTTTCAAAAAAGAGATGTATAACTATCTGGCCATAGCTTTTTAGGCATTTTCCTGTAAGAGAATAGTGAGAGGAAAGAGAAGACAGAAAAAGCAAAAGCTTACACTAGATAATATCTTAGCATTTTCTGTCGTGTTATAGTCCCTAAATTTAGTTTCTTTCTTTCTTTCTTTTCTTCTTTCTTTTTTCCTTCTTTCCTTCCTTCCTTCCTTCCTTCCTTCCTTCCTTCCTTCCTTTCTTTTGTTTGTTTGTTTGTTTGTTTTCCTTTTTTAATGATAGCACTAGGATTTATTAAGTTGTGTCTTAGTACAGACTCTGGGGCTTGCCCATGATGCTCTTGATGTATAAAGCTCCGCCATTCTTCCAATTCTTCTTGAACAATGACACGAGGAAATTGACAGTTAAGTGGATGCTTACACAAGCTCATCATCTGTCATTTTTATGTGGCCAATAGCTAGTGCCAGACACTGCACCTTCTTCATCTGGAATTTGATATGGGCTTTACTTCATCTACTTTGGCCACCATGTTCTCATTGTGGGTCAGCAAGGAAGGGAAATTCCCAGCTTTATGTAGGTCTGGGTCCTAGGATTCGTAGGATCTCCTTGATTAGTGATTCTTTTTTTTTTTTCCCCTTTTTAAATTTCATTTATTTATTCATGAGAGACACAGGGAGAAAGCAGAGACATAGGCAGAGGGAGAAGCAGGCTCCCTGCAGGGAGTCCAATGGAGCACTCAGCCAAAGGCAGATGCTCAACCACTGAGGCACCCAGGTGCCCCTTGATCAGAGATTCTGAAGCCAAAAAGGCATCATAGCTCTTGTATTATTTTTTTCAATTCTTGTTGAGTGTCTGCAGCGCTTCAATGTCCATGTGGGGAATATCCACAGCCTTGGACTCATCATAGTGTTGCTAGTTCCCCACAATACATATGGAGAACTTGAGGTGAGGACTGGATGTAAGCCTGATTGTGCCCAAGGAGAAGCATCTGTCTTTCTGAGGGTCAGAGTTCTTCAAGTCAATCTGCTGCTCCACCATCTCCAAAAGCTTCCAGCACTTGCACTGGTTCCTGTGCAGGACTTCCCACACAGCCTCCTACAGGGTGTCAGGGGAAACTTTGCTGCTCAGCGTGCTCTGCTGCAATAACCGGAAAAGAGCCTCACTATGTTTCTTTCAATATTAAAGAGAGATAGTATGGCACAGAAATACTAAGCAAAGATTCTAGAAACAAATTGCCATAATTCAAATCTCTGCTTTGCCACTGACAAGTTATGTGAATGTCAACAACTTACTTAAACTCTTTTGTGCCTCAGTTTCTTCCTTTGTAGAATAGTAGAAATAATTGTACCTTTACCAAATGTTCTTAGGGATTAGAAAAGAATATATATACATATACATACATAAATATATACATACATACAGGCATATATACATATACATATATACGTTGTTAGTATTTACTTTAAAAAAAAAGATTTTATTTATTTATTTGAGAGACAGAAAAACAGCTAGAGTTAGGGGATGGGGAGAGGGAAGGGAGAGGGATAAGCAGACTCCCCACTGAGCATGGAGGCCAATGGCAGGACTCCATCCCAAGACACTGAGATCATGACCTGAGCCTAAGTCAGACACTTAAGTGGCTGAAGCATCCAGGCACCCCAGTGTTAGTACTTTTTAAAAAGGAGTGCTGGGTTGTTCAGCAGTTATTAGATGATATAGAAAAATGAAACTGATTACCATTTTACATTTGTGCCTTGCATCTCCTAGGCCAGCTGTATAACAGATTTTCTCTGGGGCATGTTTTATTTGAAGATTAAAAGGTAAATGTCAGGGGTGTCTGGCTGGCTCATTCCGTTAAGTGTCTGCCTTCAGCTCAAGTCGTGATCCCAGGATCCTGTGTCAGGCTCCCTGCTCTGCACAGAATCTTCTTCTCCTCTCCCTCTGCCCCTCCTCCTGCTTATGCATTCTCTCTATCTCTCAAATAAATATTTTTTAAATCTTTTTTAAAAAAAGGTAAATTTCTATTAACACAGTGCTAACATGCAAAATATGCCCCCTACATTACTTTTCCTATGTTGAAAACTCTGTTTTACAAAATGTGAGGGTCAGGGATAAGGTAGAGATGAAAATTACCATATTAAATAAGAGTGATAAACATTAATTGAGCCCCTACTAGATTAGCACATTTCATTTATTCTCATTTACTGCCTATAACCATCCTGAAAGGTTAAATATTATCTGTCTTTTCCAAATAAGAAACCTGACATTCAGTGAGGTTAAGTCAATAACTCAATGTGACACAACCAGAGAATAACATAATTGGGAGTTGAAGTCATGTTTATCCAATTGCATAAAATGATGGGGAGACCTAACATTTATTGAGTGCCTTCTGCATGTTCTATGCTAGGGGCTTCACAGCACCATCACCCATTGATGGCCTAACAGTTCATTATGTAAGGAGTATTTATATTATCATTCCATGGATGAGGAAATTGAGGATCAGAGTTGAATAACCTGGCTCAGGTCTCAGAGACAATAAGTGATAGGTAGATTCAGAGTCTGTTTTCCATGTAACATGGGAATATAAAAAGCAATCATATTTTGATGATGAACTTTGATTTTTAAAAAATCATTTTTGAAAAAATATTACATATTCTTAGGATACATAAAATAAATCGAAACTAGATTTTATGTAAGGTGATTCTTAGTTATTAAAATATTGTTGGAAGCCCTGAAATAGCTGCACATCATTTAAATGACAAAAATTAAAGGATGGCTTACTCAGGATATAAGAAGTAGTTTGGCTTATATTCAAGAAGGAAGAGAAATCTCAAAGATCTCTCAATTAAAAGAAAGAAAAGGGAGTGTTTTGGGGCTTAGTCAGTTAATAGCCAACTCTTGATTTTGGCTCTAGTCATGATCTCAGAGTCCTGGGATGAAGCCCAGCCTCACCTCTGCTCTTGACACAGAGTCTGCTTGTTCCTTTCCTTCTGCTTCTCCCTCCCCGTCTGCTTCTCCTCCCTCTCACGCTCTCTCTCCTTTCTCTCTCAAATAAATTAATAAATAAAATCTGTAAAAATAGATGTTTTTTTCAGGTCAACTGTTATGATTATGGGATATTGTCTTAAGAACAAGAATAATGCTAAAAATCAATTGAAATATAACCTTCACTTTACCTTGAAACGTTTTCAAAGGGATATTTTAAGAAAGCATTGAAAACCAAATTGTTTGGCTTCTGAATATGTTCTTTTCACAATAATAGTTAAATAGGAAATTGCAAAGTATGAGACATGCCATTTTGCCATTACAATGTGGTAGATAACATAAATATTCTTCCCAAAGTTAAATGAAAATACAAAAATAAATGGTAATACTTGTGTTTGGCATCACTTTTTAAAAATGCACAGGGCAAGTGGTGCTTCTCATTACACATAATATTAGAAATCAAATTTTGAATTGAATTTGTCACTTTAAAGATGGCAGCTGGTAATAAATATCTTTCTGGAAAGTGTATCATTTCAGAGAGTGGCAGAATGTTGACTATAAAAACTATTTCTATCTTGCTTTAATGTAGGCCTAACATAAGAACAACTTTATTGTGCTCACATTAAACATTTTATTTAGACATTAAACAGAAGTTTTCTGATGTCAAGTCTTTACCAAAGCTGAATAAAAACTTGTTTGCAATTGTTTGGATGAGGCTTTCTTGTGCCAATGTCATAATAGATCTCTTTCCAGTGTTCTAACTTCTGAATTGCAAATTTTTAGAAATGTGTTTTAGCTATAATTCACACTTTTGAGAACTAAATGAATACAATCACTTTTCAAGCAAGTAAAAAAACACTTTTACAGCTCCTATTGAACAAAAATATAAGGTATTTGTTAATTATGTTAAAATTGATCATTGTTACTTATCTTCTGGAGCTACAAACTTAACTGACTATTTGTTACTATTAAAGGTCATGAGTAATAGGACTGAATTTCAGACTACTATATTATGAATGTTCAGTGTAGGGGCACCTGGGTGGCTCAGTGGTTGAGCCTCTCTGTCTTTAGCTCGGGTCGTGATCTTGAGGTCCTGGAATTAAGTCTCGCATCAGGCTCACTGCATGGATCCTGCTTCTCCCTCTGCCTATGTTTCTGGCTCTCTCTGTCTGTGTTTCTCATGAATAAATAAAATCCTTAAAATAAAAAAAAAAAGAATGTTCAGGATAGAGATTAAGCTTACTAAATATAACTGGAAATCACCTTAATTATGAGTTCTCAGGATTTAATTCTCTAACATAAACAGAGTTAAAGCAGCTTGTGGACAGCTTGAACTGTGTCCATGTAGTGTGCTAGAACATTTAAAGACTTGGTACTGTAAGTAAATGCTATATGAAAATATTCTTGTTGTTTAATGTTTGGAAATATTTTGGTCTATCAGTCAAGGTCAACATACTAAATTTTTAACAGCAAACTCTTTCCAAATAATGTACAGATTCAGTACAATCCCAATCAAACCCAATCAAGTTTTTTTTGTAGTTATTGATTAACTTATTCTAAAGTTTATACAGAAGAGCAAAAGAGGGATGCATGCATGGATGGCTCAGTGGGTAGAGCACACAACTCTTGATCTCAGAGTCATGAGTTCAAGTTCCAGTTGGGCCTAGTGCTTACTTAAAAAAAGAAAAAAAAGTGAAAGATACAGAATACACACTATTGAAGGAGAAGAACAAATCTGAAAGACCAACACTACCCAACTTCAAGTCTTACTATCAAGCTATAGTAATTAAGACAGTGTGGTTTTGGTGAAAGAAAAGACAAATAAGTGGATAGGACAGAATGTAAAGATCAGAAATAGACTCACACGAGTATCAACTGATATCTGACAAAGGAGCAAAAGAAATACAAAGCAGCAAAAGTAATTTTTTCAAAAAATGGTGTGGGAACAACTGGACATCCATATGGGAAAAAATAATCTAGACACAGAACTTAACACTCTTTACAAAACTGAACTCAAAATGAATCACAGACCAAAATATAAAATCCAAAACTATAAATCTCTTAGAAAATAACACAGAAGAAAGCCTAGATGATCTTGGTTACAGCAGTGACTTTTTTGACATAACATCAAAGGCCTGATCCATGAAAGAAATCATTGATAAACTGGATTTCATTAAGATGAGAAACTCTGGCTTGTGGAAGACATTGTCAAGAGAATGAGAAGACAAGCCAAAGGCTGGGAGAAAATATTTGCAAAATCACATCAGATAAAGAACTATTGTATAAAAATAACTCTTAAAACTCAACAATAACAAAACAAACAACTACATTAAAAAATGAACCAAAGACCATAATAGACACCTGACTAGAGAAAATATTTTGATGGCAAATAAACATATGAAAAGATGCCCCACATCAAATGCCATCAGGGAAATGAATATTAAAACATCAGTGAGAGGGACTCCTGGGTGGCTCAGTGGTTGAAAACCTGCCTTTGGTTTTGGTTATGATCCTGGAGTCCTGGGGTTGAATCCTGCATCAGGCTCCCCAGAGGGAGTCTGCTTCTTTTTCTGCCTATGTTTTTTGCCTCTCTCTGTGAATAAATAAATAAAATCTTTTAAAAACTAGAAAACATCAGTGAGATATCATTACACACCTATTAGAATGGCCCAAATTCAGAACACTAACAACACCAAAATACTGGCAAGCATGTGGAGCAAGGGAAGCTCTCATGCATAGGTGGTGGGACAGCAGAGTGTTATGGTCACTTCAGAAGACAGTTTGGCAAATTCTTTCTCTTTTTTCCCAGCTTTATTGGGATAAAATTGATATATAACATTGTATATATTAGAGGGTACAATGTGATGATTTGATATATGTGTGTGTTGCAAAATGATCACCACAGCAAGGTCAGTTAACACATCAGTCACCTCCCATAGTTATCATTATTTATTTTTGTGGTAAGAATCTTTGAGATTTACTCTCTAGTAACTTTCACATATATAGTACAGTGTGGTTAACTATAGTCGCCATGCTGTACCTTTGGCCCCAGAATCTGTTCACCTTATAACTGCTTACCTTATGCAATACTGTTCTATTACTTTGTCTTCTGTGTCTGAGGGTCTTCTTTCACAAATTCTCCACTCCCCCTTCATGTAGCATCCCCCAAAGTTTTGCTTTACCCCTCTGCTCTTCTCTTGTCCTGTACCTCGTTCCTCAGATATCTTACCATACTCACAAATCCATATAGCATCTTTTTTTAAAAGATCTTTATTTTTTTCTTAATGAGAGACATAGAGTGGCAGAGACATAAGCAGAGGGAGAAGCAGGCTTCCTGCAGGGAGCCTGATGTAGGACTCAATCCCAGGACCCCAGGATCACGACTTGAGCCAAAGACAGATGCTCAACCATTGAATCGCCCAGCACCCATCCATACAGCATCTTGTTCCATATGACTCCCAAACTAGATCTTAGATCAGTCTCCCCCAGAACTTCAGTTCAAGATTAACAAATGCCCATTGGACATTTCCTCAGCCATTAAATGATACAAATAACCTTGCTTCCCCAGACATATTTTAACTTCTCATTTCTCTGCTTTTGTATTGTAACAACTTTCCTATTTACTTGGCCAGGAAATACTATCAGTGAGAGCTTTGCCACTTTATTACAATTCCACATTCATCAGGTCCTAATAATTCATCACCCTGCCTACTAATTCATTCTTCATTCTTAAGATCAGGATAGAGCCGATGATAGATCAACTCAACTCCTATTTCCTCTTTATGCTTTGCTCAACACTGGCCTCTGTTGCAAGCCATTTTGTTCACCACTAACAGAGTTACAAGGATAAATCCCTGCTTGCATCACACCGGTGTACTATCAGAAGAGTATCAAAGGCTGAAAAATGTCTATGAATTAAAGTTTAAACCTCTTGTTCAGGAATGTACATTCCTTCACCATCTGGCATCATTTACATCAAAGGAATGCCCTCAGAAGAGGATTTCATTGAAGTAGATGGTGCAGAGGGACCACTGGACTGACTTGTCAATACTCAATTCACCATAAATGTGGCCCTGGCAGAGGGCAATAGAGCAGGACCTATCATGGGTTTCCAACCTAGCATCCATGGAGTCTGTCCCCCCAAGATGCCCACGTATAGGATTCAGAGGATTGAAAAGTGTTGAAGAATCAGAGGAAAAAATAACATTTATGTTTTCACTAACATCTCACTGAAATGTATCTTTCCTTCAAGTATGAATGTGGACAACCTAATGAGGAAGAAGTACCTATGACTAGGTCACCAGTAAAACTCCCAGGTATTTGGAAATCATGTAATGGTTGTGATATACATCTTGGAATTATAAAAATTATGGGACCACTCCCTATATTGTGTTGTTTACTATGCTAAGGAGCACATATCCTACATCACAAATGCATTTCATTTTTATTTTGACAGCACTATTTCCAAATTATTGCTTTCCTTTGCTATACATATATTTTTATTTATATACAAGTAGTATTCTGGGTATATATTTTTTAGACTGCCAAAGGAATCTGTGTCAAAAAATGGGCTCAAAACAGCTATACTGTACATAGTAGGTTCTGGAAGTAGGGAACTGGTAGCACAGAAAAGTGGTCCTGAAGGTGGCCCTGTAAGTTTAAGCACTTACCTGTTTATTGTTATGGAAGTTTTCCTTTTAAACGTATATTATTGTCCTGATATTCATAAGCTGGCGAGCATCAAGCTGATAAGGGTAACATCCTCATAAGAAATTCAGACCTGTCATGCCTGAGACACACACCTCAGAAGTATGAGTTCTATGTAGATTATTAAAGAGCAACTGGAGAAAATTATCAGAAAAACGATGTGCAGGTTATACCACATTATACAACCTCTAATTGTGCAAGTTAATTTTCATAATACCGCATTAGAAGTGAGATCTCTCTATCTTATGAACATGCATCTTTTATAACCATCTTTAAATTACGTTTGTGAATCATATTATGTCATTGCAATCAAAATAAATTTAAGGATGCTGTTACTAAAGCACAAGTTAACCACTTAGGCCCAATCATATTCACTTAAATTTGTCTTGTGCAAAACAAACTTCTTCCTGACAAAAATGGAAATCTACTTGCATATTTCACTACTTCAAGTAAATAACAGGCCATACTACTACATTTCTACAACTTGTTCTGTAGCAATTCTGCAATAATAGACAGTAAAATTGGCTTTTCTAATTATAATTTATATCCACACCAGAGAGGTCATTTTATTGTTATTCAAAAAAGAATCTTAACTTTCATCATGTCTTAAAGTGTGATATCATTAATATTATTTCTGCCACGGTCTTAAGAAAAATGAACTTCACACATAGTGTGTTTGCTTGCTTGCTTTGTTTTGCTTCTTTTTCTCTCACTGAGATGATGTGGTATTTGTGAAACTAGCTTTCATATTTTCACGTGTAGGACAACTTGTTTAATATATTTTCATTTCCTGATAATCTGTTGGCAAAAAAAGGTAATTTTGACCTCAAAATTTAACTGGGATTTTATCCGCTGAATTTTCCCCTCTCTTTAAATTATTGGCATCACCTGCTCTAGGGTCTCTCAGTGCCATTACCATATTTGCCTATTTTTTCTCCCTAGTCTCTCTCTATCCAATCATCATCAAATGTACCTGTGGTGGAAATTATCAAGCGCCAACCAGGAATTACTCCCTCAGTTGTTGGGGTCCTGTAGGGTCCTTTTGGCTACTAGCCTTCTGTCAGGTTTTCCTCAGCTGAAGAAAACGGCTTCATCCAAGATCATGCTTCTTTCCAAAGCAAACCAACTTCCAATGACTGACCAACACAGGGCTATAAAGACCTGGCCCATTTGCCCTGACTGGTGGCAATTCTGGAGGGTGAGCTCAGTTGTTGCATGCCCCATGAGGCTGACAGAGGCCTCCATTGGGACTGCATCCCAGCTCAACATGTACCTACCTTTCTCCATTTCTGTTTTATACTCTCTCCGCCCCCACCAACACACACACACACACACACACACACGACGGCATCAGCAGTTCCTAATAAACATCTTGCATCTTCAAAACTGCTTCCTTTGGAACTAACCTGTGACAGACTCTTTTACTGTTTATTTCTCTTAAAACTATCTTCCTGTTCCTCATGGACCTATATCCATTTACCATTAACTTTGATTTCAAGTGGCCATTCTACTTTTAGTCCACATCATGTTGGCTTTTTAAAAATTATTTTTAAAAGATTTTATTTATTTATTCATGATAGACATAGAGAGAGAGAGAGAGGCAGAGACACAGGCAGAGGGAGAAGCAGGCTCCATGCAAGGAGCCGGATGTGGGACTCCATCCCCAGTCTCCAGGATCACACCCTGGGCTGCAGGTGGCGCTAAACTGCTGCGCCACCAGGGCTGCCTTCATGTTGGCTTTAAAATAAATGTTCCTCCCACAGACTTGTGGGTCTTGATTGGAGGTCAGTAAAGGGACACATTTCAACTTCACCTTCTCTTAAAAATGTTTCCTATTCACCTATATGCCGTGATGCCCATTGAAGCACATACTGTTCCTAGCTCACCTACTCTCCACAATGGTTCTCATATCCACTAATGTTTTCCTGCATCTCTCTGCCTGAAGGCATTCTTAGTCATGGGAGCATATGTAGCCTGTTTATGTCAGAAATATTTAGGGGATAATATCTCAAGGGTGTCCCTCAAATAATGGGATATGATGAATACATATCCAGCTTCTTCATTGCATATTGTGCAATTCTGAGGGGTATTCCACATTGTCTCTAATAAGGTCCCCAGTGAGGTACTCCAGATTTTGGTAGTAATCTGTTTCTAATTCTACCTATTATTGGCTTTCACTCTTTGGGCTCCTACTTTCCCACTTCAGGTGTTTCCTAAGATAACAGGTGTTTCCAAATAAATTATGTGCATTCAAATCCCTGTTTCAGAGTTTGCTTTGTGAGAAACTCAAAATAAGGTACTTAACGCTAATAACTGATGATCTAGAAAAGGAATGAACAGGCCTGTGTGCCAAAACTGGCTTGCCATCTGTTTTCGTAAGTAAAGTTTTATTGGAACACAGTCACTCACATTCATTTAGATATTGTCTAAGGCTGCTTTCATGCTGTAACAGTGGATTCCAGTAGTTACAACAGAGACCAGATGACCTGCAAGCATAAAACCTTTACTCTCTGAACATTTACAGAAAAGATTATTGTTACATGATCTAAATTATTACCAAAAGCTTCTAGACGATCTCCCAGATTTAGGTGCTCTATCTCTCCCTCACCATTTGTTTAATATAGTACCTCCAGATTTCTAAATTTATTGACTCATGCCTCTTGACTCCTCCTGAATCTTCAATGGCTCCCACTTCAATAAGAAGTAAAACAAAAACTCCACCCTACAAATTCTGCCCATATGTCATTCTGCATTCAAATCACACACACCTTCCAAACATACCTCTTTATTCACTATTTATAGAAATTGCCTCCTCTGTGTTTAAATTAAGGTTGTTTCATCTGCTGAAATGCCCTCCTGCATCCATATTGGCTGATAAATCCCAGTTCATCCTTCAAGATTCAGGTAAATCCCTATATCTCCTAAGAAGACTTCTCACATCCTCACTGTTGTGATTAATCTCTTTCCACCATGCTCCCCAGCACTTTGTTTAAATTTTCGATATATCAGAGTATACCTTGTACTGAGATGATTTATGACTATCTATTTCTACCACCAGATATAAATTCCTGGGAGGCAGAAGCCATATCATATCCATCTTTCTATCCAGTACTAATATTAAATATAATTAAAAAGCATAGATTAGAGTCTTTACCAATCTGAAAGGACACCTGAGCAAGATTCTGAGGCCCCCTAATACACTATGTATTAACTCCTTAGTTGTTACCAGATTACTGGGAGATCCAGAGGGTTCTGAGGGAGGGCCTGTGGTGGTTAGAATGGCAAGGGTTACACTATAATAAAAGCAACTATTGCAATATTTTAACAAGCAGAACATAACTGGTTGAAGGTCAGCCTTGTTCAGAACTACTGTGCTTATCAAGGGTTTCTTAATTATAGATCCTTGGTGAATAATTGCTTTATACTTAAGAACAATTGAAAATGAATGCAACTTTTTTTTAAAGACTGCTGCATGCACACACACACACACACACACACACACACACGTTAATACACATCTTTGGCCAGAACAAATAGGGAGATTTTCATATATGTGTGAAAATTTATAGTCTACTTTTCTTATGTTATTTCATATTAGTTAACAGCTGTTCAAAAAACAATTGTACTTAGTGTTTAAAAGCATGTACAAGTCTTCCAATAGTAATATCAATAAAAATGAAATTAGCCTTTCCTTGACTGCTCAATTTTTTTCAGAGCATAATGGCAACATTAATTCAACTGTAAGGGAAAACTCTGAGCAGAGCTATCATAATCATGTTTCACAAATATTTTTCAAAATAATAAGACCTGCAAATCTCTTATGTAACCAGCAACATTTACAGTAATCCACCCTCACTTTGCATTTTACACCCTGACTTGCCTTTACTTCCCTAAATTCCTTCTGAAATTTTCTATGCAAATATGTCAGAAGAGCACATATTTGTTAAGCATGTCTTGAAATGTACAGCCTTACAAATGATAATTAGACCAATACAAAAAAGCTTATATAAAGGAAAAGCATATCAAGTGTAATTATTTAATTATTCTGTTCATTTCAATAACTACTGGCCCAGAAGCTTCTTTCACGGTTGTCACAAATATTCTTAATTCAACAATGCACAGTTCATGATCCCTCACGTGTTCCTTCTCATAAGTAGCAGACTTTGCTGCCTTATATACAACAGGACACTGAGGTTCATTATGTTTTGTCTAAAAATAATCATGCCAATTCTGAGGGAGTTGTTGCTCTTCACAAAAAGAATAGTTCAATTGTAGAGCTGTCATTTGATGATTAAAAGTGAAATTCATTAAGTCAGTTTACATCCCTGGATTACATGCAAAAAAATGATAAAAGATACTACTTCACTGAAAGTTTTAAAATAGATTTATACTACTCTCTTGTGAAATTTTCCCCCTAATGTTATAAAGGAAAAGAAACGTAAAGCAATAGACTGGAAGTAGAACAAGTGAGCCAGAATTCCAGACGAGGACACATTAAAGTGAAACTCAGGTAGTGTTCATAAAACAATCCTACCAGCCACTGTTGTTACTTTATCTCATAGAAGCCATATACGAATTTTTTGAGATGAATATTTCTATTGTCATGACCCTGAGATCATGACCTGAGCCAAAATAAACAGTTGGACATTTATGGACTATGCCACCCCTTTTTCATGAATTCTTAATGGACTTTGTAAAACAAAATTCTTGAAAGTTATGAGAAGATTTCAGAAGATGTTAAGGACTACTGTGGTGGTGACATTTGATGTGAAGTACACCCAAAGTTGAGGAGTGAGCCAGTGGACGCCTCCATTACAGTATGTTCTGTTACAGTGGCAAAGGATGATGGAGTGAAACAGAACTAAAAGTTTATGCCATGTTTATGCCTTTTAAAAATTTCCCTCCTGCTCACTAATAGCATTTGAATTCAGTCTACTATTTATGCAATATCTTCTTTGCTCCAGTTCTCTACACCTTCTGTGTTAGGTATGGACCCTCCCATCAAACAATCTTTGATTCTACCTTTCTTACCTGGTTCAGTTCCTTAGTTTTCTGTGATCTTTCTGCCCATCCTACCCACTCTACCCCTAACTGGGTTCAAATTTATCCATATCTTCCTACCTAAGCTTGAACTGCTATTTCCTTAAATATTTGCTCAGTCATCTCCAAATCTATTCCCCCAGACTCAAAAGAAGGCAAATGGAACACGGATAGAACATCATAGATAAATTCAGACCATTATTCTTCAACAGTCATTCATCATAAGTTTATAACCTAAACTGGTCTCTCTGCATCATTTACTTACTTCTCTACTATCATTTTTGAAAAAGATTTTATCTATTTATTTGAGACAGAGGAGAGAGAGCATGTACAAGTGGGTGGAGGGGTGGAGGAAGAGGGAAGGGTAGAGGGAGAGGGAGAGGGAAGGGCAGACTACCCTCTGAGAAGGGAACCTGATGTGGGGCTTGATTCCAGGACCATGGGATCATGAGATGAGCTGAAGTCAGACACTAAACTGACTGAGCCACCCAGAGGACCCTACTTTCATTTTTTAAAATATGCTATCTAATCCCAGAATCAAGGTTTTCCTTTATTTGTCTCTTGCCATTATCTTTGGAAATGTAAGGTGATGTCATAAAAATGTCTGACAGCATCTTGGTAATTAGCATAGAGCTCATGGTCAGTTATTTCAAATGTGCCCTTGAATCTCTTACTCATTTGATGTTTCTCGATGTTACAGAAGTTTATCTATCGTAGATTAACCTTACCCCTACTATTATGCGAATTCCTGCAAAATGGTAAGGAAAGCACAAATATGGGTTATTCCTAAAATTTTGTGCACTCTCACTGTCTTTTCCACCCCTGTTTTGCCATATTTTCATCAATTTTATGTTTTCCTAACATGGTAGTTTCCAAAGGACTCTTCAGATCTTTCCCTGAGCACTTTAATTACCAAGACTCATCTCTTCTCATGTTGAGTAGACGGTCTCATTTCCTAGTCTCTGTGGTAATCACAGATACATAAGATTTTGTATGCGAATGTTTACCTGGCCCCAGCTCTGTATGATTAACTTAAAGAGCAGAACATACACATACACAAACTTTTCCACAGGCTACACCTGATCTCACTCAGTATGGGTTGCATTGATCTCTAAGCTGGAGAAACTATGGAAATCCTGAGAACTTTTTGCATTCATATTTATATCCTCAGTCCAGTCAAAGTCATTTGAACTATTTAACCTATGTGAAAGCAAAACAAACTTGGTTTGACTAACCATTTTGAGAATCTTTGTAATTGGAGTAGTAGTAGTGTTTGTAGGCTGGCTTGGCATACAAGTCCTACAAAACATACTTTGATTTTTCTTTTGCCTCTGCCCTTATTTGTCCATATCCATTCTTACCACTTTAGTTCATGACTTTGTGACTTAACGGCTAGATTACTGCAAATATCTACCAAATTGATTTCATAAACCTAAAATATTTTCTCTAATCTTAGACTGCCATAGTAATTTTCCAAAGAACTATTTTATGTTATACTTCCACATAAAAATTTCTCATGACTCCCCAGTACTCAGTGAGTGCTGCAAACAATCACTGACATGAATATACCTTTGCAGCCTCAAGTCCCCAAATTTCCCAAAGGTGCAGTGTCTCAGTCAATTTGGAAAATTCCATATTCTGAGAATTTATTCTTGTCATCCACTTTCCCTGGATTTACAACCACCTCTAAGTTTACATATAAATGTGCTAGTCATTCTCCAAGCCTCAATTACAGTGCTAGCTCCTATAGATTGCCTTTCCTTAATACCTTAGCTTAAAGGGATCCATCATTTTATGGATTCTTTTTTTTAACGATTTTATTTATTTATTTGAGAGAAAGATCACAAGCAGGGGAGAGTGGCGGAGGGAGAAGCAGACTCCCCACTGAGAAAAGAGCCTGATGTGGGGCTCAATCCCAGGACCGTAGGACCAAGACCTGAGCTGAAGGCAGATGCCCAACTGACTGAGCCACCCAGGTGCCCCATTTTATGGATTCTTAACGTTTATCAGTCATATGGCACTCACTTTCCTCTAGGGAGGAGATTTCTGAGCTTGAAGAGTATTCTTGACGACCATTTATTCTGGTGCATAAAAACAATATTTGGATCTTAACAGATGTTCAGGCAAGTGGGAATAAAGAGAGAGAGCACTCATCAGGATCCTGGAATTGCTGCTAGCTGTGTGCTTCTCACATGACAAGTTTGACTCTATTAACTTGTACCAGCCTTTGATCACAATTCCTAAGGCTCTTTCTAGATTATATGTTTGTTCATTGCATTACTCAGATCAGCTAACCAACTTGCTTTCCTCTGAAGCCATCAATGCTTTAGATCCAAAGGAAAGATGGACCTTTTAAAGTCTATTGAAGCCTGGTGAAAAAATAGATTTGTACAAAGACATTTTGGCACCACTGATGTCACACCATCTAAGCAGATACCTACTTAAAGTCAGCTGTACAGAGGTTGATGGGCAGGAAAAAACTCAGGAAAGTTTGGCACTTGAACTTTCTGTTTAGAAATTTAGTGATAACTGTTTTCTGGAGCATTAGCATCCCTGAGAGACATGTTACATTTCTTCATTTAACATAAGATAAAAATCTGTACCTACTATTGAAATATTCTGAGTCACCTCAACCACTGAAGCCTGTGGAAAAAGGAACCTGTGAAACTGAGGCTGAGAGAGGTTAAGTAGAGGTGTCATAATTTCATGGTTCCTGAGACCCAGCCCTGTGCGGAACTCTATGCTCAGTGAGGAGTCTGCTTGAGCTTCTCTCTCCCTCTCCCTCTGCTCCTGACCCCCCCCCCACACTGTCTCTCTTTTTCTAAGTAAATAAATCCTTAAAAAAATATGTTTTTATTTTTAAGTAATCTCTACACCCAACATGGGGCTCAAATTCACAACTGGGAGATCATGAGTCTTATGCTCCACCGACTGAGCCAGTCAAGTGCCCCTAGATCATTTCTGTTTACCTGATGAATTAATAATAACAACAAAAACAATTAATAACATTTAATTAGTATCTATCATGTTCTACACATTGGCTTAAGTGAATTAAATATAGCATCATATGTTCTTCATTGAACCATCTCTGTCCCAAAATGAGACAGAGCAGTTATAGAGCAGTTCAGTGACTTGTCCTGAGGATAGTAAGAGCTGATTCTAGGGTTTTAAACTTTGCCTATTTATGCTGTACTTTACTGTCTGTCGAGGAAAGGGAAACTTCTTGCTGTTTGTTTTCATGAAGTTAATATTCTCCTTGTTTGCTCTCTCATTACATTATAAACTTGACCCAAATTTAAAATGAGAACAATTACATTACTAATATCACAACTTTATTAGGTTTCACATATTAGGTTCAATTATTTTTGAAACAAATTACTTTGTTCTTTCATAAGGTCAAGATTAATGACCTGTTAATTTGAGAATTATTATTTTCTCTGGTTTTTGTCGAGCAAAATGTTATACCTACTGGGAGATAGTATTTTAAGTATGTCATTTCTTTTGCATATAATTAATCTTAATTAAACAATTTACCTTTAAACAAAATTCATGAGTATATTTTCAGTATACTTGCCTATAGTCAATTTCATCCAGTTAGAGAAATATAGGAAACACTGTACATGAGCACTATACTTGCATTCTTTTTTTTTTTAAGATTTTATTTATTTATTTGAAAAAGAGAGGGAGGACAGATGAGCAGAGGAGAGGGGCAGAGGGAGAGGGAGAAGCAGACTCCCCACTGAGCAGGGAGCCCAACATGGAGCTTGATCCTAGGACCCTGAAATCATGACTTGAGCAGAAGGCAGACACTTAACTGACCGAGACGCCAGGCATCCCTGTGCTCAAATTCTACTTTAATATGTGCATTTTATCTTAAAGAAAAAATTTATGACATTATGAGTTTCACCATGCTATATTGCCCTGTGTTTAAAAATAAGCATAAAGTTAAATGTAGACAAATATGATAAAGAAAACATTTTTCTGTAAAAAAGGAAAAATAAAAAGTATTATTAAGTAGGTACACTGAAAGAGGTTTTTGAAAACTCCAAATGACATTCCTCCCTCCCCAAATATGATCTTTCCTTTTCATAGTCACACTCTTGAGTTTCTTTGTATTTTACCTAGATTGCAGGAGGCCCATCTCTCACCTGGCTCTCCTCAGTCTTCAGTATTTCTTCTCATATTATTGAGAATCACTTCTGACTTTTACTGCTCCTGGATTAAGCTCAAAATTACGTAATTTAGTTTCTTGAAAACACTTGAATTTCAATATGCCTAATTTTTTAAAAAGATTTATTTATTTGAGAGAGAGAGAGAGAGAACAGGGGCAAAAGGAGAAAGAGAGAGAGAATCTCCAGCATAGTCTCCACTGACTCAAAGCCCAAGGCAGGGCTCCATCTCACAACCCTGAGATCATGATTTGAGCCGAAATCAAGTTCACTTAACCGACTGAACCCCTTAGGAACCTCAGGTCTCTATTTTTTTAGTCTCCCATCTGCTGAACATTTTTTTCTCAAACACAATTTCTAACTCTCATTATTTGTTTTCATTGTTCAGACCGTCATATCTACTACTAAACACAGATTCTGTCACATATAAGAGCCCACCAGCATTACCTGAATGAATGAATAAATAATTGATTTTCAGTATTTTAGCATGACATTCAGAGATTTCCGCCTGCTGGTCTGAACTTCATTATATAATTTTCTTTCTTTCTTTCTTTCTTTCTTTCTTTCTTTCTTTCTTTCTTTCTTTCTTCTTTCTTTCTTTCTTTCTTTTTCATCAGCACCTACAAGATAAAACTTTTCTGTAATTCCCTAGTAACTTCAGCATTGTTTCCTCCCTTAATTGTCCTGTTTTATCCTCACCATAATATCTTAGGAGATTTTACTTTTCCTTCACTCCAGACTCTTGTTTTCCTTCTTAAATCTGTGCAAATTATATTATTGAGGATAGCAGGTAAATAATTTAAGATGCTTGATTTATCCAACAGAGAGAAAGAGGCAAGAACAATTTAATGATCTTTTATTTTTTAAATGAAAATGTGGTATTAATTGGGGCGCCTGGGTGGCTCAGTTGGTTAAGCATCGGATTCTTGATTTCTACTTAGGTCATGATCTCAGGACTGTGGAATTGAGCCCCATGTCAAGGTCTATGCTGGGCATGGAGCCTGCTTAAGATTCTCTCTCTCTCTCTCTCTCTCTCTCCTTCTGCCCCTCCCCTCAGCTCTCTCCAAATAAACAAAGAAATGATAAGGTATGCTATTAATTTTTTAAGAAGAAACTGTATCTTCAAATCTCACTTCTAGACCTTCACAGGATATTCAGTCTACTACTCAAATACCATTAAGAATTGACAACATCAAGGCACCTGGATGGCTCAGTGGTTGAGTGTCTGCTTTTGGTTCAGGGCATGACCCGGAGTCCCGAGATGGAGTCCCACATTGGGCTCCCCACGGGGAGCTTGCTCCCCTTTCTGCCTATGTCTCTGCCTCTCTCTCTCTCTGTCTCTCATGAGTCATAAATGAAATCTTTAAGAAAAAGAAAAAGTAAAAAGAAGGTAGAAGGCAGACAGCTGGACAACATAAGCATAATAATTACTCTTACTTTGTTGAAGACATTCTCATTACCTTGCTGTTTAGCCAGGGAAAGCTTTGCTATTTCTTCAAGGCCTCACACTGGCTAGGCAGGCTATCCTTTGTTTCACTTATCTATGCTGATTTTCCCTTTGAGCAATGTCACTTTGTCTCTAAGGTTACCATTTTTGTAATCCTAGTGAGATCCTAACATCATTCGGAGTATCTTTTCAACCCTAAGGTAGGACACAGTATAAAAAACATAATACAAATGTATGAATTCGTTGAATCACATGTTGTACACCTGAAACATGGGATATCAACTATAACTCAATAATAAATTTGAAAAATAATAATAAAAATTTAACCATTTTACTTTTATTTCCATTTACTGCCAATATATGTAAGTAATCGATAAACAACAAGTGATAAAAACTGTCCTGAGGCCTAACTCCATATGAGGAAATTCTCTGGAAAACTAGAAAGAAAGTCAAGCACATCAATCAGACAAGTATCCATGACAATGAGACTGATTGGCTAGAATTTTAATTCACTATGAGAAACATTTAACACATCAAATGTTAAAGATGGAAACTTTATTTTCAAATGCACTGAAATCTATATGTCAAGAAAATCAGTTCCTCTTGCAAGAATATTAACTACTTCAAATCCTTTGTAAAACAAATCTAGCTATTGTATGTGTTTATGTTATATGTATGAACTATATTTTATATCACAAATTAATTATACATATTAACTGTAAATTATACAGCACATATTATATGCTGCTATGTGCATATACCATATTATAATTTAATATTATACAGTAACACACATTGGCAATGAACCACTGTTGGAATCCATACTATGTCTAACAGAAGCCCCAGCATTCTCAGCTGGTCTATGGGGGAAACAGGTAGTCTCAAAGATTGTCAAAATATTGCTATTTTAATTCCATCCTACTCAAACACAAATATATAATTTTAGAATGTAATTTTCTCTTGGCAAAAAAGGACTCCAGGCACATTTTATCACCTTTGTTCATTGATTACTTTCATTCTGAGAGAAGTATTTGGGTTGTGGCAATCTCATTAAAGCAAATCAGGAGAAAGAATTGTTTGATCAAAGTGTGTTGTTTTATTAACAGAAATCGCCCAAAAATATGCCTGATTTTGCTCACACAGAAACAGATTGAGATGAAAACCTTTAGAATAGGAAATTTAAGTAAAAAGAAATGTTTAGAATAGGAAATTTAAACATCTCAATAGTATTATAATGTCTTCAAAGATAAAGAATCACTAGCTATTTTATAGTCTACAAAAGTGGAAATGCACAAGTTAAAGTATGAAGCTTGTGTCAAAAGCTTTATGTTATACACCATTCGTTTTTCCTAAAAATATTTACTTTTTAATGATACTGAGCCTGAAAGTGGAAGCCAAGGACATTCTTAAGTGTACATTTTCCAATTCATGAAATGTTCATGAGTAAAGACCCGAAGGAATGCATAGGGCCAGTCTCTCTCCTTCCAAAAAGGAATTCATCATAACAGTGAAGCTCATGGTAACATAGTTCTGTTTTTGAAGATGTACTATTAAAATAATATGTATCTTTTCTTAAACATGCAAAGTAATTTGATTTGTGTAATAAACATAAATAGAAGTATTATCAAATATTATAAATAAGAAGCCACTCTGGATCAAGAGATTCATCCTTCTGTATTCATGCCCCTTCAGATGTAAAATAGCAGAGGTAGAAACCATTTTGCTCTTTAGAAATTTGGAAATTTTACCGGCCACATTATGCCATCATACCATCATTCTCTTTAAGGGACATGTTTTCACAAAGACTCGTCCAATTCTGCACTGTAGCAGATGCCATCCATGCTCTGCCAGGTCCTCTGGGCATTTAAATCGTCCCTGTAGGTCAATGGCTTGAATGGAAAGCTTCTTTCTTCTTGAGGGCTTTCTCTGGCTATAGGGGAGTGCTCTGCCCTTGGAGCACTCCTGATCCATGGATCAGGCCAGAAGTGGCAGTGAATGCCCGCAGGAGCAGTTCTCAACGGATGATGGATGGGGATTAGCAGAGAAATAACCCAGCTTCCTCACCCTTTGGTTAGAATAACCCTGAGCTGAATTCTTCCAGAGGTCCTCAACAGGATTAAGCCCCAATTGCCCACAGTGGTACCCTGCTCATTTAAAAAAAATGTTTCTTTAAAGGTTTAAAATTTTTAATTGAAGTATAGTTTGACATAAATATTAAATTAGTTTCAGGCATACAATATAGTGATTCAACAATAATACATGTTACAAAATGCTCACCATAAGGGTATTACAGTATTTTTGACTGTATTCCCTGTGCTGTTCTTTTTAAACCTGGTGGCATTTATTTTATAAGTGGAAGTTTGTACTTTTTAATTCCCTGTATTAAAATCACCTGAATTGATCTCCTCTCTTCACTGTCTCCCACTCCTCTATCTATGCTTCTTGAGATCACCTATTAAATAAACTATTTGTAGGGGTGCCTGGGTGGCTTAGTTGGTTAAGCATCTGCCTTCAGCTTAGGTCATGATCTCAGGGTTCTGGGATGGAGCCCTGCTCCATCTGCTCAGTGCTCTGTTCAGTGGGGAGTCTGCTTCTCCTCCTCCCTTTGCTCCCCTCCATCCCCCACCCCCAACCCCGCTTATTCTTTCTTTCTCTTAAATAAATAAATAAATAAAATCTTAAAAAAAAAAAAAACCTATTTGTTCTCAATGTGTAGTCTCAATATCTGCTTCTGGGAGTATACAACGTAAAACCTCCTTTCACACCAATCAACTGAGGTCCATGCCCTAGGCCTCATGCTTGTCAGAGCCTCACTTTACCCTTTTTCTGTCTTTGCCACTCCTCACAGGGCAAGGAGGGGCTGAGGATCCAATGGAACGTGTCCATCCCCCCTCACATTCCAGGCACCTGTAAAGCCAAGATTCCTTACTAGTTAGCCTGACTCTACTTCTAGCACTTGCACAGGACTTCTCTCTGAATCAGTCCTCCTGAAGGTAGACTCTTAGGCCCAAGAGCAAATGAAGTGGTGCCTGTTAGAGGAGAGGTGTGAACTGAGTTAGAGCATGCTGGCTAAGGCATCTATATAATTCAAAACGAGGTCCCCCACAATATGGGTTAGAGTCCATAGTATCCTTCATGTGTCAGAATGTCTCTTGTAGTTTTCACTTATGTCTTCCTATGCAGAATTCTGGATTCTGAATTAGTTTACTCAAAACTTTGTTGCAGTTCTCTATTTCTGTCATCATCTGCAAATATTTGCAACTTAGTACACCAATTGAATATATATATATTTTTAAAAAGTCAGTGCCTATATTTTTCACTCAGAAATTTCCAGTTCTTTTCTGTTATTTTTTTAAAAGTCTCATTGTTCTAAAGATTTTATTTATTTATTTTATTTTTAGAGAGAGAGAGAGCGCGCCCAGGCATGCATGCAAGCAGGGGAGGGACAGAGGAGGAGAGAGAGGGATAGAGAACACTGAGCCTGGAGTCCTACACAGGGCTCCATCCCATGACCTTGAGGTCATGACCTGAGCTGAAACCAAGAGTCAGACACTTAACCAACTGATCCACCCAGCCAGCCCCTTCCTGTTATTTTTAAAAGGATCATTTTTCATTACTATTTCTTTCTTTTGTTAAATTACTATTTGAATTTCATTTTTTTATGTCTTCGCCATTTAAAAAATGCTTATATTTTATCTCACATTTGTGCAGTATTTGCTTATGTTATTTGGGCTCTACTCTTTCTGACCATTGGACTCTCATGATTCTTTCTTTTGATAGACTGCTTCTTTATGTGCTTTTGTGTTCATCCCCACACACCCCTTTGCCCCTCTGTGCAGCCTGAATTGTATGAATTCCTTTCTTGAATTACTTTATGTTTGCTTTTACCAGTAATCCTAGGGGATATAACAGTCCCTAGACTAATTTCTATGTAAAGTTCTTGGTTTGGGGTTCCTGATCCATTCAAGTGGAATAATACAAACCAAGAGTGCACTGGATGAACAGACTGCCCATGTTACCTCTTGGGAAATGCTTTTTCTCATCTAGCAGTCAGACAAAGACATACAAAATAGAGTGTTTGTAAACTTTTGCTGGATTTGATCTAATCACTTATTTCAACAAAGGTACACCTATTTTAAAGTTCCCATTTTATGCAGAGTTTTCAGTTACAACTTTAATTTTCACATGAAACCCAAAACCTTATCTCATGTTCTCTCTTGTCACAATATAAGCCATTTTGACTGAAAAAACAACCACCACTTTTTCCTGAATCTCTGCCTTGCCTTTCACATGCTTTTCTTGTTTCTATCATCTCTATTTTATAAATTTTGTTTCAAATCCAATCAAATATCCATAATGACAGTTTTAATTATTTCATGTGAATAATGTCTTATCCTTATAACAATACATGTTATATTTATTGAGTGCTACAGTGCCTCAAGTATTCCAAGAATGTTAGTAACTCATCATTATTGTGGAGCAACTTTCTAGCATTATTTTCTTCACAATAGCCTGTAATATAGTTAACATAATTATTTTCTCTATTTTATAAATAGAGAATATAAGGTCTGCATATATCTTGTTTCAATTTTCAGATCAATAAAGCACATTAGGATATATTGTTAAAGATGGTTACTCCATTAAGTTTGCAGTCCACGCTGAAAGTAGAGACCACAATTCTGTTCTCATGTCTTTGTTCCTCTCACCACAGGAGCACATGTCATGTCAAAGGGAGGAGAGTAGAGCTCTGGGCTTGAGGTCCCTTTCTCTCCCAGGTAAAGAGTATATATAGAACAGATGAGCTCTCTGATCAAATTGGACTTAACTTCTGCCAAAACATGAAGCAGAGCTTGTTTGCATATCATTTCATAAGTGCTGTTTAAATAAAGCATCTGTTTCAATTAGTGACGAACATTTTGGGATCAATAAAACTATTCAAAGCATTAGCACACAAGATTAGAAGATGATACATTTGTTAATGAAAGTATGGGTGACCCCAGCTCAACCTTGATATTAAAAAATGCATAATTGCTACCCTCTATTAAAGAATTTCACTACAAAGGGAACTCCAGTACTGTTAAAAATTAACCTGTATATACATAGCAAAGGAGTCACCCCTGAATCTTCAATTTTTTTTTATAGTCTATGTAACAGTTCACAACACAAGGTGTGAGGGAAATTTTGAACTGGGAAGTAAAGGACTGTTTTATTTACTCCATAAACTCCTCTTTCTGGTGGTTTGAAAATATGGCCACAAATTGTTTGACACTGCCTGGAATGTGGTGATACAGTGGGCCTGGTTTAGTGACTTCATTCTAGCCTAGTATGCTAAAATGCAGAAGAAATGAAGTGATGTAATTTCTGACACTAGATCAGGAAATTTTATGAAACTTCTTGCCTAATTCTCTGTCTTTTTGACTCACTCTCCATTAGAACCAAACTACCATCCTGTGAATTAGACTGAGTTGCACGCACAGGCATGTACAGGCCAACAACCCCTGCTAAAGTCTTGGCCAAAAGGCAGCATTGACCAACAGACATGTGAGTGAGAAAAACCTTTGGATGATTCAAGCTCCAACCTCCGTCTGACTGGAACTACAGGAGAGACTCTGATCAAGAGGCACCAAGCTTAGCTTAGTCACCCCAGAAGTGTGAGAGAAAATAATCATAATTGATTTTCTTTGTTTAAGCTGCTACATTTGGGGCGGTTTCTTTTGTAGCTAGAGATAACCAGAACATTCCTATATCCATTGTCCTATCTATCATTCTATCCATCTTTTCTAAAGCTTCAGTTATTTCATAAAACAAAAAAAAAATCTGTGTTCTCCTTATAATTTTAAACTCTGTGATATCCATCACCTAAATAGGTTTAAACCATTCAGAAAAGCCAAAAGAAACATAAAAGTCATTGATCTAAATACATTCATTGTATGGGTAAGGAAACTAGGATTTGCAGTTATCAACATAATAGTAGGATATTTTAGCATTTATAAGAAAGATCATACAGAAAGTGGACAGAACATAAAAAAGAATAGAGATATTTTCATATACGTACCCAAGTGGCTATCTAAAGGGTAGTAAAAATGGGATGTTTGCTACATTTCATACCCCTTTGCATCTGGGAAATTGAGTTATCTGAAGCAGCTCTAACCTGGGGCCCAAGAACAGTCGATATGCAAAATCCCATCTTTATTTTCACTGACTTTTTAACTGCAATACAGCATTCCCAAACCACAACAATATTAGTCGTATCTATAACTTGGTCATCACAGAACTACAGACATGTTTATATTACATTTCAGTTGTTAAAGATATCTTGAAATATTATTTATATTTATCACTACTTTTAAAGTATGACAGTTATAATAGCCCCACCATTAGATCTTATTATGCATTGTGTTAATGAAGAAGTACACATTTTAATGTATTATAATATTTTTTACTTTTTGATAACCTATTGGGATGTTATTATTTTTTTCTATAATCATTGTAACTTTTTTTTTGTTTTTAAGTAGGCTCCTCTCCCACCATGGAGCCCATTGTGGGGCTTTAGCTCACAACCCTGAGTTCAAGAACTGAGCTGAGATCAAGAGTCAGATGCTTAACTAACTGAGCCATCCAGGCAGCTCTGTAATTCTTGCATCATATTTTATGTATTTATGTATGAACTCCTTGTTCTGTGAAGAGGCATAGGCTTCACCAAACTGCCAAAGAGGCTGATGGCATAAAAAAAGGTTAAGAAACTCTGAACTAGATAGAACAAGAGGGTCAAAACACATTATTACAATCTCCTCTTAAAAAAAAAAAAAGATTTTATTTATTTATTTGAGAGAGAGAGATGGCAAGCACAGGGAGGAACATAGCAAGAAGGACAAGCAGACTTCGCACTGAGTGCGGGGCCGGAGGAGAAGGAGCTGGCCCACAACCTTGAGATCAGGACCTGAGCTGAAACCAAGAGTAGGAGGTTCAATCAACTGAGCTACCCAGGTGCCCCTCCAATCCCCTCTTATTCAGTTTCACTTTATGCAGTTTCGGGTCTGCAGTTTTGTGTCTGTGGTTTCAGTTATACCTGCAGTCAACCTGGAAGCCGATGATCGTTTCTGACGAATTATCAGAAGTCAATAGTAGCCTACGCTACATCCCCATGCCTGTGTCATTCACCTCACTTTAGCTCATCACATAGGCATCTTGTCAGATCATTACAAGAAGGCTGAGTACATATAATAAGATATTTTGAGAGAGAAAGACCACATTCACATTACTTTTATTATGGCGTTTTGTTAAAATTGTTTGATTTTATTATTGTTGTTGTTAATCTCTTACTGTGCCTAATTTATAAATTAAACTTTATCACAGGCATGTTTGTATAGGAAAAAATATAGTAAGGGGGATGGTGGGATAGGTGAAATAGATGAAGGGATTGGAAGAGGTAAAACTTACATCTATAAAATAATTAAGTCTCAGGGCACCTGGGTGGCTCAGTGGTTGAGTGTCTGTGTTCACCTCAGGTTGTGATCCCGGGGTCCTGGGATCGAGTCCTACATTTGGCTGCCAGTAGGGAGCCTGCTTCTCCCTCTGCCTGTGTCTCTGCCTCTCTCTCTGTGTCTCTCATGAATAAATAAATAAAAATCTTTTAAAAATAAAATAAAATAATTAAGTCTTTGGAATGAAAAGTACAGCATAGGAAATATAATTAATAATATTGTTAATAACCTTATATGGTGACAGATGTTAACTACACTAGCTGTGGTGAGCATTTTGTAGTGTATATAATTGTAAAACCACTATGTGTTATACCTGAAACTAATATAATTTTGTATGTCAACTATTCTTCAATTTAAAAAAAACATAAAAAAGTAAGAAAAAAAACATATAGTTTTGGTACTATCCGTGGTTTCAGGCATCCATGGGGTATCTTGGGATTTATCCCTGGTGGTTAGGGGGAGACTCCTGTACTTAGTATGTACACTTGGCTTGTGATCTGCTCTGTTTCTTTAGAGACATGCCTAATTCTAATCGCTAATTCAGTGCAGTAGAATGAAATATTTTAAAATCATGGCTCTCTAGAATCCAGCTTTTGGTGAGCTTTTAGTAAGATCAGGACACACATAGAAATCTCCACTCCAGCATTCTTTCACTTGGCTGACTATTGTGGGTCAAGCTACTCTGGGACATAGGATGAGTGATGAAGCCCCTAAGCTCATGTACCATTTCTTCCACAAAACACAGACCTATAAGAAATAATTACAATGCAGAACAGTAAACAGTTCAGCATCTTTTCAGCCTTTATTCACACTCTTCTATGCCAACCTTGTGGTCCATAGGCACAAGCATATGGCTTGTGCTATCCCTTTGTTGTTCCCCCATTACATCTGTTATTCTTTCTTTGACTCCTTTTTTTTTTTTTTTTAGGGAGGGATCCTCATTTTTTTTTTTTTTGAGATTTATTTATTTATTTATGATAGAGAGAGAGAGAGAGAGAGAGAGGCAGAGACACAGGAGGAGGGAGAAGCAGGCTCCATGCTGGGAGCCCGACGCGGGACTCGATCCCGGGACTCCAGGATTGTGCCCTGGGCCAAAGGCAGGCGCTAAACCGCTGAGCCACCCAGGGATCCCCTCTTTGTCTCCTTTTCTTGAAGGGAACATCTTCCCCTTCTTTCGACTCTGGCCATCAAGATCTTATTCATTTTTCAAGGTCTCATTTGTACATGATAAATAAAAGCACCAGAGTATAGTATATACATGACTATAATATCTAGTGATATTCTTCTTTTATCAACTCATATATCATTTTTTTCATATATATAATACTGGAAGCATCCTGCCTTGAGCAACTGCAAACATTTGTGTAGTTTTTGTACTTGATGATGGGCTCCTCGAGGACCAGAAATAACTGACTCATCATTGTATTCTTTAGTACTAAAGAGTACTTGAGATACCACCCAGTATGTATTGTTGAATGAGTACATAAGTCAATATTGCTGGAAAGAAAAGCAAATCATATTAGTGTAGAATATTATTTTCAAAGGGGTCATTTTTGAGCATAGAAGATCTATCGATCAATTTTAAATTGTGTCTAAAACTGGTCCTTGCCAGCCTATTCTTTTGGGATTGATTAGAATAAGAATTTGTAAACTGTTTTTTCTTATGTTAACGCCTCATATTTTCATAAAATAAAATGTGTGATGTTTATAAAGTCTACCTCCCACACCATTTAAATTTTTTAGGGTTTATTTTTTAGTAATCTCTACACCCACCACGGGGCTTGAACTCACAACCCGAGACTAAGAGTTGCATACTCTTTCAATTGAACCAGACAGGTGGCTCTAAATTTTTTAAATATTTATCTATTGCTTATAAAGAACAGTTTGTAAAAATATTTTTTTTAAAGATTTTATTTATTTATTCATGAGAGACACACAGAGATAGAGGCAGAGACACAGTCAGAGGGAGAAGCAGGCCCCCTGCAGGGAGCCCGATGCGGGGACTCGATCCCAGGACTCCAGGATCATGCCCTGGGCCAAAGGCAGGCACCAAACCGCCGAGCCACACTGGTGTCCCTGTTTTAATTTTTTAAATAACATTTTCTATTATATTTTTAACACCTGAAAGATAATTTCAGTACCATAAAGCTCATTTGAGAAGAGAAAATACATCCTTTTGGACACATCATACAAAATCAGTGGATTTACATAATAGTTTAATTCTTGCTCATAATACGTGTTCATCATAGATGGAAAGGGTATACTCAGAGGTACACTGAGAAGGTACACCCATGCTGAGTGAGGATCAGTTTCTACATGTGGCAGGGAAGGGGAGCTTGAAAAATCATCCAATGACATTCAATTTGGAAATAACATACAGCACTTTTTCTCACACATTTTTGGCCAAAGAAGTTATACGTTTATATTTAACCTCAATATTTGTAAGGAAGTGTAGTACTACCATGTGCCTCAAAAGAGAAGAAACATGAATTTTTTTAAAAAGTTCAATAGCAATTCAGTCAGTTTATGGGAATTTTTTTTGAACCTTTTCTTATTTCCCAGTGTTACCTTTCTGATTAAAACTAGAGACCAGACTAAGGGTTTTTTAGACAATGTAATGTTGTTACATTTTAGATTACATAAAAAAGTTAACCGTAGAGATACTCTACAGGACTTCTAGTTCTAGCTATGATCTTAAATGTCCATTCTTTTTATTTTTAAGATTTTATTAATGTATTCATGATACACATAAAGAGAGAGAGAGAAAGAGAGGCAGAGACACAGGCAGAGGGAGAAGCAGGCTCCATGCCAGGAGCCCGATGCAGGACTTGATTCCGGGACTCCAGGATCACGCCCTGGGCTGAAGGCAGGCGCTAAACCACTGAGCCACCCAGGGATCCCCTTAAATGTCCATTCTTACATTTTATTTGTGTCTGGAATTTTTTTCAAAGTCAAATAATAATAACTTTAAGAAAAATGTTATCTTGCAACATTACTACACATTATTTATTAAGAAATATTTAAACATCAAAAGGCCTCATTATGCCAATGAAAGCAGATTGATGAGATATTATTATTATTTATTTTTTTAAAACATTTTATTTATTTGGGATGCCTGAGTGGCTCAGCAGTTGAGCGTCTGCCTCGCCTTGGGGCATGATCCTGGAGTCCTGGGATTGAGTCCCACACTGGGCTCCCTGAATGGAGCCTGATTCTCCCTCTGCCTGTGTTTCTGCCTCTCTCTCTCTGTGTCTCTCATGAATGAATAAATAAAATCTTTTAAAAAAGAGATTTTATTTACTTATTTGAGAGAAAGAGAGAGTGAGCATGAATGGGGGGGCAAGGGGTACAGGCAGAGGGAGAAGGAGACCCCCTGCTGAGCAGGGAGCCCAACACAGGACTGGATCCCAGGACTCTGAGATCATGACCTGAGCCAAAGGTAGAGGCTTAACCAACTGAGCCACCCAAGTGCCCCAGATCAATGACATATTAGATAACTTTGTGCTATTTGTGATTAAAAAAACTCTTTTTGTGAGCTTTTGTGGAGGAGACTGTTGATTGTTTACCCCAATAACCATTTGTCTTTTCCTCCTCACTGATAAGACTTTGATTTTATTTAGTCATGTAAGGAGGAGAGAGAGGATTCTCAGTCTTCATTCTAGCTAGTTTCAGTAATCTGGTTAAGATTTGGCCAGTGGGCTATAAGCAGAAGTGCTGTGTTGAATTTTTAGGAAGCTTTTCAAAATGGAGAGGTCATACTCTTTCCATCGTCCTTCCTCTTTTTCTGCTCCTGTCTAGAATGTGGATATGATAGTTGGAGTTCATACTGACTTGGTAATTATTTTAGATGAGTACTTCTAAGGTTTCCTTTCCTGCCAAAATTACATTATAAATATTTTTATACTCGTGGATTCCATTTTATTTTTGGCTTGGCAAATATACCATAACAAGGAAAATACCTTTACCTATAACTTTAGTGTCTATGGCTTCAATAACTTTGGAACTTTGGATCTAGGAATGTGTTTGGGCATTCCAGAACATTATATAAAGAAAGTAGGGACGCCTGGGTGGCTCAGCGATTGAGCATCTGCCTTCAGCCCAGGGCATGATCCTGGAGTCCCCGGATCAAGTCCCACGTCGGGCTCCCTGCATGGAGCCTGCTTCTCCCTCTGCCTGTGTCTCTGCCTCTCTCTCTCTTTGTGTGTCTCTCATGAATAAATAAATAAAATCTTAAAAAAAAAAAAGAAACAAACATGGTAAAGTTTATAAGACAGAAAGAATTCTTATATTGCATCCCAAATTGTGAAAGTAGACTTAAATTTGCTGTTCATTAAACCGAGTCAATTTTTTGTTACGTATGCTCAGAGATACCTACTCCACTGCTTTGAAGTTTGACTGTAGTTTAATATGTGATACTGTAAATTATTCAAAATTACAAGTAAAGAAAATTTATTGAGACTACTTAGGTGAAATCTACATCACAAAGGAAGCATTTAGTTAAGAAGATGCAAGGGACTGAAATTTAGATTTCTAGACGAATTGTTTACTAAAGTGGCAATGATAATATTTGCTATCTACAAATAAGTTAACATAAGATATCTAAAATTTCCTGGTATGATATGTTATAGCATGATATGTAGCATGGTATGGTACGGTATAGTATTAAAGCTCAACTTATTAATTCATGTTGTATTGTTTATGGAAGCCAAATGAGAAAGCAAATGGTATCTTAACATCTTTTCTCGCAGAACAATCAATAGAGAAATCATACATCCTATAGAACCTTTAGTAATTCTTAAAATTATTGGCTTAAGTACAATTCACTTTTGAAAATTAAAATACACTAATTTTAACCTTGGTGAGCTTAGACTAAGCATTGTAATAATTTCAGATGACTTTAACATTAGGAAGTCCCTTTAACCAAAACTACCCCAGCTTTTACCTGTTGAACCATTTTTACATCTAAGAGGATCACACAGACAGAGACAAAGGTATAAAATACGTTAATGGCATAGCAGTAAAGGCTAATATATCAATCCATTTCATTAGTAAAAATCTACATTATTTTCCTTTGCCTTGACATTCTATAATTATCATAACAATACTTCTTAATCGATTTTGCCCTTGAGAGTTTTCTGTAGTTTAAAAGATATTAGAATTATAAAGCAATTTAAGTTTTAAAAACTACTTCTATATTCAGAATTCAGACTCTTTTTAAACTGTAAACACTGACTTCACAAACCTGATGGAGGAAGCTTAAATAGTAATGCTATCAGGTGCATATTTATTCAGTTACCATGCACATAAACCTAGTAACACATAACCAGATATATTTGAATAAAAGTGTGAATAATATAAATTGTTTGATTGAATTAAAATCAATATGTAAATTTATTTTTTCTGGGGATTCAATATGTAAATTTAGATAAATGATAAAATGAAATGATACTGAATTCCCTTTGATAATTAACGGTTATAAAATAAAAATATCAGTGGTTCAAGTAGTTAGCTAATTGTCCAGATTTAGTTCATTGTTATGGTAAAGATACAATTAGTCAGGAGTCCACCAAAATGGCACTGGAATAAATGAAACAAGAATTATTTAGAAATCTACTGCACCAAAATCCACATGATCACAAAAAATTCTTCCCCCTTTCCCACCATTCATGAAAAATCATTATAATTAGAATGAAAAAATTTAAAAAGTCTAAGTCTTCTTACTCTGCCATTCAAAATATGTATGCTTGAAGAGAAAACACAGATTCCCAGGTCCTTGGAGAATCTGATTCAGTTGATGTGGAAGGGGGACCAGAAATCTATGTATTAAAGTAAATATCCCAGAGTAGCCTTATCAGAGAAATTGAGAGGAAATGAACTAGCCTAAGGAGATTTTGGGAAAGCCCATAATCTACCAAAGGCCACTTCTGTGCCTCTGTCAATCACTCTTCATATTGCCCTGCCCATTCCTATCAGCAGAAAGATCTTAGGGTAAGTGAAGAAGGTTTATTCTTCTAGCCAACTTTTTCATAATCATTTTGGCGTTCCTCAAACCAATATTCAAAGAAAAAGAAAAAAAGGAGGAGGAGGAAGAAGCCATAACATGTATACACATGATGCTGTCCTGTACATATCTTCTGTTTATCATCTTTATGCCAAATCTTAATTTAAATACTTTATTCCTTATATCAACATTTGGGTACTCTTCTTTAATAGCTGTACTAGCAAAAATTTAGAATAAGTAATATAGGACAACTTCTGAATGCAGAAAAATCGAATCAATAAAAAACAGGCCAGCAATAAGATTTTTTTTTTTTAATTTTATTTATTTATGATAGTCACATAGAGAGAGAGAGAGAGAGAGGCAGAGACATAGGCAGAGGGAGAAGCAGGCTCCATGCACCGGGAGCCTGACGTGGGATTCGATCCGGGGTTTCCAGGATCGCGCCCTGGGCCAAAGGCAGGCGCCAAACCGCTGCGCCACCCAGGGATCCCCAGCAATAAGATTAATGAAAGTTTGTTTACATTTTTGCATACATAGGTGCACACCTACCCACACACACCCACAGTCACACAACTGTAATATTTTTGACATTTGAAAACTAACATCAAATTCTCTCCTCTTTTTTTTTTAAGTATGTATGTAGGTAGGTATATATGTATGTATGTATGTATTTATTTATTTATTAGAGAGAGGAAGTGGGAGGAAAGGACAGAAGGAGAGGGAGAGAGAGAATCTTAAGCAGGCTCCACACCTAGTGCAGAGCCCAACATGGGGCATGATCTCACAACCCTGAGATCATGACCTCAGCTGAAATCAAGAGTCACCCACTTAAGTTTTTATTTTAATCACCTACTTCTCATAATGATGAATGTACTCTTTATTCACTGTTACCCATTTCACCCATCCCCCCACCACCTCCCCTCTGGTAACCATCAGTTTGTTCTCTATAGTTAAGAGTCTGTTTCTTGGCTTGTCTCTCTTTCTCTTTTTCCCTCTGCTCATTTGTTTTGTTTTGTAAATACCACATATAAATGAAATGGTATCTGTCATTCTGTCCTTTCATGTTCTGCACATTTTTTATTTTTATTTTTCTGCCCATTTTATAATTGGATTATTTGTTTTTTGAGTGTTGAGTTGTATAAGTTCTTTATATACTTTGGATACTAACATTTTATTGGCTATGTCATTTGCAAATATCTTTTCCCATTCCATAGGTTGCCCTTTAGTTTTTTTTATTGTTTCTTTAGCTGTGCAGAAGCTTTTTATTTTGATGAAGTCCCTATAGTTTATTTTTTGCTTTTGTTTCCCTTGCCTCAGGGGACCTATATATAGAAAAAAAATGCTATAGCCTATGTTGGAGAATTCATTGCCTGTGTTCTCTTCCAGGATTTTTATGTTTTCAGGTCTCACATTTAGGTCTTTAATCCATTTTGAATTTACTTTTGTGCATAGTGTAAAAAACTGGTCCAGTTTCAATCTTTTGTGTGTTGTGTGTTGCTGTCCAGTTTTCCCAACACCTTTGTTGAAGAGATCTCCTTTTGTTCTAACCTGAAATATATCTATCTATATAGATAGATATAGATATAGATATAGATATAGATATAGATATAGATATAGATATAGATATAGATTTTTTTTAAGTAGACTCCACATCCAGCATGGAGCCAAATTTATGGCTTGAACTCATAACCCTGAGATCAAGACCTGAACTGAGATCAAGAGCACTTAATTATGCTAATTAAGTGCTTAACTAAACTAAGCCACCCAGGCACCCCTTTAACCTGATATTTCTAATGCTTTCCTATTTTTTTAAAAGATTTTGTTTATTTATTTGAGAGAGAGAAATCAGAAACAGGAGGGGCAAAAAAAAAAAAAAAAAAAAGAAAGAAAGAAACAGGAGGGGCAACAGGCAGAGGCAGAGGGAAAGGAGACTCCCTGCTGAGCAGGGATTCCAATGCAAGGCTCAATCCTGGGACCATGGGATTATGACCTGAGCTGAAGACAGATGCTTAACTGACTGAGCCACCCAATTGCTCCTAGTGCTTTCCTATTTGAGTTGCAAGGTATACCATTATTATTTACTACAAAATTTTCACTCTATAAAATTAATTATAGTAAAGGCAGTGTATGAATTATGCAAGACATATGACAGACTTTCAGATGTACCTATATCACTATGAAGTTATAGTTAGACAAATATGTAAGGAAGTGTTCCTCTCCAGATAGTAATTTAAATTTAAAATCAGGCACCGCATTCTCATTTAAATTTCATAAAATTATGAAGCCAAAAAAAAATAAAAAACCCAAACAAACCTCCAATGCTTCTTAATATTTCTGTGAATCTAAGGTGAATCATTGGTGCAATTTATTTGGGTAATAATCTATTGTGGCTATTACACAGGCACAATGATAAGACATTTTGACACACAGATCAAAAGATTAAGCCAATATAATAAATATTTAATCTTGTATATGCTGTAATGTACTATTTAGAGATAAAATAGCATTCCTGTTGCTTCTGTTTGATTAGCCTTAATTATGGTAAACACATTGTCCTTAAAATAAATGGAAAAATTAATTGTAAAAGTGAGATACAAATTGCTTGATAAAAAATGTACTTGATGATTGCAATTTTTAAAGTAGTAGTTCTCACATTTCAGTGTACATTATAATCACTTGGGGTGCTTGTTTAAAATTCAGATTCCCAAGGTTTTACCGGCTGAGACTCTGATTAGGTGAATCTGACATGGATCCCAGGACCTTTCATTTAAAGCTGTATTTATTTGAGGGGGAGGGAGAGGGGTCCAGGAGAAGGGTACAGGGAGAGGGAGAGAGTCTTAAGCAGACTCCATGCTGAGTGTGAGCTGGACACAGGGCTAGATCTCACGACCCGGAGATCACGACCTGAGCCAAAACCAAGCATTGGACACTTAAGAGACTATGCCACCAAGCTCTGCCCAGGACCCTGCATTTAAAACAAACTCTCCAGGTGCTTTTGATGTAGGTTGTCCATGGATTTACCTCTGATAAATCCTGTCCTAGACCTACCCTTCTCTAACTTTATTCTGTATAGGAATCCCTTGGGGATTGTGTTAAAATTCAAATTCTGATTCAATAGTTCTAGGGGAGGGTTCTGAAGATTCTAGCTTGTTTCTGTAGTGAGATCAATGCTTATTATCCATGGACCACACTTTTTTGAGAGTCAAGTTTCTAAAACCTAATCATTTGATAAACTTACACCTAGATCCTCAGAGATAAAATAACTTACGACAAAGTCAATACTTACCAGTAAGTTAACTGAGTAGAGATGGGAAATGAGGGGTAGGATTCAGGGATTTTTAGCTAGGGGGTTATTTAGTGATCATGCTAATTAAGGATTGAAAATGATCAATTTAGAGAGGATCTGAATAGCCCATTGGTCTGTATCTATTGGGTAAAAAATTAGTGCTACTGTTCATTGGACAAAAGAGCCTTTAGTCAGGTCCAGTGAGATTCATTCAAAGATAATAGCACTTTTTCAGCTTTAAGTGTTGGTTATAGCAGTTGTGATGGAGTTTTATGCCACCTAGACAAATGCTGCTACAGATGGGAAGTTTTCCCCTTTACTGCAGAGAATTTGCCCAGCAAAACAGGACAGATGATTATTAAGTCATAAAAGCTTGGTTAGCAGAGTTTTTTCCTTAAGTTTTCTTAAGTACCTTTTTTCTGACTTTATTATATTTTTTCATTTTATGTTAAGAAATGAATTCAACAATTAGGAGAACTCAGTCTCCTGATTTATGTATTTATTTTTAAAATATTGTATTTATTTATTCATGAGAGACACACACACACACACAGAGGCAGGGACATAGGCAGAGGGAGAAGCAGACTCCCTGTGAGGAGCCTAATGTGGGACTAGATCCCAGGATCCCAGGATCACGACCTGAGCCAAAGGCAGATGCTCAACCACTGAGCCACCCACCCAGGTACCCCACTCCCCTGATTTAACAACAAACAGATTTAATGCTTCCTATATTATGTGTAGAGTGGAGAAGGAACTCCCAGCTTATGGTCTATTTCTTTGAGTTGCCTCAGGTAGACTTAAGGATCTCAAATATGTTCAGGTGGCTGGGTATAAAAAAAATCTGTGATTTTCTTTGGCAATACATGAAATACAGATGCTAAGTTTAGCTAATGACATAATTTTATGCAATACTAAATACTTTGGCAAATGTTAGTATACATAAGTTTTATGAACAGTCATAATTTATAAGAAAAATGTTCTTGCTAACTCCTTCAGGCAACATCAAACCTGCAAAAGCTGTAAGGTGAGAAGCAACTTACACAACAACCACAATGAACCTGGAGAGAGGGAAGGTTGTTTAGGACTGTTTGGGGACTGAGGATCATGTGAACAGCTGAAGGAGACAAGAAGGAAGCCATGAGAGGAGATACTGGACAAGCATGTGAGGTTCTTTTCCCTGGGCTATCTAGGTACAACCACCACCCTCCCTACATTACAGAAAAAAGTGTCAACAAGCTAGACCTCTGGATGCCTGAGTCCAAAGTTGGAGTGAGGAAGTAATGCAAAGCCGGGCACATGGACTTTTCAGATAGTCCCTCATCACCCACTCCTTCCAGGTCCCCAAGGGTTAGTGAACTGGTGGATTATACCTTTAGATATAATTAGCACTACTGCTAATCTCTGAGGAGTTCAAGAAAAGCTCTGAAAAGAGGAGTTGCCTGGGAAGTGGGTAGAAACTGGAGTGACTGACAGCCATTCATGTCATGCCTAGGGGTTTGCATTTAAATTTCCTGGGATTGACACAGACCATGCCTCAGCTTGGGTGCTTTTCCAGTGCAGCAGGCCAGACAAGATGGCTGACCTCCCTTATCTATACTCACATGAGTTCACAAACCACAATAACTAGCCATCTGAGAGGTATAACCATGTTAAGGAAGTCTCCCAAAAAGCATCATGCAAGCATCATGCAAGGAACTCTCCCAAAAAACATCATACAGATCAAACAATATTTCAAGGAGAATTGATTTACTGTTATTATTTATTTATTTTTATCTGATGATGCTTATACATTTATAGGATTATAAATACATATAATTTCTTTTCAAAACAGTTCTTGTTGAAAAGATGCAGACAATTATGTATCTTTCCTGAGTGGAAAATGCTAATTGCAGTGAATACATACAAAGACAATAACTTATGTAAGTCCTCAGTTCTTTGGAAGGAGTTTGACATTCATGGTGATTTCTTTCTATTGTGGGGTTTTGTAGTTTATGACTTTCCAAGATAAAAAACAAATAAATTATAATATCTGATAATAACAAAAAATGTATCTTAGATTAGAAACTATAAACTTAAAAATATGCAAAGATTTTCATTATAAATATTACATTGAAATTAATCTATGTAATTCTCCTTTTCCTAGACATAGTCTGCTCTAAAGTCTGGGTGTAAAAAGTATTGTCTCTAACATCTTATTTATATTCTTTAAGTCCAAGCATTATTTCTAGTAATGGGCTAAATAAATCAAGAAAGTATGTTTTCAGTTAAATGTTTTAATTTTATTTTTACATCATAATTAAATTTGTGTTTAAATATTAACTAACATAACTTCTTATGCTTCTGAAACTTTATCCTGAAGTAAAAAATACTGCAATGTAATTACAGCACTTGGCCTGTTAGCCTCTATAGCCCTTGCACGTCATTGCAGTTGGTGATACATCTTAGTAAATACTGCTGAAGAGATTTTCTTATAAGGTTTGAATCTCTTCTTTGGACAAAAACAGAAAGAAATAAAGCCAAAAGAAAAGAACACATCTCAATATTTGTTAGCAGAAAATGGCAAAGGAGATGCTTTTCTTTCTTTAATCTGGGCCCTTTACACTTTGAGACAAGAATTTTTTTTAAGTTTTTATTTTAATTATAGTACAGTGTTATCTTAGTTTCAGATGTACAATATAGTGATTCAATAATTCCATACAATACCTAGTGCTCACAACAAGTGCCCTCCTTAATCCTCTTCACCTGTTTCACCCATCCCCCTACCACCTCCCCTCTGGTAACCATCAGTTTGTTCTCTATAGTTGAAAGTCTGTTTCTTGGTTTGTCTCTATCTCTCTCTTTTCTCCTCTGCTCATTTGTTTTGTTTCTTAAATACCACATATGAGTGAAATGGTATTTGTCTTTCTGTGATGGACTTATTTCGCTTAGTATCATACTCCCTAGCTCCATTCATGTCCTTGTGAACAGCAAGACATCGTTCCTTTTCATGGCTGGATAATATTCCGTTGTATACTTATACCACCTCTTTATCTGTTCATCAATTGATGGACACTTGGGCTGTTTCCATATCTTGGCTATTTTAAATAATGCTGCTCTAAACATAAGAGTGCATGCATCCCTTTGCATTAGTGATTTTGTATTCTTTGGTTAAATACCTAATACATACCCAATTGCTGGATCACAGCGTAGTACTATTTTAAACTTTTTGAGGAACCTCCATACTGTTTTCCACAGTAGCTGCACCAGTTTCCATTCCTACCCACAGTGCAAGAGGGTCCCCCTTTCTCCACATCCTTGCCAACACGTGTTGTTTCTTGTGTTGTTGATTTTAGCCATTCTGACAAGTGTTAGGTGATATCTCACTGTGTTTTGACTTGCATTTCCCTGATGATGAGTGATGGTGAGCATCTTTTCATGTGTCTCTTGGCCATCTGGATGTCTTCTTTGGAGAAATGTCTGGTCATGTTCTGCACATTTTGTTTCCCTTGCCTCAGGGGACCTATATAGAAAAAAGTTACTATAGATGATGTCAGAGAAGTTACTGCCTGTGTTCTCTTCTAGGATTTTTATGATTTCAGGTCTCACATTTAGATAAGACAAGAATTTGTTTTTTTTTCCCAATTTATAACTGAATCTTTATAAAGCATCACTCACACTCTTTTGCAGGCTGCACCATTATTTTCTCAAGGAGATTACAGTTATAAATTAAAGATCACCAGAACACACTTTTGAAGATCAATATGGATAAGTTTTCAACATAAGAATATTTTTATCCTAATAAAAGTTTGAATAAGAATACATAGAACAGTTTAAAGAAAAAGAATTGAAAAAAAGAAAAAGAATAAACATGAATCAGATCAAAGCTGTAAAATATTTATACAAAATAAGGTTATATCAGTCCATTATGTGCTGAGAAAAAAAGCATGGGGAAACAGATAAATCTGGTTAATGATTTTATGAAAACTAGTAGTAGGGAAAATCTTAGATAAATATAAACAATTTAAAATTGTATGCTAGACAATATTTCCAAAGTGGTAATACAGAACAAATAATTCGAAGAAAAATGGGTTTAATGTAGCCTGACAAGATATAGACAAGAATAGAGAAGTATTTCCACCACAAAGATGACAGTTGCAAACACTGATGTAATTCTATATAAATGTTATCAGCACCAGACTCAAGTTTCATTTTCAATTTCTTCTGCAAATTGATAAATATATAATTACACTTTCAGCAATTCTAGTGTATATAGAACCAATTACTGGGAATAAGATGATCCTGTTCAGGAGAATTTTCATCTTTGCTCCTCTTTTTGTGTCCACATTTGAAAAAAAACTTAACTGTAAATGACTAAAGAAAAGTTGAACATATTCAGATCACTAGATTCCCCTTAAAGTGTCAGTCCTTTCATGCATGAAATGAGTCTCAAGTAGCCTGAAGGGGTAGGATTTTTAAAAGTAGTTAACTTTCATTTTCCACCTCCTCAAGCTCAATTAATTTCATAAATAAGAAAGGACTCTGATTCATTGAAAGTGGTTATTATTAAGTATAAAATATCTCTTTTAGTCATAAATCCTGGGCCTAAAAGGGGCACATTTGCTAAGTCATTCAATTTTAATAAAATTATATAGAAAATTGCTGTTATTTGGGGCTTATAAAAGAAATATAAAAACCTCAAGATAGGTGCTTAACTAACATTTATTTTGATACCAAAGATATCCATGTCTGTCTCAGCATAGTGTCATATACAGTACAGTGAAAAGATATCACCTTCTTGGAGACATGCATTAGGAATAATTCATACATGTAGTCAGAAAGTATGAACATTGGGGTTGGATTTGGGTCACAAATGTCAGTGACCCACTTTCAAAGAAGAAATATATAAATTAGAAGATATACAGATTATTACAATACATAAAATGAGTTAAAACGGTACAGCAATCATTGCATTATTTTTTAAGAAGTTACTGATTGCCAATAGCACTGACATGTAGAAACAGCAAACAGGAAAATGAAAGCAAATCAGAAGAGCTTGCCCTATGTGCTGAAAGATTAATTAGAATTGCTAAAAGATAAATGAATCGTGTTCTAAGTAGAACATTGACCTCATGGCTTCAAAGACTCTATAATAACCATTCAGAGCCCAAGAGAATTACTATAGTCTAGAAATGACTGAAATGGCTAAAATATTATCACTCTGTTACAGAACCATATAATGCAGGAAAATTCAAACGGCAAGTAGACATGAAAAAAGGATGGCAAAAGATTCTGAGTGAAAAACCCATTGGGGGAGGTTGCATTTGAGATGGGCCTTAAAGAGTATATGATATTGAATAGGTTGTGTTTGAGGCAAGGATAATGGTGTATTCTATTGGAAGGGAAAAGCTGTATAAGACACGATATAAAGATATATGAGTCTGTATAAGCTATATAAAGCACTTTATGGAAGGGGAGAAGTAACATAGTGCCATTCAAGAAAGAAAAAGAAGTACAACTTGGATCATGCCTAAGATAAGAGCAGACAAGTAGTGAGTGAAAAGATTGTCTTGTCAGGGCCGCATTGTGGAGATATTAGATATCAGAGTACAGGACTTGGTATATGAACAAGAAATGATGCAACAGTCAGGTAGATCAAACAGAAATGGTTAGGAAAAATACTTTTCCCAGGAAAGACATATTATAATAAAGCAGAAATGATAATTGTGTTGATTAACAAGATAACTTAAGGATGGAGTTTGGAATAAATTTGAGAAATCCTAAACTATAGAGGAATAACAAGCAGCAGGGCCAATAAATATAACCAAAATGTAAGTAGGAATCAAAAATAGGCTCCAACTTATTGGAGGACCAGGATGAGGAAAAGGAAGGGTTCTTTCTGTCAGTGTATATAGTGCCTAAGATCTAGAAAAGGATGGAGGTAGTGGGGAAGAATTATTCAGAGCAAAAGAGTGTTGAGGTTGGTGTGAGGCAGAGATTAAAAGACGCACTGACACCAAGTGAGCTGTAATCTTTCTGCACTTCCATGAAATGAAAATTTCCTGTGTTTTAATGGCACATATTCAAGTTAGCAACTTAAAGTGATCTGGGCCTGCCCTAGAAACACAAGTGGTTAAATGTTACAAGGGACTTAAAGTGTCATGTGGAAGTAGGAAGATGATATTTGGTAGCAGTTATTGGAGAATAACACTGTCCTCTGTAATAATCCAAAGTCAAGGAAAGGGTTTTTTGTTGTGGTGGTTGTTTCGGATTTTTTTTGTCAACAAGCAGTAAGATTTACCAATAAAGGTGCCTTGGAAAAGGATTGTTAATAAAAAGAATAAGACAGCTGGTTTGCCTCCATAGGAAATTTGCCTGTGATTATTATTCAAGGAAGATTAAGAAATATATCAGGACCCCAAAGTTTCTCATCAGTATGTGAGATGTGATCTCACATTTCTTCAGTAGAGAAAACATTAGACAATAGACATAGGGAAATGATTTCAGAGATTAATAGAATAAAAACAAAATTAAAGAATTTGATTTTCAGGTTCACTTTTGTAGCCTGAGGAGGTAAATTTCAAAATGAAAAATATGTCCCTTCACGGCCTTATGTGTGAAGGACCAGCTTATGGGTGTGATGCAAAAAGCGCTGTTGGTGATGGGAAATGTGTTTTTTGGGAAATCGGGGAAACTGGTAGCAGAACACTCAAGGTTAAAATCTGGGGTTAATATAATTTTTTGAACCCTTTCTTAGTATACATGACTTAAAATAGCAATATAAAATTTATTTCAAAAACTAATCTTTGAAAAAATATATTATGAGCATGTAATAATTTATTTGGTAAATGAAAATAATGTTTATCTTAAAGGAAAATATACTTGATAATTAAGACAGTACAGTGGGGAACCAGATAAGACTCTAAATGAAAGAACTTTCATAACTTTCCTTGTGATATATTTCAATGAGAAAAGCAAGAGAAATTACACTTTGCCATTCTTGTATTTAAAAAGTGTTCAAATAAATATCAAGTTTTTTTAAAACAAGATTCACATATGAAATATATTTCTTTTTTTTTAAAGATTTTAGCTACTTATCTATTTGACAGAAAGAGCACAAGTAGGGGGAGCAGCAGAGGGAGAGGGAGAAGCAGGCTCTCTGAAGAGCAGAGAGCCGATATAGGCTCAATCCCAGGACTGACCTGAGCCGAAGGCAGACAAGTAACCAACTGAGCCACCCAGGCACTCTGAAATATATTTCAAAACATAGCAATTTCTTTGTATTTATCTAACCAAAAAGAATTTCAATTGTTTAGATCTTTGATATCTCTCTTCTGAGGATCATGTTACACTACTTGACTCGCAAAAACCAGAGAATTAAACCAACAAATTGGGGGGAATCTTATCATAGAAAAGATACTGGAGCGGAAATCAGGTAAACTAGGTGCAAGTCCTGCTACTACATAGAACTATGACCTCGGATTGGATGGTGTTGAATTGGATTACCTGGGTCTCCCTTTCCTTGACAGTAACTAGAAGAGGAAAGATGATCAGGAGCTTAATGGTGGAGTTAATATGCTATAATTTCATGATTTCCCCAGTTTTCACGCTAGACTCCAACTATAAGTAGCAGTACCATTGATATACTGTAACCCTAGAGAACACTGTTGCTCGCCTTCCTAGCAGTTATTTTTCCTTTCTTCTTCACTAATTATCCCAATTTTTGTGAATATACCATGCCTTTTACCAAAGACTAGTTTATCCACAAGCGTGGTATACATTTCTCAAAATGAAATGCAAGGGGAACTCTGCTGTGTGGGACTGGAAAAGTTTTGCCTCCTGGAAAAATAGAAGTGCAAAGAGAATTGACATTTGTCTTCCACCAGGAATAGCTGAATGAAAGTGTTATATAAGATCTTCTGTAGCTTTTTTGGGTTTATTAGTGTATATACCTAAAATGAAGCCAGCAGGGTAGCTGAGCAAATGATAGAATCTTCAGCACACTCCCCACTGAGTATAGAGCCTGACGTAGGGTTTGAGCTCACAAATCTGAGATCATGACCTGAGCTGAAATCAAGAGTCAGATGCTTAATGAACTGAGCCACCCAAGTGCCCCTGAATTTTCTTATCTTTAAACCACTTGGACTCATGTGTTCAGTTATTTGTGGCTGAAAAATCCTAAGTGACAAAAACAAAAATAAAAAATTATTTAAGGGGATCCCTGCCTTTGGCCCAGGGCATGATCCTGGAGTCCCAGGATCAAGTCCCACATTGGGCTCCCTGCATGGAGCCTGCTTCTCCCTCTGCCTGTGTCTCTGCCTCTCTCTCTCTCTGTGTCTCTCATTAATAAATAAATAAAAATCCTTAAAAAAAATTATTTAAGAACAAAGTAAAGAGTATTTATTCACCTTTAAGTCCCCTCACTGCTCAGTATATACTGCATAGTAAAATCTACATAAATGTTTATTAATTTCATTTTATTTTATTTATTTTGGGGGGGGATGCCTGGGTGGCTCCGTCGGTTAAGCATCTGGGTCTTGGTTCATCATTTCAGGTATGTGAGATAAGTCCCACATGGGCTCTGTGTTCAGCATGGAGTCTGCTTGAGAAATTCTCTCTCTCCCTCACCCTCCCTCCCGTCCTTCCTTCTGCTCATGCTCTCTCTCTAAAATAAATAAATAAAGTAAAATCTTATTTTAAAAAATAAGATTTATAAATAAATCTAACAAAATCTTAAAATTTCTAAATCTAACAAAAGAAATACCTGAAGAAAATGCTAAATTCTAACAAAAGAAATGCCTGAGGAAAATTCTAAAACTCATCAAAGAAAGAAGTGGAGAGATGTTCCATGTTTATGGATAAGAAAACTTAATATTGTCATGATGTCACTTCTCAACTTACTCTGTAGAGTCATTGCAATCCCAATCAAAATCCCAGCAATTTATTTTTTGACATCAACAAACTCATTATAAAATTTATATGAAGAAGCAAAAGATACCGAATAGCTAACACAATATTGAAGGAGAAGGACAAAGTCAGAGGACTGACACTACCTGACCTCAAGACTTACTATGAGGCTACAGTAATCAAGACATTGTGGTACTCATCAAAGAATAGACAGGCCAATGGAAGAAAATAGAAATTCTAGAAATAAATACACATAAGTTTAGCCAACTGATCTTTAACAGAGGACTAAAGGTAGTACAATGGAGCAAAGATAGTCTTCTCAATAAATGGTTCTGAAGAAAACTAGACATCCAGGGCACCTGGGTAGCTCAGTGGGTTAAGTGTCTGCCTTTAGCTCAGGTTGTGATCCAGGGGTCCTGGGATGGAGCCCGGTCTTGGGTTCCCTGCTCTGAGGGGAGTCTGCTTCTCCCTCTACCACTCCCCCTGCTTGTGCTCTCTCTGTCAAATAAATACATAAAATCTTAAAAAAAAAAAAAAGAAAACTGAACATCCACATGCAAAAAAAAAAAAAAATAACCTAGATGCAGACCTTATACTCTTTACAAAACTTACCTTGTAATGAATAAATATAAAATACAAAACTATAAAACTCTGAAAAGATAATATAAAATAAAAATCTAGATGATCTTGAGCAGGGCAAAAAAATATAGATACAACAGCAAAGGCATGATCCATGAAAAAAATAAATGATAAGCAGAACTTGTTAAAATATTAAAAATATTTGCAAAAGATAAATGTGATAAAAGACTATAATCAAAATATACAAAGAACTTTTAAAGCTCAATAAGTAAACAAAAACTCCACTAAAAAATGGACCAAAGATCTGAAGAGATACCTCACGAGAAATGATAGTCAGACAGAAAATAAGGATATGAAAAAATGCTCCATATCCTATGTCATCAGAGAAATGCAAATTAAAACAACAGTGAGATCCCACCACACATCTATCTGAATGGCCAAAATCCCCCACACTGACATCAAATGCTGACGAGGATGTGGAATGTGTAACTTCCATACATTGCTAATGGGAATGCAGAATGTTATAACCACTTTGGAAGACAGTTTGTCAGATTCTTACAAAACTAAACACACTATACTATATGATATAGCAGTCACGCTTTTTGCTATTTTCTCAAGTGAGTTGAAAATTTATCTTTTCTTTAAGGTTTTTGTTTGTTTGTTTGCTTTTTGCTTTTTAAGTAAGCTCTACACCCAATATGGGACTTGAACTCACAACCTTGACATCAAGAGTCACATACTCTGCTGACTGAGCCAGCCAGATACCCTGAAAACTTATTTTAACATAAAAACCTGCACACAAATGTTTATAGCAACTTTATTTGCAATTGCCAAAACTTGAAGGCCACCAAAATATAAATGCATATAACTAAGTGAAAGAATCAATATGAAAAGGCCTCATACCATATGATTCCAACTATATTACATTCTGGAAAAGGAAAAATCATGAAGATAGTAGAAAGATTAGTGATTGCTAGGGGTTGGGTGGGATAAGGAAGGAATAGGGAGAGCACAGAGGATTTTTTAGGTCAGTGACACTGTCCTGTATGATACTATAATGGTGGATTACATGTCATTACACATTTGTCCAAACCCAGAGAATACTTGACACTAAGAGTGGACCCTAATGTAAACTATCTACTTTGGGTGATAATGATGTGTCAATTTAGGTTCATCATTTGTAATAAACATATCAGTTTGGCATAGGGTGCTGAGAGTGGGGAGGCTGTGCATGTGTTGGGGCAGAGCGTACACAAGAACCCTGTGCTTTCTGCTCAGCTTTGCTGTGAATCTGAAACCATTTTAAGAATTTTTTTTTTATTAATTTTTTTTATTTATTTATGATAGTCACAGAGAGAGAGGGAGAGAGAGGCAGAGACACAGGCAGAGGGAGAAGCAGGCTCCATGCACCAGGAGCCCGATGTGGGATTCGATCCCAGGTCTCCAGGATCACGCCCTGGGCCAAAGGCAGGTGCCAAACCGCTGCGCCACCCAGGGATCCCCCCCATTTTAAGAATTAAAGTATATTTTACTGGGGAAAAATGACAGGAAAAGAAGAATATATAATGACGATATATTCCTACTGGCAGTATTCTACAACGGGACATATCATTGGCGCAGCAACTCATCCAGCTGCCCTTCCATTTGCCCAACAGGACATAAGAAAAAAATTAAACATTAATAAACAAGCACAATGCTGAATCACACAGTATTTTGTTGTGGTACAGTGCTAAACATTAGTAATAATTACCAGTGGAGACATCAATTTAATATTGACATTTTAAAATTTAACTCTCTCTACCATGTAATGTGGTCAATAAATTTGACTGATAAAAAATTAGTGTATTGGGACTGACTGGTGGAAGCTGGATTATTATTTGCTAAGTTAACTGACTGTTTCTCCATTCAGCAAATCTTAGACATCTGTATGCTTTTGCTGAAAATATGCTCAAACTTGCAAATTTAAATTTTTGGCTATGCAATAAAACAAACATGTCTTGAGTCAACATATCTTTGGAAATTTTATAAAAAAGCAAAACACTGGATCACAATATATGGTACTTACAATGAGTTTTATATTCCTCCAAGCTTATATCACTGCATTCAACCAAACTTTAAAAAAGGTTTAAAATACAGTAAGTATGCAAAATATTTTAGATAGTTGCAATTATGGACTGGATGTGAAAGCCCAAATAGAATTACAACTCAGAGGTCCAAATAAAATGAAATATAGTATTACTATAGAGTTCTTCACACATATAACTTACTTAAAAATAAAAGTGAGAAAAATGATATTTTAATATTTGCTACCAAATTAGAAAATGATAAAAACGGGACACCTAGGTGGCTCAGTGGTTGAGCACCTGCCTTCAGCTCAGGGAGTGATCTTGGAGTCCCGGGATCGAGTCCCACATTGGGCTCCCTACAGGGAGCCTGCTTCTCCCTCTGCCTATGTCTCTGCCTCTCTGTGTGTGTGTCTCTCATGAATAAAGAAATAAAATCTTTAAAACAAAAGAAAATGATTTAAAAAAAAACCCACCTCTATGCATATAATTCTACTCCTTAAATTCATTCATGAGTTCTGGTAATGTGTTTTGTTGTTGTCGTTTTTTTAACAAGAGGAAAAACCCAAGTTTTATTACATGTACTCTGAGGACTAATGATGAAATTGAGATGCAAAGAACGACTGAGGCAGGAAGCTTTTATACATTTCGTGGACAAAGAAGCATAAATCTGTGAAGAATGTGCAGGACAATTATCTTCTTTTGTTTTGGAGCTATAATTAGTAAGGGATTCTAAACAGGATTTGGACTGGGTAGTAAATTAGTGAAAGTAACAAGATTTGTTTATGCAGGATTCTTGGCCCTGAGTTCCATATCACTGACGATGAGGTTGTCTCTCTACTTCCTGGCGTGTGAGGGAATAGCATTCACATGCAGAATTTATTTCCTCCTTTCTGGAGACAAAGGAAAGTCTTAGGTGTTCTTGCATTGGCCATTTCTTAAGTAGCTTTATTATTATTATTTTTTAAGATTTTATTTCTTTATTCATGAGAGACACAAAAAGAGAGGCAGAGACATAGGCAGAGGGAGAAGCAGGTTCCCTGTGGGGAGCCCAGTATGGGACTCAATCCCAGGCCCTCCGGACCATGACCTGAGCTGAAGGCAGATGCTCAACCATTGAGCCATCCAGGTGTCCCTCTTAAGTAACTTTATTTCAAAATAAGCAGCACATTACTGTGGAACATTTTGTGGTTGGACAGCCCTAGGTCCCTAGGGTTCTGTCCCCTGAAACTTCCCTGGAAGCTTCACATACTAAGACCTGAAGTGGTAGCTTGTTCTAATGAATGGCCAATGATTCAATCAATCATGCCAATGTAATGAAGCCCCCATAAAACCCCAAAAGAACAGGGTTTAAGAGCTTCCAGATTGGAGAACCAGAATGCTTTCATAGACAACCATGCTGGGTCCCAAACTCCATGAGGACAGAATTCCTTCATCCAGGACCTCACTCAGCTCTTTAATCTGGCTGTTGATTTGTATCCTTTAATATCTTTTGTAACAAATTGATAATCCACTGGGTAAATGGGTTTCTCTGAGTTCTCTGAGCCCCTCTAGCAAATTAATCAAACCTGAGTAGGGGATGGTGGGACATTCCAGTTTGTAGCCAGTGGGTCAGAAGCACAGGTAACAACCCGCACTTGCCATTTCATCTGAAGTGGAGGGCAATCTTTGGGACTGAGCCTATAGGATCTGACACTATCTTCAGGTAGGTAGTGTCAAATTGAGTTGAATTTTAGGACATCCAGCTGGTGTGTCTGAGAATTGTTGGTACGGGGAAATATCTCCCACACATTGGAAAGTGGGTGATCAGAGCCCTTACATGTGTAATCACTTCACAAACCAGGATTGTTTTACACCTGAAATTTGAAGACTTAGATTTCTCTGGAACCACAAATGTCTCAGATGCTTCATAGTAATAGTGCCTGGTACTTTTTCATCTGAGGTGCCATACCCTTGAGTATTTTCATAACATGCCATTGCAAAATCAGTCTATCAAAATATCACTAGAAGTTTGTAGCTAATATAAAATTAGTTGAAACTCTACAATTTTTGGATTTTTAAAATATTTTCCCTACTAGAAACCTATTAATATTTTTAAGTGTCAAATGCAATTCAACCCAGTAGATGGATTTTAACATCATTATTTCTTCCTGGCCTAATGTCTATAAACGAAGTATGTTTCTTTTAATGTGCGATCAACATCCATAGCTTTTAATAATAATTAAGATTCTCACTGTGTACCCATCATTCATTTTCTCTCTATGGAAAACAAAGATGCCTTTCGATTTGAAAATAGTTTACTAGCTTTTTAAGCCCTTTACATAGTATACTCTTCTTTCAAAGGAGTAATAGCAAATCAGTCAGTTAACAGTGAATATATAATGTGTCCCCCAAACATATATAATGTGCCCAAAAAATATACCAATCCCGGAGCTCTTGAGTGGCTCAGCGGTTCAGCACCTGCCTTTGGCTCAGGTAGTGATTCTGGAGTCCTGGGATCAAATCTTGCATCAGGCTCCCCGTGAGGGGCCTGCTTCTCCCTCTGCCTATGTCTCTGCCTCTCTCTCTCTCTTATGAATAAATAAATAAAATCTTATTAAAAAATATACCATCCCTGCTTGCTGTCATCATTGTGTGAATCTAAGTAATACTGAACCCACTTCTGTTAAGGTGAGATGTAAGTCAGTAGGTATTAAGCAATCTGTCCTCTCTCTCTCTTTATCTCTGTGTTTCTTTTCTGAAAAATTGTTCTGTAGTCCCATGCAGTTGTTCTCACCTCACAGTTTATTGTGAAGATCTATTTATTTATTTGCCTCCACTCTTCTCACCTCAGGGGAATACTGGAAACTTGATTATAAAGCAATGAATCTAGTTTTCAGTTGTGATTAAATGGTTACTCATTGTTTCGACGTCACATGTAGCATATTAACGACATGACAACATGTCATGTTTTGACATGTTTTGACGTCACATGTAGCATATTAACGACATGACGACAACATGTAGCATGTTGGGTTTTTTTCAACCTGTGAAGTCCAAATTTCAAAGATAGCAACTGGTGATCTAACCACTCTTTCAAGAACCAAATTTTATCCCTTTTGCAGAGTTTTTCCTAACATCTTCCTATCACTTCACTGTCATGATGGCCTCATTAATATTCCTAATTTACCCCACCATAGTGATTAATATTTGACAATAAACATTTTTTGAGTGCCTACCATGTGTCAGTCACTGTATGGGTCTCTAGAATTATATATAACAATCTCAGTCCTTAAATTGCATATAGACTAGGGAGGAAGGCAGATGAGCGAAGAGTTTTGAATAAATTCTAAATGATTACGTAGAATGTCCCATGGAAGCAAAGTGGAGACATGCCTGATCTTACCTTGAACTTATCTGTGTTAGTTATCTATAGCTGTGTAAGAAATTAACACAAATTTAGGAGCTTAAAACAAAACACTTTTATTATCTCACAGTTTCCTTGGGTTAGGAGTCCAGACAAGACTTAGATCAGTCATGTGCTTAGGGGCTCATACATTTTCAGTTAAAGCATCGGCCAGACTTATCTTACACAGAATCACTTACATATGAATAAAAATAGAGCATATTAAACATGTAAAATACAGTTTAATTTTACACATAAAATTACACGTATAATGATGTTGTATGGTAATAGTAAATTTTGTTTCTCTTTTTCAATAAGGGAGCTTCTGATTTAACCAAATTCTCCTATATAAAAAATTGTGAAAAATATGAACTGCAATATGATCAGTGATTTAATGAAAGGCTCTAAGTCCCCGTGTACTAATTCATAATATAGCCTTAGAAAACTGCTAATGTTAATTTATAATAGCATAGTAACAAAGTCAATTTTATTCTTTGAATTAGACAATGGGAATATTAATATTTTACTCCAGAATTTTATATTAGTTAATCAAAATATAATTGCTCTTAATTTGGCATCTCAGCTTACTAAAACATCACTTTTGATTGCATGTAGTTTGTCTTCTTACAGAAAATATCAGGAAAAAACAACAATCATGAAATTATATTGCTGTCAAATGAATACTGCTCTCAATATAATAGATTATATTGAATTACAAACACTTATGTAGAAATGGATCTATTAATTCATACATTCAATTATATTGGTAAGTATATTGAAAAATGGAAGTATACGCTTAAATATGTAATCAATCTCTAAGCCCAACTAGTTGGCTCTTGTTCTAATTAAATGTGCATTAACTTCTGTGCCATTAAGAACCACATGTTGAAACCTATGAAGTAATTAGGCCTCTGTTTGATGGCTTTATCCATGTACAATAAAAACATTTCTACAAACACTGCTATCAAGGAAAAGCCATTTGTTTCTTTTTATTCAACTTGAACTTCCAAATAAAAATGAAATGATTTATGTAAAAGCTCTGTGAAAGTAGAAACAGTTCTACAAAACTCCCACTGAGATTTGTAAAGATTCTAAGATTAGGGTCAATCCTACAAAAGCCCTGAAAATTCATGCTGTCAAATATTAGAAATCCAAAGAAATTTCTCTTTTTGTGTAGACAGGGCAGATTAAGTCATAACCCAGTACATCAGAACACGTACCTTCTGGGAAGAGCAGTTGACAGACCCCTACACAAAGCACACAAACAATGCAAAGTACAAAACAATGTCTTGACATAACCCTTGGGCTCTGTTTTTACTGTGGTGCCCTGCAGGTGAGCACCTGCTCTGCATAGTCCTGGATTCCCAGGTAGGAAACCACCAGGCATTGCCGGGCTTATCTGTATGAGAGAGGGTCAAATCCATGTGGGCATCAATTATTAGGGTATTAGGGTGCGGGGGAAGCAGGGAATCCTTGAGCTTCGGGCTGGGTTAAAAGAAGGTTCCAATTTCAGCCACTTGCTTGGTCAGAATCGTCCCTCTCAACCAAACCTTATGCCATTTTTTGAGATTCCTCCTTCCCCCAAATAGATTTACTTCCAAGCCTTTTTTGGTCCTTTGTAAAAAAATTGTTTGTTTATTTATTTATTTATTTATTTATTTATTTATTTGAGAGTGCATATGCATGTGAGGTAAGGGAGAGGCATAGGGAGAGAGAGGGAGAAAGAGAGAGAGAGAGAGAATCTCAAGCAGACACCCCATTGAGCATGGAGCCTACCCAGGGCTATATCTCATGACCCTGAGATTATGACCTGAGTCAAAATCAGGAGTTGGGGGATCCCTGGGTGGCTCAGTGGTTTAGCGCCTGCCTTTGGAGGCATGATCCTGGAGTCCCAGGATCGAGTCCCATGTTGGGCTCTTGGCATGGAGCCTGCTTCTCCCTCTGCCTGTGTTTCTGCTCCTCTCTCTCCCTCCATTTCTATCATGAACGAATAAATAAAATCTTTAAAAAAAAATCAGGAGTTGGATGCTTAAGTGACTGAGCCACCCAGGCACCCCTTTTTTGTCCTTTTCTGTCTACACATCTTGGTCAGAAACAATAGAGACCAAAATCTAGGTATTGCTGTGTTAAGGAAGCTGGGAAGGGAGTCTGAATTCCTGACAGTTTATGTAAATTATTTCAGGCCCACACTAGTGCTCCACATACCAAGGAGTTTCAACTTTGGCACTGCAAACAAAAGGTTGACAGGGCATGGCTCCTCATTTCCAGGTAGAAGACCCTGTGAGGCCTTTTTGATGATTTGTGTTCTACAACAATTTGATGTAGGCTATACCATACAGGTTGTTAAATAGAGTGAATGTCACCCTGGCCTCTCTTATGTTCATCCATGTTATAGCATGTATCAGTACTTCATTTCTTTTTATGGCTGAATAATATTCAATTTTATGAATATACCCCATTTTGCTATCCATTCATCAATTGATGATCACATGAGCTATTTCTAACGTTTTGTGATTAGCGCTGCTATAAACAATTGTGTACAAGATTCTAATATTTGTTTTTAGTTTCTTTGAGAATATAACTAGGAGTAAATTGATAGGTCAATGATAAATCTATGTTTTGGCTACTCAAGCTCCCTTGTATTTTTTTTAAAGATTTATTTATTTATTTATTTATGATAGACAGAGAGAGAGAGAGAGAGGCAGAGACACAAGCAGAGGGAGAAGCAGACTCCATGCAGGGAGCCCGACGTGGGACTCGATCCCAGGACTCCAGGATCACGCCCTGGGCCGAAGGCAGGTGCTAAACCGCTGAGCCACCCAGGGATCCCCCTGTATTTTTTTTTTTAAGATTTAATTTATTCACAAGAGGCACAGAGAGCAAGGCAGAGATATAGACGAGGGAGAAGCAGGCTCCCTGCAGAGGGCCTGATGCAGGACTCGATCCCAGGACTGCAGAATCACAACCTGAGCTGAAAGCAGATGCTCAACCACTGACCCACCCAGGTGTCCCCTCCCTTGAAATTTTATATGAATTTTAGGATCAGCTTTTCCATTTCTGCATAATAGGGATTCTGCATATTGGGATTTTGATAAAGATTGCCTTGAATATATGGATTGTTTTGAGTAGTATTGTCATCTTAAGAATATTAAGTGTTCCAATTAATGATCACAGAATGTCTTTCTTTTATTGGACCTTATTTAATTCCTTCAGCAATGTTTGCAGTTTTTAGTGTACCACTTTTGTTAAATTTATTCCTATTTTGTTCTTTTTCATGTAATTGTAAATGGAATTGTTTTCTTAATTTCCTTCTTAATTGTTCATTATTAATTGATAGAATATAACTGATATTTGAGTTGATTTTGTCTCCTGCAACTTTGCTGAATTCATCATTCACTCTAGATTTCCGTATGAATTCTTTAGGATTTTCTATACATTACATGATGTTATCTAAGCTTATAATTAGTTTTACTTCTTCCTTTCAAATTCGGGTATTTTTAATTTATTTTTCTTGCCTACTTGCTCTAATGCTCTAAATCCAATGTTGAATAGAAGTGGCAGAAGTCACTGATCTTATGGGGAAAGCTTTCACTCTTTCATTATTGACTCAAACGTTAGATACAGCTTTTTCTTAAATGCCCTTTATGAGGTTCAGAATGTTTCATTCCATTTCTAGTAGTTTGAATGTTTTTATTAAAGGCTGGTGGATTTTTTCACATGCATTTTTTTTTTCACTAATTGAGATGATCATGTAGTTTTTCCTTCATTCTGTTAATATAGTAGATTACATTGATTTTCTGATGTTGAACAACTCATGAGTTCCTGAGATAAATTCCAGTTGGTCATGATACATAATTCTTTTAATCTGCTGCTGGATTTGGTTTGCTAGTATTTTGTTTAGGAGTTGTGCATCCAGGGACACCTGGGTGGCTCAGTGGTTTAAGTACCTGCCTTGGGCCCAGGGCATGATCCTGGAGTCTGGGATCGAGTCCCACATTGGGCTCCCTGCATGGAGCCTGCTTCTCCCTCTGCCTGTGTCTCTGCCTCTCTCTGTGTCTCTTGTGAATAAATAAATAAAATATTTTTTAAAAAAAGGAGTTGTGCATCCATTTGTAGTTTTATTTTCATATGATGTCTTGGGTTTTGGTATTAGAGTAATAATACTGGTCTCATAGAAAGAGTTAGGAAATGTTCCCACCTTTTCTGTTTTTTAAAAATCTGGTTTTTTTTTAAGATTTATTTATTTATTTTAGAAGGAGATAGAGAATGTGTGAGTGTGCGAAGGGGCAGAAGGAGAGAGAGAGAGAGAAGCAGACTCCCCACTGAGCAGTGAGCCTGAAGCAGGGCTCAATCCGAGAACCTGAGATCATGACTGGAGCTGAAATCAAAAGTTGGTTGCCTATTTGACTGAGCCACCCAGCACCCCAACTTTTTTGTTTTTAGAAGAGTTTGAGAATCACTGATGTAAATTTTGTAAAATCTATATTCTTTGTCATGTGTGGTTACTAATTATTTATTCCTCTATTCCTCTAGTTTAGAGGTCAGCTATTTTTCTAAAACAGCAGTAGCAAAAAAAAAAAAAAAGAAAGAAAGAAAGAAAAAGAAAAAAAAGCAAACACCCCTCTATCTATCCATCCATCCTCTTATCTATTATCTATACCTTCCATTCTTTGCAGGTTGGGTCTGTCTTGGAACACTCATTCAGAGTTTAACCATGTTTTTTACAACTCTACCATACCATTCAATTTCTTCCTGCATGGAACTAAAATATCAGCCAGTAGTGGAAGATCATGATCTTCTTAGGCATTTTCTGAGTATGCCTCTGGCCCTGGACATATACATAGCCTTCTAGATTTCCCAGTACATGTAGGAACTTTTCAAAGTGTTCTTTTTTTAAAAAGATTTTATTTATTTATTCATGAGGGACACAGAGACGGAGAGAGAGGCAGAGACACAGGCAGAGGGAGAAGCAGGCTCCATGCAGGGAGCCTGATGCGGTACTCGATCCTGGGTCTCCAGGATCATGCCCTGGTCTGAAGGCAGCACTAAACCGCTGAGCCACCAGGGCTGCCCTTTTAAAAGTTTTAATTTCTCCAAACATCTTCTTCACTAGCTTCTTCCTTATCATTCAGTATATTGTTTGTACAGATTTTTTGTCCTTTACCCAGGTGACTTATTATTATTATTATTATTATTATTATTATTATTACATTTGCACTTGATTGGTTTTCAACAATGCTCAGAAAGCAAAATAAGCCCTGGGAATACTGTATGCAGGTGAAACAAATGCAAGTGCTTCAGTTGAACCTTCAGGGATCTACCACAGTTCAAAACACACAACCACTTTTCTTTGAGAATGAGGTTTGTATTAGTCTCTCCGGTGCCAGAAACTTTTACCAGAAATATGGGCTTTTGTTTTCATGGCTGCTGCCAAGCTGGGGAGTAGGTTATGGTAAACAGTTAAAACATCAGAGCTTTTTTTTTTAACCAAAACTCAGCAGCTTCTTTTTCCATTGAGTTTCCCTGGGTTTTGTTTTGTTTTAGTTTTTTTTTATTAGATTCTAGAATTTTAAAGAACTTGATTTTGGAAGTTCAGATCAGCCTATCCATTCCTTTTGTGAGGGGGCAAAATTTTGAAGTGTCCTATTCTGCCCTTTTTGATTATTTATGAGTTATTTTTATTTTTTATTTTATTTATTTTTTAAGATGTATTTATTTACTTTTGAGAGAGAGAGAGAGAGCAGGGGAAGGGACTGAGGGAGAGGGAATCTCAAGCAGATTCCCCACTGAATACAAAGCCAGACATGGGGCTCAATCTCACAACCCTGAGATCATGACCCGAACCAAAATCAAGAGTCACTTGACACTTAACTGACTGTGCCACCCAGGTGCCCCTATAGACATTATTTTTATATCTAAAAGAACTAAGTATTATTTGAGGGTGGTTTCTCTTTTTTCCATAATTTGATGACAAGTTCCAAATCTGTATGCTCTTTGATATTGATTCAATTTATGATCATTGCTCCTTTTTTTTTTTGTAGCTATACTCCTCTCCCCATGTCCAAATCAGTGAATTATGAATTATCTGGGTAAAAGAGAGATGAAATCTCATCTGACTATCAAACACCTGAAAGCAATTGTTGATTTCATTGTGACTGTTGGAATTTGGGAGGAGGCTACATGAAAGCTAAAGTCTTAATCAAAGCAGTAAATATTCATAAAATTACACATAATACAAATCCCCTCTCCATGTGGTAGCCTCTCCCACTTCAGCCATTCTCCTTTCCCTTTTACCGTAACTTGTCATCCCACAGTAAGCTACTGCATGCTTTTTAAAGAACAATGTGAGGAGAAAATCTGGAAATGAGAAACTTGTATTCAATTGGTATTTAATTATTATTGGAGATTGCATCTGAGTTCCTATCAATGGCACTATTATTTTCTCTGTAAGATGCCACATGTTTTGAGGGTACTAATATTATAGTACAAAGGGACATCTCCTCAAGTGCCTTTTGCCAGATGAAGAAAGTGTTGATGATGTTAAAAAACAAACAAAATCAAACCACAGGCCCAAAATGGAGTTATTTATGCTAGGCCATGTCACTAAACATTGCCTTACTACCTAACTTAATTGCAGGTTTTTTCTTTTAACTTTTTTTTTTTTTTTAAAGTAGGCTCCATTCCCAACACAAAGCTTGAACCTGTAACCCTGAGATCAAGACCTGACCTGCAATCAAGAGTCAGATGCTTAACTGACTGAGCCACCCTGGTGCCCCTAACCTAATTGCAGTTTTTGACCTCTCCCAGAAATGGAGCTCTGTCCGGTCAGGAATTTTCTAATCAGCACCAATTAGGGAATCTGTCACACGGACCCTCTCCATCCTTTAAAGGAAGATGAGGTAATCCACTTAATAAGATCCTTTTGACCCCAAAAGAAGGGGACCTCACCCTAAACAATCCTTTTTTTTTTTCTTATTTATGATTTGTTGTCCTGCCTTTAGAAATCTTTCCCTTTCTGTAACCCATTGGAGCATCTTTCTACTTGCTAGATGGGATGATGCCCAACTCATGAATTAATTGATACAGTCAATTAGATCTTTAAAATTAACACAGTTGAATTATTGTTTTTTTAACAATGTTAATTGTATGGATCTACTTACTATTTCTTTTGAACTCACTTATTCTCAAAGTAAACTGTATGATACAGAGAAAGACTATAACAAATTTTAATGTTTGCCACTTTCAAGCCTGAATGAGTGGATGAGAATAGCTTGCTGAGCATATGTCACATTCATAAGAATTAGAGAATACATTTCTTGCTTCAGTGAATGCAGCCAGCCTTGTGGTAGAACAACTTTGCCCTCAATAAGATGCCCCTTGCAAAGCATAATTTTTGCTAGTATACATGGTGTCCTAGTGCATAGTCACTAATTTCCATAATACAGTTAGACACACACTAACAATTTCTAGAGTAAAGAATACATTTTTATATGATGATAGAGACAGGAATAATTGGTTAACAAAAAAGCTTGATCAAAGAAGATGAGTAGAAACTTGCCAGTAAAATAATGAGATGGCAAGGGACAGATGTGCTTCGGAGAAGACTGCAAAAAGAGCAGCTAAGCATGAAATTTCATGGATACTTGAGTGGCCAATTTTGAGAATGGTTTGTAAGAAATGGCAATAAATTAGTTGCATGGATAAGACAAAATGATATTGAGGAGGCCAGTAAATTTTATGCTGAATGACTTAGGTTTTATTTTATTGAAAGCAGGAACTCAATGGAAGATATCGATCACTGGTAAAATCTGATTTCATCTTTGTTTTAGAAAGAGTCTCTGGAGAGTGCATTAAGAGTTGGAGATAGACACCAGAGTCAGGCACACTGGCTAATTAGCTCTGGCAATTTATCTCTACTGCTTTCTGGTTTTCCTTACATGATTCTGGCAAGGAATACCCTAGGGCAAATATTTGATTACTAGTATAGAAACAGAAAGAAGGATGTGAGAAGTAATAGTGAAAAAAGAGGTGACAATATTGCACTTGAGGGAAGGAATAGGAAGGAGGGAAGGGGAAGGGGAAAACAGTTAAGATGAATCTGGTTGTAAAGATCAATTTTGATGATGGTTTTGGTGATAATCACACTTGAAGGAAAGCAAATTTCAATTTACTTGCAGAGCAAAGCGATGGCAAAGTTTTGAACAGAAACTCTTTTCCAAGAAACATAGTAATAGTGGGGAGGAAAAGTGTTAATTTCGTTGCCACAGTTCTAGAGTTTAGGCACAGCTTCCTGGTATTTGCTGAGATAATGTCATATAGCACACTATGTTGGTTAAGCAATCCACTTATATGTTATTCTATTTAAATATGTATTACCTTTTTAAAATGTCTATGGAATAATCTCTCAAGCATACAGATAAGATTATGTTAAAATGACTGAAATTTTCAGTGCAGGCATACAAATCTTTGAGTTTTTAACCCTCATTGAGTCTACCAGAGTATCTCTCTGACTTATTACCAGTTATTCAACTGAAAATTATTTTTTTTCAAAATAACAGCAATTAATTTGCCCTGGTCAGGTTATCGTATAATTTTAAAAGTCAAGTAATCATCTTGAATGATTAATGACTTCTTTCTAGGCTATACTATTTAACATTTTATAATTTCAGTTTAGCTCTCATTTGGCCTATCTAGCCTTCAAACTCATATAATTTGTCTACACAGTTCAAGCAAATAACTTACAAAACCCAACATGATCTAGGCTCAAGATAAGAAAATAAGTTGAATTTAGGATCTAAAAGACAATACAGATATTATCTAGGTCAAAATCTTTTTAAAAGATTGAGGTTATTTGTATCTGGAGGGCATCCGTGACATGTCCAAGGTTTCTCAGCTAATTAGTCACAGAGCTGGGATTAGACCTTTTCTGCCAATTCAGTTTTGTGTCCTTCCTTTCTGGGTCATTTGTAGTTGGTCTTTTTGCAAAGTTGCATGCAACTGTGCTATTTGAGGAATACAATTATCCAGATAGACAGAATGAAGAAAATATTTTTTGTGAATGTTCTTAGCTTTTCCCAGGAAAGTATAATTACAATTAATCATGTGTACTGAAAATCTGGAATTAAAACCAGGAAGGAACTGGTTCAGGTGACTATAAGAACAGCTTGCAATGACCAGCATCTGTTATCTTTCAGAGAATTTCATTTCTCTGGTCACAACCTCTCGACTTCAAAATTAAGAATTTCTCTTTTTTTTCCAGCTTTACTGGTGTATAATTGGCATAACATTAAAGTATACAATATAATGATTTGCTATACGTATATGTTGCAAAATGATTACACTGAGGATAACACCTCTATCATCTTACATAGTTATAATTACATGTATGTGTGTGTAGAGAGCTTTTAAGGTCTATTCTCTTAGCAATTTTTAGAGGTACAACACGGTATAAACTATAGTCACAATGCTGTACATTACTTTTCCAGGACTTATTCATCTCATAATCTACAACATTCCTTATTGTATTTGCACTCTTTTATTGGTCTGATTTTATTTCAAGAAAAGTAGAGAAAAATTATTACATTAGACTGTATTATACTCAGATTATAGTCTCCTGAATAAATTCTCTGACATAAGCAAAATAATAATTATTTTAAATAATTATTTAATTATTAATAATTATTGTTACGTAATAAATAAGAGAACATATTCAAAGTGAACAAGTTGGATAAAATAATTTTTAGGCAAATGGTAATACACTGTTAGGGAGGAATAATTTCCTCTGTCCTTCAAGGTCCTTCTAGTTGGACTAAAAATTAAATTGATATGAGACAGATTAAAAAGAGAAAATCAAACTTAATAGCGTACATACTGATGGGACTCCGCACAGACATGGAAATTGCAAAGACTGCAAGGCAACATGAAGCTCACAGGAGGTAAGGGTCTGAGGATAGTGAGGAGAAAGACCTATAGCAAGAAAGTGAGAGGAGACCATTGGAAAACAAAGTTTGCCCTGCATAATGCAGACAAGGTTCTTAGATAAAAAAGAATCTCTGTTAATAGCTCTCTTCCTGGTAAAAGAAGGCAGTTGAGGGGAGGTAAATCTCCTTGGTTTGGATTGTTTTTAACTCAAAATAACATTCTTGCCAAACTGGCCCATCTTGGGGCAGTCTGTCCTTGGTCACTACAACACCATCTGTGTAAGATGTAGAAATAAATGGAATTGAATGGGGAGTGATTTCTTGACATCTTAATAAAAATTGGCTAATCAATAGATGGGACACTGTAATTTATTTTAGAGAAAGATATCTGGGCAAACAGTTTTCTCTTTTTAAATAGACTCTCATGGCTTAATACTCAAACTTCAGCTCAGGTTTCCTTCAGCCACACACAAAAACATTGAAAATTGTGACAATGTTATAATCACTCAGTCTAATTGCTTATGAATACTATATTTGGGAGTGAAGATAACAGAATTTTAAATTAAAATAAGGATGCCAAGACAATTTGGATAAAACTAAGAAACTGATTTCTTGTTTTCTCAAGCCTCTGCTTTGTTGAGTTGATGCATTTTTGTCCTCTAATTACTACTGAAAATTTTCCATCGTTGGCATTGATCACTCAGCTGAATTAGTACTAAAAAATTGTTTTTTGTTCCCTCAAAATGCATGGCTGCTTAGAAAATATACTGTATGCTTATTCTATAAAATATTATTTATTTCCTGGAGTAAGTGAACTGCAGACAATTGTATATCTTAATTAATGATATTCTAAGAGGCTTTATCCTATGGAAGCAGACTATCAAATGAATTATATTATAAACAAACATCAATTTGAGAAGAAGGTAATGAAGCTAAGAACAGCATGACCTTGCAAACAAATGATTTATTTCTACATTGTTTTCCTATTTAATTTTCTCTTTCCACCATTTCACTTCTTATCTGAGATATTTATATTCTTTGGAACATTTTACACATGATCCATTTAAAAATTGGTTGCCTATTTAAATATATCTGTCTTAATAATCTCTCAGGCATGCAGTTAATATTGTTTTAAAGTTGTGGGGCACTTAAACACCTTACATTTCTTCTTCAAAGCTAAATCTGATACCCTTTGGTTTTCTAGTAGTTATCTGCATGCCTGTTACAAACCCACTCAGTTGCAAGATTCTCCACTGTGGAGCCAAACCCACGTTTTCTAGCTTTGGTTTTCATTGGTTCTCTCAAGTCTTGATCTCTCTAGATCTTTTGTGTCAGAAGTTGAGTCACAAGATCCTCGGATAATGTGTATGCTCATGATAATTTGAGAAGCCCTGCTCTCAAAGAATGGTCCCACTGCATTTAGATGGATCTGGTGTCAAGGAGCAAGAATTCCTGTCTCCTCAAAGGTCCCTCTAGCCAGAATAAGATTTTTTTTTTTAATATTTTATTTATTCATGAGAGACACACAGAGAGAGGCAGAGGGAGAAGTAGGATCCCTGCGGTGAGCCTGATGTGGGACTCTATCCCAGGACCCCAGGATCATGACCTGAGTCAAAGGCAGATGCTCAACCACTGAGCCACCAAGGTGCTCCTCAGAATAAGAATTAAATTGACATGAGACAGAATAATAGGAGAAAAACAGATTTAATAGCATAGCTACCAAGAGAGAATCTGTTACAAACTTAAACTTGTCTGTACACTTGATGCACAGTAAGCCAATGTCTGAGACATCACTTTTATTTATTTTTTTTAAAAATATTTATTTATTTATTTTAGAGAGAGAGAAAGAGAGAGAGTGCTTGCACATGCACGCACATGGTGGGAAGAGAGGCAGAGGGAGAAGGAGAGAGAGTCTTTAGCAGAGTCGGTGCTGAGCACACAGAGCCTGATGCAGGACTCAATCTCAGGATCATGATCGGAGCCGAAACCAAGAATCGGTCGCTCAACTGACTGCAGCACCCTGAGACACCACTTATAAAGCAAAGAAAACTTCATTATCAGAAATGCAGCCTAACAAAAAGGCAGAGGATCATTCCCAAAACTCTCTTGCTCTGTTGAGCCTAGAGACAGCTTATTTCAAGAAATACTTAGTAAAGTATTTCTTGAAAACTTGAAGCAGGGGTGGGGGCCAGGGGGTGGAGGGCTTGGGACTCTCTGGAGGTTAACATTCTTTCAGATGTTGAAGCACTGTTTGGGACCTGGTATGATCAGATACCTTGAGACAAAAGTTACCATCCAGTCTGCATTAGGTTTTTATAATCAATGAGTAAACAGAGCATAGAGGTAAAAAGGCAAAGTTAATGACTGATCATACACGAGGTTAGGAGGTGCATAAAACATAATTAAGTAAGGAACAAACTTTAAAACAGGTCCAGGGGATGCTTGGGTGGCTTAGTCAGTTGAGCATCTGCCTTGGGCTCTCAGGTCATGATCTCTGGGTCCTGGGATCAAGCCTTTTGGGCTCCCTGTTCCTCCCCTCCCCTGCTCCTGCTCTCTCTCTCTCTCTCTCTTAAATAAATAAATAAAATCTTAAAAAAAAAAAAAAAAAACATAGATCCAGGAACCAAGCATCTGACCTCAAATCCACATAGACATGGAAATTCCAAAGATGGTCAGGCAGAATGAGATATATATGTTATCTTGAACTAAGGAGAAAGATGTAGGGGTCTGGGACATTAGAGGAAAAAAATATACTTCACAGGGTGATAGGCGGAGCAGATGTTTGCTAATTAGATGTTTACCCTATTGCCCAGATAAAATTTAACTCTGCTAATAACACTTATTCTGGGAAAGACTCCCAATTTAGATTCTTCTGTGTAGTTAAGGGAGGGGCAGAAGTTTCCCTTCAGCCCACAGGGTCTGGATTGCCTTAAGTAGCTCAAAATAATCCACATGCTAGAGTGGTACATTCTGGGGAGTCCTTAACCCCTTCACTGGTAACTGCTAGGCAAAGGGTTAGGTTTTTGATATGTGTTGCCTCATGTAGTCTACACCACATCCTTTCCATCCTTCTGCTTCTTAAGATATAGGAATTAAAAACATTTTTTTATTAAGGAAAATATAAAATATATATGATTACAGAGATAAAACTAAAAATAAATCCCTCTATCTCCTTCTCCCAGGTTCACTAGTACATGGCCAAACATTTTCATGATTATTTCAAATCAAATCCCAATCATCACATCATTTTATCCTTAAATAGTTCAGTTTTTCTAAAACAAGCAGACTCTCTCTCTCTCTTTTTTTTGACACAGCCATTACTAATAATATTTTTAAAATTTTTCCTTAATATCATCAAACATCCAGGCAGTGTTCATATTTCCCTAATTGTCTCCTAACTGTGTTTGTGTGTTTGCTGCCATTTCCAAGTACCTATGTTTCAATTAGCATATAAATAAGGTTCATCCATTATTATTGTATGATATATCTTTTGACTATCTCTCTGTGTAATATTGTGATTTATAAGTGTTAAAAAACAAAATTTAACTGAGTAAATGTAAAGATCTAATTGGCATTATTCAATGATTTATGACTCGGACGGCATCCCAATAGTAAATAGGCACCTAGAGTAGCTGTACAAAATGGAGGGATTTTATAGACAGAAACAAGATGGAACAAGGAGCTTATTAGCAAAAGAAAAGATAGAATTATTTCAGTTAAGTTTACCTTCCCAAAAGGGAAGGCAGGGGGTTTTATCAGGCAGATTACCTCAGTAGTGTTGACCAGGGCTGACTGGTTTAAAATTGCACTGAGAGAGACTAAAACTGCACTTATTTTTTGGTTTGCTGTCCTAGGCGGCAAGCGACTCCATCTTCAGTCTGTTATTTCTTTTTTTCTTAACGTAAGAAATATATATATTTGGTCATTGGGATGATCAAAATGTATTTCTCATATATATTTGGTCTTTGCCCACCATTTCTGAATCACAGCTCCCAATACCTTTGGAACTTTTGGATCTGTAAGAGCAGCAAAAGCATCTTTTGTCAATAATATTTGGTCCTTTGTCTTAGTTCTGGAAATTACTTCAGAGCCATAAAGGTGAATAGGTGTCTTCTTATTCATGACAAGCCCTTTTCCACCACAACTGGGTTTATGTTAATGAGGTGGTTTTAGAAAAGTACCTAAGGATGGAGTCTTTTTGCCAAGAGAATCAACCACTTATTAAAGGTTTGAAACTTTTGGTCCCCTCCTCGACCCTTGACCTCAGGGGAGGGGAGAGGGACTGGAAGTTGAAAGATCTTGCCTATGTACTGTAACCTCCATAAAAAAAAAAAAAAAGAATGGGGTTTGGAGAACTGGATTGGTGGACACATAGAGATTTTGGGAGCGTGTTATGGAAGCTCCCCACCCTTTCCCCCTACCTCGCCCTATACAACTCTTCCATCTGGCTGTTCCTGAGGTCTATCCTTTTATAATAAACAGTGATCTAGTAAGCAAACTGTTCCTCTGAGTTCTGTGAGCTGCTCTCATATGGAATATGGAAACAATTTTGTTTTATGACAACACAATTTTTATGAACTTAAGTTTTTGTCACTATGTTATATATTGCAGAATTAATATACATTGTGTGAAGAACAAGTATGATTCCCTTACCTTCCATCTTCCTTCCAATAAATTCTTTAAATCTACTTAACTAATCAGTATTCCAGAAGAAGTTAGAAATATATATATGTTACATTTCATTTATAATGCTATTCTTCAGATAGTCACCTAACTATCCTCACAGTAAACTATTCCAGTAAACAATTGGATTTTGGAAAGCACCCTTTCAACTTTATTATATCAGCATGTATGTAATAGAGCAACATATTACCAACTAAAAATGTTGATTATGGTGCTCTTTTAAAAGTTTAATTTTCAATCTTGAAATTAATATCAAAATTTGATATGCAAAACATTTACTCAGCAGAACATTCTATTTCTCAAATGATTTGGAAACCACTATACTTTCATAATCTATGTATTACAATATGACCTGGAAGTCTGTGTTCTATTTTCTTCATCAATAATCACTAAAGAATCAAGTATTAAGTGGTAAAGTTGTGACCAAGTATTCACTATTGCCCACTATATACACTTCCCTTAGCTCAACTAACCTTTAGTCAGGATTTTCTCTGCCCCACAGACTCCTTAATTTTGGCTTGCCCTCAAGTTTGATTAAACATTAAAATGCAGAACATCCTCCCACAACTTAGCATGTCATCCTGACAGTTAGCTGACCACACTGAGAAACAGCTCTGATCTTGTAGTCTGCTCACTCTCTCATTTGCCCAATTTCCCTTCAAGAGTTCCTACTAGCCCTGCTTATCTCTTCATTTAAAAGAAAAGTGTTTTTATTTATTTATTTATTTATTTATTTATTTATTTATTTATTTTTAAAGATTTTATTTATTCATGAGAGACACATAAAGAGAGGCAGAGATTCAACCACTGAGCCACCCAGATGCCCAAGAAAAGTGCTTTTAAATTTGATTTTGAGATATGTTCAAATCCTAAGGTCAGAGCATTCTCCCTATTTCAATACTGGTTTTTGGTTTGTTTGTTTTTTAATTTATTTGTGAGAGATCCAGAGACAGAGGAAGACACATAGGCAGAGGGGGAAGCAGGCTCCCTGTGGGGAGCCTGATACGGGATCATGGCTTGAGCTGAAGGCAGAGGCTCAACCACTGAGCCATCCAGGTGCCCTTAATACTGTTTTTTTGTTTTTTTTTTTCCTTAATACTGTTTTGAATAAAGTTTCTCCTTACCTTCTTTTTTTTTTTTTAAGATTGTATTTATTTATTCATGAGAGACACAGAGAGAGAGGCAGAGACACAAGCAGAGGGAGAAGCAGGCTCCCTGAGGGGAGGCCAATGCAGGACTCAATCCCAGGACTCTGGGATCATGCCCTGAGCGGAAAGCAGACACGCAACCACTGAGCCACCCAGGTGCCCCAAGTCTCTCCTTATCTAAGTCCAGATTTGTTTTTATTGACTTGTTAGTTTCTTTGACATGGTACGTTTCAGTTCATTTGTTTCTATTTCCTTTGCCTTCTAATGCATAAGCATAATGGTCACTAATGTTTTGAGCGTGTTAATGTTTCTTTGAGAGAACCATTTGATCAGAAGACATATTTGATATTATCAGTAAAATGCCTTTTCTTTAATTCTTCTTCAATCACTGAATTAGAGCAAACAGATATGTTACCCATTTATTTTACCCTGCTTAATGAAGTTTATAACTGCAGTTTCATGTTGCATATCTCCCAGGGCCATCCTGGATAACAAGGACAAGAACATAAATGATCATCACAGTCATGAATGTTTTTGCCTCCCCTAGTGTTTAGTAAGGAAAACCCAGTTCTGTATTTGGAATGCAAGTTCCTTTAAATACTGAATGTGGAGCTCAAATTGCCACTGACTAATGGAGCCAAGGAGAAGACTTTGGCTTTTGCAGCAAGGCAACAGATGTCTGATATGAAGTATGAGCAAAGGTCGGTGACAGGCCCGCGGAGAGCAGTAGTGTTAGAATAGTCGTTGCCTTTCTGAGGGTGACCAAGGTCCTGGTGGGAATGGAGGACAGATGATGTGCTTAAATTGCTTTCTTTTGAAATGTGTACACAGCTGTCACTACTTACTCAGTATCAATATTTGTCATAGAAAAAGTTGAGGTTTGCACTGAAGGCTTTTTTTCCCCCTGGAAAGATAGATCAGGTGTTTTTTTTTGTTTTTTGTTTTTTTGTTTGTTTGTTTGTTTCTTACTAAATAATATATTTGAAACAAAGTATTCTGCTGTGTAATCTTAGGCATTGCATGTAGCCATTATTGCACAGTAACCCTCAATTGTGGCTGCAAGTTAGAGTGCCCTGGAGAACTTAAAATAATGTATCCAGGCCCTAGCCCCAAACAATTAAATATGAATCTCTGCAAAGGGGTAGGTGGGGACATGTTTTGAAAGTTGCCCAGGAGGGGCTCCACGGTGGCTCAGGTGGTTAAGCATCTGCCCTTGGCTTAGGTCATGACCTCAGGGTCCTGGGATCCTGCTCAGTGGGGAGCCTGCTTCTCCTTCCCCCTCCCCCAGCTCATGCTCTCTCTCTCTCTCTCAAATAAATAAATGAAATCTTTATTATTTATTTATTTATTTATTTATTTATTTATTTATTTATTATTTTTAAAGAGATTTTATTTATTTATTCATGAGAGGCAAAGAGAGAGAGAGGCAGAGACACAGGCAGAAGGAGAAGCAGGCTCTGCAGGGAGCCTGATGTGGGACTGGATCCTGGGTCTCTAGGATCACACCCTGGGCTGAAGGTGGCGCTAAACCGCTGAGCCACCAGGGCTGCCCATGAAATATTTATTTATTTATTTATTTATTTATTTATTTATTTATTTATTTTTTAAAATTTATTTATGATAGTCACACACACACAGAGAGAGAGAGAGGCAGAGACATAGGCGGAAGGAGAAGCAGGCTCCATGCACCGGGAGCCCGACGTGGGATTTGATCCCCGGTCTCCAGGATCGCGCCCTGGGCCAAAGGCAGGCGCCAAACCGCTGCGCCACCCAGGGATCCCGAAATCTTTTTTTAAAAATAAAAGTTGCCCAAGATGTTCTGTGCATCCAGAGAGGATTGTCTCTGGGATCAGGTCACCAGTCTGAAAATCCAGACTCTAATAAGCTGGCTGACTGTAGCTGGTTACCTAAAACACCTGAAGCCTCAATTTGTTTTATAAGATACATAGCATTAATGAAAACTAAGTGAAATAATTATGTAAAATGTTAGCATATGAGCTGGTATATACTAAGTGCTCTCTATATGTATGGCATCGTTATTGTTATTACTATTACTATAGACTCTATTATAGCTTGAACTCTATTTTATAATTTAAATAAGGCCAATCTACTTTCCAAAGCTGCCAAAGTGATTCTTCTAAAATGTAAACCTACTCATGTTGCACTTCTACTGGCAAAATAAAAAATAACATTCTCAGGATGGTCTTCATGACTTTCCTGGTCAGTTTTGTCCCCTTCCCTGGTTTGCAACATCTCCACTGAAGCCCATTCACTCATGTCTCTCCTTTAGCACAGGCCTCTTTGCTCTTTTGCAAATATGGCAGACATACACCCCAATGGCCTATGTGCTTTCTTTGTTGCTTTTCTTTAGATATTAGAGGCTGCCTCCCTTAATTACTTCAGGTCTGCTAGACTGGTACCAAGGAGCTTCTGCTTTATCAACTTAATTTTTTTATTATTTTTTATTTTTTTACCTCTCATACTTCTATCGGCCATGCTCCAAATCTTAAGTTTTCTTCAACTTTCTTGGTAGATAGCATTTACCTCCTGAAAGTAATATATTTCTTTGTTTACTCTTTGTCTCCAACAGGGCGATTTGTGAGAAGATATTTGTTTAGTGAACTGTTGTATACCACAACTGCCCAGAAAAGTGTGCTATGTCACTGGCAGTCACTAAATTTGTGTTCTGTAGAGGAATAAAAAACATTTTTTTCATCCTGCTTGTTTAATTTTAACTTTAATTTACATATATTACAACAAAACCCTTGGCATTGTGGGGATAATTTCTTTTGTATTTGTGGGAATGCTAGAATCGATATAGAAGGAAAAGCAAGAGGCTTCTCAACAATTAGTGATGGCTTTTTAAGGATGTCCTGAAGTTTTAAGTTTGTTTTGGCACCAAAACATCAAGATCTGAGGTTTTGATGCCCTCTTGATCCATCCATACTGTACTAAGACGTTGGTGGCTCTTTGCAGCTCATCTCAAAAGGTCTATTTCTACTACAGAACAGTGAATTTGGGAAGGTTTGTGTCAACTTTTGGTACACCTTTAAAATAAAAATGTTCATTGATGGGCCATTTCAAACTTTAAACCTATCTTAAGGTGGTGTTCTCTTTCATTTTAAATTCATTTTCTTCATTCTTATGTATTTCAAGAGATTTTCTTGACATGAAAAATGGTGGTAGAAGGTAGATTCTGTAGAAGAACCAACTTTCTATGATGAAAGCACTTAGTGCAAATTTTTCTTCTTTTCCCTTTGGCTCTTTCCTTGGAATCTGGTACATGTACTGTGTTAATTAGTACATTTATTACATTTACAAAATTATATTTTGTATTTATTTACTTTTACATTTACCTGTATTTCCCACTAGATTGTAAATTCTTAGAAATCTAAAGTTTTTTTTTTGTCTGTCTCCCAATGTTTTATGCATGATATGTGCTCTGTCATTGTTTAATTGAATTGAACAAACAACTGAACAAAAAATAGCACTTTTAACCTCCCCAACTCACACTTGGATGGATGAATTTATCTCCAGCGTGCCATTTTTGATAGAACTGCTTTGTACTAGATTATGTCTAGAGAAGCATATGCATGGAGGTATAATATGAGTAATGACTAAAGAAAATGAAAATGTCTAACCTACATAAGAAAGATTTTGGACAGCTGTGGAGAGGTGAGAACTAGTTGTTTTTATATATTCACAAAATTGTCATTAGTAAAAGAAAGGGAACTCTGTACTGCTAATAAGAAAATATCTGATGGGTAGATGTTAAGGAGTATAAGTTTCAAATCAAGGAAGGAATCCTTTAATCAAAGGTGTTCATCAGTACAATGATTTCCTCCAAGGCAATGATTATATACTTCAACATTAAGCATCTCTCATGTCGATAAAGGTGATTCCACTGGTTATATGAACAGCTTTGTGTTATCCTTGACTAATTAAGTAAAAATTTGACTTTTAAAAATTTAAAAATCAAACTCAATCTCTTGGTGGATCTTTCCCCAAATATAAAGTCTAAATACATGATGTTCTCTTTCACATTTTGGAACTCAAAATTAAGATAATTACCTTTTATTTTACTCTATTTATTTGCAGTCTTTTATGCTCTTTAATATCTCAGAATTGAAGAAGATTAGGGCACCTGGCTGGCTCAGTCAGTAGAACATGTGACTCTTGATCTCAGGGCTGTGAGCTTAAGCCCCACCTTGGGTGCAGAGATTACTTAAAAATAAAATCTTAAAAAAAAAAGTTGAAGAAGCCTACGTTTATTTTATACATAACAGAACTGAGCCTTCTAGGATATTTTGATATCTGCAAGAAAATCTACACTCCTCAGATTCTGGAAATTCAAGATACATTGACTCAATCTCAGTAAGATAAACTTAAAAAAAAAAAGATTATCAGTAATACGTGTACTGCACTATCTAACACTGTCCCAAGTACTGCAAAGTACTAAAAGGAGAGTATCCTTACTAATAAGGTATTTATAATACAATTGAGGAGAGGTTCAGCTACATGTATATCAATTATTGGATGATATTTTACACTGTAAATAAGCAACATATTACATCACATTAATCTAAATTGTGTACTGAATTTGGGTGCTAAACACTGGTACTGAAATTTGCAGACCTGTCTTTTTTTTTTTTTTTCTTTTTAAAGACTTTTATTTATTTATTCGTGAGAGACACACAGAGAGAGGCAGAGGCAGAGGGAGAAGCAGGCTCCATTCAGGGAGCCTGACTTGGGGCTTGATCCGGAGTCTCCAGGATAATGCTCTGGGCTGAAGGCGGTGCTAAACCACTGAGCCACCAGGGCTGCCCAAGACCTGTCTTTGTTAAAGAGTATATATCATAAAGACAATAAGTGTATTTTGAGAAAGGTGAGCTCTTGCTTTGACAGTGAACTTGGTTATAGAATTTGTGCTAGACTTAAGGCTCAGGGTGGCTGTAAAGGAAAGGAGGAATATTGATGGCAAAAACATATCAGAGGAGAACAATATATAATTTATGAGTAATTTATTTATGATCTAGACCAAGCCTGTATTTTTTGAGTACTTACTCAAGAGACTCCTGGTGCTTTGTTGTTTTATTTTTGTGATCAAGAAGAAATAAGCCAGATTTAATATAAATATTGATACACTAATATTATTACATACAAGTGATAACATATAAACAATGTGACTAATGATTTTGAACTATTCAAAATTACCTTTCTTTATTCTTATAGTTCCTTCCAAATTGCTGCATAATAATAAGAATGTAATGTCTTCTCTAGGGCTATTCCTAGAATGTACACTATAGCCAGTATATATGGATTCTAAGGGTTTTTTTGTGCTAAATTTGCTTTTGTTAAATTTTCATTGATGATTTATGTTAACCATAATATAATTTTTAAGTATGAAAGAGTGAGGGCTACAAATTTTAAGTTACAGGGTACTCTGTTCACATGATTTTCCTAGAGTCGTGGGATCACAGATTCAAATGCTAAGTGGCCAAATAGACAAGAAAGATGTTAGAATTAGATCTAGCATAAGCAAAAGAGGTGATTTATGGGGAAATGGCAAATTAGAAAGTAGATGCTCTGACTGAATACTCAAATTAAACGAAAATTTCAATGTTTGAGCCAGCCAAACAAATATGAGCCAAACTCAGCTTACCAGCTGCCAATTTGGGATCCCTCATCTTCAGGTGGTTTTTGCTTGTTTTGTTTTTATTTTTGTCTTGATCCTTGTTACCTGAAGCTTTTTAAATGTGCTTTTAACATTTTTTTCTTTTTTAAGTTTTTATTAAAATTCTAGTTAGTTAACATACTATGTTATATTGATTTTAGGTATGTAATATAGTGATTCAATGATTACATATATCAGTCAGTGCTCATCACAAGTTCACTCCTTAATTCCCATCACTTGTTTCACCTGTCACTCCACCCACCTCCCCTCTGAAAAGCATCAATTTGTTCTCTATAGTTAACAAGTCTGTTTCTTGGTTTGCTTCTCTCTCTCTCCCTCTCTTTTTTTTTCCTTTTGCTCATTTGTTTTGTTTCTTAAGTTCCACATATGAATGAATCATATGGTGTTTTTTTCTCTGACAGACTTATTTCACTTAGCATAATACTCTCTAGCTCCATCCATGTCCTTGCAAATGGCAAGATTTCATTCTTTGTTATGACTGAGTAATATTCCATTATCTATCTATCTATCTATCTATCTATCTATCATCTATCTATAATCTATATCTTCTTTATCTATTCAATCAACATGATACATCACATTAACAAAAGACAGGATAAGAACTATATGATTATTTCAATAGATGCAGAAAAAGCATTTGACAAAGCACAACATCCATGCATAATAAAAACCCTCAACAAAGTAGATGTAGAGGGAATATACCTCAACGTAATAAAGGCCATATATGAAAAACCCACAGCTAGTATCATCCTCAATGGGGAAATACTAAGAGCTTGTCCATGGTCAGGAATAAGACAGAGATGTCCACCCTCAGCACTTTTATTCAACATAATACTAGAATTACTAACCACAGTAATCAGACAACAAAAAGAAATAAAAGGCATCCAAATGAGTAAGAAGGAAGAAGTAAAACTTTCACTATTTGCAGATGACATGATACTATATATAGAAATCCCTAAAGACTACCAAAAACCTGCTAGAACTGGTAAACAAATTCAAAAGTCCTAGGACACAAAATCAATGTACAGAAATCTGTTGCATTTTTATATACCAATAATGAAGCAGCAGAAAACGAAATTAAGGAAGCAATCTCATTTACAATTGCACCAAAAACAATAAGATACCTAAGAATAAACTTAATCAAAGAGGTGAAAGACCTGTACTCTGAAAATATCAAACACTAATGAAAGAAATTGAAGATGACACAAACAAAGGGAAAGATATTCCATGCTCATGGGTTGGAAGAACAAATATTGTTAAAATTGTCTATACTGCCCAAAGCAATCTATATATTTAATGTAATCCTTATCAAAATACCACCAGCATTTTTCACAGAGCTAGAACAGACAATCCTAACATTTTTATGGAACACCAAAAGACTCAGAATAGCCAAAGCAATCTTAAAAAGGCAAAGCAAAACTGGAGCCATCACAACTGCAGGCTTCATGTTATATTACAAGGCTATAGTAATCAAAAACAGTCTGATACTGACACAAAAATAGATACATAGATCAATGGAATAGAACAGAAAACCCAGAAATGTACTCACAATTATATGCTCAACTAATCTTCAACAAAGCAGGAAAGAATATCCAGTGGGGGGAGGGGGAGGAATACCAGTCTCTACAACTGAACAGCAAATGCAAAAGAAAGAAACTGAACCATTCCCTCACCATATACAAAAATAAACATAAAATGGGTTAAGGACCTGAAGGTGAGACCTGAAACTATAAATGTGTTATTAAAATTTTAAGTGAATTTTTTGGGACTTTATTTCTCTATTTTTTTAAGACTATTTGAGAGCGAACGAGAGAGCACAAACAGGAAGAGCAGCAGAATGAGAAGCAGTCTCCCCGGTGAGTAGAAAGCCTGATGATACAGGGCTCAATCTGAGGACACTGGAACCATGACCTGAGTGAAAGGCGGATGCTTAACCTACGGAGCCACCCAAGCAACTTTGTAATCCCATTTGAAGTAAATGGAGAAAGATTTGTATGTTTTAAACTCAGAGAATTAATTGACAGTCCAAGCCATTCACTTATTCAGCCATTCATTTAACAACATTATTGAAGATCAATTCCCTTGGCCAAAAGATGAAATGGCAATAGTTTTCTTTTTGGAGGTCTCACAGATAAGTATTATGGAATATATGCTGTTAAGAGAGAGAGTCATTTATATAGAATTGTTTATAAATAAAACTAAGAATTAATATAGCTGACTATATAGAACAACTCAAATTTTAATGAACTGTTATTTTGAGAAGTTAAAATATTTCTAAAGGGGCATCTGGGTTGCCAGTTGAGGATCTGACTCTTGATTTTGGCTAGGGTCATGATCTCAGAGTCCTGGGATCAAGCCCCATGTGGGGCTCCCAGCTCAGCGAGGAGTCTGCTTGTCTCCCTCTCCGTCTGGCCCCCACACTGCTCATATGCACGCACACACTATCTCAATCTCTCTTTCTCTCTAAAATAAATAAATAAAACTTTAAAAAGATATTACTAAAGATAGATATAATTGACTTGACATGAAACTTAAAGTATAAACTTGCTAAACACTAATGAAATCTGTGACATATTAAGATAGTTTTGAATTTTAAATTAAGGTGAAATTATTATATTGTTGTCTAAGGAAAAGTAGAATTGATTTATAAATACAAAAAGAAAGAAACTATTTATTATTGTGATAATGAGTTTTAGGTCACTCTGTTCCATAATGGTAGGCAAAATCCCTTCTTCTGTATAGCTATGAGACGACAATGAGACTTGCCCTTAAAAGACTGCCATGTATATCTTCTATTCAGAACACACTAAGAAATCTAGTAAAGCTTATGCTCAACTCTGCCTATAGATGATCTATGTCTCATTTGAAGGAAACTCTTTTGAATACCATGAATTTTTTGCCTGAGAATGATCCACACCTGACAACTGCCTGCCCCTTCCTGTTCTACTGGGATTCTGTGGAACTGGCACATGCTTAGGGTTCTAGTTTTTACTTTTTTTTTTTTTTTTAAGATTTTATTTATTATTCATGAGAGACACAGAGAGAGAGGCAGAGACACAGGCCGAGGGAGAAGTAGGCTCCCTGCGGGCAGCCTGATGTGGGACTTGATCCCAGGACCCCAGGATCACACCCTGAGCTGAAAGCAGACACTCAACCACTGAGCCACCCAGGCATCCCTGTAGACCCTTTTAATGTCAGGGATGCTGACTGAGTATATTTGGTGATGTCCCCTTTGCCCCCCTTGTCCCAATGCTGCCACCATAGAAAACATTTTGCACCTGCTGGCAGCCCCCATCTGTGAGATAGTGTTTGACATTTCCACTATGTTTCTGTGAAAAAAACTGAGCTTGGACAGGTTAGGTTAAGAAATGGGCCTGGATCTCCCAACCAGGAAATACTGACTCTAGGCTGAATCCCAGCATGCCCGCAGGATTCTTGGCCAATAGTCCTACAATTCATTCATTCACCCAGTATTTTCCAAGTGCCTGCTCTATTCTAGGCACTGAGGATGCTGTGGGAAACTGGGAAGGCTCCTGCTCTCCTGCAAGTTACTGTCAGGAAGCACAGCCATCATTGAAAACATGGACCTTGAATGTTGACCTGTCCTGGTGTCCCCTCTTCAATAAGCCAGGCCCTGTGTGAGTCACATAGCTGAAATTGCTTGGGTTAATACAATTTGGAAGCTCATTTTGAGCCCTCTGTCTCTTTTTTAAAAGATTTATTTATTTATTTAGTTAGTTATTTAGTTATTTATTTTAGAGAGAGAAAAAAAGAGTAGGGGGAGGGGCAGAGGGAGACGGATAATTCAAGAAGACTCCCTGCCAAGTGCAGAGTCCAATATGGGGCTCAATCCCACAACCCTGAGATCATGATATGAGCCAAAATCAGGAGTCAGACATTCAACCAACTGAGCCACTCAGCTGCCCCTCATTCTGGGTCTCTGAGACATCATTCAAACACTGTTCACCCTTGTTATAATCCCTGTTGTCACGTTTGCAAGTGTCTGGCACCTTTAGGACCGTTCCAGGGAACTTAAAGTAGATTAAGCAGGGAAGCTCACAGTTGAGAAGGTTGAGGATACATTAAGAGTTTAGAGGTCTTATTCTTCTCAGCCCACTAATTTGGATTTATTCCATAGTCTTATCATCATTGTGGTATATTAAAACCATACTCACTGTATACTGTGATATGGGGAGAACTGCAACTATAGGTTGCAGGACATCTTAGTTCCTGCATGCATGACTTTTGGTGCAAGTCTATGTGTAATCTCATATGGCTGAAGCAAAGCACATATTCATCCTTACAGAGCTCTGAAGAACAAAGGGCATCAAAAGATTACAGTGCTAAATGTCCACAATAGCCAAAATGTGGAAGGAGCCTCGGTGTCCATCGAAAGACGAATAAATAAAGAAGATGTGGTCTATGTATACAATGGAATATTACTCAGCCATTAGAAATGACAAATACCCACCATTTGCTTCAACGTGGATGGAACTGGAGGGTATTATGCTGAGTGAAATAAGTCAATCGGAGAAGGACAAACATTGTATGGTCTCATTTATTTGGGGAATATAAAGGATAGTGAAAGAGAATAAAGGGTAAAGGAGAAAAGATGAGTGGGAAATATCAGAAAGGGAGACAGAACATGAGAGACTCCTAACTCTGGGAAACGAACTAGGGGTGGTGGAAGGGGAGGTGGGCGGGGGGTGGGGGTGACTGGGTGACGTGCTCTGAGGGGGGCACTTGATGGGATGAGCACTGGGTGTTATTCTATATGTTGGCAAATTGAACACCAATAAAAAATAAATTTAAAAAAAGATTATAGTGCTAAGAATCTAACTGAGGAGCAACTGGAATGTACTAGGCTTAGAGATTGCTCATCTTCATGGATGCTCAACAAGGAGAACCCAGAACAGGCAACACAGTGGTTTATTTTGAACATTGCCATCCATTGTACATTTCCTGGAACCATAGTTTCGTTGAACTTTCTGTGAGAAATTTTACTTCTATGGATTTCATAACAAAAGATCAGGCATTTCACTGCTATAGACAGGTTGAAGAACTCAATGAGTAGGCAGCCTTTTATTTCTGGGAGCTTGATGTCAAAGCCCCCTTCTACTCTCTGAAAGGAAGAATATGAAAAAAAAAAAATGGAGCATAGTCCCAGCAACCCAACTATTCCAATAACAGAAGCACTTTAATTTTCTCTTTGGGAACAAGTTCAATATGGTACACTCTCTCACAAATAGTAGCTTAATGATCACATCATAGGTAATCTCTATTAAATATAGTCTTTATAAACCAACTGCAATCTTAGATGATTTTTGATAATGACTGTCGGAATTACTTTAGTAAAAGGTAATATATTGTCATAGGCTTTTTGTAGAATATGCACAATTTTATTTTTCAGTCTATTTTTATGTAGGATAGATTGAAGTTTTTCTAGAACCCTAGCCAATTTCCTCTTTGCTTTCTCATTTTCTGTTAGAGTGGATAGGGAACTGGTCTTTAAGTTGTATCTAAGACAGAAACTGCCATCCTGAATATACAAGGAATAGCTCTGAGCACATATAACAACTAAAGGTAGGACAGAGCTCATCAAAAAATCTTTATCTCTAAGGTATAAGATTGGTTCACAACAAAGTCAGGCTGGGTAGATTTGCCTTCGGGCAAATAATACAAAAATCGTGTACCAATACATGAGCATTTGCCATTCTCTCTCCACTGGTATGTTCTGGACCTTGATGTGTACTTTGTAGAATGTTCTTATAACTTTCTGTATGTCTACTTCAAGAGGTGTCTGGGAATGCATATGGTGCAGGAGAGCTTGGTTCTTTACTCATGGAGTCAAAGAATGAATCTTGCAGACGAAGGAGAATGAGTAAAGCAATAGAAGTTTATTAAGCAGAGATACAGAGAAAGTTCTCAGAAGTGAGAGGGGTCCCAGCAGGGTTGCCACTGAGGGCTTTTTTGGCTGGCCTTTTATAGAAAACCTGAGTAGGGAGTTGATGGACTTGAGATTTTTTGTGCCATCTTGAGTGAATGATATATGACTGTTTTGAGTCTCAGTGATTACTTGATAGCCATCAAAGGAAGATACTCCCTAGCATTTTGGAGCCAGATTTACTTCCTTATCTCTGTTTTTGTTGCATCTCAGTGTCCTTGGGATTTATGGGAGCCTGACCTTGGGGCCTCTCAGGGTCCTTGAGTTTTATGGGAGCCTGGAGATTTGTGGGAGCCTGACTCTGGGCCTTTTCCTTATCTCTCCCTGCCTAGCCCTATGTGTCCCTAACTCACAGAGGTTGGACAGACCTTGGGAGCACTCTCTTTGCAGAATGCATGGCATGTGAATGAGCAAATCTCCAAGCCATAGCCTTGTTGCATTAGTCCAACCATAGTGAGGTGCAATGACCATAGTGGGTAAGATTGGAAAATGACGGGATGTTAAATCAATGAGCTTTTGACTTTGGTCCAGCTAGCAAGAGAACCTGTGTGGTGTCAATGGCACAGCAGTTGGTCTTTGCTGCAGCTGAGACCTGCCTTGTTCTTCTCAGGACACTTCTGGATTTGGAGTTTATGTTTCTTACAAGCTGAACTAGTTCTATACTTGGAAAATCTTGAAAATCTAGAATTTTGAGCTCTGCATGTATTTTAAATTCTTCTCCAAGTCAGCTAATCTCTATTTGTTGTTTCAAAATCCCTTAGCTTATTTCCATAAAAGAGATTTGTATCTTTGACTTTTCTCAGTTAATTTTGCACAAGTTGCCTGGCCTGGTAGCCTGCCACAAGAGCAGATGGCAAACCCTGCAGACATGCCCAGCTTCTAACTATCCTAACCTTTACAAAGCGGATCCAGCAGCGTTCTTGATCTCAGACTAGAACTTTCCTGTCTTGCACTTTTTGATCATCTTAGAAACAAGAGCTTGAAAATACTCCTGGACATTTCTTATTGTTGATCCAATGCATGATTCTGCAATCTAAGCTTGCCTCCAGGCAACCTTCTCTTATGCCAAATCCTTAAGCTCACTTTCACATGGTTTATTTTGAGCTGTTAGATTATCCACAATAGATCAAAGCCTTTCATTTTCACCCATTAATTTCTTGTTTTCTTCACACCTCATTGCACTTTCTTTTTCAAATATGTACCTTTTACCATGTCTTCTGCCTTTTCCATTTTATCATGATAGTCTTGTTTTGACTTTTATAATTTCTCTTCTAACTTTAATATTTCTTTCTGCAGGATAAGCTGTTGAATCACACACCTCATATTTTGCATTTTTCTTTTTTGCTTCTAAGACACTGGAGGCTTCACATCCAACATATTGCTCTTCATAAAACAAGACTTTCTTTTCAAGTTCAGATTTTATTTTTAAAATCTCTTGCTGATGTTCTAAAGTGACACCTGGATCTTAACCTCCTTGCTTCATCATGAGGACTTCAAGCTCACTTCCTATTTGTCTTGAAGAAGTTCTGTCTGCATTGATAAGGCCTCTGTTCCTTTCAAGCCTTGGCAAAAGTATCTGTGCACTAAATGAGTTCTTTCCTGAACATCTTGGAGTCAGAGATTTCCTGTTTCATGGAGTCACTTTTTTGCAAGTCTATTTCCACCTCTTCTTCTTACGGAAAGTAGCTTCTATAAGCCAGGTATTTATTCTTTTATTTCTGAGAATTCCTGCAGGGCCAGCTTTTACTACTGAGAGGTATCTTTGTGGTTTTTATTTTTTATTTTTTTTGCTGGGATTTGGGGCTATCTGAAGGTTCAACCAGTTGTTTATGAAAATCTTACTTTTCCTGGCTCGTGATTCAGTTCTGTTTTTTTTTTTTTAAAGATTTTTATTATTATTACTACTACTACTACTACTACTACTACTACTACTATTACTATTTTAAGTAATCTCCACATCAAACATAAGGCTTGAACTCAACGACCGAGAGGTCAAAAGTTGGATGCTCTCTGTACTGAGTCAGCTAGGCACTCCACAGTCCTGGTTTTCTAGTCCTTTCAATATAAGTGTGGATCTTCACGTTCTTGGTAAATGGTCACTGTATTCTCAAGTTTCTTGAGACTATTTGAATCAGCTATTTATTCTTCAAATATACACATTTTTTCATTTAATTTTTTAATTTCTTTTTCTGGTTTTGAGTTTCTATAGCATTAAGTGAACAATGAAAGGAATGTAGAGTCTGTACATTCTGGTAACTTCCTACTCAGTTCCAGTTTCTCTTGTTCTAATCTACATATTCTTTCAAAAGCTTCAGTTTGCAAGCTTTTTTTTCTAAATTTTGCTGCACATCCTCATATGTGGTTAATGTATTTATTGGATTGCATCGTGCAGTTCGGAGATCCTATGCTATTGTTATTTATAGTATGACACGCACACACACACACATATTTGATCTACATCCAGTTTCTGGCCCAGAGCTCCCAAAACCCTTGGAATTTCCTAAGTGATAAGAATGACAATGGTATCTTTTGTTATGTTAATAGTGACTTTGAGATTGCATCTTTGGCTGGTTGCCAGTGGAACCAATCACAGAGAGTTGGATTTTTTATTTCTACATATTGACTTTAGAGAAGGGGAGAGGGACTGGAGGTTGAATTCATGAGCAATGGCCAATGATTTATTCAATTGTGCCTATGCCATGAAGCCTTCATAAAAAAACTAAAAGGACAGGATTCAGAGAGCTTTCAGATTGGTTGAACACATGGCCATTTGGGAGGAGTGGAGCACCTGGAGACGGCATAAGAAGTGCCTTGTCCTCTCTAGAGCTGTTGTTTTCAACTTTGGGCACTGGAATCACCTGGAGAGTTTTAGAAACTGCACATGTGTTCTTGCCACCCCAAAATTGATATTATCTATTTGAAGGGTGATGGGGCCTTTGAAAGTATTAAATGCTCCCCAGGCAATTCTAATGGGATGCCAAAGTTGAGAACCCTTGCTCTAGAACACTGATTTTCAAACTTTACCCTGCATATGACTCACCTGGAAGACTTATTAAAATAGATTCTGAGCCAGAGCTCCTGGTTAAGTAAGTCTTTGGTGGGACCTGAAAATTTCCATGCTAAGGTTGATAGTAGAGGACAGACTTAGAGCTTGTTTTTAAGGCAGAATTTTAGGTCCCACTCCAGATCTAAAGAATCAGCAGCATTTGTATTTTTAAAATATTCCCAGGTGACTCAGGTGCTCAGGAAAGTTTGTGGAGCATGGGATCTAGAAAGACTGAATAAGGGGGAAAAATGCCATCAAGAACGATTATATTAAACACTGGTAAACGCTTTGGCAGGAAATAACATTAGTGCTAGCAATGATGTGGGAATTTTTAGGGTAGAAACATATCTTTCTGACATTAGAGCAGATTTGGTTTCTCCTACTAATAATTCTTTTTATATATAACCTAATGAAGTACAAAAACAAATATTAACTTTATCTTACTAATAGCTCCACATCATACAGTATGTAGTCTCCAAATGACAGCAGAGAAACAGAAACATTACTAGGCTACTTAGTTTTTGTATTTTCAACCAGTTCTTAGATGAAAGAAGCTAGATTTGAGATCAAGTGTTATTATACCTAGTGTAATATTTTGCCTTCTTCTAACTTAACATTTTTTTTTAATAACAGTTTTAGATTTACAGAAAAGCTTTGGAAATAGTACAGTTTCTATATCACTCACACCTAGTTTCCCTTCTTGTTAGCATTTTACCTTAGTATGGCACCTTTGTCACAACTAATAAATGTATATTGATACATTATTATTAAAGTTTACACTTTTATCACATTTCCTTAGATTTGCCCTAATGGTTTACTCATCGAGGAGCCTATCTAGCACAACACATCACATCTAGTTATCCTGTCTTCTTAGGTTCCACTTGGCTGTGACAGTTTCTCAGACTCAACTTGTGTTTGAGTATTTGTCAGGTATTTTATACAGTGTTCCTCATTTTGGTTTTGTCTGAGGTGTTTCTCACGATTAGACTTGACTTAGATAGGCTTGGAGGCAAAAAAAAAAAAAAAAACAGTGAGGTAAAATACCACTCTCATCACCTCATGTCTAGGGAACTTGCTATCAGCAGGATTTATCACCATTAATGTTAACCTTGGTCACCTACCTGAGGTTAACCGTCAGATTTCTCCACGTAAGTTACACTTTCTTCCTCCTAACTATACTGCACCCTTTGGAATGAAATCATTATGCTGTTTCTCCATTTAAGGAGTTGGAAGTTACATTCCACCTCTTTGAGGAGCCTGAGTATTCACATACATGAATTACTTGGAATTGTTCTTCAAAGGAGATTTGTCTGCTTTCTTCCATTTATTTTTATTTATTCAATCATTTATTTATATTATTATGGATTCTTAGATAATAATTTTAAACACTAGATTATAATCTTATCCTATTTTATGTATCTTGTTGCTCAAATTGTTCTAGTTTTGGCTATTGAGAACTTGTTCTGTTGGCTTCTTTGTCCCTTTGACACTTCCTTATCTTTGTGGTTATTTTTGAGACTACTCATACTTTTGGGGCACCTGGGTGGTTAAATGTCTTCCTTCAGCTGAAGTCATGATCCTGAGGTCCTGGGATCTAGCCCTGGATTGGGCTTTCTGCTCAGCGGAGAGCCTGCTTCTCCCTCTCCCTTTGCCCTGCCCCCTTGTTCATGCTCTCTCAAATAAATAATTAATTAATTTTTTAAAAAAGAAAGAGAGAGAATATTCATACTCTCAGTCTGAGCTGCTTCACAGCCATTATGTATATTCCTGTCCCAACCTTGGAATTGGCCATTTCTTTCATTCTGGTTCCTTTTATTGGAATATGGTATTATGTATTGGAGAATGGGTGCCAAGTGTCAATACTTCTAGGCCATCTCAGCTGACAGAGGAAGGAAATACATGTGGGTGTACTAACTCCAACCCATACACATACGTACAAATATTTCTCTTTTTTTAAAGATTTTATTTATTTATTCAAGAGAGACACAGAGAGAGGGGCAGAGACATAGGCAGAGGGAGAAGCAGGCTCCCTGTGGGGAGTCCAATGCAGGACTTGATTCTGCGACCCTGGGATCACACCCTGAGCCAAAGAGATGCTCAATCACTGAGCCACCCAGGCATCCCCCTATAAATATTTCTATATGTATTCATCCATATCTATATTAAACTAAAACATGAGTTCTTTCTGCTATCTCCAATTCTAATTCAATACCACATGGATCATTTTAACTTTTCCCCATTATTTTTCTGTAACTTCCCAATCCAATAGTGAGGGACCTGTATCCATCATCCTCCATCTATTTGTTAAATTTGGTTTACATGTGTAGTGCTTTTGGTATTGTGACCTGCAACACCATGGGAACCAGCTTTATCAACCATGTTTTTAATGCTAATACATCATCAGCTTACTAAGAAACTTGTATAAAATTATTTTCAAGTTGCACAAATCCATTACTTATATAGCAAAACTTTGATTTAGTGAATGTTAATCTACATATTATGTCCTAAATGAGAGGCCAATTCAAGACGCACAGTAAGAATACTACAGAGTATATTTGGTAGATGAGTTTGAACTAAACTCAAGGCTGTTTGGTGTTCCACTGGCACACAGTTGGCATATCTTTGTGATTGGATAAAGTCTTGAGCTACTTCTTCGCTAGATGATAACTGGCCACTGTCTTCACTGCCCATGCCTGATGTCTGGGCAATCTACCCATGCTCTCTAGACCTCATAACCTATTCAAGAACTAGTAAACAAAAGGTTAATGCCTGACAGAGTTGGGATTCTCCAGGATCCTGAGCTATTTATCTGTAGTTCCCCTTTTACTTGTAGGATTCATTATGGAAGCTAATTCTTCTGAATATTGCCTTTTCTCCATATAAAACATGATGGTGTTTCCAAAAAACATTGTTATTATATTTTAATAGCATCAGGAGCAGTGGTCCTGCACATTTGGGACTGGCTGGTGTTCAAAAGCTTCAATGACATTTACAGCAAAGCTGTCACCGAAATGTCTCCTCTATGAATTTATTGGCACACAAACTCCCTCATCGTGTCTGATTTATTTACCCACTCTAAACTAATATTAATTAGTGCTTTTCTAGTTATGAGCAAGATATGTTTTAGCAGAATTCTTGAGCTTTTCTTAAAAACAATTGGACATAATCTTGTTTATTTTGATATATGCTAGGTTTAAAGTACTAGATTATATAATTTTTTCAGACTTTAAAACACATATAAATGGGTTCTTGCACACACATTTAAATATGTTAAGTTAATAAGGAGGTTGAATGATAATTAAATTATAATTTATACCTCATTTGTTAATATGATAATTAAGCATTCTACTCTAAATTTATTTTAATTTTTAAAAAAGATATTATTTTAAAAAATTAATTTAATTTGTTGATTCATTTTTTAAATTTAAGTTCAATTAACATATAGAGTATTATTGGTTTCGGAAGTAGAGTTCAGTGATTCATCAATCTTATATAACATCCAGTGCTCATTATATCATAAGCCCTCCTTAATGTCTATCACCTAGTTACCCCATCCCCCAAAGATTTCATTTATTTCATTGAGAGAGAGGGGGAGAGAGAGAGCATGTGTACTAGCAGGTGGGGAAGAGCAGAGAGAGAGGAAGAAGCAGACTCACCACTGAGCAGGAAGCCGGACACCTGACTCTATTCTAGGACCCTGAGACAAATGACCTGAGCCTAAGGCAGATGCTCAACCAACTTAGCCACCCAGGTCCCCCTCTACTCTAACTTTAAAGCTAAAATAATGCTGAATCTTTATCATAAAAAAATGAAATATTATGCTGATGGGCAATATATTTTAAAATGTGTACATCCAATATTAAAACTGAGCATGTAAAACTCTTAATTATATTTACTGTTTTCTTATATGGCAGTAACATATTGTCAGCCTTGTTATGGGATCCTAAAACTTTGATATGAATAATAAACCTTCTTATGCTCATTTCATTAACAAGACATTGCCATTCAAATGAAAATTATGCTTTTAAAATCTTTCAATGCATATTATGGTATTTGGGAAGGGTGCATCTGGGCATGTTTGTTCAGATTCTAGTGTTTATTAAAGTATTTTAAGCATGCCTCTTCTAAATATCTTTGTTTTTGAAAGAGATAGGAACCCACATGACATAGAGGAGACCAGCAGAAAAATGAATCAGATCCAGAGTAAAACCATTTGGAATGCACTCAAGTTGGCAACAGCATAGTAACTGTAATGTAGATAAATCTGATCCTTATGTGGTTTTCTAGGATGAATGCTATATATATATTTTTTTTTCCCACAACAAGGAAAATGTGATTTAATTCTACAAATTTACAAGCCAAGATAAAATAAAAATGAAACGTGGAAAAGCAAACAGAACAGGCAGTCTGAGACGTGAGGTGGAGATCCAGAGCTGTCCTGGCCTGTGGCAGCTGAGTACACACAAAGCAGGGCTTGGGTCTGGACCTGCATGCTGCCTCCAGCACCGACCCCCGCCGAGTGATCCTGAGCGGCCCCCCGTGGGGCTGCGGTGGGCTCCGTGCAGAACCTCAGAACTTGAGGCTGAAGCCAGGGCCTACGGCTGAGGCCCCCTGGTTTGTGGTTGTGAGGTGGAAATCCGTCTCCTTCAGGTCGTCGTCGCCCAGCTGGCTGTAGCCCAGACCTCCTTCCAGCGGCCACGGGCTCGTGCCACGCTTCACCCTTTGCTGCTCACTCTTGGCAGGCCACGTGGGGAAGACCGACGGGTCGATGGGGAGGGGCGTCTCTTGGAAGTACTCATGCTTGAGGCCACTCTCTGCACTGACTCTCCGCCCAGGGAAGTAGGTCAGGAACTTGTTCATGAGGTCAAAACCCTGGTCTGAGAGCAGTATTTTATATATATATATATATATATATATATATATATATATATATATATAATTAGTTAAGTACATCTAAGGACCAATACCATATAGCTAGAAGCAACTTTTGAGGTACTCAAAGCTCCCTTAAGGATTAAGAAGAGTAGTACTCTAGGATATTTTCATCTTTTGGAAACCTCATACTTAGTGTGAACTAAGAATGTGCTGAATGTTTATATTTGCTTTTAAACATACACTAGCTTCTAGGTTTGTCTACTCTGAATTTCAAATTCCTCCAGACACATTATCTGATATTGTTGTTCTATTATTTAAAAAAAAGAGTTTTGTTCAGATACATTAGGTAGAGTATGTTGGGTTTTTTCCCACTGACTAGTAAGATTAGCTTCATGTTGTCTATGGCTTTTGATTATAATCTTGGTTTGGGGACAATGTAGGGGTATATTTTAAAATGTCCAAATTCTGAACCCCCAGCAACAATTTCATATTTGCAGAGAAATTTCCAATCACTTCAAAATTGCAGTCAGTGGAAACCATACCAAATTTAATTTTCTGTAACAGGGGAGTGTGAATTAAGGGCATTTTGATTTATTGTTAGTTTATTAAATAATTTTTTGCTTATTTTTAAAAGTTTTTTTCCTTGAAACTACAAAGAGGAAATGACTTAAAACTTATTTTGTATATTTAAAAATTAAGTAAATGCTCCTGTATCTATAACTCTTGTCAAGAAATAAAACACTACTGGGACACCTGGCTGGTTCAGTCGGTCAAGTGTCTGCCTTTGGCTCAGGTCATGATCTCAGGGTCCTGGGATCAAGCCTCATGTTGGGCTCACTGCTCATCAGGAAGTCTGCATCTCCCTCTCCCTCTGCTCTCCCCCTCACCCTCCACTTGTGCTTGCTCTCTCTCTCTCACTCTCTCTTTCTCCCTCAAGTAAATACATAGAATCATTTTAAAAATACATTTTTTAAAAAACAGAACAATATTGGGACTCTGGAGGTTTAATGTATAGATATCCTTTCCCAATAAAAGCATGTTATAAATTCTGTAGTTATTGGTTATTTTCAACTATTGCTTTCTATAATTTTGGGCATTTTGTGTAACAGAGGTGAAGTATTAATCAGGGTTTTCCAGAAACAGAGAATCAGTAGGATGTGTGTATACAAAATAGGATGTGGTTATATATCTATATATGTATCTATACACACACATAAAGAAATTGGCTTACACAATTATGGAGTATTTGGAGTTCCAGGGTACTATAATGATGGATACATAGCAAATATTTGTCTAAACTCATACAATATATAACACCAAGAGTGAATCCCAAGATAAACTATGGACTTTGGGTAACTATATAGTCAATATAGGTTTATCAAGTGCAATAAATGTACTTTCTGGTGTGAGATATTGATAATGGGGGAGGTGATACATGTGAAGAGGCAGTGGATATATGGGAGATCTCTGTATTTTCCTTTTAATTTTTTTTTTTTTTTTTTTTAGTTTCTACTAAAAAGTAGAAAAGTGCATGGAGCCTGACACAGGGCTAGATTTCATAACCCTGAGATCATGACCTGAGCCAAAACCAAGAGTTGGTTAATTGACTGTGCCACCCAGACACCCCACCCCCCAAAAAAGAGAGGTTTTGATGTGGATGTAGAGAAACTGGAATCCTCATGCACTGTTGGTAGGATTATAAAATGGTGTAGGCACTATGGAAAACAATATGTAGTTTCCTCAAAAAATAAAACTACTGTATAATTCAGTAATCTCACTTGTGGCTATATATCCAAAAAACCAAAAACAGGATCCTGAAGAGGTATTTGCACAATAGTATTCATTCATTATTCACAACAGACAAGATGTGGAAACAACTCAAAAGTCCATTAATAGGTATGCTGGGTGCCACTGCACCCAGCCATTGTCACATACCATGCCCAACCTTTGGCAGCCCTGGCACACGGCCCCCAGCTGCCAGAGTACTTCAGGTGATCTAACATAGTATGAGTGGCCCAGCACAAAGTTCACTAATACTCCTGCCCTGTGACCAAGTTCCCCAGTGGGCACAGACCCTCAGAGTTAGCCTGCCTGGATCCCACTAACACCGCAGAGAACAAGCATAGCTCACAACAGGCAGAGTCAGTAGCAGATATCTGAACCAAAAAGAAGTGACTCACACATAACACCAGGGAGTAAGTAACACAGATAGGATACTTTCCTGAAGTGCTAGGTTCTGGTGAACAGGGGACGTTGCACTCTAGGGCACCCCAGGACTTCTTCATAAAATCACTACTTTCAAGAGCAGAAGACACAGCTGACTTTCTTAACACATAGAAACAGACACAGAGAGGCAGACAAAATGAGACAGATAATTTTTTTAAAAAGAGTTTATTTATTTATTCATGAGAGACACACAGAGAGAGGCAGAGATATAGGCAGAGGAGAGAAGCAGGTTTCGTGCAGGGAACCTGATGCAGGACTCAATCTCAGGATCTCAGGATCACGACCTGAGCCAAAGGCAGATGGTCAACCATTGAGACACTCAGGTGCCCTGAGACAGAGAAATTTATCCCAAATGAAAGAACAGGCCACAAGGCCACAGCCAGAGATCTAAGCAAAACAGATGCAAGTAACATGCTTAATAGAGAATTTAAAGCAATGATCATAAGGATGCTCACTGGACTTGAGAAAAGAGTAGAAGACATGAGTGAGACCCTTAATATAGAGATAAGAAATAACATAGCAGACACAAAGGGCTCAATAAATAAATTGAGAAACACGTTGATGGAAATAAACAGCAGGATGGGAGAAACAAAGGAACAAATTAGTGACCTAGAATACAGAGTAAAGGTAAGTAATCAAGTGAAACAAAAGAGACAGAAAAGAATTATATAAAATGAGAATAGACTTAGGGAACTCAATGACTCCACCAAATGTAATAAATAACATTTATATTCTAGGAGTTTGAGAAGAAAAGAAAGAAAAGTGGGCAGAAAATTTAGCCAAAAACTTCCTTAATCCAGGGAAGGAAACAGAGAACACACACAGAGAACTCTCACCAAAATCAACAAAAACAGACCCACCAAGAAATATTATAATTAAATTAGCAAAATATAGTGATAAAGAAAAAATCTTAAAAGCAGCAAGACAAACATGTCAGTAACTTACAAGAGGATACCTATAAGACTAGCAGGAGATTTTTCAACAGAAATTTTGCAAACTAGAGAGAGTGGCATGATATATTTAATATGCTGAATGGGAAAAATCTGCAACCAAGAATACTCTATCCAGCAGGCTATCATTCAGAATAGAAGGAGAGGTAAAAAGTTTCCCAAACGAAAATGAAAGGAGTTAATGAGCATTATACTAGCTGTGTAAGAAATATGAAAAATGACACTGAATAGAAAGGAGAGACCAAAAGTGACAGTATAGGAGTAGGAAACACAAAAGCAGTAAAAAATGAATATTAATATAAAAATTATTCAAGGAACTCAAACACAAAAAAAAGGATATAAAATATAATAACATGTGGAGAGGAGGAGAAAAGAATAGGTTCTAACTTAAGTGACCATCAGCTTAATAGAGACTGCTATATACAGAAGAGATTATATATAAAACTGATGGTAACCATATATCAAAAGCCAGTAATAAATATGCAAATAATAAAGAGAAAGAAATCCAAATATAGCACTAAAGAAAATCACAAAACATGAAAGACTAAAAAAATCAGAATCAAAAAGAAAAAAAAAATCAGAATCAGAAATGATCACAAAATAAATAATAAAATGGTAATAAATACATATCTTTTGATAGTTACTTTTTTATTTATTCATGAGAGACACAGAGAGAGAGGCAGAGACATAGGTAGAGGGAGAAGCAGGCTACCTACGGGGATCCCAATGAGGGACTTGATCCTAGGACCCTGGGATCACGACCTGAGCCAAAAGCAGACACTCAACCACGGAGCCACCCAGACATCCCTCAATAGTTACTTTGAATGTAAATAAATGGTCTAAATGCTTCAATCAAAACACTTAGAGTGACAGAATGAACTTTAAAAATTATCTATCTTTATGTTGCTTACAAGAGACCCATTTTAAACTTAAAGAAATATGCATTTTGGAAGTGAGGGGATGGTGAAACATCTCTCAAGCAAATGGATGTCAAAAGAAAGCCATATTAGCAGAATTCATATTGAACAAACTAGACTTTAAAACAAAGACTGTAACAGAAGACAAAGAAGGGCACTATATAATCATAAAGGGAAAATCCAACTAGGAGATATAGTAATTGTAAATAATTATGGACCCAACATGGCAATACACCAGTATTTAAAACAATTAATTAGAAACATAAAGGAACTAATTGATAATACAATAGTAGTAGGGGACTTTAACAGCCCACTTACATCAGTGGACCGATTACCTAAACAGAACATCAACAAGGAGATAATGCCTTTGAATGACACACTGGAATGGATGGATTTAACAGATATATTCAGAACATTGCATCCTAAAACAGCAGAATGCATATTCTTTTCAAGTGCACATGGAACATTATCCAGAATGGGTCACATATTAGCCTACAAAGCAAACCTCAACAAATTCAAGATCAAAATCATACCATAGATATTTTCTGACCACAATTCTATGAAACTAGAAGTCATCCACAAGAAAAAAGTCTGGAAAGACCACAAATACATGCAGGTTAAATAATGTGATACTAAACAATGAGTAGGTCAACCAGGAAATCAAAGAAGAAATAAAAAATTACATGGAAATAAATGAATATGGAAACGCAATTGTCCAAAACCTCTGAGATGCAGCAAAAGTGGTTCTAAGAAGAGAGTATATAACAATGCAGACCTATTTTAGGAAGTAAGAAAAATCTAGAATAAACAACTTAATCTTGCACCTAAAAGAATAAGAAAAAGAAAAACAAACAAAACCTAAAACCAGCAGAGGAAAGGAAATAATAAAGATCATAGCAAAAATAAATGATAAAGAAACTAAAAAACAATGAAAACTGAAAAACCCAACTATAGCACAGATCAATGAAACCAGAAGCTGGTTCTTTGAAAAAAAAAATCAATAAAATTGATAAATATCTAGCCAGATTTCTGAAGAAAAAAAGAGAAAAGATTGAAATAAAATCACAAATGAGAGAAGTAACCACCACTGCAGAAATACAATCATGAGAAAATATGAAAAACTATATGCCAACAAAATTGGACAACCTAGAAGAAATGGATAAATTCCCAGAAACCCCAAACTACCAAAACTAAGGGCACCTATGTGGCTTAGTTAAGTGTCTTCCTTCAGCTCAGATAATGACCCCAGGGTGCTGGGATCATGCCCTGCATCAGGCTCTCTGCTCAGCAGGGAGTCTGCTTCTACTTCTCCTTCTGCTACTTCCCCAACTTATGGGCTTTCTCTCCCAAATAAATAAATAAAATCTTTTTAAAAAACTACCAAAACTGGAACATAAATAAACAGAAAATTTGAGCATACCAATAACCAGCAAAGAAATTGAGTCAGTAATCAAAAAACTCCCCAAAAATAAAAGTCCAGGACCAGATGGCTTTAGAGGCAAATTCCACCAAACACTTAAAGAAAAAAATTAATACCTATTCATCTTAAACTATTCCAAAAAATAGGAAAGGCAGGAAAAGTTCCAAATTCATTCTATAAGGTCAGCATGACCCTGATACCAAAGCCAGATAAAGATATAACTAAAAAAAGAGAGACATTGGCCAATATTCCTGATGAACATAGATGCAAAAATCTCAACAAAATACTAGCAATATGTTAAAAAAAATCATTCGCCACAGACAAGTGGGATTTATTCCTAGGTTGCAAGTGTAGTTTAATATTCAGAAATCAATAAATGTGATATATCACATCAATAAGATAAAGGATAAGAACCATATAATTTCAATAGATGCAGAAAAAGCACTTGACAAAGCACAATATTGATTCATGATGAAAACCCTCAAAAAGTAGAACTAGAGGGAACATATTTCAACATAATAAAGACCATATATGAAAAATCCACAGCTAATATCATCTCCTATGGGGAAAATGTAAGGGCTTTTCCTATATGGTCAGGAATAAGACAAGATGTCCACTCTCATTACTTTTTTTTTTTTTTTTTCACTCTCATTACTTTTATTCAACATAGTACTGCAAGTCCTAGGAACAGCAATCAGACAACAAAAAGAATTAAAATGCATTCAAGTCAGTAATGAAAAAGTAAAACTTTCACTATTTGCAGATGACATAATACTATACATAGAAAACCTGTAAGTCTTCACCAAAAAACTGCTAAGTGAACAAATAAATTTAGTAAAGTGTAAGATACAAAATCAATGTACAGAAATCTGTTTCATGTCTATACACTAATAATGAAGCAGCAGAAACAGAAATTAAGAAAGCAATCCCATTTACAATTGCACCCAAAATAATAATATACCTAAGAATAAATCTAACCAAAGAGGTGAAAGAACTGTACTCTGAAAACTATCAAACATTGATGAAAGAAATTGAAAATGATGCAAAGAAATGGAAAGACATTCCACGTTCATGGACTGGAAGAACAAACATTGTTAAAATGTCTATACTACCTAAAGCAATCTACATATTTAGTGCAACCCCTGTCAAAATATCAACACCTTTTTCTAGAGCTAGAAAAAATAATCCAAAAATTTGTATGGAACCATGAAAGACTCTGAATAGCTAAAGCAATCTTTTTTTTTTGAATCTTATTTATTTGTTCATGAGAGACACAGAGAAGCAGAGACATAGGCAGAGAGAGAAGCAGGCTCTTCACAGGGAACCCGATGTGGGACTCCATCCCCTGAGCTGAAGGCAGACTGTCAACTGTTGAGCCACCCAGGCATCCTACCAAAGCAATCTTGAAAAAGAAAAGCAAAGCTGGAGACATCAGAATTCCAGACTTCAACTGACATTACAAAGCTAGTAATCAAAACAGTCTGGTACTGGCACAAAAATAGATCAATGGAACAAAATAGAAAACCTAGAAATGGACCCACAATTATATAGTCAATTAATCTTTAACCAGGCAGGAAAAAATGCCCAATGGAAAAAGACAGTCTTTTCAACGGTGTTGGGAAAACCGGACAGCTATAGGTAAAAGAAAGAAACTGGACCACTTTCTTATTCCATACACAAAAACAAATTCAAAATGGATTAAAGACCTAAATGTGAGACTTGACAGCATAAAAATCCTAGAAGAGAACACAGGCAGTAACTTCCTGAAATCAGCCATAACAATGCCTTTCTTGATATGTTTTCTGAGGCAAGGGAAACAAAAGAAAAATTAACTATTGGGATTACATCAAAATAAAAATCTTCTGCACAGTGAAGGAAATAATCAACAAAACTAAAAGACAACCTACAGAATGGGAGAAGGTACTTGTTAATGACATATCTGATAAAGGGTTAGTATGCAAAATATATAAAGAACTTATAAAAATATCTAAAAAACAAATAACCCCATTAAATAATGGGCAGAAGACGTGAACTGACATTTCTCCAAAGAGAACATACAGATGGCTAACAGACAAACAAAAAGATGCTCAACATAACATCACTGATCATCAGAGAAATGCAAATCAAAAGTACAATGAGCTATCACGTGACCCTTCTCAATGGCTAAAATTGACACAAGAAGTAACAGGTGTTGGTGGGGATGTGGAGAAAAAGGAACACTGATACACTGTTTATGGGAATGCAAACTGATGGAGCCACTGTGGAAAACAGTATGGAGGTACCTTAAAAAGTTAAAAATAGGACTACCCTGTCATCTAGCAATTGTACTCTTGGGTATTTACCCAAAAATACAAAAACACTAATTCAAAGGGATACATACAGCATTATTTACAATTACCAAGATATAGAAGCAGCCCAAATGTCATTTGATTGATGAATGGTCAAAGAAGATGTGGTATATACATGATGGAATATTATTCATCCATAAAAAAGAATGAAATCTTGCCATTTGCAATGATATGGTTGGAGCCAGGGCAACATAAATACTATACGAATATGCTCATGTGGAATTTAAGAAATAAAACAAACAAGCAAAGGGAAAAAATAAGAGAGAGAGAGATAAAAGAGAGATTAATTATAGAGAGCAAACTGATGGTTACCAGAGGGGAGGTGGGTGAAGGGATGGGTGGAATAGTGTGGATGGGGATTGAGGAGTGCATGTGTGATGAGCACTGGGTGATATATGGAAGTGTTGAATCACTATATTGTACACTTGAAACTAATATAACACTGTATATATATATTTATTTTAAAAGATTTTATTTATTTATTCATGAGAGACAGAGAGAGAGAGAGAGAGAGGGAGGCACAGGCAGAGGGAGAAGCAGGCTCCATGCAGGGAACCCGATGTGGGACTTGATCCCAGGTTTCCAGGATCACGCCCTGGGCCAAAGGCAGATGCTAAACCACTGAGCCACCCAGGCTGCCCCATAACACTGTATATTAAGTAACTGAAATTCAAATGAGAACTTTTTTTAAAAGTCCATTGATAGATGAATGTATAAAGAAAATGAAGTATATACATATAATAGAATATTATTCAGCCTTAAAAAAGAAGAAATTCTATATCATGAGTGAATCTTGAGGACATTATGCTAAAGAAAATAAACCAATTACAAAAAAGACAAATACTGCATGAATCCGCTTCTGTGAGATATCGAAAATAATTACACTTGTAGTAACAGAAAATAGAATAGTGATTGCCACGGAATGCTGGTGAGGGATTCAGGGAGTTGTTCAAATGGGTATATAATTTAAGTCATGTGAGATACAAATATTCTAGGGATCTATTGTGCGATATTGTGCACAAAGTTAAAAACACTGTAGTGTATATGTGAAAATTGTTGGGGGGTAAATTGAAAGTATGTGTTTTTATCACAATATTTAAAAAGTGGATTGATGAGTACACCTCTTAGTGCTTCTTCAAGGTGTGGGACATGCTGCCCAGTCATATGGAGTGTCATCAGCTGACTGCCTCTATTTATCACCTCCTACAACATCTTGGCCGCCTGGCTTGAGGTTAATCCTACTCACGCAACCTCTTGTCACAATTAGGGATTGAATGTGGCACTTTTGGAATTCATGCTGATGACTGCAAAGCAGTCTTTTCTGGTAGTTCAAATATGTCTTGAATTGGGGATATCACCCTTTCTCCATCCACCCATCTATCCATCTAATTTCATATATACAGTCAAAACTTCAAAGTATCTTTTACATACTGTGTGCTGGTCTTTTCCTTTAAGACACTTCTAACCAGATGAAAGTGGCAAGATATTTATGTGCAAGTGGCTGTGGAAAGAGAAAGGGCAAAAGTTCAGAGCAGTAAATAAACTCCCAGACAGATGTGTGGAGGTGAGATCTACAGTGGTGGGAGTTGGAAAGAGTAAAAAGGAGTAATTTTTGATAGAATAAACAACAGGATATGCAGACTGATGGCAATGTGTGGGGCCTCTAAAATCTTTTGAAAGGAGGGGCGCCTAGGTGGCTCAGTCTGTTGAGCATCTGACTCTTGGTTTCTGCTCAGGTTGTGATCTTGGGGTCATGGGATGGAGTCAGGTTCCCTCCTTAGCAAGGAGTCTGCTTCTCTCCCTCTTGCTCTTCCACTTGCACATGCTCCTCTCTCTCTCTCTCTCTCTAAAATAAATAAATAAATCTTTAAAAAACTAAAATCTTTTGGAAGGAAATAGTACTGAAAGGCACCATGTATACATGTGAATAGGGCCCTGTGCAATCATAGACCAATCTCTGTAGCTTGCTCTAAACACCTAGAAAACTTAGTCATTAAAACAAAGTTTAAGCCTTGATAACAGAAGTCATGTTCTGATTGTAACTAGTACACGGTTTCAAAATGGCTGGATTTTTTTCTTGTTTGTTTGTTGTGATTAATAAAGTATTTTTAAAATTTTATTTGTCAATAACATGCCCTCTATGCTACTCAACTCCCAGATAGAACTGTTACAGTAGCTAGTAAAACCTCAAATCTAATCACTCAATTTATTGATACGAACATGCAAATTGATTTGGTTTTATATCCTTTTTGATGCCTCTCATTTCTTCCCCCTACACTCTGTTTTTTTTTTTTTTTTTGATAACTGCTAAATTCAATGTCTATTGTATTTTAAGGGATTATTTTCCAGTTTCCCAGTCCAGCAGTAAATTTTAGCTCCACAAGTTTAATAATCTAGTCCCTAACCATGAGAGTCAGTCTCCAACTGGATTTTGTAGCCATAACATAGGTGTTAGTAAACGCTCAGATGTGACCTTTTCCAGTGAATTGTTAGCCATACTGCTTTCTTATTACTATGGGGAAAGTCTACATAAAGAAGCATTAACATCAGGAAGTTAAATTCATTTCTCCCCTGCTGAAGTACAAAAAGTAGTTCAGAATTCTACTTTTGGGCTTAAAGCTACACCTGTTTTCAATGCACTTTAAATGATCTTCATTTCAGTCTTGCATAAACTAATGGGATCCTGGTGTGCTCTATTCTAGACTACTTTCAAGCTGAAGGGCAGTGGTTTCATAGTTTTCTAGTACTGCAAACTCTTTTAACAGCAAACCAATTACTAGATCCTCTACTTGAGCATATTTTACTGGTTTGTGTGTGTGTGTGTGTGTGTGTGTGTGTGTGTGTGAAAATCTGACCAGAGTTTACTCTAAATTCAGCAACTCTTTGAAGTAGAAACTTCATTAACTATTAGAGCATTCATTGATACCCATAAGATCATGTTTAAAAACATATGTTAGGCAAATTATTTGCCAAACTATTTCATGTACATAAGACAATAGAAAACCTAAGCTGTTTCCCAGGTTTCTGCTGCCCCTTAGCTCTCTGTAGCCCAGAGATTAGGAACTATTTTCAAAGATGACAGAAATCTGCTGGTAATATTGTCATCACAAGTCTTTAACTGAGATTCAACACAGATGTTTTGGATGCATTTCACTGACCTTGTATTAGAAAGGAACAAAACAATGCAGTACAAACATAGTTTGTCTGTTTTCCTATCACTGGACATACATCCAATGGGAATATTCTGAAAAATCTCATCTATCTTCAAAAAATTACATGAGGAGACTGTCTTATGCTATATTTTGTACACTATAGTTCCTGGTTAATTTTATTGTTTGCTTCCCTTCTGAGCCACTCCTAGAATGTCAGGAGTCCCCAGGTGATACCACCCTCTACAACCATATTTCTTCTGAAAGTGATGTGACTACCTGCTGGCTTCCCAAGCTGCTGTACTGATTTCATAATAGCCTAGTTCATCTCTAATATATGTTCTCTTACTTAGGCATCAATATTTTACCTTTAAGTTACAAATTTATAATCAATTTTTCTCCTTCAGCATCTCTGATCAATGACAGGACACATTTCATGGTGGGATTTCAGGCACTGGATTGCATTGTTAGGGAAATACATTTTAATAAGAGTTTCTATCAGAGATTTCTATCATGATACAGAATTGATGACCTTTATTTATTTATTATTTTTTAAATTTATTTATGATAGTCACAGAGAGAGAGAGAGAGAGAGAGAGAGAGAGAGGAAGAGACATAGGCAGAGGGAGAAGCAGACTCCATGCACCGGGAGCCCGACATGGGATTCGATTCCGGGTCTCCAGGATCGTGCCCTGGGCCAAAGGCAGGCGCCAAACCACTGTGCCACCCAGGGATCCCCGATGACCTTTAATAACTCAGCTCTGACCTTAGTTTCTGTCTGTTTATAAAAGCCTCTTCAATGGAAGTTCAATGGACTAGTTTAGGTCCAAGTATTTCAAGCAGAACTATACCTTCTTTTTGTTATGCTCGTCGAAAAAAATTCCTAAAATTTTCCAAGAGATAAAATGGGAATAACCTATAAATATTACCTACTCTATGTTTTAGCTAGATTGTGGCTGCCTTAAAATAAAATGCATTAACAAATTTGAAGGAACAATTTAATGAAAATGAGCTTACTGTGCTCATATGAGTTTATGTCATCACAGTGGGAGTTTTAGCTTTTGGTTACCAGCAGGATGCAGATGTTGATTCACATAATATATTTAATGGCTTTTGCCTCTTCTCAAAATTCATTGAAATTAACTATTAAAGATATAAGGATGAAAAGAGAAGAAAAGCTATTGTATCATAGAGTTTACAAATAATTTTTAGATTTAGCTTTATTAGGCATTTTAAGGCTGATCACATTACCAGAGCAATCTACCATATATGACATTCCTACTTCTTGGGCATTAAGACAATGTTATTTAGTCCTGCGTTAAAGTACTATATATATCTTTCTGAATACTTAAAGTTTAAATTTTACCTTTGTATCTCTTTGTATTGATAGTTATTTACATATGTCTTTTGTAAAGACAAAAATTTGTAAGATTTATAAATTTAGAGTATACATATTTATATAATTTTGCTCAAACAGAAATATGTTTAGGGATTGACAATTTTTCTTTTTTGTCACAATTCATTCCTAAAAGGACATTTCGGAATTTGTTAACAATAGACTATAGTGTTTTCCTCTAGGAATACTCTTGAAAATTTATATTGGTAGATACTAATCAGAGGTAATATTTTAAAATACTGAAGATACCCCCATGAGAGATATTCAGATTTCTCAAATGTTTTATAGAAAATGCAGTTTCTGCTTATTTTACCAGATTATTTGGTATCTAGCAAGTAAGATGATTCATGTGAAAATAATATAAATTTAAGTTGTTGCTAAAGGGACATATGTTTCTATACTTGTTGAATATCTACAAATCTCTTATGTGACCTAAAGAATTATCTGCCCTTATTCTTCTGTTGATGTCAATCAATGGAAAACATTCACCCATGCAATGTATTCCCATGGATTTAGGAAATTTTAGATTAAACCAAAAAATCTCTTTTAGGGCACTAAATTAGTTATAGTTGCTAGAATTATTAATTTTCCTATATAACAGTGACTTGATGAACTGCAGATAACATAATTTCTGAGTTATTATAATACCTAAAAGAGTAGCTGTAACATTCTATTTCCTCTTCTAAAGAAAGGATTTTTTTTTTTTAAAGAAAGGATATTGAAAGACAAATAAGTGGGGCTCCTGGGTGAAATAGTCAGTTAGGGGACCGAGTCTTGATTTCAGCTCAGATCATGATCTCTGGATCCTGGGATTGAGCCCTGGGTCCAGCTCCACAATCAGTGGGGAGTCTGCTTCAGGATTCTCTCTCTTCCTGTGTCCCTTCCCCTGCTTTCTCTCTTTCTGAAATAAATAAATAAATCTTAAAAAAAAAAGACGAATAAATGAGAGTCACATTCTTACCAGGAATATTTGAGTCTGCTTTGTATTTGAAAATAAATGAAAACAAGAACTTTATTCCTCATTAACAAAAAGATAGAAATATTCTTATGTTCTACAACACCATGGATGAACTCTATCATTACAAATATATTACTGCATATGAATTAAAATTTACTTATCCTGTCAATTGTCCTAACATAAATAGGCTATTCATAGTTCATATTACATATTTAAATAAACATTCATTAACCCTTTTGTGCATAAGTGAATTTATATGTGAATATTTTTGTTACCATTATTTAATTGATAAATATATATATTTTAAAGATTTTATTTAGTTTTTTGAGAGAGAGAAAGAGTGGAAAGAAGAGGAGGAGGGAGAGGGACAAAGCAGGCTCCATGCTGAGGGTGAAGCCCAACATGGGGCTCAATCTCAGGACCCTGAGATCATGATCTGAGCTGAAGCCAAGAGTTGGTGGCTTAACTGACTGAACTACCCAGGCACCCTGAAAAATATTTTGAATAGATAGATACTAGTAGTTAAAATTAGCTTTAGAAACCTTGCTGAATGAAGTTTGCTGTCTGTAATAACGTTCTCTGCAGCAAGCACAGGCATTCAAAATCAATTTTATTGATTTTGTTTTCACTTAACTAATAGATGGATAGTAATAAGCATTTCTTTTGGATGGCAGTAGTGGTAGTAGTGGATTTTATAATATAAAGCACTTTCAAAGGGTTGACCCAGCATGGGTTTTTCTGAGTTTATTTAGCCCTATTAAAAGACTTGTGGTGTGTCAGTCTAAAGCAGTGTTAGCAGTAAACTCTTCATTAATTGTAGGCACTGCCCATTTTGTCAACATGTAATTTTCAGCTTAGCTGCCTTGTGGAGAAAGTTTAGATAACACAACCATATTAAGACTAGAGAGACCTGCTCCTAAAAACCACATACTGGAGTCTTGTTGCCTCCTCTTGCTCCGACCCTATTTCTATGAATTAAAGCCGCATTTAATTAAATTCCTTTGTGGACCCAAGGTCTGTCTTTCATCAGTACAAATAGGAATGGAACCTTAGCTAAGAGCAGAAAGATATAAATAATTTCGCAATTTTATAGTACATAGCATATTTTCAATACGCCTTCACTGTAGTTCATATGCTATTGGAAAGCAATAAAATACTGTAATTACAGAGCCCTTTATCACAGATATTTACAATGAGGACTCAAAGTTTCAACTCCACCATAATTTGGAAAGAGAAGGATAAGGGTTGTTTATCTTCACTAATGATGGGGAAAGTCAGATATGTGATTTGAGTGTTTCGATTACCCAGTTAATGACCAAGGTGATGAATGGCGAGACTTTGCACACCTTCTCTAATGTGTTATACATACTCATCATGTCATTCAACCTCAAAATCATGGTGCTCAAAACCATCATTTGCATTGTATTGGTTATTCTTGACTGTGAATTTAAAACTTTTTGAGTGAGTTACACTGATGTTTTTGTTTATTAAAAGATATTTTTGTTTGTTTGCTTTCCCCTTTGATAGGAGAGTGACTTTTCCCTACAATTTGGCAATGGGGAGAAATGGAAAATTTAATTAAGATAGTAATGCTTACCTAGACATGGGGAGAGGGATATGGTATTTATAGGTGCGTGCAAATCTGTGTGCGTGTGTGTATGCGTGTGTGTGTGTGTGTACAACATATTTGGGAGATAGATATATTAAATGAATCAAATCAGATTGTCATTTTTATACTTGGCAGTTTCATATGGTTCAACCCAATATTTAAAAATTCTTCTGATGCAACCAGCTTTAGTAATGACTTAATAATAAGTGCCACTACAGCTTCAGGCATATACCATAATTATACTCACACTATCCATAAGTTATCTTTTTTTTTAACTAAGAGGAAATAGAAGCCCAAAATAACATCATGAAGGTATCAATATATGAGTGAGAGTTACATCATTATCAGGAAACCTTTGAGTCTACTTTAATTCAATAAAAGTCAATATATATCTCAAAAACTCTGTTTTATTAACAACTAAAAATATGATGCTGTCATAAGAGATTGAGACATGCTTGAGTGTTCCAGCATCAAAAACTACTTATCGCTCTTCCTTGGCACTGCCTGCGGAGGTGGCGGCCATCAATTGCTGGGCATCATGGCTGCCCTCAACCTCTGGTGAAGCCTCAGATTGTTAAAAAGAGGACCAAGACGTTCATCCGGCACCAGTCAGACCAATATGTCAAAATTAAGCACAATTGGCGGAAACCCAGAGGCTTTGACAATAGGGTACACAGAAGATTCAAGGGTCAGATCTTGATGCCCAACATTGGTTATGGGAGCAACAAGAAAACAAAGCACATTGCTGCCCAGTGGCTTCTGGAAGTTCCTAGTCCACAATATCAAGGAGCTTGAAGTGCAGATGTGCTACAAATCTTACTGTGCAGAGATTGCTCACAATGTATGCTCCAAGAACCACAAAGCCATTGTGGAAAGAGCAGCCCAGCTGGACATCAGAGTCACCAATCCCAATGCCAGGCTGCATAGTGAAGAAAATGAATAGACAGCTTATGTGCATGCCATATTTGTGTTAATAAAACCATAAAACTACAAAAACAAAAACAAAAAAATACTGTCTAGGATGAAACTATAAACTCACTGAAAGAAAATATTAGTATCTCTATATTAGGTTTGTTTAAAATCTACAGACATTAGAATGATACATTAAATAAACAAATGAAATTTGTACAAATAAAATTGAAGTAAATACATTCTCATTTCCATAATAATAGTTTTAAATAATTTACTAATTTACATAGCTCTTAAATTTGATTCAGAAACTGTGTTAATGAAGTTTTCTGATCTGAAACAAATCTGAATTATCATTCTTTAATTACTTCTCTGATTATTTATATAAAAGAAACAATGGAATCCTCTAAGATACATGGAAATTGTAAAGGCAGTGTCCATTATCCTAGTTTTCTGTATTTAATAAGCTATTATTGAAAGCATCCATGCTGTGAAAACATAGTCATTATAAATGTTCATTTTGATAATCATGGTATTAGAACTAACATTCCAACTGTGAATCTGTGATATCTATTGTATAGTGATTTATACCAGAGATCAACAGATTTTTGTCATAGAATCTTTAGCTAAACTTAGACAAATTATTTTATTGAATAAGCTAACTTAAATCCTACAAAATGTGGACCAAGATTAATCCACTGTGTTTAGAAATTAAGTTATACAAAAAGTGTACATCATATTAAAAGTATTATCATAAGAATAATTGGTTTGTAATGAATTAGATCAACTATCTTCCTAATTCTTAGTTTCTTGTGGCTCTGAAAGACTTGCTATTATTAATTCCTTGGAGGAATGCCAAAAAGTTTATTTCCTATAGATCTCAATTGGAGAACTGCATGCATGGCCCGAAGTTTGTACAGAGGGACAATAATTTCTGACTGTGTTACTTGAAAGGAGATGCACTGATTCTATAAATTTGTACCTATAGGATATAAAACAAATTTATGTACTTATTTCCTCATACTGTTACAAGAGGCATCTGGTTTCTTTCTCATTTTCTGTTGCTGCTGTCCTGTGCTGCACTTTTCAGTTTGGGAATCTGGCTCAGTAGTTTTTAGTCCTGAGAACTACTGACCTAACTGCTTGGAGTGAGCCCTTCCAGAAGGCTTTACACAGCCCACATGCAGGACCACTGAGGGCAAGGTTGATAAAGAAATGGGTGTTGGGACGCCTGGATGGCTCAGCGGTTGAGCACCTGCCTTCAGCCCAGGGCATGATCCTGGAGTCCCAGGATTGAGTCCAACATCGGGCTCCCTGCATGGAGCCTGCTTCTCCCTCTGCCTATGTCTCTGCCTCTCTGTATCTCTCATGAATAAATAAATAAAAACCTTAAAAAAAAAAAAGAAATGGGTGTTTACATGGTCTCAAAGTCTCATCTATGGTTTACTTATTAATTACCAGAGGAGAAGGATAGAGTTAACATGAGAACATTTGATGCATACCACAATAAGCAAATGAGCAAACTCAGCATTACTAATGACTTGGCACTCTTGGCCTTCTGTGCTTTTTTTTTTAAGATTTTATTTATTTTAAAAAAAGATTTTATTTATTTATTCATAAGAGACACATTGAGAGATAGAGAGAGGCACAGACACAGGGAGAAACAGGCTCCATGCAAAAAGCCTGATGTGGGACTTGATCCCGGGTCTCCAGGATCACTCCCTAGGCTGAAAGCAGCGCTAAACCACTGAGCCACCCGGGCTGCCCCCTTTTGTGCTTCTTGATGGTTCTTTTCCTGAGAACTATACTTCAGTACATAGAAATTTTTCTTGCAGAAAAAATGTAAACTCCTCCAGTCGTGAAAGGACAGCCAGAGATTTCAGATAGCTGGCCTTGACCCTTAAAATATGTCAACACCATGAAGGACCAAAGAAGGCTGTCCTAGATTAAAGGAGACTATATTCAATGGGTGGTCCCAGTTCGGACTCTGACACTACTGGGATTCTTGAGTATCTAATTTCTACAAACTAGATAATGTTGTTATAGAATTGTTAAATTTCTTGGCTGTAGTGATGGAATTGCTGTTATATAGGAGAATTTTTTTCTTAGAAGATGCATGCTAGACATTTAGAGGTGTGCATGTGTGTGCATGTGTATTCGCACACAAGCATATACCTTAAGAAAGTACATTGTAAATAAAAGAGGAAGGTATTATTGTAGGGGCCAAGGGCAGGCTGCCCCAAGATGGGCCACTTTGCATGAAGAATATTCTGAGATAAAGGCAATCAAGATCCTAGGGGCTCAAGAGAAACTATTGTCCCTGCCTTTACTACATAAGAGAATCTATGGTGGAGGGAGGGTTAATTGAGAGGTCATTTCCAGAATAAAGGCTATTAGCAGAGGCAAATTTTATCTGAGTAGCCCAATTGTATGGCAGGGCAAACATCTAATTACCAAACATCTGCTTTTCTTCTTATTGCCCTGTGAGGTACATTCCTCTTTTCTGAAGTCCCAAACCCTTACCCCCTTCCTTCTCCTTAATTCAAGATGACATATATACCTCATTATGCCTGTGTTTGGAATTTCCATGCCAGTGTGGATTCCCTATATGTACACTATTTAATCTTCTCTTGTTAATCTTGACCTTGAAAGACCTCAAAGGGGACAAGGCATTCTTTTTCCCCAACAGTAGAAAGCAGCTATGTCACAGTGTTAATTGGTGAACTAATGTGCGATGCTTATGTGTTTATTGTCCTAGTCTTCAATCCTTGTGCAAGTTTAGAATATTTTAAAGTAGAGAGTTAGGGGTGCCTTGGTAGCTCAGTTGGTTAAGCATCTACCTTCAACTCAGGTCACGGTCCCAGGGTCCTGGGATCGAGCCTGGAGTGAGGCTCTCTGCTTCAGCGGGGAGTCTACTTCTCCATCTCCCTCTGCCCCCTGTTCATGTTCTCTCTCTCTCTTGCTCTCAAAAAAAAAAAAAAAAAAAAAAGAAAGAAAGGATAAAAACTAAACTGTATATTCCAGATTTGTCTTTCAATGCATTACTGTATTTTTTGTTTGATTTATTGCACTGATAGATCAAGAGTTTGTACATGAGAATGACATGTGAATCAGCATTAGACAGAAATTGCCTAGAATTTCTTTTCTATCGTTTCACTTTATGGTGTTCCTTAGAATTCAAGAGTACCTTTTTTCTGTACAAAACTTCAAACTTTCTGCCATTGTAAGAACTTCTGTGCTCCATAAAAGTATTCGGTCAAGTCAATTTTGTAAGTAGGGTTTGCTGTTTCCCCTGGAGAGTATTTAAATCAAATGGTTTCTTCCTGAGAACCAGGAGAATATTTATAACTTCTAAAAAGACTACTATTTAAACTACTTTTTACTATGAATATATGCAATTGCACATTTGTAGAACAGCTAGAAATGACCAAAGTGTGTGTTAATTATATAAGTGAGAAAATAAGCTAGTGGAAAAAGGTTCTAAGTGCCTACACTTATCATTGTCTATATGGTTTTACCCAGATTTCCTAAATTTAAGCATTTGTGCAGCAATATAGATCTGGAAACTGTTTTCATTCAGTGACTAAGAATATAGCTTTGTTTCAGTCAAGTTGAACTTGGCCCCACTCTTTTCTAATTGTGAGACTTTAAACAATTAATGACTATTCCAGGGCCTTGTTATAAACAAAGTCTGAGAAAGATAATAACATCTACCCTATAAGAATATTGAGAGGATTTATAAAAATGAGATAATGCACATTAAGTATTCACCAGAGTACCTGACACAAATAGAGAAGCCCATTACCATCACTTTCATCAAAATCCACACCAGATCATCCTCCCTGTTGTCACTAAGAATGTCCATCCTCATTTATGCCCAGTAGAAACATTCTAAATCACTAATGTCAGAAGACTATAATTTAAATCCCAGAATGGAGTTGAAATTCATGGTTTCCTGTGCCTTTTCATTTTGCTGCCACTCTAATATTGACTATTTTTAGAATAAAATCCTTACCACTAACTATTCATCTCTGTAGATTGCCATAGGGAATCCATAAATATTACCATTGTTTCCTGATAAAGTACCACAAGTTGTCCTATATTTCAGGAAATATTTTTACCAAAATAAGCTATTTTACTTAAATTTAATTTTAAAAACTTTAATAGCATTTATTATCATTTATAATATATTAATATATTATGGTATTATATACAAAATCACTATAAATGTATTAATATCAGGGGCACCTGGGTGGTTCAATCAGTTAAGTGTCTGACTCTTGATTTCAGCTCAGGTCATGATCTTGGGTTTATGAGAAGGAGCCCTGAGTTGTACTCCATGCTGGGTGTGGAGCCTGCTTGAGATTCTCTCTCCCTCTGCCCCTCCTGCTCCCTGCTTGCACACATACTCTCTCTCTCAAAAAAAAAAAGAAGAAGAAGAAGTAGTAATATCAAATTATACTTTATTTAAAATTAAAACATTGTCAGGGAGCAAGAATTTACTGTCCCTTACAAAAGTCCTAACTGGACTAAGAATCAAATTAACATGATACAGATTAATAAGAGAAAATAAAATTTAATTTCATATGTATGGAGAATCCACACAGACATCGAAATTCCAAAGACAGTCCCGTAAACTGAGGTGTATATGTCATCTTGAACTAAGGAGAAGGAGGAGGGTAAAGTTTTGGAACTTGAGAGGAAAAGAATGCAATTGACAGGGCACTAAGAAGAGCAGATGATTGGTAATTAGCTGTTTGCCCTGCCATACAGATGGACCACTCAGATAAAACTTATCTGTGATAATAGCCATTATTTTGGAAAAGACCCCTCCCTCAGGTGGACCCCCTCATAGATTCTTTTATGTAATTAGGGAGGAGCAAAGGGCTTCTTTTGAGCCCACAGGGTCTCAGTTGCCTTCAGCTCAAAGTAATCTTCATGCCAGCATAGCCATCTTTTTTTTTTTTTTTTTTTTTTAAGATTTTATTTATTTATTCATGAGAGACACAGAAAGAGAGAGAGGCAGAGACACAGGCAGAGGGAGAAGCAGGCCCCATGCAGGGAGCCCGACATGGGACTCGATCCCGGGACTCCAGGATCACGCCCTGGGCCGAAGGCAGGTGCTAAACCCCTGAGCCACCCAGGGATCCCCCCAGCATAGCCATCTTAGGGTAGCCTGCCCTCAGCTCCTCTAGTTCCCTCTTCTGAAACTTTCCTAAAGTTTTACACATTAAAAGTTGAGCTGGTAGGTTGTTTATCTTGTTGTACCAGTCTCTTAGTCCTGAGAATAGGTCAGTTTAGCCAAACTCATTTCAGGAGACAATGATGCAGGTGTAATCTCAAAGTCAGACCTATTACCGAATCCCAAATTCGACTTCCTGTTGCTTGAAAGAGACAAGTGTTGGTGGGAAAAGGAAGGAATATGAACTTTATTCAGGAGGCCAGCCACCTGGGGGGAACGTAGACTCTTTTCCAAAAGCTACCTCTGAGGTTTCTGCCTAGCCAAGAGGATTTTAAAGAGACAGGGGGTCTTTAATCCAATGGGGCGGGGGGTGCTGTGGCCTCTAACATTTCCTGACTGCATGTAAATTTAATGGTGTCTGTTTATAGCTTTTAGATGTTATTTCAGTGCTTGAAGGTCATGCAAGAGATCTAATTCCTGTTCTGTGACATGTGAGGGCTTTCTGTTCTCTTTCTAGAAAAGAATATAAGATTTATAGATCCACAGGGAAGGTTAGTAAATCAATCATATGAACTTAAGAACATCTTTGAAGATCACCATGCTGGTTATGAAGATCAAGGTGGCCTCAGTTCTCCACTGTTAATTTTACCATTCCATATCTGTGGGATTAAGGATGAAGGCCAATCCTCTATAGCTTCTTCATGCTGAAATAATGCATAGTCAGGACCTTGGAATGGAATATGTTAACCTGGGTTTGGAGCATTTCTTTAGGCACAACGATGTGGCTTGCTTGCACAGTTTTGTTATATACCTTGTAATGAGCTTAATTCCTATGTAAACACATAGTGCCCCTAGCATGAGGATGAATCCTAATTTTAGAATGCCTTCTAATATGGACCCAAGTCCTGATGGTATCCAGGATCATAAGTTCGTAAACCAATCCCATACTCCCTGGAACATGGGGTATGATGATCTAGGGTTTGCTGTTTGGTTTTATCAATACTGGTTTCCACCACCAAGGAGGTATTTATAAAAATGCAGCAAGATGAATTAGCAACTTGCAACAAACTCCCCCTTGCTCTAGGGGCATACGCTTATCTAGGACAACTTTAGGAAGGGAATCTAATGGTTTTTGTAAGTTAGGCAAAGATTTGGCAGTTTCATTTAGTCAGGATGGTTAAAGTTTGGGACAAGTTGCAAAGCATATGCTGGTGGACAGCAAGCCCTCACCATGGCAATAAAGTATAACCAAAGAAATACTTATCTGCATCAGGGATATTGCTTGAAAGGTCACAAGTTGGCAAATAATTTCAGGGAGCTAGCCCAATGTTTCTAATTGGGGAATATATGTCTGAGTATATGTCCTTTGAAAATAGCCTCTTTAGTACAGTAATTAGAGGGACTATTAGATATAGAGGTGCCTAATGATCATTTTGAGAGAACCTAGCTGTTCTAATGCTATACATTAACATTTGGGCCTCAGAAACCAATTGCCTTTGGGGATTTCTGAGGTATTATAAACTGAATGAATCAAGGGATCGCTATGGTCCAGTACTGATTGGGCTTTTGGATGACATGTCCAACAACCGACAGCACATGTAGCTGTAGCCGTAGTCTGTTACCTGTACTAGTGCATTGTCTTTCTGACCTAGGGAGAGAGAAGACATGGTTAATATGGATCATAGAATGAATATTATTGTCATGGGTTTCTTTCCTAAATAGGTATTTTAAATCCAGAATAGGATAGCTTTCCCAGCGGTGGGTTTTATTGGCTTCTTTGTCATCAGTAGGTTGAGCCCTCGTCTCTCTGGTGTGGTGTAGCCATGGCTTTATGCCCGTTAGTTTTAGAGAGGTACGAGTGGTTAATAAGATGTCATAAAGCCCCAGCCATTTCTCAGCCAACTGATGATTGGGTCCTTGATTTTTCCAGATCTTTAACAATACTGTCTCCCAGCCTGAAAAGATGAAGTGGCTCATCTAAACACTGCATAGACCTGGAGAGAACAAACCTGTGCTACACAGTTAATATTTGACTCAAATGTTGTATATACTGTCTAATCCTGTTATCATTTTCTAAGTCTAAAGGTGGTATCCCTAGAGCCAAGGCCAGAAAGGGTCTCCCGTATATAATCTTAAAAGGGCTTAATTTTAGCTCACTTTTGGGAGCAACCCTAATGTGGAATAGGGCAATAGGTAGATCCTTACCTCGTTTGGGGTTTGATTTTGGTCAAAGTCTTTTTCAATATGGCATTCATTTTTTTTTTTTGTCTTTCCTATTGATTGAGATCTCCATGAAGCATGTAATTTCCAGTTGATATGTAAAGCAGAGCTTACTTTTACCCTACACCTGATACAAAACCTGGTCTGTTATCACTCTGAATGATGTTGGATAAACCAACCCTAGGAGTAATTTCCTTTAGCAAGAGTCTTACAATGGCTGAAGTTTTTTCTATTTGGGTGGGGAAAGCTTCAACCCATTCCCAAAAGATGTATATAAACACTTGTAAATATTTAAAATTCCCAGTAGTTCTAGGCCTTTGGGGAAAGTCTATCTGCCAGTCCTCAAAAGGACATTCTCCTTTATATTGTATCCTTTGGCCTGTGGGTGTCTCTCATTTGTGTGTGTGTATGTGTATATGTGTATGTGTTATTCTTTCCACATATCAGGCATCTCTGGAGGACTTTATGGACCATTTTCTTTTTTTTTTAATTTATAAATTTATTTTTTATTGGTGTTCAATTTGCCAACATATAGAATAACACCCAGTGCTCATCCCATCAAGTACCCCCTTCAGTGCCCATCACCCAGTCATCCCCACCCCCCGCCCACCTCCCCTTCCACCACTCCTTGTTCGTTTCCCAGAGTTAGGAGTCTCTCACGTTCTGATATCATATCAGACTGAAATATCAGTCTCCCTCCCTGATATTTCCCACTCATTTTTTCTCCTTTCCCCTTTATTCCCTTTCACTACTATTTATATTCCCCAAATGAATGAGACCATATAATGTTTGTCCTTCTCCAATTGACTTATTTCACTCAGCATAATACCCTCCAGTTCCATCCACGTCGAAGCAAGTGGTGGGTATTTGTCGTTTCTAATGACTGAGGAATATTCCATTGTATACATAAACCACATCTTCTTTATCCATTCATCTTTCTATGGACACCGAGGCTCCTTCCACAGTTTGGCTATTGTGGACATTGCTGCTATAAACATCGGGGTGCAGGTGTATGGACCATTTTCTGTGGCTCCTTTGTTGTGTTTCACCCCAACTATAGAGACTACCTTCTGGGCATTCCATGTCAATTTTAGTATTCAAGACACTGTATGTAGCCCCTAAGTCTACTAAAAAGTCTATCAGTTGGATCCCCACTCTCAGCTGTACCCAGGGCTCCTGTGGGGAAATGGTCAGTGAGGTGGTAGGGAGTCCCAGGGTCTCCTCATTCATTTTTATTGTTTTGGACAATAACTTTCTACTTTTGGACCTTTGTCCTTATATCAGGGGTGCTCTGTCCAATGAATGTCATGTTTATCATGTGAATTTTTTCTGGAACCTCTGGGTTTATATCTGTATATTTCCAATAGGCTTGATAAATTCTTTCTAACCAGGTTGCTGGGTTTTCCATTGTTTCTTGCCTCAACTCCTGAATTTGTTGAAACTATATTGCTTAGGTACCCCCTTATTCAACTTGCCAAGACATACCACTGCTAATGCTCAAACCTGGGTAAACCTCCTTGGTGTAGGTCCCAGTTGGGTTCAAACAATGGGATGGCAGTAGCTGGGTCCACGGTCTCATGATGCAGGTGCTGGGCTTCTTCATATGCTTTGGCCAATATTTGCCATCTTTCATTGGTGGCTAACATCATATTCATTAAAGCTTGTATGTCCACCCAAGTCAGTTGATGGATCACAAAAATGCTCAAAAAGAGTTCCATCATTTCTTGGGGGTTGTCTCAATAAGAGGAATTGACATTTTTCTATTTCATCAAGTCTGAAGTTGAAATAGGAGTGCGTATAGATCCAATAATCCAATAATATCCAAGAAACTGTCCTTGAGCACCAATGCCCCCTACCCTACTAGGTATTATCTTAAAGGACGTTGCCCAGCACCTGCAGTGGGTACTCCTTGTCCAAATTGGGAGCCCTGTCAGGTTTTGAAGGGAGAGACCATTCCAGGATTGCTTGGAATCATATCCCATGGGATGATGAGGCCAAAACCCCAAAAGAGGGATGAGGTGGTAGAGGTCAAAGCCCTGGAGGAGGGAATGGTAGAGCTAGATTTACGATATATCTTTCTCCTCCTTCTCTCTTTGTTTTTCATTTGCATCATCAGGACAAATTTTTGGTTTTTCTCCTTGTCTCTGCACCATTAACTTTCTGTTTTCCCCGGCAGCATCATCTTTGTGTAAGGACATGTAGGCCTGAATATAAGGTATTTCATCATTCTTTCCTGCCATTTGACAAAACAACTCAAATTACAAAATGGTGTAAGAGTTTAAAGATCCATCAAGGACTATCTCATCTGATTCTAGATGGTACATTAGGCAGACAGTATTGCAATAGAAAATCATCTTTTTCTTAGTTAGAGGTTCCTGGCTATATTCTTTACATATATTCAAAATTTGAACCAATGAGTTAGTTGGTCGGTGGGATAGAGATAGAACCTCCCATTATACTAAAGATGATAAACACAAACACATACACCAGAGACAGATCTGCCCTTGACTTAGTTTCTCCCAAATGTGCCTCTTCCAGAAGGGAAAAGCACAGACAACAAAAACAAAAACACCTAACACTTCACAAAAGAGAAACTGTCAATGTGCACTTCTGACAAACATCTGTACCCAGTACAGACACTCTTGCCCCAAATGCTCTTTTCCTTTCCATTCAAGTCAAAAGGTGAAACTGGCAGTGTCAGTAGGGAATCAACAAGGAATTTCCTCTAGACAAAAGAAACCTCAGCCGCTGAAGAGACAGATCCCTCAGATTCCCTCCTCAAGACCAACTAGCCCTGAGGAGCTAACCTTCATCCAAGTTAATAGCCTGGGAAGCAAATTTATACTGCCAAGGCTAACTACTTCCTCTGCCCAAATATGGGTGAGCCCTAGTGAGCAGCCATAGCCAACTGCTCCACTTTGCAATTCCCAGGGTAATCAGACCCCACAGGGGCATTGGTTTCTGGCTAGCTGGCCAAAATTTGTTACCAAATTCCAAGTTTGGCTGCCCTTCACTCAAAGGTCAATACTCAAGAGACAAGTGCTCATTGGAAAGGATTTTGAGTTTTATTTAGAAGGCAGGCCACCCGGAGAGAGGGCAGGATCTTTTCCAAAGCCAACTCTGACATTTCTGCCTAGCCAAGAGGGTTTTAAAGGAACAAGGGGTCATTAATCAGTGAGGGGGTGCAGTGGCCTGTAACATTTCCTGACTCCATGTAGATTTAATGATACCTATTTACAGCTTTTAGATGTTATCTCAGTGTTTGAGGGTTGTACAAGAGACCTAATTCCTGTTCTGTGACTTGCAGGGACTTTCTGTTCTTCTAGAAAGAAGTGTAAGATTTATACATCTACAAGAAGGGTTAGTAAATCAATCGTATGAATTTAAGAACATCTTTAAAGATCACCAGGCTAGTTATGAAGATGATGGCAGACTCGGGATTGTGGTTTAAGTACTCAGGTATTCAATAAGAAGTATTTCTATCAAAACAAAAGAAAAAACAGTGGGTTAATGATTGGTTCAAATGTTAAGCCATTTTCTGAGTTCTGGGGGTAACCAGCTGAGAAGACTTCTAGATGTTAGACTCAAAGCATCTTCAGATAGAGTGAGGGCAGGTAGTGGCAATCTCAAGATCTTCCTGGTTTGTAGTTCAAATGTCTCTGGTGATATCTGAGTGGCCTACAGAGCAATAGGCATGAAGATTGTCTATTTATGAGCTATTGTGGGGATTTCTCTGAAGTTTATATCAAGTCATTTATATTTAGTTTGCTGGGCTTCAGGAAAAAAGGAAGTTTTAGTTCTCAAATGATTCCAGGTTAGAATGGTGGTGGAAAAATCAGAGTGTTACTTTGGAGAGTTGTAGCCAGATATTGGAGGACACTAGAAGGAATCAGGATCTAGTCCAGTTTATAATGAATACTATTACAATTGAATATCTACAAAAACATATTATTGAAATGTATTTTCTCTCTATAAATCACCTCTATCTTACTAAAGATAGCCAAATTAATATTGTTTGCAAAATAAGATGAGTTAAAAAAAAAAAAAACTTGGCCTGATTATTTACACAAGTGCAGGAAGAATATAGTCTTTTTAAAAGACTATATGGAACTTTTTCAAGAAAAAGTTTTGCTGGAACTTTTTATAAGCAATCTCTAAATTGAACTTTTAACAGCTTCTCAAGGCCAAAAGCCAAGCCAAATACTTGCCATCAGACTTTGTTTGCAATATATTTACAGATTTAGGTCAGTTCCTCTCTTCTTGATGTCCTGAAAATATCCTGAGATTCCTGCACCTGCCTGGAAGTGACCTTCTTTACTCACCTGGTAAGGCTGCTGGGAACTCTGTAAGCAGGGTATCAGGCTAAGAGATGCTTTATTGGCTCCATAAAGTCAACCTTAGTTCCTTAAAGCTGTCTGGTCATATTTGAGCCTATACATGTTTTTCCCAGATAAGATATTCCAGTCAAACCCTTGGTAATATAACCAGTTTCCAACTGTGGTCTGTCCTAAGGAGAACAGAGTCTTATAGAATTTATACAAATAAATATATTGCCACAAAAATATAAGAATAGTCACTGAGAGTTTCTGAATTCTGGAAGGTTCAAGTAGGGAGCAAAGATAAATGTTTCAATTTGTTCATAAAAGTATATTTTATCAAACTGCTGTAAGCCAATTAGCTTAAGAGAAACAATGTTATTGAATTTGGAAAAAAATAAAACATTTTTTAAAAGTCAGCAATGTTTTAAGCAAAAAGTCATAAACAGTATAATTATCTTCCTCAGTTCATTCAATGCCATGCTATTCTCGTTCTGCTTGAATCTGATTTTTCCATTAGTTCTGGAAATTTTATGTAGTTCAGTTTTATGATCTAAAGTTATCAGAAACCTGTACTCAAGAGTTTTTTCCATGAGTCTCATTGAAGATGAAGCAAACTTGCAGGGAGTTTTTATGAAGGCATCTGAGTAGAAGTATAACTGTAAATAATAAAAGACTTAAAAATGGACATGGTTACAGATCTGATTAGAATGCAGTTGACAAGGAAATTTGTTATTTCTGTGACACACAAAACTGCAAGATAATAACATAGTAGGTAGGACATCAGATTTCTAGGAGTTCCATTTAATTTTTAGAACACTTACTTGAATAACATACCTACTAATCTACGAGGGTTTAATATCATTTATTTGACAGGGCTTTTGTAGGGCCTTAGGGCGGGTTGCCCCATGATCAGCCACTTTGGCATGAATATTATTTTGAGTTAAAAGCAATTCAAAGCCAACAGATTCAGGAAAAGCTCTTTGTCTTACCCTCAATTGCCTTCTTATACCAGGAAGAGAGCTATTAACATTTTCTTCTTTATCTAAGAAACTTATCCAAATAATACAGAAGTTGTTTTCCAAACATCATTCACCTTCCTGCTAATGGTCTTTCTCCCCTTTATATCCTCAGACCCCTACACCTCTCCTTAGCTCATATAAGCAACATGTTACGTCCCTGTCTTTGGAATTTCCATGTCTGTGTGAATTCCCTGTAAGTACATGCACTATTAAATTTGATTTTCTTCTGGTAATCCATCTCATGTCAACTTGATTCTTAGTCCAACTAGAAGGACTTTGAAGGACAGAGGAAATTCTTCTTCCACAACACTGTCATACAAAATTAACAGAAATTCAATGTCTTAAAATAATACCACTTACTTCAGTTCTGTACATCAAATTTCAACCTGATATGGCAGGGCTCTCTGCTCAGGTCCCACAGGCTGAAATCGAGGTATCATCTAGACTACAGTGCTCATCTAAGTCTTGGTTAGCTCCTTTTCCAAATAGAATGATTCTTACAAGAATTTGTGTCCTTTTGGTTTTAAGACTAAGGCCCTATTTTCTTGCTGGTTGTCAAGCAGGCGTGGCTGTCAGTTTGTAAAGGCCTCACACTCAGAAGTCATCCCACAATATGGTGCAACCAAACTTAAGTGAGTTTGCTCTTTGGTGAGTTATAGATACAACCTACACCATGTGGAGTTGTCACACAAAGGAAACTTTATCTCCACAAATAAGGAGATCATGGGGATTAATTTTCAAAACTGTGACTCCTGAAGCAGAGGTGAGCAGTTTGTATGAATTTATGTATGTATGTATGTATGTATGTATTTATATTTAGGATTAGGGTGGAATATCCAGAAAGGAAAGCTTTTCATTGCATGTATAGGTAGGTATAAGGTCACACGTGCCTACTTAGGAAACATGCTTGCACATGCATTATATATTCCATTAATGAGATGTATGCTTCCCTGGGCAGAGATTTTAACTTTATAATAAGGTAGAGGTAGCTGGCACTCCATGGTTCATCTGTGCAGGAGTGAGGAGGGGGCCAAGCTCAAACTGGTCTAGGCCAGCCAGAACTCTTCTTGATGTTTACCTATAAAAGATAAGGTTAGAAGTGCCTGGATGGTGAAGCTGGTTAATTATCCAACTCTTGGTTTTAACTCAGATCTTGATCTCAGATCAGGTCTTGATTTCAGAGTCCTGAGATCAAGCCCCGAGTCGGACTCCACTCTCCATGGAGTCTGCTTGGAATTCTCCTCCCTCTCCCTCTGTAACTCCCTTCTCTCTCTCTCTCTCTCAATCTCAAATAAATAAATCTTTAAAACCCCCAAAAGATAAGGTTAACCTTCCTGTGAAGAACAAAGGGGTCAGTGAGGGTCTTGCTGGTGACATTTTTAACCTCATTACGTGTATGGGGCATTGTTTCAATGGTGCTTCATTCCTTCTTCCTTTAGGCCAGCAGGAGCAGATGCCTCTGATTTCTGCATATCTGGAGAAACAACTGTTTAGCTTCTCACCTGATTGAGTCAGGCCCACCATAATTTAAGGTAAACTGATTTGGAACTTTTGATTACATCTGTAAAACTTCTTAGCAGGACATAGATCAGTGTTTGAGTGAACAACTTGGGGGCTGGAATCTTGGGGAACTATTTATAGAATTCTGCCTATGAGAGCATATAAATGCAAATTAACACTCAACAAGGAAATCCAATATATGTGTGTAGGCTACAGTTAATAGAATGATTGGTTTAGATAAATGCTTTGAAAAGAACACCTAATATGTGTATTTTGCATAAAATTTTGAAGATTTTTAAGTGTTTAATATGAATGAATAATGTACTCTGCAAGGAAAAAATAACATATGTAGGACCATGAAATAAATAACAATTTAGATACATAGAGAAGATATGTGGGCTTAATGTCGTTGAGAACTTCTTATATTTGAACTGAAATATTTTTCTTGATTCTGTGATAAGTGAGTTAGCGTAGAGGTCAGAAACAAGTGAGATGAATTTAGTCTTAAGATTAATTAATAAAATAAGTTTACATCATTTTCCTTCTGCATTATGTGTGCTGACTTCCTTCCTCTTTTCTGCAACAAACATACACCATTCATATGTACATGTGCACACATGCATACATACACATGCACTAAGTAGAACACAAAAGAAGCTTCTTAATCCATCAATTACACAGCTATAGCATGGCATCCAGTTGTAAGGTCATTCAGTGAACTATTTCAATAAATATAGTTGCTTCTCTGCTCAGTTACAAAATCCATCAACCAGTGCTTGGCATAATCCAGGCCTGGAAAAATAGACTATGCTCATGTAAGGAAAAAGAGGAATAATAGAAATCAAAGAAATGTTCTGGAGGAGCAATGTGAACAGAATTTGAAATTTTTTGTCATGGCAACAACAACGTTGAAAATGGTTGAAAGTCCAATGATGCTTTTGAAGGGGAGCAGAATATGCCACTCCAAAATATGCCTCTTTGGCATAAGGATTAATCTGAGCTGATGGCTTTGAGAAACAGCAGATGTAGGAGAAGCTCTAAACAGAGAAGTTACCTCTTTGTAGGAAAACCTGCATTTATAAAGGAAATTTATATTGGAAAGGGGTCCTTACCAAACAGACAGACAGCTATTACCAGAGATAACTTTTTTCATGTGAGAGATTGATCTGCAAGGCAACCTTTGTGTAGCAAATATTTCCATAATTTACCCACACCCCCAGCATCTCTTTTGTCTTAGGCTGAAGATGGTATTTAAGGTGGTGACTAGGGTCATTTTGGGAAGTTACTCAATTTTTCTGGGTCTCTGTGTATGGGAGGTATACATGTTACTAAACTTTTGTTTTTTTACTCCTGTTACTTCGTCTTTCATGGGAGGGGGGCTCTCACCCAAGAACCTAGAAAGATAGAAAATTATTCAGCAGATACTTCATTCACCAAAGAACTTATCAGCTTTGTAAGGGAGGGATAAATTATCCCTCCTACCCCTCTTGAGTTATTTTGGTTCTTCTAATAATTAAACTTACACAAAACAAATTAATAGGAGAAAAAAAAAACTTTAATTAGTATGTATGGAGGTCTTATAGATATGGGATCTAAGAAAGGACCAAAGCAGGCAGCTTTTATAACTTTTAGACAAATAAATGATAAATTTTTGAGGAATTAATAAAACAAAGAAAGGTAGATTTGGTTATTCATTCGTGAAGAATCTAAGCAGGAATCGTTTATATAGTTTTCTCAGCCCTGAATTCCCTATCTCAGATGATAAGGATGTCTCTCTACCTCCTGGTGCAGAGAGGGGTACCTTTCACATTGGGGATTTATTTCCTGCTATCAGGCAGACAAAAAGAAAGGTCAGAATATTCTTTTTGCATGGGCTGTTCCTCAGGTAATTTTAATTCAAAATAATCAACAAGCCAGAGTGGCATATTCTTCGGCAGCCTGCCCTAAACCCCATTATCTATCATGCAAAGAGTATGAAGACTGGAACAGAATCTCACTCCAAATCAAGGACAAATAAATGGCAGGGGAAGTAGCCATCAGTTAATTGGAGGAGGGCAATGATAATCGCTAAAATTTTAGTGAAATGTTGTGATCACATAATTACAATGGTAAGAAATCGACTAATCTATCTGTTTCATAATGTAAATTAGCTAATAGACTACTGTAAAATTTGATGAACTGGTAGTAGTTAGACGGGGAGACTAGAGGACAACTAGTGAATCAAGGATCCGAGAAAAACTTCTAAAATTCAGGAAAGCTATGGAAGAGAGTTGGAATTGGTTTGCTAAAGAAAGAGAAGGCCCTAGAAAAGAAATGACTGGTTTGATCTGTTGTGGTAAGTCTCTGTTTCCATGATCCATCATATTAATTACATTTTCCTAACCAAATTATATTATCTCATAAAATAAAATTTAAAGTTCTCATACATTATAGCTTCCTTAAGCAATCTAAAGGAAAGGTAAAGCAAGGGTGGGTTGGATAAATTTAGTTGACACAAAAACAAAAAAATTAGATGTCATACATGAAAAAGAAATAGACACTTTGTGATATAATAGTATCCAGATATTATGATAGCAAAGGTCAGGAATAATAAGTTTTCAATTTCTGCAGGAATAATAAGTTTTAATCCTGAAATAAGCAATGTTGATGAGTACTCAATATCCTGCAGGCAATTAAACCACCGAGACTGAGTGCTAATGAATGGGTTTCAATGATTAGAGCGTCTCGATATTCATCCCAATGATCATTAAGAAAGAAAAATGCTTTTATGAAGTGCATGAGGTTGACTGGTCATGTTTGTTATCTGATGGATGACTTAGACTATTTAAATCATCAGGATCTTTGGAAATTAGAAGTATGCAAAGAAAAATCAATTAGGTTAACCAAATGATGCAAATAATTTATGATTTATTTTGTAATTAGAAATACAAAATATAATTCATTCTCTGTGTAATTTAAAAGCTCATATAGACTTTTTCCATTTAGATGGGATTTATCATAAATCTCCATGTAGTTAACATTTGTTAAGTTCATGGATTCCCATTGTTGCAAGTCTCCATTGCATGTTCCCAGTTCATGGCTTCATTCTCAGTTCCGGATACCCTTCCCTCTACGTCCGTGGCACACTTGGTGGGAATCAGTCTGTTGGATTCACATAACTGATCTGTTCTTACAAACTAGCTCTGCAAAAAAATATGATTAAGGTTTTTTTCCCATAAATTACATATCAAAGACCATGGACCTTCACAACTTCCTACAGATAGTTAAGTCAATAATTTTGTTAAATTAATGCCAAGTTTTCTGGGATATATTCAGATGTATGTCTGTATATGTGTGTATTTATGATGGTTACATGTCTACTGTATGACAGATAGGCTAATGGTAGTGCCATTCTGAAACTGTACTGCGACACTTAGTAACTTAATGTGGATACTGGGAATTTTTAAAAAATCTTTCTTTGTTTCAGGTTTTTTAAACATGTGAAGGCAAATAAGTTTATAATGAGAATTAAATATGAAAATGTACATAAAGTACCTGTTCTTAACACATGGTATGTAGCAAACATTAAGGAATAGTTATTAATGTGTATATGTAGCTTCTCATATATATATACACACATGTATAATAAACACAGACATGTACATATTAAAAGATGAGAGAAAAATTGACCAATTGTTAATTAAACACTGGGCATTGTAAACTGCAATTGTAAATGGGATTGATTCCTTAATTTCTCTTTCTTCAGTCTCATTGTTAGTGTATAGAAATGCCACTGATTTCTGGGCATTGATTTTGTATCCTGCCATGCTGCCAAATTGCTGTATGAGTTCTGGCAATCTTGGGGTGGACTCTTTTGGGTTTTCTAAGTACAGTATCATGCCATCTGCAAAGAGGGACAGTTTGACTTGTTCTCTGCCAATTTGAATGCCTTTTATTTCTTTTTGTTGCCTGATTGCTGAGGCTAGGACTTCTAGTACTATGTTGAATAGCAGTGGTGAGAGTGGACATCCCTGTCATGTTCCTGATCTTCGGGGAAAGGCTCCCAGTGTTTCCCCACTGAGAATGATATTTACTGTGGGGTTTTCATAGATGGCTTTTAAGATGCTGAGGAATGTTCCCTTTATCCCTACACTCTGAGGAGTTTGATCAGGAATGGATGCTGTATTTTGTCAAATGCTTTCTCTGCATCTATTGAGAGGATCATATGGTTCTTGTTTTTTCTCTTGGAGATGTGATCTATCACATTGATTGTTTTACGAGTATTAAACCACCCTTGCATCCCGGGCATAAATCCCACTTGGTCATGGTGAATAATCTTTTAATGTACTGCTGGATCCTATTGGCTAGTATCTTGTTGAGAATTTTTGTATCCAAGTTCATTAGGGATATCGGTCTATAATTCTCCTTTTTGGTGGTATCTTTGTCTGGTTTTGGAATCAAGGTAATGCTGGCCTCATAAAATGAGTTTGGAAGTAATCCCTCCCTTTCTATCCTTTGAAACAGCTTTAGTAGAATAGGTATCATTTGTTCTTTAAACGTTTGATTGAATTCCTCTGAGAAGCCATCTGGCCCTGGACTTCTGTGTCTGAGGAGGTTTTTGATGACTGCTTCAATTTCCTTGGTGGTTATTAGCCTGTTTAGATTTTCTATTTCTTCCTGTTCCAGTTTTGGTAATTTGTGGTTTTCCAGAAATGCATCCATTTCTTCTAGATTACCTAATTTATTGGTGTATTGCTCATAATACATTTTAAAAATCATTTGTATTTCCTTGGTATTGGTTGTGATCTCTCCTCTTTCATTCGTGATTTTATTAATTTGAGTCTTTTCTCTTTTCTTTTTAATAAGGCTGGCTAAGGGTTTATCTATCTTATTAATTCTTTCAAAGAAACATCTCCTGGTTTTGTTGATCTGTTCTACAGCTCTTCTGGTCTCTATTTCATTGAGTTCTGCTCGAATCTTTTTTTTTTTTTTAAGATTTATTTATTTATTTATTTATTTATTTATTTATTTATTTATGAGAGACACAGACTGAGAGAGAGAGAGGCAGAGACATAGGCAGAGTGAGAAACAGGCTCCCCGCAGAGAGCCTGATGCAAGACTCAATCCTGGATTCCAGAATCACAACCTGAGCTGAAGGCAGGTGCCCAACTGCTGAGCCACCCAGGCATCCCTCGAATCTCTATTATCTCTTTTTCTGCATGGTGTAGGTTTTATTTGCTTTTCTGACTTCAGTTTCCTGAGGTGTGAGGTTAGCTTGCATATTTGAGGTTTTCCAATTTTTTGAGGGATGCTTGTTTTGCGGTGTATTTCCCTCTTAGGACTGCTTTTGCTGTATCTCAAAGATTTTGAATGGTTGTATCCTCATTTTCATTAGTTTCCATGAATATTTTTAGCTCTTCTTGAATTTCCTGGTTGACCCTTTCATCTTTTAGTTGGATGCTTTTTAACTTCCATGTGTTTGAGTTTTTTTCCAAATTTCTCCTTGTGATTGAGTTCTAGTTTCAAAGCATTATGGTCTGAAAATATGCAGGGGACAATCCCAATCTTTTAGTATCGGTTAAGACCTGATCTGTGACCCAGTATATGGTCTATTCTGAAAAAAGTTCCATGTGTACTTAAGAAGAATGTGTATTCAGTTGCATTCAGATGCAAAGTTCTGTATATATCTTGAAATCTATTTGGTCCAGTGTATGATTTAAGATCCTTGTTTCTTTGGTGATGTCCTTCTTAGAATATCTGTCATTTGCTGAAAGTGCCATGTTGAAGTCTCCTGCTATTAGTGTATTATTATCTAAGTATGTCTTTACTTTGGTTATTAATTGATTGATTTACTTGGCAGCTCCCACATTAGGGGCATAAATAATTGTGATTCTTAGGTCTTCTTGTTGGATAGACCCTTTAAGTATGATATAGTGTCCCTCTTCATCTCTTACTACAGTCTTTGGGATAAACTTTAATTTATCTGATATGAGGATTGCTACCCCAGCTTTCTTTTGAGGACCATTTGAATGGTAAATGGTTCTCCACCCCTTCATTTTCAGGCTGGAGGTGTCCTCAGGTCTAAAATGAGTCTCTTGTAGACAGCAAATAGATGGATCTTGCTTTTTTATCCAGTCTGAAACCCTGTGTCTTTTAATGGAATCATTTAGCCCATTCACATTCAGAGTAACTATTGAAAGATATGAATTTAGTGTCATCATAATACCTATTCAGTCCCTGTTTTTGTGGATTGTTTCTTTGGGCTTCCTCTTTATTTTACAGGGTCTCCCTTAATATTTTTTGCAGAGCTGGTTTGTGGTCACACATTCTTTCAGCTTCTGCCTACCTTGGAAGCTCTTTATCTTTCCTTCTATTCTGAATGAGAGCCTTGCTGGATAGAGTATTCCTGGCTGCATGTTCTTCTCATTAGGACCCTAAATATATCCTGCCAGCCCTTTCTGGCCTACCAGGTCTCTGTGGAGAGGTCTGCTGTTAATCTAATACTTCTCCCCATATAAGTTAGGGATCTCTTGTCTCTCGGTGCTTTAAGGATTTTGTCTTTATCTTTGAAATTTGCAAGTTTCACTATTAAATGTCGGGGTGTTGAACAGTTTTTACTGATTTTGGGGGAGAACCTCTCTATCTCCTGGATCTGAATGCCTGTTTCCCTCCCCAGATTTGGGAAGTTCTCAGCTATGATTTGTTCAAATATTCTTTGTGGTCCTCTCTCTCTCTCAGCCTCTTCTGGAATCCCAGTTAGACGTACATTCTTCCTTCTCAAGCTATCGTTTATTTCCCTAAGCCTTTCCTCGTGGGATCTTAATTGTTTTTCTCTTTTTTCCTCAGCTTCCTTCTTTACCATCAACTTCTTCTATGTCGCTCACTCTCTCTTCCACCTCATTAAACCTAGCAGTTAGAACATCCAGTTTGGATTGTATCTTATTTAATCTATTTTTAATTTTGGCTTGTATAGATCTCAATGCTTTAGTAACGAAGTCTCTAGAGTCCTTTATGCTTTTTTCCAGAGCCACCAATAGCTTTATAATTGTGCTTTTGAATTGACTTTCTGACATCATATGGGAATCCAAATTCTGTAACTCTGTGGCAGAGAGTGCTGTTTCTGGTTCTTTATTTTGCAGTGAATTCTTCCTTCTAGTCATTTTGTCCAGTGCAGAGTGGCTGTATAAGCCGACTGAGTCAAAAATATCAACCACGACCTAAGTAAAATACACCCTAGATGATTCCAAACAAGTCAGAGACCAGGAAATAAAAGAAAAAAAAAACATAACAAAATAAAACAAAAGAACCACTAAATTGAAAAACAAATTTTAAAACAAAGTAGTAGCTTTGCACAGTGGCAGTATCGTAGCCAATGAGGTCTATCTGAGGCACGATTATTGTTAATTAAAACAAAGTAGTAAAAATAAAAAGCCAAAAACCAAAAACAAAGAAGAATAAAGAAAAAGAAGAAGAAGAAAAAAGTTAAGAAAAGAGGAAAATGAGAAAAAAAGGGGGGATGGTTGTGGTGAGGAAGTGGTAGTGGAGAGAGAATGTAGTCTACCTGAAGGGTCCTACAGGGTGATCCTCTTGGTCTGAGTGTATTTTGTTCTTTATGTTAGAAGATGCTCAATTCCAAATTTATATAAAACAGCAATACTTATAGAAAGGCCCAACACTGACCACCAAAGCATAAACAAGATAAAAGAGGGGGGCAGAATGGAAAGGAAGAGAAAATACAATCTCTCAGAATGAACCAAAACAGTGTTCCACTTGGTTCTGGGTGTATGTTGGCCATGTTTTAGAAGGTACTAACTTCCACCATTGTGAGGCAGAAAAAATAAAAAACAAAAGCCAAAAACCCATATCTTGTATATCTCCCAAAATGAAATTAAATACATTGAAGGGAATCCAGAAGTGAAAAATATATCTAAGACATGTAATTGTAGAAATATGAAAGTTAAAAAGGGAAAAACTTAAAAATGAAGAGCTAGTAAAATATTTTAGTTAAGGTGGGAAAAATATTGGAATTTTTTTGTGTGATATAAAAGAGTCGTAATGGAAAAAAAGGACCCTCTAGTTCTATATACTATATTCTCTTAGTCCTGGAGATTTCCAGTGCTGCTTGGTCAATAAACTTGCTCTTTCCTTGTTCTTCCAGCTGGTCTTCTGGGGGAGGGGCCTGCTGTGCTGATTCTCAGGTGTGTGCACCTGGGGGAGCTGCCCCTGTTGGGAACTCGGTGGCAGCTGTTTATCCCTTGAGGACCCTGTTCACTGGCGGCCTCCCCTCTCCCGGGCACAAGGTGAAACAAGGAGAAAAAACAACTGCGGTGACCAGATTTCCAGCTCTGGAGTCAGCCTCCCATGAGTAACTAACCGCAGTCTCCCAGTCCTCGCTGGCCTAGATGCTCCTGGAGATAGGCACAGGTGCACTGATCTGCACAGCTTGCGGAGCGCCCGGCGGCAGGAGCGACCTCGCTGTCCCAGGGGGAATGCAGGATCCCTGGCCTGTCCCAGGGGGATGCAGGATCCCGGCTTTGTCTGCTTCGGTGCCCTGGGATCTGGGGCCCTGTGCCGCTGGATCTCATGAAGGGAACTGGGTACAGCCACCTCCATCCGGAGTCAGCTTGCCTAACGGACTGGCTTCTCCTAAATGCCCTAGAGGGCTGCGGCGCTCCAGCCCTTTACCAATGTGGGACCACGGTTTGCAGTGAGCTTTCGCCCTGCATCTTCTGAGCTTTCGCCCAGAGTCTTATAGCGACTCTGGGAAACTGGAGGCTTCACTGCCCCTCCTGCAATTTGGCCCGATTTCCCTGCTAAGCATCAGGGAAAACTCTGGCACAGATTTTTAAAGTTCTCACTTCTCCAGGCCTGGGCTTTCCTGCCCCAGAGGCTTTCACTGCTCTGCTTTAGCCTGGCTTCTCACGGTTCCCCTCTCCCAACTTGTTCTTTTTTATTTTATTTTTTCCACCTTCCTACCTTGTTAGAAGTGAAGACTTTTCTCTCTGTACATTCCAGCTGTTCTCTCTTTAAATCTCAGGTCAAATTCACAGGTGTTAAGGATGTTTTGAAAGTTATCTAGATAAGTTTGTGGGGCCAGGTGAGTTGAGGACCCCTACTCTTCCCCCATCTTGCCCCTCCCCACTCTGTATTTTTCTTTATACTTAGCTGCACATTTCAAATTTTCAGTTTCAAATTTGCAGTTATCACATTTACAGTGTGCAAAAAATATATATATATTATATATATATATATAATATATATATATTTACTTTGGAAAAGGTGATCCTAAGCTGACACATCAGAGAGTGTGGTTACCAGGAATAATTTTTTCATAATCAGAGTTTTTAAATAATGCAATAGGCTACCGTGAACAATTATGTATAGGCTTTCTTTGTGGACATAAGATTTCATTTTCTGGGATAAATACTCAGTTGTGTAATTTCTAGTTTATATGGCGAATATATATTTAGTGTTTTGTTTTGTTTGTTTGTTTGTTTTTACTTTTCACCTATATTCAGAGTTGCTGTACCATTTTACATTCTCACCAGCAATGTATGTGTGATCCAGTTTCTCTGCATCATTACCAATATTTGATATTGTTACCATTTTTAAAAATTTTTTAGCTGTTCTGATAAATATATAGAGGTATCTCAACATGATCCTTATTTTACATTTTCCTGAAGTGTAGTGAAGTTGAATTTCTTTTCATGTGCTTATTTGCTATCTGTATATCCTCTTCAGGGAAATGTCCCTTCATGTCTGTATAGGAAAAAAAGTCCATTTTCCACCTTCCTCTGTAAGGAAAAATCCAGTTCTTCTCTACTGTGTATTTCTGTCCTGTGTGTCTCGTTTACTAGATACACAGAATACTCATACATCTTACAGTTCTGGTCATCAAATATATGGAGTTTTTTTTTTCTCCATAACAAGTAATTCTCTGTGACACCAGCTGGGTATCCTACAATTTAATTCAATTCTGACACTATCTACTGAAAGATAGTGTCTGGCCCCACAGGTTAAAGGCTCAAGCCTCCAAGACTATCACTGTCTCCCCCCTTACCCCCTGACAGCACACACAAAGTTCAGACACCAGTTTAGGCCCAGGTTGTCATCTATGCTTCTGGCCAACTTCAGAGGTGCCATAGACCCCCTCCTTGGCTTTGATTAATTTTCTAGAACATTTCACAGACTTTATTAAAGGATATGATGAATGACACAGTTGAACAGCCAATGAAGAGGTACTTAGGGTGAGGTCTGGTGTTTTCCCACCTGGAAGTTCCCCAAGTCCACTAATGGGATTTTATGGGGGCTCCCTCATGTAGGCATGATCAATTATTAACTCCTTTTCTAGCCCCCCTCCCCTCTCTGGAGGGATGAGGCTGAAATTTCCAAGCTTCTAATTATGGCTTGCTTGGTCTTTCTAGTGACCAGCCCCCATCTAGAAGCCATCTAGGAGCCCACCCAGAGTCATCTCATTAGAAAAATTATGCAACTAGTACCCTCATCACTTAGGAAATCACAAGGGTTTTAGGATCCTTATGTCAGGAATGAGGTTAAAGACAAATATTACAACAAGAGATGTAAAACGTTCCTAGTGTTCTTATCATTTAGGAAATTATAAAGATTTTAGGAGCTCTGTTCTAGGAATGGGAGAAGAGACCACTATATGTATTTTTTAAATTTCACAATGTCTTATCCATTTTCTTTTTTTGTTGTTGTTTAAAGGTTTACTTATTTTTCTTTTAGAGAGAGAAAGAGCAAGCATGAGCAGGGGTAGGGACAGAGGAAGAAGACAAAGGAGAATCCTGAAGCAGACTCCCCATTGAGCACAGAGCCTGATGTGGGACTCAATCTCATAACCCTGAGATCATGAACTGACCCAAAATAAAGAGTCAGACGCTTAACCAACTGAGCCACCCAGGCACCTATTTTCTAATTAAATTATTTCCTTTTTAAAATATGCTTTCAGAGGTCTTTAGATATTCCATATATGAATTTTTTTTACATAGATGGATGCTCAGCCAACTGAGCCACTCAGGCACCCCGCTCCAACATCTCTTCAAAAAATTTTATAGCTTGGGAACCCTGGGCGGTGCAGCAGTTTAGCGCCTGCCTTTGGCCCAGGGCACGATCCTGGAGACCCGGGATCGAGTCCCACGTTGGGCTCCCGGTGCATGGAGCCTGCTTCTCCCTCTGCCTGTGTCTCCGCCTCTCTCTTCTCTCTGTGTGACTGTCATAAATTTAAAAAAAATTAAAAAAAAATTTTATAGCTTTACATTTTACATTTAAATATGTTATGTTAGGATGCCTGGGTGGCTCAATGGATGAGCATCTGCCTTTGGTTCAGGGCATGATCCCAGGGTCTAGGGATCAAGTCCCACATTGGGCTATTTGTAGGGAGCCTGCTTCTCCCTCTGCCTATGTCTCTGCTTCTGTGTGTGTGTCTCTCATGAATAAATAAATAAAATCTTAAAAAATAAAATAAATCTGTTATATTTGAATTTATTTTCATGTAAGATGTGAGGTTTATGTCAAAATTTATTTTTTCCTAATGGATATTCAATCGCTCCAGCATCAGTTTTTATAAAATCTATCCATCCTCCATCTAGTTGCTTTTGCAACTTTGTTGAAAATCAGTTGTACATACTTAATGTGGTGTTATTCTTATGCTCTATATTCTGATCCAGTCATCTATATGTCCATCCAGCCATCACTATCAAAGAATCATTACTACAGTTAAAGAATAAGTCTTGAAATCTGGTAAAGCAGTTCTTCCCATTTCATTTTTCTTTTAAAAAATTGTTTTAGCTATTCTAGTTCCTTTGTCCTTCCATAGAAATTTTTAGATAAGATTAGCTATATATAGAAAAATACTGCTGAAATTTTGATAGAAATTGTGTTAAGGGATCCCTGGGTGGCGCAGCGGTTTAGCGCCTGCCTTTGGCCCAGGGCGCGATCCTGGAGACCCGGGATCGAATCCCATGTTGGGCTCCCGGTGCATGGAGTCTGCTTCTCCCTCTGCCTGTGTCTCTGCCTCTCTCTCTCTCTCTCTGTGACTATCATAAATAAATAAAAATTAAAAAAAAAAAAGAAATTGTGTTAAAACCTGTTTATTAATTTGATAAGAATTGGTATCATTATTATGTTGATTCTTTTAATCTGTTAACACACTATATCACTCATTTATTTAGATATTATTTGATCTTTGGGTTTTGCTCTTTTCAGCAAATAAGGCCTGTACATGTTTTGTTAGATTTATACCTTTGCATCTGTAGTTTCTATGTGTTTGTTGGTAGTGTATTGAAATACAACAGATGTTTGCATGTTGATCTTATAGCCATGCTGCACTCACTTATTAGACCTAGGAGATGTCCTATAGATTTCTAGGAATTTTTTTTTTATATGACATATCATCTTCAAAGTCATGACATCTTCAAAGAGGCATGGGATTATCTACTCATACATGATCTTTATGACTTTTATTTCCTTTCTTGCCTTAATGGGCTGTCTAGACATTTTAACACTATCGCAGTGATAAGACTGGATATTCTTGACCTTATTCCTCATCTTAAGGGAAAGTCATTCAGTCTTTCACCATTAAGTATAATGTCATAATGGGGATTTTTATAGATGTTCATTATTAAGTTAAGGGAACCCCCCCTTGATTATTTCCTAAGACTTTTGTCACCAACAGGTGCTGAATTATGTCAATGATAAGAACTATTATTATTATTATTATTTTCTGTCAGTATGATGTTCTTTTTTTGTTTGTTTGTTTTGTTTTGTTTTGTTTTTGTTTTGGGATACATTAAGTTGTTTAATTCTTATAACAATTTAAGACCGGTCCTAATATCATCCCATGTTACCAATGAAGAAACAGAGGCACAGAATGTTGAATAACTTGCCAAGCTCATAGGTCTAATGACTTGAGAAGCTTGCATTCAAACCAGGTCGTCTGTCTCCAAAAGCCTGTAGCTTTAACCATATGTTGGTTTGCACGTGGCAGCCCTCTTGAGAGCTTCCCTGGATATAATCTGGAACCAGCTCCCATATGCAAGAGGTCAGGGAGCAACCGAAGAAAGAGGCAGGCCACTCAGTTCCTTCCAGACTTTGGTAACTTTTTTCTTTTTTAATTCTTTCTCTGTCAGTCTTCCTAGAGGTTTATCAATGTTATTGATTCTTCCTTAAACACACACACACACACACACACACACAAAAACCCACCAGCTTTTTGTTTCATTAGTTGTCCCCATCTTTTTGTTGCTTGCTTACAATTTCATTAAGTTCTGCTCTTTACCATTTTTTCCTTTCCCATGCTCTTGTGTTTATTTTGCTCTTCCTTGTCCAGGTTCTTGTGGTATGAGTTTAGATTACTGATTTGAGTATTTTCCACCTTTTCCCCCTTACTTTTTAAATGTACTATCTTAGTACTATAAATTTCACTCAACGCTGGTTTAGCTGTGCCCCCACAAATTCTGAAATATTATATATTTTATTTTTACTCAGTTTATGGATTTTTAAATTTCTTTATAGACTTCCTCTTTGACCTATGGCTTATTTAAAAGTATGTTTTTTTAGTTTCCAAATATTTGGTGTCTTCTTGTTCTTCTGTTAATTGATTTTAATATTGATTACATTTTGATCAGAGAGCACACACTGTATAATTGTAGTTATTTTCAATTGGTTGAGGTTTCTTTTATTAATTAGGGTATGGTCTATCTTGGTATATGTTGCATAGGGTCTTGAAAAGAATGTGCACTCTCCTTTTTTTTGTGTAGAATGTTCTATAAATGTTTATTAGATTCAACTGGCTGATAGTTCTTTTATATCCATGTTGATTTGTATCTTGTATCTGGTGTTCAATCATTTGTTGAGAAACGAGTATTGAACACTCCTGTTATGTCTTTATTAAATGAACATTTATTAAGTGGAGCAAAAGGTAGTAGATGTTGAGCTGCACAGTTCTACAATAGACCACAAGAGAAATTGAAATCGAATTTATTACTTACACATCTTGGAGGAAGTACATAGCATGCCTTGAGGAGCCAAATGGGGAAATCAAAGCAGAATGCAGAAGGAGGCAGGACATGGAGAACATGTCTTTATTAGGGTTCCTGGGTGAATCCTAGGCTAAGGCTGGGTTGGTCAATTCAAAACAAAGGAGCAGAATTTTGGTAAGTTACACAGGGATATTATTTAAGGGGTGCATCAAAGAGAGGAAACTGGGAGGCAGGGGAGAGACTTGATCAAAGAGCCATTGGGGGATGCCTGGGTGGCTCCACGTTTGAGCAATGGCTTTGGGCTCAGGGCATGATCCTGGAGTGAGGGGATCGAGTCCCACACCGGGCTCCCTGCATGGAGTCTGCTTCTCCCTCTGCCTATGTCTCTGCCTCTCTCTCTGCGTATCTCTCATGAATAAATAAAATCTTAGAAAAAAAAGGGGCCATTGGCGAAGTCATAACAGGAACTTATATTTGCTTGTGAGTCTGCAGGATGCTACCTAGGGCATGTACTTGCATGAGAGGTTACTGTCAGTTTAAGGTCCCTGCAGGCTGCTTGTCCAAACAAAATGGATGTCAAAGCAACAATACCATGGAGTAGCTTAGCTAAACTCTTAGCGCCTCTAAACATAATTATAGATTTATCTGTATTTCTTTTCAATTCTATCAGTTTTTGTTTTACATATTTTTCAGCTCTGTTGTTTGATGAATCTACAGTAAACATTGCATTATTTTCTTGGTAGAGTGACCCTAGAACTTGTAGAAAGTAGTACAGTCCTGTCAACACAGTGATTGTTGCCTGATGAGACTCATGTCAGACTTTGGACATATGGAACTGTAAAACAATACATTTGTGTTGTTTTAAGCTGCTATGTATGTGGTAATTTGTTAAGGCAGGAAGAGAAAACTAATATGCTAGTATAAGCAATTCGTGCTATAAATTCTTTTTTTTTTTGAAGAAAAAGATTTTTATTTATTTATTCACGAGAGACACACAGAGAAGCAGAGACACAGGCAGAGGGAGAAGCAGGCTCCATGCAGGGAGCCTGATGTGGGACTAGATCCCGGGACTCCGGAATCACACCCTGAGCAGAAGTCAAACACTCAACCACTGAGCCGCCCGGGCATCCCTTGAACACAATTTTAAATTGACCTTGAGAAATCCTCTTTGCCTCATATATTTTTTAGAGGTATGCTGTTTAATTTCCAATGGTTTATAGATTTCCCTGTAATATCTCTGTTTTTTATTTCTAGTTTTATTCCATTATGTTCACAAAACATACTGTATGATTTCATTCTTTTACATTTGTTAAGGTTTTTTTTTTTTTTTTTTTTTTTACTACTCAAGATATGGTCTAACTTGTTGAATATTCTATGTGTTCTGTTGTGTTAGGTTGTGTTCTATAAACATTAATTGTATTCCGTTGGATTGTGCACTATTCAGTTCTATACCTTTATCTTGTATTTATATCCTATAAATCCTTGATGAGTTCCTTTATATTACTACTGTTGATCCCTTAGAGAGAGGCATTTAAATCTCCAATTATAAATATGGATTTGTCTATGAGTCCATTCAGTTCTCTCAGATTTTATTTTATTTTTTTAAATTTTATTTATTTATTATAGAGACACACACAGAGAGAGGGGCAGAGGAACAGGCAGAGGGAGAAGCAGGCTCCATGCAGGGAGCCCGACGTGGGACTTGATCCAGGGTCCCCAGGATCACACCCCAGGCTGCAGGCGGCGCTAAACCGCTGCGCCACCAGGGCTGCCCAAGTTCTCTCAGATTTTAGATTATGTTTTTGAAACTCTTCTATTTGAACATATATATTAAGGTTGTTTTGTTTTCTTGGTGGATCAACCTTTTTATCATATAATAGTCTCCTTTGTCACTAATAATTTTATTTGTTCTGAACACTTAGTTTGCCTGATTTTTTTAATTTATCAAAATAAATTTGCCTGATATTATATGCTTAACCCAGTTTTTTTATTAGAATAATAGTTTTTTTTATTGCTGCAATAACAAGTTACCACAAATTTAGTAGCTTAAAACAACACACAATTATTATCTTACAATTTCTTTGATCAGCCCTTGAAGACCCTGAGCCAGACTGTCAGTCTGAGGGTCCTATTCACTTCTTTATATCAGGTCTAAAGGGCATAAGATCCTTGGTTTAAAGATGTAGCCACTGGTTACCAAAGGGAGCAAGTATTTCCAGATCCCATCTGGAGAAAAGGTGAGAACCCTCCTTGATTTCTGACCATAAGTATCCCAGAATGGAGAGGACTTCATAGAACAACCAACACTAGGTACCCCATGGTAAGGGTGGTAGCTGAGGCACCAGGGAAGTAAGTGCCTTTGTTTAAAGTGTCAAATTTGGAGCAGTAGAGGAGAGGGGACCCAACCCAGCTAAGAGTTGATATGATAATCCTGAATGTGAACTGAGAGGACAACCCACTCCAGAATAGGGAGGGTTCCACTGCCAATGCCTGCTGCCACCCCAGCACGCCTCAGGCAAAGATGGAAAACCTCACCCTAAGGCTCACTGTAAATTCCTTCTCTGGTGTATTAGCTTCTAGGACTACCATAACAAACTACCACAATTTGTTGGCTAAAATAATCAGAAATTTATTTAATCACAGTTCTTTAGCTAGAGATTTGAAATCAAGTTATCGGCAGTGTTGGTTCCTTCTGCAGGCTCTGAGAGAAAACCTGTTCCATGCTTCTCTCCTCACCGTTGATGGTTTGGCAACATTTTTGGCATTCCTGGCTTGTGGATACACCACTCCAACCTCTACCACTGCTATCACATGGCCTTCTTACCTTTGTCTCTTTTCTGTGTCTCTTGCATATATCCAAATTTCTCTCTCTTTTCTCTTATAAAGATACCGATCACTAAATTTAAGGTCCATCCTATTGCAGTATGACCTCATCTTAATTTCATTACATTTGCAAAGATCCTATTTCCAGATATAGTCACATTTATAGGTACTGGAGGATAGGGCTTGAACACCTTTTGGGGGCACACACAATTCAATCCACTATATCAGAGTTCTCAGGGGATAGGTTGATCAGAACAGAAAATTCTTGTGGGTTCCTAGGAAAGCAACTTCAAAGAAACCTTCAGAGGAGGAACTTATTATAGCCAGGGAAGTATTTCCCTTTTGAAGATGAGCACATCTTCTCATCCTCATTCCTCCAGTGGGCTGGCATTACCTGTTCTCCTGCCCACAGTTCTGCCTGAAGCCCTTACCAGTGTTACCATGCCTTGAGGTCAAGAAGTAAGCAATGTGCTTGTGAGAAACATAAGATCCAAAGTGAAACACCCCCTCCCTATCCTGAGACTTTTAATTTGGGGAATATTCTCCAGAGCTTCCCTGCTGCTAGTATTCCCCTGGAACTTCAGAAAGCCACATCTACTACCACTGCTCTTGCAAGTGTTTCATGTATGATATCAGATGAAGGTGCCAAGAGCCAAGATGAAGAAAGACCAAACACTGTAAGGCCCCACTCTTTTTTTTATTTAAGGCCCCACTCTCAATTAAGAACTCACACTAAGGCCTTCTAACAAGAAAGAATAATGCAGTTGATGGTGCACTTCCTGCTGTACAAGTATAAAATGAAAGATCCATTACAAAAGCAGACATGCTAAAAATTGTCAAAACAAAGTACAAGGACCAGTACCCTGAGATCTTCATGAAAACTTCTAAGTACGTGGAGCTATCTTTGGCATTAATGTGAAAGAAGTTGACTCCAGAAGTCACTCCTGTGCCCTTGTCAGCAAGGTGGGCATTGTCAGCAGAGGGAGTTTGAGTGTTGGCAGGGGGTTGCATGAGATTGGGCTCATGATCCCTCTCCTGGGTGTGATCTCCGTAAATGGCAATTATACCACTGAGGAAGAGATCTTGGAATTCCTGAACATTGTTGGGATAAATGCTGGGAGGAAGTCGTTCATTTGGAAGGAGCCCATAGAAGTCATCACCAGAGATTTGATGTAGGCAAAGTACCTGGAGTAGGGGCAGGTGCCTAACAGTGATCCTCCATGCTAGGATTTTCTGTGGGATCCAAGAACCCAGGCTGAAACCTGCAAGAGGAAAATCAAGGAAGTTTGGGTCAAAGTCAACGATACTGTCCCAGTGTCTTCCCGTCCTGGTATGAAGAGGCTTTGAGAGATGAGGAAGAGAGAACCTGAACCAGAGTTGCAGCCAGTGCTCACACTATTTCCATTGTCAGGGAAAATTACGAAGTGATGTCCATTTGCTTTTCCTGCCCCTAGTGAAGTCTGAGACAGATTATTCACATTGTGGATGAAGGGAGCAGTAATATTCCAAGTAGTGAAGTCGAAGTAGGGCTGGAGGGGATACAGTGTATATAGTCTTTGTGTTCCTGTTCTATATGAATAATCTTTTTTGTATTTTGCAAATGTCCATTATACAGAAGGTTTATGTAGCATCAGAATCAATGTTTATGAATGACATGTATCACACATCAATTGCTGTTTATCAGGTTTAAGAATAATAGTTTTGGTATTTTCTTGGAAATAGGAAAGAATCACACAGTAAAATAGGATCACAAAATAGAAGAAATGTTTAACTATTGGTTTCCTTTATATTTTAGTCTTTCTTTCAGTAAAATTAAAGACATGTAGATTTGCTTAACAAGGATGTAGGAAAAATAAAACTGTCGTAAATTAACCCTAGCCCTTTCATTATTCAAACATTGAGAATCTGCTCTTCAGAAGGTTCCTTCTTAGACTGGGTATGCTAAAATAAAGAAGATTCAGCCCTTGCCCACAGAATTTGAGCGTCTAGGAACAGCAATCCTATAAGGAAGACAGTGAGATACTCTGTAAGACCTAAAGAATAAGGGATCCCTGGGTGGCGCAGCGGTTTGGCTCCTGCCTTTGGCCCAGGGTGCGATCCTGGAGACCCGGGATCGAATCCCACGTCGGGCTCCCGGTGCACGGAGCCTGCTTCTCCCTCTGCCTGTGTCTCTGCCTCCCTCTCTCTCTCTCTCTCTCTCTCTGTGTGACTATCATAAATAAATAAAAATTAAAAAAAAAAGACCTAAAGAATAAATAGGTTAGGGGAGATGGGTTTCAGATGAGAACAGTTAAGTGTAAATATGAAACAAGGAAATTTGAGGTTTTGGACACTGCCATTTCTTCATTGGGAGGTAATTTTAAGTTAAGTTGGGTGACAAGCCATCTTAGGCGGTCAGAGTGGTAAGCCAAGGCCAAACACTCAGATGATGTATCTTAGACTTAAGAGGGTAGGCCTGAAATGAAAAACTGCTCACTGCAGTTACTTTGGTATCTTAGGTAAACCAGAAAGAATCTCCCGCTGCAGCAGTAACGAGGCAGTCGTGTGCTCTTGTCCCAGGCAGTGGAGCTCAATACACAAACTAGGTGTTTTATGAATTTTGTGTCCAAGAGTTTCTGAGGAATAAGTTTGATACTCCATTGAGGAGGATGTGAAGAAGACCCTGGGCTGGCACTCTTTGTCCTGCACTGAGAGAGCCAGAGCCTGCTCCATTAAAAAGGTCACTTGAATTAGGTTATCTTGAATGTAATTGTGTAAATCTACACACAAGGGATAGAGTTCTGTTTGCAGCAGAATGAGTGAGAACAGAGGTGGTTTGGATGGAAAGGCAGCTGGGAGGGACAGAAGAACATGGCCCTTAACAAAAAATTTTAGGAGTTTGGAGTTGCATACATTTATAGAAGACTCCCCAAAGCTCAAATGATATATCTTCGAATGGAGAAGATTGGTGGACTTTGACTCACAAAGCAGCATTTTGATGGATCTGTTATTCCATGTCCTACAGCATGTCAGGTTCTCTGAGATATGCATCCATAAACTAAATATTCATTAATGATCTAAGATATGCCAGGCCCTAATATGTTCTTTGTGTATGTTACATATATTCTGACAGTCCTAGAGGACAGAGCTTCTCAAACCTATTTAATAGATGAAGAGCCTGAGGAATATAAAGTTTGGTTATATGTCCAAATTCATAAGGCTACACTATGACAAATGTGGGATTATACCCCGATCTGAATTCTTCTACAGCCAACTGTTCCACTGTCGTTTCTTCATAAAAATGCTGCTCTTTCTCCACTTACTTTTATTTTTATTTTTCAAGAGAATATTAGGTATTTGGGGCCCTTTGTGAATCAATTTAAATTTTATAATTAGCTCATCAAGTCTCAAACACACCTACACATAGACACAGACATTCACACACAAACTTTTGGGGTTTTATTTATAGAGAAGGATGACAGTCATCTGTAGATTAAATTGGGGGAGACATAGTATGGTCATAGTATTGACTTTTTTATCTACAAACATATTTCTCTCTTTAGTTAGGCCTTCATTAATTTCTCTAGATAATATCAGTGTATTTTTTCGCTGAGTTGATTGGAGTTATATTTACTTGTAAGTACTAGGTATTTTGTTATGGTAATTTACAAGTTGTATTTAATTTATTTTTTATTAAAAAGTTATTTTTATGTAATCTCTACCCACAATGTGGGACTTGAACTCACAGCCATGAGTTCAAGAGTGGTGTGCTCCACAGGCTGAGCCAGCCAGGTGCCCCTATTTTGTTTAATTTTATTTTCATACCTTTTGTTGCCACAGATACAAGCATATTTTTGCATACTAATATTATAAGCCGGCAGTCTTTATAAGTACTTTTGTTGATTTGATAATTTATCATTAGATTTTCTTCATCTACATTCTAATCACCTGTTCATGATACTAGCTTTGTTTCTTATTTTCCAATCCAAATCTTGTTGATTTATTATATTTCCATTACTTCCCTATGTAGTATCTTCATTAAAATATTGAACAGAAATGGTGATAGAAGGCATCTTCATCTTCCCAGTTTTAAAGTAAAAGCTCTCAGTGATTTGATATGTAATATATTTATTATGGGTTTTTTCTAGATATCCTTTATCTAGTGCGATAACAAATCTTTTCATTATGAATGAATACTGATTTTTTATAAACCAGTCTAGCGATTTAAGTATTATTTTTTTCATTTAATCTGTTTTAATGTGGTGTTCCCTTCACTTATGTGAGTTTGAAAACTTTCAGAATAAAAAGTTTTAAAGTAGGTTCTTAATCTGCTTGGAACTAGAATTCCTATTAAATGTAAGGGAGGATTTTAGTTACATTTGTTTTTAATATGAATATCAAAATGTACCAATGTATTTTCTTATTAAAAAACACTGTTTTTTCCCCTACTTCTCTGAGTAGCTAACTTTTAATAAATCAGGACAAGATATAGTGGGTCTGTTTTGGAACATGCTATTCAGTTCTCTTAGTCTATTTGTCTACACCTGCATCTATACCACAAACTCTTATTACTATAGTATTTTTGTAATCCTTAATATTACATCTTTCTTTGTCAAAAGTATATTAGCTATTCATAACCATTTGCAAGTAGATTTAAATTTTAGAATCATCTTGTCAACATTCACACAGAATGCACATGTATATAAATATTTCCATGTAAAAATCATGTGGCCTTATTAAGGATGAGAGATTACAGTCATTAATAGATTAAATTTGAGGAGAATTAACACGTTTACATAATTAAATCTCCATCTAAAAGCATATTTCGCCATTAAGTCTTTAGTAATTTCAATAAATAATAGCTATGTAATTTTCCCATAGAGTTCTTATACTTTTTATTATATAAATATATATACACATATATGTATATTTAGGAATCAGGTATTTATTATAGTAATTTACAAGATATACTTTGTTTAATTTTGTCTTTATACTGTGTTGCTACAAAAAATGTGTCTTTGTTTATTGATGTCATACCCAGCAATTTTATTTAAAAACATTTTTATTTATTTAATAGTTTTTCTTTAGTATATTTTCTTTATATATACTTTATCATATTTAATTATACTGGCATTGTTTCTTATTTTCTGGTTTCTGTCTCTATGATTACTGTGGAGGCCGAGAAAAATCAAGGCCATTCCACCTCAAGTTTAGCATTAGCACAAGTACAGCCATCTTAGGCCCCTGTGAATAAGAGCTGAACTTTACAGGAAAAACTGCAGAATGTCCTCAGCAGAGAATCCTGTATCAGAAAGACAACAGAGCCCAAGCCAATGGCAGAAAGTCCCATATTAGAATGAGAACAGAGCTCAATGCCCTTGAAAGCCCCATATCAGAATGTAAACAGAACTTGAGAAATTCCTCCCCCCCTTCTGAAAATCCCCTAGACCAGCCCATAAAAAACCCAGCTGTAACCCACTTCGGGGTCCAAGTCCCTGCTCTGCTGTGTCGGGTATACTTGGACCCAAGTATGAGCTTGCTAATAAACCCTCGTGTGTTTGCATCAGTGTCGGCTCCTTGGTGGTTTCTCGGATTTGCAATCTTGGGCACAACAATTACTTCTGTTTCCCATTACTTTCTTATGTAGTGTCTTTATTAAAATGTAGAATAGAAATGGTGATAGCAGGCATTTTTGTCTTCTCAATATTAAAATAAAAGATTTCAAGTTTTCCACATGAGGTAAGATTTTTACTCTAGGGATTTTTTTTTTGTAGATACCCTTTATCTACTTTGAGAACACATGTTTCATCATGAATTAATAGTGATTATTTTTATGCAACGCTTTTCTCTATGAATTTAAATATGATTTTTTGAATTGACCTGTTGATGTGGTATGCCAGTCTTTGACCTATTTGTCTTCATTCTTCACTTTTGCTCTGTTCTATACACAATTTTTAGGCGTTCCAACATTAAGATGCCAATTCAGTTGAGCCAACAGGAGAACCCAGAGGAGATTAGAGCCCAAGATGAAGGGAATGCCTCCAAACTTTTCTTTTCCCTTTGCATCAGGTAGCTTCTGCTTTAATTGCTACATCTCGATTTCAACCTTTATCATGTTAGCCCACCAAGGTCGCAGATCCTGTTGATTCTAACCATCTATGCTCCAATAATAGTATCTTCTATATTTGTACCTCCAAGCTAAATATGAGAGTGACTTCCACAAGTTACTAAGCATTGGTCTCCTTGACTACCCTGTTTGACTTCTACATCATTTATATAACCATTTTTCTGCATTAAATGCCCCCTGATTTATATATTTAGACTCACTGGAGTTGATTGTTAGAGTTAGCTGATTTTATTTATTTTTTTAGCTTTTCAATCTTTAATTTTGGGGACGGTTTTCTTCCGAAGCTATTAAATCTAATCACATTTAGATTTGAATGGCGCTGCTACACAAGCAGAAATCCGAAATTCCCTAAAATGCGCCCGTTCCTATGTAACCATTGTAAGAATCTGGTCAAACCCCAAAACATGCCCTCCATTCTCCGTGAAAGGGTGATCCATGCGGAGGCCGGGGCGGAGGCCTGGGCGGAGGCCCGGGTGGAGGCCGGGGCGGAGGCCGGGGCAGAGGGACGACCGGAGGCCGTGGGCACCGCCAGCGGGCTGCCCCTCCTCCTGCCTGGGGCACACCCAGCGTTCCCGGCCGCTCCCTCCGTGAGGGGCCTGCGGCCCATCCCCTCCCAGAGCTCAGCAGAAGCAAGAACCCGATCGCTCGATCGCTTGGTGACCTGCCCGACCCTCCACCTGGCCAGCGTCCAAAAGAGGTCTCTTCCAGGCGCTCCAGCCACTCCTGTTAACTGCTTTTTTATTTTATTTTATTATTTTATTTTATTTTATTTTTAATTTTTTTATTTATTTATGATAGTCACAGAGAGAGAAAGAGAGAGAGAGGCAGAGACATAGGCAGAGGGAGAAGCAGGCTCCATGCACCGGGAGCCCGACGTGGGATTCGATCCCAGGTCTCCAGGATCGAGCCCTGGGCCAAAGGCAGGTGCCAAACCGCTGCGCCACCCAGGGATCCCTATTAACTGCTTTTAAATCAAGTTGTCCTTAAATTTCTCAAGAAAATTCAACTCTGTCCTAGCATTCCTTTTTACAAGTTTTAATGGCTCCTCTATTATTAATACACAAAACAAAATAAAGATGAGATGAAATTTCATCTAAATCCAGCGCTGTCTTTCCCATCCTCTTACAGCTTTCTCAAGAAAATTTTCTCCACTCACTAGTGTTTACGTGCAATGTAAAAATTTTCGGATTGTAAGTTATATGTTCCATTGGACCGATTACCTGAGGCAGATCGCATGGTATTAAGGTATATTTATAGACTAAAACAGGTTTTTTTTTTTTTTTTTTTTTAAGGCACATATTATATATCTAAATAGTTTGGGGTACCTCGATGAGGCAGTTGGCTGAGTAACCAACTTTTTTTTTTTAAGATTTTATTTATTTACTTGAGAGAAAAGCAAGCAAGAGAGAGAGAGAGAGAGAGAGAGAGAGCACAAGCAGGGGGAGGGGCAGAGGGAGTAGCACACTCTCCATTGAGAGGGAGCCTGCCCAGTGCAGGGCTCAATTCCAGGACCCCACGATCATGACCTGAGCCAAAGGCAGTTGCTTAACCAACTGAGCCATCCAGGCACCCTGAATGTCTGACTCCTGATTTCAGCTTAGGTCATGATCTTAGGGCCATGAGATCGAGCCCTGCTCCAGCTCCACACTTAACAGAGTCTGCTTAAGATTCTCTCCCTCTCCTGCCACTCCTCATCCTCCCCATTCAGGCATGGGTGTGTTCTTTCTCTAAAAAAATTAAAACAAACAAACATATATTTCAAAATGCTAGAGGAAAAAACTAAACTTAAAGTTTAAAGAAGAAGGTGGGGCACCTGGGTGGCTCAGTTGGTTGAGTGACTGACTCTTGATTTTGACTCATGTCATAATCTCAGTGTCATGGGATCAAGCTCATGTTGAGCTCCATGCCAAGCTCAGAGTCGGCTTGTTCCTCTCCCTCTGCTCCTCCACACCTCCCCGTTCTCTCTCTCAAATAAATAAAATCTTCAAAGAAGATTAAAAAACAATGAAGATAAATATAAAACCAATAAACCAATAATTTAGAAGATAGTAGAGCCAACTGACAGATGATTTTTTTAAAAGATTTTTTTATTTACTTGAGAAAGAGAGAGAGCATGAGTGGACAGAGGGGCAGAGGGAGAGAGAGAGAAGCAGACACCTGCTGAGCATGGAGCCCAGCATGGGGCTGGATCTCACACCCCAAAACCACAACCTGATCTGAAATCACAAGCTGTATGTTTAACCCACTGAGCCATCCAGGCACCCCAACAAATGTCATTCTTAAAAGAAAGATCTTTATGACAGATAATTTTATAAGTATTATCAGTTATAAAAGAAAGAAATAGAAATAAGTGGTATTTGTTAAATAATATTATGTAAAATATAGGTGCAGAGGTGACTTAAATATTATAAGTGAACACTAGAAATATGCTATAAGAATATCTCAGGATAAACAAAGGGCAGACAAGGAAAGATTTCTACCTGAAGAATTTCAAGCAATAAATTTTTTTTAAAAAATGAGAGAATGAGAGAATTATCATTCTATAGTCCATAATGGGGAACAGGTAACCATGGTAAGTAGCAGAGTGTCAGGATACAAAAAGGAAGATACACATACATTACATATCTCCTAATGGAAGTCTAAAGCATCACCTCTGGAGTGGTCTTGCCAAACAACAAACATTTTGATCAAAAAAACCACAAATCTGGGGCAGCCCAGGTGGCTCAGTGGTTTAGCACCACCTTCAGCCCAGGCCGTGATCCTGGAGACCCGGGATCGAGTCCCATGTCAGGCTCCCTGCATGGAGCCTGCTTTTCCCTCTACTTGTGTCTCTGCCTCTCTCTCTCTCTCTCTCTGTCTTTCATGAATAAATAAAATCTTAAAAAAAAAACCCCACAAATCTGATCAAGCTTCTAATTGAAATTATTGATGATTGTTATGCTGCCAGGTAAACAGGGTACATTGTACTGTTTTGTGCACTATACTATATCCTTGAGAATTTCTGTGAAAAATGATTTATTTTCAATGTCATACTTTAAAAATCAAATACTCGGGGCACCTGGGTGGCTCAGTCGGTTAAGCATTTGCCTTCAGCTCAGGTCATGATCCCAGGGTTCTGGGATCAAGCCCCACACTGGGCCCCTTGCTCAATGAGAAGCCTGCTTCTCTCTCTTCCTGTGCCTGCCACTCCTCCTGTGCTCTCTCTCTCTGTTAATAAATAAATAAAGTATTAAAAAAATAAAAATCAAATACTCAAGTGAAAATGCTACCTTTTAGCAAAATGTAAATTACAAAATAGTTCAATAGAAATTGAACATTTTATCAACAAATACAAATTGGAACTATTCCAAAGACACCCTCAAAATGAAAGGAATAGAAAAATAGACAAGAAGTAGGAAAAATGTGAAGAGAAATAATATTCAGTGAAAATATGATCATCTGCAAATGCAATTTCTCATGACGTCAGAAAATCAGGGGCTTTCAAAATCATTCATTGCAATCCTTTCCATGCAGAAAGTAAATTTTTAGAACAGAATTTATGTAAAAGGCCAAGTCTGACTGGTGAAGAAAAAGAACAGATAGTGTGATTTTTCTGAAACAGCCCACCACCGGTCCTGGTCCCTGCTTGTCTTATGCTGCATCTTTCCCATTTCACATTAAGTCTGGGGCATGACCAAATCCAAACTGTGTAAGGGTTTCAGTAAGTACACTCAAAGAGTTTGCTGGGATGTGACATTTCTCATGAAGCCTTAAATGAAAGAGAAAGAAGCCAAGAAGAGAATTCCATGAATGAAGACAGATAAATATGGAAACAACCGAAATGCACATTAAGAGATGAATGCGGGTGCCTGGGTGGCTCATTCGGTTAAGTGTTTACCTTTGGCTCAGGTCATGATCCCGAGGTCCTGGGATGGAGCCCCACATCTCCCTCTCCCTCTATTGCTCCCTTTGCTTGTGCTAACTTGCTCTCTCTCTTTGTCAAATAAATGAATAAAATCTTTAAAATAAAAAAAAATGAATGAATAAAAAATATGTGGTATATATACACAATAGAATATTATTCATCCATGAGAAATGATATCCTGCCATTAGCAACAACATGGATGGACCGTGAGCACATTAAGCAAAGTAAGATAAGTCAGAATGAGAAAGAATAAAACAATATGACAACACTTGTATGCAGAATCTAAAAAAGTCAAACCTGTAAAACACAGAGTAAAATGATGTTTATCAAGGGATGGAGGCAGAGGGAAAAAAGATTAAGGGTATAAAGTTGCAGCCAGGAATAAATAAGCCATAGAGCTCTAATGCACAGTATAATGGAGATACTAATACTGTACCATGACTATGCTGGGTAATAAGTAAAACACAGCAATCGTTTTACAACATATAAAACAGCAATCATATTACAACATATAAATATATCAAAGTAATATATTGCACACCAGAAATTTCCACAATGTTATGTATTTTGAATTTATTCAATAAAAATATTTTTTAAAGTTTTTAAGTGAGGCCGGAGGAGACAAACAACAAAGATAAAGGGAGATCACACAGATGGGCCAGTGCCTACTTTCAGCTCTAAATATCTTCTGAGAGATTTCCTCAGTTCCTCTTCAGGGTTCTAGGGGCATGAGGACATTGGCATGAGAGGCATGACCTGGATTCAACATAAGAATTAATTCCAGGACTGACAAAAGTCAATAGGAGGACGATGAAGAAGGACCGGGGGCAACCTCTACTTCCAAACGCCCTAGTGCCCACAGCCCTGCACCTGCTGTTGACCCGGAAGAACCTAGGCTGGGGTAACCGGATATCGCGCTCCCTGACTTCCTCCTCAAGATTGTGGGCCTAGGCCGGATTCCGGCCAAGGCCTGCAGGATTCGATTTGAGGGGCACAACCAAGTCAGCAGAGGGAGGGGTCCCGGGTACTGCTTGGAATCAAGTAAGATAAGGGCTGAGAGGCAGCCCCACTGGCGCAAGGGTTTAGCACCACTTGCAGCCAGGGGTGTGATCCTGAAGACCCGGGATAGAGTCCCATGTTGGGCTCCCTGCATGGAGCCTGCTTCTCCCTCTGCCACTCTCTCTGCCTCTCTCTCTGTGTCTTTCATGAATAAATAAATAAAATCTTTAAAAAAAAAAGAGATAAGGACTGAGGAGACTTCCTACCACAGAAATGAGAGGACTCATTAGACGAGAGCCCCAGTCCAGCTCAGGGAGTCCCCAGACCAGTATGTCAAGCTGACCTGCTATGCACTTCCTCTTTGGCATCTGATTGAGGCAACAGTATTTCTGTGCGAGGCTAAGAGTACCCTGACCATAAACGGCCGCGAGTGAGTCCTGAGGGAACCATTCACCCCAAACAGTGGTGTACTCACTGAGCCTTGGCCAGTCTGGCAGCTCTGGGAGGTCTTGGGCAGGGGCAGCGGGAAGTGGTGCTGATGGACTTCTGCCTTCAGAGTCTGAGGGAGATGAGAGCTTAGTCTGCAGTAGGCAGTGTCCTGTCGACAAAGAAAAGAGTCTCAGACCCTGCGGGAGACTCCCACAGGAATCCCTGCAAGGACCCCTAGTGAGTTCTCATGTTTCCACTGACCCTGGACAGAGGTTGTGGCACAGCATCAAGCACCTGTGGTCAGCTCTCAATGTCTAGCAGATGAGGTGTCTCCTCACTTCCTTTCTGGGTGTCTCAAACACATGGTACCTTGACTGGAAGGTGGAAAGTCAGATAATAGATGACTGCAGGCACATCAACCAGTATTTGATTAGCACTTGTGAGGAGTGTGGGACTGACCACTTGATGGCAGAGGGGGTCCACAGACCCTTTCCCCTGTTGTCAGCCCTTGGTGCCCCATCAGCCCTTCTGGATGGCAGGCAGAGGCAACATTTCCTATCCTTTGAGGCTCAGGAAGTTAAAGGATTTATTAAGTCAACAGGAGTCCCAGGACCTGGTAGTTGTCATTGTGTTATGTCTGAAGGACAAAGTCACTGCATACAAGTGTAGTCCCACAGCTCACAGGGAACCCTTGGGAGTTCAGCAGCTGAGGCCACTCACATCTTCTTCCTCTTAGGTCGTGATTCCCCGTTGCCCCCTTCCCTATCCTCACTCCTATCTATAGCCACTCATAAAAGTCATCATGCCTCAGTGCCAAAAGAATCCACAATGCTTATGAGATCAGCGCTTTCAGACCTGTAGTGAGATCCAGGATATGGAAGTTGTACAGGTCTCCAAGGCTCTGGAAGAGACTGGTCTCTCCTCTCATCCTCTGATGCCTGGCAATTCAAAGGAGGCTTCTGATGCTGGTGTACCCAGTACCACTGAGAGTCCTCAGAGTGTCTGCTCATCTCCCATTGCCGTCACAACCACTTCATCAAATGAATTAAATGAGGGCTCCAGTAGCCAAGAAGAGGAGGATACCACCTCGTGGGCTGGGCCAGACCCCAAGAATGTGCCCATAGATGCTCTAGATAAGAAAGTGAATTCATTGGTCAATTTTATGCTATTCGAGTATCAAATAAAAGAGCCAATGACAAAGGCAGATATGAAGATTGTCATCAAAGAGCAGGAGGACCACTTCACTGAGATCTTCCTGAGAGCCTCTGAGCATATGGAGATGGTCTTTGGCCTTGATGTGAAGAGAGTGGATACCACCAACCACTGCTATAGCCTCTTCATCAAATTGGGCCTCACCTATGATGGGGTGATGAAAGGTGAAGAGGGCATGCCCAAGACCAGCATCCTGATACTTATCCTGGGTGTGATCTTCATGAAGGGCAACATTGCCACTGAAGAGGAAGTCTAGGAAGTTCTGAACTTGACGGGGATATTGTCTGGGAGGAAGCACATCATCTTTGGGGAGCCCAAGAAACTCATGACCATAGAGTTGGTGAAGGAAAAGTACCTGGAGTACCGGCAGTTGGCCAACAGTGATCCTGTACAGTTTGAATTCCTGTGGGGTCCGAGAGCCCACGCTGAAACCACCAAGATGAAAGTCCTGGAGTTTCTGGCCAAGGTTCATAGGACTGACCCGAGTTCTTTCCCATCTCAGTATGAGGAGGCTTTACAAGATGAAGAAGAAAGAAAGAGCCCAGGTCAGGATTTCTGCATGATCTGTCTCTACTTCAGTGGCCACTGAAATTCTAGTGCCAAATCCAGCGATTTCTCTTGCTCCTAGTGAAGACTGAGGCAGGTTCTTCACTTTGTGTTTGAAAAAGGTCAGTTAGTGTTCATAGAATTTAGGTCTGAGGTTGGGCTGAAAGGAATACAGTATATATGTCTATGTGTTCCTATGTTCTACGTGTAACTTGAAAATTTATTCTTTTTTAATATATGTATTTGTCGAAATATTGTTTCTTTTGATATAGATTCAGTTAGCTTCAAAATCTCCAAGTTTATTAAAGATAATAGTCATACATTTAATGTTATAATGAGATTTAATAGTAAGAGCTTTTTTTATTTTGTTAAAATGTGAAACCATCTTATTTTGTCATCTGAAATAACATAACATGGAATTCCTATAGATATTTACTGGAAATGTGAGAGTGGTCAGCTTTAAGGTGGTTGGGTTCAGGATGCCTGGGTGGCTCAGTGGTTGAGCGTCTGCCTTTGGCTCAGGGTGTGATCCTGGGATCTGGGATGAGTTCCGCATTGGGCTCCCTGCAGGGGGGCCTGCTTCTCCCTCTGCCTCTGTCTCTGCCTCTCTCTCTCTGTGTCTCTCATGAATAAATAAATAAATATTTAAAAGAAAAAAAGATGGTTGGATTCAAGAAATACAGAACAAAAGATTGTCAATCTTATGGCTATCTTATACCTTTTACATATTTGTTTTATAAAATTCAATTATATATGCTTAACTTGCTTATGGATATATTAAAAATAAACCTCAATAAAATTAGACCCCATCCTCATTGTTCCTTTTATTCCCCACACCTTCATTGAACATTTGCTCTTTAGTAATCACTGCATTAGTCTTGGAGATTATAGCATTAACAATACCTACAAACTGCACTTATAATTTTTACTTCTAGGATCAGGAATCCTATAATTATAGTGGGATACCTTCTAATATCTAAGAGGCAAGTAAAAGAAGGAGTTAGCAGATATGTGGAGGTGTTCCATATGAGACTGTCAAACCTAAATGCCCTGGGACAATGAGGTTTGGGGTTGAGGAAGCTGGAATTCCTGTAGTGAGTGTTAATCTTTAACTTAATTTTAGATTTAGGGCAAGCTGAGCCTGAGGGGGTGGTGATCAGCCATCAGACCTTCAGATAGTGTGTCTCAGAGTTCAGACCCAAAAACTTGGAGTGGAAAACTGTTCTTTGTAGTAACTTAGGGGGCATGGTCTAAAAAGAGAGAAATCTCCATTGGAACAGGAATGGAAATTGTTTTGTGACATTATCCCTGTGCCATTGAACATAATTCATAAATAAATTCTTATACACATAGTCTTTAAAGAGTTTTCAGAGATAACAGTGATACTTTATTGAGAAGAGATGCCAAGAAGCCATTGGTTTGACTTTTGCTGCCTTGGCCTGGGAAAGCCAGAGACTACTCCACTTAAGGCATATTTTAAATAAGCTACTTTCAATGTAATTTGGCATAGTCTAAGAAATACTTATATTTTTATGAGTGTGGAAATTAATGAGAGTAGCGGTGATTTGAATGGAACAGAAGCTAAGGAGGCAAGTAATGGTCCTTGTCACAAATTCTAAAAATTTTGAATTGCATCCAGGTGGAGAAGAAATTCCCTATTTCTTTTTAAGATTTTATTTATTTATTTATTTATTTATTTATTTATTTATTTATTTAAGGGGGAGGGGAGGAGCAGGAGGGAAGGGAAGAAGGGAAAGAATCCCAAGCAGACTCCATGCTGAGCAAAGAGCCTGACCTGGAGCTCAACCCTACGACCTGTGCCAAAACCAAGAGTTGGACACTCAACTGACTGAGCCATGCAGGTGCCCCAGAAATTCCCTCTTATTAAAGAACACAACCTCAGAGGGGATATATTTACTGAGATTTACTTGCTAAGCAGCATTTTGGTTGATCTGATATTCCATGGCCGTTGTACTTTGTCTTCTTTGAGACATACTGTATTTTTAGATATCATGTAGGTGAGGTTGGTTGGGTCAGTGGTCAAAATAATGACAGTAACAACTGTCATTCATTAAAGACGTAAGTTATGCCAGGCACTGTAACAGGTGCCTTACATTTATTATACTCTTTTTTTCTTTTAGAAATATCCTGTTGGTACTTTATTTATTTAAGTCATCTCTACACCCAATGTGGGGCTCAAACTCATAACTCTGAGATCAAGTCACACGCACCACCGATTGAGCCAGCTAGGCGCCCCTATTGCACTTTTTTAAACAGTCCAATATGACAAGGCTTATCAGACTCACCCTTTAGATGAAGAGCCTAAGACTCACAAATCTTGACAATGTGTCCAAGTCCACAGGTCTGGTACATGACAGAGCTGAGGCTAAACTTGTGGTCTGAATTCTTTTAGAGCCTATGTTGTTTCATTCCTCCAGCCGGAGGCCCATATTTTGTCTCTAGATTCATTTCTTTTCTCACTACTCCATGTTGCCTGTTAGGATAAAAAGACCTTGAATCCAAAGTACTAAAAACATATATAAAGAAGAAAGATGAAAATGATAATCAAATACAATTTGGGAATTGTCTGTGGGCTTCATTTACCTAGGGTCCGGTCCTGCTGCCTTTGATCCCAGGGTTCCTTAAGAGCTGACTGCCCAGGGGCTAGACTTTTTGTCCAGTTTCATCTCTTTTGTGTATGGGGCTTCAAGATACACCACCCCAGAATATACCACTTGGGCATACTGGTTATTTTGAATTAAAAGTACTTGAGAAACAGCTGGTGCAGGAGGTACACTCCAACCTTCCTTCATTTCCTTAAAAATAGGAGATAACTATCCCACGTGAAAGATGCCCTCACTGTACCAGGAGGGTAGAAGGCATCTTTATCACCAGAGACAGGAAATTTGGGGCCAAGAAGGCTGTATAAATAAACCTTGTTAATTCTTTACCATTTACTATCCTTAGCCCAAACCCCTTTGCCCTGTCAATTCTTCACAGAGTTAGTATTTGTCTAAAAGGTATAAAAGCTTTCTGCTTTGGTCACCTCTTTGAGTCTCACATCTTTATGGGGCTCCCATATATGTATATGTATGTAATTATATTTTTCTCCTTTTAATATGTCTTTTTATTACAGGGGGGTTCTCAGACAAGCACCTGAGGTGTAGAAGATAAATTATTTTTCCTTCCATACTTGTGCATTATAGTACCATTCCCTGGGTGTTCTCCAGGGTATTGTCTTGGCCAAATTGGAACCTGAATCTGTTGACCAGCTCTTTACTGGATCCTCCTCTGATGTCTGCAGCCCACTTCCAGTTGCATAGCCCAGAATCATTTGCCCTTTCCCTGGCCTAGAGTATTTGAGCTTCCTGGCAATCTCATCTCTCACCATGGAACCCAGCAATATTCCATTCTATGTAAAGGGTCATTTTAACAATGAAATTGTCATCATCATTTCACATTCTCAAAATGATTTCCAAATGATCTGATGAGCATAGTCTGATTTGGCAAAGAATCTACTAGTTGGGGTGCTGTATGTGCAAGAAATGGGATTTTGATATTTGTAGTAGAATTTTAATGGGATTTATTATTTGAGAATAAGGGAAAAAACTCCCATTTCTTCAATGATAGTTTTCAATTAAATTTGGATGTAGGGCAAGATGGGGCTAAAGGGTGATGGTAAGGGGGTTGAAAGGGCTCCTTGATTCATAAACCAAAGAGTGAGCTTAACTTGGTTGTTAAAAACCAAAGTGTTCAGCAGCCCCAATGGTACAGCGGTTCAGCGCCGCCTGCAGCCCAGGGTGTGATCCTGGGGACCCTGCATCGAGTCCCGCGTCAGGCTTCCGCCATGGAGCCTCCTTCTCCCCCTCTGCCTCTCTCTCTCTGAATAAATAAATTTAAAAAATCTTAAAAAAAAAAAAAACAACCAAAGTGTTTTCTATAAGTGATAGGAGGAGGAAAGACTATTGAAATAACTAAGTAAGCAAACACCTACAGTGTCTCAGTTTCTGTAAATTCTGGAGAACTTCTAGGAGGTAGAATATAGGTTCCTTGGAATTACCTTTAGATAATAGATAATAGAGATAAATAGATGATAGATAAATAGATAGATCATAGGGATAGATAGCTAAGAGATAGAAACTTTGGTTTTCAGTGTACACAATTGCATTTGTGCTGATGTCTAGACATACTCATTCAGGCGATAAATAGCAGAGAATCATAAGGTAAAGTTTTGGCAACGCACCAAGAATAAGGAGAAAACTCAGTGTACTGTGATCATATTTGTTATTGAAAAGGACAGTGTGTAATAGTTATTTTGCAAAAGTGAAAGATGGCAAACACTTCCTGCAAAGATTGACAAGGTCCTTTTGAAAAATATATGTGACTCTGTATTGGGAAGCACCTGTTACTTAGTAAGGTCTCACAAAGTTGGAGAAATGCCAGGAACACTTGGCCTCCTAAGAAACTCTATTAGGAAATGAAGAGGGTAGTTGATGTAACAAATTCTAATGGTTGCTCTTTGCTAGGCCCCTACTATGTAAGAGTTTATGGTCGAGACTACAAATGCTCATCTGCAACTTGTCTTCTTTCCTGGGTACACGGGAAGACTACATTGTTCAGTTCACTTATAGTTAGAAAGGATCTTATGACCAGCCCTTGCAACTGAAATATGAAGGGAAATGATGTTTGTCACAGGCCAAGGCATTTGAGAGCCAGGATGCCACCATAATGTCTTTTCTTCCATTCAGCAGCAAACATGGGGACCCTATGTTGAGTTATGGAAGCAGGATGGAAGCAGCTTAGATCTCTGTGTGACCTGGTAGCAAACATTTCCTGCCAAGTCAATCAGATTTTATGTGCACAAGAAATGTACTTTTGTTATGGTAAGCCATTCGGATTCCAGGTATTGTCTCTTCCATCAGCTAGCATAAACTTTAATCCATACACAGCTGCTATTTCTCTTGCTATGTTTAGTTAAATGTTTCAATGACAAAGCTGAGAGTGAGCATATTCTTGGTGCAAAAATGTTAACAATACCGACAAATCACAGTCTCCATATTTATAATAGTCTTCATAATTCAGCCACATTGTCAGAGATAGCCATGATTAATGTAGTATATTATTTTGAAGTTAATTGTAGGCTTTCTCATACATAGCTGTGTTATAAAATTATCTATGATTTTAAAATATAATGGGTTGTGATATACATATTATTCTACCATACGTCTTTCACTCTTAACATGAAGGCAAGATCTTTCCATGACAACACATATAGATCAACTTTACTTTTATAACTGCCCCCATAGCATGTATGTGCCATGACTAATTTAACCATGTCTTTCTTTTTAAAAAATATTCACTTATTTGAGAGAGAGACAAAGAGAACACAAGCAGGAGGAAGGGTAGAGAGAGTGGGAAAAGCAGACTTGCTGCTGAGCAGGAAGCCTGATGATGGCTCAACCCAAGACTATGATCTAAGCCAAAATCAGAGGCTTAACTGACTGAACCACCCAGGCGCTCCCAACCATGTCCTTCCAATGGGCACATAATTTGTTTCCCATTTCTTGCTACGACTTTTAGAACTGAGATACTTTGAACATGATTTATTGGGCTAAAGTTTATTGGTGTGGTAGAAGGTGGAAATTAGGTTAAAGTGGAGAGTACCAGGAGATTGTAAATTTTTATAAATATTGCCAAAATTTCATCCCAAAATACTCTGCCAATTCATATTCTCACAAATCAATGTATGTTAATAAACACACATGTATTATTTTATATGTCAAAAGTACTTAATTTGAAAAGCAAGGATTGAAAATGACCAGTTGACAGGAAATGGAGCCAGACAAGATACTTACCTTTAATGAGGGATGAAGATCCAGAGAAAGAGCAATGTCCAGGGTTCATGAGAGAGACTACATGGAAATCCAAGTCCAGAGATCCCAGAGCAGGCTGGTAGTCAAAATTCTGAATCAAGAGTTCAGTGTAGGATGGATAAAAGACCAGAAGAAGAGATAATGGGAAATCTGCATGGAGAATCCAGGACAATATGCATGGATAGGCTTGGGAAATCTCTGAATCACCACTAACAGCTAGAAATTATATGGTTATCTGAGTGGGGAGGTTACTGGTTTAAAGGAGCAAAAACACCCACCCTTCTGTAGAATTCATGCACGTACTGTTGTTAGAGCAGATATAGCTAGCTGTCTCTCCTGCATCCTCCAATAATGTTACTAGTGGATCCTGGGAAAACTACATGTCTTGACTACTCTGGTGATCCACTGAACTTTTGCCTGTGTATCAGGGCTGGGATCTGTCTTGATTCCTGCTGGCAATAGATATTTCATCCTCTGATACAGGCCATCCTCTCTATTGAGGTCTAGGCTACACAAATGTTAATGAATTATGATAGAACAGCTGAGACAGGCCAGAAGTACCAATAAGCAGTGAAGGCAGCATGCAAGAACAACAAGGAAACTACCCTAGTACTAATTTCCTCAGTTGCTCTTTAGATAAAGGATTAGCTGTGGACGTGTCTCCTAAAATCATCTAGATGGTATCCCCAACACAGACATGTTTCTCATGTTTTCTTAGTTTGTGGCATCCACCAGAGAGTGACTGTGATCACTAGCCTACATTGCCAACAGATACTGGCTGACAGAGAGGGTTAGCCTATGGTACAGAGATTTGTGGATTAGATTCAGAACCTAAGGAGATTGTACCATTCTTTTTTTTTTTTTTAAGATTTTATTTATTTATTCATGAGAGACACAGAAAGAGAGGCAGAGACACAGGCAGAGGGAGGAGAAGCAGGCTCCATGCAAGGAGGCCGATGTGAGATTCCATCCCAGGAATCCAGGATCACGGCCTGAGCCAAAGGCAGATGCTCAACCACTGAGCCACCCAGTCATCCTTGTACTCTTCCTTTTTGAACTGACTTGGTGATGGGGATGTGAGCACCCCAATGCAGGAAGTATCACATACCACCCTGTTGTGACTGTTCCAACTTCAAGACAGTGTTTGAGCTTGCAACCACCACAGGTTGCTCAAATACCTATAAATATCACTTATAGTGGGGGCAGGACTTTTCCTTTTAGTTAATTAATTAATTTCTAATATTCATTATGATATCAGATCATTTTGATTTGCATATTTATCAGTAATAACAAGACTTAGTTGCTGATTTCCATTTTTAGGAGGGAAATTAAAAAAATCATAGTAGACTCAACATGAATTATTAGTTGATAGCCCTGGAACTTCCCTAACCAGGACCTTAAGGAAGCCACCGGTCTGATTATGTGTAATGACACAAAGACATTGAACATACCTGTTCCACCAAAGTTCAGTATTTCATGGAGTGGGTGAGGGGTAGATAGGGAGAAGGGAAACTGTTCAAGAGAAGGAGGTAAAAAAAAAGTAGTCTCCATTCCTATTTTGCAGTGAAAGATATTTTTATTTTATTTTTTTTTTTAAGATTTTATTTATGTATTCATGAGAGACATAGAGAGAGGCAGAGACACAGGCAGAGGAAGAAGCAGGGTCCATGCAGGAAGCCCGATGTGGCACTCGATCCCGGGATTCCAGAATCACGCCCTGGGCCGAAGGCAGGTGCTAAACCACTGAGCCACACAGGGATTCCCCGACATTTTTATTTTAATGACCGGGCTTCTGTGTAAATTTTGTTTTAAAAAGAAAAAAATACATATATAAAGTTCAGTTTTTAGAAAACCAGTATCAAAAGCACTGAACAACATGATCACTATATTTTTTCTGGGGCCAATATTTTATATTTCCTTTAGTAATACATGTGTACAGAAATACTTTTGTCAATTATAATAGCTACTTTTTGAGATTATTCTATATGTTAGAGGGTTGAAACATTTGGTAATAATGACATTCTATGACTTAGGCACTGTCATTTCATTGTGCTGGTTCACAGGGGCAAACTGCATCTAACACTTCAGTTAGCAATTTCCAAAAAGGCTATTTTTTTAAATGGAATTTAAAGTTAAAAGGTGCTATAATTGATTTACTTATAGTACATTTATTTTTATAAATTTTATACTACATTTATTTTTAATTTTTAAATTTTTTCAAAGAAACCTACTCTACATTTGTAAAAAATAAAAGCCGTATCTGTATAATCTCATCTATAATCTTTATTTCTTTTTAAAAATGTTTTAATTTTTAAAAATATTTTATTTATTTATTCATGAGAGACACACAGAGTGAGTCAGAGACATAGGCAGAGGGAGAAGCAGGCTCCCTGTAGGGAGCCTGATGTGGGACTTGATCCCAAGAGCCCCAGATCACGACCTGAGTTGAAGGCAGATGCTCAACCACTGAGCCACCCAGGTGCTCCCTGAAGTTTTTATTTTAATTCCAGTTAGTTAACATACAGTGTTATGTCAGTTTCAGGAGTACAATATAGTGATTCAACAATTCGTACATCACCCAGTGCTGTCACAGATAGTCTTGAAGCCTAAACATTATTTCTAGTAAAAAGGTAAATGGGAAAAGAAAGCATGTTTCCATTTAAATGTGTTTTAATTTGATTTTTAACATCACAGTTAAACATTAGCTAGCATTAGTGTTAAATACTTTAATGATAAAAAGAAATGCAAATATGCAGATAGCTATAGAGAACTTGTAATAAATTAACTGTAATAACAATTTCTTAATCTGATCAGTCTCTCCAGTCATTCCTACATTTAAGAATACTTCTAATTCTTCTGACTCATTTGCTTCAAGTCGAAAGCCCTCTGCAATGTAATTGCAGCTCTAGGTCAGTTAGCCTGAGGACCCAAAGCCTTTAAATAGCACATCATTTGAAGAATTATCCTAAGAAATGCAGCTGAAAAAAAAAATTTGTTTAATTTTTTTTTATTGGAGTTCAATTTGCCAACATACAGCATAACACCCAGTGCTCATCCCGCCAAGTGCCCCCCTCAGTGCCCATCACCCCGTCACCCCACCCCCCCGCCCACCTCCCCTGCCACTACCCCTTGTTCATTTCCCAGAGTTAGGTGTCTCTCATGTTTTATCACCCTCACTGATATTTTCACTCATTTTCTGAAAAAAAAAAAATTCTAGTGAATATTATATCTTTCCTTCTAACCAAAGTGGGAAAAAATTCAATAAAATAAAATATATTTTAATGTTTGCTAGCAGAAAATCAGAAGGTGGTTGCTTTCTTTTCCTAAACCAAGCCCTTTTGAGACAATGTCTTTTTTTCCAAGTTATAACTTAAAACTTATAAACCCTCACTCCCCACCCCACAGAGGCTGCATAATTATTTTTGAAGAAGATGACAAATACAAATCAAAGATCATCAGAAAAAATATCGACAAGTTTTGCAAGAAAGGTGGGAAATTATTTTCTTCCCTAGAAAATATAAGAATACACAACATAGCCTGAAGGAAAGGAATAAACATGGATTGCACTAATGTGGTTAATTAATTATTACACAGAATAAGGCTATTCTGTCATAAGAAAGCAGTACGAAGAGACTTATACATCTGGTCGATGATTTTATGAAAACTAGTGAAGAGACATAGATAAACAACTTAAAAATTATGCTAGGAAATATTTCATAAGTATTAATAAGATACAAATGGTTGGGAAAAAATTGAGATCAGTGTTCCTTGACAAAATATTTTCTGACCCGAGAGGACATCTATAATCATGAGTATATTTATGTAGAAATGTTATTACCACTGGGCTCACAAATTGTACTTTCAATTTCTTCTGTGAATTGAAAAGTATATTTCTACACAGTTAGCAGCTCCAGCACATATAAAAATCTTTAGTGGTTAATTAGCCCAGTTTAGGAGCACTTCCATTATTATTCCCCTTTTATAGCCTCAGTTGAATCAATCCAATTGGATGTATAAACTGCTCCCCAAAGGAAAGTTCAGATCACATGTTTCTACTTACAATGTCAGCCCTCTAGTGCATGAAATGGATCTTGAGTGGTCTTGAAGGACGGAACTTTCAAAACTGCTGAACTTTGATCCTCCGTTTCCCCAAACCCATCCATTTCATGCAGGTGGTGATTCTTATTAAGTGAGACATTTTCTTTTAGTGCCCCTTTATTTTGTAGTAAGAACACTTAACATGCGATCTACCATATTGTTATTTATAGGTACTGTGCTGGACAGCAGATCTTTAGAAGTTACTCATCTAACACAACTGAAACTTTATATCCACTGGATGTTGGATATGTCCGTTATCTTGAATACAGTGATAGTATCACAGGTATTTGCATATGTCAAAACTCCTCAAATAATACACACTATGTACAGTTCTTTGTATATCAATTATACCTCAATAAAGCTTTTTAAAAGAAAAAAGAAAAAAGTTTCTTTCACACTTCTAAACCTTTCATCTAGAGGAAGCATCATTTGGTCCTTACAGTGAATTGGGCTTATTAAAAAAAAAAAACTAAAACAGCATGTGTCCTTAGGGCCATACAGGTATACCTGTATCAACACAAAGGTGAAAAAGTAAAAGAAAAAGGATTTCCCTTCTTGGGAAGGTGTATAGGGAAACTTTCAAAAATGGAGACAAAAAGCATGAGCATCAGAATTCGATTTGGGTCACAGGTATCAGTGGCATAGTTTCAAAAAAGAAAAATATAAACTAAGAAGCTATACAGATTAATTAAAATATATTGAAAGAGTTGAAATGGGGGCACTTGACTGGCTCAGTAAGTTAAACATTCAACTCTTAATTTTGGCGCAGGTCATGATCTCAGGATCATGGGATGGAGCCTTGCCATGGGGTCTGCACTCAGCGAGAAGTCTGCTTGTCTCCTCCCTCTGCCCCACCCTCTGCTCATGCTCTCTTTCTCTCTCTAAAGTAAATAAATAAATCTTAAAAAAAAAAATAAGAGTTGAAACATTGCATTACTTTAAAAAGTCACTAACTGGCAATGATGGTGAAATGTAGACACAGCAAACAGTATAGTTAGATCAGTCACAAGACCTTAGCCTCAGTTTTAAAAGCTAAATCAGAGGAGTTAAAACATGAATTAAGGGGGTTCTAAAAATAACACTGATCTCAAAGTCTCAAAGACCCCATAAAAGCCAGTCGGATGTCAGAAAGAATACTGTGCACTATAAATAATGATTAAAGTGACTAAGACATCATTTCTGCTTTGAAGAAATATGTAATTAAATAAAAGGACACTGACAAGTAGACAAACTACTGTGTTATTAGGTAAAAGACGACAAGGTCATTTAAGCAAAAGCCCAAGGGAGGAGGTGGCCTTTGAGATGGGCACTGAAGAATGCTAGAATTTTGAGTAATCTTTATGCCCAACCTGGGGTTTGAACTCATGACTCCAAGATCAAGAGTTGCATGCTCTACCAACTGAACCAGGTGCCCAGAATACGAATGCCAGAAGTTTGAAATGGTTGTGCTTGGGGCAAGGGAAAAGGTGTATTCTATCAGAAAGGGAATGCAGTATAAGGCAAAGAGATAGTGTTTGTTCAGGGAAGAAGTACCCTTTGACTCATGCAGAAGAAACTAGGAGACAAGCGGGGGATGAGACTGAGGTCACTTTGTGGATGGCTCAGATGCCAGCACAAAGGGACTTTGTTTCTGAACAAGGGATAATATGACAAGAGCAACAATTCAGGCAGATTAGACAGGAGTGTTTGGGGAGGTATTTTTCCCAGGAGAGATATTATAATAAGGCAGAAAAGGTAATTATACTGATAAGCAAGATAAATTATGAAGGGGATTGGATTTGAGATAAAATTCAAAAAACGCAGAGGAATAACATCAGGCACAATAAATAGCCAGAATGTAAGTTGCAGTTTAAAAGAGAGCCAGCTTCAGAAAAAGGAGGTGTTCTTTCCATCTGTTTATAAAGTGACTAGGATCTCCTAAGAAAGGGTGGAACTGGTAGAGAGTAATTATTTATAGCAAAGAGGCTTTGGGATTGATGTGAAGCACTGATTCAAAGACATGCACTTCATCAACCCTGTCATTGTCAACATACAGGTAGCTCTCTGCACTTCCATGAAACGAAGATCTGTTATGTCTTAATGACACATAGTCAAGTTACCAACTGAAAATAATCTAGGCCTAGCTTTGGAAACACAAATGGTACAAGAGCTGAGGAGGTCTAAAGTGTCATGTCATGTGTAATTTTCTTTTTTTTTTTTTTAAGATTTTATTTATTCATTCATGAGAGACACAGAGAGAGACAGAAGCAGAGACACAGGCAGAGGGAGAAGCAAACTCCACGCAGGGAACACGACGCGGGACTCGATCCCAGGTCTCCAGGATCACGCCCTGGGCTGAAGGCCACTCCAAACTGCTCAGCCACCCGGGCTGCCCATACGTAATTTTCTAATCCCAAACTTTAACTACAACAACCTATCCACACAATTTCTTAAATGCATATCATTTGTGCACTCTCTATATTCTGGCTACACCATTCCCTCCTAGCAAACATCTTCTCTCTCTACTTCTTTTAGGTTTTTTGTTTTGTTTTTAAATTTTTTCTTTCTTTTTTTTTTTTTTCAATCCAAACAAAGTCCTCTTGCCTGCTAACACATGTGAATCATTATTGGAAAACTTGCCTCCTACATTTCAGAAAGCAGCTAGATCTCGGATGAACTAAATACATTATTTTTTTTCATGTTGTATACTAGGCACTGAAAGGGAAAAACCTATCATAATTTATAAATATTGCTTTTTAAAAAGCATTTTAAAATTATTTTTACACAGAGTCAGTAAAAAAAATTAAGTGAGTGGATTGTGGTCCAAGAGATAAGAAATTCAGCCTTTCTCATGCCTACATTTGTAACAACTACCACAGAGGATTGAATGAGTTAACATTCATAAAGTACCGATAACAGTCTTTTGCCATAGTAAGTGAATAGATGACAGACATAGCAATAGTTTGATTTGTGTTGGTAGAAATGTGCCCAGGGGGAAATAGATAAAAGAAAAAAGAAAACAAAACACAACAAAACACTACATGTTCCAGCGTGGTTTATGTCAATATAGTCTCCAATATCACTCTTCCTATCTAATTATTTTATTTTATTTTATTTTATTTTATTTTATTTTAATATTATTTTTAGAGAGAGTATGAGGAGAGGGGCAGGGTTGCTGGTTGTGCAGAGAGAGATGGAGAAAGAGAACTTTCAGCAGGCTCCATGCCCAGCATGGAGACCAGTGCAAAGCTGGATCTCACAACCTTGAGATCATGACTTGAGCTGAATTCAAGAGTCTGACACTTAACTGACTGAACCACTCAGGTGGCCCCTGATCTAAGGATTTTGAAGTTGCTCCATTACATTCAGTCTCACGGCTCAGATTCAGGCTTACAAGAGTTGCATCAGAACAATATACAGAACATTGTTTATGCAGCTACAAGTCACTTAGTTGTTTCTTTCAGTTTATCTTCTTATTCCAATAATGACATTTTGCCTCTGAGGTCTTTCATAAGTCTAGCGTTAGGTGGCAGATGTCAACCATGTGCTGCTATTTGTTTTGGTTTGGTTTTCAAAACATTCTATTTCTGCTCCAGTGTCTGACTTCAAGGAGGTAATCTGAGTTACAAACAAGGATTTTTTAAGGAAACTTATATTTAAGAAAAACTTTTAAAAGTTTATGTTTTCACAGCAGTTGCTCCAGTTTACAATTCCACAAGCTACGCAAGAGATTTCCAGTTGATCTGCATTTTCTATATGGACAATTTAATTTCATATTTTTAATTTTTGATTTTCTTTTAATCACACAATTATATAGTTCCGATCATTGTTGAGAGTTTTCAGCAGATGTGGAAACTCACATTTTAATTTGAGCAAAAGACAAGTTTATAAATGCAGGTTGAAAAGAGTTACTTTTATGTTGAATGATATTTTACTAATAAACTATACAATTTCTTTCTCTCTCTACTTCTGATCCAAATCTAATACATTCTTTAAGAACCTAAATAATTCCTGCCTCATCAAAAAGTCTTTGTTGGTAAATTTAGGTTATATTGATCTTTTCCCTTATCTTAATTCTCCTCTTTCTTCTGCATGTCTCCCAATCAGTCTGTATATACTTCGAACCATTTTTATAACATCAAATTTTCCCCAAAGAGCAAAGGGCTCAAAATAGCATAAAAAAACATTTTTGATAATTGCTCTTAACAACTTGACGTGAAAGATCAAGTAGAATTATAACAAGGAGGCCCCAATACAAGGATATATTCTATTACTATAAAGACTAACACACATATACTTAATTAAAAACTGACAAAAATGAAAAACTTTCTTTTACTACTAAAATAGGAAATGATAATACAGCATCTATATGAATGCCATTGTGCTTTTTAAATTTATTCTTACAGCATGAGTTATATTAATAAAGTGCTCAACCTTCATTCTCTTGGCTTATGAAACCTGGACCTCTCACTAAGACTACTTTCTAATTATGCATACTTGGGTGTATATACTTCTACATATTTTTAGAAATGCAGTAGATTTATATGGAGTCATATTTTAGTTTCTGCTCTGTAATAATATCCCATGAAAATTCTTTTTCAATTCAGACATTAAAAATGTATGAACAAAGCAATAATACAAAGAAGTAAAGGAACAAAGATTATTCATCAGATGGTTATAGAATGCATGTTATATTTCTTTTTTTTTTTTTAATTTTTTTTATTTATTTATGATAGTCACACAGAGAGAGAGAGAGAGGCAGAGACACAGGCAGAGGGAGAAGCAGGCTCCATGCACCGGGAGCCCGATATGGGATTCGATCCCAGGTCTCCAGGATCGCGCCCTGGGCCAAAGGCAGGCGCCAAACCCCTGCGCCACCCAGGGATCCCTAGAATGCATGTTATAAAGGCACTCAATGGTATATGGCCATGCCACGTACAATTTCATGGAGAACTTTCATAATAGCTTGTCAATTATGCAGAATTGTTCAGGATTGTTCAGTCATGTACACACACACACACAGAAAATGAGAATAAAACTTGCTATTTTGCTTTTAATAATCATCTTTATTAATTTCATCCTGAATGCTCACATGATATATTCTGGATCAAACACAGACTTATCATTCATTTAAAATACAAATTCACTTAAAGGCAAATAATAATCATGTTGTTTGTCATGCCCTGATTCTTACTCCTCAGATGACCTGCTGAAAGCCAAATGAAATGTCTTATACTCATAAATTTGAAGTTATTATAAACTGTGAGGAATGGAGAAAAATTGACTTTTTTTTCCTGCTTATATACAGGAGCAAGAGGCAGCTACCTTCTTTTCCCCTCTTGACATTATGGAGAACAACCTTTGCTCTCTGGAGATGGGATAGAAACAAAACCAAATTCCCAAGTCCTCACTCTAATTTTTGAATATAAATAAATCTTTCCCAGGGCCCACAAGCCCTGATGCCCCAAGAGTCTACAACCTAGAGATGTCTACAAGGTCTCATTTTCTGTTGAAATGCAAGTACATAGCTCTGAATTTAGCTAAATCTTTCTGGAGTTCTAACTTCCCAAGGCTTGCTCTTATGCTAGGATTCCAAATGCAAGTGATTTTTTTTTCTTCTTAAGTATCCAACTCTAGCAGAAACACATCTTTTTTTTACATACTATACTTACAGTATATAGTATTAAAAGTAGTCAGTACTCATGGGATACACAAACTTAAAAAAGAATAATATAGCATAGACTATTTGGATCAAAATGGTGTGTCTTAAAAGGAGACATGTAAATACTGAAACTACAGCCAACATTTCTGGGGGTCAAACATGAACAATTCTCTGCACAAAGTGGCAGTTGGGAAGTAAAGTGGGCTCTAATGCTTTGACCCTGGGATAATATTTTCACAATGGCCAGTTCACCTTTACTTCCACCAAAGATGTTACTGTCCTCTCTGGAGAGGGGGTGAGAAACACAAACACACAAACAAACATGTAAATAAAAACTTTGAAGGTAAGAACTTGAATTACTAAAATTCAAGTTTCATGGAGACCTATCATACTGAAACCCAGGAAATATTTTTTAGCAATGATACTTAACTGAAATCTGGCTTCTTGCCAGAGATACCATTTTCCCCACACCTCTCCTGAGTATGGAGAGAGACAAATACTGTATAATCTCACTTATATGTGAAATCTAAAACAGAAAGTCAAACTCATAGAAACAGGGCAGAATGGCAGTTTCCAGGGGCTGGGAGGTTGGGGAAATGGGAAGATGTTGGTCAAAGGGTACAAACTTCCAGTTATAAGATGAAGAAATCCTGCAGATCTAATATACAGCATGGTGACTAGAGTTAAGAATGCCGTGTTATATTCTTAACAATTGCTAAGAGATTAGATCTCAAATGGTCTCACCACATACACACACGTACACATAATTGTACTTATGTGGTGATAGATGGGTTAACTGACCTCATTATGGCGATCATTTCACAATATATATGTGTAACAAATCATCATGCTCTACACTTTAAACTTACATAATGTTATATATCAATTCTTTCTCAGTAAACCTAGAAAAAGGAAAATAAAAGAAAAAAATTCTAGGTTTCCATCCATCCACTCATCCATTTGTATGTAAGCAGAGGAAAAGCCTGTAAGGTTGTTCACTCAATATTAAAAGTTGACGAATCATGCATGGTGAGATTTTTTTTTTTTACTTTTATGCCATCATTGAATTGCAAATATTGAGTATACATTATATGTTCAAAGTTATTCTTCCAACTTTTAAAATTACCGCCCAAATTTTGTTCCAAGTGGAAACAGAAGAATTGTTGTAGGACCTTACATAAATAGCTGGTGAATAGTGAAGACTATTCAACTTCAAAGGGAAGAGGAGATTGTTTTGGGCTGCCTTGATGGATATATAATTTAACCCAAATTAAAACAAATACTTAGGCCTGTGTACATCATAGGAAATTAATTGCAAGATAAATGATAAGAAGTATATCACAAGTATAAAAGATATAAACTATGTAATTTATTGCACGCATAATTTTATAAGGCAACCAGAGAATTACTATTTAATTTATCTCTAATTCTATATTCACACAAGTCAGTGGTTTGCAACCCTCACTGTGCATTAGAATCACCTGGACAGCTGTTACAAACTAGAATGCTAAGGATACACCCTACCAAGCTCAGTTGCTTTGGAATGGGTCCCAGGCACCTGTAATTATTTAATCTCTCCGGGTGATTTTTATATGCATCCAGGTTTGACAAAACATTTCAGTAGCTGCAACAGGAAGAGACTTTGTGAGAACTTTAGAGGTCTAAGTAAAAGAAGTCTAATGTTGATTATTACAAAGAAGCAGTAGCCCACAATGAAGAAAATCATGGGCTCTGGAGTTGAACTCACTGAATTTAAACCCAGGTATACTTTTTACTAATTAATATGTTTCCAGGAAAGTAACAAACTATTTGTGCTTCACTTTCTCCATATGTTTTATAACAGTAGTGATAATATTTAATCATGTTGTTCGTTGAGAGGAGTAAAGGTTAAATTCAATTTGCCAACATACAGTTAACACCCAGTGCTCATCTCATCATGCGCCCTCCTTAGTGCCCGTCACCCAGTTACTCCATCGCCTCACCCACCTCCCCTTCCACAACCCTTTGTTTCCCAGAGTTAGGAGTCTCTAATGGTTTGTCTTCCTCTCTAATTTCTTCCTACTCAGTTCCCCTCCTTAAAAAGGAAAGGTTTTTAAAGGTATCCAGGAGTGGGGTGAAAAAAAGAAAATTATTAGCAAGGAATTCATTATTTTAGGCAAGGTTGTCATCCTAAGGGGAACACAAGAGGTTTATTCATAAATTTCCTAGTGCTGACCAGGAAATCTCATGTTGACTGGTAAATATTACATTCTTGGAAGAGGGGGTTGAAACTGCAATCAGGCTCCCTGCATGGAGCCTGCTTCTCCCTCTTCCCGTGTCTCTGCCTCTCTCTCTCTGTCTCTCATGAATAAATAAATAAAATCTTAAGGAAAAAAAATTTCTCTTATATCAACATGGAAGTTATTTTGTTTTCTTAAGGTAGTATTGGTCGATATCTATTAAGCTTGTTCTGGTTATTTTTCTATGTTTTTTCTATTGAAGTAATAATTTTTATTAAATTGTTTATTGCTGGCATATAGGAGAGCTATTGATTTTTGCCATTTTGTTTAACAAATGGCAATTTCACTAATCTCTAAGTTCTTACAGGTTTTCAATGAATAATTCTGAGTTTCCCAGGTAGGCAAGCAAATAATATGCAAACCATTATAATTTTGACTTATATTTTCCATTATTTATGCACTTTAGTTCTTAAATTTTAAAATATTTTTATATCTTAACATTATTAAATGTGTTAAAGAAGGCTTTTGAAGACTTCATTATATAACCAAACATAAATTTGATATTGAGGTCATTGTACTTAAAATTATGGATGAAAGGGAAACATAAAATCTATAATTTCCATATATGTTTTATTATAATCAATATCAATTTCCAATAATATATTAGGCACACTGCAGGTCCTAAATAAATATTAATGGAATTGAATTATATGGCTATTATTTCTGAAGTAAACAGAGGGCTTTTTTTCTATTGATGACTAAAAGACTTGCTTACAGCATAATGACCGGTGCTGCTACTTAAAATAGTGTGTTGTATCATTTGTAAATAAGTTCTTAAAATTTAAAAACCAGAAAATTCAGAAAGGGTCAGAATTCACCTGAGACAAAAATGAGCTAGGCAATATTAGTCACTGATGTCTCCACTAATCTTTCTTCATCGTCACGGTCACATCATCATGAGTTATATTGAATGGGTTATACTTCCCAGAGTAAAAATCAGAAAATATTTTTTTTCACTGCCCTTTCAAACCCACTCTGTGTACTGGTTATTTCTCTGTCTTTTGATAAAACTTCTGAAAGTCGCCTAAAAGTTATTGGTAATTCCTAAATAATAGAATGTCCTTCAAGCACTCTCAGTTCCTGGAAAATCCCACTTTAGTAATTAAATGTCCATGCTAACATGATAAACACACAAACCATAATTATCTAATGGAAATATTTCTGTTTTAATAGAAATATTTCTCCTCCCCCAGCGCAGTTCTGCTTTGATTCTTAAAGCCTGCAATGTAGCAGGATGTCCCCTTGATCTTTCATGACTCTTTTATTTCCCCATTCACCCCACCCCATCTCAATACCACCTCCTACTAGAGCGACTTATTCTAGCTCTCCAGAGTCAGAATAAAGAGGAGAGACCAAAACCAAAACAGAAACAAAAACCAAAAGTCATTTCTTGAGTAGTCTAGAGAGAATCTCAGGGTTATCCACAATGGCTATTTAACACTGTTAGGTTTGCTTTCCTATGAGAGTTCTGTGGATTCCTCAGATACACCCAGTAGAGACTTCCAGTTATATTTTTCAAAGTATGGGCAATGCCTCTTCTCCACTTGATCTTATAGCCCTTCAAGGCGTAGCCCCTGCACATTTCGTGGTCTATGGTATACTGTCTTTGCATTGGGGACCCCTTGCTTCTCCAGGCAGTTCTCTTGGGAGGGATCCACACAGCATTACACCAGTTTTCTCCAACATTTTCCCACATCTGCAAACCCACTCAGGAATCCTGGCCCTACCATCACTGGAATGTTGCTGCCTCTCAAAGCAGCCCTCCCTTCTCTCCCTTTACTAAATCCTTTCAGACCTTCTACCCATTTTTTTCTAATACCAATATCCAGGTTCTGGGGACTATCACAGGTAGAATTCCCTATATGGTCTCTCAAAGCCTCTTGTCTCATTTGGCTTAAGGTAAGATGAATGCACCCTCTCCCTCCCTCCATGAGAGATGGGCACAAACAACAGCACATGGATAATTCTCCAAGCAAATAGTCAGCCCCGCTCATTAGCTACAACCTTTATATACCTTTGGAATATATGGCACAATTGCTTGGTTCTTGACCTTTGGATACTCAGACGAAACTTAGAAAGCATACCATTTCAGTAATTTGGTTACATTATCATTATATTATTATGCCTTTCCCCTACTCTGTCCTTGGGGAAAGAGTTAAGATGCAAACTGCAATTAGTGACAAAATTTAATGTTGGTCATTTAATCTTAATAAATAATTCTGATAATGGTTTTTAATAATAGTAGAAGCTCTCACCTATTTTAAAACTTTATTTCTTTCAAGCAATTTTAGATTTCTAGTAAAATTAAGGGGAAGGTACAGAATTTTCCCATTTATCTCCTGTCCTCTCATTTATTTAAAAATTTTTAGTGTTAATGCCAGATTTCAGATTGTACTACAAAGCTGTGGTCATCAAGACAGTGTGGTACTGGCACAAAAACAGACACATAGATCAATGGAACAGAATAGAGAATCCAGAAGTGGACCCTCAACTTTATGGTCAACTAATATTCGACAAAGGAGAAAAGACTATCCACTGGAAGAAAGACAGTCTCTTCAATAAATGGTGCTGGGAAAATTGGACATCCACATGCAGAAGAATGAAACTAGACCACTCTCTTTCACCATACACAAAGATAAACTCAAAATGGATGAAGGATCTAAATGTGAGACAAGATTCCATCAAAATCCTAGAGGAGAACACAAGCAACACCCTTTTTGAACTTGGCCACAGTAACTTCTTGCAAGATACATCCATGAAGGCAAGAGAAACAAAAGCAAAAATGAACTATTGGGACTTCATCAAGATAAGAAGCTTCTGCCCAGCCAAAGAAACAGTCAACAAAACTAAAAGACAACCTACAGAATGGGAGAAGATATTTGCAAATGACATATTAGATAAAGGACTAGTATCCAAGATCTATAAAGAACTTATTAAACTCAACAGCAAAGAAACAAACAATCCAATCATGAAATGGGCAAAAGACATGAAGAGAAATCTCACAGAGGAAGACATAGACATGGCCAACATGCACATGAGAAAATGCTCTGCATCACTTGCCCTCAGGGAAATACAAATCAAAACCACAATGAGATACCACCTCACACCAGTGAGAATGGAGAAAATTAACAAGGCAGGAAACCACAAATGTTGGAGAGGATGTGGAGAAAGGGGGACCCTCTTGCACTGTTGGTGGGAATGTGAACTGGTGCAGTCACTCTGGAAAACTGTGTGGAGGTTCCTCAAAGAGTTAAAAATAGAGCTGCCCTATGACCCAGCAATTGCACTGCTGGGGATTTACCCCCAAGATACAGATGCAGTGAAACACTGGGACACCTGCACCCCGATGTTTCTAGCAGCAATGTCCACAATAGCCAAACTGTTGAAGGAGCCTCGGTGTCCATCGAAACATGAATGGATAAAGAAGCTGTGGTCTATGTATACAATGGAATATTCCTCAGCCATTAGAAATGACAAATACCCACCATTTGCTTCGACGTGAATGGAACTGGAGGGTATTATGCTGAGTGAAGTAAGTCAATCGGAGAAGGACAAACATTTTATGGTCTCATTCATTTGGGGAATATAAAAAATAGTGAAAGGGAATAAAGGGGAAAGGAGAAAAAATGAGTGGGAAATATCAGAAAGGGAGACAGGACATGAGAGACTCCTAACTCTGGGAAACGAACAAGGGGTGGTGGAAAGGGAGGTGGGCGGGGGGTGGGGATGACTGGGTGACGGGCACTGAGGGGGGCACTTGATGGGATGAGCACTGGGTATTATTCTATATGTTGGCAAATTGAACACCAATAAAAAATAAAAAATAAAACATAAAATGTTTAGTGTTTATTAATTCAGGCAGATGGAGTCCTAGTTAGAGTCCTTGATTCATTCTACTTGGTAATAACAGGTAGGTATGAATATAAGAGATTGATGTCTGGCAGTTGGTCTATTTTACACCCTACATTTTCCAGGACATATGATTACTGCCTTGTTCATCAGGGCTTATGGCACCAAGTTGCTAGTCCACGGGAGATGGTTTGCCTTTCTATTTTGACATTCATTTTGTTTCCTTGGCACTTCACTGAATGTAGTGCTGAGCTTCACATGAATCACAGCATCCATCTATTGACTGATGGTCACACTACTGAAATACAAATGTAAACAAATATCAGATTACCCTATTTCTATTGTCCATGTGAATTTCATTTTTTTAAAAAAAGATTTGATTTATTTATTCATGAGAGTCAGAGAGAGAGAAAGAGAGGCAGAGACACAGGCAGAGGGAGAAGCAGGCTCCATGCATCGGGAGCCCGATGTGGGACTCGATCCCGGGTCTCCAGGATCATGCCCTGGGCCAAAGGCAGGTGCCAAACCACTGAGCCCATGTGAATTTCAATCTTGCAACATCGATGATAAATATTTAATGCTGAAATTTAAAGAAATGATTTGTGGCATCTGAAAGAAACACACACTTCTTTGTAAATAATGATTCCTTGCTGATTCGATGAAATTGAAAATCAGAGACACTGAAGAACTCAGTGCATACAGATTTAAGACTTGAGCACCACATTAATTTTAAGAATACATAAAATTACTAAGAGGCCAACACAATGTCCCAAACACTTATTGAATATTCTTTACCGTAGCAAACTATTACAAAATCAGCAGTTAAATTTCATTCAAAAATGAAGGGCATCTTTAGATGGTATGTAAAATTAAGCATAAATGTTACCGAATATACTGAAAGCTGTGCTCCTCTAAAAAAATATCAAAACAGCAGCATCTTGCATGAATAAGAACTGAAGTTATTATTTCATCGTAAACATCTAAATAAGCATAAGGTAAATGGTAATACTTCATTCTGTAGAACAGTAGTTCTTTGAACAGACAGTTCAAAATACCCCAGTTGCCAGATTTTGCTAAAAGTGTAGCCAAGTGGAAATATTTAGTTCTGTTCGAAATTCCACTTAATGTTACAAAATGATCTTGTGTTGCTCTCAGAACCACTAGGTGATTACATGATGACAAAATTTCCATTAGCAGTCCAATATAGCAATTGAAGCAAAGGGTCCCAAGAAATCACGTAGAAGACACTTTCACAGCCATGATCTGTTGAAAAAGATACTGTCACTAATATGTGAGAAAATGTTAACCAGTGAAAAATGTTAACTATAGAGCTAATGCTAAAAAGGTTTAAGCATACACAATACAACAAGATACTGGGAACAGAAGGATGAGTATTTAAGAGCAAGCACTGGCAAGGATTACAAAGGCCCCTTAGTCACATGAGCAGGTGTCTATTTATTAAATGGATTTTTTTTTTTTTACTTTCACCACATTTAAAACAAATCATCACCTGTTATGAATTTTCAAATACAGACTACAGTTTTTGCTTTTTTGTTTTGTTTTGGTTTTTTTTTGTTTTTTTTTAACATGGCTCTCTGCAACCCATCTGTGGTTAGGAAAAGAAATTTCTCCAAACTGTGATGGACTGTCTAGTACCTTGTGTTCTTGGATGAGTTCACAGAAAGCTCAGGGCAAAGACATTTCAGTCATTTCTCAGTTCTGCTGCCAGATAAAACATTGATGTTATGCAGTCCCCACCTCATCCATCTCTCATGACTATTTGAGGCTGACATTTTAACAATTGGTTTTCCTTATATGCAAGTAAACAGTGTGCTTAAAATAACTGTAGGTCTAGGAGTTACTGTTTGACATTCCAAACTATCTTTCATTCTTTCTTTTTTTTTGGAACCACTCCCCAACCCTTTTGTTTAAGAGACATCCTCTGAGCTTTCTCATCCCCCATGGACCATCTGCATTCTCTAGATTTTTCTAGTGTTTTCCATTTCTGCCACTTGCTTTAAAGACTTAGCAAATCTATAGCCCTAAATGATCACTTAGCTGTTTACAGTGTATAGTTACGTCCCTGACCAGATTGCAGACAGCAGACTATAAATTAAGGCATTTTGTATCCATCTCCACAATTTGCAATATTATTCAAAATAAATCTGAGGTCAGGATTTTTGATGCAGTTGTTTTTAATAGTCACCTTCTTCAGCCTGTATTCTTCTTCTTCTTCTTCTTTGACATATTATGTCTTTATTTATAGTCTGTAAGACTACTTTCTCATTTCCTCCCTAGTTTTACCACTTCATCTTTTCTTGTTTATTTATGGAATTTTCCTTTCCAAGTTCTCACTCTGTATATTCATACAAGAGTCTTTCGTCAGCCTTCATCAAATGACTACCAAACCCATCTCAGGAACTTCAACCTCATTCCCACTTTTCAAAATGTCACTACATGAGTCACTTGGGTGGCTCAGTGGGTTAAGTATCTGCCTTTGGCTCAGGCTATGGTCTCAGGGTCTTGGGATCAAGCCCCATGTCGGGCTCCCTGCTCAGTGGGGAGCCTGTTTCTCCCTCTGCCTCTGTCTGCTGCTCCCCCTACTTGTGTGCAGTCTCTTTCTCTCTCTCTCTGTCAAATAAATTAAAAAATAATAAATAAATAAATAAATAAATAAATAAATAAATAAATAAAATCTTAAAAAAAAAAAAAACCCACAAAATGTCACTGGATGGTTCCACCTCCAATTTAACATGATCAAAACGGAGTTCATCATCTTCACTCCCAAGTCAATTCCTTTCTTTCGCTATTTACAGGGACTCAATTCAGATACCTTAAACATATCTTTGTCCTTCATAGTCTGCATCCAATCAGTGGTGATGCTTCAAGGTCTGGACTTAAAACCGCACCCAAATTTGTTCTCTGTTATCCATCTCCAATGCCACCATGAGCCCCACATCAGTCTATGTTCACTTATTCAATAATTTCTCCTTCATAAAGCCAATGGACTAGTTATTCTAAAATGTGACTGATCCTGTGCCTTCCTAAATAAATAGTTGAAAAAAAATACTTTTCAGTGATTTCTATAACATTTAAAATCTTATCTTTCACTATTTCCCATATTGTGAAATATCCTCATCTGTTTTCCAAGCTGCCACTTAATATACATTGCAAGTTTACTCACCTTCTGCTCTTTGATTATACTGATTTTTCTATCTCACGTGATTTCTGTGCAATCTGCTCATGTCAAAATCCCACCAAGGCTCCTTCCAGGCAGCTCTCCTTTGATTCTCTAGTTCTTTGTCCCCTCCCTTTCAGCATTCATTATATTTTCTCTATATTAGATTTTTCAGGTAAATATTTTGTCCTGGGTTTTACTTTTTCTGATAGAGATGCTTGGGGACAGGGACAGACTTACTTATTTTTCTAGACACTGAAGGACCTTGCA